>NC_066267.1:10572500-11924198 GCF_905404315.1 Leptidea sinapis | reverse complement strand
AATAATGTTTCTAAGCTTCAGATTACCACAAAGTTACCAACACTGATTAACATGTTAACCCTTACATATTAACAAGTTAACCCGCTGTTAACTAAAACATTCCAAACTGTTTATATCCAACCGCTTGAACCGAGATTGTGTGGCGTCTAGTACGCGTCTAGCCGACTATCACGACCAGATAACGCTGACCCCCGTGTTTGTATACCGGGGATCGTACGAGGCAAAGCCGTGTGTGATAGGGGGGGCGGTGGGAGGCCGTGCACGCTAGTCGTTAGTAGTGGTCCTGACCTAGAGACGATAGTCGTGGCTCTAGGTCAAGGAAGGATACACACACACATGTGACTGACGATGTAAGGGCATGTATGCACTGTGTATTTGATATTAGATTCGAACTATAAACAAATTCATTGACTACTTTTAGATATAGAAGTATCTTTAGAAGACTGGAATTCTCATTAATGAAAGTATATTAAGTAAAGTATAGCCACAATAAGCTCTATGAATGATATAAAAAAATAGTGAAGCATTTATAAAATAATGACATGGGAGTTATACCGTATCCCTCAAATATACTAAGGCTAAAGCCTGAAAGCCTACAGCCAGGTCAAGAGTACCCTAAACCGGAGAGCATGTATGAAAGGAATAATGAAAGTGGACGAAGCGAAACAAGTATGCAAGGATCGTAGCAAGTGGAAAGAAGTGGTATCTGCCTACCCCTACGGGAAAGAGGCGTGATTTTATGTATGTATGAAAAGCCTGAAAGTAATTTGGTTATGTAAAATTATATTAATTGTATACAATCTCAAGTCAGTAAGTTATCAAGACTATCTGTAATGCATTCAGCATTTTCCTAAGTTATACTTTATTGATGTTAAAAAATATCATAATATTATTATTCACAACGGGAAAAAAGAACTAAATCTGTATCTAGCAGATGAATGAAGAGCTGCTCGAATTGTAGAGAACCCAGTGCTCTCTAAACGGCCCGGTACTTGGCGTTGCGTAGAGGCGTCGCTTCATTGTGTGTCTTCTACCGTATTCATCACGGGGAGTGTTCCGAAGAGCTGTTACCTGGGTACTGCTGCTGAATTCCACCTTCGCACGACACGCCACAAATTAGGATATTATCCCTACCATCTAGATGTGTGGCGTTCCTCGAGAAAGCGCTTTTCAAGGAAAGTTCCTTCCGCGTACTCCAAACCTGTGGAATGACAATCCTTGTGCCGTGTTTCCGGGACGTTACGACATGGGTACCTTCAAAAAGCGCGTACACCTTCCTTACCTTGCCGGCAACGCTCCTGTGATCCCTCTGATGTTGCAAGAGTATATGGACGGCGCTGATCACTTAACATCAGATGACCCGTTCGCTCGTTTGTCCTCCTTTTCCATAAAAAAGCAATTACATAATAACCTGTAAAATACAAAGTTTAATATTATTTGTCATGAAACATTTTCAAGGCCTTACACCTCTTCTGTTAGTAAAATTGTCATCATTGAAATAAATATATGTTGATAAATAGTGAGAATGCACCCTAATGTCCCCGCCAGCTGTTTGTCTGTGTGTGTGTATTAGAGTAAGTGTTAGTGTGCCACAATAGTATTCACACATCGATGCACGATGAATTGTGGCTTAGCTATGTGGAGATTGATACTTGTTGTTTGTTTGATGTTAATGTCGGTTGATTTCCAGTTTATTTTGTGTTTTGAGGAATAAGATGGTAGAGAAGCAATAGGATGGTATTTCATTTCAACATTTCATCTCATCAAACAGCTCTTCAAAATATATCTCATGATAGATGCGTTAGAAGATAGATACTCAATCAAGTAATGACGTCACCAATCACCAATTTTGGTGCACTTGTGGCTTAAAGAACGCTAATTTATGCTGGTCTGATGAACTTATTGATACGAGTATGAACCCATAAACGTTAGCTTATATATATATATATATATATATATATATATAAACTAGCCGTTCCCGCCCACTTCGCTGGGTGAATTTTAAAAGAAAGGAACGTTGAAATTCGTAAAACAAGTAGCCATCTTGGATAAATTTCGCATCGAATGGTGGTAGTTTCATGTCGATACGATCAGTGGTTTAGGCTTGAAAGAGCCTCAAACAAAGACCATTTTCATTATAGAAGAAATGTCCACCTATATATTGACTCATCACAAAATCTCTGGAACCATCAGCCGTAGAGACATGAAATTTGGTAGGAATATTCCTTTTGCTGACTTAGAGGAATTGGAGACGAAATAACGCCCGCAAGAGATTTTTTTTATTTACCGGAACTATCCGGTCAGCTAGTATATAGTATCATATTTTGTATCGGAAATTATGTCAAATAATTGCGTTTAATAAGACTCATGCTTCTATTTTAATATCTCAAATAATTTAAATAACATTTCACATAATAATACGTAGCAATTTTTTTATTAAACATAAAACAAAAAGTTTTTGCTGGCAAACAGCAAAACTAATGCTGTTTCTCAAGACAAATCGATCTTGTGAATTGAAGTCTTACTATTTACTTTCAGAAACTTTTGTTTTCTTACATTTTAATATGCATGCGCTTGTTTACTTTTCATAATAATAAAATTGTTGACGGTGCTCAAATCTCTACTTAAATAAATGGTGGCCACTTATTTTTCGAATTCCAACGTTCCTTCATTAATTTATTATCTATTAAAATTCGCCCAGCGAAGCGTGCGGTAACGGCTAGTAATCTAATATATAAAATTCTCATGTCGCGGTGTTTGTAGTTAAACTCCTTCGAAACAGCTTGACCGATTCTCATGAAATTTTGAGTGCATATTGGGTAGGTCTAAGAATCGGACAACATCTATTTTTCATTCCCCTAAATATTAAGGGTGGTCACGCCAATTTAATTTTTTTATTTTTATGAATTTTTTTAAATTGTTTGATTATGAGTCAGCATTAAAAAATACATACAACCTCAAATTTTCACCCATCTACGATCAACAGTTACTTTTGTATCGCAATTTTAATATCGCCAATACAACGTTTGTTGGGTCAGCTAGTAATATTATAATAGTAATATTATGAATGTAAGTTTCTTTGTTA
Organism: Leptidea sinapis; assembly: GCF_905404315.1. NCBI lineage: Eukaryota > Metazoa > Arthropoda > Insecta > Lepidoptera > Pieridae > Leptidea > Leptidea sinapis. Next base: position 11,921,113 of record NC_066267.1, on the reverse strand, counting down.
CGCTTTTACGCCGTAGCCACTGAGCCGATTTTGATGAAATTTGGTACAGCGATAGACTAGAGCTTGGGAAAGGGTATTAGGCTGCAATTAATCCCGGAAAAATCCATGGTTCCCACGGGAATTGTGAAAAACTGAAATCCACGTCGATCAGCTATAACTATACCAATAGTAGGTTTTGTTTTCCATAGCAAACATCCTCATAATATGATTCATATAATATGTTAGGAACTGAATCGAAAACGGAAACCGGAACTGGAATAGCATATGAGATAATCTTCAATTCCAAATTTGCTTATTATTAAAAAAAAAAACCCTTTATCTACGTGGACGAAGTCTTGGGCATCAGCTAGTACTTAATAAATCCAGACAGGGGCAATAAAACATTGTTGACACAGGTAAAGAAACCGCACATTACAAGACGTGTGTCGTTCGTCTACTAAGCAGCGACTGCCCATCTAATATCTACATTAATATCATAGAGATAAAGTTTGTGAGGCTGCATGGGGTGAAATTTACTTTTTTTTATGAAAATAAGGGATGAGCAGGATGTTCAGCTAATGATAATTGATACAACCTGCCCCTTACAATGCAGTGCCGCTCAGGTTTCTTGAAAAACCCCAAAATTTCTGAGCTGCACGAGAATTATTACGCCCGTCACCTTGAGACATAAGATGTTAAGTCTCATTTATCCAGTAATTTCACTAGTGACGGCGCCCTTCAGACTACAAATCAATAATGTTTACACATTACTGCTTCACGTCAGAAATAGGCGCCGTTCTGCTACTCATAATCTAGCCGGCATCCTGTGCAAAGGAGCCTCCCGGTAAACTGGTAGTGGTCTCCTAAACTAATTTTGAAAACTATGTTACAAATAGAAAGCCACATTATTTTTGAGTTGCATAGGCTATAGATTAACACGAAATATGAAAAGAGTTTTTAGTGGTGGTCGGATTTGCTAAGTAAGTGAGACAAAAACAGTCGTACGTAAACGTTTCTTGAGAACAATGAGAGATATAGAACTGTTCTATATACAGGGTGGCCGAGAAGTTGACGTCCAAAGCTAAAATTTGAATTTGGCTCATTTTATTGGCCAATGTTCTCGAAAGTTTTTAAAAATAGTTAGAAGCCATTGGCATTTTTTTTTATTTTTTGATACATTGAACATTTTCATGAATTTAGCTGGAGCAGTTATCTTGAACTTACGACTCAAATCTAAACTACATGGTTCCGCATTGTCTAAACTATTGATAGTTTCTTATGTGGTTATTGCAACTGTAGTTAATAATTATCAACAATAAAATTAACTAAAAGTGTTCAAAAATATTAGAAAAAAGTCCTAAACCACAATTAGGTGAAAAAAGCGGATAAAAGGGGACAAAAATTATTATCTCCTAAACTACGCAAAATTGTAGAACATACATAGGGGTGATTCGGATACTCATCACCACGAGGCTTTCAAATTTTAGCTTTGGACGTCAACTTCTCGGCCACTCTGTATATATTTACATGCAGTTTTAGAACACCAACTAATACACCTGCATTTGCTCGCTTAAATGTCACTGCTTGTGGTGGCGACATGGGACGGGTCGTCCCCTTCCCTAAAATATGGTTGAGGAAGGCGATGGCTGGCTCATGCGTCATGCTCGTGAACGGGCGCTGCTTGTGGTGGCAGGATGATCCTGTTGCCGGAGACTCGGTTTCAGATTCTTAAAAGTTATTGTGTGTATATATATGTACGGATATATACATACTTATTTATTTATAATCGCTTATAAAATGCTAACAGAATACCTTTATTTATTTATGGTGTATGTGGATGATGCAGCTACTGTACTCAATAACTTTTGTATTAATTATTTAAATTTACTTTTTTGACTTACTCGTGTAAGACATTGACTATTTGACGTTTGAGTGTGTTTGTTGCATCATTTTACATTTTACATATTATATTGTAATTGAAATGATTTGTAAATCGATGTAAATGTAAATCTTGATATAAAAGAGTGGCAATGAGTTTCTTGCTACTTCTTCTCATTAGCTCAACCCTTTACGAAGTAGCGGTAGATTCAATAAGAAAAATATATTTTTTTGACATTCATAAGTGTCATTTCCGTGACCTACGTGAATAAACTGATTTTGATTTGATTTTATTTACACTGATAAATGCAGGCAAACTCGCGGATAGCAGTTAAAAAATAAAGTTATTAAAACAAATCCATATCGCTTATGGCATAAATTTCACAGCGCCCTTTGTGGTCCGTAGTCGTGTATACTTGCTGGTATGTATATCGCTCGTCTAGATGCCAACTAATCCAGTTCCAACGACCTTCTGCCCTTACACAACAAGTCTTTGAGGGCTCTTGTCCCTTTTTTACTACCACGACCACTTTGCCAAGAACCCCTGGAACCCAATAAGTACTGATTTAGCGGAGGCTCAAGTGATTCCTGAGGATATAGAGGGGTCATGCTCGCTGGTTATCTAAAGTTTAGACTTGAATCTTGAATGTACTTTAGATGTTTTGTTTGAGTAAAGATTTATTAGGAATTAAGTGTAGGTTCGATGCTTGATACAAAAAACTTAAATGTATTTATATATTGGCGTACGTACAGAGGTCTTGCCATTTGTTTCAAGAAACCAATTAATATTTGGAAGAAAATATCGATGCAGACACTTACTTACTGTCCAATACTGTTTTTAATTTTTTACTAACAGATAGAACGCAATACTCAAATTTATCTTAAATTTTTCACAACATTTACTAATTATTGAGCGCACCAATGTCCAGCCTCCATACTATTATCGGCCCAAATCAAATGCAGTTGACACAACACACAATATTACTTCGTATCTCAATAACAAAAAGCAGAAAATCGCTTGCACATATTGGATATGAGATACATGAGTATTACAGTAATCAACTGAAAATCAGGACACGATGCGTTTTTGTTTTAAACGAGAATATTGCTTTTGTAGTATGGAAATAGTTACGTATTTCCCGTGTGCTTTCTCGGCAAGAGTGTTGATACCTGCTTGTATTTAAATACATAATAATGTGTGTGTGCGTGTTATGTAAAAAAAGGGTGTTTTTGTCTATGTGCCAAATAAAAATGAGGGCGGTATGTCCGGCTGTATCAGTCGCTTATCGAATGCAGCTGATATAAGTCAAATTTTAATAATTATTGTTCGGCAATAGAGCCTATTTTGCTGTGTTCTTACTTTTTCAATTTTATGAGTTACTTATGCATACTATACGAGCTGATTATAATAATATAATATAATATAAAAACAACTAATTTCATAGGATAACATTTATACCGCACTCAACAAGATTTTCTTAGTATTCTCGTGGGTTGAATGGTATATGTGTCAGCCTCTCGAGCAACGCATTGTGGGGTCGAACCCGCTAGGATTTGTAGACTTAGTAAAGCATAAACGACTTTCTTAATTATTCTACTTTGGGAATTTATCGACCGACCCAGGCTTTTAAATTTGTAGATTTTGTTATAATACAATCTTAGATATAAAGAGGCCTTTTGGATTACTTGCTCCCGTTCTTCTCATTTTCAGGCATATATTTATTTAAAATTGCGAACAACGTATTACAACGCACAAATCCTGAAGAAGACCTTTGACAGAATATATCTTTTAAATGTGTCTTAACCATATTAGGATATAGAATTATTTATAATATATGCGACAATTTCATATTTAAATAGACACGTGAAATTTCAGCATAAATAAATAAATCTATATATTATACCTAAGTAACACTGAAAATGTTTAGAAAATGAAAAACGGCCTAATGTAGAAAGTTGCCAATACTTATATTGTTTTTCGAAGTAATCTCGGTTCCTCTCTACAAATCGTCGCATCCGATGGAACCACTGAGAAAATCAGTGGCCCCATTCTTCCTTAGGGGTCATTTCACCGGATCTTCAGGGCTCGTAAAGCGAATACCTCGAATTTTAGCTTTAGTCCTTGGGAATAAATAAAAGTTGCAGGGCGCCCGCGCCAGGTCAGGACTGTATGGCGGATGACTCATTATCTCGACACCTGCCATATTCAAATATTCAACAGTCCGTTTTGCAGAGAAGCATTGTCGTGGTGAAGGAGGGTTCTGCTTCGAGGGCGCTGCTGTCGAATTTTTTCCAAGACAACAGGCAAACAGTGTTTGACATACCAGTCTGCATTAACTGTCCTTCCATCTTCTAGCACAACTGTCGCGAAATGACCTTTTCGACCAAAGAATGAGGCAATCATCTTTTTTCCTTGACTTCTTCCTTTCTTTACGTTCTGACTTATCTAACATTTGGCGACATCAGTCCATGCAAAGGTGTTTTTGGTCGTCGTTTAAAGTATAGGGAATCCATCTGGTACATAGCTTCCTGACGCCTAAATGTTCGTGTAATATTTTTTTAACTTGACTCATACCCAATGCCTAGGCTTTCCCGTATCTGCTGATAGGTCATTCTCTTATCTTCCTCTATCATGCATCGCACATCACTGATCTTATCTTCAGTAGTCTCTGTTAAAGGACGTCCCTCACGCGGGTCATCATTGAAATTGTTACGTCCACGCTTAAACTCGTTAAACCAATTGTAAATAGTGGCACGAGATGGGGCTTCATATAGAAATGCTAATCGCGCCTATCATAGCTTTATTGTTGAGTAAGTCCACAACGAAAGTCAAAATAAATCATTGACCGAAAATTTTCTCGCGTCAGGTTCATTTTTACGTGTAATAGGAGTTTAAGGTTTGCCGCCAATTCACAAAAACAAATGACAAATGAATCCAATATACTACATTAGGTTACAAAAGAGTTCTAAAATTGAAATTCAAAAAAAATTTCATGAGCAATGTTTCTAACTGGCCAGTTCTAAAAACTTTCAGTGTCACCCACGTATAGGCTAAGTTCAAATAAAGTGGGGGGCTCCTTTTCTGCCGTGAAGAAGTAATATGTAAGCATAGCTGTGTTTCGGTCTGAAGGGCGCCGTAGCTAGTGAAATTACTGAGCAAAAGAGACTTAACATCTTATATCTCAAGGCGACGAGCGCAAATCTAGTGCCGCTCATAATTTTTGGGTTTTTCAAGAATTTCAGAAGTCATTAAAATAATCCTTTGTTATACTATTTTATTTTAATGTTAGAACATATTTACTTAAAAAACTGCAGTGTAAAATTATGATACCGAAATTTACAGTTCAATGTCGCATAATGACTTAATTTAATCACCACATGGAAGTAAATTAACTTGTCTTTAAATTCATTAATATTAAATCGATATTGACTTGGCAGGTGAAATCAAAATCCATGTAAAATTAAAGCTACAACAAATTTTGTTAATAAATTATCCGCTTTGTTGCACTAATTGTATGTTACCAGTGGGAGGCTTCTTTGCACAGGATGCCGGCTAGATTATGGGTAATACAACGGCGCCTATTTCTGCCGTGAAGCAGTAATGTGTAAGCATAACAGTGTTTCGGTCTGAAGGGCGCCGTAGCTAGTGTAATTACTGGGCAAATGAGATTTGACATCTTATGTCTCAAGGTGACAAGCGCAGCTGTAGTGCCGCTCAGAATTTTTGGGGATCAGCTGAACGTCCTGCTCTGTCTCGTCCCTTATTTTCATTAAAATATGTTCTTGTTTGTTGCAGCTGTATAATTATATATGATTGCAATATTATGATATCTTTTTGTTGAATATTATATTTTTTATGGATAAAGTGTGAGCTGATGTTATATGATCACCGGCGCACACTCGTGGAGTCACAGGAGCGGCCGGCGTTTTAGTAAGGTGTACGTGCTTTTATGAAGTTAGTCATGTCGTATTGTCCTGAAAACACCGCACAAGAAATGCTCTTTCTAGAGTTTAGTTGTACGTGACAGAAAATTTATCTAGGTATAAATAAAAAAAAAATGACCTAAGGCCTAACCACGCAAATTATCTAATTCCGTAGTAAAATTCGTACAGGTAAATTCACAACCTGTTTTATACATCATTTCTGAACAGAATATCCAAAAAGAACCATTCCTGTATTTTAGAAGGATCCATCTAACGATGCATACCATGAGAAATAACGCAGTTTCGCTTTACGTGTAGAGGTAATTGTTTATTTGTAATATTTTATTTGCCAAAATGAAACTTTCTAGTCGGACTTTGTTCGATTTGTAGTAAAAAGACAGAAAATCGTTTATAGAGAAACTTTACCTAAAAGATCTTTGTTGACTACAGAACGCATACAAAGGTCCAAGCATTTTATAAAATATATGTCCTTCAAACATTACTTTCTTAGTTACGTAAAAAAAGGTTTTAAATACTTTTTACGAAATTTATCTACTTCAAAAATTACTTTCTTAATTACTTACAGCCTTTTGAAAGAGGTGGTAATAGCTACCTGAAACTAATGTATTGCACAATAACATTGCATTATGTTACTATATTTAAATGGGCACGAAATATAAAAATAATGAGAACCCTTTTTAGAATTTTCTAGCTGACCAGACAGACGTTGTACTGTAGATAAAAAAAGAACTGTTTTATAGGAATTTGCCAATATTATTTCAAAATATCAAGAATTATTCCGTAAAAAAATGCTCCCTGTTGTTAAAATGAAATTGTTTCACAGTGGAACTGTCAAACAGTGCGTCACTAAATTCTGTCATAGAAAATATGTCCATACAAAACAATCATTAAAAATAAAAACAATTATGGGTCCCAAATCAAAATAAAAACTATCATATCTCTCAAGTTGCACTAAACTGCACTCCATGAAGTAATCCAAATTAAATTCCGTTCAATAGTTTAGGAGTCCATCGCGGACAAACAACGTGACACGTAATTTATATATATTATGAAAAGATTTGAAAACCTTTTTGAAAAAAAATGTGCCATAGATTTTTTGTAATAAGGTTTTATTTAAAAAATATAGCTTCAACGTCTCAATCTACTCCGACAACACTTGCTTCATTAATATTAAATATTTCGCCGCCCCAAATTAAGGCTAAAAACCCCAGCCATAAAAGGCAGACGACCTAAGCAGTGATTGTAATGCATTGCTGATCCAAATCAAAGAACAATGTTGTAAAGTCAATCAATGCATCACCTGGCCTGCTTTCATTTGGTACATTTTTATCTGAGACCCATTGTGCGATGTTACAAAGAAAATATACTTGGAAATGGCTTTGTTGAGCGACTCTAAAACATTTAGCAAGATCTCAACGGTTTGAGATTCAATTTGATAATTTATTGAGGAGGTGGAAATGTTTTGTGAATAAATTTTACCAGTGGGAAGCTCCTCTGCACAGGATGCCGGCTAGATTATGGGTACCACAACGGCGCCTATTTCTGCCGTGAAGCAATAATGTGTAAGCATTACTGTGTTTCAGTCTGAAGGGCGCTGTAACTATTATATATATATATATATTTACTGGGCAAATGAGACTTGACATCTTATGTCTCAAGGTGACGAGCGCAGTTGTAATGCCGCTTAGAATTTTTGAGTTTTTCAATAATCAAAAATATGCAGGGCGTATCAATTACCATCAGCTGAACATCGTGCTCGTCTCATCCCTTATTTTCATAAAAAATGGTAAATGGTATTTGTACCTCACTGGTCCTGTATTAGCGGTCCGAAAGAAGTAATAGCAGATATCCATAGTATTGAACTTCAACAATGATGGCGAATCTATCAATCAATCTTCTCTGTTATTTCTCCATGAAAACTCAAGGCTTAAAGTTCTACAGGACCACCAGCTAGAAACTATACTTTTACCACTTTTTCCGAACGTAGGGTTCTACCCTCTGAAGTAACGATTCAAAAGTTTAACCCTAATCGAATGAAGTTTATTTCACTTTGACTTTGAAAACGTTTTGACATCCTCCGTACGTGCCAGTAATGGTCCTAACAACTACTATATTATTGTCCCGCGATTAGGGCAATATTTACATGGTAAAAAAAGCCTTCACAGAATTAGTTGAAATTTGTTGTCATGAGAGTTCATAAAATTCATAATAATAATGAGAATAAATACTTCGTTGAAATGAATATGTAAAGAATTTGAATTTTTCAATACAAAATAGCATTTTTATGATATCCTAACCTCGAAAAACCCAGATTTTTAAGATTTTGTTTAAGAATCCATGTTTAATGCACTATATCAGTTCATATATCAGAAGGACTTAGCCATATAATTACGATTTATTTATATGAGTTGTTTTGCAAATATTTAGTCTGGCGAAATAAAAAATAATTAAAATGCACATTTGCATAGTTTGAGCAGGCGCGGCGTCTGACATTCGAAATGAAGTAGCCATCACAATTAGTGCACACACGCACAAACACACACACCCGCTCACTAATAAAAACACTGCAAAAATGTGTTAAAGAATCACACGCACACATCTAACGAGATTCGATATCAGTACTCGTCGGAGCGTCAGCAAAAAAAGTTAATTTGAAGTATTCATTAATAAATTTAAAGTTGTGGGTTATTATTTTATGTAAGATCAATGAATTGGCGTGAGGGTCACTTGATGGTTTATAATCATCACATCACTGAGCACTGCGAATTATGAGCCGTATTGTACGCTTTACATAAAGCCGCATCTATATATATATATATATTTAACAATCTTTCACTGTAATTTTCTCCAATACCCATATTATCAAAGACTGATGATAATACTAAAACTTCGGCTTTATAAACATTAAAACAGTATCACCAAAATATTTAAATAAATTGGCGCACGACATCGATTTATTATACATTACAAATTATAATTATTATATTATAACTAGCTTTAGCCCGCGACTTCATTTTAAATAAAAAAATAGCCAACATGAGATGCTCGGTAGTTATCAGTTAAGTGAACATTAAAATGTCTAATGAATATGAATAAAATAAGAAAAAAAAGTATGAACTATCATAATTATAAAATAACTAACACTACATTTGTGAGATTGGCATCGAATTTAATGTACGTTGTCAGATTTTTTCGCTCTCATTTGCAATATGTGCACCCGATCTCTTAGTTGCGGGATAAAATGTATCCTATGTCCTGTAACCCTAGCCAATTTTTTAATATAGAGATTTCACTCTGTAGCGATATGAAGCCCTCTAGTTTACTAATAAAAACTCCCATATTTAAAAACTATTTTACACGCCATTTAATCATACAAAAAGTATTTTATTGAAAAAAAATATATTAATATGTATTCGTCTTACGTCCTTATCGGTACAAAGTAAAATACATCAAATATTTGAAACATTAAAATTGTAACCAAAAATAAAAACAACATGTAAAGCTTTATTATCACATAAATATAATGCGAAACTGAAACCTTTGAATTGATTCATAAGCATTTTAAATTTTTAAATAATCGTTCAAGCTATTTCACAATCAATACATAATAAATTAATAATCATCAATATAAATCATCTTTTTCCGACCGTACCGATGACATACATATGTACATACACTAATACAGATGCAGTGCTGTGTGCGTTAGCATGGAGCAACCAGCGACCATGTGGCAAATTTAGGTCAATTGCAAAAATATATGCGGCCAACTGCACAAGCGGTGCTTTCTTATTTACATTAGAGAAATTCTTGCTGAACATGCAAACAGACCACCGAAATTGTCTTAAATCGCTCTCTAAATGTATGATCAATTTAAGGAAACTGTATTCATAACTTCATACAATATTTATTCACATAAAAATAAGAATCATAATATAAAACGAAGTTTTTCAATATTGTATTTAATTCATTTCCATTTCCAATCATCTGTTAATTATGTGTATGGTGTCGTACGATTTAATTTCGTGAGGAGTAATTTTAGTCATAATAATATTATGACAAAACCTAAGACTACTCCTGTCAAAACTATGGCTATCTAAAAGAGGCACGTGGAGACTACTTCTATAGTGTCATTATTCTAAGCCTTTAACTTACAATATAATCACAATGAACTTTATACAATTACGTAGAATAGGCTTATACATTTGTGATGTATTCTGTTACTTAAGTTATAAGGTATTAAAAATCAACATTGACCTCCATAGTTTTTCAAAGGCAATATAAATAATTAAAATTAAAATTAAATTCCGAATTTGTACACGCGAACTTGGCGTCGCCTTTTATGGAGAAGTTATTGAATACTTTCGAAATACAATTCTGTAATTTGAAGTTAATCTTGCACCATGCCTACATCTATTGCGTTCAGACCAGTTGGTATAATGATTATTATCTGTAAAAAATAATCACAATTAATACTGTTCTTGGATGTAAATATTCCAAGGTTGTAAGTGCACTCATGGCCTTACATTGTTAACAAAAAAACAAGTTATGTTTTGTATGTACTGGTTCTATAGCTGATGCCATAGTATAACATCTCTTGCATTTGGTGAGGAATGGAATACAAGGTTTGCGATACGATCACATACAGTCCTTTTGAAAGTTAAAATTAGATCTGTCTTGCATTGCGTACGAAATTCGCATTTTATTGTTTTTGTACAGCGGTTTCCCAAAACACTGTTATTATGTGTTTTTAGTTAACATTACCTCTCGCCGTATCGTGCTAATATATAATGTTATTTATTCACACATTCTGGTAAAATTCTGGTAAGCGGCTCGTAAAAGACAAAGGTCGCAGTAACAGGTTCTTCCTTACATCGATGTGACTTTATGCAACGAATGCCGATTCATTACGGCGATAACCGGTGAAATTTCGATTCGTATAAATGATGATATTACGTTTTGTTTTCTTTATTTGTCTCATTTACGTAACGTCTGTTAAGTACTTGCTCGAAGACTGTCGCCTGTTCTCTATAATTTAACATGATTTTAACTTATAATATATGCGATGTAAAATAAAACACTTGAATGCGTGTATTTTTTTATTACAAGGAATTAATTAGACACTTACAATCCATTTATGCGCCCATCTAAAACCTATTGAATAATTAATATATCTATGTTTTTAACATAACTTTTGGTATATATTAAAACTTAATAATAATTAATTATAATTATTTAATATTATGATTAGTCCAGCCATTCTAACAGACACAGTCGGTAAATTTTAACGTACTTGTGACAAAGCGCTGCATTTTTGGCAATAGGGCTAAAGCTAGACAAGTATGGAGAAAACCGTTGGCGGTTACAATAGATTTTTATAAGCTAACGCAATTATTTTAATATAAACAATAATTCGCATGTTTGAATGTTGTAAAATAATACATTGCATTCACCTTACACGTTTATTAAAATGAAAAATAAGCCACTTATTTATTTTAAGTGATGTGAATTTGTTGAAAATATTTCAACATATTCCAAAATAAACAAATAATAAAAACAGACAAAGGAAACGACGCTTCAAAGCCTTATTAAATTTGAATGGAGGCTCTTTCAAATTGAATTTATACTAACAAAAATTATACATCATAGTATTATAATTATTCTATCTTAGAAATATAGTCTAACTGTATGGTATGTATAAAAAAAGCAACTTACCAAATATTGGGTAAAACTTCGAAATAAATAAACAATTATCTACGTACTTCACTATCTTAGTAGCTGAAATATTTTTTAGGATTCCATACCGGAAGACTAACCGACTTACTTAAACTCTACATTACGTTAATCTGTCATTCGTCACCGGGATATATTTAAGATATTACTGGATGCATCTCATCATCATATCATGTATTATTTACCTTAATGAATACCCTTTTTCAGAACCCTACGTATCATTGACTCTGAAAGCCGTTTTCAATAACCTATCTACCCTTAGTTTAACTTACGGATACACTGCTGCCACCGTTTAGTGACAAGATCGTATCTATCCATAGTTATATCCAATACAGTTATAGTCCAATGCTTATCTGTCAGTAGGTTATTGAAATGTAAGTAAGCCTAAAGGATAGATTTATCTACGTCTAGTCAGTTAAACTAAGGATAGATAGGTTACTGAAAACGGCCGTTAGAGAAGGTCTAACAGCCTATTATTAAAATTTTTGTTTAATCATATCAAATTTAGAATAACTCCCATTGTACAAAGTTTTTAAAACTTGCATTTTTTTGATATTATAAGAAATTTGTTTATTTAAATGATAAAACGATCAATATCTTCTAACCCAAAAAGCATATGTGACCGGATACAAATATATTTGAACAATAAACTCTTAAAGTCTTTGACCTAGTTGTCGAGAGCATCTGTAAGTGGGTCACACAAACATGAATTGCGGGGTTTTAAACAAGACGAATTGAACAATATGTGAAAAGGTTGCATGACGGTTATTTTATTGTATGGGTGTCAAGAAATTTCGGTTGTGTTAATGAGCTGTGCAAATTTCTTTTTAATTTAAATAAATTGAAAGACTCAAAATAAGTCATAAGTAATTTGTTTGGTTCACCAACATTTCTCACATTTATTGGTCTCTTTCAAAGTTATTTAGGAATTGGAAATGTACTGCTTAAGAAAGAAACGTTCTTTTAATTATAAATAATTTAACAGCATACATTTCTAAAACAGAAAGTTATTTTTAAAATTTAGTTTTTACATTATTTACCTTAAATTCTCAAAATAAAATAACATAATTTTAAAATTTACGAAACTAAACAATATCAATAGATAAATCTTTATTTGAATGAAATTCAATCAAAAATAATGCAGCATTAAAAAATTACACTTATATGCTAAATAAATGATTATAAAAGTTCGCCTCTATACTTGCACCGAATGCAACATGACCTCGATTTGTTCGTATGTGTGTTCGTTAATACGCAATTACTAAGGTTGTGTGTGTAATCGATGCGTTCTACCAATACATGCAAATTGTATACAGGATGCTGTGATTTTAAGTAGTTTTATTTTTTGTGTGGGTTCTATAAAACATATCAAAACTCTTATGGATGTGGCACAATAACGTGATTTTAAGGTTCAAACAAGCAGTGATAAATGCTGTTCTATTGAGATTTCGTTTTTTCGAATTAAAAACGCTTTAAATACTAAACTTATAATGAATATATATTCGCTAAACTTAAAGAAATGAAATTCCAACTATATAATATTAAAAATAACTAATAATAACACGCATTTAAGTCTCACAGAAGTATTTTATTTGTATATTATTAAAATAAAAATATTATAATTTTAGTATAAATATTTTTTATAGATTTCCTTTTATCTGTTAATATATATATATATATATATTTTAGAGCCTACCTAACTAGTTAAATAATAAAGAATTATAACTTATTTTGAGAGTGTCTACTTGGAGATCTTGAATAATTTAAAATATAAAAATCAAAAATAAATCACCCTGTACATTAACCACCCCCACCCCCACTCGATCGGCCCATAATAAAATGTGGCTTTTTTATCACTATATACTTTTTTCGTTGTATGTGAGTGATACATAATACGATCGTTACATATGTCTGTTTGTCATTAATTATCCTTGTATAATATTTATCTATATATATCTCTGCCGAATGGCGGTACGCGAATGGTTTAAAGTACTTTTAATGCATACAGTTAACATTATAGTTACAATATACTACTCCTTATGACTCATTTTTCGTATTGCCCGCCTCGTCGAACACGCATAGTTTTTTAAGAGGCAAGCTAATCTGAAGGAAATAAATGAGGTAACTTAGACATGTATTGCGAAACTTTGAGGTAAACTTTAACTTTCATTTCACTCAGCTGCATCCTATTCTGCAATCAAAAATAAAAACAATGAAGGTTTCAAAATCAGAATCGAACTGACTTTCTCAACTTTGAGACATACAGTCTGACCAACTCGTTAAGTAAAAACCTCAAAAGTAAATTCAGTCTGTTTTAAAGTGGATTTATTTTTACACGAGAATTATTAACATCCATTGGTTATTTATACTGACGCGATTGTCAACGGTTAAATGAAACCGCGTTATTGCACTACTATCCGTATTCACCATATTTATTTGTATTTTTAATGCGCAGTTCTTGTGGAAAGAAGATTTTATATTATGCGATATAGAGGAAATGCGACTAGACATTTTTACCCGACTGCAGCATGTGTGACAATTAGGGACGTGACGAGTAGGACGTACAGCTTATGATAATTGATACACCCTGCCCATTACAATGCAGGGCCGCTCAGGATTCTTGGAAAACCCAAAAATGCTGAGCGGCACTACAATTACGCTCGTTACGTTGAGACATGAGATGTTAAGTCTTATTTGCACAGTAATTTCACAAGCTACGGCGCTGTTCAGACCGAAACACAATGCTTACACATTACTTCTTTACGGCAGAAAAAGGCGCCGTTGTGGTACCAACAATCTAGCCGGCATCCTGTGCAAAAGACCTTCCACTGGTTTGCCTCTTACCCTTGGGCCTGGGGCTTTCCTTTTCTTTTTATACCCCGGGGAAATTATTTAAGTGAGATGTTTATCAATCTATGTATGTATGTATGTTTTATCCTATGTGGCAGCTATAGCACGTCAATCGAATTGTCTTGATCAGAATATATCTAGGCACACTTGGTGCAAAATACTAGTCTACGCGTTTAGATCGTTTGGCAAATTAAAATAATATCGGGAATTATTTAAAAGTGGTAGATAATGAACTAAATGATGACTGTATTGAGGAGTTGATGTCAGGCACACCTGCCGATCTTTTCTTTCCTCTGTTTAATGGATGGTCTTAGATCAGACGAGCCATAAGTCTTCCTATTTCATAATATAAAAGACAACAGTGATTTTTTTTATTAATTTACTCCACTTTTTGCAGTTTCTTCTTCTGACATTAGATTGAAATAATTGATGGATAAATGACGTTACTGATGTTAACCAGCCAAATTTATCTGTAACCATTCAATCTAATAATGGTTATTCTGCATTTCTTATATATTATGTTATGTGATATTTAAGATGAAGGAACACACTTGCTCGCGAAGTGAGAATTATTACATCGTTCTTAGGGCCATAAACCGAACTAATTCACACACGTGAGTGTAAGCACATTATAGAACCTAACAGCTATAGAATAGAATACAATTATTATACTTATTTGCCAAAGGGTCAACATCTTAACATATTTCAACAAGTAAATATTGTATCAGTTTCATAGTTTTAATATTGTAAAAAGGGTTCGCCCGTATATAATAAATAAATAAATAAATATATTATGAATAGACTCAAGTTTGCGCGTAACACACATAATCCCTATTTCTCGTATCAATGCTCTCCAAGAACATTCCCAAGAAAACTCGGCTGATTCCCAATTCCGTGATCATCTGACAGGCAAAGCTAAATTGGCAAAAAGTTGGGGGTCATAGATAGAGCATGACAATACTTGAAGCCGGCCCACATTTACTCTCTACAAACACATGTGGAGTATTGGGCTCATATATGGTCTGCCAACACCTCGGTACACAGTCAAGCAATTAGAACGCGTACAACGCAGAAGCACCGCGCAGCCGCAACGGTCCTGTGACCCCTCTGGTGTTGCAAAAGAGTATGTTCGGTGGTGATCACTTAATATCAAGTGTTCCGTACAGTCTTCTATATATATAAAATTGGTATGGTGAGACATTTGAATCGCATTGCCTTTATAATTTGACCATTCGACCGCATGCAAAGCAGAGCAGCTCAAATTGTCGGGGATCCAGCGCTTTATGAACGACAGGATCACTTGGCGTTGCGTAGAGACGTCGCTTCATTGTGTGTCTTCCACCGCATTTATTACGAGGAGTGTTCCGAAGAGCTGTTTCACCTGATTCCTGCCGCCGAATTACACCTTCGTACGACACGGTACAAATTAAGATATCATCCCCACCATCAGGATGTGTGGCGGTCCTCCATAGTGCGGTTTTTCCACATACTACAAAGCTGTGGAATAAGCTTCCATGTGCGGTGTATCCGGGACGATACAACATAAGTACTTACCTTCAATAAAAGCGTACTTCTTCCTTAAAAGCCGGCAACGTTCTTGTTGCAAGAGAATGTGAGCGGCGGTGATCACTTAACACCAGGTAACCCGTACGCTCGTTTGTCCTCCTTTTCCATAAAAAAATATCAATTCTTAAAATATAATACAGTAAGAATGTCTACATATTTATTATGTTGATTTCACATACTTAATAAACTGTATTAACGTAAAAATAACCTTATCTTGAGCATGTCTGGCAAATCAGAACAAGGTATATGTTATTTAAAATAATCTTTTGAGATCTGAAAAAATTGATAATGTTTCTCAAAAAGCAATCTTGAGCATTTCTCCGTTGAGTTGACAAGGCTACAAATTAGCAGGTGATATTAATAAGGTAGTTGATTTAAATAAAGCATTTGGTGAGTTTGATAAGGGTAGAGAAAGTTATTTATAGTCCTTATTATGAGGTTTAGCTTACTTGTTCGTAGTAAAGATGTAATTGTTATGTAATGCTTACATATTACTGCTTCACGGAAGAAATACTCACCGTTGTGGTACCGATAATCTAGCCGACATCCTGTGCAAAGTAGCCTCCCACTGGTAGGTTATCCAAGTTATGACAAGACGCATTTATATTCATTAAAGATTATTAAAAAAAAAAAAGACTGAGGCGGCTGATATTTCATTTTAGATTCCATTCGGCTTTGTTAGTGTTTCAAAGCACTGTAGGCAGCGCCGTTAGCGCGACAAGCGGAACACAGTTCCCGGTCACCCAAAGAAAGAATCACATAACCCCTGTGTGTGTTGAACCCTAACAAAGCCCCGCTCGGCCAATTTAAAAAAATACTCTCACTTTCATCACCCGTTTCCCGCTTTTTTCTTTTTATCCGATAGAAATAGTGACGGCTTTCACTTTTCGTGCAAATATGCGAAATACTATTGGATTTTTCACTCGCCGGTTGATTTTTTTCATTCTCGCACGCCACTTTGTTGCGAATTGTTTGTCCAATCATTTGATGATTGAATTTTGACCGTTCGGGCTGTAGACTGTTTACTAAAACCAATTGGTTTTAGTAAACAGTTAACAGGTTTGTTGGAACTATTGTTTTACTCTGTCTTTACGTTTTACTTTTAAAGTAAAAGTAATGAGTTGATTTATTACAATATTCTTTATCCAAGTTGACAATTGAGCAACTGCTTTGGCAGACTTAACTGAAATTTTGACTACCAAATGATTAAAATAAGTGGAGTGTATTAATAGTACAGTACTGGAGCGTCCAACAAAAGATGCATTGATGTAATTTTTCGTCCATCAATGCTTGGTTGTGGCCAAGGCTTGTATAGTTTCTTCTCAATCGGTCACTCTTGTCAGGGTGGTCGTGGCTGTTAAGATGATGCGACATTACTCCCCGTTGCTCACTTTAGTTTTAAGTCGCACTGCCCCAATCGCAATGGTCGTCCACTTTTGGCGGTTTGTAGCATTGCAGGATCACTCCACCAACGTTGTCTGGGTCACTGCTTTGGTAAGATCCATCCATCGCGTGGGTGAGCGTCTCTCGCTCTTTTCCCCTCCACCTGGCTCTGCACTATCAACCGCTCAATCGATACTTCATTTCTGGAGATGCAATCAAAGAACTTCAGAATTCGCAGTTCCGCAGTCTACAATAGTCTTTCTTTTATCTTCAATTCTTTCAAGATGGAATTATTTTGGAAAGCCATCCAAGGGATCTTCAGGAGTCACCTCCAACATCACATCTCTAAGGCATCAATTTTGCTGCGGTCTTGCAATCTAGGCTTGTATAGTACTTTTCTTAATTAATGCGCCGATATTAAAATGGGTCTTACGGCCTTTTGAAATTCAGGTGACATTAAAATAAGTTCATCATACTCATTGTCTTTACTTGAACTCATTTTGTCAAATACAATTACTATTCAAAATCAATGACGAACTACGAAGAACAATAATTATTCCCTATTTAATGTGTTCATTTGTTTTTTTTTATCAATAAACAGCTTTCTATTTTCAAACCCGTCCGAGATTTAAATAGAGCCTTTGATAAGTTACCTCCTTTGTTGCTATGTTTAGGAGTAAAAGATCGTTCCATTTTTGAATTACACTACAGACTCTACCGTGTAATTTATTAAGCAGCTAAGCCACGGCATATGGATTTTCATACAACCTTTGCGTTGCGACGAGTGCAGCTGCGATGCCGCTCAATATTTTGGGTTCAATCAAGAGTCCTGAGTCCTGAGTAGAGTCTACATTGTAATGGGCTGGGTGTATCAGTCCTTACCAGGTGAACGTCCAGCTCGACTGATCATCTCTTATAGAAAAAAAGTAACGTGCTAATGTGACTATTTATTCTGAAGTTTACTCCATTTGTATGAGCCTATTATAAAAAACTACTCTTAATTCGATATGTGTTTCGCAATAATATTTTATTATTATTAATGCATGCCTTAAGCGCGAAGTGTAGTTATGTTCTACTTGGGTCTAAAAAATCAAAATATCAACGTTTTGTCGCATAAAATCGTATATAACAATTATATTGTGCATATAAATGATATAAAAACCACATCGTCAGAAAGATAAATTGATTATTGAACTTATCAAAATAAAAGCAAATCGATTAATTGTTATTTTTACACAAAAAATGGTTTGAGTGTCTTATGGTGTGCATTTATGCAGTCCGCATGGCGGTCTAAACACGATAACCTCTAAAAATATAAATTTTCAACTCAATAAATAATTTAATCTCTTTTAATTATCTTTCTCTTTCAATTTCAAGTCTCGAAATTTTCAGTGTATATTTTTGTCGTCGATATTCTACAATGTGTTGAGCCCCATTAACTACCGCTGATCACATACTTAACTTGATACATACATAAATACATGTAAACATCAAAGACTGGCAAAAAAACATCCATTTCCATCATATAGATGTTTGCACCTATGGGATTCGAACCCGAGGCCTCTAGCTCAAGTGTAGTCATGGTCACTAAAACACATTTTTTCCGATCTGATTATAAATCATCAATAATTTTTTTATTTTTAAATTACATTAATATACACGATAGATTAGAATAATTTCCGTATAAATTAATAAACTCAATGCTTAATTACACTCACTTCGAATCTGTTTTCATCAAATTCCGACCAGCAGTTTATGTCTGGTCAAACAGCACAGAGATATACAATCGCATTAATAATACCGGAAAGGAAGTCTTAATATGGTTATTCTTTATATTCCTAAAACCTCAACTTTTAAAAACAATTAATTAAAAAAAATTACATTCTGTACAGTTCAAAGTAAATTTTATTTACTTTTTAATTATGCTAAATTAGGTACCGACATACCTATATTCATATCTTGTGGTGAGAGATATCCCATTAGTATTAGAACGTCAAAAGAAATCATGACGTGTATGTATATTTTATACATTAGTACCTACAGGGTGATCCTATAAAGTCGGAATTACGAAAATGAAGTAAAACAAAGAAACAAAACTTCGCATAATTCAAACAGTGCCTGAATCTTCTACATTTAGGTTAAAATATAAGCATCTTGCATAAGAAAACGTTGGGGGGACCGCTCACCCCTGCTATCTCCGTTTTTAGTATTTTAGTAAGTTCGGGGGAGAAATTACCCCCCCAGGGGGGCAGGGGGTAAGATGTTGATGTTTCTTAGTTTTATATTACTGCCTTACTTTATTGCTTATTTCTGTAAGTGTGTGTGTGTATGCAGATGTTAGGGGATCTTAGATTTTATAGTTACGATTAAATGTCAGATGTTTTTTAAGATTGCCACGAAATTTGTTTGGTTTATGGCAGAGTTTTATTTGAGTTATAATTTTTATGTGATGGACAGTAGGACAGTTGTAAATAATGTTTTTGTCTTGCTACTAAGGTTTTCCCATAAATTTGTAACGTAAAGACCCAGATATTTATCTTAAAGCATGATACATATAATAATTTGAATAATAATATGTTGTCCCTTATTGAAATTATATATCTACCTAATATGATTTATACCTACCTAATATATTTAGATGATATGGAAAGATAAATTATGATAAAATAAATACTTATATCTTTTTTTATGAAAATAAGAGACGAGACGAGCAGGACGTTCAGCTGATGGTGATTGATACGCACTGCCTGTCAC
Source organism: Leptidea sinapis (assembly GCF_905404315.1). Lineage (NCBI taxonomy): Eukaryota > Metazoa > Arthropoda > Insecta > Lepidoptera > Pieridae > Leptidea > Leptidea sinapis. Next base: position 11,901,028 of record NC_066267.1, on the reverse strand, counting down.
AATGCAATGCCGCTAAGAATTGAAAAACCCAAAAATTCTGAGCGGCATTGCTCTCGTCACCTTGAGACGTGGAATGTTATGTCTCATTTGCCCAGTTATTTCACAAGCTACGGTGTCCTTCAGACCGAAACACAGTAACGCTTATACATTACTGCTTCACGGCAGAAATAGACGCCGTTGTGGTACTCATAATCTAGCCGGCATCCTGTGCAAAGGAGCCTCCCACTGGTAAAATCCTATACTTATAATTAAATAGCTGATTTTTAGATCCTTTAATTCAAGTTATGTGTGGAATAATCTTCATTACTTCAAGCGTGGAAAAATATGGAATATATTATCATGTATCTGTTTACGTTACCTCTCTAGTGTATATATCTGTAGTAAAATTTAAAAGTCGCAAAATACAGCTTACGCATATGATTTTTTTTGTCATATTATTGTAAACAACAATATTATCCGTAATATTTTCAATTATCATTTCAATTAATATATAGTATATATTTTACAAGTACAGTCGACCATTTTCTCAAACTTTTATTTCACGATTTTTTTTAATATCTCGAATTCATTCACAAAGAATGGATATTGCATATAATATTTTAATGATTTGTTTAATAATATTTACAATTGAATCCTTCTGAATAAGTTTCTATTTATCCTCAGGATGATCCAGGTATTACTGATTTCATTGACGCTCAAAATATACTAATGAAACAGATTTTTTTATTTAACTCTAACACACATTTTGTGACCGTTCAATACTACAACTTTTGCCATATACTAATCAGATTTGTGTGTTTTAGGTGATCGATAGCTATTTTCATTTAGCTTCCAAATGAAATTAGATCACTGTCCTCGATACTCTCTTGAAACTGCCCGTCTTTAGGGAGAGCGTTCGTGTTTGTGGAATGTAAGTAAGTCGTGTTAAAATTTTTAGTGGATTCATATCAATTTTAAATACGGTCCACGATATTAGTTACATTAGAAACCGGAACGTATAAGCTAGTTCAAGCCCCTACTTCCGATATCAGAAACTCTAATCGCACGCCGAGTGCCACCCCTGCGGCCCCGTCAATATTCTTAGTAGAATAATCAATTCTTCAGAGAAAGAAACAGTCCCCGTATATTGATAAATGAGCGCTCCCTTCATATTTCCGCGTAGCCCCCCGCGCCCGTCGTAGCGCGCGGGGGCGCCACCTCCCGGGGTGTCTTAGGAACGCGAAGATAGTGCCAGGGTTGATAATGAACTCTTTTGAGTTATTACGTTGTTGATGACAAAAATTACAACGAAAAATTTAAACCGTTTTAAGAGAAAATAAGTTTGATTATCTAATCTCAAGGTCTATTCTCAATATATTTCACAGCCGTGATGATATCTATATACAAACATGGATATTGTATGATAATAACAAAATTTTGAGTTATTTAAAATTTGTAAACTTTAAAATGATTTATTGTGATAACAAAATACATGCAAGCCGATATAAGCGTACACGAAAAGAGTGCCGATATAAATTTTTATAGACTATATCCTCGGTATATTTTATTATAGACCAATTTATATATCAAATGTTTCTTAGGCCACAACAGTATTGTAAATTCAAACTCAAATATTTTTATTTAATATAGGATATTAACCTCCATTCTTCTTTTATACTGTTTTCTTCACGTTCGAAGACGTAAACAACCGAGATATATCTAAAATCATAATATATTGTAATAGTTGAGCTGCTGTGATTGTCAAGTATATTTCTGTTATTGTTACGTGATGTACACATATTAACACGGTAGCAGTTTGTGGGATGCCAAATCTCCTTCAACTTTTAGCATGTCTTCACAATTACCCGATAAAAACTCCATCTTTTTTTTAATGAAAATAGGGGACGAGATGAGCAGGACGTTCAGCTGATGGTAATTGATACGCCCTGCCCATTACAATGCATTGCCGCTTAGGATTCTTGAAAAACCCCTAAAATTCAGAGTGGCACTACAACTGCGCTCGTTACCTTGAGATATGAGATTTTGTCTCATTTGCCCAGTAATTGCACTAGCTACAACGCCCTTCAGACCGAAACACAGTAATGCTTCCACTTTACTGCTTCACAGCAGAAATAATCACCGTTGTGGTACCCATAATCTAGCTGGCATCCTGTGCAAAGGAGTCTCCCACTAGTAAAAAATCATCATCACCATCACTCGAAATTATTAATATTTCATATCGCTGACAATTGTAAGACTTTTGGTTTTAGTTAATTTATGGTTATTAATAAAAAAGCGCAATTATTGAAACAATTTATAAAATTTTATATAACTGAAGGCTTGCATCTTTTCCAATCTGTACATTGCTATTAAAATACGTTCATAGCTATTAAAATATCAGCGGCTTTATTATGACCTAAAATATCAAAAATAGATTACTCTTCTTACACTGAAATTATTGCTTTAAGTACATAAATCATGTCGAGGAAAGGGGTTTGCAAATATCTTAATATTACATAATTAGGATTTAAGTTAATTAGTGCGTGGTAGCCCTGGCTCGCTTCGTCTCGCGACCGCGGCGTAGCTCGTAGCTCGTAGGCGTTAGTGCACCCTCTTACAAGTTTTTACTAAGAACCGCGCAAAATGAGCGGATAAAACATAAGTAGCTTCACTTTTGTATTTTATTAGAGTTTGTTACTTTCGTTTCGTTGTGTTCAAAGCGTCATTAGTACTATCATATTAATAAAGATATGTAACTCATGTATGGCATCGAAATGATTTGTTACGGCTTGAATTTCATCTTTATCAAATTTTATAAAATGATAATTGTTACAATTATAGTCTCATTTAAAAAGCCTGGAAATTGCACTCCCCAATGTACATAAAAAAGTGAATTTTAATTCTTAACGGATAACACATACAACATACTGTTCAGCAGACAAAACAAACATATTTAATACAAAACTCTTAACTTTGGTGTCGGAAACGCTTTTGAAAGAAAGAGATTGAAAAGTTGAATATAAAATGGTTATGATATCTACGGTAGAAGTTTAAAATTAAACGGACAAGACTTCTTCCATAATCATTCGTTTAACAGTTCTTTATTCAGCCCAATTAGAAAAAAACTTATTAAAAAAATATGACGGTGACCGTAATAGAACCTGCAATGATTGAATTTCAAACCACAGCGCCAAAGGAGGCAAAAGTCGCTCCTATTTGAAACAACTACCGCCCTATAATACATCCCGTTTCGCGACTAAATATCAGCGAATGTAGCTTCATACTGCGTTCGAAAAGTTTGATACTTTATATTAGAAACCGAATCCATTCCTATTATGTAATAATATGATAACTTTATAAAATACACAAGGTTTTAAAGTGAAACTCTTATTTCATCGTCTCAAACTGTTTCGTCTGTGTGTTGCATGTCGCGTGACGGTCGGGCGGCGCCTATAGTTCACAGCAGCTGACCGTGTAGTGTATAGACTATTACTCATTTGTGCCAGTGCTTCACGCTATTTTGTTTGTTTATTATTTCAAACATAATATATTATATATAATTTCGATACATATTATGCTTATATTAGTAATTATGTGGAAAGAAGTTTCACTTTCATCATGGTTGCATAAAACCACACAATTGCTTTTTTTTTGTTGTAGCAAACATCCTACATTATTATTGATAATACTTATTTTCATTAGCATGTCTAATATCCCTTATATGATATGACTTTTTTTTATTTCAGAGTATAATATAATTTATATTCTTAAGTTAAAGAATTAGTATAATTGTATTATAAACCCTTTACTTACAGAGATAAACTAATACGAATTTTCGTTGCGTAGAGCGATAAATATCTAGATATAACAATAGATATTGCAAAAGGATAAGCTTTAGAGTTTGCTTCGACTTCAGCCTTAATAAAACAGTGCCAGCGACTATATTGATCTTCACTTTACATTAATTGCATTATACAAGCAATTTTACAAAAAACAAATGGGTTTCAGGAAAAATTGTATTGATTTTTGTACAATATATTGGTGTCCACAAACATTTGCTTTTTTACGGTAACACTGACAATTATAATAGAACAACATATTGGTAATAGTCTTGGGATAGCAACAAATTTTCTTAGTCAGACTGATAACCCAAGAACATCTAGTTTAGATTTATATTAATTTAACGGAATTTCATTGTAGTGTTTTGCATATTACTATTAGTGTTACTTGACTCTTGCTTGCGTAATATATAAGATAAATTTAGTTAGATATTACTTGTCAATAATTTCAAATACCAAATCGTGCCGGTCGCAGTACTTCCGCATGCCGTATTTACAAGTATTGTAAGTATAGAATTATATATTTTATAACACCCCCTGCCTCCCCCGCGCAAACTAAGTCTTTGCGCATCTTTCTATCCCCACCTTTTTGCCTTCTTCTTTTAAAACCACCCATCGTATGAACCCCTTTCTCCTTATTCGACTAATTTCGGGGTACGAGTCGAGAATTATTTCTTGAGAGCCACCACTAAGCAAATTCAGACTTTAAATCAATGTGCTAAAGTCTACTAACAATTAAAAGGCGCGCACAGTCTTGGCACTGTATCTTTTCACTTCGAAAACTAATTCGGAATTAGAAAATGGAAATAAGTGCAATGTCGCTTTGAGGCATTTTGGTTTGTAAACCGGAGGCTATAAAGTCCAATTTCATTCCTAACTTAGAAGAAAATTAGAACTGTTTCGTCAAAAATATGAAATTAAAATCTTCATACTTGCAAAGAAGTTTTAGCATCTTTGTTTTAGAGTGAGATGGAGGTTGTATTAGTCTCGCTCTGCAGAGGGTGGCGGGTGTAAGATGGGTAGTTTCAAGTAAAAACCCTGGCTTCCTTGATCAATGCGCGCCGCATTCGGAATTAATCATAACCGAGTATTTTCGTCTATTTTAGGGAGTTTAGGGAGAGGGGGGTTCGAATTCGTATTCTAAATGAAAATACGACTCTTCCTGTTTACATTTTGTAATAAATTGTTTTATTTCGACGCCTGTGCTCGCGAGTTAGAATCGATCGTAAATCCAGGGTTTACTATCAAAATGTAGTGGCTATCGTAAACTTTGGGAGAACTTATTCTTATTACGCTATATACGTTATGGTTTTCCTATAAGGAATCCAAATTATGGCGGAAACTTTTATTTTTTCGTCACAGTTAGGTCCTGTAATAAAATATAAAATTGTGTACCTTCAGTGTCTCTGTATTGGTATCTTTAGGAAGCGGCCCTTAATGATAACAACATATTTTTCTTTATTAAGCACCACTTTGATATATCGTTGAAAGTTTGAGTTCAGCAGATATCACAATTATTTAAACTATGACAGATAGTTAGGCAGGACAGTCATCATAGTTGGCTTGCCCAGATAATTTCGGTGAAAACCAAAATTTTTCTTTAATAAAAGTCACACTATTACTTCTTATAATAGGAATAATCTACTACTGGAACTCCCGTTAGAACTGCTCATACCGTTACGGACAGAAATAAAAAAATGGTATTCTGAAAAAATAACTATTTTAACACTTATTATATGCATTTAGCATAATATAAACAGACTATTTTGATATTACAGAAAAATATATTAATTTTATTCATTATGTAGGTATACATACCTATACATCTTCAAAATAATATTATGTATATCACATTAACGGTCGGATACCAAAGGATGGTTTCGCAATCTTCCTCATTTGTCAGCTTCATTGAAATTGACGAATGAATCTAAAAGATCCTTACAAGTGAGTTTGTCACTTGAGAAAAGACACATAACAAACAAATACAACACCTTTATAATATATAATACGTATATTATAGTAGCCTCAAACTCAAACCTTATCCTCGCTCACGATTCACCGCGGCCACATAACTGACCCTCATAAATATTCTTGCAAGGCGCGACCAAAGATCGCTCACTCAACCACATGTTTAACGCCTTGAAAAAATATTTGAGCAATCTTTCAAATACACGTTATTTGAAGTGCAACTAACAATCTATCAGGCGCTATATTGAGCATATTTTAAACATTGCTGTGATTTATTTCAACTATAAAAGTCAACGAGTCTGCTCACGAATAATGAATATTCTTTACTGGTCGAGTAATAATTACCCCATCATGCGTATCGAAACGTGCAACTCATACTTCGTTTTATAAGCTAGCCTTCAAATAATTAAACATGGTACTCAATGGATGGTCGTTATACCTGAAATGAAGACCATTCTCTTCTCGGTCGTGTTTTTCATTGATAAAGGTCTTGTCGACGCTGGTCAAGGATTAGGTCAGGTTCTCCACTCCATCCTGTCCTCGGCTGTTGACCAATAAGCTGAACAAAGCATACAAGATTTTTTTGACGATACGTCACGTGAACGGTTAGCTCAGTTGGAAGAGCACTCGCACAGTACGCGAGAGGTCATGGGTTCGAGTCCCGCACTGTTCATAAAATTTTATATTGAAATGTTATTTGTGTATTAATCCTAGAAGTGAGAGTTATCACTTTAAAAACATAACAAATTTTTCAGATATTTCTATAAATATTTTAATTAGAATTAATTTGAAGTAACGCTCTCATTAGGAATGCTAGCTACTTTCGAGTGGATTGTATTGCGTAGGAAGCCAATTAGTATAGCTACAAAAGGCGTGAAAAATTAAGTCCACTTGATATCTCGGAAGTAAAATTATATTAGAATTAATAATTTTATCAAGCCGAGGGTTATTGATGGTTTATTATACAATTTATATTTTTATACTTACTGGTAAAAATAAGTGATTATCCTGGCTTTTTATCTCAATAACTTATTAAATTTAATTAAAAGATTTTCTTGACGATAAAATAGAAAATATTAACTGAGACTGACATCAATATCATATATATATATATATATATATATATATATATATATATATATATATATATATATATATATATATATATGAAATTACATTATAAATTATTAATTAAAACGAATATGTGAATTATAATTATTGTATGATTGATACTAATTTAAGTTTTCTTGGGATATGTATAACTTTTTTAGTATAGAAAATTATATTAGAATTGTAACAGAACTTGACGTGAACTGAGTTTGTATTCCAATATATGTTTGGATGCCTTATGGGTTAGTAGAAGAGCACCTGTTAATTATATGCCAACAACACCATATTAATATCTTATCCTACAAATAAAATGATTTGATTTGATTTGAAAACTATTATGGCTGCACGACCATGCATGCTGCGGTTATTTCATGTTATAACAGCAAATAAGCGAACATTTGAATACTAAAACCGAAAATACATTAGTACGTGTCAGGCGAGGATCGAACCGGGGGCTCAGTGTAATATTCAGATATTTTCCACGCGTTCTAATCCTATTAAAAATCAATATATTTAATATGTTTGTGTTCAAAATCAAGCATTGTATAGCTGGTACTATCAATCACAAATAAAGGCTCAATATCTAAATCTAGGCTCCCTCATTGGTATCCCCAATAATATAACATTTTACTCAAACTGGCGTTAGAAGTAGAAATATCTCAAAATAATATAAACTAAATACGTAAATAATACATTGATTTTTATAACGTGATATTTTACTGTTCGAAACGTAATACCATCAAAACACAAGCAATCGACGCATAACTAAGTAGATATAAAATCTAAACAAACCTAACCCTCCCGCCCCGCACCGCCGCGCCCCTCGCACCCGGCCGGGACAAACGAGCCCCAAATGAAAAAACGAAATAAAAGCAGAAGTATTCTCATAATCTAACCCGCGGCGTCACATAGCAGCCTCCCAAAAACCCGTAGCTACCTACTCGTATATTCATTTCCGTTCCGTTAATACCGCATACTTTTAACTGTCTAACTAGGTGGGGGAGGGTTTTGCCCCCCCAACCCATGCCACTACTTACACGCGGTAGGCGCAACTTTTATAATACTACGAACTCGGGTGCTTTTTAACGAACCCCCCCGCGAGGGGCCACCTGCCACGCATACCGAAAAATACGCAAAATAGGAGGTGTGGGGTACAATTGCCCCCGGATGAAAGTGCCCCGTATTTTGCGTATTTTTAAATTATTCTCCACATGCGACTCGGTTAGATGTTTAGTTCCTGTGACGATTGTTAGCATTCGCTTTGATTTTTTGTTTTGGATATTATGTTTAGAATTTCATGTTTTAATATCGCAATGTGAATGATGAATTAATTAAAGAGTTTTATTTCACAATGTAATTAACTTACTCCAACATTATAATATGAAAAACCTAAAAATCATAACCTCTTTGTTTGGTTCGTATTATTTTTCATTAACTAGGGTTGAAGGCTCTGTGTGCCTACCGTGTTTTTTTAAGTACTTCTTGGATTGGATGATAAACGATGAATTTATGAGGAGGAGTAATAAAAAAAAATTTGACCGACTTGAAATAAAAGAAAGGCTTATCAAAATATGCATGTATTTTTTTTATTACGTTTATCGTTCAATTTAAAAATAATAATTCTGTTTGCGTTTGGAAACTAGTACCTCCACATTGGTCACAATAAAAATCATTTTAAACCAATCAAGCATTTGTATACAAGTATGCTACAGAGACATTACAATATATTGTATACTTTTTCGTGAATATTTTTATATAAGTAATTTAATATTAAATAGAGTTTCTTTCGCCCGTTTTTCTCAGGTCTGAGGCAGTCTATTTTAAAAGTGTGGTAGTTTTTGACGTTTAATATGTAATTTCGAATCCTATTTTGAATAAAAATATTTGAATTTGTGTATAATATGTGATTTATCCGTGAATTTCTTTGAGTTACTTCGTCGGGTTTTATAAAGGTTCTTTTTATGGTTGTTTTCATGCGTATTTTGAATATGCTATATTAAACAGGCTGCATTAATTTTCCGTACCTCAAAAAAAGGTTTTCTTTATCCATACGGATATAAAGGAAGCCTTTTATTACGTTTATCGTTTAACAATAGATGAGTTAACCTATTGATTGATTATAGTTCTATCAACATTTAACAATAGTGAATACAAATTATCTTATGTGTTATATTTAATACGATATGTATACTTCATATATAAATACATATAAACATCCTTGGCTGGAAAAAAAATCCACATTTTTCATATTATAAACATTTGCAAATACCCGAGTACGAACCCTGGACCTATAGTTCAATAGGTAGGGACCATAACCACTTGGCTTTACATGGGTCATCATAATTATATGAGTAATGTCTGATTCTCGGTTGTAAAAAGGTTATCACCCATGATAATTAACAAAATATTTCGATAAATTATATTATAATGAGTATAATAAACGACAATTATAATTGATTTAATGGAGGATACAAAAAACAACGCCTTGAAAGATAAAATTATAAAGATAAATATTATTTTTATAACTGCGAAAATGCATTAAATTTTAATTTTAAATATGCATATTTTGCCTGTAAATTTGTATCTCTATGCGGCACCGTAACTCCCAAATGAATGGACCTCGACTCTTCTGTTTGAATGAATGCTGATATTACAGGGATAGTTCCTACTGCTAAAAATTAGAATGAATTTTTATCGATGCCAAAAAACAAATGGGACTGAACATTTATAGAGCTTCCTTGGAGCTCGATTGAAAAACCTGGATGACACAAATAAATTTGAAAAGAAAATTTATAAACGTTGCGGGACTCGAACCCGACATCTCGCGATCCGTGCGAGCGCCAACTGAGCCAACCGGTCGAGGGACTTTGACTTTGGTCTACTCAAACGTTGTGGCTTCATATACAGGATACACATTACAGTTGATAACAGTGGATAACCAGAAGTGAGGGTTATCACTTTAAAAACATAACAAATTATTTAAACCTGGATCCGACCGTCATCTCCAACTCCAAAGAAATATAAGGCGAGTGGTTCAGCCGATAAAATCATGGGCTCTCTTTTCTGGTATAGTAGAGGGGTGGTCATAATTGTATATCTCGGTCAGCAGCTACTGTTACTGGCTAAGCAGAACAAATAATAAAATAGTTACGAAATTTATGAAAAACGGCGAAGCAAATACCTGGAACCCGAGATCCTGGCTAAGAAATACTTGAGCATCATATTCACCCAACCGAGTGATTTCTGTCTATCGATTCATGTCCAAGGTTAAATGATTATTTGAAAGAATAGAGATTCGAAGATGACAATGCCGTAGTCACTACAGTACAGGAATTTTTAGTTTTTTTTTATGAAAATAAGGGACGAGACGAGCAGGGCGTTCAGCTGATGGTAATTTATACGCCCTACCAATTACAATACAGTGCCACATAGGATTTTTGTAAAACCCAAAAATTCTGAGCGGCACTACAATTGCGCTCGTCACCTTGAGACATAAGATGTTAAGTCTAATTTTCCCAGTAATTTCACTAGCTACGGCGCCCTTCACACCGAAACACAGTAATGTCTACACATTACTGCTTTACCGCAGAAATTGGCGCCGTTTTGGTACCCAAATTCTAGCCAGAATCCTATGCAAAGGAGCCTCCCACAGGTAATTAAACTGAGCCTAGTTAGGGAACTAACATAACTCCAAAAGATGCTAAGTCTCATTTGCCCAGGAATTTCACTGGCTTTCGCCTTTCACACCGAAACACAGTAATGTTTACACATTACTGCTTTATCTTTATCGAAAAACAGACTTTATTTATAATACAATTAGATTTATTAAACACAAATTCTCACATTTTATTAAATTAATGATATACTTAAACAGTAATAATATTTCGGTTTAAAGATTAATCTATTTCTCGTTTAACTTTTATAAATATGGGTGCTTCGAACTAAAGAGTTTGCGAACGTAACCTTGTGAGGTTCTGTGAGTGATAGCTGTCATACAGGGGCTTACTAACCGCGGAACGATAGGGTGAACACAGACTTAGAAATATAATAGACAGGACAAATAAAGCAAATAAAAAATATTTGAATCTGAATTTGAATATGACGATGCATTTATATTTTACTCTAGATCTCATCTCATCTAGAAATTGAAATCGATAGATAAAAATTCAGAAACTTAAAATCGTACGCCTTACGCTTTTTTAAAAGCAAAGTCTTGGTAATGAACATATGACTCTAGCATGTTTGTCTGTTGTTTCTAATATAGTATTAAATTCGAATGTCATATTAAGTTTAGGCAATTTACAAAGATTAAAGTTAGAAATCAAGTTTCCATTCTGAATATTGATAAAAACTTCATTGTCAGATTGATAGTTTCGAAGATTTCCGGCGACTATTTTTGCCGTGAAGCAGTAATGTATAATCATTACTGTGTTTCAGTCTGAAGGGCGCCGAGCTAGTGAAATTACTGGGCAAATGATTCTTAACATCTTATGTCTCAAGGTGACGAGTTATTTTTTTACTGTATTTGTAATAAGATGAATAAAATTATACTCATTTCCCGTTAAAATTCGTCCAGGAAAGCGGGCGGGATCGACTAGTATATTTATAATGACATATAATAAATGAACGAGATACGCTTTACTCACTTCTCTGTGATTGCGAATTTCACTAATTTGAATTGTTATATCGATCCAAGGTAAGTCCAAGAAAATCCTAATTTAATAAGCATAATATTTGACCTCTGCAAATTTCTTCATAATAAGATAAAGATTCATAATAAATAGAGCCTTTACTGCCTAACAGATTCACTGTCACAAATATTCAGCCCTTGTCGTCTCAATTGTTTTACCAGATTGGACAATATTAATATATATTTAACAAGATACCAATAGTACTTGATATTAGAACACTTTAATACTTTTAATTAGTAATTATATTCTGATATATAAACTTATAGTTTCAATTCGTTTCTCACATATTTTGTTATTATTATTATTCCAACCATATAGCAATTCCCTAGCAGAGGTATAATTCTGAGGAATAAATGCAATAAACTTTAACTTTATTGATTCAAATTTTAATAAATGTCGCTAAAATAACTCATCATTTGTATATTCTCTGGCACTATCCGATCCATCTATATAATCATTAGTCTATGGTTGCAAGTGTAGTCGGTACGTCATTCCTGTATAAAGTGAGAGAGTAACAGGATCATAAGCATTGTCAGACTTTGAGCGTATTTTTGCAGTGGGGGAAGTTAATACTTTGAAGTTGAAGAATTGTTAGTATAAGCGACATGTTTGTATTAAATATTATTATAATATTTTAATATTCCGCAGGTGAACTATATTTTTTACATTTTCACTGAGTCGCATTTAAATAACCTTTCTTTTTAGTATTTCCTACTAGACTTCGAGTGCCCCACATTAGAACCCCTTTGTACCAAAAAAACTGTCATGCTATGTGTGTAATAATACTTTATAAATTGCCGAAAGGAATAAGAGTGGAGACACTGTTAAATATATTTAAAATTTTAATTATTAACTGACTTTAAAAAAGGAGGAGGTTCTCAATTCGTCGGTATTTTTTTTTATGTTGGTTACCTCAAAACTTTCGACTGGATGAACCGATTTTGATAATTCTTTTTTTATTTGAAAGCTCGTGCTTCCCGTGTGGTGATTGTAATTTGGTCCAGATCTGACAATGGCATCCATGAGAAAACAATAAAAGTCTTAAATTTGCTATACGTATGTGGATAATAAATTTACTTTTATTTTTAGATTTTTCATTGCTGCAATGAAAAATTTAGTATATCTACACATATTTAGACAAATTGTTGGTTAGTGTACTTCAAATTCACTAAAAATTAAAAAATATTTAACTAGAAGAACAACCGACATCAAAAATACTATTCCAAAACAATAGATATAATATGCAATAAAAAGTATAAAAATATTTGCGTATTTTAATACAATCTAATTAATTAATCTTTTTTATTCTAGTAACGATTATTGTATTATTGATTATCTAATTCTAGTAACGATTATTGTAATTTTTGGAGTCGGTATCATCCAAGATAGGTTTGTAACTACATTCATAGTTATATGTGAGATGTGCTTGAGTCGTGATGAGGCGACAGGCGAGAGCGGGTCGCGGCGGAAGGACACCGATTCCAAAAATAACAATATACGTAACTAGAATTAGATAGCCTACACTCGCCACGCGTGACTTCGAGCGGGATTGCTTAGTCTAGAACCAAACAACCCAAGCTGGCAGGCTATCAAATTGGAACATAAATCTCAACGTAATCGGTGTACATACATAATTAAAAAAAATACCAATCGAATTGAGAACCTCCTCCTATTCGAAGTCAGTTAAAAAGTAGTCAGCAGTTACGATCAGAAAGTATTTTAGGTATGAACATGATTTTAGTTTTTATGTATATTTATGTTAATAATGATAATGACATAAACACGAATTTGGTCCATAATATAAACACATTTATTGGGCTAATCAACAAGTTGAAAAACGAGTTATATTTTGATGACAAATGAAAAATTAAATAAAAAGCCTTTTATTTCCTGTAAATGTGTGATTACAGTGATAACGTGGAACAACTTAATGCTAATTACAATATTATTTGAAAAAAAAACTTTGAAGATAAGTGAATTATTTTGTTCTAGCATCCCTCTCTAGATGAAGGTGAAGGCCTGTTCTAAATAACTCCATTTATCTTTTTCTTAATCTATTTATGGCCAGCAGGGGCCAGTTATTTTTGTTATATCGTCTGCCCATCTTATGTGAGGTCTACCTATGATATGTTTGCCGTATGGAACCTTCAACTTTGTTACCCTGCTCGTCGAACTCTCTTCTAGCCTCGCTACGTGCCCTGCCCACTTCCATTTTAGTTTTTTAGCTTGGGTTGGTAGTTCTCAATAAAGCTCCAAAAAATATGTGCGATAGTTCATTGTATTCGATATCAATTACGGTTATAAACAATTTAAGATAAAAAAGATAGCATTAAGTTTTTCATTAAAAACTCAAAAACTATTGATAATTAAGGAATTGTGAAAAGAGAACCTAAAAGAGGAAGAAATTTACAATTAAAAATAGTAGTAAAAAAAAACTAAAAAACACGCTATTTATAGAAAACCGAACTAAAAACTAGAAAATTGATTTTGAAATGTAAAATTAACATTAATTCCTGCCTTATAGACGATAGAATAATATGAAAATTATATAAATTACCAAAAATCTTATTTTGCAAATTAAAAAATGGAATAATTTTATCAAATTAATGTATTGTCATCGGTCCTCGATAAATCTACGAAGTTTGAACGAAAATGGGCCGTTTAAAGTGGGTCAAAATCGCGTCCAAATAAGACGGTTACAAAAAACATACATACAGGTGAAGCTAATAAGAAACTTGTTCTGGTTCCTGGAACTGTATCTCTCTATTATTTATTTTTTAATCATAATTTTAATTCAATGCCGCACATAAGTCTCTGCGCGGCGGCTATGCTATGGGTGCACTGCCGCTAAAAGATGGTGTATTAAATAAGTTATTGAACCTTTTTACCCACTGACAGCTTTATTTAGGTCTATACCTACTCTATCGCATTAGCCATTAATATAGTACCGATATCGAATCACATTACAATACACCTTAACTCTTTACTTAACTTTACGTTAAGATCATTTTATAGACACTGTTCGGAGCAGCCACATAACATCAGGTGAACCATCTCGCTCATTCTCTTTCTCCTAGGCTACTTGAGTTCGCTAGATAATTACAGAGGTGATCACTTTGTAGCAGCAAAATAGCATATCTAGAACTTGGCATTTATTTTTTTAAACCAAGTAATCGATCACTTTTATTAACAACGGAGGAAGGAAAGATGCATGTTTTAAATACGACCTAGTTACTTAGGATTCAGTTGATTAATTACATCATATCATAATACAGCGAATGTATTTAATTAATATATTATAGATATTGCCTTCAGCAGCTTCTTAAACGGCTCATATGCCGGAATAGCCTCGCGTATATTATCATGGTCTAATAAAAAGTATAAATTGAGATAGAGTTCCCAGAGCTGATTATTGATATATAAAATTTCATCATCTTTCAATATTTTTATTTAAATGTTCTTATATATGAATGGTTTATGAACTACTAACGAAGAACTAAATACCGGTATTAATAAATTCTCGTGCTACATTTTTCTAGGCGTCATTCTGAATGAATTAAACTCATAATTATAGAAGCCTTATCTCTATTTAACACGATTTGAACATGTTGGCTTGACTACTTCTCGGGGGCCGAAAGTGCTTCAATGAAAAAAAGCAGGCGGAAAATTATAAGAATATTCATTAGTAGCGTGTCCCTCGTTTGTTTTTTTGTTTTAGTTTTGAATCTTTGATAGACTGTGATACTTAACAATTACAACATATACATCCCTACTATTATTATAAATTTGGATGTAATATGGTTTGATTCGCTTTTACGCCGGAGCTACTGAACCGATTTTGATAAAATTTGGTACAGCGATGGACTAGAGCTTGGGAAAGGATATAAGCTACATTTTATCCCGGAAAAATCCGTGGATCCCACAGGATTTATGAAGAACTGAAATTCACGTCAATGAGCTATAACTATTCCAATAGTAGGTTTAGTTTGCCATACCATTCTTCCTCAAAATAAGAATCATATAATATGTGGGGAACGGGAGAGAAAACAGTAGCCGGAACTGGAATAGGACAAGAGATAATCTTCAATACCAAACTTGCTTATTAAAAACTCTTTATCTACACGTACGAAGTCGTGGGCATCAGCTAGTACAATATAAGTGTCAGGTTTAATCTTTTTTAAAAGCTTTATAAGATGTAGAATAAAGTAATATGTATCAAACGAAGAAAAGTACGATTGCACGACTCGGGTGTTTTGAAGCCCTCGACTTCGTCTGTGCCTACAAATTCCACCGTCGGAAAGAATATCTCAAGTTCTCCCCTTCGTGCACAGTGACCTAATTCTGAAAATGAAATTTAGCCAACTAGTCATTTATAAAGCTTCATATCAAATTACTTTAAACCTTCAATGTAATAGTTCACTTCAACTAGTATTTATTACATCGCAAATTACCACGAATCCAGACAACCACCAAAACCTATAAACCCCTAAGTATATACAAAGTGCCTCCCCAAAAAAAAACCAATATCGTTTCCTATGTAAAAAATATATTAACACATTTAAACATATATAAATATATGTGAAAATGTAGGCGTCGCAAAGAGCCTGATTAAAAATCATGACATGCGCAGAATCATTTAAAAACTACCGGTAGGCTGGGTTAATTTTTAAGTATTGATCAAAAATTGCGTATGTAGCCTCCCCGTGGGGGGGCGCCGGGAGGTGGGGGGGGGCCGTGCGTGAATTAGAGTTTTTGTTCGTTATTAGAAGCTCTTTTGTAAGGGTTTTTTGATGCTGAGTTTTAATGATTTAGAATTGGTATTATAACTTTGGATTTAGTTGGGATTAATGTTTAATTAAGTTATTGCGCTGTAACATGAAGACTGAATGATTTTGGTTTATTCAGCACAGCTTCAGTACCATTTTAAGATTAAAGAATATCGGTCAGTTTTTAAATTGTACTAGTTTACGTTCGCGGTGCATAATGTTTGCGAATGTGGTATTGCAGATATTCCTGGGGCTTTTTGTTCAAAAAGTCAAGTCTATTTTGAATGGATGGAAATATTTTCCTTTCTCTAACAAACCTAAGATGTCCTGCATTTATCCCTAGTAACGAAATAAGTTACCTCAATAAGAATATTATAGTGTCTTTTCTATTAATTCTAGCCTGTTCGTTTGCACTTTGGCTTATATTTTGTAAAATTGGTTTCCATTAAAAGAGGGCGTTATACAAATGTTCAGTTCATTCTAATCAACTCCCAATACCATTTTCATTTAGATGTTTTAAGACCAATACCCAAAAGTTTAAGATATTGAACCCTGCGCAACCCCAACCTGCAAAAGTAAACCACTTAATAATTAAATTAAGTAATAAATAAATTCAAAAGATTACATTCAAAAACAGTAAGTTATTTTTATTCACATGCTTATTAAAACTGTAGTAAAGAAAATTCACACAATATTTTTATAAAATTATCTTTGTCTTGACCCTATTCCGTTTTCCTTGTGACCCAATTATTACTTAGGGGAAACATCTTTACAATAACACAATAAGTATTGTTATGAAGATTTTTAAAGCACGCAATTTTAATACAAATATTAAATCATGCATACGCGTATATTTTTTTACAATTGCTTAGATTTCCATCTTGTAGTATTTGTTTAGTAATTTTATGTGGGAAATAATTAGTTTATGTTAAACTAGCCGTTCCGGATAATTTTAAAAGAAATGAACGTTGGAATTCGAAAAATAAGTAGCCATAAACCATCTAGGATAAATTTCGCATCGAATGGTGGTAGTTTCATGTCGATAAGATCAGTGGAAAATGGTAATTTTTACACTTAATACACTTAGATCACTTTACAAACTGTAAATATAGCTGGACATTACATTATTTTTTCTGTTGAAAGCTGTTGAAAAAGCTGAAAGATACATAACACCAGAGTGCACGGGTTAATTACATACATAATGCATTAATTTTCTGAAACAGTAAAATAACAATCCCCCTTGAAGGTTTCATAATAAGCAACAACTCTGGAATTGAAAGAAATAGCAGAGAATGTGTATTATGCTAGTGAACCGGATAGACGTTGTCCTCTACAACACGTCTTAAATTTGATAAATCGGTCCAGCCGTTAGGAGGAGTTCACTAACATACACATGAGCAGGAGAATTATATTATATGGACGGAATTGAGAATCTAAGCCAATCTCAAATTCACTGGAACACACAATCATCAAAATCGGTCCAGCGGTTTAGGAGGTAGTTCAATTGTGAATCTTAAACATTCTCGAATCCACCTGAAGACACACACCAATCTGAAATTCACTGGAACATCCAAAAAATCATCAAAATCGGTCCAGCCGTTTAGGAGGTACTTCAATTGTGAATCTAAACCATTCTCTAATTCACCTAAAGACGCACAGAAAGTTTCATTTAAATCGGTCCAGCTGCTTAGAAGGAGTTCAGTTACAACAGACGCACAAAAGAAATATATTTATTAATATTATATAATATTGCCAATTATTGATCTTATTTCCTTAGAGATTTAAAAAACTTTTCCGTGTCGTAATGTTGACCCAAATTCATAAAACTTCATAGTAACTGGGAAAAAATCAAATATTTCAGAAAGCTTAATTTATCCTTGTACGAGTTAGCAGCCCTTCATCTAAAAATCACCCCACTTGTTAAGACTACGTATAAATATAGGTGAACTTAGTTGGGGGATATAAAATAATCAATAACTTTGTCAGTGTAAAATACTTGTATTACAATGATATTACAGAATTCAAAAACTTTAAAGTTTTTTTATATTTTGAGTATATTACATTTTATATGATATTTTAGGAACCGCGGGCATTTGAGATCTCATGAAAATGCCTGATTGAAAATGAGTTGTATTTTACATGTCGGTACTAGAATTAAGGTAATTATTGACAACATGAAAGTATTAATCAGCCCTTCATTATATTACTTGTTCTTAACACACCTAAAAGAGATATATCTTGAAATTTTTTATTAATATATCGTGTATTCAAATAAGATATATACAAAACGATGAAAGCAAATTTTATGACCCAGATACAAAGGCTCCTAATCGGAAGTCGATTTTCGTAAAACAGGAAAATTGACACAACCAATATTTTCCTCCGGTGCGCTTTCTTAAAATAGAATTCGTGAATCGGTCGAGCAAAACTAATTATGAGGGTACAACGATAATATTTGTGATTGCGTAGGCGCTACTCTCTACGCTGGCTACGAGCTACGCTGTAGTACTACGTCCTTAGAATTGTGACGAGTTAAAATATTCATGAAATTAACTGAAAGTTGTCGTTAAAGTTTCACAGTAAATGTTATATTCGTTTCAATTACTCTTTAATAATTTAGGTTTAGACCATAATATATAAAACTCACCTTCTTTAAAGTATATCTATATTACCTGTCTGTAACAAAAGGTCTTTTTTACATAGTTTAAAACAAATTTCTTATTTATAATATTTTTTATAATTCAGAAATGAAAATCATTGGACAATATTTGTAATCTTCTTATATCATATCACGTTATGATTACAAAAAGGGTTTTTTGTTTCCGTGATGCTTAATTAATATTTTTATAAGCTATTTGAAATTAAAACCTAAAGTTGAAATTATTCCAAGCAAACTCATTAACTGTTTCCAATACATACGCTAACAAAAACAAATAATTCCATTTGTATGGTGAAATAAAGTACTAATTATATGAATAAAAGCATTTGAGTGTACCAATAGGTCGATGAAATAATAATAAGCCGCACAATTGGAATTAACATTTTATGAATATTCTTGAACATCAAAACAGTGCACAGTGGGCTCTCTCGCCTCAATAGAACTCTACACAATGACAGAGGCGTACGCAAACGGAAGGAGAAAATAAAAATTTAATAATTACAAATGTACCGCATAGTTTGAGCTCGGATAATGTTGGAAAAAAACTGTATCGCACTCTGTGTGGGGTGGTACGTGAACGTACCCCCACCGCGAAATTTTTCGGCCTCCCTTACCGCTTTCGTTTAGCGAGATTCGATCCCGCAATCAGGGTGGGAGGGGGTATTTTTTGGCCCCCCAACTCATCCCCCGCATCGTAAATTGAAGCATATAATTTTTATTACGGCCCTGTCGTATATGCTCGTTTCACTTGTCAAAATACGATACACGGCCCGCTTCGATTTTTTATAATTATGAAATTTTTAATTAGTTAGCCAATGTTGTGCTGGAAAATTATTATATGGCTGTGCGATTTTCATTATTTCGCCAATGTGTGTGAAGGCACTTTTTGATGCCTAATTGTTTGTATAAAACATACCTTAAATTTTTAATTAGCTTTTTTAATCATCCTATTTACATTTTATTTCGATTTACACAATGCTCAGTTATTAAAATTGTTTTCTTATATCCTTTTGCATAATATTTTCGGTTCTGCTCTTCAGATTGAGTAATAACGAATTGGTCAAGAACCAGTCAACCAAACCAATGACTTGGGATCAATCAAACAATATTGTTAGTAAAATAAATAATAATTTACTATTGTAAGCCTTAAATATTCTATTACGAGACATAAAAACATACTGTCTTTAACAGTTTCAATGTTAAGTGTCTTTAGCACAGGTTCGATTGTCAGTAGGTGAATCACTGCTGCACTATACATGTGCTAACAACCAGTGGGAGGCTCCTTTGCACAGGAAACCGGCTAGATGGGTACCACAACGGCGCTTATAACTGCTGTGAAGCAGTAATGTGTAAACATAACTGTGTTTCGATCTGAAGTGCCGCTCAGAATTTTTGGGTTTTTCAAGAATCCTGAGCGGCACCACCAAATTACCATCAACTGAACGTCCTACTCGTCTTGTCCCTTATTTAAAAATAATAATAACAAGTCGGTCCTGTGCCAGATTAGGTAGGTTTAAATTTTAAAATATCTTGTACGAACACTAACTAGGTTTTAAGTTAATTTGTTCCTAACACATTGTGATTCACATTTGTTGGTCGAAATATAGAATTTAATATTTATTATTTTATACTTATAAAATAAATATAAAATCAACCACTTCGTTTTAAGACAGTCCGTCCGTCTGTCAAGACACTTTTTTGTGTTAAAATGTGTGCAGGGGTCAAATGGAAATTATATCAAATACTAACAACTGCAGTCCCTTGAAACTGTAAATGAGTCCAGATATATATAGGACTAGCAACTGTTTAATGACAAGATCTTATCTATCCATAGTTATGTCCAGTATAGTTATAGTCCAATGCTTTATGTCGATAGGCTATTGAAATGTAAGTAAGCGTAAAAGGATAGATTTGTCTTACCTCTAGTAAGTTAAACTAAGGATAGATAGGATAGAAGGAAAACGACCGTAAGTCAACCATTTTAACATTTGACAATTACATCAAAACCTTTTTGAGTTACTTCCTCGCAACACAGAATTGTTAAATTTTGCATGTAGGAAGATAAATATGTATTCGGAAAATTGTTTTCTACTTATGCAAAAGTTTTGAGACAAGACCATACAAAATTTTATAAATTTCTTAGAGGGTGACACAGTGGTTGTAATAAAAATTATGTCAGCTTTCGAAAGGTAAACGGGAATCTTATTACTAAGAATTACGGGGCGGACGAACGCCCACCCGACTCTCGGCCAGTGGACTGTTTCTCATAAATCGCAATGTTTGAATGACGTGCTAATTATAACATTATGATAAACCCTATGGCTCATTGGTTGGTGACCTTGACTTTATAAGCTAGGGGTCTAAGGTTGGAATAATGGTAGGTGCAAATACAGCTAGTGAAATTGAACATTTTATGTCTTATAAATACAAAATACCTACTGATGATATGTGATCCCAGTATCTTTCTTATTTCTTGTAGTATTATTTTAACAAATTTACCACGCAACCCGGCATTTTAGTTTCAACTATTAGCAAAGTTTAACAGAAAATGTGGCACGTCAACGTCACACATTGTTCGAGACTGGTTCGAATACGCCGACTTGGAGGTAGTATTAGTTGCCACACTTTGCGAGCGCAGCGGAGACCAATCCTTAATCTAAGCTTGCATTTATTAACACGGTTAATATTGTCTATAAAGGAATTAAAATTTACCTTTACGTAGATGATGTGGTGCTTGATTATTAAAATATGATAGTAAAAGTTATATAATTTAAAATTGATTTTTGAGATTGTCTTTGATCTCAATTAAACCACAGGCACCGCTTCAGTAACGATAGAAATCTGAGAGAGAAAACGGCACGAGAACCCCTCCCAGTATTATTTTATAGCAGTTTTATTATATTATATGATAATACTGTTGAAGAATAGCTGTTAATTATTGTAACTGTTATTAATTTTTTACCTTTCTAATAATATATCACTTAAAGAATAATTAATCATATTATATATTTCATAAGAGCAAATAAAATTACTTGACTGAAAGCATTAAAATTATATCATTGTTAAAACTCTTATCGAGTCGTAAGCGAATCTGCAGACAATACATTATTGATTATAACATAACTAAGTTAACTAAACTGTCTTAATTAAAATAGGAACAGTAGTTCGACACTATCTTGGCACCCTGCCATGCCTGTGCGGAAATCCACGATTGAACATTTAATAATCGGTCTGCTTGAGTTGTATACACCGAAGACATCGTTAAGTTTTTTGTGTGTTTTAAACTTAATTTAAATTAAGTTAGTTAAACTTGGAAGGCATTTTTTCATACAATTATGATATATGAGTGAAATAAACATTCATAATTATTAATCATCTAATAATTTTACCAGTTGGAGGCTCCTTTGCATAGGATGCTGGCTAGATTGTGGGTACCACAACGACGCCTATTTCTGCCATGAAGCAGTTATGTGTAAACATTGTTGTGTTTCGGTCTGAAGTTCGTAGCTAGTGAAATAACTGGGCAAACGAGACTTAACATGTTATGTCTCAAAGCGCAGTTGAAGTGCCACTCAGAGTTATTGGGTTTTTCAACAATCGTGAGAGGCACTGCATTGTAATGAGCAGGGCTTATTAATTACCATCAGTCTCCATCCCTTTTTGTCATAAAAAAAAATCTTTTCATTTACGGTTTTTTGAACGCTATAAGTTCACTTAAGAACACTTCTTAAGTTAAAACGAAAGCTATAATAAAGTAGTATTATGTTCTAGACTTAACACATAACAAATCACCAGTCGCAGATTCTTTTATTAAGTGGTTACAAATATCTGCCAATTTGATGTTTGAATCAGATTTAGTTTACAATTTCTGAGGATTAAATTTAACCTTTTAACTTGCCTTATATACCCGTAAAAGTCCAGTTAAAATCAGTCTCGATATACTATCGAGTATGCGTTTTCAATAACGTATCTCTAGTTACGGATACATTGCTGTCACCGTTTATTGACAAGATCTTATCTATCCATAGTTATGTCCAATATAGTTATAGTCCAATGTTTAAGTCGATAGGTTATTGAAATGTAAGTAAGCGTAAAAGGATAGATTTGTCCACCTCTAGTAAGTTAAACTAAGGATAGATAGGTTATTGAAAACGACCGTAAATCTATAAGTATACCAAAGGCTTAAAACTTTATTAAAGTGACTCTGAATGTCTATCAGTTGTTGTTCAATATATAAGAATAAGAAGAAAAGATATTTTTTCCTTCATTTAAAATACAAACTAAATAATTGTTAGCACAAACAAGACTTAACGAACGATGAAAGCACATTCAAAATGTTTCAATAAACGAGATTTTTCAACAAACAAAACCACACTAGTTTCACTTTCACGTGTAAAAGCCTCGCCGAATATAAATCTGTTGGTTTTTTGTTTTTAGAATCCGATAAAAAAAGCGCGCGGACGCCTAAAATATTTTCCCATTCATTCGTTCGCCAAAAAAACTGCCAAAAATCTTGCAACTCTCGCTTTCATGTCGCTCAAATAAAAATGTTCGGTAAAAAATCTATTTCATCGTACGTAGTGTGCAATTCAAGGTTATTCGTACACAATTTTTACAGGGAAATGCTTCGACCCGCTTTCATGTGAAGGAATTGAGTTTTAAAATTATTTCTGCGGGACGGGATTTTTTCACTAGATGCCAATCAATTAAATAACTTTAATGTTTAAGTGGAAATGGAATATATATGTATTAATGTATGAATATCCTCATTATAACAGAAGTCCTAATTAAAAAATGTTTAAAGCCAAAGTTTTATGTGAAACAGCGTATCATAAGATGTCGGATATAAAGCTTGTAGCTTTTATTATCTGAGTTAATAATTGTCTATAATAGAATTAAAATTCTGGATCATCTTTAGGTAGAAGATGTGTTGCTCTATTTGAATAGTCGTAGCAAAAGACGGTAATTCAAATTCAAATATTTTTATTCAAAATAGGATTCAAAATCACTTATTGAACGTCAAAAACCATTTAAAATAGACTACCTTAGACCTGAGAAGAACGGGTGCAACAATCTCAGCGGGCTTTATTTTTAAATATAAAAATATGGATTACAAAGTAATATCGTACAATTAACATTTGTAATTAAAGAGCCTGAGGGTGTACGCTTCACTCCCAGCCTGTGGTATCATTAATGAAAATCATAATAACTTTCCCACAAAAACGTTTTTTTAACAAATCTTTTAAATTTCCTAAGACATTTGTTTTGTACATTTTCTGGGATCATATTTTAAAAACAAATACATCGCCTAATAAAATACATATAAAAAGGCCTATAAAACTTAACCGAGTAGTAGGCATTGTTTGTTCCTCTATTGTAAAAGTCATGAATCTTAAGATTGTCTTTGATGTAAATTAAACCACAGGCACCGCTTTAGTAAGGAATAGCGATCTGAGAGAGAAAAAACGGCACGAGAACCTCTCCCAGTATACTTTTTATTGAATTATACAAATACTACTTTGAGCAAAACATTTTCGTGAACTAGCATTCATAATATCACACAGTCATCATTACAAGCGAAGGAGATTTTTGTATGGGAGTCAGTGATGGGTTAAACAAATGATCCATTAAAAGCCAAGAATGTATGATCTTAATCGAAACGTATCAGGAAATGATCTAAGGCGTAGCGTTCCGATGGTGGTGAGGTGGAAATTCTCATATATGCGTGTAACATGCTAGTATTAATAATTTTATTGAAAGTTTAAATATGAAATAGTGTTATAATAATAAAGGGACCAAACGAGCAGGACGTACAGCAGATGGTAACTGATACGCCTTGCCTATTACAATGCAGTGCCGTTCAGGATTCTTAATAGACCCAAAAATTCTGGGCTGCACTACAACTGCGCTTGTCACCTTGAAGCGATAGATGTTAAGTCTCATTTGAACTGTAATTTCACTAGTTATGGCGCCCTTCACGGCATTACCGCTTCACGGCAGAAATAGGCACCGTTGTGGTACCCATAATCTATCATTCATTAGAGAATAATTTCATTTATTAAAAAGCAATTTTCCCAGGAGAATAGAACAATCATATTGTATTCTTTTTATTACAAAAAACCCAAAATTCTAAAAAAAAAACTAATTTAAAATAAATATGTATTGTATGCCCCAATTAATAAATTGTGTACGATATAATCTGAGTCTGAAGTAATAGAAGAAATAAAATCAATTTAATGTTCTTTCGTAAAATACAACTAATAAAACCTAAATCTATTTACCTGTTTTACTTACGAGTATTGTATAACGTTATGTGTCGGGCGGTACTTCAAAGTTATGAAACTTACAAGTTACGCATAGGAAGTAGGAACCATATTCAGTTGAATAACCCCGAACACAAGACAATTTCCCTCTAAAAGCCTTATTTTCTCTTCCCCACGTTTTCTTATTCTTAGTTATCAATATAGCACACATTAACGTATATGTGTGTGTAAATTATTTCGACATATGCAAATTTGTTCTTTACATAGATGTTATGGCAAAGATTAGAACAAAATAAATAGACGATACAGTCGTTTAATTTTACCTCTATTTTGAATCCTGTGGTATTTTATTAATAAGTTGGTTGAAACTTTAAATATTTTAGTAAAGCAATCACCTGATTTATTTACGTTTTTTGTTTGATACTACCATTAGAAATAATAAACAATATATTTATATATATATATATATATATATATATATATATATATAGAATATCTGGAATAGATAATTAACCAACCTAATGTTTTTTTAAAGATGAAATATTACAATAGTTTATTTGAACCTAGAAATATTAAGCTTATAACATGGTCTTACTTCAAATGCATCTGATATTTCACATTTCATTAAGACAGTGATCGGACCTTGTGTTTCCATTCCAGATTGACTTGGCTTTTGACTATCTCTAGAAAACCTAAATGTCTATCAAATTCTAGCTCAGCCTAATTTATATTTAATTATTTGCGTAAAACATTCTTCTATATTCTTCTCCCGAGCTCTACTTTTTCCGAACATGTGGTGAATTCAGTAATTTATAAGAAATATTTATAGATCGTCGATTCAAAATCTCTTAGTTACGCCTAATTGAATAAAATTTATTTTATTTTGACTTTGAAAATGGTCACAAAATATAAAGTCCGTGAAAATGTTATCACACGGAAATGTATATGATTTAAAATACAGATTAATAATACGAATCTATACTTTATAAGCATCCATCAATCAAAAAAATATAGTCACTGTTTACCCAATTGCCCAACTAAATATTAAATAATCATGAACTATTTTTTAATTTTGTTATAAATGATAATGTAAGTTCTTAATAATAATGGGTAATTATTAATTAGTTACAATTCAGAATTATGCATGAAGTAAATATTGGTGGTTGAAAAACTTTCTTTCTTGAGACAATCGTATACCTTGTGTTTGAAGGCTTTATGTAATATTTTTTTAAATCTTTTGAAAGTTTCTTAAGTATTTTGATGCACAAAATTTTCATGCATTTTATGTGTCCGTGATTTTTTATTATTTTGTTGACTTTTGACGGAAGTTTAAAATAAATATAGCTTATAGGCCAACTAACTTGTCATATTTTTATATGACACTTTTGCTGCCCGAGGTGTTTTAAAAAGAATATGTAGTGCACGTGTAGAAATAAATAACGAACAAGTAGTCTCGTCAAATTATTCAGTAGGTACTCGATTAAGGACGCGTAAAGTTTCATAAAATATTGTCATATCTGCAATAATTTCTAATCACTACGTACACCTCGCGACGAGGCTCTCCCAAAAAACGGAGCGGTTGTAAAATTGTCTAACTACCCACCCCGCGCGCGCTCATTACAGCGCGTGCGTGTGCCACACACGGCGCACGGGTCGTAAGACGCGTCTTAAGATCTAATGATTCTTTTACAAGAAATATTTTATTCTTGAGGTTTCTTTCTTACCAAGATAACTATCACATTTAGTGGATCAATTTCCTTTTATATATGTGTCACAATAAACCTATCGTGCTACTTACAGTAAAATATGTAAACAGATGCTTGAAAAGCAGTAAAAATATCCTATTATTCAAAAGTACTGTAATATATTTGTAGTTTTAAAACTTTGTATAATTATATTCCTGTACTTGGTTTATGACTTCTCTCTATGAAGATTAATGAAATTTATTCATGACAATATTTTAGTATACTAAAAATTATAATGACAATATTAAAATGATAGCTATGGTTTTACAATAGGGCAACATTATTGCGTCTTCCCTGTATTCTAATTTTAAACTAAAGAAGGCGATAAAGCTTTTAATTGTCATGACAGACTGCTTCAATGGATGAACCATTTATTTTTAACTTTCATTGTTGGTCAACCTATAGTGAAAACGTCCTGTAGTCCTATGAAACTATTAGACCGTTGCCCGAGTTAAGGGGAGGAATTTGATCACTTTTATTTTTAGCATTATCGGTGTCATATTGAGCTGGAGACACTAAAGAAGTAAGTTTGTTCCATGAATTAATTACATGAAGCAATGAATCTTTAACAGTTATAGCCATATTTCGTTGTTGGTTATAGTGCCGTGTATTGATGCCTACAATTAATATCAACGTAAAAAATTATCATAGACGTAACTACGTAATGCAGTATATCTTCAGAGTCATCTCTCTAACTCAATCTCGTTCAATCCACACGGGGCGCAGTTCGCGATACTAAGCGTGTTCATCTCTTTCTAGTTTTGAAAAACCGACACACCCTTGCCGCCACCCGGGCCCCCCACAGCCCTACAGCCCCTCGCCCCCCGAACCCGCGACCCCTCTCCTAATTCCTTACATATTTAAATTCCACTTTCAACGTACGTTTTAGTCTTTATTGTCTCTATATAGATTCTCGTATGTTTTTCCATTTCACTCCGCTAGAATTAATCAAGGCTTGACAACTTGACGCAATTTATTCGCCTGTTTGTATATTTCTCATCTATGTTGACTCTAGTCTTCAACTTGACATTTATAGTAATAACATTGCGTAACAGAATCCAGATTCAAATAATATTTACACAAATAAAACTGAAAACAAAATTTTATGAACGATGACGGACTCTAACACGCTAATTCTCGCGTTCCGTGCGAGCGCTCTTTCCAACTGAGCCAACCGTTCGAGTGACGTATCTTTTATAAAATCTTGTATGCTTTGTTCAACTCTCGGGTTGTGGATTCATCAAACATGTCTTGTCAGTCAAAGGATGACTTACAAGACATTACTGATTTTATAAAAGATACTTCACTCAAACGGTTGGTTCAGTTGGAAAGAGCGCTCGCACAGAACGCGAGAGTTAGTGTGTTAGAGTCCCTCATCGTTCATAAAATTTTGTTTTCAGTTTTATTTGTGTAAATTATCCCAGAAGTGAGGGTTTTATCACATTAAAAACATAACAAATTGTTTAATAATTTTTAGGTTAAGAAAACTGTGTTCTAAAAAGATATAATAATAATTCCTCATAGACTAAAACTAATTCATATTATTATGTTGTTACAGATGCGACATCAAATGAGTCATTCTTGGTAAGTAAAGCATATCGCTAACGGCCGTTCCCAATATTCAGCCTATCTTTTTCTTGAGATAAAAATCGTAACTATCGTTGACTTTAGTGTCCCTATAAACTTATCGACGGTACCTCACCTAATCCGTACACGCTGTCTGTCAATGGGAGGACGTATAGCTTACCAGCGATACTAGAAGTTTTTATGGAAATTGCAATTCACGCGTTCCAATATAAGGCGATAAGAATGACTTATCGGGTATATTGAGACACCTCCAGATAATTGACAGCTAATTTCTGACGGTAGAAGGTAGTAATTTATCTCTATCTGTAGATAGTATATTGGGAATAGCCGTAAGCTGAGTCCAATAATGCTATGTACCACCGCATACAGTTTTCTGCTATTTTCATGTAATAAATATAGGTTTGGATGACTAAGTGTGTCATTAATATGCCTTATTATCAACTCACATCCCGGAAAATTAGGAATAGAAGTAACTAAACGCTACGACCATAAATTGACAATTTTCTGTTTATATGGACTAATGTTAAGTGATCACCACCCCCCACGTTCTCTTGCAATAAACGAGGAATCTCAGGAGCGTTTTGGAAGGCGTACACACTTTTTTGAAAGTATATCATATCTTCCTGGAAACACCGCGCAAGGAAACTCTTACCTTCTTACCTTCTTATTTATTTGGGAATCCATTCCCCTAAATTAAAAAAGCTCACAGTTCGTTGTCTACTACCGTATGACCCTTATTCTCATGAACGCATGAAGGTATCAAATAACCTAAAACCATTTTATCCAATAATAGTAATATGGCTTATTCTTACGAAATTGACGAACAGCTTTTATAAAATTTGGTAAACAGTTAATAAACTTATTAATTTATTCTTTATCAGAATCAGATTTTAGAAATTTTCTACATCATACTTTGGAAATGAAAAATAAAGAACCATGCATGCTTAGTGATAAAAATCTCTTTACAGGTGAAAATAGTGTCCTCTCTAGGTGGTCATGTAAGTCACTTAAAGCAAAATTTGAATTTGTGACGGTCGGTTTGTAAATCTTAAGCTCCTAAATAATATTGATAGCAAAGTGTTCTTAATTAACTTTTCCTATTAGATATATTGTTTTTTTTTAAGTTTTTGACGTATATATGTTCATATTAATTATTTCATCAGTGCGAAGCCCGGAGCGACTAGTAAATTAGGAAGATAGTTATAGATAATTGAGAGCATTGTTTAAAAGGCTAGAAATATTAATGTTACAAATTTGGAAGCAACATTGAACATTATAATTTGAAACACGACATAATTGTAAATTATATAGAACTATACTCGCGCGGGCAACCGTCCAAGCGTTTTGTTTGCGGAAAAGAAACGAGTTCCTCTCCTCAGCCCGCTATAAATACAGCCTTTACTAGACGCTGCTGTTTATAGTATTTAGAATTTTTCATACGCTCATTTGGTTTTTATTGTTGTGCGGATAAGCCGCAGTAAATGCTATTTTTATTTCGTTGTTTAGCGTAGCTTTGGCAGTCCTTAGTAGTAATATCTCTTGGATTAGAACAGCCCACACTGTATTGGGCAGTAGCATTTCTTTTATGACAGTAAAAGACGAGACGAGCAGGACGTTCAGCTGATGGTAATTGATAGCTGAACCCTGCCCATTACAATGTAGTGCCGCTCAGGATTATTGAAAAACTGAAAAATTCTGTACGGCTAGTGCCAGATATATTATGTCTCATTTGCCCAGTAATTTCGATAGCTACGGCGCCCTTCAGACCGAAACATAATAATGCTTACACATTACTGCTTCACAGTAGAAAAAGGTGATGTTTCACCGCCTCCCACTGGTAAAACTACTAGCATACTTTAAATGATGCCGGGGTGCCGGTGTAATTAAAATAACACGATACTTTCAATGTACCCAACATTCAGGGTGACAGACAGTGCGGTGTAACTCGCCTTTCAATCTCTGATATATTTTGACATATTACAACTCAGATATCAATCATACAAGCGGGTGCATTAGATCTCATTAACACGGTAATGTGATAGTTGAATTGATTTTGATGTCAATTTGTGGCTATTAATTTTTCACGAAACCCTATTTAAATTTCGTAAGTTTATTTCATTTTTAGAACTTAATCTATCTGGTGATTGATCAATGAACTCAACTTTTTTGTGTAAATTTTACCAGTTTTCGAGGCTCATTTTCGCAGTATACCGGCTAGATTATTGGTACCACTACGGTGCCTATTTCTGCCGTGAAGCAGTAATGTGTAAACATTTCTGTGTTTTGTCCTGTTTGTCTCATTCGTTATTGTCATATAAAAAATGTCTATTGGGACATGAACACCTGAGGTGCTCCAAGCATGAAGGTAAGCTAAAGGAAGAAACAAGTCTAGCATTCCTGACAATCAACGGCTTGCAACGCTCCTATGATTCATGAAGGAGTTTATATTAACTTTCGGTGACCCGTACGCTTTTTTGTCTTCATCCCCCATAAAACAGTTACACGAGTCACGGTATACAAGTAGTCATAACAATAGTTCGACATTTCCACGTAGGCCGTGAATGTATCCGAAAGGCACACACACAACAATCGTGTTTAATGATAAAAAGAGATAAAACAGCGGACCATTTCAATATGAAAAGCAGACATTTTTCCACCAATCGCTGAATTATTGGAAAAACTAGCAAATGAATTTATTATGGCTGCGGCCCGGCGGCCCCCCCGTTCTACTCATTATGAGTATGATGCGATGTGTGCACAATAGATTTTTGGATGCTTTTATAATTAACTCATTTTATTATCGTATTTTAACGTGTCCGTTTGGCGTGTGGTTTTCTCTGCGTTTGTAGATTTAACTCGTGGCTCTGTACTTTAACAGTAAAAACGGTTTTCTTTTAAATAAAATAATTTTAAGCATTTTTAACGCAAAAAATTGAGACTTAATTTTTACATTGGATTTACTTTAAATTTTACAAAACTTTTCCACGTACAGCAAATATCGACGCAATCAAATAGCAATATAATATTTATTTA
Source organism: Leptidea sinapis (assembly GCF_905404315.1). Lineage (NCBI taxonomy): Eukaryota > Metazoa > Arthropoda > Insecta > Lepidoptera > Pieridae > Leptidea > Leptidea sinapis. Next base: position 11,869,388 of record NC_066267.1, on the reverse strand, counting down.
TTTATTTCGATTGCGTTACATGCGACATAGTTTCCAGTGGGAGGCTCCTTTGCACAGGATGCCGGCTAGATTATGGGTACCACAACCGCACCTATTTCTGCCGTGAAACAATGTGTAAGCATTATTGTGTTTCGGTCTGAAGGGCGCCGTAGCTAGTGAAATTACTGGGCAAATGAGACTTAACATTTTACGTCTCAAGGTGACTGTAGTGCCGCTTCGAATTTTTGGGTTTTTCAAGAATCCTGAGCAGCACGGCATTTCAATGGGCAGGGCGTATCAATTACCATCAGCTGAACGTCTTGCTCGTATCGTCCCTTATTTTCAGAAACAAAAGTTATTGAAGTACTAAATTATCACATGTAAGGTATAGCAATGAACAATAGAGAGGCAGACATTAAAAATACTCGGATTACTCAAAATAAATGCTTACAATATTGGTTGAGATGATTTACTTCTTGCCTTGTATAGACACTTGTGGAATCATCATTGCCGGCTTAAGCATTTCCGAACTAATACCACGAAAACACAGCCGTGAACTCTGAGCTAAAGTTCCCGGGTTTGAATTCCGTTAGAAGTATGCTAATTTTCACGTATCTATTTATACCTGTCTTAAGTATGTATATTCTAAAAGTTTTATAATATGATATTAATATGAGAATTGTCATAATTACGAATGAAAATTTACGAAAGAAATTATGAAAATCTAATTGATTAAATTCTATAAATATTACAACTCACTTGTATTACGATAATCATTATTTTAACCGACTTCAAAAAAAGGAGGAGGTTCTCAATTTGACTGTATTTTTTTAAGAAAATTTATTGAAATAGGCGTTACTTTGCGGAAATCCATAATTATCTAAATGTTTTGAGTTTTCTTCAAAGGAATGACCTGTTCCACGACGTCGCCACAACCAATGACATTTAAACGAACATTACGTAGCCTGATATGAGAACTAATCCAAATAACAAGAATGATTGTGTATATATGAAATTATTAAACATGTATTGGTCAGAAGATCACCTACCATCAAGAGTACTCACCATTGATGGCAGGTGATATTCTGCCCTTGTCCGTCCGTTTATGAAAGACACAAAAAATATTATACCTGATTTCATAAAAATCCGTTTGTTTATGCTGTCACAATTGAAACGGTGGAGTTTTGAAGTAACAAGTATTTAAAAAATTCTCTCGACTTACGATAAACTCGCCCTATTTCTGTAATTTGAATTAAGCTCATGTTACTTAGAGATTCTATAGTATTCTATAAATAGGTGAGGGACTATTTAAAATCTGTTATGGACCTTTTGAGTTAATTCAGTATATTCCACCGCCACTTTGTGCAATCAATTACCCGCTACAGTTTTCCTGAACCGATACGACTTAGGGACCTTGACGGTGGTTGTTTCATCTCTACCTATCACGTGAGCCTCTTGCCCATTTACTGACTCTTATATAAAAAAAGGATATTCAATAAGACCTTATAATACTGAATATGAAAAACTGTATAAAAAAATACATGGTAGTCAGACTGAAAAAATAAAAAAAGGTGCTGACTTAGGCACATCAATGGTAGAAGAAAATTTATACTGAAAAGTTTTGAAGAAGTATCTAGGTTGAAATAAAACTCTTTTAAAGGATTTAAACGCGTGTAATTTTAACTGTGTTTTTACATTAGATTTTAGCGTAAATGTTACATTTTATTTTAATTTTGTCAACCCGACGTTTCAAGACCTTTTACAGATCACGTTTTTAGGGGGACTGCAAATGAAATGAAAAAAAAAGAGATAAGCAAAGATAGTATTTGTCGTAGTTGTCATTATGAAGCTTAGCGCCATTTATTTCCTCGAAGGTGGTATTTGCTGTATACAGATGGTTTTTGGCAAAATTTACTGACAACTACATATACCAAATATGTGTAGTTGTGGGTTTTAATTCAGAGATTATTGATGATTTTCATTATTATAACACTAGAAATAAGGGATTGCTTGTAACTAATTCTAGTAGGCTTCATAAGATACATAATATCTTTAAGGGTAAATGTATACACTTTTATAATAAAGTCCCGGCCACTGTTCAGGCATTATCTATGAATATTTTTAAATATTTTATAAAAAAAAATGGCTCTGTCGTATATCCTATTACTCCACAGCTGAATATCTAAGTTATCGGACAGCCTGGGAATAGATTATGATCATTTTATAGCGATAGAAATGACTGTACAATATTGTATATTTTATTTAAAAGAGGGCAAAATGGAATGCTGGGAGAGTTTCCTGCGCCGGCTCTTCTCTCTCAGAGCGCCATTTATTTCCGAAGCGGTACTAGTATCTAGTATATTAGAAATGACATCAAAAAGAATTCTAAAGGAATCAATTTGAGAAAATAAATGCTTTTTATGCCTTTTATTGGATCCAAGGTGTTAGATAATTTTAAACCGTATTCTCTTTATGTGTGTAACACTCCCGATAATACAAAGAAAATACTGTATAGGATGTTATGAACATATTGGCTAACGACTAGAAATTTAATAGCACCTGACGAACGTGGACGAAGGGACTCATGGATGAATATTATTTGTAAGTACGAAGGTGGGGTGTCTATTATTTATTTATTTAATAGATCACCAACATAAGAAATAGTAGTTACAATGTTAATAATTACATAGCATTAAATTATAAAATTTAACTTTTCCTACAATCAAAGGTAATCATAGCATGCTTTGTGTTACAAAAATTATTAGTAAGGAGAAATCTAGAAAAATTATGATTAAAATTAGTAAATTACGAGCTATTTATATTAATTACAAATCTGTGAATGCAATATTCCAACCAATTTATTATATAAGACTACCTGAGTATTACATTCTGAGGATTCTACATATTCTTATTCTACATACTCTTGATTTAAAGTTGTTAAGACTATCAAAATTAATGTCGATATTTGGACTTTTCATTGTATAGTAATTATAGCGACGAGGTAATGCGTACCACAGGTGAATCACGTCCTAGATTGGTATTAAGCATGACACTTGGAATTCTGTCCTCTGGGCGCTCACTTATCAGATCATTGGTGGAAGATGTAAAAACGCTCAGATAAATTATGCGTATAAATAGAGACTCTTGCTGCTAGACAACCGATGAAAACAGACCAGGTATATATACTTTAGTTTGCGTGACAAGCTACGTCTTTCTACACAAGCTGCGTGCGTTGGTCATAAATTACATAATAATATTATCCTACCCCAAATTAGGCATATAGCCTGTGTTATGGTTTGCAAGACAAGGTTATATTTACAATACGAATACAATATACTTACTTAAACATGCATAAATACATATAAACATACATAAATATATATAAACATCCATGACTCGGAAACAAACATCAATATTCATCATAGAAATGCTTGCACCTGCCGGGATTCGAGCCCGGGACCTCTAGCTTAGTAGGTAGGACTAACCACTCGGCTATACAGGTCGTCAATTGTCAATACATTGACGATTCAATAGCGCTTAGTTTCAGCCTAATTTAATAAAGTTTATTTGACGATGACTTTCACCAAACGTATATACCACGATCAGGTCGGGGATATTTTGTAAGGGTCTGGAATATTATGACTAAAAGATTTTGCACTAGAGGCTACACGATCAGATGGATTTTTTGTATTTTTCACCATCTCTATAACACCAGAGACCAAGAATTTTGAAGTGAGACTATATATATATATTTATATAGATCTATAGTTCTTGTTGTTTGTGATTCTGGAGTACTGTTGCCGGTAAATAATTACGGACATTGACTGCTTAGGTTGTTTCGTTCTAGACGAAGCTATCCCGCTCAAAGTCACGCGTGACGAGTGTAGGTACCTGCTATTCCATTTGGCATGAAAACTACTGGGCCAAACTATGTCAAATTTTTATTGGACCAAATAACAAACATTCTGCATCATACTAGATATGAATCACGAAAATTGGATCATAAATCTCAGCGTAATCGGTGTATCGAAATCGGTTAAAAAAATTAGAACCAGTACATTGAAACGTATAACTCTTTATGCATATCGAGCCCGCTACAAAAGCTTCCGTGACTGTACTCGTAGCAATACCAGAACCAACACAAATCATGGATCGTCATATTGTTCTACTAATAAAAACTTCTAATAAACATGCAACTAAGGCTTCCGGGCAAATAAAACATAAAAATATATCCTATTTTGATGGGGTGGTGGGAGGCGCGGGTAGCGACGGGTGTACTCTGCGCAAAAACCCAAAAACATCGGAATGAAAATGAGTAGCGAGGGGGCAGCCTCGTTGTGTTGGTAATTCATTTTTAACATTAAGCCTGTGTGAGTTTTAAAGTACAGTCAAATGCATAATTAATGAATTAGTAATTAATTATTTATAATTCTTGTAAGATATTGATGCCTTAGTCTTTGTGTTTATTTAGATTAAGGCGTTTGTTCGGCGCGGGTTTGACTTGTCTACTTTGTTTAAAGCTATTTTAGTTTCTAATATTTTAATCTGAGTAAAATTTAATAAAAATTGATTTAGATACAGAACCCAAAGTATAAAAAAAACATTTTCAAATTGTTGGTAAAAGTTTAATGAAAAATATGCCAGTTGAAGTTAAAAAAGAAAATATTACCTAGCTTAATATAAAAGACTGAGTTGTCTCCTGCCAGAGAATCGAGTCAACATCTCCTGAGGATGCCTCGTGCAGAGGCGAAACACGTGTCGAATTGTTTAATGGCGGAATCAACACTAAAGAAAACTCAAAATATTTGGATAATTATGGATTTCCGGAAAGTAACGCCTACATCATTAAATTTTCTTAATATTAATTGTGTATGATGTTAATTAAAATATAAATTATAATATAATTATAATTTAGAAATTAATTTTGAATAAATAAGAATATTACTCAGACAAAAGAAATAGTAAATATGCAATAATTTCGAAAAATAAAATAAATTATCGACACGTAACTCCATTTAATCTCATAATGTAGTTACTACATCGTAGCGGGTTCGTAGCGACTGCACCACACAATACCAATATTATTATTATGATGGTACTAATTAGTACATTGCACAGAAAATATATTTTTAATATAAAATATGAAAGATTACTGCAAGAAATTTTAAGTTTATATTACAAATTATTAATATAGATGGATGTTGTTACGATGTATTGGATTAAATTGCTTTTTTGTTCTTGGTGTAATTTTACTATTTAAATCTGTTAACCCTTCGGCATAGTTACCCGTTTTAAGCGAGATTTCTCATATTTATATGTTTAATAAATGAAGCTTTAGGAAACTATAGGTTAATAATGTTATATTTTTTAAACCCGATTAATGTTTAACTAAATGTCTTTCTGAAATAATAATAAAAAGAAATGAACAAAAAGAAAATTGAGACCAAAAATTATTAATTTTATTGATTCAGTAAAATAATGTTGTTATTTAGTTATAAACATATTGATGTATATTGAGTGATATATGTGTCACGTATAAATACGTTAATCCTAGACCATCGTTTCCGCCCACAGATTGTGAAATGCTTCACGTGACGTATTTAACCTTTGATGAAGAAAATAATTAAATATTTGTCTTATAGTAATGATATAATAAAAATGTATGAATGCTACATATACTTGGCGTATAAATATTTAAAGTAAACTGCATTATATCAAAATATCTTTGATGTAAGCTTAATATCAGATATCCTTATTAAATGTTAGTTACCAGCGCGACTGTATCTAGCTTCAAGTACCGCAACACTCCGAATACAAAGGAGTTACTTTATTTTTAAAACATTAGTTAATATAAAAAAAAAAATTTCGATAATCGACCTGATTGTACTAACAAGTTAGCATTGTGCGCCCCCACACACACTCTCAACTAGCGTTCACATAAAACGCAATTTTGTATTAGATTTAATTTGACTCGCACACAGTGACAATCCTACACCTCCCCCTTCCCCCCTTGTAGCGACTCCCCCTCTCGCCCCGACTACACATGTGTGCGGTGTACCACTTCCTACGCACAAATTGATTACGATCGTCGTCGAAAGAATTCGCATATACTTACATAATTTCCTACTGAATAAGCTACGGAAACAGCTAGCTCGGAGGTTTCCCGCCGAAAATTCGAATATCGAATTCTACACGACTTCCAGAACATTCGCTCAAAGTACTATTTCCCGCCAAAGGTAAGGAATTCATACTATGTATTTTATATTAAGATTATTTTGATAATATAATTCCTTTCGTATTTTTGTTAAAAACAAAAAATAACACAAATATAACAACCCTGGTGTGTGAAATCATAATAACAGAATTTCCCGCCCATTTGGAATGTCATGCGTATGACGTCATAAGTAAGTCCGCTACTGGGCACGCAAGTAAAGTTCGTGTGGGCGGCTTCTTAAAGTTCGGATAGTGCATGCGTGATAGTTTAGGACAGCGCACACTTAGCGGCAGTGTACCGCGGGTGCGCGGCGCAGCGCCGGCCCGCTGAGTGAGCGCCCGATTTAAAAACTATAGGAACAAACTCGCGCAGAGAGAGCCGTAATACCACCCCCGCGTAATGATTTTTTGGCGATGAATTTATATTCGCGCGCGAGCGGTGCCACTTTTTCGCCCCCCCACTCAAACACCCCCCCGCTCATTAACGCAACCCAGATATGCAATTCTGATCTTTGACGAGGAGGCTGTAGTGTCGGCGGGCACCTCGGCGGGAGAGGTGGCCCGTTTTGTTTTTCCCGCCCGGCTTCATTATTGATGGCATCGGACGGTAATGCGGAAGCATGTGTGAACGTTTCATTACAAAAGGTGGACGCGGCTCGTGTTAATATCACAGACCGGCCGGACCCGACCGGATGGGTGGACGTTCCGACAAAAAAAACTCGCGCAATTAAAATTGACACAAGCCTCACTCGGGTCTTTTTTTAAGTTAATTCTGAAAAGTTTCTGGGAAAGTTGTTGTAAAGTTTTGCCGTGCGTGTGTGAGGCCGCGTGTGTGGACTGACGCCTCGTGACTGATTGGTCGAGCTCGCATTTCCTCGATCCTATTGGACATCGGAACTTCTCAAACTATTCTAGTCGAATTTTCGTTACGTTAAGTTTTACTCTCGTGTTAACTGAACATTGACATTTTGTGACGTTTATATTCTATTTTATTGTTTTACTTTTAAATTGAAGACGCAAGCAGGCGATAAGGTGAGTATTTATTTTGTAATAATTTGCTTCAGATCAATTTAAATTAGAACTTTAATAATAATTTAAATAAAAAGTGTCCGATAGTTATAATAATTCTCAACGTATTTTTAGAGTTTTGTGCAATTGTTAATTCATTTTTAAGTTACATATTATAATGTTAATGTAAACACGTAACACTAAGGGGAGTAGTTCGCCAAGCTGAGATGCAAGTGCGGCCTGAGCTCGGCCATTCAAGATTTCGCATAACTAATTAATTTGACAGTGCGTTGACCTAACTGATGTTTCTTTTAAAAAAAAACTTACTCGTGGGGATTTTATTGACACATTACATAAATCTTTCTTTACTGTTTTTATTTATGATTGATTTTGTAAAATAAAAAAATAGATATGCTTTAATATTTTTTTAATTTAGCTTACTAGTATGTCACTTAAAAAATAATAAACAATTGCATCTAGAAACTCGTCAATGATCTTAATATTATCGGTATTTGTTTTTTATTCTGAAAAATCACGTTTGATTTTATGAAAATAAAAAAAATTGTTTTGCTTTAATTTGTAATTATTAAATTTAACTTTTTCTAAGTCAAGTATTGACATAGAAAATAATTTGAAAGTTATTAACACCGCCATTCCTGACATCAAAGTAGTTTTTTTTATGGAAAAAGGAGGCCAAACGAGCGTACGGGTCACCTGGTGTTTAGTGATCACCGCCGCCCAAATTCTCTTGCAACACCAGAGGAATCACAGGAGCGTTGGCGGCCTATAAGGAAGGTGTACGCGCTTTTTTTGAAGGTACCATTAAAAAATAAAATCACAAGCTAATTCGAATTTCAATGATATACTTCTCTTATAGTTGTAATACATTATTGGGAATTAATAAAAAAACTTTCCCTCCATTAAATTCATATTTTAAAATAAGAACGCAATTCGAACGTCTGTTGCTACGTTCCCACTTCTAATAAAGCCGAGTGCACACTCGCCACGAGGTGCGAGCTACGTAAGTCGCAGCGAGCTTGCAGCATCCTCACCGTTGCAGGACCCTCAGCTATTGTAAGCGAGTTGTCATAGACAACAGATGTTTTCGCAACCCGTTCTATTCGTTTTGACAATTCCTATTCTGTAAGTATGCTATTGTAATTTCAAGTTTATTTTATCAGATGGCTTTAGGCCCCTAAATAATCTAGTTCCTAAAACGCTCCGTCTTATTTCTTTGGGATTTTAGGATATTTGAAACAGTATTGATAATACGAACAAACTTCCGTTTTAAATAGTTTCATATCCCTCTGTGTCACTTTCCCTACATCTGTCAAAACTCTTTATTATTCTAAATATATTTAGAGCAATAACAAGATTTTGTCAGTATGTATTACGAAGTTAATTCCTATGAATAATATTATTTATTTTAATTTTAGTTTATTCCCGTATTTACCACAGACTTTTAACCCGAATCTCTTCCTAAATGAGTATAAAAAGAGCTTCAATGTACAACAATATTATAATCTTACCAACTGCAATAGTAAAATCGAAAACTTTATGGCGGCGGATGAAAGGAACGCGCGGGTTAAAAACTCTTAAATAGGAGTGAAATAAGTAAAATCTATTTTTAAAAATCGTTTTAAGTCCTTAATTTACATTTTGTACTTTACATTTGGCAGTATAAAAAGTTCAAAACATCGCTACACTATTGTTTATTCACTCAAAAAAAAATATAGCTTATTAAAGTTTGAAATAAGCGAAACATAAAATACTTATATACACGAGGGTCTCTATCAGTCGGAAAATATCTAAGATTGCTATCGGAGCTACATTTGAAGACGTAATATTTGTAAGGAGATGCGACTGTTGCGTTCGGAAAATGAAACAAAAAACTAATTCGTTGCGAGTGCAGACGCCGATCGATGTAGCTTCTAACTGCTAGAGCCAGACTAGGAAAAAAATATAAAACATTGACAGACTCATTCCGGCCGTCTCCGTTCTAATCGCGGCCCCACGCACGCGCGGCTTTTAATTGCATCCCACCCTACCCCGGAAAAAAGGGAGCACAGATTAGCATACAGCCTCAGCGTACGCACCCCTTCAGGATAACGCAATCTGCCGCCATTTTTTCGCGGCATTTTCGGCGCGGGGGGACCTGTCAAATATTGCGTGCGCGCTGACAGTCGGCAGCGGCCGGCCAGTGCGCGAAGTGCACTGCCACTACATACTAGATCAAACCGACCAAGCACAAGCACAGATCATGTATGAACACTTTTATTTTTAATAATTATAGTGCAGTGTTGTGTGTGGATACATGGAGTGATACTGTGGTGAGTGTTGCGATTATGATAATCTTGGTGAAGTTAATTTTTGGCGATATCTGGGAGCAAGGTCGCAATGATAATTTTATTTGCACAAAAATATGTAAGACTGTTCCGGATAACCTAATTGCGAACAACGCCCGATTGTTTGGATCCAAGTGGATTTTGATAAGTTAAATTGAATTAGAAAATTCGCTTATTCTAGAATTCCAGAGATCGGACCTAATAAACGGTTCATTATTTCAAATAACTAGTGTAGACTAACATCTAATATTGCTCTATAGAAGATTATTATCTCCAGTAGATATTATATGATTAAATTTATTATTTATTTTAACAAGTTATTTTTTATTCTTACTTTTTTAAAGAGTAACTTACAAGTTGCTGATTTAGAACATGTTAGTTTGAAGGTAAAAAGTTTAAAACAAAGTTTTCGTTTGTTTGAAATATTTTCATTTCGTCGCAATACCATAACAGGTTTTAATATTTTTTTTTAAATTTTATTAACTCGAGTAATCTTAAATTATTCGAATTCTATATTAACTAACCAATATATAATTCTCTAGCTGTCACTACATACGTAATTCCAATATTACTGTGTCAAGGTTGGCCAAAATCTAATATTCAAATTTATCACAAAGATAACATTAGCGAAACTATTCTAAACAATACTTTGCTAATAATTTACTCTCTAACACATTACAGTAATATATTTTTAGTATCCTTCACATAAACCTTGAAGGATATATAGTTACTTATAAGTTGTTTTGTTTTTTATTTAAATATTTCAAAAAAACATCTTAAACAAGACATAACGTTACAAATAAACTTGTAACCATGTAACACATCAGATGCTAAGTATTAAAGAATTCTTAATATACTTAAAAAAAAATCTATTTTAATATCTGATCCGGTTTATATGAAAAGACCTTTCAGTTTATTGTATTTTTGGGAAACCAATCATAAGCTGAACGTAAATCCTTCGGAAACATACGAATGAATTAATTCGTAAATTTATACGATATACTTAAATGTACAGAAATATTATTAGCTTTCCTTTTTTTTTTTTTTGGAGCAAAGAGCTCCAATTTTCGCTAAAATGTTTTGGATTCCCAAAGAAATATTCAAATATGAAGAAATAATAGGAGAAACATTCTTATTAACTCCATTGATATCTTTTCCAGTGAATTTCTCTTTTATTAACAATATTAAAACGTATGTAAATGTAACTGAAATTTTTACCCTTTTAATCGACTTCAAAAAAGGGGAGGTTCTCAATTCGTAGGTATGTTTAAATCGTTTTATTCCTCTTAACGTAAATACTTGCGCTATTTAAATAAAATAAATACACTTTGAACTGTAAGATTTTTACCAAGTTAGGTTTTTATGTGGGCCAACAGAAAATGTATTTTTCTAATTGGTTAGACAATGTGGGGAAGTTTGGAATCTAAAGTTTAAATTCGAAAAGCACAGTCTATTAAATATAACGTTTTTTGAACTATGCAACGTCGCTGTCGTTTTTGTAAACACCCAAAATGTATTAGAACATTTATACGTTGATAGTAGATAGACTATGAAAACAGTGAAAATGTCGAGAAAAAAATTAATTTAGAACTAACCTCTATTCTGAGCAATTCACGCACACCGACACAAATGGTCATACAAATCGCGAGTGTAAGACGTAGCTTGTCACGCACACTAAACTACTATTCCTGGCCTGTTATTATCGGTAGTCAAATAGCGAGAGACTCTATCTAGACGTATAAATTATCTAGTATTTTACAATTTTTTTTTTCATTTGATTAAGTTTCAATTGTATAGTTTCTTGTTTGATATTTAAGGAAATAAGGGACGAGACGAGTAGGACGTTCAGGTGATGGTAATTGATACGCCCTACCTACTTTACAATGCAGTGCCGTTCAGGATTCTTGAAAAATCAAAAAATTCTGAGCGGCACTACAATTGCGCTCGTCACCGTGAGACATAAGGAGTTAAGTCTCATTTGCCCATTAATTTCACTAGCTACGGCGCCCTTCAGACCGAAACACAGTAACACATTAATGCTTCACGGCAGAAATAGGCGCCGTTGTGGTACCCATAATCTAGCCGGCTTCCTGTGCAAAGGAGCCTCCTACTGGTAATCAATTAATTCAAAATCATTCAAAATTTATTAATTCTAATGGTATTTGTATAGTGTCTGTAATTGTATTAACAATGGTATATTTGTCATTGATGAGAAAAACGTTGCGTCCTTAAGACACGAATGACATACGTTCAAGATCATCCAATTGTTACAAAAATATAATTTCGCATTGAATTCTAAAACGTTAAATATTGTAGTACACAGCTGTATCAACACACAACCATTCCTAAATTTAAAGTATATACTTACGGATATATGTATATACAAATGATTTTATCATTTCACGGACTAGATACTATAAGAAAAATTAAAACTTACACAAAAATGTGTTACAACCCTAGTGCTCCCGATGTGCGCCTTCATGTATTCTAATGTAGAAAGGCATAAAAGGCATTTATTTTCTCAAAATCGATTCCTTTAAAATTCCTTTTGATGTCATTTCTAATATACTAGATACTACTACCGCTTTGGAAACAAATGGCACACTGAGATGAGATGAAGTGGCGCAAGAAATTCTCCCAGCATTCTTTTTATGCACTTAATAATATATAATGTTGTACTGTCATTGCTATTGCTATAAAATAATCATAATCTAGTCGCACGCTGTCCGATCACTTAGATTTTTTATAGCTGTGGAGTAGTAGGATTTACGACAGAGCCATTATTTAATGAAACATTTAAATTTGTTTATTGATAATGCCTGAACAGTGGCTGGGACTTTATTATGAAAGTGTTTACATTAACATTAAAAAGGATATAGTAAGTTTTCCTTAGGAGATAGATGTATGGCATCGGGGTCTTTTCTGAAGACCTATATAAGATACACAATTCCAACATACATTAATATGTTTTATCTCTAAGGGCTTAGACAGCGTTTTCGTTGAAAGCTCCCAGACGGCTTATATTTTCCGACACCTCCAACAAATATCGTTAATGTATACAAAAATGTTCACAAAAACTTAACAAATTATATACTAAAACCTTCCTCGAGAAGTACGCTATCGATTGGTGAAAACAACATGAAAATCGAAGCAGTAGTTTTTGAGTTTATCGCGAAAAGACAGACAGACAGACGCGGAGGAGAACTTTGTTTTATGAAATTTTATTGAAGTTTTTTATGAAGTAGTACAAACTAATTTCTGAAGCGAATGTTGGTAAGTGGTCACCGTTCTTATATCCAAATGTTGTTTATATCGAGTAATCACATTATTATCTTAATAGATATTATGTAAGACAGATATCTTAATCAGCCGAACATTGTTCAAATACAATGCTCTGATAGTATTATCGTCAGTTACAACGGGAAACCTATTGTTAAGAGTTTACTGTCCGTCCATCTGTCTGTCAGCAGGCTGTCTCTCATAAACCACAATAGTTAAATAGCTGAAATTTTGTCAGAGTGTATATTACTATTGCCGCTATAACAATAAATAGTGAACAAGAGTATATCTTTCAAAATGGCCACCATGCAGATAATAAAACAGGAGCTCACGACAGAAGAAATTTTCACCTCGAATAATGCATTTTTTTATCTTTGAAAATTTGATAGTGCTGTATATGTTCTAACACATTACAAAACGACCTATGACGTAGTGTGAGCATTATTATCGTGGCAGTTAGAATGCAATGTCTAAATTAACTCAAATAGATATTTTAAAAAGGTTATAGTTTTTAGCAATAACAAATTAATTACTGCATAATATAGCACTACATATTTTCCTCGAATTGTGTAGTACAGTGAACTACAAAAGTGTTACAACAATATTTATCTGAACAATTGCTGGGCTGTTTTTTTTTTTATTTTCTGATTTAAGCCATTTGTGTGTACTAAAACTAAGTGTGTACTAAAATATATCCCAGGCCTTAATCATTTTAAGACGTTTAAGACGACGCTGTAGTTTCATTTTATTTTATACTTATTTAATGTATTTCCATATCTGTTATTCTTCACATCCACAATAAAATCTTAACCATATCGTGTCTGTACATTAAACATTTGAAATAAAACATTTAACTTTTTATTTATTTATTCAAATCACTACACATTTTAATTGGTCCAGAAAAAATAAATGATATGTCAATTGATCGGATAGGAGTGACATATCTTATATCTTTTAACGGGCATTTCTTGTATATATAATCTGAATCTCGGAAACGGCTCTGACGATTTTCATAAAATTTAGTAAACAGTATTTACAAGTATTTTCGGGGGAAATAAATTGATCAAACTGTTTAAATTTGAAAAAAAATGTAGTTTTAATGAGAAACAGCTACAATAACAGTAGCATACAAAGGTAAATTTCGCCACTATATACAAGACTATAATAGCTGAGATGGAACATTGGGTGATCCGGAAAGCAGAAAACCCCGGTTCGAATCCAGATGTCCTATTAAATTTTTTTGTTCAAGTTTTGTACATTCTTAAAAATCCGAGCAAGGCTCGCTCGTCCTGATATTAAAAATAAATAGCAATACGTGAAACAACAAAATTCTGAAGACGGATTCTCGTAGAAAACTTTAAATGGTGTAAAATGTTCTTACTATTGTATAGTAATTAAGTTATTGTAACACTGTAAGTTTTCCAAATAAAATAAGTAGTTATATAAATATTTAATACATAATATGTACGTGACTGTACCAACTGGCTAGACTTGTCACCAAACAGGATACCAAACAAAAACCCACAAATCTATTAATAACAAGTAATATCTGCAGCTCTTTAGCATTTAATGGAAATTTATATACATTATGACCTAGGTAACAAGAGTGAAATATTTGTGCACGTTTTAACTGCCTGTGTGAATTTTCGAATAATAAAGATAAACTTGAAAGTAAAGGAGAATATCGTTAGGTTTAGAATCGAATTGCTTAGTAAACGTCGTGTAGAGACAAAGAAGTAGAGAAAATCGGCGATGCTAAAGTCTACATTTAACTTTTATAAAGATATGTATCTGCCCCGTCGAAAATTACGAATCAAGTGTACTGTTTGACCTGAGAGGAGATTTTTGAGCTTCGAGCGCTCGAATTAAAAGGCGAACGGGCACAACTTATTGTTTCAAAAATTTTATTAAAATAGCCCATCAAATTAATCTTTATTATCTTATACTAAGCACATTAATATAATAACAAACACTTATTATATTGCGTTAAAGCGAAAATAATCGTGAAAAGTTCGTATACGACGAGAGTCTGGATATCACTCGATTTTTTTATTCGAGCGCTCAAATTTAAATTGCGCCCAGACCTCTTTGGTCAGCCATTTTAATTGTCTTGTTATTTTAATTATCTTTTTTTTATTTAACTGCCATCATTGGATTTAAATAACATTTTTTTTTTACCGTCTCTTTGGTAAAGTTAGGACAAGTGAAATATGTTCTTATTTATATAAATACTAGCTGACCCAGCAAACGTTGTATTGCCGATATTAAAATCGCGATATAAAAGTAACTATTGATCGTAGATGGGTGAAAATTTAAAATTGTATGTATTTTTTAATGCTGACTCATAATCAAACAAATTTAAAAAAAAATGTCAAAAAAAAAATAAAAAAAATAAAATTTCGTGTGGACCACCCTTAACATTAAGGGGGATGAAAAATAGATGTTGTCCGATTCTCAGACCTACCAAATATGCACTCAAAATTTCATGAGAATCGGTCAAGCCGTTTCGGAGGAGTTCAATGTTTAACACCATGAGACGTTTAACACACGAGAATTTTATATATTAGATGTGTTTTGACTTCACACGCAAGAGATTGATACTTGTCTGAGAGTAAACTAAATCACAACTTATAAATGGGATTTCGGCGACAATTTAATCGAATTAATTTATTTTTAAAACCAAGCTTATTGAACCTCTAAAAGTACAACATCTAACGTTTCCGATTAAATTTAAAATCAAATAGTGTCCCCGATTTGAATCATCAAAATCCATTCAGTAGTTTTATGTGATCGACAAGCAAATAACACGAATATTTGCTTTGTTAAATATAGTATAAACACAAGTCGTCATTGAAAGCTATGAATTATATTTTTCTGAGTAATATCATGTATCTCGATCAATTGTGTCGTCTCTTAGAAGTGAAACACGACGCCACTTCTGGTGGTCTATCCCCGTAGGACATCACTTCCACGAAATATTTTGTAATACACTAGCTTACCCGACAGACGTTGGTCTGTATATAATAAAAAAAAAATACTGTTTTATAGGAATTTGCCAATAATATTTCAAAACATCAAGAATTATGATTAGTTTTACAGTAGAACTGTCAAACCGTGCGTCACAAAATTCTCTCATAGAAAATATATACAAAGCAAATATTAAAAATAAAAATAATTATGGGTACCAAATCGAAATAAAAACAATCTCATCTCTCAAGTTGGACTAAACTGCACTCCATGAAGTAATCCCCATTAAAATCCGTTCATTAGTTTTGGAGTAGCTATAGCTAACGATTGAGACTGAGCCATCACGCTTGATTATGTAACCTTTGTTCGAGTAAAGTCTCTCACGGCGACCCCTCCAAGTGATAGATGACTAACCGAATTGCTTAATGAAATCGTACCATTTCTAAGTACAAGTTAAACTGACCAACCTTATCACGAACGATGCGTCGGCATTTCGATTGTTTGTGCTTACAGTTAAATAGGTGTTTATAGCACGTGAAATAAAACGTAAAACAGCAAAGCATACGTAATAGTTTATGGAAACAGAACTGTCAGTGTCTTTCATTCATTACATACTTTGTTTTTTATGAGAAGAAGTGCCGACAACTCAGAGCAAGATATTGATTTCATAGTAAGATTGACGAGTGAAAAAGACGCGCTTGGAAAAAGACATAGGATGCGGTACCCATCAAGCCGGAATCCTGTGTTATAAAAAAAAATTGTAATACTTTTTTAAAACCCTAAAAAATGGAATCCAGAATCACATTTCACGCCACAGAGAAAAACAAGAAAAAATACAATTGTCACTATCGATGTATGGCATTCAATCAGAGTAGGAGAGACTTCGAGACTTTTCTTCATTTTCATGACAAGATTCTTCTAAAAAGCGTGAACTTATGAGTTGACAACGTTCACGAATTTTTTTTTAAATGTAATATCTTAGGTTAAATAACTTAATTTCGTTGATATGATGTGCCCTCAACATGTAATGTGGTCGAAAAATCAAGACTAATTCAGATTCCCTTGCCCTACTGAAGTTCATTAACTTAAGTTACATACTTTAGATCTTACACGGTGTTCAGGAGTTCGAGTGAGGTTTATCTTCTTCTCTAAGTTTAAGGAGTTTCTGTGCTCTCACTCTAGTACTGACCACATACTCCATCTCATCACTCCATCAGGATATGTTGAGGGTCTGCTACGTTATTACGTAACATATCATACAAAATAGGCAACATTCACCAAATATAAATGTTACTGCTATAGATAATCATAATATAAAGCTCATAAATATTGTTCACCAGAATATACAAGGTATCTCAAGTAAGGAATTAGAAATTGAACTGTTTTTGAGCTGCTGTCATATAGATATATTATGTATTACAGAACATTGGCGTAAGAGTCATCAGCTCCAGTTTAGTTTTAGAGAACATGAAGTGGTCAGTTCGTTTTGTAGAAGTAGGGCAATACATGGAGGTTCCCTAATTATAATTAATAATAGATTAAAATGTAAAAATAGAAGAGATATTGTTAATCTCTCTATAGAACAACTAATTGAGATAGCGTGTATAGAACTAGAGCAATTTATTATTGTAAGTGTATACCGCCCCCCCACTGCATCATATGAACAACGCAATTGCGTATTACTTGCTAAAGGGCATAAAAAAGCTAAAGGCATAAAAGGCATT
The DNA here is from genome assembly GCF_905404315.1 of Leptidea sinapis. Classification (NCBI taxonomy): domain Eukaryota; kingdom Metazoa; phylum Arthropoda; class Insecta; order Lepidoptera; family Pieridae; genus Leptidea; species Leptidea sinapis. The sequence goes on along the minus strand of NC_066267.1, from coordinate 11,851,873 downwards.
TATTTTATCAAAATTGGTTCCTTAAGAATGATTTTTGATGTCATTTCTCATATACTAGATGCTACTACCGCTTCGGAAACAAATGCTCTCTGAGAGAGAAGAAGCGGTGCAAGAAACTATAAGCAGTTGATAAGCGCTAACCAATAGAATCTGCTAAGAAAGTATTTAACGAACAAGCCAATATTATTTTCAAATCGTTAGCAGTTACAATTATACGTGCTTTTCGGTTTTTACTGAGATCAAATCGATCGCACATTTCGTCCTCAATCTTATTACTTTCTCATAACTCCATAGTTAAGAAATAATCGAACAAATATTAATTTTAGAGCTAAAATAATAAAAATAGAAGAATTTCATAAAAGAAAATTAAATGAATTAAATTAATCTTTAATATGATAAATATATAAATATAAAATAATATATATCTTTAATACCCCACCTTGTAATGAAAAATTCATCTGTATTTGTGTTCATAACACTAACGGCCGTTTTCAATAACATATCTCTAGTAACGGATACATTGCTGTCACAGTTTGATGACAAGATCTTGTCTATCCATAGTTATGTCCAGTATAGTAATAGTCCAATGCTTTGTCGATAGGTTATTGAAATGTACGTAAGCGTAAAAGGATAGATTTGTCTTACCTCTAGTAAGTTAAACTAAGGATAGATAGGTTATTGCAAACATCCGTGAGGCTTAACAATAAACTAATCCTAAACGGCAGTACTGATTTTGATCAATATTTTTTGCATGTTTTGAGTGCCTTCTTGGGGGGCAACTTGGACATTTATATGCTTTTTATTTAAGCAAAAATCAGGTATTAATATCCGCATGTTTGGTATAAGTGAATATTTATTAACTTATATTAGTTATTACACCTTATAATAAATAATTGATCATTAATACAGTTGTGAAGAAACAAAATGTTTATGTGGTGATTCAATATCCTTAGTTAGTGTTTATAATATTTGATACCTAGATATGTAGAGTTTACTTTTATACGTCCGGACGTAAGAATTACATGATTACTTTTTTTTTAATACTTACTTTTTTAAGTCATCGCTTCAACTCTGGTTTAGTCAAATTGCTAAGAAGAACCATTATTATTTGAAATCATTATTTGATAGTATATAAGTATATATATCTGTATATAGGTATGGTCGCTCAGAGGGCAATGGCTCTCCATTATTATTATTATAGGCATTAGCCCTCTGGCTAAGCTTGGAGTTTTTCTTAGAGATCGAATCAGAAGAATATGCAGTAGAACCAAAGTCACTGACATACCCCAAATGATTACGAAACTGAAGTGGCAGTGGGCAGCGCACATAGTTCGACGGACAGATGGCCGGTGGGGCAGAAAAGTCCTCGAATGGCGACCACGTAGCGGAAGACGCAGCGTTGGTAGGGCCCCCACAAGTTGGACCGACGATCTGGTCAAGATCACCGGAGTACGTTGGATGAGGGCAGCGCAGGACAGATCGTTGTGGAGATCTTTGGGGGAGTCCTTTGTCCGGCAGTGGACGTCTTGCATCTGATGATGAATTATGATGATAGGACCCCATCCGCCGCACGTGATGCTGAAAGTATATATTTTTATTCCAAGCCTGGCGCGATTAAAAAGTGTTAGAAACTATGCAAACCTCACTCATATAATATCTCTTGTTGTAGTTCTTATCTTGTCCCGTTGGTATTTAAGGCATACTTTAGTCCCTAACTAAATACAATTGACGAAAACTTGCAAATGCTTATTTTTAGATCACTTTATTCTATACGTTAAATGGAAATTAACTGGTACATACGCTACTATATATTCTATTATTTTTCATGCAAATTTCTGGTATAACATTTAAAGATTAGCGCATTATGGACATTTTACATTTGCTTGTTTTACCTCCTATAAGGCCGGTACTGCTCCTGTGATTCCTCAGGTCTTTCAGTAACTAACTAACTTTAATAGTGTAGGAGTATCAGTCGACTCGAAGACTCAATGCTTTTTTTTTCATAAAAAATAAGGAGAACGTGGAAATGAACTGACAAAATGGTAGCTATTATAAAATCGTCTAATTCTAAGTAAAAAATATCTAGTATGTGAAATGTAATCTAAAGTAATTCGGCACACGTTATCACTGTGATATTTTCATATTCGCAATCTCTTTGCGTTTGATAAATGCCCTGCCCTAGGTTAGTGATGCGACGCGGTGTTTATCGACAAACGATAATCGAGGTGTTGCATAATCCCTGGCAACAATTTATTGACTAACGTTAAGAAGTCTTAAGGAATATACAAACAAAATTCAATCAAATCAATGAAGACACTCATGAAATTTTAAAGTATATTTTTTTACTTTTTATTTTATCTTGCGAAAATTCCATTTTAATAACCCATTTCTGGGACTGGATACTTAACTAGTTTATTATTAAATGAATAAGATTTAGTTTTGAAATTAATAAATTTAAAACCTTAAATTTTAAAACTAAATCTTAATCATTATATTAATTTCATTAACTTGCCTAATGTTTTAAAATTCCTTCTTTTCTCTGTTTATTTTCAAATTCTAGTTGTATTCCTCATCATATTAGTCCAATTATCTCGTTGGCTATTAGAAATTAATACTGGCATCTATGTTATGAATACTACATGTTTAATTTATCGTACAATAGTCCGCAGCACATCACTAGCAATGCAGTTATCGCGTTTTTAATACACTGAATAAATATTAGTAGAGCAAACATAGACAAAATGTGAATGTCTATCTGAAAATTGCTCTCTCTAACATTGCAAATAATGTTGTACTCATACGATATACTTGCGAGTGTGTCGATGAACTTTTATCGATACAGGTCGACAAACTAATCGCTTATGCGTGATTCTTTTAGAATCCTTTTTACTATTTAAGCGAAAGTAAGGAGTTATTGACCGTGGGCTTAGATTATATGACTGTTGATACAATATAGATGTAACCTTGAATTGAAATGAAAGCTCAAAATGCATTGTTTGAACTCTACAATGCTCTAACGTCTCTAACAGTTGAAATAGAGTTTGACTGGTATTATGGGGTTCTGTACCGAAAATTATCTAAGTACCTGTATCATAAAACATTTTTATTTAATTAATATTAGAAAGTTCGATTCCTTCAAATTAATATTTTCTTCATATTGTTCGTAAGTTTAAAATTCCGCGTGGTTTTATACTACACTACCATATTTGGACAAAGATTTCCCCCAAAGGCCTGCACGACGATCGGTAAGATTATTAATTAAGTATTATATCAACACGCAAAGATAAGAACTTTATCCGGAATATAATATATAAACTCTATTATACAGCCGATCTGCCAACCATCAAGTCAGCCCCAGACTACTTCACTAATACCAGTAGTACCGAGTGCGAAGCTCCTTTGCACACCAAGCCGGCTAGATTATAGATTAATGGCCGCCTATTTCTGCCGTGAAGCAGTAATGTGTTAACATTACTGTGTTTCGGTCTGAATGGCGCCGTAGCTAGTGAAATTACTGGGCAAATGAGACTTAACATCTTATGTCTCAAGGTGACGAGCGCAATTGTAGAGCCGCTCAGAATTTTTGGTTTTTTCAAGAATCCTGAGCGGCACTGCATTGTAATGGGTATCAGCTGAACGTCCTGCACATCTCGTACCTTATTTTGAAAAAAAAACTAATAACTGACGTAGCTACTGCAAATATTTTCAAACTTACACATTTCTTACTCAATTATAAAAATCTTTCTACAGTGACTGTGGGACATACCTACATAAACTATTGACTTGTGTCCGTACATATACAATACCTATGTCGCATTTCTGAACTATAAGAATGTACATTCATAAACAAAACAATACCGGTCCTGTGAATGTATTTTTTATTTCATAAACTAGCTGCTGCCCGCGATGTCGTCTGCATGGAAAAATAAAGTTGCATCTGGAGTGATAATAGAAAATACATACATGTACGTACGTATTTCGCGACCTCAAAATATATATTCAGTAGTTTTAGCATTTCGCCCGGACATACATAAAAACAGACAGAAAATTTTTATGAACTACATTTTTGGCTTCGTTATTATTTGTAGAACTTCTTTACTTACTTACTTAATAGTTTTCACTTACATTTTCTTAATAAAATACAAATTTTACATAATGTTTTCTTAGCCATTAAAACCACTGAGGTTTGTACTATTCCAAAAGGTAGATATTTTTTCAAAATTGATTCTTTTAGAAGTATTTTTTATGTTATTTCTAACACTACCACCGCTTCGGAAATAAATTGCGCTCTGAGAGAGAAGAAGTGGCGGAAGAAACTCTCCCTTTTCTTCCCTATTCCAGAAAAACGTTCCAAACTACAATCATGTCGAAATTGAGTTAAGAACACAAAACTGGTCACGTGATTCATATTAACGGACTGACAAAAAATGGCAGCCCTACTGGCACTATTTAAATGACATCATGACTTAGTAGCCCAACCCACATGTAGATATGGATTACATAAAACTTTAAACACGAATTCCTTAAAATGTGATGTTTGTGGATTGGAACGTATTTCAGGAACTACGTCCAATTTATTTGTGACAGGCACCTACTTGATTAAAAATTTACTTAAATCCCAAAGACTACCGAAGATAATCCCACAGAGAACAGCCTACATATTTAGTTACCTCGTAGGGAATTTACTTCGCTGTGCGAATTTTAAAAGGAAGGAATGTAGGAATTAAAAAATATGTAGCCATAAACCATCTTGGATAAATTTCGCATCGAATGGTGGTAGTTTCATGTCGATACGGTCAGTGGTTTAGGCTTGAAAGAGCCTCAAACAATGACCATTTTCATTATCTTATATATATTAATTACGTGACACGTTGTTTGTCCGCGATGGACTCCTAAACTAATGAATGGATTTTAATGGGGATTACTTCATGGAGTGTAGTTTAGTCCAACTTGAGAGATATTATAGTTTTTATTTCGATTTGGAAAAACATAATTATTTTTATTTCCAATATCTGTTTTGTATGGACATATTATCTAGGACAGAATTTATTGACACACGGTTTGATAGTTCCACTGTGAAACAATTTCATTATAACAACAGGGAGCATTTTTACGAAATAATTCTTGATTTTGTGAAATATTATTGGCAAATTCCTGTAAAACAGTATTTTTTTTAATTATATACAGAACAACGTGTGTCGGGTCAGCTAGAATATATATAAAATGTGTAGTCTATTATGTAGAACCCAGTATCATATTTTAAGTCTCGAAGTCGGGGCAAAACACACGTAAACATCATTATAATAGAAATGAACTCACTAATTGGAAGTTAATATTAAAATAAATAAAGCAATTTCTCAACAACACTTTATTATATAAAACAAATAGATAAAACTCTTCCTCATTCTGCAAGTTTCTTCACCCGGTCAAAGACTTTACGTAGGTACTATGAATTCTTTTATGCGTCTGATAAAAACGTAGATACACTCAAGTCGTACGCCTAAGTTAGTACAGTTAAATGAACGTCACTGGGGCATAGTTAATGTAATATTGACAACTTAGATTAAGGATTGGTCTGCGCTGCGCTCCAACTAGATACCGCAGTTGTAGTCGCAAAGTACGGCAACTTTAACTACGCCCAAGACGAGCAGGACGTCCAGCTGATAGTCATTGATACGCCCTGCCCAAAACAATGCAGTGTCACCCAGGACTCTTGAGAAACCGAAAAATACTTAACGACACTACAATCGTTTACTCTCATTTGTCCAGTAATTTCACTAGCTACAGACCGAACCACAATAATGCTTACACATTACTGCATCACGGCAGAAATAGGCGCCGTTGTGGTACCCATAAACTAGCCGGCATCTTGTGCAAAGAAGCATTCCACTGGTTTTTTTCCACTGGTTCCAAACCAAATCTCTAGATAACATAGCTCATCATAATATCATTCAAAATCAGTATTCCAAACTTTAAGATAATCCCTAAGTTTACAAAAATATCTCCAGATGAATAAATATGAAGGAATCAATCTTAATATGAATATTTTCAAGTGATCTTTGGACGAATCGTATATAAATTAAACCTACACAGAACACGTTAACTGTCCTCGTAAATACCTAAACATTCCGAAGGTCTAAATCCCCGGAAACGTAGAAGCCAGTACATTATTTCCGTAAACAGGCAGTACATGGGCTACTGACATCCAATCGTAAGTAAGGTCAAATACGTAATGACCAATCCGTGTCGAGAAAATGGCATTCAAACTATGTAGGCTTCAAACGAAAGCGAAAGTAGGCCAATCGCGCTTCTAGTTTCTATGTGTGTGCGGTACGTAGGTGTGTAATATGGACTGTGTGTGTGTTGTGAATGAAGCCTCGAAGGCTCTGTTACGTAACGATTTACGTGTATAAGCTTTCATTGGTAGCGATGTGTTATTTTCAACAGATAGGCGTGCTACTAGCTTTGACAGACAACTGAAGGCATCATAATTATGTTTACTTACAAATACGCACTATTCTATATTTAGAATAATCTAACCATTTAAATACACGGAGGTCAGACGGGGTCGAACACTACCAAGGTCACAATAACTATCCTAATGTCATGTGTCATTCCTTAATAAGATAAACAAACCTATAAATATATTATAATATATCACATTTCTGAATATGAACTACTAATAAAGACAGATATGAAAATATTATGTACAATTTTACTAGTTCGTAAGTAATTTAAGTATAGAAACATAGTTATTTATTAGATCTGTGATGACTTTAACCTTTTTTACAAAACTGTTTCCAGCATACTAGTGTGTACGTACCTGAAAAGGAACTCCATTATATTGCTGTAGGTCTGTGCGTTTTTAATTTCGTCAATTGCCCTAAGAATGATCGTGTTTTAGAAAGAAGGTTAATAAGAATAGTATGTATGAAGTATACATTACACAAAAGGTATTTGTTAGAATTAAATTCCTACTACAACTGACGTCGATAAGAATTCTAAACAAATGTATTTTGAGAACACAAATGATTTTTATAGAAAACTGTGGTGCCATTTTTATACATTTCTAAGCAAGTTCATTGTCCCAATGAATATAACCGTTGACTCTCACCACGGAGGCCCCGGTTCGATGCTCGTCCGCCACCTGCCAAATAGGATGTAAATAATACGTAATGAGACTGGACTGCCTAAGTAAAAGTTGAAATTTAGTTTAGTATGAATCGTGCAGGTATTTGATATAAGTTTGAAATAGTAGTAATTCCTGTATTTAAATTTGAAAGCGAACAATTGCTTAACGGCCGTTTTCAATAACCTATCTATCCTTAGTTTAACTTACTAGACGTAGACAAATCTATTCTTTTGCGCTTACTTACATTTCAATAAAATATTGACATGGACATAACAATGGATAGATAAGATTTTGTCATTAAACGGTGACAGCAATGTATCCGTAAGTTAAACTAAGGATATTGAAAACCGCAACATAACGTAGTCGATTTCGGCTATCACCGTCAACTGTCAATCTATCAATGACTGCACGTTTCATACATTCGAGTGAATCGCTTTTTTCTTAGAGAGTTTCGCTAGGCTGATCTAAGCCATTATGATTAGAATATAAACGTTATATTAAATGGATCACATTATAGCAACTTCATCAGTTTTCGTAAACTGTTTTAAAAGTGATGGCTCATCAAAACATACAGTTGTTAATTGTTTATAGATAACTGACGAAGCTCTTTTCTGTTACAGATACGCGAGTGTTCAGGAAACGGCTGATTATTAAGGTAATTATGATTTTATGTTTAAATTGTTTTAATCAATCATTTAACTGCTTCTCTTCTTTTGTAGACGAATGGTCGTTCTCTGTTATAATAATAATAACTCTATTTTTTATATTTATATTTGTAATATTGTTTTTTATAAATATGTTATATATATATATAAATGTAGAAAATAAGATGAAATTGTAATAAAGAGAATAATAATAATATTGACACACTTTTTACACAAATTATCTTAGTCCCCAAGTTAAGCATATATAGCCTGTGTTATGGGTTGCAAGACAACGATATATTTAACACAATATACTTACTTAAACATATATAAATACATATTATAAACATACATAAAAACATTTAAACATCCATGATTCGGAAACAAACATCCATATTCATCATATAAATTCTTGTACCTACCGGGATTCGAACCCGGGACCTCTAGCTTAGTTATACTTTATTCGTGGCTGATCTTGGTTCCGATGAATTGCTGGCTTGAATAATTATGTCGTAGTCCTTTGAGTTGTATGTTAATAAACTATATAACAAAAAAATATTTGTGTAACAGAATACAGAGGTAAGAAGTGAAACTTCTTTAGGACATACAATATAGACGGCGCCTGTTTCTGCCATGAAGCAGTAATTTGTAAGCATTATTGTGTTTCGGTCTGAAGGGCGCCGTAGCTAGTGAAATTACTGGCCAAATGAGACTTAAAATCATATGTCTGAAGGTGACGAGCGCAATTGCAGTGCCGCTCAGAATTTTGGGTTTTTCAGGAACCTGAGCGGCACTGCAGTGTAATTGGCAGGGCGTATTAATAACAATCAGCTGAACGTCCTGCTCGTCTCGTCCCTTAATGTCATGAAAAAAGGAATGTTGGATTTAAGTAGTAGCAATTTACTTTATTGAAGAGAAACTTCTTTATCAACGCATGAGAAATTTTTTATAGAATTGATACGCACTGCCGATGACTATGCAGTGCCGCTCAGGATTCTTGAAAATCCCAAAAAATCTGTTAGACACTACAATTGCGCTCGTCACTTTGAGTCATAAGATAACTAACTAATTACGGTCCAATTCAGACCGAAACACAATTATGCTTACACATTACTGCTTCACGGCAGATAAACGCATCGTTGTAGTACCCATAATCAAGCCGGCATCCACTGGTAGCAGAAATTAGTCACCTTGTGAAAAATATGGAATATTTAATTTTAACAACACACTACTCCGATTAAAACCACATTGATATGGGAAATAATTCCAATACAGATTTATTAATTAAATAACCAAGTACATATATCGTTGATTTAGTAATTTACTTAAATCATTTATACGTGTAGATAGACTATGACAGTTGTGAAAATGTCGAAAAAAATTGAGTTTCGAACTACCTCTATTTTGACCAACTCTCGCACACTAACACAAAGTGTCATACAAATCGCGACTGTAAGACGTCGCTTTTCACGCACACTAAACTAATATTCCTGGATTGTTTTCATCGGTTGTCTAACAAAAAGAGACTCTATCTAGACGTATAAACTGTCTCAGTAATTTAATAATAAACTATTTATTTATATATTTTTATTTATTTAGTGGCACGAGATGCATGTCCATTAGCCAAATTTATTTCTATTTATTCTAATAATTGAAACAAAAAAATAATTTGTGGTAGCTTTAGCATTTAATTATTAAAATTGCAAGCATAAAAATAAAGTCTTTAAAAAGATTGCATTCATTTATAGCAGAAATAATAATGAGCAAAAAAACACAGAGCGATCATCTTAATTGCGATTGTCGATCAAAACAACGTTTATAAGTTCACAGATAATAATGGTACATCTGTCATTACATATCATTATTATAAAAATGTTTTCTTACTGATAATCGAAAATAAACTTAATTAGAAGTGCATTGGTAATTATGTGAATTTGATAAGACTGTTTATACCTAACATATGTTAGTTGGGACATGTGGCTTAAATGTTCTTACAAATACTTCATAATTGATAAAATATTTTCAAATAATTACTCTCGAACGAATGCGAAACAATACGGTCCTTATAATAGAATATCTACAACATTCAATGATATCAACGAACATGACGTTGACATTTTTCACGACACGTTTAAGTCATTTAGAAATAAAGTTTTAGAAAAAATAACGACCACGGTAGATAATTTTTTGTATTAGGTTGTTAATGACTTATTAATTCTTACTTTTATTTTTTGTAATTCCACACTTACCACTTTATAATTATTTACATTGTATAGTTTCTAGAATTAAGATTTATTACTGAGTATCTTAATTTTTTCGTAATTAAAATGCTGAATGTACCTAATTAGAATAACCAACCTAGAAGTTAAGTTGAGTTATTGTTGGTACATCTTAAATAAAATAAATAAATGCTTAATTTTAAACACTTCCTTATAAAAGTGGTCTATTTCTGTCTTAGTTCGAACTAATGAAAATATCACCGCACCTACTGGATGTGTGAGCTGTTTTCAAGGAATTTTCTTTCAAATATCACAAAGATGTGGAATGAGCTTCCTTGTGCAGTGTTTACGGGACGATACGGCATGGGTACCTTCAAAAAAGCGCGTACCTTCCTTAAAGGCCGGCAACGCTCCTGTGTTTCCTCTGGTGTTACACGAATAGTGGGCGGCGGTGCTTATTAAATACCAGATGTCCCCCACCCAATTGTCCTCCTTTTTCATAAAATAAAAAATTATTTACGAACGAAACTCGGTAGCTGATTTTTCAAACATGGATGGATAAATTTTTCCTTTTAACATTTTTTTAGTCCTGATAGAAATATAACAAATGGTCTTCATGGTCACCACGTACAAAGAAAAAAGATAAACAGTAAGAGAAATGACCATTTCCACGCAACCTTTCATGCTCGACCCCTCCTGGGGTGACCCATTTTTTCTGTTTAATCTTCAAATTTTATGTCATAATATATGTATAGAGTTGCTCGAAATATGGCAGTCCATGACACTGTGAACGGCTCCATCACTTGGCATTGCGTAGAGACGTCGCTCCATTGTGTCTTATACAGCATTTATCACGGGGAGTGTTCCGAAAAGCTGTTTCACCTGATTCCTGCCGCCAATTTCTTCTTCTTTTGAGGCTTTTTCCACTGTTTTCGAGAGAGTATTATCACTAGTGATGTCCTACCAGCGAGAGAACTTACGCTGCATTATACTTACTCCTCTTCAAATATATATATATGGGGATACATTTACCAGTGGGAGGCTCCTTTGCACAGGATGCCAGCTAGATTAAGGGTACCACAACGGCACCTATTTCTGCCGTGAAGCAGTAATGTGTAAGCATTATTGTCTTTCGGTCTGAAGGACGCCGTAGCTAGTAAAATTACTGGGCAAATGAGACTTAACATCTTATGTCTCAAGGTGACGAGTGCAATTGTGGTGCCGCTCTGAATTTTTGGGTTACCAGTTAAAAAATAACCATCAGCTGTACGTCCTGCTCGTCTCGTCCCTTATTTTCATTAAAAAAAACCACTCATAGTATTTATAACGGCACGGGCAAGAGCTAGTTTAAAAAAAAAAAACATAATATTTAATAATGAAAGATATTGAATATATTTATTTAACCAAATTCGTCGCTCGCCATAACAAACTAAAATAAGATACCAGCTAGAAACAACAGTCACCTTATGTTTCTATAAGTAATTTTTTTGATAACATCTTCTTAGGTCATGTGCATGAGCTCTGACACCGCTAGATAAAGCCTAACTTTTTAGTTCTTAACGCGATAACAACGCACAACTGTCGTCTATATCAAATAATATTACCTAGAAAAAGATTGCCAAACGTGTGTCTGGTTATACGACGGGTTCCGTAAAATATAGCGATATTTTTAAATTATACTATATGTAAGTTCGTATTTTTTTTTATGAAACTGGACGTTCATCTGATGGTAATTGATGCGCCCTGCCCATTACAATGCAGTGCCACTCAGGATTCTTGAAAAACCACAAAAATTCAGAGCATCCAAAATTTCTAAAGCTGCCGGAACTTTACACTACCTCCAAGATGGCAAAAAATTATCGAAAAAAATGTATACTGTAATCAAATGTTATTAAAATATTAGAAATAAAAATAACGTTTTAAAATAACGTTATGAATTTTCATATAAAACGCGAAGATACTTTTTCCACGATCAACAAGAATTATAACGGTAATTGGTAAAGTATATTTTAGTTTACGTATTTGGCAACGATAAAAAAGTACCTTTTTGTGACAATAAGGGACTTGACGAGCAGGACGTTCAGCTGATGGCAATTGATACACCCTGCCCATTACAATGCAGTGCCACTCATTATTTTTTTTAAAACCCAAAAATTTTGAATTGTCAAGTTTCATCTGCCCAGTAATTTCAGTTATTGTGCTTACACATTACTGCTTCACGATAGAAATAAGCGCCGTTGTGGTACCCATAATCTACTTCCTAGTAACATCTTTACAAATACTACAGTTCTAATAAGCAAACGTAGTAACAGACATAACATCTGTGCAAATAACAAATGACTGTAATGTTCTCTAGATATATATGTCTAGAGTATGTGTATAGTCGTACCTTAGCGCTTTCTTTTTAATTTAACCATGCCGGATCATCTTGGAAACATTAAAGTCAAAGTCAAATAAAATTTATTCAATTATGCTAAAACTAAGCGCTTTTGAAACATCACTACAAATATTTCTTTTAAATTACTGAATTTACCATGTGTTCGTAAAAAGTTGAGCTCGTGAGAAGAACATATAAAAAACTCAACGACCACACTTTTAAATTGAGTATTTTACAATGGCTGTAATATATATATAACAAATTAGTTTGTAAGGTGCTGCATCAAATATATGAGTCGTGTTTAAACAATATAAATTATTTCATTAAAAGTAATAAAGAATTAACTGTATAAATAGAAATTATCGTATATTGTATGCATCAACTTTAAACGCTTGAACTTATTGTTTGTGTAAGATGCTGCGTGAACATGATGGTCGTGATTACTGTCACAATTAGTAATTGCATCCAACAAATACAATGATTTATTTACTATAACAGGTCGACCTGGCACCACAAGCAGCATTCGTTCACGAGTTGACGCAGGACCAGCAAGCACGGATCGAGGAAAGAATTTAGTCCTCGGTTATGCGTGAAAGTGCCTTAAAAACCGCAATGGAGGAACGCCACACAAACAGCTTTTTATTTAATGAAAATAAGGGTCGAGACGAGCAGGACGTTCAGCTGATGGTAATTGATACCTGCATCCATTACAGTGCAGTGCTCAGGATTATTGAAAAACCCAATAATTCTGAGCGGCACTACAATTGCGCTCGTCACCTTGAGACATAAGATGTTAAGTCTCATTTGCCCAGTAATTTCACTAGCTGCGGCGCCCTTCAGACTGAAACACAGTAATGTTAAAACATTACTGTTTCACGGCAGAAATAGGCGCCGTTGTGGTACCCATAGTCTAGCCGGCATACTGTGTAAAGGAGCCGTCCACTGGTAAAGTTAGCTGGTGACGATGATAGTTGAGTGTGTGGGGAGTGATGTGATGTTGGAATTGTTTGCACTTTCTGTTAATAAAAGTTTCTACGCAACGCATAGTAAGCCATTCACATAGTTCTGAATCCGGACGATTTTAGACGGAAATTAATAGATACGAGCTTGTAAGCTTTTTCAAGAAGAGTATCTATCCCTTAAAAAAAATATCAATGACTTGTCATATCTGAAATCATTAACTTGCAAATTACTCAATTACGTACGCAAAGTCGCGAACAAGAGCTTGTGTAAAAACTCTACATTTATTTCAAATAATATTTATTTTGTGATAAAACTACATAAAAATATCTATAACATCGCTAGAAGCGTACAGAAACCTAAACTATACACCGATAAGATATCAGGTAGCCTAGGTCTTTGATAAAACGCTAAATTTACAAAAAAAACCGCGATAACACAGGGCTATCGCTACACTGCGTCCCAAATGAATCTAATTTATTTAATATAATATCTATTTTACATTACAAGGTGACCTGCGAATGATAATAAAAAATAATTGTTCGATACAAGTCAAGTTTGGTGAAAACTTAATCGCGTCTTATTTAAAGTAGTGTAATTAACGTGTGAGCACTAGATATCATGTACAATGGTGCATCAACATTTTTATTTTGAAAATTTTCAAGAACAGGGGACAGCTTTAGGACAGCTTCATTCGCGAATGTGTCAATAGATATAAAATTAATTTAATTAATTTATATAAAATACTTTTGTAATTAAAGGCACATCATTACATAAGCAAATTTTTACAATTTTTGTAAAATCAACATTATTTATCCTGACGTTTCGTTCAATAAAATGTTAGTATATTTTTATAAATCAAGGATTCGTTCTCGTACAAATCTGGCCATAACTGCACAAGTTTATCGCAAATGTCACAAAACATATTAATTATTTTCTGTAAACGATATGTCTTCATCAAAACTAAAAAGCGAAAGTAACTTCATATCAGTAAACATTAAACTTATAAGCTTAATAAACAGATTAAATGCATGTTAAACATTGGAATTAAACTCATCTTCTTTGCGGTAAATTTTTTTTTATGTGTCTATAGAATTTCAAGTGAAAATACGCATTTTTATTGAATAAGACACGAATCACAAGTAAAGGATAAACCAACATACTCTTTTTAGTACATAAGACTTCTTCGTCGTCAGACAAGCCTTAATTTATTTGAGCTCCCAATATATTTACAATGCAATGGCATTGTAAATATATTGGGAGCTATTTTAATATAAATTAAAAAGGAAATATAAAGCGACCGTAAATTAATTATATAGATACAGTAAAGTAACTAAAACTTTATCAAACTTCAAATCGAAAGTAAGCCATTTCTAATTTCAAGCAAATAGTTTTTAATTACAATAACAGTGAGATAAATGAAAATTTTTTGAAATAGGCATTACATTGCGGAAATCCATAATTATCCAAATGTTTTGAGTTTTATATAGTGTTTATTTCGCCAATATTTGTCGTTTAAACAATGCAGTCTCGTGCCAAATTTTGGCGAGTCAAAATGTCCTGAGGATGCCTCGGGTAGAGGTGAAACACGTGTCGAATTGTTTAAAAGACAAATATTGGCGGAATTAACACTAAAGAAAACTCAAAACATTTGGATAGGGAGATAGATGTAAGTTGGCGTTAAATCAATGGTGCTTTCAGCGTTCCAGTGTGTATTATATTTTGAATAAAACAATTCTCAAAGTGAGCTTATCAATCTAGGAATATGTCCAATAAACTCGTAAATTTTAATCTTCACACCGCGACCATATTCTAGGTTATCTAGTTGATAAAATTTTGTCAAGTTCAAACCTGATTGCGAAATCAATATTTCTATATCCGATATTTTGTAAAAGTACTCTATAAAAACTGGTCACGGCTTAAGCAAACTTGATTTTAAATCGAAATAATTACTACTTGAGAGACCAATATAATTAAAATAAATATGTTTATAAATCTTGCAAATAATACAAATTAACATTAATATTTTCGAGTATCACAACATAAAACATTTTTCAATGTGATAAAACAATGTATTATTTATTATCTATGAATGAGTTTTACCCATAGTTAAGGCTTAAAGTTCTCGTTACCACGCCATAAAATTTTATAAAAAAAAAACTATAGTTATTGTAGAATAATTCCTGACTCTTTATATTAGTGGCTTGTTGACGGATATTAAAATATAAATAAGAAGGTTATTGAATCTGTATTAGTGATAAACCCTTGCGAGACGCCTATATAAGTATATTATTATTTTTATAATATATTTATTTATTAATTGTCACGTCTAGTAACTTAATATTTAGATTTCTATGGTTAAGATTGGTCTCCGCTGCGCTCCAACTAGATATCGCACTGCTTACGTGCACTGCGTATCGTGACACTCAATGGCATGTTTCTAATTTTGTAAAATACTATTCGTGATATTTTACATTGAAATAAATAAAATACAAAATACTTACTGATGAATGTAGCATTATCTTTGCAAAGTTTTAGTACGCAACCCAGCATTTTAGTTTCAATTATTAGCAATGTTTAACAGAACATGTGGCACGCCAACGTCACACTATGTTCGAGACTGGCTCGAGTACGTCCACTCAGGCGTAATATTAATGCCGTACTTTGTGAGTACGGCTCGGTGTCAAGTTGGAGCGCAGTGGAGACCAATTCTTAATCTAAGGTTACGGCCGATTAAAATTGACAGGAATTACTACAACTGTCAGTTTTATTATAGAAATACGTAATCCTCAATATGTTAGGCTTTATCATCTATCCTGGTGAGTGATAATATCATCTAAATCGTAGCAGATCACATAAGGGCTTAAGGCGTAGCTATATGTTATACTTAAAGATGAGTCTCATTTGCCTGTAATGGAGATTATCGAGAAGTCCGACGAATCACTTAAAACTTATGATCATATATGCCTTAGAAATACACAAAACTTTCTTCTAAAGCGAGTAGTTTTGAAGTTGTGATTTAACTTTCGATTGTACATTATTTTAATATGTCATACGTGTAGCGACATCAAAACCTAGCTATTCCGATAATGGTGTTTCCGTCATATGTCTTATTAAAAATATTCATACCTATTTTTAATAAAGCATACTGAACGGCAAAATTTTTTTTTTAACGCCGGCACTGTCTTTTTATGGCAGAAATAACTGTGGTGACACTAACTCGGATGAACGTAAAATGTCAATAATTAATTAAATATCAGAAAAAAACAAAAATTATATTTAGAGGAAAATTAGAAGGTTACAACTTCCATATTAACATATAACCTAACGAACCCTAAACATTGAAATATCGAGACACGCGAATGATAAATGCGAATTACGCTAAACATAAAATCAAGCAATTTCAGATAACACTAAGCCTTAAAACTTATTATATACGATTCAATTTTATTTGCCAGTTGCTTTATCTCTGTACTCCAAAAATGTTTATAGAATTAGGATAGGTTAAACTATTTTATTCTTTATGTAAATCGGATTAAAAATTAAAATAAAAAAGCAGGTATTCATAGTATTTATATCATTCCATAAAGGCGTTAAATGGAATAAAAATCCTTTTGAGTGAAAAGATGGATGGTGTTTAGTTAAATAGGGCAAAACGGAACGTCTGCAGTTGTACATTCATAAGTTATAGACTTTAGCGATTTATAATTTAGTATAGCTGTTACGACTTTTTGGTATGGACAGTGAATCTTCACCTTATTGCGACACCGGTCGCAGTAAAAAAAGTAAAAAACTAGTACCATAGTACCTGATGTAAAGTATTGATAGATCACTTCAGCTGAAAAACGTCTTCTTTTTACAAAAGCCTCCCCCAAATATCTCCATTATGATTGGTCCTACTCTGCCCTCATCCAACCTATCCTGGCGGTTTTGACCAGATTATCTTATGGAAGGCCTGCCAACACTGCGTCTTCCAGTACGTAGTCGTCGTTCGAGGACTTTATTTTTTTTGTTTGCCCCAACAGTCCGTCGAGCTATATGCCCACTGCTACTTCTGTTTCGCAATCATCCGGGCTATATCGGTGACTTTGCTGACGCAGGGAAACTCCAAGCATATTTTTTTTATGAAAATAAGGAATGAGACGAGCAGAATGTTGAGCTGATGGTAATTAATACGACACGTCCATTACAATGCAGTACCGCTCAGGATTCTTGAAAATCCCAAAAATTCTGAGCGGGACTACAATTTCGCTCGTCATCTTGAGACGTAAGATGTTAAGTCTCACTTGCCCAGTAATTTCACTAGCTACGGCGCCCTTCAGACCGAAACACAGTAATGCTTACACATTACTCTTTCACGGCAGAAATAGGCGCCGTTATGGTACCTATAATCTAGCCGGCATCCTGTGCAAAGGAACCTCAAACTGGTAAGCATAGCCCTCTCCGTTGCCGCTGAGCTCCTAAGAGCGTTCGCATAAGGCCCGTAGTAAGCGATTACGTACATATATTGACAGTGTCATTTGCTAATTATATCATATATCATCACATAGACCTGTTCACACTATACTAGAGAAAAAGCTATGGTCAAATTCATGGTTTTCCCGAATGCACCGCAGTTATAACTTCAGAAATAAACCATATCGCTAGCTCTCGTCACTTGTACTACACATAGAAGCCTTTTCAATCCTTTACATAGAACATTTGCAATGCGGTGTGTCACCCTTTATATAACACTTCTGGTCTCTAATAATTTTATAAAATGATTAATTTCATAACGGATCTGTTCACATCTCCAGTTGAATTCAATTAAATTGACTAAATATAAATTCGTTATTTGAAATATTCGGTAATAACATATATTTTAAGTATATTTATTTATTTAGAGACTTAGAAAAGTGAACACCATTTACACCATAATCTTTATAACAAAGCATTAGACTAAAACTTAAGGCTGGTGATTGTAACTGGCAGCCCAATTAGACCTAAGACTGTACTAGGGCTGTCCTAATATCCTCGCCCTAAATGCAACAAAAATAAAATATTAAAGTTTACTAATTTAATCTAAAATTTTAATCTTATGAATTATGTACCTAACTAAACTTAATTATTATTAGTTTTATTTAGATTATCATATATATGGATATAAATATATAAGAAGCAATAAGAAAAGATATAAATGATAGTTTTAATGAAATAAGATAATACACTATTAAATGTAGTTAATTAAATATCTTGAATATATATTTCACTTCACACTATACTAGGGGAAAACTTAGATCCCAATTCATCATCATTCTATCCCGAACGCACCGCACTTATAACTTCAGAAATAAACCATATCTAATAATGTTATAATGCTCAAACTCAATAGTAATTTACCAGTGGGAGGCTCCTTTGCACAGGATGCCGGCTTGATTATGGATACCACAATGGTGCCTATTTCTGCCGTGAATCAGTTATGTGTAAACATTACTGTGTTTCGGTCTGAAGGGCGCCGTAGCTAGTGAAATTACTGAGCAAATGAGACTTAATATTTTACGTTTCAAGATGACAAGCGAAATTGTAGTGCCGCTCAGATTTTGTTGATTTTTCAAGAATCCTGAGTGGCACTGTATTGTAATGGGCAGGGCGTATCAATTACCATTAGCTAAACGTGCTGCTCGTCTCGTCCCTTATTATCATAAAAATAAGTAAATATTTTGAATTATGTACAACAAAGTATTAACTATTCCGTTATAAAACCATAAGCAATCTATGGGCTATATTTGTGTTTTATGATTATCTCGAGTATTTATAAATGATAAAGACATGTTTTTTTATGGAAAAGGAGGACAAACGAGCGTACGGGTCACCTGGTGTTAAGTGATCACCACCGCCCTCATTCTCTTGCAATACCAGAGGAATCACAGGAGCGTTGACGGCCTTTAAGAAAGGTGTACGCGCTTTTTTGAAGGTACTCATGTCGTATCGTCCCAGACACCGCACAAGGAAGCTCATTCCACAGCTTTGTAGCACGTGGAAGAAAGCTCCTTGAAAACCGCTCTGTGGAGGACCAAAACACATCCAGATAGTGGGGATGATATCCTAATTTCTGGCGTGTCGTGTGAAGGTGGAATTTGGCGGCAGGAATCAGGTGAAACAGCTCTTCGGAACACTTCCCGTGATGAATGCGATAGAAAACACACAAGTACGCACTTGTAAGAGAAGGAAGGATGAGCTATTTTATTATTGTACAAGACCTCGTTGTCAGACACTAACTTCCACATTTATTAATTATTGTCTGCTTATCACTAAGCTGCGTTTACATATAAATAAATCACAAATCATCGAGAGTGAGCCAATAAACATAAATTGTCTGGAAGTGATAGTTTTTATTGTGCAAAAAATAGGCCAAATGCGAATAATACGTAAACAGCTCTATCTAGCAGCTATTTATCATTAGTGGCCTCATTTTTTACATTATTATAATAATTAATATTGTATTACACTATTCCTTTTTTTTATTATATGTAGGTATACAAATAACAAGTTGATAACATGTACAAGTCAGAGGTTTCTTATTATACGATCGGAATCATGTAGATATATATGTAACGATGCGGGACTCGAACCCACGACCTCTCGCGTTCCGTGCGAGTGTACTTCCAACTGGGCCAACTGTTTAAGTGACGTATCGTCATAAAATCTTGTATGCTTTGTTCAACACTGAGGTTGTGGCTTCATCTACAGGATCTACTTTAAAGTTGATAACTTGCTCAACCACAGTATTTGCATACTAGTAAATAGACTTGAGATGTCGCCCTTGCAAATCGAATCAATTTATATATACATAAAATTTTGTTTTCATATTTAATATGTGTATTAATCATCAATAAAATAAGTGAAGGTTATTTAAAAAGATGACAAATTATGTAGATATATGGCAATTTCGTTAAACTTTCTTGGGGTACGTTACATATTAATAAAGTTAATATTATCACCTTCAACTAACGCTGATAATAATGACAGACTGCAAGTCACATAGTGACGGTCACTGCACAATTATATATCATCTAAAAATGAAATGCAAAACTGAAGCTTTTGGAAGCTCAAAGCGGTGGTAAATTGTATAATATTGAATAGCATTCTATTCTATTTATAAAGAATTGATTTGATTAATATATTATATTATAACGGTTGTACAAGGCATATAAGGTGCCGATGAAATGCTTTGAATTGTCAAACGCATTTATTACTCTTACAGATATAAGTACTAGATATCTTAAGTCGCCTGTCAAATTTATTTAGCGACAACTATTTAATATGGATTATGCGGACGGATTTCAAGAATCCATCCTCTCCATCCCAAAAGAAACGAATACATATCCATCACCAAGTCATGCATATTTCTTCCGCTTTAGCAGTTTCAGTAACTGCATCTATCATTAGATTTTTTTATGAAAAAAAGGGACGAGACGTTCAGCTGATGGTAATTGATACGCCCTGCCCATTACAATGCAGTGCCGCTCAGCATTCTTGTAAAACCCCAAAAATTCTGAGCAGCACTACAACTACGCTCGTCACCTTGAGACATAAGACGTTAATTCTCATTTGCCCAGTAATTTCACCAGCTACGGCCCCCTTCAGTTCAAAACACAGTAATGCTTACACATTACTGCTTTACAGCAGAAATAGGCGCGGTTGTGGTACCCATAATCTAGCCCGCATGCTTTGCAAAGGAGCCTCCCACTGGTAAAGATTTGTTATCAAGGTGAGAGACGGTGCTTGTGTAACTACCCCAGGAGCCTCCAACGACACCAGGGAAACGTCAACTTTTATATATTATTCGCCATGATTGAGATATTTTTGTAGGAATAGTTAGTTAATGAATACGAATGAATCAACTAAGATGTTTAACATGTTATGTTGGTTGCTACACGTACATGTGACCTATGCTGCCAGTTGAAATAAACTTGATTATATTGAATCAATAGTCGAGGTCCCTACGAAAGTCATCACAAAAAAATGATCCTGCACATTATTTAAACGAACGAATACATTTTCTTCTTGTGACAAGTTAAGGCCCGCCGCTGTAAAACAAAGGAGTAAACATGAAAAGTGTCGCAACGTGTACTCTTTAAAAAGAATGCCCACCGCGAGTTTTAAAATCACGTTCTGTTACAAACGTGACTGTTATTTGGGGTTGGGTTTACGGCTTCAGCTACAGTTAATCGGGCGTTTTCACAAAAGGTTAACAAAGGCACAGTTGGTACTGCAATGTTCTTTGTTACTAAAATACGTTTTGTTGAGATGTTTTGTTTAGTTCAGCTCGAGGGTGAATGTTTGTTTGACACTCTTTCAATTGTCTAAAACAGGGCTTTCAGTGTCAATACAATTTAGATTCTTTATAGAAAGCCTATCACAATACTATACTCAGATCTTATATATGTAGATAGACGATGGCAGCTGTGATAACGTCGAAAAACATTAAGTTTTGAGTTAAGCTCTAATTTGAGCATTTCACGCACACTAACACAAAGTGTCATACAAATCGCGAGTGTTAGACGTAGCTTGTCACGCACACTAAACTAATATTCTTGGCCTGTCTTTATCGGTTGTCTAACAGTAAGAGGCTGCTTAAATAAGTAACATATAGTTTTACAATTATTATCAGGTATACAGCGCTCTGAAACTTGCAAAACGCTAAATCTGTATTGTAAAGGGGTCTAATCTACACAGAGATAGATAATCATAATATCTGACAAGCTATAATTTTTAGAATTTTAAATTATATTCTGAATTCATTTGAGACTTTATTATGATGGTAACTACAACTTCACTTTTTATGGTTATATCTATATGTAATCAATCACCTTACAATTGGCGCGTCCAAAAAAAAACGCGCCATTTTCGATAATTTTTCATATTTTTAGCATTTGTTGCTGTGTGGTGAATACATGTTTGTTTTTTTCTCGCAATGTTTTGAAAAAGTTCGTATGAAACTCGTGAACAACTCACTCACTAGACACTCAGCTGGTTTACGCCCTCACCTACGAATTGGGCTGCAACCCAAACCCGAAATTTCCCTCAAAATATACATTCACTAATAGAGACACACATTCATAAATCAACAATTCTCACTTTCCGCAAATTGACATAATCTAATCACAACTACCTACGGCATTTCTCCAATTCGCAGAAAGTACGCGTTAAACTATTATCGACTTTATAATTGGCCACATAGAGTCTGTTGTAAGGGAAAAAAATGCTCGTTTTGTTTTTAAACAATTGTAGACAATAGGTAATGGATGCTAACAATGTGCAATCCGTAACTTGATGACATTAAGTGGTCTAGATATGACAAGGTTGTGTGACCTACATCGGAGCTCAAATACTTTGACGTGCTCTTTGACATAACACTTCCTGAAAATAAGGGACGAGACGAGCAGGACGTTCAGTTGATGGTAATTGATACGCCTTGCCCATTACAATGCAGTGCTATTCGTCACCTTGAAACATTATATGTCAAGTCTCATTTGCCCAGACTGAAACACAGTAATGCTTACACATAACTGCTTCACGGCAGAAATAGGCTCCGTTGTGGTACCCATAATCTAGCCAGTAGTAACCACATTGTATAAATAATGGTTTTAATTGTTACTCCATAATGAAATAATTTCTGCCTGGGTGCCTGGCGAATGGTCTCCAATGTTTAGTAATACCTATCTTCATTGTATATGAAGATGTCGGCACACTGTCTGTGAATACGTGTCAAAATACATACCTAACCGTATCGTACGCGGTAATACTTGATGTTGAAACAGTTCCGAGAAACAAAACAAAACAACAAACACATTCATTTACAGTATTACATCATAAACTAATTTGTATCTCAAATATTTGCTTCTAGCTCAAATGATTACCCTTATTTCGCCAGTGGGAGGCTCCTTTGCACCGGATGCCGGCTAGATTATGGCGCCTACTTTTGCCGTAAAGCAGTAATGTGTAAACATAACTGTGTTTTGGTGTGAAGGGCGCTCTAGCTAGTGAAATTACTGAGCAAATGAGACTTGACATCTTATGTCTCAAGTTGACCAGCACAGTTGTAGTGCCGCTCAGAATTCTTGGGTTTTTCAATAATCCTGAGCGGAGCATTGTAATGGGCAGGGCGTATTAATTACCATCAGCTGAACATCCTGTTCGTCTCGTCCCTTGTTTTCATTAAAAAAAATCTTTCACCGACGCATATCTACCTACAAAGGTTCTGTACTATCGTAAAGTGTAGGGTTGCCATCTTTTCTTAAAATAAATAGAGTATATATGATTTCAAAAGATTAACATAAAGAGTACGGACTTCCAAATAAAGAGTAATACTATTTACATTTTAAAAAGATTTGTGTTTTTTGATAACATATTAACAGGAAATAGTAATTTTTGGTTATGATGATGGATTTGCATAATATTACATGACTGGTACTGCTATAGTAAACATTGTCTACAAAAGAGTATTTGAGCATACTTCTATTAGTGTTATAGATTATAGCGTACAATACTCTATCTTCGAGTACGGTTAGCAACCCTAGTGAAGTGTGTGACACAATGTACTTATGAAATACTTTTGTAGAATAAAGATGTTTTATTTTTTGCGTGATGACCATTTTGAGTTTTTCTATCTTAGTTTGTACTATTTGTTGTTAAAGCGGCAAGAGTTACTATAAAAATTGCTAATTATTGTAAAACACACTCTGTCAAAGTTGCTGTTTATGATACAGCCCTCTAGCCGACAGCCGGATAGTGGAGTATTAGTAGAGTTCCTTGTGGTACGGAACCCAAAAAGAAATACAATAATCAACTTATTGTTTACCAGACTTTCATGGGCGGTTGGTATTGAAATGAAGCGTAGATATTTAGAAGACATGCGTCTTGAACTCCTTAATTTGTGGCACTCCACACCCACGCGTATTGCGAGAAGTTTTTTGCACCTAGAGCCCCTTTATGGAATCAATTACGGGCAGTTTCCGAAATGACTTACGGCCGTTTTCAATAACCTAGCTAGCTTACCTACCTAGCTAACCTATTTAGGTTAACCTTAGTTTAACTTACTAGAGGTATACAAATCTATCCTTTTGCGCTTACTTATTTCAATAACCTTTCGACATAATGCGATGGACTATAACTATATTGGACATAACTATGGACAGATAAGATCTTGTCATTAAACAGTGACAGCAATAATATATCCCTAACTAGAGATACGTTATTGAAAGCGGCCGTAACGGACCCTCAAGCTAAGAGTATAACTCCACCTTAAAGGCCGGCAACACATCTCTCGACCTTCATCATCTACTTTCCATCAGTTACTTGCCACTTTACCGCCTCTATTATAAAAATATCAATATATCTTAGACTGGTTTATTTTTAATTTATAAATATTATAGTTGCAAATAACTAAATATATTCACATATTTCAGATTACGAACACATGAATCGATATAACTAATACAAGATGGTGGACACACAACACTTCTGCCTCCGGTGGAACAACTACCAGAGCAGCATCACCAGCGCCTTCGAGAACCTTCGAGATGACGAGGACTTCGTGGATGTGACCCTCGCCTGCGACGGCAAGAGTCTCAAAGCACATCGAGTCGTGCTCTCAGCATGCAGCCCCTACTTCAGAGAGCTGCTAAAAGTAAGTACAAATAACAATCAATGACAAATTTAAATACAAATATGTATATACAAGTCATATTAATACAAAATTTTGACACAATTTGAGTGTGACCCCCTGTAATGGCAAAGACATATTTTTTTTCTTTTAATGAAAATGAGGGTCGAGATGAGCAGGACGTTCAGCACATGGAAATTGATACACCCTGCCCATTACAATACAGTGCCGCTTGGGATTCTGGAAATACCCAAAAATTCTGAGCGGCATTACAACTGCGCTCGTCACCTTGAGGCATAAGTGTTAATTTGACTAGATACGACACCGTTGTGGCATCCATAATCTAGCCGGCATCCTGTTCAAAGGAGCCTCCCACTGGTAATATTTTCATAATATCTTCAAAAAATACTGTTAAATTATTGTATATTTCTCTTTTTGTAATTTATATGGTCTGGCAATTTATTAAACTACACTTGTATTTATTATTCTGGATATCCTTAATAATATTATACTTGTTACGCTGTCACGCCTAAACCACCGAACCCATTTTGATGAAATTTAGTACTGAGATAGACTAGAGCTTGGAAAAGGACATAGGCTACATTATAGGTCCAATAGTATCTTTATATATATAAAAGTGGACCCGATAGACGTTGGCGTTGTCCTGTACACACGTCTTAAATTTGAAAAACTATTTCACTAACATACACATGAGCAGGAGAATTATATTATATGAACGGAACTAAGAATCTAAACCAATCTCAACTTCACTGGAACACACAAAAAAATTCATCAAAATCGGTCCAGCCATTTAGGAGGTAGTTCAATTGTGAATCTAAACCATCCTTGAATCCACTTGAACACACACAGAAAATATCATTTATATCGGTCCAGGCGTTTGGGAGGAGTTCACTGTCAACACACGTACAGAATAATTATATATATATAAAGACTAGCTGACCAAGCAAACGTTGTATTGCCATATAAAGTAATAAAAAAAATTCAATAATTAAAATTTTTAGGGTATAAAAACAGATGACGACCAATTCTCAGACCTACCAAATAAATGGTATATAAAATTTATCATACTACAATAATCATTATATTCGATTGTCATATTGGAACTCTATCGCGTGTCTGTGGATGGATTAGAATAATAATAAAATCGCGATACAAAAAAAAGTAAGATTTGATCGCAGATGGGTGAAATTTTGAAGTTACATGTATTTTTAATGCTCAATCATAATTAACAATTATTAAAAAAAAAAAATAAAAAAAAAGTTGGACTACGCTTAACATATAGGGGGATGAAAAATAGATGTTGTACGATTCTCAGACATACCCAATATGCACACAAAAATTCATGAGAATCGGTCAAGCCGTTTCGGAGGAGTTTAACTACAAACACCGCGACACGAGAAGCTTATATTATTTTATATTAGATTAGATATATTAATGTAAGTTAAATTTATTCAGTCAACGCCATGCAAGCATCCAGTGATAGTCCTCCAAGACGTGGCCTTCACGGACCTGCACGCGCTCGTGGACTTCATCTACCACGGCGAGGTGAACGTGCACCAGAGGAGCCTCTCCTCCTTCCTCAAGACCGCTGAGGTCCTCCGGGTCTCTGGTCTCACTCAGAATGACGATATACCAGGGGTAAGTACAGTAAATAGTGAATTAGGTTTATAAAATGGTATTATTATCACCGATTCGGAAAGCCGTCCATGCTATGAGACAACAGCAAGAAACTCTAGAATGTTCTTTCAAATATTAATATTTGCAACAAGTAGATATGATAATCTATAGGCACGCACAATAATTATGAATTCCTTAAAGGCCGACAACGCTCCTGAAATTCCTCTGATGTTGCAACAGAGAGTTGGCGGCGGTGATCACTTAAGACCAAGTGCCCCGTACGCTCGTTTCCTCCTTTTGCCATAGAAAAATAAAATAAAATTATAAACCAAAAATAAACTAATAAAAAATATTTTTATAATCAACCATGAGAGCAAACTTTTCACCTCAAAGGCAAATGGAAAATCATTTCACATTTCTGTCTCTTTTATGCACAGTTATGAAGAAAGTAACAAAACACACTCAATAATGGATATAACTTATTGAGACATCTTCTGGAATACGGACCTTAGATCTCTGGATGAGATGTCCATGAGCGCTAGTTTCTACTATCCATCAGATGAGTCCATTTGCCCTCTCTGACATAGAAATGGTGCTCAATATAAATTATAATCAATCAAATTTTAAAAGAAGAAGATAATCTTTAAAAGATAATTGTAGGTAAACATAATGGTGATGTGAGGTGATCATCGAATCGAGGACGAGATAAGCAGGCCGTGCAGTTGATGGTAATTTAAACTCCGTGCCCATTACAATGCAGTGCCGCTCAGGATTCTTGATAAGCTCAAAAATTCTGAGCGGCTACAACTGCGCTCTTCACCTTGAGACATAAGATCTTAAGTCTCATTTGCCCAGTAATTTCACTAGCTAAGGCACCCTTCAGACTGAAACACAGTAATCCTTACACATGGTAAATAACATATAATATAAATATCTTTGAACTAATACTTATCGAAATAGCTACCACGGTCTTTAAAACTAGTTACAATTTGAATAAGTAAATTTAATAGATAATGCTTAGTCATATCTATCTATTGCTAACAATTAGTTTTATGAATGTTCTAGAATAATTTAACAAGTGTTTATTTAATTGCAGACTAATTTATATATTACGAACTAATTTTAAATTGTCTATTAATATTATTTCACAGAAACTAAATCAATTATACATTTTCACCGATTTATGTTATATCTTTTACATAATATTCCCCAAACGATTTGAGTTTTCTTTAATGTTAATTCCGCCAATATTTGTCTTTTAAACAATTCGACGCGTGTTTCACATACGCGAGGCAACCTTAGAACATGTTGACTCGCCAAAATCTGGCACGAGACTGAGACAGTTTCAGTCTCAAAACATTTGGATAATGGATTTCCGCAAAATAATGCCTACTTTAATCAATTTTTATAATTTTCCCCGTTCAATGCGCCAACCTGTAATAATGTTACCTTATTACTTAGTTTGTAAATATCAAACTTTTTGTTTAAATAAAAAATAAATTTGAAGAATATTGTTGAATTATAAGATGTGCGTTCTGTAAGGTGATTCTAGTATAAATTAAATATTAATTATAATATTGTTACGCGACAGCTAAGTAAATAGATATAAGCAATTTATGTGTCTAGCGATCGTGTCTGAATATTAACGACATGAATCATTTCGGTGAAGTTTTTCAAAATTAATCAATTAGAGACATTATATGGACGTAATTCCAGAATAACGTTCCAAACCACAATCATGTGGAAATTGACTTAAGAACACGAAACTGGTCACGTGATTCATCTTATCGGACTGCCAAAAAATGGCAGCCCTACTGTCACTCTTTGAATGACATCATGATTTAGTAGCCCAACCCACATGTATGGAATACATTAATATTCATTAAACTTTAAACACGAATTCCTTAAGATGTCATGTTTGTGGCTTGGAACGTTTTTCAGGAACAACGTTCATATAGCCGAGAGAGAAAATGAGGAAATACTTCCAAATATAATATAATACTTGCTTTATATTTTCATATGATATTCTGGTAGTTTTATTATTTATGTATTTTCTAATGCCTTTTTTTTTCATAACCAGGTCATCAAACCAATAAAATTGCTAAGCAAAGGCTATTGCTAGATGACTAAGGATTAAAAACTTTAATAATAATAATTTAATAACTTTCCCAAAAAACCGCATTTAAAAATTATCAACACAAATTCAGATTAGGTACTTTGATTTGTAATTCTTATTAATTTCCTAAAAGTACCTAAGAAGGTAATAATGTGTAATTATTGTTATAAATGTGCAATTATTAGGTTAGTTAAACAATATGTTATGTTTTTTAAAGTGATCACTTCTGGGATTAATTACACAAATAAAACTGAAAACAAAATTTAAAAATAAAAACTGTGCTAACCGTTCAAGTGACGTTAGATTTCATAAACGATACAACGTTGGCACAGTTGGAACTGCGCTCGCACGGAACGCGAGAGGTCGTGGGTTCAAGTCCCGCATCGTTCATAAAATTTTCCAGTTGTTAGAGGACGAACTAATTGATGGTGATAACTACTTCAAATAACCTCGCGTGGCTTGTGAGCTGTTCACAAATATTCCGTTTAAATATATATATATAGAGTTTCTTGCGCTGCTTCTTCTCTCTCAGAGTGCCATTAGTTTCCGACGCGGTAGTAGTATCTAATATATTAGAAATGACATCAAAAAAAAAAGAACATACCGACGAATTGAGAACCTCCTCCTTTTTTGAAGTCGGTTAAAGAATTCTAAAGGAATCAAATATGAGAAAATGAATGCCTTTTATCTAAACACCATAAATTGACTTTGTTTTATACTATGTAAAGATAATAAAATGTTTTTTTCTACAGCCGCTGGTTCAGAGTATCGCACGCGCGGCCGCCGCAGCCGCAGCGTCGCCGCACACGCCGCCGCACCCGGCTCACCCCGCTCACCCCGCTCACCCGGCGCACCCCGTACACCCGGCGCACCCTGCGCATGCGCCGCAGACCCCTCAGACTCCTCACAACCCTTACTCCGAGAAGCTGGAGGAAGCGCTGCTACACCCGCCGCAACTGAGCCGCCGAATGCCGCTCATGCCGCGCCGCATGTCACGCTCCGCAGACAACTCTCCCGACGTGATCAAGCGCGCCCGCCACGACAACAACAACGACCAGATACACGACTTCTCCACCAAGAACTCGATGATGACCAGCACACGGCCGCACGACCAGGGGAACGGCAACGGGATCTCCAACTCGAGCTCGTCGCCGTCGCCCAGGCTCATGGACGAGGTGAAGAACGAACCGCTGGATATGATCTGCCCTTCCAACCCGGACATCGACCGAAGCACTGATGATACACCGCCGCATTCCATTCATCGACAAATGGTTAGTTATTTTTCATTAAATTTCTACTTGGCTTAAGAAAAA
Organism: Leptidea sinapis; assembly: GCF_905404315.1. Taxonomy (NCBI): domain Eukaryota; kingdom Metazoa; phylum Arthropoda; class Insecta; order Lepidoptera; family Pieridae; genus Leptidea; species Leptidea sinapis. Next base: position 11,821,827 of record NC_066267.1, on the reverse strand, counting down.
CCCAAAAAATATTTCATCCACAATTTATTATTTCAACTGGCTGGCCCAACACAGCTGGGATTTCTATCTGAATTCACAATCTAAATTCAAACAATCATGTTTACGTCATTATGAAGACGAATTAATATTTATCGCACTACCTTTGCCTCAATGTAATAAAAAAAGAACATTACTTTTTAATTTACTTTCATCTTCACATCATGCTTCCAAATTTGAAATAATTCTTTTTCCTGTCGTGATAAACTAAGTTGTAGTGTCCCATATACAAGGACGGCTTTCAACGCTCAAAATTAAATAATCCGTCTCCAATGTCACTGCTGATCTAACCTTACATAACGCGATGTGTAGCAGTAATTCATATTCTGATTCCAATATTCAACAGTATTATCGAATGTGTAAATATATCTTATAACTATATTTACAATACTATGACTACATAAAATTAAAACTATCATTACATGGAAGCGTACCTATATATTACAGATAAAAAATACTGAAAATTTTTATCATTTCTACTAAATCATTTATATGCGTAAATATATTATATACATAATACGGATTCCCCAATTTACCCGTGTTATGAATATGTGATAGAAATGTTACAAATTAGATTGGCGCGAGTTTGAAACATCAAGGCTGCGTAAAAAAAACAATCCTTATAGACAAATTCGTATTTAGAGAAGGTACTCTTATAGGCTATAAAACCATAACAAAAATAATATGTAAATAAAGGATACGGACGAGTAAAAGAAGGACTCCGCGCCGTGATATTAGCAAGTGAAGCACCTTTATGCTAGTGTGTGTGCGGTTACGGGGGATATCAGTTACACAATATTTTCTCCCTTAAATAATCATATATGGCCACAAATACTTTTATAGAATAGTTTTTACACTTTTTCACAACGCACGACGGCATTTAAAATGTTTCATTGCAAGGCAAACTGATCTCATAATGGCGGCCCATCGGCTTATATTAGTATAAGTGTGTGCGTGGGGCTATGTATTTACTCATTTACCGGCCTGTTCGGTGCTTCACTATCATGTCAGGTGACACGGAGTCCTTATTTTTTTACTCGTCCGTGATAATGAATGAAATATATACCACGTATTATAAAGTACCTACTTAACAAACACTCGAAATAAATAAGTGAATATTTTATTGAATGGAATGAGACATATTGATAACAACCCTATTATAGAACCACTTCGATTCTCTTTGACTTCTTTGATAGCGAATTAATTACTAAAACTAGCTGGTTTTATTAATTAATACGTATTTCTATTAATTAGTAAATTGTTTTTATGTTTCGAGTTTACGATACTTCATTGAAGCGTTGGCTATATGTTTTAAGTTTTTAAGTTAATTAATCTTGACAACTCTATAATTCAAATAATATAGTAGTAATTAAACAAATACACCTACTGATATTTCTTTTTGCCATTAAATGCTGTTTACATTGGTTTTTTCTATTTTTTTTAAATTATTTCAAAACGTTTTATCGACTCTGTAGCATAATCACTCATTAAGTAGACCAATATTTTTATATATTAAAAGAAATTCGAATTTTCTAAACTAAAAGTATTTGAGAAGAGTTTGTGGCGCCGTTTCTTCTCTCTCAAAGCGCCATTTGTTTCCGAAGCGGTAGTAGTATCTAGTATTTTAGAATTCTAAAGGAATCAATTTTGAGAAAATAAATGCCTTTTGGAAAAAACAAGCAAAGGCTCCCTTCGTTATCTGCTCAGAAAAGTTGAGCAATAACCAAAAATTTAAAAGGATTTTTTAGTTTATACGTTTAGACTACATACGACAAAATAAAAGAGATTAATTTGTATGCAATAGATATGATGTTAAGTCTACGATACAATAAGCTAACCCCAAATCTAACCTCACTTCCCGCCTTAATGACTACCAATGTAATCACTAAGAGACTACTTCCTGACTCGCTGGGAATATCTCATACGATCTTGTTATAGAACAGTTATTACAATTAACACGAAACGATTAGTGTCACATATATAAAATGAAAAGAAATCAATTGTGTGGTTTTATGAAACCAGGGTAAAAGTGAAACTTTTTTTGACATTATAGACATTTAACTATAAATTTTTGGAATAATATTCCATTAAGGGTATAAAAATCGCTTTATCAATCTTAATTTTATACTTGGAAAATTGGAAATGGATAATGGGAAATAATAAAAGTAGACTAAGTATCCAACTAATATTTTTATTGAACTCTGTGTCTTAGCCCTGGTAAAAAATATTGAATAAAAGTTTCACTTTAGTAATGAACAACATTTACATTAAACACTGACAAAAACAAACAAGCGTGGAGCATTGGCACAAATGAGTAATTGTCTAAACACTACACGATCAGCTGCTGCGAACTATAGGCGCCGCCCGACCGTCACGCAACATGCAACATACAGAGGAACAAGTTCGAGACGATGTAATAAAAGTTTTACCTTAACAATTTCGAAATATTTTTGAATCGCCAATACATCCTATTCCTAATTAAACATCCCAAACAAAACCTAATGGATCGATTCATCAATTGAATGAAAATTGATAATTGTAAGTATTTCTTTAAAAACTTCATGGTTTTATATTTATTTAGGGACTAATACATGTAGATTATTTGTTATATTCAAACTTGAGCTTCAAGGATTATGAGATGGACATCAAAGTGATCCTGTAAGACTATTGTATAAAGAAGTGGATAATTAGTAATACACGCACGTAAGAAATAATAGTTCCTTATTATAATGACAAAAATTTTATTTATAAAAGAAATGACGAGTCACTTGTTCAAATGTGTCGCGGCCACGCAAATCTTCGCCTTTTCGCAACAATATTACCGCAGTTAAGAGGTAAAAGTGTTTTCAATACAAAACTCTGCAGCACTCTAATATCTTTGTTACCATAGTTACCTGTTGTTATGTGTTGACAGTCTCAATTGCTGCATAAATATCTTCAATATATATATCACTTCAAACTATCGATGGTGACATACAAATAGTTATTTTCACCCTAGCGAAACTCTCTGAGAAAAAATCGGTTCACTCAATTGTATGAACCGGGCAGTTATTGATAGATTGACAGATGACTATATATATGATTTTAAGCAACTGTTCGCTTTCAAACTTAGCCGGATTATACTTCGTCGCTACTATTTCAAACTTATGTACGTTTTATACTTAACTAAATTTCAATTTTTACCTAGGCAATCCCGCCTCTTATTACGTAGTATTTATATGCTCATTGGTTATGTAGTGCATTAAATAAATCACTTATATAATATTCCCCAACACGACATAACAAGAATCAATTCAAGAACTGTTTTAGTTTTTTTTTTGGTCGTGGTAGTGAAAAAAGTAATTGGGAACCACTTTTCTAAGGTTTTCTTTTTAAGTCCAAAACCCTTCAACATATTATCACAAGGACAATACGAGTTGAATAAAGATGCCACGATATTATACAATCAAAAATTTGAAACGACGAGAGACTCACCGATAGAGACCTGCCTAATGTTACAGTCAAACCGACTAATAGACATTGAGAGGAACACGATACGTCAATTGTATTGCAATTTGACACAAAGAATTCGACTCCCGTTTCCGGGTAATAATAAATAGTCCATTAGCTTTTATTAATCTAGAGATAGATACAAATCTATCTTTTAGTTAAGCTGTAACCATTCGTTTACCCTCCATCATATAATTTAATATTATTTTTTAACATAAAGTTCAAATATTTCTTCTTTTGGTAAACAATTATAATCATTGTAGATATAGTTAGTTGTTCGTTTCGGCCACAAATTATTGTGAATTTCACCATCGGCTTAATAACATTCAAGTTAAAATAAAGTTTACCAATCACGATTAATAGATCGAAATAGTACATTATATTATCAATCAGAAACAGTTAGGGTGTATTTTATATTATTTTGGATTTCCTACGTAGGTATATATTTGATACGAAACAATGTCCGAAGCCTCAATGCACTCGAGTTGTGGATTTACAGTTTTCCTCGTTTGATAAAATATTATATGTACTAAACCTTTCTGGAAATTAAAAACATGATTTTTATTTTTTTTTTTAGCAAATAGCTATTTAACTTCAACGAAATGATCGCTGACTTGAAGTACTTCCTTATAAAAAAAGTTTTCATACAACTTTTCTGCCAGCATATTTGTTCGTCAAATGATATTATTTCGACAAATTCGATTTTCACATCAATACAAGGTGTTGTTTTTAAGAAAATTTTAAATTATCATTTTTTAATAACTATCTATGAAATATAAGTAGTAGTACTAAACAATTAGTTTTTCATTCAACTAACATTCAAAAATTGGATGTATTGTTCCCTCGTGAACCACATCTCGTCTAAATTGAGCTTATCTAGCGCTAGGCACTAGCCTAAATTAAAATGCCAAATATCCGGATGGCTGGACTTGTAATACGTAGATCCATGATTCATTACAGATTAGTTTCTAGATATGCTATAATATTTCATGCCTACAGTTTTTTCTGGGTTAAATGTATCATTTATAATATAAATATGACAATGATGATATCCAAAAGTATTTTTTTTTTGATGAAAATAAGGGACGAGATGAGCAGGACGTTCAGCTGATAGTAATTGTATACGCCTTTACCATTACAATGCAGTGCCGCTCAGGAGTCTTGAAAAAGCCAAAAATTCCGAGCGGCACTACAATATTGCGTTCGTCACCTTGAGATATAAGATGTCAAGTCTAAATTGCCCAATAATTTCACTAGCTACGGCCGGCGCGACAAACCGAAACACAGTTATGCTAACACATTACTGCTTCACAACAGAAATAGGCGCCGTTGTGGTACCTATAAACTAGCCGGCATCCTGGAAAAAAGAGCCTTCACTGTTCGCTGAGTGGCACTGCTGTGTAGAGTGTACCTAAGTACTTACTTAAAAAACTAATATTTGTGAGTAGGATACCCAAAATAATATTAAATAGTTTAGTAAATATTAAATATTTATCATGCACCAGGGAGGAGGACCACCATCTCGCGCCAGCTCAGGAGAGGACGATCGCACTCCACCACCGCAGCTTCCACCATCGCCGTTCATTTCGCCAGCTGATTCCAAGATGTTTCCATCGCCCAACTACCACTTCAATATCTCCGCTCTAACTGATCCATCATCACTGTCTGGTATGAATTTGATTTGTCTTGCGTTCTTGCTGTTCCTATTTTACTAGTCCTTGATTTCCTAAAAAAACCTTTATTATCTAAATACTAACATCTACTCATAAATACTGACTGATTTGGCTAATATGTTATGTTATTGTACCTAAATGAACCTTTTGTAGGGAAATATTAAATTTTTAATCTAATCGATTTTCTATGAAATAATAGAAATTTTAAATAACCGAAGTGTAGATAGTAAACAAAAATAATTTATTTTTAAATAAATAAAGCTTAATTTAAAATCTAGGATCATTTTAATGTTTACATATTGACGAGTGAGTTTCAATATTTGTGCTCATATCAAGCTGCAAGCAACTTTCGTAATTCATTTTGACCCGGTCTATATTCTGACGTATCAAACTTTTCAGGTCTGCAAAGCCCGCTCACCCCGGATGGCATGGCGAGCACTTCTCAAGGTGAGTCCCAGCTTGTCTAGACACAAGTTTATTTATTGCATTACCTACATATTATATTGAAACAAACGATATTTTTAATGCACTGTCTGTCGTATGCCACCATCACCGCTTCCTCTCTGCTCTGTCATATTAGGTTTATATATCATTATTAGGTTTTATATTTTAAAATGTATGAGGCAATTATCACGTGAAAAATATATATGTATATATCTCCTCCTAACCTATATGACTTCATTTGTGCTCTGTGTTCTGTACTCAATATTAATGTTAGCTTTTTGTGTTATGGTTCGATGGACATTAATTGTAGGTACAATATGTTTTAATTTTGTCCGACTAGACGTCTCTGTGAAAAGAGAATTGATCATTGAACCAAAACACAACGTGAGGTGCATGTTTATGTATTGTAACAATAGTTTAATGTTAACTATAAAACCGATTGCTAGCTTGTTTATAGATGTGTCTTGAATTAGGCAGTTCCTCTCCTCCAATCCCCTTCGATTTCCCAATTCAGTTTCATTCCTTTATTTATTTTTTAAAATTTAATTTTCCAAATTACATAAATAATATGCACTTTATATTCTACAAAACAATTGGCTATATACTAAATTGATCGTGTAATGAAGAGAAGAAGATCTTATAACAGCGTCTAGGCCAAATTTCGATGACATTAACAAAAACAATCCCATGATTCATTCATGTTTCTAAAAACAGTATCGCGTTACCCTCAATCATAATTGTCTTGGGAAATAATGCCGGGCACATTTGATCGGACAATGGAATTTAAGCAATGGTTTTGTGGTGTCAGTTTATATTAAAAAAGAGAGTTCATTGAAGAGTAGTAACGTTACCGTTCGAGATATTTGAGAGCGCACTCGCACCGCGTCGATTGTTATCAAAACACCAGATCTATATCATCGTATTGTCATGCCCGAGCTTCACTAAGTCTTAGGTCGAGCTAGAACAGTTTGCGTTACTAATACTCGTTTCGCTTGGCACCCGGCGCTTCCGGCGTCGAACTCGACGTCGGCTCGGCATTGCATTCGGCACAAGAACGGGGGGTGGCGGTGCTTAGAGGCTACGATAGTGAGTGCATTAAAAGTGCGTTCGGAAGCTTCGATGGGGCTAACTGCTTGTGTTGTGACCAGGTACCCGCACCCCCCAAGAGGAGTACCGTTGCGAGCCTTGCAACAAGAGCCTGTCGTCGCTGACGCGGCTCAAACGGCACATTCAGAACGTTCACATGCGGCCGTCACGAGAGCCCGTGTGTAACATTTGCCGGCGCGTCTACTCCAGCCTCAATAGCCTCCGCAACCACAAGTCCATCTACCACCGCAAGCAGCAGGCGCCTGCCGCCCCGGGCCCCTTCTACCCCGTCAACTGATCGGGACCCCGGTTGCCATTCGAGACTAAGCCATCCCAGACCACCCGACGCCATAGCCTTGCCCTTTGTTAAGTTTAAAGAAATTATGTAACGCGATATGTTCCTAACATTTGTACATAGCATAGTTTTACGTGTACTTGCATGCGCATCAGTTCTATTATATGTTACTACTTATACCTATTGTAAGAGAGCGGTAGGTTTCGGGTAGGCGTGAGGTCGCCCGCAGCCGCACGCCTACTCGAAACACCCTGGAACCAATTGGAACGTCTGAGACACGCATAACCACCAACGTATCTGAAGCGCATTAGTCAAATTGATCACGTTGAATTAGACCACGAATTCCGAGTTCTGTGCCAATTGGTTCCTTCCGGATGGGAGCCGTTGGAAGGTGTGGTGTTGGTATACGTCTGCAGTCTGTTGTTGACTAATGCGCTAATGTTGGTTGTTATGTGTGGCAGCGGGGCCGCTGGGGCCTCTGGGGGCGGGGCATCGCTGCGAGGTGTGCGGCAAGCTGCTGTCCACTCGGCTCACGCTCAAGCGGCACACGGAGCAGCAGCACCTGCAGCCGCTGCACTCGGCTCGCTGCAGCCTCTGCCACAAGGTGTTCCGCACGCTCAACTCGCTCAACAACCACAAGAGCATCTACCACCGGCGGCAGCGGGGCCTGCCGCAGACTCAGCCCCAGAACCTCACCACCGACAACAAGCTACCCGCAGCCCACCACAACATCGACTTCTACAAGTTCAAAGATCAGTTCAACGTTTAACTTTTTATTCACTCTAGATCATTTATTTTTAGATATTCTTCAAGACTTATTTTTGAACTTGTAGATCGTGGCTACGATTCGGCTTCACCTGTGTTCGTAAAACCTGAGAAAACTGTTTGGCAATCGTGACCTAAAAATTTTTTAACTTGAACATTTTGTCTTATTATCACTAGAACCCAAAAAACATTTCACAGCAAAAACTACAATATTGGAGACTAATCGTATATTGTTTTATTATTTTAATTTTATAATTGAGTGTTAACAGAATTTATTAGATTTTGCAAAATGAGTTTCACATCAAAATTATATATTTTCATTTTACAATCTTGAAGTTGTTTTGCAATAGAGGTTTGCATAAAAAATAATAAGGACATATAAATTAAGCTTCTTTCTTAAAGGTCAAATACATAAAAGTGCTTATTAACATTTTGCGGTTGAACATAGGTGAAGTCTTAGTTTAGGCACAAAAGTGACACACTGATGCAAAATCCGAAAACAGTGTATTCGACATTCCATTCTTAAAAGGGCGATGATCTAAAAGTCAAATTTTTCGACAAAACTATTTATTTGTAATCGCCCCAAGTGCAATACTGCGGTGTAATAAACGTTTCCTGAAATTTTACACTATGTTAAAAATGTGTGACAATAAGGCGAAGAGAAAATTTAATATTTTGAAAATGAGATGAGAAAAAATTTGGTGCTGTAAATTTATAAATTAGGCTTAAATTATTAAAAATGAAACAGTGTTCGTACGTAAGCAACATGAGGCGTATTCATTCAACGTTGTGTTCATTTTCGGCGTTTTTGCAATTTTATTTCTCATACTAACACAATGAGTGGACGGTTAACGAGAATCAGTGACGGCATTTCAAATATATACGAGAGGAGCCAGCATTACAGTATGTACATATTATATTGACGTATGATTTTAATACGTAAAATTTTATGACCATTTTTAACTTTCTCACATTGCGAGATCCACCACTACTAGAAGATGCTTTAAATGTAATTTCGGAATGTAATAACGTCGTCTATCAGAAACATGTAGCCTATTAAATTGCATTGTTTCCAGAAAACGAAAAATGTTTCGTTTTCAAAACTATCTCTTGGACTACAAATACAAGATGGCTACCGGTAAGAGCTCTTCGGATCGTAACTGGCTCGTTCTCTGTCGTCTCACTCTGTCTACCTTATTATTTTAGTCTGAGCTTTATTTATATTCTCTACTTTACCTTCATGATCTCACACTTAGATATATACGAGATTATCTACTAAAAATTCTATTTAAAAAATATGAAGAAATAAAATTATATAACGCTGATTGGCTAATGAGGCTCTTTATATTTTTTTTATTTTTGTAATTTATTTAGGTGTTTTGTTGACTGTAAGACTGACGCTTTCAGGAGATATATAGCACCATAGACAAGAATCCGCAACGCACAGACATTGACATAAACCGGCCATGGTAATCACACATACAACCTAACAAACAGAAATAGAAAACCCAAAACAAACCACAAAACCACAATCTAACTACTTTGTCGACTTTTACTTTACTTTTACTCTAGTCGACTTTACTTTATACTATTTTTTCAATCGCAAAGAGGCATAGCGTCAAATATGTGCCATTTACGCGAAACATTATGGCTATTTAATATTTTTATTTAGATCTTAAAATTTTATTACTTATGTGTTCTGCCGATTTTACTATTTACAATCGGCTTTTAGTTGCGATTTTATCTTACTGGTTATTTTTTAGTGTATTGAACATTTATAACTAATATTAACATTATAAATTAGTGAAAAATGTAAAATTTTAATAATTCTCAATGTTAAATGTTCCTAAATTTGAACAGTGTGAATTTTTGACGTAAGTATTCAATCGTAATTTGCTTGCCATACAATAGTGTTATATTCATGTTTAGTTTCACAAAAGATGCCAGTTCTGTGGTGTGATATTCAGAAAACATTGTCGATTTGACAATATTTTATCTTTCACAAAATCAATCGATCTATGTGTGACAGTAGTTAGAAATGGACCTAATAAGCAATAAAAAGACATCTCCTTTGAAAGGTAAAAGAAACAATTTTAAATGGAAGTCAAGCTACTGTGACGCATACTTACTTGTTTTTTGAAGAAATACATCACAATAATGAAAATCGCGCCACTGAAAATGCATGTTAGGTTACACTAATCGTGTCTAGATTCAGAATCAAACAACATACGTTTTAAATTATTAAAACTTTCGCGAGACATGATTAACTTATTTAGTAATACGGCTTTACTCACGATTTATCGGCGTACCGACTAGTTTCAGACCATTCGGAGGTAACATACATCTTATTACCAGTGGGCGGCTGCTTTGCACAGGATGCCGGCTAGATTATGGATACCACAACGGCGCCTATTTCTTAGTGAAGCAGTCATGTGTAAACATTACTGTGTTTCGGTCTGAAGGGCGCCGTAGCTAGTGAAATTACTGGGAAAATGAGACTCAAGATCTTATGTCTCAGGATGACGAGCGCAATCGTAGTGTAGCTTTTGGGTTGTTTGTTTTGAGTTTTTGGCAATGCATTGTAATGGGCAAGGCGTATCAATTACCATTAGTTGAACGTCCTGCTCGTCTCGTCCGTTATTGGCATAAAAAAATATATTAAACGATTACTTACATCACATTACTTTAATATTGTATCTTACAAACCTTCAATTATAAAGTGTTTGTGTTCAATCTTTCGCCCTGATTCGTGGCTTCTGAAACTTTACATAATATACACCTCTATTTACCCGTTAACATTTCACCCAATGACATTCCACGTCACTGGGTACGCTATACACCACATGAAATATTAACAACAATAATTATTGACACCTGAATCTGGACACGGTTTGACGTTTCTATTCTAGTTGAAAACATCACCACTTCGAGTCAGTAGATGTCGCTAAAACAAATATTCTTTTTAGTCGTAAGAAATAGATTATCTAATTATACATGTAAACACATAATTTATTGTAATACTATACAATATATTAAGTAATTATTAGTGCCTGCTTTACATATTGTTTTTTTTTGTATTCAAAAAGACATATTTTGTGTAAACTTCCTATATAAGGAGTTGTGTTCGAAACACATTACCTAGGAGGTAATCATTGCTAACGTAACGTACGAGAGGCTTCCTAAATATTTTAATAGTATATGTTATGTATAAGATTAAGTTGTTATTACTAGATGCATAAATGCTTAGCCACTACCTTCGTTTAGTTAATTCTAAGCTTTATTATAATGTTTTTGAATAATCGGAAGACTAGTTTGGTGCTAAATTTGAATTCGTAGTAAGTGTGCAAAAATTGTTGAGGAATTCGTAAAAAGGGGAATTCAAAATTATAGATTTCGCAACATTCCGCGCGATGGATGTTAAGTTTTGTTTTGCAACTTTGCAAACTGTAACGTAACTTAAAAGTTGTTGTTTTTTTTTTATTTGTCAAATAATTTTAGTAATAGTTATTGTTAACTTTGGGTTGGGGTATTAAGTTAGTTGACGCATAGAATTAAGACATTTTAACTAAATTCATAGAGTTAATAGCATATTTGTTTTATTTACGACTACAGGGATGTGCTGCTGTAAATGTAGTACGGTTATTTTAAAGTAGAATGCATCAGGGGGGAGTTGATTTTGATGATAAATTCAAAATTGCCAAAATTTATGAGCGCTATAGACTGACTAGAGTAAGTACGCGTTTCGGTTGTACACTATTAGGCTTATCTAGAAAAATGTATCTATGTACAATTATTTATTGAAAATTTATAGTCGGAAGCGGCGTTCGTTTCGGTATTAAATGGTTTTGTGATTCGATGATCTTTGGTATTGGAGGTGATAGTTTTAGTTCTGGGATCTCATAAAAGCCTCACCACATAGAATACTGGCGTTTTGTACGGACTATCTATGTTGGACGCTCATTGGCTACTAAAGATATTCACACAGCTATGAATCTAACACAACATTTTGTCACTATATTAGTAGCATTCACGGATATAAACATTATCCATATTATGTTCTTGTTATGTGCCTAAGTGTGATCAATTGTATGAGGCTATCTGCGGTATACTTCGAAGAAATGGTTAATGGTTACCCAAACTTGAAGACTACTTAACATTACCGCACAAAATAACAGTTTCTGACTGGGAACTATCTGTGGCTATAGAATAATGGTCACATCTTTAATTTTATAATATACTTGAATTAACTCTAGCAATGATAATGGTAGTCCGGTTTCTATGTAAAGTGAATGGCGTTTGATGAAGCCGCAACCGCTCAAGTATCCTGTGTGGCGAGGCTCTTGGATCGTAAGATCTGAGCGTTGTGAGGGCGGACTACACCGTGTTCTGAAGGAGCAGAACACATCCCTGTCAAACAACATAAGTTAGGGACTTTAGCAAGCTTAAGACTGTTTCTGTGACCTGTTTAAGTTTTATCCTTCTATCATGTTAAGGGATATTAGTTTCGTTCACGTTTGCGTGTAGACCTTATTCGATGTGTTCTCTTATACTTCTTGTTGGCGTTATTACTTATTTTATAAGCTATCTAAATTAATTTATTGGTTGTTAAATTGAAATTTTATTTTCTTTCTTAAATTATTGTTCAAATCTAGATATTTGTTGATTGGCATCAGAAATGCAGTCCATTAGATGTTTATTTGTTATAAAATTGTGCCAAAAAATGTTTTATGTTGTCTTCCATTATTGAACTCGCTACAGTACGAGGATATTGGCAATAGTAGAGTCGGCTTGTTATATGGGCTGCACCACAAAACATAAACTTACGTAGTAACAAATTGTATGTATGAATAGATTTTTTTCTCTTCCTTACTTTATACCTTGACATAATTACTCATAAAATGTAATTGTAATCGTTAAACCGAACTTCATAAATCCTAATATTGATGATAATGGCGTTTTTAATAAAATCATATACAAAAATAACCGTGCTAGTTTCATTAAGATCCTCGTGTTCGTGTTCGTGTTCGTTCGCGTGTTTGTTCGTATTCGTCTGCTTGTGACTCCTGTTCGCCACGCCCCACCCTGCATGCCACTTTGTATCATCGGCCTCTCTGCTTCGCCATCATTTTATTGTTTTCTTTTATTTAACAATTTGTTTTTCATATTTTCAAACACTTTATTTTCAATTTAAGTTGTCCAATTCGTAATTCACAATTAGCAAGAGTTATTACCAAGTCAGCTAGGCGATAATCAACATTTTTTATTTATCGCGTGCGGGGACCAACCCCATATTTTGTTTTTCGATTTGCTTCCAGGTAAAAAATTATTCTCCTGCTCGCTTTGCGCGAAAATATTGTGCTCAAAGGCGTCTCTGAAACGGCATATTGCGGACAAGCACGCCGAAAGACAGGAAGAGCATAGATGCACTGTTTGTGAGAGGGTTTATTGTTCGAGAAACTCCCTGATGACCCACATATACACATACCACAAAACCAGGCAGGGGGAGCAAGATCCCAGCAAGTATTTTTAGTGACTGCTTGGACGGAGTTGGTGCGGCGCGCGGCAGAAATCATCTAGAAAAGAGAACGAGGAAAAACAGTCTACAGCATTTCTTAACATCATACAAAAAGGTTAGACTATGTTTATACAAAACGCACATAGGATATCGAAGGCTGATGCCAAAACATTATCTGTATCATAGACGGAAAAGGTTACTTAGGGTTACTTTGAGTTTGTTCCAATTTTTTTTCCGTTATGTTTTATTTATTTTTTTATTTGTTACCGCCCCCGAAGCCAAGGCCCCCCTCCTCTCGGGTTTCGCAGATTTGACGTTGTTGTGTTGCTTGGAGCATGCTTATATCATTTTGTTATCACGTGTTAATGTGTCATTGTGGTTGAGAGAATTTCCATAAATTTTTTAAATATAAATACCTCGTGATTTAACTGTGTAGTTAGTCGTTGTGTACAGTGCATATTATAATATAGTATATATTCATAATTATTCTTGTACATGCTTTTTTATTTACAAAGCTTCCGAGGAACTTTTCTAAATTCTAAATTATTTACTCTCTAACGAAGCAATGCATAGTCGTGATACTCCAACTGCTCTCGACGAACCTGACGCAGCTAACGGGCTTGTATCTCTTGATGTTTCAGTGGTACCGCCCCTCCGTATGCCCCCGCCCACCGCGGGCGGGATCAACGAGCCGCAGGAATGTCCCTACTGCCGCCGGACATTCTCTTGTTACTATTCCCTAAAACGACACTTCCAAGACAAGCACGAGCAGTCCGACACACTGTATGTCTGCGAGTTCTGCCACCGAAGGTACAGGACCAAGAACTCCCTGACGACGCACAAGAGTCTGCAGCACCGAGGCTCCAGCGGGATGCTCAAGCGGCTGCTGAAGACTTCCGCGCTGCACAGCGCCCTGGCTCCCACCCCTCATCACCTGTTCGACCTGGCCGCTGGGGACCATGGGCCCCAGCTCCCGCCGGGTCTTCAATGACCACAGACGATGGCTTGAATCGGTGGCAACACTCGCTATTCCAAATACTCTTGGCCATTCCTCCAAGACTATTTGTAATACGGCTGATGGATTCGGACAAGAAAGGGATAGCATCTAGTGCAATATATGGACAATGCCAAAACGCAGAACTCTGCCGCATTTTAAATGTTTAATTGTGTATTATAATGGTAGTAAAATATTGAGTAAGTAAAAGTAATGAACAGTATTGTCGCGCGAGGCTCCCAGAGCCGCGAGTACCTACATGATGGATGTGGTACTGGGCCCATAGTGAGGTGTGGACGATATCTGAAGTGGGCATCTCGGTTAATGTTATAGCAGTGTTTAAAGTGACAATGTAATTCAGAGCAATACTATACTATTTATTATCTAGTACTGCCAAAATAGGTAATGCCAACTATATTCTAAATAGAATCAAATACATTTTATAAGATCACTTTTCGATAAATTAGTGTCAAATTAGATTCGGGTAACTGTACAAAATTTAAACGTACAAATTTTTAAATAAAACACAAAGATAATATTTTTTAAAGAGACTTTTTCGGATCGCCAAATCTAAATTAAATGCAAATTATTTAGGAGTTAACCAAAATGTTTAAGAAAAAGTAAAAAAAAAAATAATGTTAATTGTTAAAAAATAAAGACTTCTTAGAATCTTCGAAAGTACAAAAAATGTGACGTCTATTTGAACAATATTTGTATTCTATTTTGGCTTTGAAAGTATCGATTTGGATCAATGTGTAAGTAGCTGTGCCTTCGTACATTTCATGCCATTAAAATTGGTTTTCCAAATTATCATGGGATATGCGAAATGTTGGCGACCGAAAAAAAAAGGTGGTGTTGATTAGAAAATGCTTCGGGGTTGCCAGCTGCAATGCGGGCTCCTTGAATACAGGGTTAAGATTATTAGGCGTTTGGTAGATCATAGGTCCTGACGCAACGGTCAGCTACAAGAATGCTCCTCCTGGATGGATCCTCGATGTTCATCGGTGGTCGTATACGTGTGCATGGTTCCAAATCATGGTTACATTCTTCTGTATAAAATGACGTAGTTGTTAGGTATGCATTAACATTATATTTAATGTATCATTCGGATTTCTCTCTATGAGTATAGTGTTTCTTATTTGGATGACCAACGTAGCTGATGTCTCGTTATTGAAAATTTATTAGATTATTATTAATTATATTCTCGAAATTAAAATCTTAGGGTCAACCATAAGATGGATGCGGTTTGTAAGGAGATATTTTATTTACTTATATTATAGAAGAATTCTCGGGAACCGCTATACACAAAACACATATCTAAACAGGGTTTCAACTGTCGAATTCATCAAAAATATCGTGTTAAAATTGAAATAATATCAACATATCACAAAGAGAAACTGTCTATAGTTATAAAATGAAAGTATTTCAACAGTGATAATCCATAAAGCCAAAGAAATTCTAAATGGGGATATTTGCCAAGTTGCATTTAATATTTTTTTAAGAATTATAAACAGCCTCTTTATATGAATACAGTTTCGTGCCATAAAATTATTGAAATTGAAATCAAAATTATCAGGCATTATCGTGAATGAGTTTTAAAAACAGAATTCACAAGTTTCAAAATATATTATCCAATTATTTTAGCGTAATCCATGTAATCTTGAGTTTATGTAGTGTTTCATGCAAATGCATGGTTAAACATCTTATTTTAAATATTTTTTTCAATTTGGAATGTTACATGTTCTTTGTGATATAAATTTATAAACTTTTTTTGGTTTAAATATATTATTATTTAAGCACGTAGCTTGTAACAGATCTTCGTAAAGTCTAGATTTACTTAAATGGCTTAAGCTTTTAAAAAGTTTTCGTTTATTTTTTAATGGTATCCCCAAAATACCTCCATTTTCGTAATACCTCAAGATATTTTGTTTTTTATTAATCTTTATTTCATGTTAAATAGGTTCCGACACGTGATTGAAGTAAATAGTTCGGAAATAATTTCTGATAAATCATTTAGGGAGCTTAGATAAGCAAGTGGGTAGTATGATTTGTAAATAATTTAATTAAGTTATTAATACATAATAGATGTACCGTGGCAAATTTAGGATGATGCCTCGTGATATTATAACTAACTAGGTCTTAGATAAAATCATTGATGGAAAGGATTTTTATATATTATTATTCTACTAATGGATTTATTGCTAGTGAAAAGTTAGACTTAGTCTTTGCGTTTAGTTTTTGTGTTTAATGTTTTCGCTGTGCAATTGAATATTTTCGAAAATTTTTCGTCTGTTTTTAGTCTAATCGTTGCTCGCTTTGTTGTTTGGTAGTAGTTTTTGGAAAATTATTATCTATGCTTACTTTGAAATTGTTTTCTAAATTTGATCTCATTTGACAGCTGCGACACCGTGATCGAGGGAGTCAGTGGTAGATGTTAAGTTTGGTTGTGTCGGCAATTAGTAGTAGCTCCGAGCTCACACACTCGTGTTTATGATGTCGGATAACAGACGGCGCGGCTTGCAGTAACAAAATTTATACAGCGAAACACACGGTTAATTAATTTTGCAATTTATACCAAAACTCTGCATTTTTTTAATATTAAGGTTTTAGTGAGAAATCTTTTTTCATCTGGATTGAATGTATTGCTTTTTCGCCAGATATTTTTTATTAAAGTTAGCTTGAGTTGTTTAAGAACCGACTGTGTTACTAATGTAGGTAATGCACAATATGTTCTCGAACGGAATGCCTTTATTCAGTACAACTAACCAATAGCCTAAGTAAAATATACTATATAATACAATTTTCTACTAAATGTGAACATAGGACTGACTAATGCAAGCCAAATGTTAAATATTTCTAAATGTTTTTGTATTTGAAACGTTTTAGTCTCGTCCGAAGTTCGAACAGTTATAGTATTTATATAAAACATCGCATACTTTTCTGTAAATGCGTTGAAATTTATTTTTCATACCGTTATTAATTTCACTTGATAATGAACAGATTTTAAACAATTTACAATTTCACAAACATTCACAAAATCTGCTTGTATAAGTATTACCTCTAATAATATTAAGTATTACAGACATATGTCGATTAATTTAATATATTTAATAGTTGGCCGAATACTCCATTGTGCTTATTGATTGATTCGTCAAGTATACGTCTAATATAAGGTTTAACGAGTCAAGTATTGAGGGTAGATGTGATTTTATTCCCATGTTGCGGGTTGTCTTATTCATATACAAAATTACAAAAAATAACGTAAATTTTTAGTCCCTTTAATTCGACCCAAAGTAAAATACGATTTATAAAGTGTATACAAAGCTGAACTTTACACATTAGTTTTGTATAAGGGAATAAAATTGGATCTGGCTTGATATAATGCGAAACTATATAAATATATACTACATCAGATATTTAAAGCGTTGATATAGTGTTCGTTGGAGCGCAGGAGTATAAGACATGCAGGAGTCACCTTTCGTGATTATATTTATGAAACAATAATTATAATTATAGATATTGTAAAAACTAAAATATAATTGTTACATAGATTCTTCCCATACACACATTATTTTGTTATCCATATCCATATTTAAAATGCAATAGTTTATACAGCAGTGCAGCTTAGGCGAGGGTATTTAAGGTTATTGAAAATATTTTCATATGGTCACTTTAAAAATGTTATTTCTAAAATAAGTCGCCTATTTACAGTGTTATTTGTGCAAAATGATGAAATTATTGTAATTTGTTCGACTTTTATTTAGTTTTTTATTAACTATTTGAGAAGTGTAAAATATGAAGGTAGTTTTGAAAATGTTAAAGATCTTCACCTATACTGCTGCTAACCGGATCGCAATAGTTATTTATACAGTCCACCGGGGTCGCGAATTCAACGTTAAGACTACATAGGATAAAAAATGCACTTACCTAGTTCTATTCACTTGTTTGCAGTATATAGAGTTGTTTTCAGCGTTGTACATAAAAATTGATTTGTTGATGTAAAGTTGAAAGGTATTGGAATTGACACGGATTCAAATATTTAAAAAACGAATCGTAGATTTACGTGGTCGTGATATGCACCTATTTTGCTGACTTAGAATTCCTTGATGTAGTTTTTCTTTTATATAATTTGCACACCTATTAACGCCTCGTGCCGTTAATCAAGTATTTTCAATAAACTAGTATTTACCAGCTTGAGTCTTCCATTTTAAGCGTCCATATTTGTAGCGTACATAATAGATTTAGAATGTCAGTTCGATACACTTCGACTTTGCATCGACAAAAGTCAACTAACCGAACCGTTGTTATTTTTTTGATATCAATGTTATGTCGTTGAAATTTCTATCTCAAGTCCGTAAAGTATTTATACGTCGTTATTATCATAGCTTTAATATTTACAGTATCTTCCACTATTGTAATTATTAGTATATCGTTATTCAATCGTAGGATTTGGCAGACGGGATGTTTTCAACAAAGATTTACAAAACTTAACTCCGAATCCAACACTATCAAGTTCGATTTTTAAGAGTATGTTCCGATATGCACTGCGACCACTCTGCGTCAATTTAGTATACTGTGAAGCCGTTCCTTTATAGCCAGATATACTGGTTACTATTTGAAACGGAACGCAATCCCGTATACTGACAGCTGCATTTTTTGACACAGCATTCAAATGAGTGTATTTAAGTTTTCTAGTTCATTAAAAAAAAACTGTTGTTGGAGTACTGTCAAATTAAAAATATTTGGGATTAAACTGTAGGTATTGTTCATAAAACGTTAGGCACTCGAATGGTTTTGACTGATCACGTGATCAAAGGACTGCGAGTACCATACCTCGAAAACGCCAGTGTTCACAGTAGAATATGGCGGCGATTTATGACGTCATATATTTTCCTAGGGTACTGCGGCAGTATACTGGCAGTCCATAACGGAACGAATTTTTCTACAGTGATAGCACTGTGCCGTGCTCGCAGTGCATATCGGAACATACCCTAAATCGGATATATTTTCTTGTTTCATGACAGACATAATCTGTCGTCTCCTACGATTGGACAACAATGAATAGCAATAGTTCCCATTCAGCCACAGTACCTCAGTAATTATAACTACATATACAATCTATAGCGAGTTTTTAAGTCACGTTGAATTTTTCATAAAGCCGTTAATGTTGTTTTTATTATATATACAATATAGCCAGGATACATATAATTAATTAAGAAATAGAATATTTTTTATTTTAATCGTTTTAAAGGGCGATTGGTGTCTCCATAATTGTAATCTAACTTTCCAACATGGTCAAATATTTGACTCAATTTTACCCTCCTAATTCTTCCTATAGTGTGATTTCTGATCGCATTTTAAAACAATTAAATTATCTATAGTGACAATCTACAAAAATCTTTTTCGATTCAAAATTTCAAATATCTAAAAACACTTTGGTTTATGGTTAAAATTCAGCTAGATATAGCCTAATGTAACATCTAAATCTACTAAATGTATCTTATTACATTAATAATAGTTCCATAACTCAAAGTGCACTTACAAATAATAAAAATAAGTAATTTATATGATAGGATCGCGACCCCGGCTGAACAGCCGTTGACAACAGTCTTAACAATAATGACAAAAAAGTATTTACACTATAACCACTTAAGGCATACGATATATTGCTAGAAATAACTTTTATCTACAGAAAATGTGACTGTGGAATAATTTTGTTGAGAGTTATCATTATCCATCGTATTATTTCTCTATGTAACGTGACTATTGTGCAAAGATCTAAAAGATTGGTCATCTTGAAACTAACTAAAACTACTAACTGTTCAAAGTACTATAGCCACAAATCTTTGATGCATAAAATAGTCCTTACTCATATTCAGCCTTTTTGTTTTTATTTATTATCATGATAAACAATTGTATAGTTTGCGTTATCTTACACAAAATTAAACCACAGTAACTTGTTATGCATGGATAACATTTTTATACACAGAAAATATTTTTTTATGAAAGCAATTTATATGTGAGATGTTAATTAAGTGGCAATTTTAATTTTACTAGCACTATATTTTTGCTGACACGTTTAGTTTAAGGAGTTTTTAAGTAATTTAAAGTATGCACGATCTGCGGCTTTATTATTAGCTATAGTTTCTTCTTTTGTAAGTTGTAAGTGATCCGTGCTCTCGATCTGAAAAAATTACACAAAGATTTATTGTATTTTGATACGAACGAGCGTGCGTGACATTTACAGCCGTAGTTTTGCCTTTCAAGTTATACTTTTGCCGTTGGAAACGTTTTTGAATCTAGCTTTTTACTATGGAGTACTTTTGTATTTTAGATTTGTACTCTGAGAATGCTGCTAAATTAAGCATCTATATTTGAAAAAATCGCATTTAAAACAACTGTTTGAAAATTAACTTCAACAAAAAAAAATCAGTTGAGACAAAGTTAAGCCGTATGCTTTTGGTATTATATCTAATACCTCAGCTACTGTTTCTACAGTACAAAGAGAAATGAATGTCAGTTATAAGAGTTGAAATTAAAATCGTATTCAATAAATTGAAGTTTGCAACAATCGATTGAAAATACTGAATATTCCATAGTGAAAAACTGACTTATGTGTGTTTTGTTGATGTTCATTATAACGGGGAGGGGACTGTACAAATGTTTAATAGTTTTGTGTATGAATGTAAGGTAAGGAAACATTGTACGGGTAGTGTTAGGACTCCTCTGTATGGACATCTTCAGTCGAGACACTTAAAGTACTATTGTTGTAGGTTGTATGGTAAAATGGCGGAGATTCTGTTGTCACTAATATTGTGGCTCGATTATTATTTACTTTTAAAACAATATCATATATATCTGTTCCGTTTACTGCTTCAACTTTCACAACGAAATACGGGTATGTTAGTATGAATCTAGAGATGTTTTCTGATTTTTTTTGTTGTATTGTGATTAGAGGCAATGACATATATTTACAATTAGCTTTCGGTTGTGTCCTTGATCTGTATCGAAAATAAAACATTTCAAAAATATGGGCGGTACAACTTTGATACTTGATAATTTAAACTTCTCAGCAAAATTATATTAAATAACAATAATAAAGTTACTTATGCGTGTACGGAACAAGTTACACTTTGGTGACACGGTATTTGTCCGCTATGAACTCCTAAACGAATGAACGGATTTTAATGGGGATTACTTCATGTAGTGCAGTTTAGTCCAACTTGAGAGATAGGATAGTTTTTATTTCGATTTAGGACCCATAATTATTTTTATTTCCAATATTTGTTTGGTATGGAAATATTTTCTATGAGAGAATTTATTGACGCACGGTTCGACAGTTCTGCTGTGAGACAATTTTATTATAACAACAGGGGGCATATTTTACGAAATATTGCTTGATGTTATGAAATATTATTGATTATTCATACAAGAACAGTTTTTTATTTATTATGTACAAAACAACGTCTGTCAAGTCAGCTAGTAATGGTATAAAATGAATTACGGTTCAATTAAAAAAACATATTTATATTATACTCAATATACATATAACTCAAACATAAATTATACTTTTGAAAAAATATATAAAACACATTTTATTGTTGCTTGCCAGCAAACAATGAATGTGATTTCGAATAATTAAAAACATATATATTTTTTATTTACCACAACGCCTGTGTGAATAACCATTTGCCATGAAATAACAATTTTCATTGTAAAGTTGGCATCGTTAACTAGTGTGTCCTTCTTATGTGTACTTGTAATGTTTTCTTTTAAAAATTCTTAAAAACATCTATAGTAAATCATATCAGTATTTTATCAAAGTAAATCATGCTCTTAAAGTATCCAAAAGCTTCCAGCATTAACTGTCTAGGTGTACGATTAGGGTATGCCAATCGTACACTAAAATAGAGTATTGTAGTATACTCTATCTCATGTAGGTGAACTCTATAATCTAGAACACTAATAGAGTATGCTAAAATACTATTTTTTACACAATGTTTACTATACTGCCAGTCATATAATATTATGCAAACCCATTACCATAAAAAAAAGTCGGCCATTTACTTTTACTATGTTGGTATCCCCAAATAACATTCGGACGTTTCTGAACGCAGCCACTTTTGTCATTATGTCACTTTCATGCACAAAAAAAAATCCTTTTCCAAAAATATAAAATAAATGATACTCTTTTTTGGAAGTCCGTACTCTTTATTTACGTCCTTTGAAATCAGATATACTCTATTTCTTCTAATAAAAGTGGGCCACTCTATGTGCGATAGTCTCTAGCGCTTAGCGGGTATATATACCAAAATAAATATCTTTACTGTTATTTAACTTCTCGATATAATATAAACATATTGAATTGTAACTAAGATTTCTGCCTATATATAACTAAATCAAAAAATAATTTCGTCTTACAATTTTCAGATAACTGAACAAAGAGTTTGAACATAATATTTTAAGCCACAAACAGTATTTTTCCACAATTTTAGTGGCAACAGAATGGTGATGTCTTTTCTTGTTTTAATGTTGTTGATATATGTGAATAAGGAATCAATCGGACTGCGATGTGGGGGGTGACATATCAAATTGGAGAGCTAGTACTCTAAGTATCTTTGAGTCTGATAATCAGAAACTGTTACGTTAAGCGGTATTTTATGTTTCACTTACGAACTCTGTATTTTGGATGATAACGGGAAATTCATTTGGATGTAATTGAGGTATAAAATTTAATAAATTCGCAGTGATTCCATTAATGGTGTCTTTATTATAACCCATATGCATAAACGTAGTATAGAAATTTTTTTTTAGGACCATAAGGGACAAGACGAGCAGGGCGTTCAGCTGATGGTAATACGCCCTGCCTATTACAAGTCTTGAAAAATCCTAAAATTCTGGGTGCCACTGCACTCATCTCCTTGAGACATAAGATGTTAAGTCTCATTTGCCCAGTAATATTACCAGCTACGGCGCCCTTCTGACGGAAACACAATAATGTTTACACATTACTGCTTCACGGCAGAAATAGGCGCCTTTGTGGTACCCATAATCTAGCTGGCATCCTGCGCAAAGAAGCCTCCCACAGTTTGATATATTGTAATGTAATCACCGGCCAAGTAAACCCATCCTATATAGAATGCCGGGTGTGTAACATTTACCATCAGGTGTTGGCGAAGGTTTCGTCACATTTCTCAACAATAGTCTGAGCAACGCAAGCGATGGAGCCGTACTGACACAGGACAACCCCGTCATTTGGCCTGCAATATTCATCAGATTTAATTATTGAAGTGAAGTACAAATAGGGATCACTACATAGTTTGTGATCACCAAGGCTCATGCTCTGTTGTAACTGCTGAGGAATTACAAGATCGTTGTCAACCTTATAAAGAATAAACAAACAACCTAGGTGAATAAGGTCACGAAAAGACCGAAAATATTTTGATCCCTTGTATTTACTTTGTCCTACCTACATGTATTACAAACACACACAAACACACACACAGATTTAAATTACACGAGGACTCTCCAGATTGCCCAAACTGCACAGACGCAATCGACGCGAATCATGTATTTTTTAAATGCCATCGATACATAACCGCTCGGGACAAATGGGAGAAGACAGTAGATACAAGCATTACACCTGATAACCTTATCAGCGTACTACTGAAGTAGCCTGAGATGCAACTAGTGCATACGCTGCAGAAATACTAAAAGGCTTGCGTAGGTTAGAGAGGGCAAGAAAAGCCACTGCTGTAAATTTATAGTTTGTTTAGTTGGAAATGGCAACAGCTAAATTCTCCCCCCGTGAAGACATGTCTTGCGGCGAATCCATGGGGGCTAGAGAGATAGAAGAAGAGGCGGTTTTTTAGTCGGTATTGGTCTTCAAACCGAGCCGAGATCAATACGATCACGACCTTACGATACGTAAAATTATTTTTCCCCTCAGCAAAAAAAACACACACACACACATATATATGTATAAAAAAATACACACAATTAAACGGAAGCCGCCCTCATCACAAACAGGAAACACCGACGCAGCCTTTTATTCGGTATCTTGGATTGACGCCCGTCTTAGATTCTAGAAACATGTTGAAAGCATAAGATCAAAGTCAACAGCAGTGGTGGCTAATCCGTCACGACTAATGCTGAACGTCGGACGGCCAAAACAGAAAAAAAAACACAAACACACACACACACATGTTGTTACTTTAATTTTATTTATTTTATACTTTGTTTTTAATTTAGTATTGATAAATTTGTAGTTATTTAATTAAATTATTATTTTACAGTATCTTCAAAATTTGCCATAGTAGTGCCAATGATGACTACCAAGTTAAATGGTTTACTGTTAATCATGGCTCTATTCTGATTCAATGACAATCACAATGTCGTCATTTATATAAGCTTGTAAAGTATTTAAACTTATTGTAATTTAATGACAATGCATATGTAAAAAGATCGATTTAACTAAATTCTTATTATTATTCTTTAACTTTAAAGTGAAATCGAGTAAAGGGTTTGAGACGAATGCGGTTCACCCGGTATAGGAATCAAATGAGCGATGTGGGTACATTTATATTATTTGAAGGTTCCCATGTCATGCAGCAATATGAATGAACGCCACACATCAATTAATTCATCATTACATCATCATTAATGAGGGAGATAAAACAGCGACACTATGCATTGAATCGTTACGCATCACAAGATGACCTAAGTGCCATTATTACATCACTTGTAAAAGCTTCGGTGCGAAATAGATTTAACCGTTCACTCTCACGACGGAGCCCTCGCCCTACCTAGTACCTCGCCCGCCACGTACCAATGTGCTATCTATCGGCTGCCCTATTCTCCAGCACATAGATGGCATAAGTATCGGCTGCACTGCCCGATAACAATATATCATAGGACATAATACTATGAAAATAACAAAAGTAAACTAGTCGCGCCGTATCTATGTCAGTTAAATGTGTAATCTTTTTAACCGCATATGCTCCAGAACTAAGCCTATTCGCCAATCCTTCCATATGGGGGCCCCAGCCCCCAGAAGGAATATAGTAGATTCCACCGGTTTTACCATCGCTGCCCATAGCCTTCAAGCCGTAACACACGTACAGTGCAAGTAAATTAAATAGTTGAATATCCAATATCAGCTCGCCCATGCATATTTCTGTTATTTTGTCTATTTATTTGATTATTATTGTTGTTGGCGCATGGAAAGTCGCAACCTCATTGCCGTCAAAGTGACCTCACGTGAACACTTCAGTAACCCCCAAACATCAAAAGTACAGTCTGCAATCTGAGCAGACACTGGCTTAAGGTGAGTTGCACACACGCATATGCGCGGAGCCTATTACAACGTTGATACGGACAAGAGTTTTGGTGACAGAACATACTTGGAGAACTCTAGTATTCAATGAATTTTAGCATAAACCATCGATAAAGCTATGGATGCTTTGCTCAGTGAGAAAGGGCTACTTGCATGTTGCAAAGCTGCTAAAGAAGCTAAATTAAAAACATAAATTGTATAAAAGATAAAAATATTCAAATCAAACTATAAATTATGTTAAATAACAGTATACTTAGTATTGCCATAAATACTGTTACAATTAAAAATAAACAAAATATTACATTTGAATTTGGAATCTGTCATTTTTATAAGATAGTTCATTGCCATGAATGCTATTATTATGCTCAGTAAGGAAGGGCCACTGAAGCTAAATTAAAAACATAATTCGTATCAAATATAAAAATATTTAATTCAAACTATAAATTATGTTAAATAACGAAAAAATATTTCATTTGAATTTGGAATCTATCATTTTTATAAGATTGTTTATTGTGTTTTCTTATATTGGCGCCAATGCATTGTACAATATTTTGCGATATTAAAATAGAGTGGGGTGATAAAGAGCACCGAATCGCTGTGATTGCATTACACAAAGAAGGTATGGAGCCAAATGCAATTTTTAAAACTTGATTTCTTTGGTGCGCCGTATATTTACTATTAAATTTACTGAATAAAAAGATAGACTTATTTTGTCAGTGTGAAATATTGCTAAAGTTTTATTGTAGGCGTTTAATTGACAGCGTACCTACATTAACTGTCGCGACCGAATACATCATACTACCTGCTCATTATGTGTGACCTTTTTCGAATTATTTATTTAATTAGAGCGCGACACAATGTGGTTATTTGTCATATGTTTAGAATTTACCATAAAATGTTTTATTTAGATAACTATTTACGCGCATATACATAGTCCGGCAATAAGTTCCGTTACAAATAAAAATGAATTTATTTATTTTTTAAACGTAATGTCTAATAATATTCTAGTTCTTAATTTTTTTTTTTAATGAAAATACGGGACGAGACGTGCAGGACGCTCAGATGATGGTAATTGATACGCCCTGCCCATTACAATGCAGTGCCACTCAGGATTCTTGAAAAGCCCAAAAAATCTGACCGGCACTACAATTGCACTCGTCCCCTTGAGACATAAGGAGTTGTATCATTTGCCCAGTAATTTCACTAGCTACGGCGCCCTTCAAATTCAAAATTCAAATCCAAATTCAAATATTTTTATTCAAAATAGGATGTGAAATCACTTATTGAAAGTCAAAAAAACTACCACCCATTCCGAAATGAATGCCTCAGGCCTGAGAAGAATGGGCGCAACAAACTCAGCGGGCTTTTTTTTTTCATCAAAAATATGTTTTACAATTAAAGTAACATTTACAAAGTAACATTGTACAAATAAACTTATTATTTAATAGCCTGAGGGCGGCGCTCTATTCCCAATCTGTGGTATCATTAAGAAAATCATTTATGTTATAGTAAGCTTTACCACACAAACGTTTTTTAACAATTCTTTTGAATAACGTAATACTTTTGTTTTGAACATTTTCTGGGATCTTGTTGTAAAAGCATGTACATCGCCCCACAAAAGACTTACTAACTCGACTTAGCCGAGTAGTAGGCATCATCAGTTTATGTCTGTTCCTGGTGTTAACATTATGGTTATGACAGTTTCTGGCAAATTCACTTATGTGCCTATGAACATACATTACATTATCAAGAATATATTGAGAAGCAACAGTCAAGATGTTAATTTCTTTCAATTTTGCTCTCAATGATTCTCTAGGACCTAGGTTATAAATAGCGCGTATAGCCCTCTTCTGCAGCTCAAATATTGTATTAATATCGGCAGCGTTGCCCCATAGCAATATACCATAGGACATAATACTATGGAAATAACTAAAGTATACTAGTCGCGCCGTATCTATGTCAGTTAATTGTCTAATCTTTTTAACCGCGTATGCTGCAGAACTAAGTCTGTTCGCCAATCCTTCAATATGGGGGCCCCATTGTAATTTGGAATCTAGAGTTATGCCAAGAAATATAGCAGATTCCACCAGTTCTATCACCTCTCCGTTTAACAAAACATTTGCATTTACATTTTTGACATTTGGGACGGTAAATTTAATGAATTTAGTTTTCTTGCTATTTAACAATAGGTTATTAGCGCTAAACCAGTACACGATGTCAGATAAAATATCGTTCACTTCGTCATACATAGCTTGGTTTCTTTTCACTTTGAAAATCAGTGAAGTGTCGTCCGCAAACAATACTACCTTAGGTTTTTTTCTCTATAAGATTAGGAAGATCATTTATATAGATAAGGAAGAGGAACGGTCTAAGAATAGACCCTTGTGGTACCCCCACACTGAGAGGAGTCCCAGGAGATTTCCTGCCATTCACGTCGAGAATTCAGAGGAATTCTATTGTTTAGATATGAAGTCATTAGATCGAGCGCAGTTCCTTTTATGCCATAGTGGTATTGCTTCCTGACCAGCGTTGAATGTTGAACACAATCATAAGCCTTAGATAAATCACAGAAGATGCCAAGTGCATTCTGCGATTCCTCCCAGGCATCAAAAATATTTTTGATCAGCTCAACACCTGCATACGTTGTTGAACGTCCCCTAGTAAAGCCAAATTGTTTGAAATGAAGTAACTTATGAGAGTTAAAGTAAGTAAGCATTTGGCTTAAAATTATTTTTTCAAAAATTTTACTAAGGGTCGGCAAAACCGACACAGGACGATAGTTGTTCGGGTCAGAAGAGCATCCCGACTTAAATATTGGTGTAATTTTACTATGTTTCAGAAGGTCAGGAAACACGCCACGATTAATACAATTATTAAATACTATTGCAAGATATGGTGCTATGACATCAATTATTGAACTTATTATTTTAACAGAAATGCCCCATATCTCAGCAGTTTTTTTCATGTCTAGAGATTTAAAAGTTTTAATTATTTCTCCAGGTCTAACAAAACTAAAATTGAAACTTTGTTGATATCCTATAACATTTTCCAGAAGAAGTGACTCAGCAACACTGGTGGAGGAGACAAGAGTGTTTGTGATAGAAACTGGAATCTCAGAAAAAAAAATCTCAAAAGCAGTAGCAACTTCTTGCTGAGATTGAATTATTGTATTGTTTATTGATAGATTATATTCAATGTTGCGGTCTTTCAATCTTCCAGATTCCCAGTTAATAACATTCCAAGTCATCTTTATTTTATTTGGTGCATTTTTAATTATTTGTCTGATATGCATCGACTTTGCAATAGAACAAATACTTTTAAATAATTTAGAGTATTTTTTAACATACTCGAGAAAAGATGCATCATGATTATACAATGATCTCTCACTATACAGTTCATATAGCCTTAGTCTGCTCCTATGAATGCCAGCTGTTGCCCAATCATTAAATGACAGAAGACCACCTGATTTGACTGTCTTAAAAGTTAATATAGAAACAAACTCTGTTTTAATTATTTTAAATAACATATCATTTCATTCAGACCGAAACACAGCAATGTTTACATATTACTGCTTCACAGCAGAAATAGACGCCGTTGTGGTACCCATAATCTAGCCGGCATCCTGTGAAAAGGAGTCTCCCACGAATATATACTTATAATGTGTTTCTGTTTATTGAAGTCTTAGTAAAAAATAAAAATAATTCTATTTAATAAATGACGATGTTTACCTTAAGTGCAGGCCTTTACTATGTGAGGCCACGAATCTATGAATGAACTTTTTCCATGAGAAATTTAGACACTGCTTGTTGTATAGAGCAGGTCACGCTTTCTAAAACTATTTTTGAAGTTATACTTCTCTTGGCGCGATGACCGACACCAGAATTCTACATTGTGAAGTTAGTTCTAGGTGGCATGAAAATCGATAACTATGTTCAAGTTGTATATTCTAGTATTTTTATATTTAGAACACGTGTTCGTAACACTACAATTAAACATAACATAACATGTGAATAAATAAATATTGTTGTGGTGTTTTTATTAAATCAATTTCAATATATATATATAATATATATATATATATAGTATATCTATACTAATAAATTATTAGTAAATACTATCACCTTCGTATATTAAATTGATTTAATAAAAACACCAAAATAATATTATAATTATAATAATAATATATATATATATATTGAACATTAGTGATAAAACTGATTTTGAATAAACTGTTTTGAGTGCATTTATAGATTTGAGGTTAATTGTCGGTATGTATAATTTATTTACATCGTTAATTAAAAATTATTATATTATTATCTAAAAAATATTTTTTTTTTCGTTTTGTTTTATTTCTGGTATATAAACAAATTTTATGTTTAAATAAAAAAATAATAATTTTCTATACATGTTTATTAAGATTAAACTTAATTAACCTTAAATGCCTAAGACAGTTTCGGTGTATAAAACTTTATGGCTTTAGTCTTCACATCTTTTTCTCAAAAATTAAGCTTTGTAACTC
This sequence comes from Leptidea sinapis, assembly GCF_905404315.1. Taxonomy (NCBI): domain Eukaryota; kingdom Metazoa; phylum Arthropoda; class Insecta; order Lepidoptera; family Pieridae; genus Leptidea; species Leptidea sinapis. Next base: position 11,791,676 of record NC_066267.1, on the reverse strand, counting down.
AATAATAAGACGCCCCGGAGAAAACCACGTCTGACGCAGGATGATGAACACTTTTCCGACCACTTGTTGAAGCTTCTTTAGAGCTCCGTGCGTTCCCTTTCTCATTTTTCTGGTTATAGAGCTCTTCAATTGTAATTTTTTTTCATCAGTGAAACGGATATTTCTGCACATTTCACTTGAGTTTCAACAAAACAAACGATTTGATCGAGCCACTGTCTTTAACTGTAAGAATTGATGCTTCTTGATCTTACTTGACATAAACATCATGATTATCGTTGACTTTTCTGTCCCCATAAACTTATCGTCGATAACTCTCCTTATCCGTACACGCTGTCTGCCAATAGGAGGACGTATAGCTTACCAGCGATAGAAGTTTCTATGGAAATTGCAATTTACGCGTCCCAATATAAGGCGATAAGATTGACTTATGGGGTAGCTTCAAATTATTGACAGGTAATTACTGACAGTAGAACTCTATCTGTAGGTGGTATATTAGGAACGGCCGTTAGGGTACGTCCACGTACGTTTACGGTACGTTTGTATATTATGTGTATCGTCGATATACTAATGACTACTGTGGATAATAAACATCAAGCCTTATAAAACCATAACAACAAGATACAAATACACAACTGGTACTATTTTTGAGGTGTCTTGAAAGTGACCGATAACACCACATTCCATTTTACGGCCGTTTTCAATAACCTATCTATCCTTAGTTTAACTTACTAGACGTAGACAAATATATCCTTTTACGCTTTCTTACAGTTCAATAACCTTTTGACAGATAGCATCGGACTATAACTGTATTGGACACAACTATGGATAGATAAGATAACAGCTGGACCGATTTTAATGAAACTTTCTGTGTGTCTTCAGGTGGATTCGAGAATGGTTTAGATCCACAATTGAACTACCTCCTAAGCGGCTGGACCAATTTTGATGATTTTTTTGTGTGTTCCAGTGAATTTGATATTGGTTTAGATTCTCAATTCCGTCCATGTAATATAATTCTCCTGCTCATGTGTATGTTAGTGTTAGTGAGCTCCTCCTAACGGCTGGACTAATTTTTCAAATTAAAGACGTGTTTACAGGACAACGTCTGTCGGGTCCACAAGCATAAATATAGTAACGAGCCTTAAGGCACGTAGGCATCAATATTAGCAAATGTTTGTGCAATCAGTGTGTGATGAAAAAGTTTGATCGACAAACATTTGAAAACCATGAGCTTAGTCATAGTGTGTTAGTCATATAATGTACAGTTAATGTTATGCACACTTAATCACGTAGATTATTCCACTTATGGGAATATAGAAGTACCATCGGTATATTCAGTTTAAAAAACATAAATTCACTTAGATCATAAATGACATCATTCATAAGTAATACATTTTACTCTTAGATTAACGATTAGTCTCCGCTGCGCTCCAACTAGATACCGCAATGCCTAAGAATAATAGCTTTTATATAACGGCAACTATGCTTGTGTGCGTGGCACTCAAACTTCGTGTTATTTTGCATTGAAATTATTAAAATACAAAATAATATGGCCACACATGGAGTATTGCTGTCATCTCTGGTCTGGCGCACCCCAGTATCAGCTCGATCCATTTGACCGCGTGCAACGCAGAGCAGCTCGAATTGTCGGGGACTGTGCTCTGTGAACGGCTGGATCACTTGGCGCTGCGTAGAGACGTCGCTTCATTGTGTGTCTTCTACCGCATTTATCACGGGGAGTGTTCCGAAGAGCTGTTTCCTCCTATTCCATAAAAAAAAATACTTACTGATGATATTTTTCTTTTATGGAATCAGAGAACAAACGAGCGTACGGGTCGCCTGTTGTTAAGTGATCACCGCCGCCCACAATCTCTTGCAACACCAGAGGAATCACAGGAGCGTTGCCGGCCTTTAAGGAAGGTGTACGCGCTGAAGGTACCCATGTCATATCGTCCCGGAAACACCGCACAAGGAAGCTCATTGAACAGCTTTGTAGAAAGCTCCTTGAAAACCGCACTGTGTAGGACCGCCACACATCCAGATGGTGGGGATGATATCCTAACTTGTGGCGTGTCGTGCGAAGGTGGAATTGCTGATATGTGATCCCAGTGTGTTTTTCATTTCTTGTAGTATTATTTTTTCCAAGTTTCACTACGCAGCCATTAAGTTTCAATTATTATCAAAGTTTTACAGAACATGTGACACGTCAACGTCGCACATTGTTCGAGACTGGCTCGAGTACTTGGGCGTAGTGTTAGTTGCCGTACTTTACGACTTCGCCTGCAGTATCTAGTTGGAGAGTAGCGGAGACTAATCCTTAATCTAAGATTTTACCATCTAATAACACTGCGAAAATTGTCAAACTCAAAGTTTAATCAGAAGAAGTGGCAAGAAACACACTGCTACTATTTTAAATTTTTCAGCAACATTTGCAGCTTCATCATTTTACAAATTAAATTTTAATACTAAATTAATGAAACAAAAAATTCTCAAAAGTTTCTTATTTGAGTCAGTTAAGTTGGAAGGTATGGCCTGGGCATCAAGAACGAGCGTGGACAGAGATTGGCGGAGTTCTGTTTAGGAAGAAAACTCGCCATCATGAACACTCTCTACCAGCATCACCCAAGACGCCTCTATACCTGGAGATCTCCTGGGGAGCGATACAGAAACCAGATCGATTATATTATGATAAATACCCGCTGGAGGTCATCTGTCAAAAATGTAAAAACATTCCCTGGTGCTGATTGTGGCTCTGACCATGTGTTGTTGGTGTGTCTGTGTTTTCTCTGCGGTTAAAGGTGAACCATAAGTCCTCACGGCCCGTGACTAGATCCCTGAACCCGTCAGAGCAAATATGCTTTCGGAACCTAACCGAGGAAAGACTGGCTGAGGCCCCACTGACTGCTACCACTGACGTCAATTCACAATGGAAACATCTTAAAGCGATTATGAATGATTCCCTTAAGCAACTTGTCCCTAAAGGCAATAAAGATGAGAGGGCGACATGGATCTCAGAGCACACATGGAATCTAATTCAGAGGAGGAAGGAGACCAAAATCAAAGGACTGCAGAACGCTGCCGTAATGAAGGAATACTCTGAACTATCCAGAGCTATAAAGAAAAGCTGTCGCCTTGATAAAAACCACTTTATCACCAACATTTGCAGTGAAGTGGAATCGCATGCAAATAAGTTACAAACAGCAGACTTGTTTAAAAGAGTTCGTTTGTTGAGCAGGCAGTTCAAACCCAAATCATGGGTCATAGAGGACCCCGATGGTAGACCACTGATGGAACTTGACAGGATAGCAGAGAGATGGCGCTCATACTGTGAGCAGCTATACAAAAAGTCATCTTCAGTGGTTGACAGTCGCACAGACTGGGCGGCCCCAGAGTTGGAGCCAGACATTTTACGGTCCGAAATAACAGCCGCATTACAAAAACTTAAGTGTAAAAAGCGCCAGGACCTGATCAGGTAACAGCTGAAGTTCTCAAAGCTTTGGGTGACTCGGGGGTTGACGCACTGCATAGTATTTGCAACAAGGTCTGGCAAGACGGCGTTTGGCCTGACGAGTGGACACAATCACCAATATTACCACTGCACAAGAAGGGGTCCACCAGGAGTTGTGAAAACTACCGCACCCTCGCGCTAATATCACATGCCAGCAAAGTATTGCTTCATGTGATCAACGGCCGGATTCGATATCACCTCGATTGGCAGATCTCACAGGAGCAGGCTGGTTTCGTCAAGGGAAAAGGTACCAGAGAGCAAATCCTGAACGTGCGACAACTGGTGGAGAAATGCTACGAGTTTGACATCCCAATGGTAATGTGTTTTGTGGACTACGGCAAGGCTTTCGACTGCGTGGAATGGGATTGTTTGTGGAGGGTACTTGGTGAGCTTGGCGTAACTCATCACCTAACAGCACTGATCCAGGCATTATATTATAACAGCCAAGGAATTGTGAAGGTTGACCAGATGACTTCGGGTCCTTTTGGTTTTGAAAAGGGAGTTCGACAAGGCTGTATACTTTCGCCGATCCTGTTCAACGTATACGGCGAGTACATCGTACGAAAGACCTGCGACGGCTGGAGCGGTGGAATCAACATTGGCGGGCATAAACTCACAAACTTACGCTATGCTGACGACACCACTCTGTTGGCAGCCAACGAGGCTGAAATGCATGAACTTCTTAGCAGGATGGAGAGCGTCAGCGCTGAGCTGGGTCTCACTATAAACAGGCCTAAAACTAAGGTTATGGTTGTGGATCGGACTGGCAGGTTGGAGCTTACCGGAACACTACAATTAGAAATGGTCAACAGATTCAAATACCTGGGCTCTGAAATCTGCAACGATGGTTCTTGCAAGGGAGAGATTCGTCGTAGGATCGGCATGGCAAAAGGCGCCATGTCGCAATTAGAGAAAATATGGAAGAGTAGAACCATCAGCATAAAAACCAAGACCAATCTTGTGCGTTCACTGGTGTTTTCCATTTTCATATATGGCGCTGAAACATGGACTTTAAAGAAAGCCGACCGAAAACGAATCGATGCCTTCGAAATGTGGTGCTGGAGAAGGATGTTGGGCATACCTTGGACAGCACACCGAAGTAATGTGTCGATCCTGAAACAGCTGGGCATTGTGACTAGGCTCTCTACCATCTGCTTGCGTAGGGTCCTAGAATACTTCGGTCACATCGCCAGAAGGGATGAAGACAACCTAGAGAGACTGATGGTAACAGGGAAGGTGGAGGGAAGAAGACCAAGAGGAAGGAGCCTCATGCGATGGACCGATCAGATTCGCACTGCCCTTGAAACCACTGTCCACGACGCTTTACACTCTGCTTCCGACAGGGGCAGATGGCGGCAAATAATACGCAAAAAAGTACTCTGTCGAGATGATCACGACCCTCAGCACTAAGGAAACCGACGCGAGGTAGGTAAGTATTTACTTTCAAACTGGATCAAAATTTTTAAAACAAACATTGGAAAGCTTCCTCGTGTTAAAATATCTATGCAACCTACTGAATACGGGTATATAAATCTGAAGATTCTAATTATAAATTTTATAAGATTTGGAGTTTTATGACTGCTTGATACAATATCAGAGCGCCACTTCCGAAGCGGTAGTTGTATCTAGTATATTAGAAATGACTTCTAAAGGTATGAATTTTGAGAAAATAAATGCCTTTTATGCCTACCTATCTACTATTTTTTTTCTATCTCTAAGTATAAGCCATACGATTAACTCAAGTACAACTTACGGCCGTTTTCAATAACGTATCTCTAGTTACGGATAAATTGCTATCACCGTTTAATGACAAGATCTAATCTATCCAGTTGTGTCCAATATATTTGTCACCGTATTCATTTGTATCACGCGCCACAATAGTGAGATACATGTATATATGATATACCTTCCTGCACCGAACAGTTTGCAAGGATTCCACCATACACACGGCATCACTCTATTGATTTTTTTTATATAATAATATAAAATAAGGGACGAGACGAGCAGGACGTTCAGCTGATGGTTATTTATATGCTATGCCCATTACAATGTAGTGCCGCTCAGGTTTCTTGAACAATTGCGCTCTTCACCTTGAGACATTATATGTTAAGTCTCATTTGCCCAGTAACTTCACTAGCTAGGGCGCCCTTTAGACCGAAACACAATAATGCTTACACATTACTGCTTCATGACAGAAATAGGCGCCGTTGTGGCACCCATAATCTAGCCGGCATTCTTCACAAAGGAGCCTCCCAGTGGTAGCTCCACCTTTCTTCCACGTACAACAAAAAACCTAAAAGCCAACGACGAAACGAACGAAAACGAAAGCTTAAAACGATACGATCCAACGTGATCAGTATCGGATATAATAGATATTCAAATTCAAATATTTTTATGTAATTGTGTATCTATATACATATTAAGTTTCGTGTGAATTAGACTGACAACTCCAAGCAATGGAAGACGTAATAGTAAAGTTATAGTAACATAAAATACTCGTGTCTCGTCGGCTCCAGAAGGCGTGTGCAACGAACGTGCCAAGCCAGACATTTGTTCCGCATCCAATATTTATTTACGTTATGATATATTAATACTTGGTGTATCGCTTTGTGTTAATTGACTATTTCATCAACGCAAGATCGTACTAAAACATTGATATAGTATAATCAGATTGCGAAACTGAAGTGACAATGGGCAGGGCACATAGCTCGACGGATATGTGGTCGTTGGGGCAGTAATGTCCTCGAATCGCGACCACGTACAGAAAAGACGTAGTAGGCGCCACAAGACGGACTGATGAACTGGTCAAGATCGCCGGAATAGGTTTGATGAGGGCAGTGCAGGACCGATCGTCGTTGAGATCTTTGGGGGAGGCCTTTGATTAACAGCGGACGGCTGAAATGATAAATATATATATAATCATAAGTAGGACTTCGTGAATCGCAGCTAATTGGTGATAAGTCGTTTTAATCTTAGTCTGTACATCTGCCAAGTGATCGAAGATATTGCATTGCTAGAAATATGTTTGCGAGAGCGAGAGTATGCTACTTCTTCGCAATAATTCGCCAAAGAATTGCACCTTTTTAGGATCGAATGAGACGCTCCAACAACGAAATTCTGATTTCCAAAAACGATGACTGTCTCAAACAATGTGAATAATAATGATATTTACAATCGATGGATGGACGCCCATATTGATAAAAATATTTTTTTTAAATATAAATTATTTTATTTTATTAAATTTTTTAGAATTTGTATTAATTTCATTTTAATTTTTAATATGACCTTAATGTCAATTGTATTTTCTATGGGTTGGTTATGCCTGAAATAAATTATTATTATTATTATACATACGAATAGCTGTGCGTCTGTAACAAAAAATGAGGTATACATTGTATATTTCAATAGAGTATTTATTCAATAAATTATATATTTTGGCTTCATTCAATTGTAGCCGGTGACGCATTGAATCATGAAAGCATGACGCATGAAATTGAATGTGACTTACGGCCGTTCCCAATATACTATCTACAGATAGAGATAAATTACTACCATTTACTGTCAGTAATTAGCTGTCAATAATCTGATGCTGTCCCAATATACCCGATAAGCTATTGTTATCGCCTTTTATTGGGACGCGTGAATTGCAATTTCCATACAAACTTCTATCGCTGGTAAGCTATACGTCTCCCATTGACAGACAGCGTGTATGGATAAGGTGAGTTACCGTTTATTCCCCATATTCATAATAGTCCGCTAACTTAAAGCAGCCGCTAACTTTGAGCTACTTTGAACATATAAAAATGTTGGTTAAAAGGACTGGCGAGTGAGCTTCTTATATTTTTCTACTTCCATATCGTTTTACCTAAAACAAACCCTTTAACTATATCACGAAGCCATTCATTCCTACAGAGCGTATGGTAATGATTATTTGCAAACGATTCAACTGTACTTCAATGAAAAGTTTTTGAATAGTTTTATGGCATTGACTACAAACATTCACCCCCTTATTCATAATGGTCCGCTAACTTTAAACAGCCGCTTAGGAGTGTTTTTTCTCATTCTGACTTAGGTCAATAGAAGAAGACAGAGTGAGAACTAGCAATGCTTTAAGTTAGCAGACTATTATGAATAAGGGGGTATATGTTTATTGGGACAGATAAGTCAACGAAAGTTACGATTTTCATCTCAAGTAAGAGATAGACTGAATATTGGGAATGGCCGTTAACGAGATACTTCACGGACGAAGATTGTGCAGTTATATGGGTCGATATCAAATGTGCTCTTACTCATAAACGAGTTAGGACCACTATGTCGCATGCGATCTTCTCATTCGGTTTTGTATTAATTTGTCATTACTTTTAAATTAAGATAATCCCTATAATATTATACATAATACTTGTTTTTTTTTGTCATTTGTATTATTTTTATGTTAATAGTTTTTATTTTTTTTACCTCTGTAAGTTCTTTTTTACTTTTATTATCTGTGTGGTTTGTGTTTGTTATTAATAAAGTTTTCATTCATTCATTCATTATAAAAATATAAACAATCAGTACTACTATACGCTTCTAACTTCATGATAATGATAATATGACGAAACTTTTCGCAACTTTTACTGTAAATAGTAATTTTCATTTCTATGATACAAGAAATAAGGGATTGCTTATAACTAATTCTAGTAGGCTTCATAAGATACATAATAGCTTTAAGGGTAAATGAATAATAAAGTCTATTCAGGAATTATCTATGAATAAATTTAAATGTTTTATTAAAAAATGGCTCTGTCGTAAATCCTACTACTCCACAGCTCATAAGTCTAAGTGATCAGACAGCCTGGGACTAGATTAAGATTATTTTATAGCAATAACTGGATGGCTGGATCACTTGGCGTTGCGTTGAGACGTCGCTTCATTGTGTGTCTTCTACTGCATTTATCACGGGGAGTGTTCCGAACAGCTGTTTAACCTGATTCCTGTCGCCGAATTCCACCTTCGCACGACACGCCACAAATTAGGATATCATCCCCACCATCTGGATGTGTGGCGGTCCTCCACAGTGCGGTTTTCAAGGAGCTATCTTCCACGTACTACAAAGCTGTGGAATGAGCTTCTTTGTGCGTTGTTTCCGGGACGATACGACATGGGTACCTTCAAAAAAAGCGCGTACACCTTCCTTAAAGGCCGGCAACGCTCTTGTGATTCCTCTGGTGTTGCAAGAGAATGTGAGCAGCGGTGATCACTTAACACCAGGTGACCCGTACGCTCGTTTGTCCTCCTATTCCATAAAAAAAACTCTCAGTGCGCCATTTGTTATGCTTTTATGCAACAGCATCATAGAGATATAGGCCGGTTTACTTACTTTACTCGTATGTTTCCAACTTGTTTTGAACCTAACTTGATCCACACTTTGTCACGAGCAATGCCGTTCTTAAGGCTGTATATACCTCTGACGCTGAGATCTATACATCGTACGTAGATATCACTCTAGCTTTGCTTACTGTAACTTAACTGAGGGCTTAGCATAATGTTTGATTTTGTTTATAAAGTCAAGTTTTCGTTTTTTTTATGGAATAGGAGGACAAACGAGCGTACCTGTTGTTAAGTGATCACCGCCGCCCACAATCTCTTGCAACACCAGAGGAATCACAGGAGCATTGTCGGCCTTTAAGGGAGGAATTACACTCATCTAAGCTTAACGTGAGTAAAGTGTGAGCAAAGTCTCAGTATGGTCTATAGATGTACAGACTGAGAGTACAAGACAAACTTTAAAGTTCTGAATCGTCACTATGAATATTTCTTTATAAACTGCTATCCCAAGAAATCGCCAAGATAGCGCATAATTGAAGCAATTTCTATATGTACAGAACAGTAGAAGATTTTTTTTTTTAGATTTCTGATTCTTATAGACACTGCGAAAAAAACACCAAAATACCCCTAACTTTTACAGTTCGAGCCATGCTTATCATTCAATATAGATCATACGAAAATTTATTAATTTTACACCAATACTATTTAAAATGACATAGTTTTGTTATTTATGTAAAGAAAATTATTTCATGTTTGTAATGAATTAAAAATGCTTCTAATTCTGATTTAAAACTATGGCCATCTTGTACAGGAGAGGTTAACTAGCTGCGCTCGATTCCTCAAGGCCGTTGGCTTGGCCCCAGCCTTAAAAAAACCCCAGCTCATACTGGATTCGGCAACATTACTGTGATGCAATCAATGTCGGCCTACAATTTTCTAACAACACAAAACGTCAGACAGGAGAGTATATTCGGTGCTGGGGTCAAGAACATCAAGACACAGAACTTATAACAACCTCGACCTACGCTGTTGGTAGAGCTGGCGATGTAACATTATTTTGTAAACAATAATAGTTGGCAGCGTTATCGCAGACGAACAAAGATTTATGTAATGTGTGAATGGCGTCGAGTCGTTATGGCAAACCGCCCAAATTCAGACCAGTGCTGTCCTGACCACTGGTTCTTACCGACGCGTACCAGGTCCACGCGGATATGATAAATTCAATTTAGTCTGCTTTTATGAATCTACCACAGAGTATGCGAAAGTTCGTTATAATATATTTTAAATATGTGATGTCGGAATTAGCAACTATTAAAGAAAGTTATTTTCTAGAGGATTGAAGTTATCACAGTCTAAATTCTAAGATATACCTGTAATTAATAATTTAAATTACATTTCAATATCATCACTACGATTGACGAAAGGATATCAAAAGAAAATTAGCGCCGAAGCCATAGTTAGTAGGTATATTTAGAAGCACTATTATTCTATTAAGTGCGATTCATAGATCAATCAATTTAATTCCAGCCTTTGCGTGAGCTATTTTTTTTAATCGAAGAATAACATTACTTACATAGAGCCACAATTTATTGATTATTGCTATTAAAATACAACTCAAAGAGACTTTAACCACTACGTTCATTTAACTGAATAAATTGTAATACTGTAAGATTGTAATATCTTTTGCAAAATCGATACAGATAATTTAGAGCCAAGTTTATTGAAAACTATGAAAACTATACCTAGTCCATAGTAGAATTTCTCTACGTGATTGAGACTAAGTAATGTGCCAGTGATGTAGAATAAAATGACTTCTATACTTACTCTGTGTTCTATAAAATTCCACGAAATCAGCTGATAGTGCAAGCGAGACAGGCTATATCTGTGGATCTCTACATTTACGTCACTATTGACGATTCCACGCGCCTCAAGTATTCAGTGATCACAGATCAGTCATGTCGCGGTAACACGCGGTAATGGATGTGTTAAACGGGCCGTCACTGCGGTTACGCGGTGGCGTAAACACAAACTGTGAAAGCAAAAAACATGAGTTGAATATGTGCACAAGTGTAATGTCTCCAGAGACGAAACGCCTATTGCCGCCCACATCGGAGACGATAATGACAAAGCCGTTTCCTATCCGAGGTAAATCTGTACTAGGCTAACTAAAAATACAATACATGTGCCGCAGCTGCCTGGTGTCTACTGAGTGAGTTAGCAGAAATATGTTTCATATCAATGAATGCACTCAATAACTTACATAGAATTTTATACAAAATAACAACATTTAATCACTTAACGTATACAGACTCTGTGTGTATTGTATTAAATTAATTTAACATATTAATATCTAGGATTGTAGTGTAAGTTTGTTTAGGTACAAACAATTTAAAATATATTGTTAAAAGGCGGGTGAAAATAATGTATGACATGACATAAATGTCATTGTTTCATGCCATACATCGTTGTCAAAACAACAATTATTTATTTACATATTTTAAACAAATTGTGCTTCAGTTCAGGTCACCCAAAACAAACGCGTGGATGAGCAATGTGGGCTAAAAGATAATGTATTTTGCCTTTTGATAAGTGTGCTATGTATCTTACAGCATTATTTGGTCCCTTTAATAAGCACACTTCAAAGGGACTACTCAACATTTCGAAGTCTTAAAAGTAGAGGTAGAGACATGGGACTCTAGTCTCTACCATTACTATTATTACTGTTACTGGTTGCATGAAGGAGAAATAAACAGAAACCTCTTATTTTTTTAAATAATTAAAGTTATGTTGCAAAACATATTGAAGGCATTGCTTTAATTAATACTTATGTCGGAAGCGGGCAGTTTCCGTTTCCGATACTATCAAGAGCTTTTGAAATTGGATTGAACTTGAATCGGTAAAAGTCATTTTTACACGCTTTTTATTAGCTTCACCTGTATGAACGTTTGTTTGTTAACCGACTCATTTGGGCGCGATTTTGACCCACTTTAATCTGCCAGATTTCGTTCAAACTTCGTAGATTTATCGAGGATCGATGACAATACATTAATTTGATAAAACTATTCCATTTTTCAATATTCAAAATAAGATTTTTGTTAATTTATATAATTTACATCTATCGATCTAGGAATTGATTCTAATTTTAAATGTCAAAATAAAATTTAAATTTTTTAGTTCGGTTTCCTATAAAAAGCGTTTTTTTTTTTTCGTTTTTTTAACTACTAATATTATGTTGCTACTTTATAGTTTCTACTTAGACTTATAACAATATTTGTCGCATATAAAAATTCACAAATTAAAGATTTAATTTTATTAAAATTCAAGATTTTTAGTTGAAATTGTAGATAAGCATTTTGGAGCGAATTGCGATCGTTTGTCCTGTTTTTAAAGCAACACCCGACTTTTGTTTTTTTTTCATTTTTGAAAGTATATTACTTGATTAAATCTTTTTTTCATGAAAGCCACCTGAAGAGAAGTTTTTCATTATGTGTTATCTTCACTAGCTATGAACGAATTCTAATTGCTTAAATTTGATGCTCGTGTTTCCTTTTAAAATGTTTTAATAATTGCAGACATTCTCTTGAGTAATGACCTCGCCAGCAGTCCTTATATTAACTCATCTATCATTTCGCTAAATTTGAGATAAAATGTCGTCTAGTTCCAAAATAATTAATTTTAAAAGCCAAATAAAATCGGCCAATTGATTTAACCATATTTGTTTATTAAAAAAGGATACAGTTAATTTACTATTACAGCTAGTTATAGGATGTGGCACATATCTTGAGCGGTGAACTTTGCGCCGCTTATGAAGGTGTAGGTAATAAAATATAATCCCCGTGCGTTAAGAAGGGAATAGGGTGTCGCCATAGTTACGTCAGCTTCATGCAGACACTCCGACAATTCACCCTTGGAGCGCGGTTGTTAAATGGCGTTACTAGGTTCATCGAATAAGTAAACTAGTCAATATTAAGTATATAAAAACTATAAACGCCGTCCTGTAAAAAAGTTTTTTTCAGATAAATCAATCATAACATAGTAATTCAATAATTTTTTCAGATGAATCGTACAAATTGTGCTTTTCCTTAATATAATAGGACCTTTAATACACCTAGTGGAAATCTATGAATTATGTGGAAATGGAGGAGCTATTTAACTACACGGAGTAAATTTTAGGTATACCTTCTTGATAGTACAATAAGTAGTGTTTTACGAAAAGTAACAATGACACACACCACACACATTCACACATGTTCAAACACACACACAGACATCCTGTTCTTATAATATTTTACTTTTGTTATATTATATTTTTATAGACTTAATTTGTGATACCTAGTTTTCGGTACTGTTAATTTTAATTGATATGAAGGAGCGTGGCCTTCTGGCACGGGTGTTCCTCACTTAATAGAAGGTCACATCCACTATTATGTTTGTACCATTTTTGTTTCTGTAATAAATATTTTTTAATTTTTAATTTTCTCAATTTTCATTTAATAGTGAGTAAAACAGATGCGCACGTATATAGCCGTGAACACATAAGAATAACCACCCGCATCACGTTGACGTCTGGCATTCCACAACCGTGCGTTTTGCAAGAAATTTATTTCTTCGCACAGACACTTTGTGGAAGCAATTACCGGCTGCGGTTTTCACCTTTCACCTTCAACAAAAAGCATACCTTAAAGGCCGGCAACGTATTTCTTGTCACCTGTGTTGCGGCGGGGCGGGCGGCGGGAAACCATGGGCGGTTTCCTCACCTCTCGCCATCCCGTGAGCCTCTTGTCCGTCTGCCCCCTCTTCCATATATAATAAACAAATAAAAGAAACAGTAGTTTTAAGGTAGATCTACACAAAATGCACTCAACAATTTGATCTTAAAATTATCGTCACGTGAATTAATGAAGTGGTTATAAAGCATTAGATTTACATTAGAATATATCGTTAAGTCAAGAAATAATAGTATTTTAATGTTCTACGTTATTAACTATTTATGACGCTTAAATGTATATTATTTCTGGGTTTAAACTTACCTTATTCAATTTCATGGTAAGAAAGGGTTAATTTAACTTTGATTAACGCGAATATTAGACTTTTAAAAGAAGAAAGAAACATTTTTATTTTTTTACTTTGAAAGTTACATTTTTATTATTGTTTTAGTTAACCCGACGTTTCAAGACCTTTCCAGATATCGTTTTCAGGGGGACTGCCAAACGAGATCTGGAAATGTCTTGAAACGTCGGGTTACGCAATATACTAATGTTAACAAAGTAACAATTATACGCGTTTTAATCCTTTAAAAATTTTTGTATTTAAATGGGTTTAAGTAATTGTAAAAGGCTATCGTCGATACAACGACTTCGAGTTAAAGTAATTAATTAGGTAATTGAATGAGCGATTTCTTCTTCATTTAGGCATTTAAGGGCAAGAGGTTATCTTGCGAAAAAAGAACAAAGATAATTAGTCATAATCATACATTGACCCCCTTATTCATAATAGTCTGCTAACTTAAAGCATTGCTAATTCTCACTCTGTCTTCTTCTATTGACCTTAGTCAGAATGAGAAAAAACACTCCTAAGCGGCTGTTTAAAGTTAGCGGACCATTATGAATAAGGGGGTGAATGTTTGTAGTCAATGCCATAACACTATTCAAAAATTTTTCATTGAAGTACAGTTGAATCGTTTGCAAATAATCATTACCATACGCTCTGTAGGAATGAATGGCTTCGTGATATAGTTAAAGGGTTTGTTTTAGGTAAAACGATATGGAAGTAGAAAAATATATAAGAAACTCACTCGCCAGTCCTTTTAACCAACATTTTTATATGTTCAAAGTATTCACAGGTTAGTTAAGACAACAATCATGATATTATGAATCGTATTCGAAGTTACTTAAATAATAGCAGCGAGTTCATACCTTCTGCGATCCTCTTGTTGATAGAGTGACAAAACTATCTACTATACTTATATAATAATACGATGCAAATCTGATAACATCGCACTGCGCCCACAGCTGGGAGAGAAGATAAAATTACTGATGAGTAACTCAGACTCAAGAGGTGTTCTTGATCTATACTCATACTTTGGTATGATAGAGATTGATATTTGGTAGAGCCTCAAAGGACCGTTTATCGTAAAAATTCTACTTATTAGTGTACCTATTGAAACTTATGTGACATTATGACAGAATGTCTCATGTTGTTGTTATTTGGTAGAGCCTCTAAGGATCCTTTGTCGTCAATATTATGCTTATTTGTATAGCTAAGACTTAAAGATGCCTCATGCACCACTTATTTAGAAGAATTTCTAAGGATCATTTCTCGTCAATATGTCAATATGTACTTATTAGGATAGCTACTATTGAGACTTAAAGATAGAGTGCCTCTTGTGCCTGTCATTTGGTAGAGCTTTTAAGGATCATTTATCATCAATATTTATTGGAATAGTTATTGAAATTTAAAGAAAATGCCTGATGTGCCATTGTTTTGATAGAGCCTCTAAGGATAGTTAGTTGTCAATATTCTACAACTAGGATAGTTATTGAACCTTAAAAGTAGTGCTATTCATGTGCCCGTCATTTGGTAGTGAAACTTTAGGGCTTCTTTGTGCTACTATTCTATTACGTATTATCCTATGCGTTTACTAGGTTTCTATCAGAGATAAAATGGCAGTTGCAATATTGATTGTTTAACAAGCACTTATTGGATTAACTGCCACATCGTAAACAGGTAAGAGGTTCAACATCGTGTCAGTAGAGCTTATGTACTGTATCGTGTATATTGCGTGACCCTGTGTCCTTGATATTCATTTTATTACGTTGGCTATTGTTATATACAAAATTCAAGTGCGATTTGATCTTATAAGGACTCTATTCTATCATACAAGATATAATATTAGATTACGTAGAGTGCAAAAAAATGCTGAAAGAGTTTCTTATTCTTCTCTGTCAGAGCATCATTTGTTTCCGAAGTGGTAGTAGTGTCTAGTATATTAGAAATGACATCAAAAAGACCAGTGGAAGGCTCCTTTGCACAGGAAGCCGGCTAGATTATGGGTACCACAACGTCGCCTATTTCGTCTGCCGTGAAACAGGAATGTGTTAGCATTACTGTGTTTCGGTCTGAAGGGCGCCGTAGCTAGTGAAATTACTGGGCTAATGAGACTTAACATCTTATGCCTCAAGGTGACGAGCGCAATTGTAGTGCAACTCAAATTTTTTGGGTTTTTCAAGAATCCTGAGCAGCACTGCATTGTAATGGGTAGGGCGTATCAATTACCATCAGTTGAACGTCCTGCTCGTCTCCCTATTTTCATATAAATAAAAAAGGATTTTATGCCCTTTATTATATCGTACAATATATCGCGTCGATCGCCCAACCATTCCTTGTGCACATCAACAGTGTTGCATCACAAGTGTCAACTTCAAACGATTCCTCCGCGTTTACGTCCGCACTCTCCACGCAAACCATCCCTAAATCTTATCCCTAATCCCCTCTTGCAGAGATTTAGGAACACACCGCTGCAACATTTTGACATCCCAATTATTGTTTATTCATTTGGAACCAAGTAGATACAAAAATTTACAAATTATACAAGTAAGTTTCGGCAGGAATCAGGTCACACAGCTCTTCGGAACATGCCTCATGATAAGACATGCTAAGCTTGACAGAAGTAACTCTGAACAAAAAAGATTTATATCTTGCACATGCGAGGATTGGAATTCGATTAGTTTTTTATAGAAATAAGTAACGGAATGAACATATACTGACCCACTGCACCATCATAAGAATCATAACAGTGACACACTATAATCAGAAACAATATCACACAACGCGAATAGAGCCTGAACAACACCTGCGCCCGTCGCTTTAAGGCTTTATAGTGTCTTCTTTTAATAATGCACTTTATTGTAGTCAAACCTTACCGGTACCTTCAAAAAAAGCGCGTTCACCTTCCTTAAAGACCGGTAACGCTCTTGTGATTCCTCTGGTGTTGCAAGAGAATGTGGGCGGCGGTGATCACTTAACACCAGGTGACCCGTACGCTCGTTTGTCCTCCTTTTTCCATAAGAAAAAAAACCCTTAAAAATGCAACCCTATAGTGAAATTGCGTGTAAGGATTACTATTTATGTGCAGCATCTTCACGCATCCTTTCAAATTAAAATTCCAATATTTTTATTCAAAATAGGATTTAAAATCACTTATTGAACGTCAAAAACTACCGCCTATTCGAAATAGTATGCCTCAGTCTTGTGAAGAATGGGCGCAAGAAACTCAGCGGGATTTTATTTTCTTAATTTATTTTAGTATCGTACAAATCGATCGCACCATTCCCAGTCTGTGGTTTCATCAAGAAAATCATTTATGTTATAGTAACCTTTACCACAGAAACGTTTCTTAACAATCCTTTTTAAACTTGGTTACTCATTTGTTTTGCATTTTTCTGGGATCATGTTGTAAAAGCATATACAGTTTATGCATAACACGTCTATAAAAGACCGAAACACAAAACATATAAAATTTGTCGATAGAAAAAAAAAAAACAAACTAAAATGTAAAGTCTCATAAGACTGTACTAACTAATTATACCGCGTATCCGGGACTCTATATTTCAACAACTCATGTATGTTATTTTCATTAACTAAATGCCCAAATAACATAATTCGCAAATGTTTACCGTTCAGTTTTAATTATTAGTTAGTTCGCCGTATGATCGCAAACAATAGATAAGTATGTCCAGAGTTGATAGATTGCAACTGCATATTAATAGACAATGAACCAATTGTCCACTGTGTATCGTATGACAGTTCTCATTAGTGTAACACAAGATGGACGCAAACAACTCGAAACACAATATTGTATATATATAACGCGATAGCCGATAGTTGTGAACATTGTAAAGATGCATTAGTTTAGTCATAAAACACTGATAGCTTATCTTAAATTATTTTTTATTTATCTCGTTGACGAGTCAATTATTGTTTTAGATAGTTATATCTAAGCGTCAGCTCACGTAAGCTTTGAAGATGACATTGTGTCATAGTGATGTGACAAAGTATGAATAAATAGACATAGAGATATAAAGAGTTTCTAACGGCCGTTCCCAATATTTAGTCTATCTCTTACTTGAGATAAAAAGCGTAACTATCGTTGACTTTTCTGTCCCAATAAACTTATCGACGGTAACTCACCTTATCCGTACACGCTATCTGTCAATTGGGATGACGTATAGCTTACCAGCGATAGAAGTTTGTATGTAAATTGAAATTCACGCGTCCCAATATAAGGCGATAAGAATGACTTATCGGGTATATTGGGACAGCTTCAGATTATTGACAGCTAATTACTGACAGAAGAAGGTAGTAATTTATCTCTATCTGTAGACAGTATATTGGGAACGGCCGTAAGTCGAGTTGCCGGGATCAATAGTTAAACAAAACCATGTTCCACGTTTATATTAAACACCTTTATGTACATATATTATAATTAATACTTGATTCGCTTGAACATTTCAAGCGAAAATAAATTAATTTGATAGCACACCCCTTTCAAGTGTTGGTAGATATTTTGACGTGAATACTCTACGTATGTAACATTATGAGAATGAAGACATTGGAACGTATGAAGGACCAGTAGAAGAAGTAGGTATATCAGCGGCTAGCTACGAGCTGCATAATTACACTATCCCAGATGATTTTAATATGAAAATTAATAAATCTTGACGTGAGCCTTCAAGAAGATTCTACTAGGAGTTATTAAAAACTAAAGGAACGCAATGTACAAACTGTTGGTTTGGATAGATCCTATTCAGACGACGAAACAGAAAACTTAAGAGTTGCCGAGAGAATGCCAAAACGTGGCGAGATCTGCTCATCAACTATCAGCGCGGCCTCACACCAAGGAATGGCGAGCAGCAAGGATAATCAAAATCGGGGAGTGGCCATTATAAGTTTCAAAACCTTGTGCTTGACAAGTCAAGTGAACTATGCAACATTTATCCAGACCTACTAAAATTAATTGGGCAATAAAAGTATCATTAAACCAAAGGCGATAGAAAGGACTACTGTCTGCCATCTCCAAAGATATGTCGGTGGCGCAATAAATACAACTGCTGATACTCACCACGGACCCCAGTTCGATCCTAGAACGTACCAATGTATTTTCGGTTTTCGATCTCATACCTATGTATGCTTATTCGACACTTTACAAACGAATAGGTTAACTACGCTATAACCATTCCTATGGGCTGCTGTGATCATATTACCCCATCAGGTTACCCGTAATCTCGTTAGTCTTCTTATTCCAAAAAAAATCTCATTCAATCCCATAATTCTGACCTTCTTCCTCGTGAAGTTTATTGAAAAATTCCTAGACAAATAGTAAGAGATTATGGTCTAAGTCCATCCAGCTTACAGCACAACTGGAGTATAGGCAGATCCATGAAAACAAGTCTTTAAGCACATTAGGGTGCATTTTCTCATACCCCGATATACACATGTGTTTAGGGACTTGTAAACAAAAGTAGACTTCACCACTATCGAATTGGTTAGTTCAAACCGCAATGTCCTAATCCTCTTCAAGTCGGGGATCGAGTGCTCTGTGAACGGCTAGATCATTTGGCGTTGCGTAGAGACGTCGCTTTATTGTGTACCGCATTTATCACGGGGAGTGTTCCGAATAGCCGTTTCACCTGATTCCTGTCGCCGAATTCCACCTTCGCGTAAATTAAGATATCATTCCCACCATCTAGATATATAGCGTTCCTCCACAGTGCGGTTTTCAAGGAACTTTGCATAACAATGGAGTGCCGCTCAGAATTATTGAAAAACCACAAAAATTTTTGTTCTAACATTTATATTTACTTCATATTTAAATGTATATGTACGTAAATTGAAACGAACCCAGCTTGACAATATAGATACGATAGATATGTGGCGTTAAAAGTAAGATAAATAAGTACAGTACGGTTGTTATCAAGTGCATCATCAACAGTTATCACGTGTGTGGATAACACTTGCATCGTGCTCTCCAACCTTGACTCACTTCTATTATCCAAATGTAGTGGTTGTCTTGAATGTTAATCTCCTAAGATTTGTCTTTCACCACTTCGACAAGTGTTTCGCCTCTATCCGAGGCACCCTCAGGAGATGTTGAGAGAATTCGGTAATTCAAAGGATAATTATGAATTTCCGCAACATAACGCCTAATTCAGTAAATTTTAGTAGTATCCGTTCGATCGTCCGCAGACAGACTATATATTTATCAACGATTTATTAAAACCAAAATGGCCGACATGCAAAAAAATATTTTCTTAAACAAAAGTAATTAAAAAAATATCGTGTACGAAGATATGGATCCCTTAATCCCCAAACGCACTTGACCGGTTTATTTTTTCTTGTGAGGGACAAAAAATCTTCAGTAAGTCACCAACGAAATAAATTACAAACAATGAAATAAAACTGGCTCAAATATCTGCTGCAATTCTTCATGGCATGCTTTGGACGAGGTTTTTTATGAGTTCTAGGATACGCTCCCATTCAGCCGCAAATCTTAGTAATTTTAAGCGCTTGGATGTTCTGTGGGGCTGGGTATGCAGCTTTGCAATCTTCAAGATTGTTTTTGAAGTTATTGTCGGTAGACTTCTGATTTCGTAATCTTCTTTTCAAAGAAAGGTTTCTTGAAACCTAGTCCAAGTCCTTTGAACAATGAAACGACTGACACCAAACCGTTCCAACACATAATAATATTGAGTACAGCTTCTTGAAGAAGAGTTACTATATTAGCAGAGATCATTGTCTTGTCTGCCATATTAAGGTGTAAAATTTGTCACGAAAAACAAATTTTAATAATTTAACATCAACATCAATTCATTAAAATAAAAAAAACCTCTTTTATTTATTAACGGCCGTTTTCAAAAACCTGTCTATCCTTAGTTAAACTTACTAGAGGTAGACAGATCTATCCTTTTACGCTTACTTACATTTCAATAACCTATCGACTGATAGCATTGGACTATAACTAATATTATATCTATATTGGACATTACCACAGTAGACATATGTCTACTGTGATATTACTATGGACAGTTAAAATCTTGTCATTAAAAGTTATTGAAAATGGCCGTTATAGCACAATATCTAAACTGCGAGCAGACGCTCAAATCGATTAGAATATTTTAAGTAACTTTGAAATTTTAATATTTGCAATATTTTAGTTTACTTGCCCGTACTTTTTAAAACGTAGACAATTGTTTCTAATTAATTGAAGCATATAAAACCTCTTTTGTTCAAGATTTCCATAGGTGTAAAAATTTTCGGTGCCTGCAACCACATGAGCAGTATTCATGATACCAGTACTCCTGAATTCCGATTTCACATTAATCCTCTGTATTTATAGACCACAGTAGCTCCGTGGACAAGCCCAAGAGCCTCCCATTGTATCGCACAATACGATAAATGGATAGACCGAAAAATTCAGGTACTCCAGGGATTAGAATGTCAGGGGTTGGTACCTACCTACCTACTCCCTTGTTGTAAAGGTACTTTAAACATGAAATTGATGGTAAATTTCGAAGCAATTAAAACAGCTCCATTCCAATAAGTATAACGTTAATTAAGATAAACGAAACATGTTTTGTACATCTACATACAAAATTAATTAAAAAGTGAATTAGTTTTAATTCCCATGTTATACCGATCATAGAACGAACGTATTTACTAAAGAAGTTGTTCGGCTAATAATTTATGTGTATGAAATTAAAATGTCTTATAATTAAACCTTAGATAGTTTATAAGTCTAGATAGACTGTTACAGCTGTTGTCGAAAAAAATTGAAGTTGTCTCTTAACCTCTACTTTGAGCACGCCTATACTAGGCGAGGCTTTAAGGGAAGTGTTGTAGAAGAGCGGTGACACGACAAATGGGGTTTTTTTAGTAGTAAACGCGCAAACTTGAGTTCTTCAATCTAAGAATTATACAGACAAACTGTTAATGCTGATTATTTATACTCGAAATATCTTTTAATAAGTTAGAAGCTTAGATTATTTACATGAAAAAAAAGTGTGGTTACCATTTGTGCTCAGGGCTTTTATTCTACGTATAAGTATTTCGTGAGCATAACACTAATACCCTATTTCTTGTTTTGTGTTTTAGTGATAGGCATTATCACGCTCGTGGAAATGGTTTTGACTTGTGGCGGTCTCATGAGGTGGATAGTTCCCTCCCCTAAAATATGGTTGAGGGAAGCGATGGCTTCGATGCGTCATGCTCGTGAACCGGCGCTACTTGTGACGGCTTTTTGGGGTGGTGATATGGAGGGTAGTTGCAAGGAGTAACATGTCTTTAGGGAGAAAAGTTTCCTAAGTGTCCAGCTTATTATAGTAAATAACAGTTCTAAAGCCTTCCACAATGGCGCTGGTATAAGCACAGGGTATGGTATGAAGTATGGTGAATGTAGCAATTGTTAACGAATTGAGATAAGTATTGAGTTAAAAAATTCGACAACTTACGTTATACAAAATAATGTATTAAATATAACCTTAAAGAATTATTATGAGAAATCGTGTAGCTAGAGTGATTAGTATTATTTTTAATTTGGCGCTTATTTTAAGATTAAACTGATGCTACTATGGCCCTAATTTAATGCATTTTGTTGAACACTTTTTCATACTACCCTCAATGGGTGGCTTAAAATGTTAAATGTCAAACGTCAACAGTCTTTAGTGTAATTTTTTGACCCACAATCTAATTCACTATACTTGGGTGCCTACCTTATCCTGACATTAGCTAAATTGGACGTAATTCCAGAAAAACGTTCCAAACCACAATCATGTCGAAGTTGAGTTAAGAACACAAAACTGGGCACATGATTCATATTAACGGACTGATAAAAAATGGCAGCCCTTCTGTCACTATTTAAATCACATCATGACTTAGTAGCCCAACCCACATGTATGGAATACACTAATATTTATTAAACTTTAAACACGAATTCCTTAAGATGTTATGTTTGTGGCTTTGAACGTTTATCAGGAACTACGTGCAATTGCGCTGGACGTCCCACAAAAGTCACACTATATATGATAGAATAGAATACAAAAATAAATGACTTTTGAGTTTGAAATAAAATTTCATTTCATAGAGCTAATGTTAGTTCTTATGTTAAATTACAATTTATTTAATTTTAAAAAAATATATCACCCGAACGAAAAACAAAACAAGGTCGATTAAAACATTAAATCAAACATTAATATCTCCATAAATTAGATTATTTCCATTGATACATAAACTTCTTCTTACGGTCGTTTTCAATAACGTATCTCTAGTTACGGATACATTGCTGTCACCGTTTAATGACAAGATCTTATCTATCCATAGTTATGTCTAATATAGTTATAGTCCAATGCTTTATGTCGATAGGTTATTGAAATGTAAGTAAGCGTGAAAGGATAAATATGTCTACCTCTAGTAAGTTAAACTAAAGATAGATAGGTTATTGAAAACGGCCATTAAACAATAAATCATAGACTTAAAATACTCGTTAGTTATGGATTTAGTGTCTTGGCAACACTAGACTTTTTGTAGCAATTGGGGGAATGTAGAAGGATTATTTACGAACAAGTAAAATAAGAAGGACTTCGTGTCACCTTACATAACAGTGAGGCACCAAAACAAGCCGGTAAACGTGTAAATACATAGCCCCACGCATACACTTACACTAATACAAGCCGATCGGCCGCCATTATGAGATTTGCCATCGTCTGTGACAGATCAGTTTGCGTCGCAATAAAATATTTTAAAAATGCCGTGGTCCGTTGTGAAAAAGTGTAAAAACAATACTATAAAAGTATTTATGGATATATGATTATTTAAGGGAGAAAAAATTGTGTATCTGGTAGTGGTCCCCGTAACCGCACACACACTAGCATAAAGGCTGCTAATATCACGGCGCGGAGTCCTTCTTTTTTTACTAGTCCGCGGGATTATTTATAGTGCTTATCATCTGATAAAAGCTAATTCTACCGAGTTCTTGGTATTTATAGTTCATTTATATTAATACGCTTCTCGAAGTTGTTGCTTTTGCCTTGGAATATTTTGATCACGACTCCGACTCATGACTATAACCTAAGAGATTATTATATTTACTTAACACACACAGAACACAAGACTATTCATACAAACAATAAGATATTGACAGTGTTTGACGTAAGTGACAGCCAATCAAAGTACGATAACATTGACGAGCTGTTCCAGTCTGAGACGAAAGAGCAATCATTTATTTACACAAATTAAATTTGTAAACAAAATTTATGAACGATGCGGGACTCGAATCCACTGAGCCAAGCGTTCGAGTGACGTAACGTTCATAAATCTTGATATGGCTTGTTCAACTCTCAGGTTGTGGCTTGACGAAACGAATGATGAGGTAATATTCAAAAAAGTTATGATAATGTGAATAAAATAGCACGACTTATTTAAAAATATAATATTACTTCGGATTAAGTTCAATGTCGTTTATATTTATTTACAAACCAATCATTTCATTACTACGGTCACATATTTGGCTCACATTACTGCGAGTTTTTTTTGTACTTGATAATGCAATTATAGAAGTTCTTAATTCAAAAATCCTTTATAAGGCTTAGTACAACTTTTACCAGTTGGAGGCTCCTTTGCACTGGATGCCGGCTAGATTATGGGTACCACAACGGCAACTATTCAAATTCAAATATTTTTATTCAAAATAGGATTTATTGAACGTCAAAATCTACCACCCATTCAAAAGAGACTGCCTCAGACCTGAGAAGAATGGGCGCAAGAAACTCAGCGGGCTTTTTTTTATATAAAATATGGATTACAATGTAATATCGTACAATAAACATTTATAATTAAAGAGCCTGAGGGTGTTCGCTTTAATCCCAGTCCGTGGTGTCATTAAGAAAATCGTTTATGCTATTATAACCTTTCCCACACAAACGTTTTTTAACAATTCTTTTAAATTTCGGAACACATTTGTTTTGTACATTTTCTGGGATCATATTGTAGAAGCATATACATCGCCCAACAAAAGACTTACTAACTCGACCCAACCGAGTAGTAGGCATAACAAGTTTATGTTTGTTCCTCGTGCTAACATTCTGTATGTCACAGTTTCTAGAAAATTCCTCAATGTGCTTATGAACATACAAAACATTATCAAAAATGTATTGAGAACCAACAGTCAAAATGTTTATTTCTTTAAATTTTTCTCTTAGTGATTCTTTAGGACCGCGTTATAAATCGCGCGAATAGCTCTCTTCTGCAGCAAAAAGATAGTATTAATGTCGGCCGCTCTGCCCCATAACAATATACCATAGGACATAATACTATGAAAATAACTAAAGTATACTAATCTCGCCGTATCTATGTCAGTTAACCGTCTGATTTTCTTAACCGCATATGCTGCAGAACTAAGCCTATTCGCCAATCCTTCAATATGGGGGCCCCACTGCAATTTGGAATCAAGAGTAATGCCAAGAAATATAGCAGATTCCACTGGTTTTACCACCTCTCCATTTAGTAAAATATTCGCATCTACAGTTTTGACATTTGGCGCGGTGAATTTAATATATTTGGTTTTAGGATTATTTAACAATAAGTTATTGGCGCTAAACCAGTACACGATGTCAGATAGAGCATTGTTTACTTCGTCATATAAAACTTGGCTTCGTTTCACTTTGAATATAAGTGAAGTGTCATCCGCAAACAATACCACCTTGTGTTTTTTTTCTACAAGGTTAGGTAGATCATTTATATAAATTAGGAATAGGAAGGGTCCAAGAATAGACCCTTGTGGTACCCCATACCGAGAGGAGTCCCAGGAGATCTCCTGCCATTCACCTCGACCCTCTGAATCCTATTATTTAAATATGAGATCAGAAGATCGAGTGCAGATCCTCTTATACCATAGTGGCATAGTTTCCTGACCAGCGTTGAATGTTGAACACAATCAAAAGCCTTAGATAAATCACAGAAGATACCAAGTGCATTCTGTGACTCCTCCTAGGCCTCAAAAATATTCCTGATGAGTTCAACACCTGCATCCGTAGTCGAGCATCCCCTAATAAAGCCAAATTGTTTTATATGAAGTAACTTATAAGTGTTAAAGTGAGTAAGCATTTGGCTTAAAATAATTTTTTCAAAAATTTTACTAAGGGTCGGCAACGCCGAAACAGGGCCATAGTTATTCGGGTCAGAAGTGAGTCCCGATTTAAATATTGGTGTAATTTTACTATACTTCAGAAGGTCAGGAAACACGCCATGTTCAATACAGCTATTAAAAACTAGTGCTAGATATGGTGGTATGACGTCAATAACAGAACTTATTATTTTTACAGATATGCCCCATATATCAGCAGTTTTTTTCATTTCTAAGGATCTGAAAGTATTAATTATTTCTGCTGGGCTAACAACACTGAATTTGAAATTTTGTTTACATTCCTTAACATTTTCCAATAGAATTGACTCGGCAACACTGGTGGAGGAGACAAGGGTGCTTGAGATGGAAACTGGAATGTCAGAAAAAAATTTCTCAAAAGCAGAAGCTACTTCCTGCTCAGAGTGGATTTTTGTATTGTTTATTATTAGATTATATTCAAACTTGCAGTCTTTCGCTCTTCCAGATTCCCAGTTAATAACTTTCCAAGTCCTTTTTATCTTATTTGAAGCATTTTTAATTATTTCTCTAATATGCATTGACTTAGCAATAGCACATAGTTTCTTAAATAATTTTGAATAATTTTTCACATATACAAGGAAAGATGCATCATGATTACATGATGATCTCTCACTATATAGTTCATATAACCGTTGTCTGCTCCCATGAATACCAGCTGTTGCCCAGTTGTTAAATGACAAGAGACCACCCGAGTTGACTGTCTTTGAAGTAAATATAAAAGCAAACTCTGTTTTAATTATTTTAAATAACTTACCATTCTGCCTTGAAGTAGTAATGTGTAAGCATAGCTGTGTTTCGGTGTGGCGCCGTAGCTAGTAAAATTACTTTTAAACATCTTACGTCTCAAGGTGACGAGCGCAATTATGGTACCGATCAGAGTTTTTGGGATTTTCAAGAATCCAGAGTGGCACTGTTTGTAAGGGGAAGGACGTATCAATTACCATCAGTTGAATGTCCTGCTCGTCTCGTCCCTTATTGGCATAAAAACACGGCCTTGTAATTGCTCTAGAATCGTAAAGGCGCTTAAGGCGACACTAAATGCCAGCGACCTTGAGCGATATGAGTTCACGGCTGCCGGCCATCTATGTAACAAAGCCAAAATATTCAAAATTCTTGCGTGGAAAACTGTTTATATGTTTACAATCCTCGTTAATCACTTCTAATCTGAATAAATAAACCTACACAAAAAAGTACAAGCTATAAGAATAACAGTTATGAGAGAAGTACCAAAAAAATGCGTCACGCCATGCCAAGAAACTTGTTCAACTTCAAAGAAAAGTAGTAGTTCAAAAAGGCTCGGCAATGTTAACTATAACCAACAGCAAGCATTAGCAACCTACAAATAAGACTTAAGGATATGTATAACAGGATTAAGTAGTGTTCATAGCTCGAAATGCTATAGTTTCACCACAAAACTTGTCTAAAAACACCATGTTGGCGCGTTTTCTGCTTACTCTTCGCCTTAAGCTGCGTTGGTCACCTTGCATTTTTAACAGATTTTAAAAAAGGAGGAGGAAACACAAATAAAGCAAACTTGAACATTCTAAATGAACATTATAATTTGACGCGCTTGAAAAGATAATTCTTAAAATGTCGCTCTTTTACTGCCCGAACTTTGTAACAATGATAATCGGTACATCCTTATAGAAACAATCGTAGATACAAAAGTTATAATGCTTTATTGTTCATTCAGTCTTGTTCAGGCATTTTACGATTATGTGTCTCAAGGCTGACACGTGCCACTACATCCCTACTAATATTACAAATGTGAATGTATGTTTGTTACGCTTTTACATCGGAGCTACTGCACCGATTTTGATTAAATTTGTTAGAGCGGTAGACTAGAGCTTGGGAAAGGAACCGCTACATTTTATCCCGGAAAAATAACTATTTCAATAGTAGGTTTAGTTTGCCATAGCAATCTTCCTCGAAATAAGATTTATGAATCTTATTAACATGTTGGGAACGGGAGCGAAAACGGGAACCGGAACTGGAATAGGACATGAGATAATCTTCAATTCCAAACTTGCTTATTATTTCTAAAAACCCTTTATCTACGCGGACGAAGTCGCGGGCATCAGCTAGTGTTACCATAACGGTGAATTGAGACCATACACAAAATAGTTATTATCAAATTTAATGCGCGCTCAACCGGCGTAGTCCTCATCCGCCTCGAACGTGTTTCGGTTTTCCGAATATACATGTACGGGTACTCGCCGCTCTTACTGGCTATAACCTAAGCCCTGGTGTTCCTACGTAGAATTGGCACACAGTAGACGTCGAAATGCAGATAATGGGCCGCAAATACCTTTTTACCTACATTTAAAATATCAATCAATTAATATTTATTATTATTTATATCAAATTTTTGCCACGCGTCGACTATCGTGCCTGTTATAAAAGCCTCATAATTTCTGAATCTTTTTTTATATCACACTAATAACTGGATTCGTAGATGTCATACACAATATGGCAATTTAATTAGAGAATAAAACTCCTAAGATCTGGTCAAGATCGCCGATTGATCTTCCGACTGATGATAATGATAAAACTCTGACACATCCAAATTTAGTAACAATTTTACTCCAGCAGTATTTACTCATTGAAATGACATAAATAGGTTATTTCAACCAAATGGTTAGTGAGCCTACTGAGCTAGAGGTCCCGAGTTCGAATCCCGGTAGGTGCAATCTTTTTGTATGATGAATATTAATGTTTGTTTCCAAGTCATGGATGTTTATATGTATTTATGAAGGTATAATTAACTATATTATATGTTGGGAACGGGATATATTATTATGAATACAACCTCCGGGATTGCAAGGGTGCAAAGGTGGGTGATGCCTACAGTCATTGGCCGGCTAGCTAGCTTATCATCCTATTCTAAAAACAGAAATGATTATAGGTAATAGAAGTTAATTCTGTAATTACCACTCTGTGATGGGTTAATAAAACGCCCACTATTTTTGTTAGATCAAGCTTTGTACATTAGCGTTCAATTGTATTTATAAAACATCCGGGATATTTGTATTGCTAGAGATAAGAATAAATAGATAAACTCGACCGTTCTAATGAGCAACTTTACTATATATACGAATACTTTTATAACTCAGTTAGTCGTGCGTTTTAATTTTATTGATTACCAGCTGACCCGACAGCTGTTCTGTTAATAGAAAATTGATGGAAGTATTCGGGAACGTAGTCGGGAAATGTAGGTGTGGGAATGTAGTCTAACGGCCGTTGCTTGAGATAAAAATCGTAACTATCGTTGACTTTTCTGTCCCAATAAACTTATCGACGGTAACTCACCTCATCTATACAAGCTGTCTGTCAATGGGACGACGTATAGCTTACCAGCGATAGAAGTTTGTATGGAAATTGCAATTCTCGCGTCTCAATATAAGGCGATAAGAATGACTTATCGGGTATATTGGGACAGCTTGAGTTTATTGACAGCTAATTACTGACAGTTGACAGTAGTAAATTATCTCTATCCGTAGATAGTATATTGGGAACGGCCGTAAAGCCATCGGATGATTAATATCGTGTATGTGTAAGCAGATTTTACATAACCGCTTTATAATTGCCAATTTTTTAAATATTAAAATGGATATAGTATTTATTCCTTAAGAGATACGATGCTATCGCAGACTTTTGTGTAGAACTATATACACGATGTATGGTGTATACATTATTTTATAATATCTCAAAGGGCTTGCCAAGCCAAATGTAATAGCAGGTACCTACACTCGCCACGCGTGACTTTGAGCGGGATAGCTTCATCAAGAACCTAACAACCCAAGCGGGCAGGCACCGACTTAAACCCTGTTAATAGGTAGCACATACAAATAACAGTATTTTATTAATAATAAAGGTGTAAGATTTGCATAAAGTGGTGAGATGTATTAAATTAAATCTTTACTAAGTAATTTGAAGTAGGTTTTTTTTAAACGAAGTTTTTTTTTTAAATATGTAGTGATATACAATACATCGACGATCTATAAAAATTAATTGCCAGGTCAAAATAAAAAGATATACGCATATATTCGGGGAGGACTGTTCCAGAGTGATGTAATGATATACCAGCACCTGCACCGTAAAAGAGTGAGGGCGTCTGAGTGCATGAACGAACGAATCAGCTGCTATGGAGATAGGTGCGAGGATGCACACTCCTTTGCACAGGATGCCGGCTAGATTATGGGGACCACAACCATGCCTGTTTCTACCGTGAAGTAGTAATGTGTAAGCATTATTGTGTTTCGGTCTGAAGGGCGCCGTAAATTACTGGGCAATTGAGACTTAACATCTTACGTCTCAAGATGGCGAGCGCATTGTAATGTGCTTGTAATGCCCTTATTTTCATAAAGAAAGGTATTTTACGCACTTTGAAAATTTCAACGGGAAACACCGCTGCTATGTAACACTATCCCAGACTGAACAGTAGCTGAAACTTTTTTGATTTCCTGTCTGACTCAAAGTGTTGCAATCATCAATATATTAAAATTAGAAACTCCTTCAGAATAATTAACATAATATACAACTTTAAAAAAAAATATCATTATGTAGCTACACGTACTCACACGCTTACATGTACACGGCCGTGTCGACGACACAGCCTCATGCCGATTTTTATTTCATTTAAATCGTAATAAATGCGTGATTGCAAGGCGTATTCAATGACCGCGGCTGAAATAAGGAAGGACTAAGGACGGTATTTGTAAAATGTCCAAGTAATATGTTTTTTTTTATTTAATATTTGAAAAGTTGGAACTATAGTTATTTTAACCTGAAATTTGAAATGTTGGTTCTTTATAGAGGACAAGTGCAAGCAAAAAGCAAGCTTTGAAAATACCCTACCACAAATGGCGTGAAATGGGGTTGGAAGGTTGTATGAAAGTCCTGTTTTTGAAGTTAGAGACGTAAAGTTCGTAATTTAGGTTACTCGATATAAATAATGAAAAACTGTACCTATACGTTATTTTGAAAAATCTCCCCTTAAGGGTGGTTAAATAGGGGATGAAATTTTGTATGGGAAATATTTAATTATTGTTGAATTGAAGTTTGGTACGTCTTTTTAGTGAGTAGGTATCAGCTAAGAAAATATTTTACGAAAACTCTCCTAAGTGGGTGAAATTGGGTTTGAAAAATTGGATGAAAATCTTATGAAGTTCCGCCGAAGTGGTAAGTACCAATATATTTAAAGTACCTTTGACACCTACGCCTTTCGATACTAAAATTATTAAATAAAAATATTGTTATACTTAGTCATTAAGACGAGGGATTGCTTGATGGAGTCAAAACGGCTCATTCTGCTTTGAAATTACCTTTGAACCTGACGATCGGATTACCAATTGCAATTTTAACATACTAACGATTTCTGGTTAAGAAATCATGCTACTCGATAATCTTATTATAATAATAAAGCAAAAATAAAACTTTGAGAAAAAAATAAAAATTGCGACCTCTTTAGGAATTATGAAGTGCGGTTTTTACTAGCGGTAGGACTTTTGTCGATAAGTTTGATTGCCCTTCCAGCAGGAAAATAATCTTATAGGAACTCAGTAATAATGCGCGGACGAAGTCGCGGGCATTGGTGGTAATAATAATAATTAAGCACTACATTGCCACGCAATCATGTAAGTAGTGCCTTTATACAATTATACCACAGAACTTCTTTTGATCGCTAACAACACTCTTAACAGTCATGTTCAGTTAGATCTTTGTTAATTGCAAAAGGCGTCTCAAGTTCACATACATTATGATCATCGCCTTTCACATTTAAGTCCGTGTTCCAGAAGGTTCCCATTGTTATCTCGGTTTTTATTATTTATTCTTATAATCTTTAGTAGCTTTTACCCGCGTCTTCGCTGGAGTTTATGTCCTTAAGTAAAGTCGGAAATATAATTCGAGATCAAAAATGAAAACAATGGTGTTGCCAACAACAAATAATAACATTTTTTATTGTGCGTGTTGAAATATACTAAAATATTATTTTAAATTTATAATTGTACTCTATATACATATAATTAAAAATTGCACAACGTTTTCTCTTCGATAAAAAACATTCAATATTTAGAAAGGTAAATTTATTGTGCAAACTTTGCTTCGACACTGGCAATATTGGCTCGTCTATAGAAGAAATACGTAAATAATGTTACACAAAATCTTGGTCGTAGAAGACAGGTATGGTTGCCATATTGTTTTGTTCATTCGGTTTCTGACGATCACCACTATTGAATGTGCTCTTCTTGCTTTTCGTTTATATATTACTAGCTGACCCGACAGACGTTATTCTGTTCATATTAAAAAAAAACTATTGCGGGTGGAATTTCGTAAAATCCGTTCTTAGCTGACCTCTACTCGGCGAAAGGAATATTCCTACCAAATTTCAAGTCTCTACGTGACTGTATACGTGGAAATCAATCAATCAATTATATATATAAAGCTCAATGCTGATATGGGTTTATTGCAATGTGACGTGTGTCACTTATTCTTGTTCATTCAAAATAAATGTACAGAAAGACGGATATCGGAGCCATAGCACCACACCAGTGGGAGGCTCCTTTTCACCGGATGCCGGCTAGGAAAGAAGGAACTCAAATCTTCCTTGTTATAACCATTTTATTGCTGCACGTAAAATAAAACGCATAGATTAAACCAAAATCGCAGTGACCTGGGGCGACATTTAAATCAGGAAGCGCGGAACTAGAAGAGCTAGAGCTGACTTTATCTGTACTAGCGAACGCTATAGCCGTATGTGAGAGCTCACTATTATTAAATAACCACAAAATAAAGCACTTATCGCGCACAAAGAAGTTTCACTTCATTTCGCACTTAATAAAATCTATACAATTTCTATTTAATCTTTCCATGGACAGGATTATGAAGTTTGGTGCATATTTTGGTGCTATTTGATGCACTCTTAGCGACTACAAAATAAAGATTCCAATAGTGTCATCCCATGTCAGATTTCATTGTTCTGTTTAAAAATATTATATGAGAAATATTGACGACAATGTTACCTACTTGAGATCTGGAAAACAGGAGATAATATTATGGCATTATAGAGCAATAGATATTTCTGGTTTTTACACTTTTGTTTATTTATGTTGACTGGACAAATTATATACCTACTGTTGGCATTAATTTACACATCTAGCACGTCATAAGATATCTGATACTATTACCACAGAGTAGGAATGGAAACCTACTGACGTATTTAACTAATACTAAGGAAAATTTTACACTAAGACTAATTATTAAAGATTCTTTCGATCGGGGTGATCACCTACCTGTACTATCACATCTTGATAACGTAACCTTACTTATATGATCAGTTTTTGGTGTTTCGTTTAGCGTTGCGTTTTGATGAATTCGCGCCAATAATCTAAGATGCTCTTAGGCCAGCTCTACACAGCTCGGGCCACTTCCGGGTTGATGGAACTACCCCAATACTTTTTATTTTCAACTTCCGGATATTCTATGGGGCCTTCGGGCAACTTTCCCAGCAGGTAGCGAGCAAGTGTAAAACGGTCCCAAGTCTGCTAATGGTAATGGACAAAAGCATCGAATATAAATTAATTAATTAATCTAGATTACATGTAGCAAAAAAGAAACAATCTAATAATCATCGTGAACCAACTAGGTACCGATTAATAGGAGCAAAAGTTTGATAATTTTATATTATAAAACTAGATGGTGAACGATGCGCTTCGTTTCACCTAAACAAATGCATATTAATTACGAAATTTGTAGAAGTTCAACCAGAACAAAAGTTACATACACGATATTAGTCTAGTATATGATATTTTAATGATAATAAGGGGTGACACGAGCAGTACGTTCACCTGTTGGTAATTGATACGTCCTGCCCATGACAATGCAGTGCCACTCATGATTCTTGAAAAACCTAAAAACAAAAATTCTGAGCGGCACTACAACTGCGCTCGTCACCTTGAGACATAAGATGTTAGGTCTCATTTTTCCATCAATTCCACTAGCTACGGAGCCCTTCAGACCGAAATACAGTAATGCTTATACATTACTGCTTCACGGCAGAAACAGGCGCCGTTGTGGTACCCGGCATCCCGTGCAAAGGTGCCTCCCACTGGTAAATACGTTTAAATAAGTGTTGAGTAAAATAGAGAAAAAGATCCTAAAAATATGAGGAAAATAACAGGAAAACAAAATCACGAATGAAACGAGTTTCCTTAGGTATTTTAACTCATTCACTTTGTTTACCGAAATGTTTAAAATACAAACGTACTAGACTAAAAATAAGTGTTATAAAGGATCTTAGATGTTTGAAGAAAAATACAAAATGTATGTCCCATTTTTTCACAGAACAAATAGGTACAACGATTCTAATGAGGTAAAAAGATACCTCATGCGATAACCTATAATTATTGCGCACGAAATGGGTTATCAAAGTTTTCGTTTGAAACTAACTGGACGTTGTTAAACAAAGATATCTGTGTCCGGTAGGATACCTAATACATATTATATATTATAGTAAAATAAACTTTATTGTACGAAATAATGATTCTACCATGAAATCTAACAATATTAGCTATAGGTATTATTATGAACCGCAAGCAACATTTTTCAAAATGGTCATTTATGATAAAAATGTATAATAAAGCTGCAGCTAAAAGGTGTGATTTATTGTAGTTGTGAGCGACCTCTTGGAAACACGAGCTTCTGACATAATAATAATGCCACCAATCAGAACCCTTCCTATAAATTGGGTGTAAAATGTTATTGTGATTAATATATGTAGATTAGCCGCTCTATATCTCTAGAGATTAAATTAACTGCATGATAAAAGTTTTAGTTTTATGGCAGCTAGTGTAGTATTTATATAACATTCACTCAACATTGTTAATTAACAATCCCTGCCGTGAGAATTTATAATTACACACTGTTAACAGAATTTTCAAAGTCGACCATTTTGTTTTAAAATATACCTACACAGAAAAGTTATGTGTTATCAGGTCTCTAATAATTTCAATGTTAAAATTGAATTTCAGCTTAAAATTGACCACCTAAACTACTGAACCGACTTTAATCAAATTTTGTACACCCTGCAGTTTGATCCAACTCGAGAGATAGGATAGTTTTTATTTAGATTCGAGACCCTAAATTATTTTTATGAGATTAATTTTTGACGCACGGTTTTACATATCTCCTGTGACATTGTTATAAAAGAAAAACAGGGAACAACGAAATACCTAATTGTTGATACAATGACGGAACTTATACGAATAAAAACATATTTAGATTTGAAAATTAAATTTATAGATTTTTATTAAAAGGAAAGGCGCACACGATATAGCCAGAACTTGAAATGGATTTAGTTTCGTTCCCCCGTTGCCGACTCTAAATGTAGTATCCAAATTAACATAACAAAGATGCAGATACTACTGGACAGCCTAAGTAAAAGTTGAAATTTAGTTAAGTATGAAACGTGCAGTGATTTGACATAAGTTTGAAATAGTAATAAATAAAGTATCTAGTAACAATTACAGAATGGTGATTGGCGACGAAGTATAAAACGGCTAAATTTGAAAGCGGACAGTTGATTAATACGTAGAGGATTCCAGCTCTCTCCTCTCGTCATCTGTTAATCTGTCAATGACTGCACGTTTCATTTAATCGAGTGAATCGCTTTTTTCTCAGAGAGTTTCCTTTTTTCTTACGGCCATTCCAAATATTCAGTCTATCTCCGGTTATGGCCTACTTGAGATAAAAATCGTAAGTATTGTTGACTTATCTCTCCCAATAAACTTAGACGTATAGCTTACCAGCGATGGAAGTTTGTATCGAAATTGCAATTCACGCATCCCAATATAAGACGATAAGAATGACTTATCGGGTATATTGGGACTGTCATAGACCAAGTATAGTAACTAGACTAATTGATAGCTTCTGTCTCACTCACACGAGAAAAAGAAAAACTTGTGCGAGTCTGATGTAAAGAAATGAGGTAGAGTGATTAGATTTTAATTTGTTTCGCCATGCGTGCCGGTTTTTTTAAGGTCAGAACACCTGGTGTGCTAATCAAACTTGACAGCGCTGCACATATATTTTATTTGCGTCTATAAAATAAGTTATTATTGCTGTGAAACGTGTGAAATATCCACTATTTATTCAACATCAGTGACAATTTTAAGTACAATCAAAGGAAATATGGTGCGATGTTGTGTTTTACGATGTAAAATGAAACAACACTTGTGTTATATTATGTACCCATATAATATATATATGTTATTATATCTATATTATATAGGATATTATCTGTCTCATGTTGGCCATGCCAAACCGATGTCTAGCTAATATACTTGGTCTATGGGGACAGCTTCAGATTATTGACAGCTATGACAGTTGAAGGTAGTAATTTATCTCTATCTGAAGATAGTATATTGGGAATGGTCGTTAGAGAGTTTCGATAGCCTGGATAATCAGAAATACGTTTTATTTCTAACTGCTTTCATTGGTTTATGTTACACAATGGATTTTGACAAATTAATAAAAACTGATTTTATTATCAACAGAACGTCTGTTGGGTCAGGTCATAATATATACTTAATAAATTTAGTATTCACGAAACACCTAAAACAATCTATCAATAGTTACAAAATTTTATAAACAAAGAATTATAATTATTGTTATCGTATAGAAGAGTGGACATCAAACGAAATTCTAACTCCAAAGTACTGTTCTGTCACTTGTCAGTTGTCATTTGTCAGTCACTTGTACTGTCGCTTCGTTCATTGTCAGTTTGCCACTTGCCGTACTAAATCGAAAATTCAGATTTCAGTTGTCAACATTTGTTTATCTGCATTGGTACTGTGCGAATTAAAATTATAAAAACCATTAAAATTATCTCAACGGCAAATTAATATTTATAACAGTGTATAACATCCATCGTCCTATGACTATGAACCTGGACGATAATCGTGCTGAAGGGTGGAAATACTTAAACAAACAGTTTTTCGGCGATGGTTAGTATGGTTTGCATTTTAAATAAAATTTATATAGATAAGGTTTATGCCGTTTTAATACTTTAATAGTATCAAGGCCGTTTCTTAGTGCTTATAAGTTTTACGACGCATCGTTGCAATTTATTGTACCAATCTTCATAACAAAAATATTCTTAGTATGTTACCTACATATTTATCATGCTAAAGATAAGGTCAGTAAGTTTACTATCTCTATGATTAAGCTAGTGACACTTAAATATAATCTTGCTGTATGTTATCTTAATATGTAAGTTTTGGATGAGTACAATAATAATTAATCATAGTCCTAGGGTCAGAGTTCATTTATGATGATTTGTTTTTATTTATGAACCACCAACAGAATTTCATATGATACATGTACATATATAAGAAGGCTTAGGTGCTAAGGATACATTTAATTACATTTATAAACAGTTACAGCTTGTAAATAAAGACAAGTCATACAAAAGGCTTAAATCTATTTTGAATGGATATTAAATTAGTAGAAAA
The DNA here is from genome assembly GCF_905404315.1 of Leptidea sinapis. Lineage (NCBI taxonomy): Eukaryota > Metazoa > Arthropoda > Insecta > Lepidoptera > Pieridae > Leptidea > Leptidea sinapis. The sequence goes on along the minus strand of NC_066267.1, from coordinate 11,754,142 downwards.
AAATAATTATCTACAATCTTGACATGCACCTCTGCAGAATTGAGTGATTAAATTTATTAATATTTTGTGACCTATATATTTGTTAATTGATATCATAAATATTTTGTTTACCTTCATTGTTAAACCTTTTTTTATCATAACTTCTTCATGTAATTCATATTACACAAATTAAAAGTTACAAACACAACCTGAGAGTTGAACTGTCTATGCAGATTTTTGAACATTATGTCACTTGAATGGTTTGAATTGTCTTTAGCAAAAACTTATGTAATGGTAATATTATTCAAACAGTACAAAACAGAATAGTGGGAGAGTTTTCTATGCTATTTCTTGTCTCTCAGAGACATAGACATTTGTTTCCGAAGCAGGTAGTGATACTTCAATGGACATCAAAAATAATTCTCAATGAAACAGTAATAATTAGACCAGAAGAAAAAAATACAGTTTAAATTATTTTCTGGGTCCTTGTGCCAGTGGGGTGCCAGCCTCTATAGTGATAGAGGCACATTTTCTGCTGTCAAGCAGTAGTGAGCAATCATAAAGCTGTTTTCAGACTACGCTATAATATTATAGCATATAGTACATATCACAATTATCACACACCATACATTATTATGGTCACATTCACATATTATTAGCTTAATATGTGAATGTGTCCATAATTGAAATTGTGTGCTGAGTTCATGCTGTGCTATATCATGTGCCACCCTCTTCCTCCTCCCTCACTCCCTACAGTCCCGCAAGTGAAACGAATCACAACAGTTATGGACATGATCCTGTGCTTGTGACATACATGCTTGCGATTATAAAGCGTAATGTTAACACCATGCTTATAACCTTATAGTATAGCATGAGGTGCCCAAGAGGATGTAAATACTACAAAATAAGACGCTGGACTGGATAAGTAAAAATTAAAAATTTAGTTTAGTATGAAACACACAATGATTGATATAGTATGTAAACATAGTTGATTTTGGCTACCTCTGTTTTTAACAAGATTATAGCCGTCATCTGTCAATCTCTTAATAACTGCACATTCCATAGAGTTTTTCCAGGCTGTTAGCTCCTTATTTGCAATACTATATATCACAATAGCATAACATACTCTGAAAAGAGCTTGTGTTTCATTTAAAAATTCAAATACCACTCGAAATTTTGGGCACCTATTTTAATAATCCTGTGTGCATTATAATGGGAAGAAGGTATTGCCATCAAATTTATATTCCTCTAGTTTCATAACTTTTTCTCGTAAAAAGTATGCAGAGCATGGAATATTATTATTAAAACTATTTACATTAGTCAATTGTTAGGTTAAGTAGAAAACAATTGATGTTAGTTGACTGTTTATGAAGCCGGTGGAAATGATTGACATTGTGTTTTACTATAACTAGTGATTTGTAGTAGTCTTCATATATATAAATTATGTGACAGATTGTTTGTCCGCTATGGACTAATAAACTAATGAACGGATTTTAAAGGGGATTTCTTCATGGAGTGCAGTTTGGTCCAACTTGAGAGATAGGATAGTTTTTATTTCGATTTGGGACCCATAATTATTTTTATTTTCAATGTTTCTTTTGTATGGACATATTTTCTATAAGAGAATTCAGTGACGCACGGTTTGACAGTTGCGCCGTGAACCCGTTTCATTATAACAACAGGGAGCATTTTTTACAAAATAATTCTTGATGTTTTTGAAATATTATTGGCAAATTTCTATAAAACAGTATTTTATATTATTATCTACAGAACGTCTGTCGGGTCAGCTAGTATTATATATAGTTATACTATATTGTTATGTTATACATTTAAGTTTTAATTCTAAGCTTAAACTGTACATTTACAATTAACATGAAAAAAAGTTCATTAAAATAAGGTCTTGTTTTGTTTGACATATAAATTTATTGCCATTGTGAAATTCTTTTAAGTTTAAATAGCTTAGCTGTTTAATATCATGGTTATTAGACATAAGTTGAATTGTGTTGTAACTTTTCGCTTCGCTTCGCTTTTTTTTGGAACAACCTACACTTTTATAGTTTTAATTTGTCTATGGTTGAAAGATGTTAGATTTTATTAAAATTTATGTAACATATTTTTGTGTTACTATGTATATAATTATCATGTGTCAGGATAGTGTTTGGGTAATTTATAAATTTATCAGTAATAGCTCCACAAATAATTTATTACAGATTCTACCTGTTAGTAAAAACATTTTACTAGATACCAATTAGAAACTAATACAAATCAACAGTAACCCACTCACAGTTGTCTCATTTGTTATAATGAATGTTCTGGAAGAATGTTCACTAAATGAATAAATATATCAAGTGGGCCTCTAAATATATTCGAAAAGATCCGATTGCTATCAAACAATGTAGTAAATAAAAAACAATCAACATGAAAAAATAAACAAACAGCCTTAAACAGGTTGTTGATGTAGTGATAATATGTCATACTCAACCTTATTGTGTGAGGCATAAGTTAAAGAATTCCTTACACTGACACCCGAATTTTGTGGGTCGTGAAATTTCGCCATGATCTTCGTGAAAATATTCAAATTCAATTATTTTTATTCAAAATAGGATGTGACGTCACTTATTGAAACTCAAAATATACGACCAATTCCAAAATGAATGCCTCAGGCCTGAGAATAACGGGCGCAACAAACTCAGCGGGCTTTTTTTTTCATCGAAAAAAATATGCTTACAAAGTAATATTGTACATTTAAACTTATTATTTAAAAGCCTGAGGGCACTCCATTCCCAATCTGTGCAATCATTAAGAAAGTAATTTATGTTATAGTAGGTAGCCTTTACCACACAAACGGTTTGTTAACAATTCTTTTGAATAACATAATACTTTTGTTTTTGAACATTTTCTGGGATCTTGTTGTAAAAGCATATACATCGCCCCACAAAAGACTTACTAACTCGACTTAGCCGAGTAGTAGGCATTATAAGTTTGTCTGTTTTTGGTGTTAACATTATGGTTATGACAGTTTCTAGCAAATAAAATAATAATCTAATCTATTGTAACATTAAGAGTTCCATAGCCTCTCACTCGGGAATCCACCAGCTACGTTTCAATGGGTTTTTCAAATCCATATGTAAGCATATTTAATGCTTATAAACCGGGCGTTTTCAGTCAAAATTGGCGCACAGTAGAGGTAGATTTCCAGAACATTGCTCACTCATACTGAAGTAGTGACATTAATAAGGCTCATCCGATTTTTTTTTAAATATTTGTCTATACATTATATAATGTCTGCAATCAGTCTATTTAACATATGCATTTACTTATAAGTGGTGAAAAAAAATTATTAATGACTGGACATTACAGATTTACTTTTAAATCTAGCTTTATAGGTTTGAAATTACTTATTACATATATGTAAATAATATATAAGTAGTATCATAAATTACCTACTTACATCTAATAAGATTTACATCCTTTACCTTACGAGTACCTATTGATTTTTATGGTGTAGTAAAAAATGATAATTTGGTTTGATAGTCAATAAATGCTTCCTTATATGCAAATGTCGCATTTTTTAACATCCGGTAAACGGCCGGATACTCATTGATTATCTGGTATTGTTCAGATACCGGATTTTAAGTTGAATCCGATTAGTTGCCATATCCATTTCATCTCTATTTTTACAGGATTTCATTTGCTACATATTTTACCACAATTGAATTATTTCTTAGATAAAAGTGGTCATCTACCATCGTATCTTTTCATGATGTTAAATAACTTGTAATATGATGTTATTTTCAGGCGAGCGAGCGAATTATGTAAACATTCCCCATGTGATTGCAATGGTTGGGCTGCCAGCGCGCGGCAAGACATACATCTCTAAGAAACTTTCAAGATATCTCAACTGGATCGGAATTAATACGAGGGGTAAGTACTTCCATTTAAATCTTGATACTTTGTGCGTACGCTATCATCGATATATTAAAATTATAGTTCAGAAATCAATTTCAGTTGTAAATTTTAAATCTTTTTATAATCTACAAAGAAACGAGCGTACTTTGGAAGCTCCAAATGAATTACAGGGGCGTAACGCAACGTGATTGGACCGTTCACAGGGTACTGGACCTCGACAAAATTGATATTCGATATATCGTGGCATTAGTCGTATCGAATCCTACTCTAAGTAACATCGTATTCAATGTCGCAAAGATGATAGAACGAACGAAACATTATTCGGTATTATCGGTCCTAACCCTACTCTTAGTTGAAATGTGAGAGACGGAATACGATAGGTCACTTTTACGATAATCTCAACGCTGCCTAGGCTGTCGTTGCTATTATCGTTTCAAGTTGTATAGATATATTTGCCATACAATAATTATATGTGATTTACTATTCAACAGGATTTTTTTACTACCAAGTAATATAAGTCATTTTGTTGATCGTTTATGCGCAGAAAGTAATGGAAATGGCCGCCTGAGAAATAGGAAGTCGACGAGAAGGGTTGAGCTACTTTTACATTTAATTATCCGCAAGTTTTGTATTATTAATTCAATTTTAAGTGGTCATATTATATTCATTACAAAATTTTTGAATATTTACATTTTGTGTAAATCATATCAAATTGGTGGTGCAGAGTCCGACATGATCCTAAACTATGTTTTGACTTTTGACACTTAACAGCGATATAGCACAGATAATATTTAATTTTTCAAGGTTTGCGTACAATTCATTAACGTTAACATCGTAAAAAAATCGAAATATTAGTCTATGGTTATGATGTTGTTACGATAAAAGATATGGAATGCGAACATTTGTTAGAGTAGGGTAGGTGCGATATAGTCGGGGTATTATCGTATCGTTCCGAATATAACGTTGTCGATTTTGCGAGTAGACCTCCAGCATTGTACCTAGTTAAATGGTTTAAATTTATTCTGCACTAAACCAGAAGGAATATGCCGTATTTTGGACGTTCGTATTTTATAATGTAAACGGCAGACTGGGCCGGCTTAAAATAATGTCGCGCTCTATTTATGACTCTACTATCTATGAGGCCATGTTTGCCAAAATCACATAATAAAAATATCATACAGGATGTCCCAAAATTCAACGGCAGTTATTAAATCAGAAATTTAAATACATACACATGTAGGATGTGTGTGTATTTAAATACTAATGTTAGTGTTACTCAAAGCTTAACGATATTTTTTTTCTTATATATTTCCATAAAATATTTACAAATGGAGTAAAAACCAGGGAAAGGACATACTTAAAGGATGTTAGACGGGGTATTTCAGAAGGTATAAAATTGTATAGGGAAGAAGGCATCAAAGGACAACTAAGGAATATATGGTCTAAAGTTTAGACTCTTAAACAATTCGTTATTTTTTTTAAAGTGCCACTTTAACTTCTACCTACCCTAACTTCTGGGATTAATTACACAAATTTATTTTGTAAACAAAATTTATTCGTTACTAGCTGACCCGGCAGACTTCGTACTTCGACTACAAACACTTAAGATTTATCAATAAACATAATATAGTTTGTTGTCAAATAAAAATGTTTGCTTTCAGAAATTTAATTTGTGACAAAACTTAAGATTTATCAATCTACATAATAATAATCTGATATAGTTAGCTAAAATTAAGTTTATTTTTTACCTCCTGAGAGTTCGATAGATATAAAAATACACAAATGAAATTTGAAAAACAAAATTTTATGAACGATGCGGGATTCGAACCCACGACTCCCGGCGTTCCGTGCCGGTGCTCTGAGATTGAACAAAGCAAACAGAATTTTATAACGATGCGGTACTCGAACGGTTAGCTCAGTTGGTCAGAGCACCGACACGGAACGCCGGGGGTCGTGGGTTCGAATCCCGCATCGTTCATAAAATTTTGTTTTTCAAATTTTATTTGTGTATTAATCCTAGAAGTGAGTGTTATCACTTTAAAAACATAACATATTGTTTAGATATAAAAATTCTAATTTGTTATTCATTTTAAACTATTCTTTCAATTTGTTTTCGGAACCACGGGGGAAACATTAAAGGAAAAACAAAATTGTTGTTTTTATTTAATTTTCATAATATGTATTCACCTTTTAAACCTTCTCTGGACCTTCTACTTGAATAATTCAAGACCACAATTAGCCAAATCGGTCCAGCCGTTCTCGAGTTTTAGCGAGACTAACGTACAGCAATTCATTTTTATATATGTATATAGATAGATAGAAATATATCGTTTGATACTTGAAAATACCGTATTGTCGGTCAATGTTCAACCGATGATCCCCCAGTCATGGCACGAGCTGGCTCATTGATACATAGTCACTTACGATCCAAATTCTCATCTATTCCCATGCGCCCAAAATCATGGTTTTCGATTGCCTTATGTTTTCCTCGCTGAACCATTTTGCATTTGTCGTTAAGACTCAAGTTCGAGGCATAGAGAATGAAGATCAGGTCACCTTGCTGTCAGTTACTTACCTAAGTTTTATGTTTGCAGTATTCAACCTGGGCGAGTACCGGCGCCATGCGACCACCGCCTACACCAGCCACGAGTTCTTCCGCGCCGACAACAAGGAGGCGATGGCCATCCGGCAGCAGTGCGCGCTCGACGCTCTCCACGACGTCTGCGAGTGGCTCGTCAAGGGGGGCGAAGTTGCTGTACGTCAACTCTTGCATCATTTACTTTTTAATCGCATTCAGTGAAAAATTGTGATTCTGCGTCAGATCCATTTGTGCTATCACCCTTGTACCTAATTATGGTCAGAAGAGTTTGACCCTTATAGTATTATAACTGTCTCTCGATGGTAACCAACACCATGCCGTTAGAAACATTCGAGAGTGCACTATTGTTGCGACCGCTAGATTAGTGTACTTCAGTTATTTTCACAGCATCATGACGTACGGTATTTTACTGTGGGGTCATGCTGCTGACATTGATATAGTGTTTGCTCTGCAAACGAGAGCTGTTCGTGCTAAATATCAGCTTGGTGATAGACAGTCTCTCAAAGAAATATTTAAAGAAATAAAGATTATTACTGTTTATTGTCAGTACATTTATGAAAATTTAATAAACGTCACCAAAAATCGTCACCTTTTTGCTCATAATAGTGATTTTCATTATTATAACACTAGAAATAAGGGATTGCTTCTAAACTTATTCTAGTAGGCTTCATAAAATACATAATAGCTTTAAGGGTAAATGTATACACTTTTATAATAAAGTTCCAGCCACTGTTCAGGCAATATCAATAAATAAATTTAAATGTTTTATAAAAAAATGGCTCCGTTGTAAATCCTATTACTGCACAGCTGAATATCTAAGTGATCGGAAGGTAAATTATGATTATTTTATAGCAATAGCAATGACAGTACAATATAGTATATTTTATTAAAAAGAGCACAAAAAAAGAATGCCGGGGAGTTACTTCCGCCGCTTCTAGCACCATTTGTTTCCAAAGCGGTAGTAGTATTAGAAATGTGGTCAAAAAGAATTCCGAAGGAATCAATTTTGAGAAAATAAATGCCTTTTATGCCTTTATTTTATTTGTTTTATTAATCCTAGGGTTATCACTTTAAAAAATAACAAATTGTTTATTTAGCTGTAGATAAAATAGATCTGGGAAGAAGTCAATAGGATAAAAAACATACCGATTTTTTTTATATGTTTAGATTTTAGCACAGACTTCAATATTGATTGCAGGTATTTGACGCAACAAATTCGACGATGGAGCGCCGGCGTATGATTCGCGACATCGTGGTGCACAAGATGGGCTTCAAGCTGTTCTTTGTTGAATCAGTCTGCGACGACCCCAGGATCATCGAGCAGAATATTATGGTATGTGGCTGCTTCTGATACCTTACATGATATCATACTAAAATGCTTCTTTTACGCAGGATACTGTTACATTATTAATTTATATTTCAGCTAGTGTACCGATGTTTTTACTGTCAACATCCTTTTTGAAGTTATTATACTTCTTTAGGCGCGTTATGAAAAAATGGTGAGAGTGGAATTTTAAGATGCGCGCGCATCACTGTAACACTAAACAGTAACAGGGTGAAGTTGGTTCCTAAAATTTTATAACGTTTGCGACATTCTTTATTTTTTTAATTTTTTTGATTTCTTCGTCCATTATTAGGACAGGCAAAGGGTTCAAGCCCATACAGCCGTATTCCGTTATTTAATAATTAATTGTCAAAGTCATCTTTGCAAGATTTTTACAATATTGTTCTTTCTACAAACGTAGAATAGCAGGAGGAATTAATAATTTTAAGGATTTTTGCTTTGTTGCGCCAAAGAAGTATAACTTCTTGCGTGCATACATAAGTACACACACACATTTTCTTATTTTATTATTTTACATAATTGCACTGTTCGACGTGATGCATATTTGCAATATCAAAATTGAACCAGAACTCCTGTGAATCCTCTGGTGTTGGAAGAGAATGTGGCGGTGACCCTAGGCTCGTTAGTCCTCCTAAAAGAGCGCAGCACTAGGATAAAAATCAAGGGTCCTCAAATATTCAAAGAATTACTGCCAAGAGGCGATCCCTTGAACAGAGACTAACCTAACCTAACTAGGACACATTAACATACTTGATTTACAATACAAACAAACATTAAATTAATCCCTTGACTTGTTCTGTTTGATATTTTTACTCTCAAAAATTTATTGAATCCTAGATATTCTGATGTAGGGTACAGATTGTCCTTGAATTTCATTTACTTGTTGTACCTGTTGTAATAGAAATGGTTTCAAATAGCCAAAGTTAAGTAAAAGTAATCCCATGAGGGTTCGTTTAACAGGTATTGTACATTAAAAATAATAATACAATAAATTTCCGTCATTGAGTAACAGATGGCTTTGACTGTAGATTTTTGCAGAATTTTGACATTGACACGTGACATCCCTAATTGGGCAGGTAGTCTGTACGTGCGCATTTTCTTGTTTTAGCTGCTAAACAACTGTTATTCACTTTGTTGCAGGCTCCGCTTGTCTCATTATTCTCTGCATCTTAATATTTCCTTAAAATTTTATCAAGTCCACAGGGAAAATATATTTAATTTATATACATACTAGCTGACCCAGCAAACGTCGTATTGCCGATATTAAAATCGTGATATAAAAGTAACTGTTGATAGTAGATGGGTGAAAATTTGAAGTTGTATGCTGACTCATAATCAAACAAATTTAAAAAAAAATGTCAATAAAATTAAAAAAAATCGTGTGGACCACCCTTAACATTTAGGGGGATGAAAAATAATTGTTGTCCGATTCTCAGACCTACCCAATATGCACTCAAAATTTCATGAGAATCGGTCAAGCCATTTTGGAGGAGTTCAAAGTTTAACACCATGACACGAGAATTTTATATATTAGATAGATTATCATTTCACTTATTATTTATCTAATGGCTTATAAATAAATTAATGAATATTTGGTAAAAAATATTTCAGGAGGTCAAAGTAAGCAGCCCAGACTACACAAACATACAGAACACAGAGAATGTGTTGAATGACTTCCTGCTTCGCATCGAACACTACAAAGAGAAGTACGAACCCCTGGACGAGAGCCTAGAGTCAGAGTGCAGCTTCATGAAGATTTACAACACCGGAGAGAAAGTGGTGGTTCACAAACACGAGGGGCACATACAGAGCAGGATAGTGTACTATCTGATGAACATACATATTGTTCCAAGAACTATTTATTTAACAAGGGTAAGTGGTAATTTAAAATGCAAATCAAGTTATTCAAAAATTTTGTTGGCATGCAATTAAAATGTTATTAATTATTTTATCTTTATGTGATTTTCTACACTACAAGTATTTAAACATTAATTAAAAACTTTATACCAGTGGGTGGTAGGCTCCTTTGCACATGATGCCAGCTAGATTATGGGTACCACAACGGCGCCTATTTCTGCCGTGAAGCAGTAATGTGCAAGCATTATTGTGTTTCAGTCTGAAGGGCGCCGTAGCTAGTGAAATTACTCGGCAAATGATACAACATCTTATGGCTCAAGGTGACGAGCGCAGTCGTAGTGTCGCTCAGAATTTTTTGGGTTTTTCAATAATCCTGAGCGGCACTGCATTGTAATGGGCATGGCGTTCTTCTCGCCTCGTCCTTATTTTCATAAAAAAATGCATTTCTACACAAAGCTATAGATACTTATAATTGTATTTTTCAGCATGGGGAGAGTATGCACAACTTAGTTGGCCGTATCGGAGGCGACAGCGAGTTGTCAGCTCGCGGGCAGCAGTACTCCACGACGTTGGCAGACTATATCGATCAACAGAATATCCCAGGGTTGAGAGTGTGGACCTCCTGGATGAAGAGGGCCATCCAGACAGTGAAGGATGTACGAGCGCCACAGGAAAGGTGGAAGGCGCTCAATGAGATTGATGCGGTGAGTCAACATTCCCGCACTCTATTAGGCACAACTCCAGCCACACAATGAAATTTAGCCATCCTCACGGATCTGGTGCATCATCTGTTGGTGTTTAAAGACATTACTTCTATCTTCTCATGAGGAGTGTGTGTTCGTGTTTCAACATATCTAATATATTCATTGGCTTCTATGCCTTTGCTCTGCAGCTATAAGTTCCTGTTTTCTGCTGCTGAATGTAGAAGCTTTTTCCTTTTGTAAGGAATGTTACAACCTTATTATCCAAAATGATTAGATTTGTTTCTTGAAAATTTTCTATTAATATCATAAACCACTCCTTTAAGCTCAAAATTCACCTCTTAGACATAGCCATATTTTTATCTCACATCAAACATATATAAACACTAGCTGATCCGGCAATCGTTGTTTTGCCATATAAATTGTATTAATCTTTTCCTTGCTAGTTGATAAGAGATGGCGCTAGTTGTATTCATTAGTAACAATTACACTTCTTTTATATTTTGTATAATTCACACTATAGTTTTATAAATTATGGCCTATTTGTTATTCTGGTGTGTAAGCTACATTATTGTAAAGTTTCATCAAAATCTATTCAGTAGATTTTGCGTTAAAGAAGTTCAAACATACATCCAGACATACAAACTTTCACATTTATAATATTAGTAGGATTTGTCAAAATAAAACAAATAAAATTGTACTATATTGACAAAATAGGCGGGCTATGAATGTAACATGACATATTTAAAACGTAATTTATCTATATAAATACATATAAACATCCATAATTCGGGAACAAACAGATATATTCGTCATGCCTACCGGGCTTCGAACCGGGCCTCTAGCACAGTATGTGGGGTCACTAACCACTGGGCTATATAGGTCGTTTATAGAACTATCCCTAACTGGGATGGTATATTGTTCCAACACTTTCTGGCCGCATATCGGACCCTTCCACGAAAAGCCGAAGTGCAGTAGGGAAAAATAATAATATGAAAATCTTAGATCATTTATTCGTCTTGATACAGATGGATGACAGCTATGAAAATGTATAAAAAATATGAGTTTACAGTTTCGAGTAATGCCCGCACACTAACACAAAGTGTCATACAAATCGCGAGTCTAAGACAGAGCTTGTCACGCACACTAAACTAATATTTCTGATAATAGGCCTGATTTTATCGGTTGTTTAACAGCAAGATACTCTATGTAGACGTATAAATTATCTAAGACGAATATTTCTTATTCAGAATAGGAAGGAATTCCTCTATGCTGTCTAATTTTACTGGCTTTGATAGCAATGAGTATTCCATCTCTAGACGTGTACGGCCTCTAAGCATGAAAACTCTCCAATTGTTTCTGTTGGTTTTTTTTTATTTTATTGAAACCCATCAAACAAAATAAAACATACATAGGGGTGATACTCGAAGCCCTCTTTTTTTTTATTCGGCATCGACAACATACTTTCCTGTCTTCCTCTGTTGCTTGAGTGGGTGATAGCTTGCCATACTTTTCTTATTATTTTAGTTAACCCGACGTTTCGAGACCTTTCTAGATCACGTTTTGAAAACTGAAAATAATAATCATAATGTAATTATTACGCAAAATCTAATGTAAAAACTCAGTTACTCGCGTTTTAATCCTTTAAAAAGTGTTTTATTTAAATGAATTTAATTTGATTAACGCGAGTGTAAACATAATGTTCTTTCATTTATAATACGTTAGATTAATTTCGATTCTAGATCGCAACTCGTAGTTTGTTTCGCGTGGCATGTCAAAAACACATTAATCATTTACAACATTATCTGTATGAGAGATTAACTGAAAAACTCGAAACTTCTTATGCGTGAGCTGGCAGAATAATCAACTTAAGTTTGACAGACAATTTAGACAGTTGCACCCTAAAAGCAGCAGGAATCCAATTTAAAATTGGATTACACTACAATCAATTATCTATATATTGTAGGGAATCTGCGAAGAAATGACATATGCTGAGATCCAGCAAAAATACCCATCAGACTTCAACTCTAGGGATGCAAACAAATTCGCGTACCGGTACCCTCGAGGGGAGAGCTATGAAGACCTGGTGGCGAGACTGGAACCCGTCATCATGGAGCTGGAGAGGCAGGGTAACGTGCTGGTGGTCTCTCATCAAGCGGTGATGAGGTGTCTGCTGGCATACTTCCTGGATAAATCAGCGGGTCAGTATATTTTTATTATATTAGTAAGTATGTGTTATTTATATTTTATAGGTTGTTCAATGTTACAGAAGCAGCAGTTCTGTTTTTTTCTCATATTTCTCAGTAAATAAACATTATAAGGAGTCATTTGGATTCGCTTAGCTTGGTAGTTAAAGCGTTAGAGGCGTAATCTTCTTAATTTTATATATATAAAGTTCCTTATGTAATGTCATACATCCAGATAGTGCCGATGATATTTATATAGTGTGTGGTGCTAGTGAAATTCGGCTAAATAGCTCTTCGGAACACTCCCCGTAACAAATGCGATAGAAGACATAGTGTAGAGACATCTCTTCGCAACGCCAAGCGATCACAGAGTACTTGTTCCCGTCGATTCGCGCAACTCCGTTATGCAAGAGGCAAAATATATCGAGCTTCTCTCTTTAGTGTCCTTATTAGAGCACTTATTGTAAATGTTCTTTACGATATTTCAGATGAGTTGCCTTATCTCCAAGTCCCGCTTCATACGGTGATCAAGCTGACACCAGTCGCGTACGGCTGTCGTGAGGAACACATTCAGTTGTCTGTGCGAGCGGTGGACACGCACCGCCCAAGACCGGACGTAAGTTTATTACGTACATACTTAGATACAGCCACACAGTGCCGCTACAAGACTAAAGAAAGTTAAAGTATTCAAAGGCTGAAACGGGGTGGTGTGAAAAGAGTAACCCTAACTTTACCGGTGGGAGGCTCCTTTACACAGGATGCCAGTTAGATTATGGGTACCACAACGGCGTCTATTTCTGCCGTGAAGCAGTAATGTGTAAGCATTATTGTGTTTCGATCGCAAGGGCGCCGTAGCTAGTGAAATTGCTGGGCAAATGAGACTTAACATCTTATGTCTCAAGGTGAGGAGCGCAATTGAAGTCATGAATCCTGAGCAGCACTGCATTGTAATGGGCAGGGCGTATCAATTACCATCAGCTGAACTTCCTGCTCGTCTCGTTCCTATTTACCTCTAATAGAAAATTAATCCAATTATAGAAAAATCAAACACAGAAAATTCCCAAGATATCAGCACCTAACAGATCATAGCAATGAAAATAGTGATCAAGGTGTGAATTTTCTCAAACTTCATTAAAGTTGTAAAATTCGAAAACTGTGAGACTTTAACGGAGTATAAATTGTGTTTAACTAACCAAAAAATACGGCATTTCTCATAATTTAATTGTATTACATTGATAGAATAATAATAATATTAGATAGACTCTTTCTTACCCAACTAATTTGCTCTAAATTAATTTGGTTTATCCTTGTTTAGCCTAAGCGCTAATCGGCTGTTTATGTTTGGAGTAGTAGAGATGTTGTTATTGGATAATGCCAAATCATCATCGCTTGCCCGTATTAACATATTATTTTGGTTAAATTCAACAGGTGAAGGAGGAAAAGTGATCGACAACAACTGTTTAGGGAGTCTGCAAATGTTATATTTGATAATGTTGCCAACACTACTTATCACATCTAGATCTTATATCATTTATATGTCTAGATAGAGTCTCTAGCTGTTAAACAACCGATAAAAACAGGCCAGGAATATTAGTTTCGTGTGCGTGACATTTTACGTCTTACACTCGCGATTTGTATGACACTTTTTGTTAGTGTGCGTGAATTGCTCAAAATAATAATAATAAAAAAAGTGTGTCAAACACTTTTTACACAAATTATCTTGCCCCAAGTTAAGAGTATATAGCCTGTGTTATGGGTTACAAGACAATGATATATTTAATACAATATACTTACTTAAACATACATAAATACATTTAAACATCCATGACTCGGAAACAAACATCCATATTCATCATTTAAATGCCTGCACCTACCGGGATTCGAACCCGGGAAAAAATAGAGGTTAGTTCGATTTGTTTCGACGTTTTCACAGCTGTCATAGTCTATCTAGACATACAAATGATCTAAGATATAATAAATAGGTGATAAAAAATATCCGTCCCTGTTTTTAAAGTGTGATAGTTATAACATAATATTATTAACATGGAGTGGTAATTTAATTATATTTAAATATTTTTAATAGACCACAGATATTAACATTATCATCAACTATTATGGTATATAATATTGGAATTAATACATATTGTAAAGTAGTGTCATAAAAAACAGTGTTGCTTGGTTATTGCAAAAGATAACATTTGGCAAACATTTATGAATAATCCTAGGATAGAATTGTGAATAAGGAAAACCTTAACAGTTAAGTTGTTTTTAAATTATTGGGTATTGCGGTGATGGCAGTTTGAGATTTTTATTCATTGTTTTGAGTTATTTTTTATATCTTATGAAAACATTTTGGTGTGGTTATTTTGTTCGCTGCAAGCATATTCAGTACTTCGGTTGCAGGGTAGACAATTTCGAGCCGAACCACAGACATAGATCCATGTAGATAACGCAAATCCCTCCGTCTGTATGAAAACTAAGCGTGCCCTTTTTTGTACCTACTGTGACGTCATTAAAAATGCCAGTGCATCGAGCCTAACGTTTAGCCACTCACCTCATCATTAGTTGACGTTTTCAGTACATCAATAGTCGTTATTGTTTATTACTAAAATCGGCAATGTATTATAAATCATAATAAAAAATTAAATAAAAGCGTCAAACAAAGAGCATTGCTCCTCTTTTGTCCCCTTTTTTACACGGGAAGTAGCTGGCGGCATCTATTTTGATCCATGTCTGTGGGCCGAACTGTCTATACGGAAAACTGAAATAAAGTTTAGTCTAATAAGAATAAAATTAATATTATTTGGCTTACTACTAGACATCATTGTTTTGATAATGTTCTATAATTCACCCACTTAACAATAATTATGGTTCCCCCGTTCCAGTTACATGTTTCAGTGTATGTGTGAGTTTTAAATCTAATAAATTGAACAAGTTGCGCGAGATATTAAATACTTTGAAGGCATTGTAAATTTTTTTTGCATTAATTAACTAACGTAGGGGTTTTCTATACAATTCTTTTAATAACCCGAATTAGTGGCTTGGGTCTAGAACCTATTTCCGTGACACTAAAACAAGGTCGGTCGGTTGCAAGGCCATGTTGAAACAACAGTTGTGTCAACATCGCTGATTTTATGTCAGCAATGACAGTTGATTTGGGAACATAGAAAAAAATATGAAATTTCTTCTGCAGCGCCACCGAAGTTCAGTATTATGTTCGTTTTTAAGCATTGCTTGAATTATTAGTTGTTTTGCGCTTTTTCGTTCATCTGTTTGGTGTTTATCAAGGAAAATTCAAATAATTTTTAACTGATTATTTTGATGACCCAAAATTAAATCTACTCGTTTCTTGAACGAACTCATTGTTCGAGCATGATAGCTTGATAAAAATAACATTTATATATATGGGTAAAAAAAATTAGTCTTATGAATTTAAAAAAAATGATAGATTGATAAAAAAAATACCATTTACCACCACTTCAAAGGTTGAGTATTAATGGGAAGAAGGGCTGTTATAATACCAAGTAATTTTGTACAAGGGAGCCCTTGTACAAAACGCCCCCCCCCTTTTTTTTAAGTGACTTTAATTTAATATTAATTAATTAATTATCTTTATACATATTTTTTTTATAATTTTAAAATATTTTGACTACGTACATATATGGGTCCCTGACCTGCAATAAAGTGATTTTTATTTTTTTTATTATTTAAATGGATAATATTAAATAAACTCTCGGTTGATTTTTTTGTCGAGCGAGGTTTAGTTTTATATAAGATGAGGAGAATTTATAAGAAGGATATTTTCGTTAGATTACAGCTATACAATGAATGTCAGAGAAACCACTTCTGAACTGTTTCTATGGTACTGTACCTGTACTATGGGTACAAGACAACGATATAATTAATGCAGTATACTTTACTTAAAACATACATAATAGTTATTTATGCAACTGTTGTGTAATAAGGGGTGTTAAAACACGAATGTGGATTGGTGATAATAGTATCACATGAGTGTTTTAATACCTAATTATCAACAGTTGCATACAAGACTTTATCTACACCCAGAATATGAATCCTCTAAAAGATTCTGTAACAGTTAGCTTACTGCTAACATTAAAACACCAGTCCTAGTAGTAACCTAATATCATTCATTACTGATTATATACAAATAAAATAATTATTAATGAAACAATTATTTATTTTAGTAGTAATTTACATTTTGTGTAGTGCAATAATTAAAATTCACTCGAATATAACGTTCTTTTGCAGTGTTTAAAATGAATCGCTCATTTTTTGTAAACAAGACAATAAAAATATCGAAGAAAAATGGCGGGGATTCGAATAACCTACTTTATTTTCACGGCGCGCGATCTTCTAAGATTGTAGAGCGCGCGTAAACTAAAATGTTCTTTTTTTGAAATTCATACAGATACCACGCATCGAGCAATAAGAATGTGGCTGTATGTTGAAACTCTTTGCGCGTGAAGAGATAAAAAAAACATAGGAGTGTTGTTAAGAAATTCAGTACAACATTACAACACCCTTTTGGGTGATGTAATGGTTATTAGAACATTGGGTGTTTTAATGTTGGCAATAAGCTAACTGTTTCAGAATCTTTAATAGAGGATTTAAAGCATGGGTGTAGATAAATACTTATAAACCATCCATGACTCGGAAACAAACATCCATATTCATCATATAAATGATTGCACCTACCGGGATTCGAACCCGGGACTTCTAGCTTAGTAGTCAGGGTCACTAACCATTAGGCTATATGGGTCGTCAAATTGTTTTATATATACATCGTAATGCTGGTTCTCACCGACCGTGCCGTATTTTAAAGTGCTCAGTATAATGATGGAGTGATTTTCGTTTTTTGATGGATGAGAGGTCAAACGAGCGTACGGGTCATCTGATGTTAAGTGATCACCGCCGCCTACATTCTCTTGCAACACTAGAAGAATCACAGGTGTATTGCCGGCCCTTTAGAAAAGTGTACGCGCTTTTTTTAAGGTATCTCATGTCGTATCGTCCTGGAAACAGCGCACAAGGAAGCCCAATCCACAGCTTGGTTGTACATAGAAGAAAGTTCCTAAAAGACCGCACTGTAGTAACGCCACACATCCAGATGGTGGGGATGATAACCTAATATGTGGCGTGTCGTGTGAAGGTGGAATTCGGTGGCAGGTATCAGGTTTGTTTGAATCTTTCAGATAGCTATTGCATCATTGAGGGATAAATGTAAATAATGTGTAAATGTAGTTTACTGTTAATACTGTAAGCTGCACTGACCTGTATAAATACCACTGGACAGGCTGTTCCATATGTTTGACAGCAAAATTTTTGTGCCTATTTGAAGCGCCACTCGCGAGCGTCCAGTGAACTAATTTTGACGTATAATACAAATGGCTGCAAAGGAGCGTACAATACTCTGAAGTATTTTTGCATTTTGAATTTATTACGTTCCTTTTTTTGTTAATTATACTTCAAGAATCAAAACGTAATAAAATACACATTTTTTTTTGTAAATAGTTTTCCGCCATCTATCAATGTTTGCTGAGGTTGTCTTCAATAGTTTTAGTACCGCAGGCTCTCGCTACATGGCCAACAGCGCCAAAATTGCGAAAATCAAACAGGCACAAAAGCACTTTGACAGCCGCCAGTCCAGTGGTATAGAGTAGAGGTGAGTGGTAAGGTGAGTATAATTTAAAGATAGAAAATAATTTATTTTTTTATAACAGGTAATACCAGCGCCGCCGATACAGCCCCCCGTGCCGCCCGTGTTCAACGGGGACTCGAACGGTGACAAAGACGAACAATATTAACATTGACCATAGACTATTCTTACTTTTTGACATAGCTTCTGACCAATGGAGAGCGCAGGAGACGTGCTGGCGTACGACAGAGACTGGTGATTATTGATGGCTGTGTTGCTTCATAGCTTGAGACATATTTATAAGATTGTGTAAAATATTAGCGCGTTTTGTTTATCTTTGACAGGTAGCTGACAGCTGTCATCTTTAGCATTTTAAACAGTTATAAATAGTTATGCATAAGTTGTCGGTGTGACAAAAATACGCATGCGTTATGTTGATTTACAGAAACATGATTGCGAAACAAGGCATTGTTTTAAACGATTATTAGTTACAATTAGCCTTTTCAAAATACCCTCTTTACACTAAATGCATCCACTCTCCTTCCATGGTCATCCGTTTATCTTCTGTGTTTCACTAGATAGTAAATCTATGCGACAATGACAGACAAGGAAATTGAAAGGCACTGATTGACTGTACGAGTGTCGTAATGAGACTGATGTACTGAAGTAAGCGTGTGTGGGTCTTGTATCGCCGTGATAAAATAATGAAATCAAATTTCATCATTTCTCATTATAAAGTTTCGAGTCACTTGCATGACACGAATATTTATTATTGCAACTATTTTTTGAAATATTTTTATTGTTTTTACATTTATCATTATTTTTTTGGATTTGATCCTGTCAAGTCATCAAGAACATCCTGTTTAATATTTTAAATGGGTTTATTATAATAATCTAGGTCGATACGACATGGAGGCAAAAACGCAAGTTAGTGTAGGAGTAGTCTAAGCGTATTCTGAGACATAGACGATGCAGGTCCACGCAGCACAGAGCAGAGCAGATTTTGTAACATATGTACGTACTAAGAGCTGCGTACGGCGCAGACATACGTCTGCCCTGCTCTATGCATCGTTGTCGCGTCGGCACAGATTTCTGTGCGATGCGCGCATGTTTTTACCGCTAATTCTTATTTTTATTGCAATTGCAGATCATTTAATTGAATTCGTTCTAACCATCCAGACTATTAAAAAAACGTCTAAAGAGTTAATTAATTATTGCCGAGAAAGTAACTCTTTTTCTTTCTTCGTATGTTGTATATAAAAACCTACAAGCGACTTCTTGCAACCGCCTCAGCTTACAAAGAAATTGCCCCTAGTGTATTTAAATAATTTTTAAGTGTCCCGTACCGTGACAGCATATCTCGCTCACCTCATCCTAATTCTATGCCTATGCCTGCCTCCTTAAAAACTGTACTGTGCTGTGCTGCATCTCAGCATACGCATATTCTAAAGAGTAGCGTCCGATTATATTAGTGTCAGTCTTAGGCTTAAGTTGTAACAGTTAGTAGAACAACGCATAAAAAATTCTCATTAAACTTTTATTCAAAGCCAGACTATATTTTTAACAACGAATCCGAAATATAATCATTATAAATATTTTTTTATTTAACTTAACTTTTACTGCTGGGGTGTTTAAAACTAACGCCAAAGATTAAAACCGTTTGTCATACATATATAATAAAAGGAAATTTTACGTAGGCTTTATCATCTTGATGTTGTCAAAATTTACAGCTATTATGTGATATGTGGAAGATTAAATGATCCCCATAGGATATTCAAATATTATATCTCATATTTATTGATTTTATAACCATGTTTTTTCCAATAAAAGCTGCTTATAAAAGTTAAATACTAATTTATTGTATGTGTGTGTAGTAGGCAAGCAGAATATTATTTTTATTTTATTCGAATATATCTACATATTATATTATACTATAATAAAATAGTATGTGTAGGTAATTCAAATCTTGATAAATTTACAAAACACTTGACCTTTCAGCAATCCATCTGTTAAACAAATACGCGCATTAAATAAGAAAAAAAAAATATGAACGATGCGGGATTCGAACCCGCGACCTCTCGCGTTCCGTGCGGGCGCTCTTTACACGGAGTAACCGTTCGAGTGACGTATCGTTGATAAATCTTGTATGTCTTGTTCAACTCTCAGGTTGCGGCTTCATCTATTGCATCTACTTTACAGTTCATACTGCTCAACCCCAATATTTTCATATTAGGAAATTGACTACGCCCTTTCAAAACAATTCAAAACATTGTTTTCAAATTTAATTTGTGTAATTTATGTGTTACCAGAAGTGAGAATGTTATCACTTTAAAAAATTACAAATTGCTTAAACACGCGCATTTAAGAGTTGCTTCATTTAAATATATATCTGTGTTTACTACAAAAAACATATTTTCGACATAAAGTTAACGTTAACGCTGTCGATTTACGAGTAGTTAATTTTATGCGCGTATTTCTCAGTACCTACATTCTTTGTTATGGTATATTAAGTACAAAAGGCTATTATGTATGGCGCCATTGGCACAATATGGAACTATAATTAAATGCTCATTTTACAATTTTCTCTAAAGCCGCATTATTAAATGCCACAATGACTTAGTAATTCGAAATTTAAAGTACTAAGAAAACGTACTTCTCTTTGTCATGATGCGATTTCATTAATAGATGGTCTATTAAGCGAAATTATAAGTAATCGAAATGTGTATATCGCTTACTGTATACTATTTATTTGCGGCTGTATTTATGCTTAAAAAATGGAAGCCGTCTTCTTCCTTTTTCTTGGTGTCTGTGTCGCGTTCTCCTGTGGCAAAGAATGATCTGTTTCTTTATAAATTAATAATGTTATATAAGCCTTTATTCAGACAATATTTACAATGTGTTTTACTTAACCTAGAATATTTATATTGAAATAAGATTTAGACTCCCTCAAACTTGTCCATTTGCCTATCGTTTGCAAAGGCCTCCTCCTATTCCCTCCATAAATTTCGCCGCAGTTCTAGTCCATGTGCCACCTGTCAGTTCTTATTTGGTCCACCCATCTTTGCAAAGGTCTACCCCTTTTCCTTTTCTTATGACCTGTGTTCCACTGCATTATGTTTTTCTCCATTTTGACTGTCCTCTGATTGTATTGCACACTTCCATTTAAGTTTCTTAATTGTGATAGATACATCTTTGGTTCATATGTCCGTCATCATATACATTTTAGATACTGCAGCGATTTCAACAACATATCGCAACTACTTCAGTACCTTCAGGTACTGTAATAATATTTATCTACAACCATGCTTTAAAGATTCTAAAACAGCTTAATGCCAACATTAAAACACGCAATGTCCTAATAACCATAAAATCATCGAAACGAGTGTTGTAATGAAATTCAGTACAACATTACAACACTCGTTTGGATGATGTAATGGTTATTTGAACTGGCTTTTTTAATATTAGCAGTAAGCTAACTGTTTCAGAATCTTTTATAGAGGATTCAAATTATGGGTGTAGCTACAGTCTTGTATGCAACTGTGGATAATTAGCTATTAAAACACTCATGTTATACTATTATCAAACCCTCATTCGTGTTTTAATACCCCTTATTACACAACAGTTGTATAAATAACTGTTATGTGTAACAAAATTACTTCCAAATCGTTACAGCTGTTTCGCAAGAGCTGATTTAGTATTTTCGAGATGCACTTGGTTTTTGTGAAGCTACCTAAACATGTTGTATACGATAATAAAGCGCTTTTAAGTATGAATTTATAGGTTGGTGTTGTATGTTAGTATTCGTTGGTATTTTTAATAATGCTATTTTTTATATGTGGACTTTAAGTACACTGTGTACGGAATACTTAGACGTGATTAGTGTCACTTGGAAACTAATTCCTGCGTATAATATTTATTAGATTATTAATTTATTTAACTCATCGAACAATGTTTGTCTTGATTTAGCAACGCTCACTTATTTTGGTAGTTATGCAAGTGACTCCGCCCATGTATATTTTTATATTAAATCTCATTATTTTATACCTACTAGCAAAAACGTCATCAGACCTTTAATATACCTAGTTAAGGTTTTATATATGGCTATAAGTTGTAATTTTATTGTAATATTTGTTAATTTAATGTTATTAAATAAGTATTTTAAATTAATATTGTTTTACTGATAATTAATTATAAGTTTACCTTTAAAGATCCTTAAAATCCTTAACAATTTCCTGTTTTTGGCATTTTAAAACTTGTTATATGGAATATTTTGGTGATCTCACGTGGCGGCTACATGATTATGATGGAAGTTACGCGCGCCAATTAAGAGTTTTGTAGGTAAGGTGCTATATATCAAAAATTTGTATAATTATCTGATAACCGTTAATGAAGTATTTACACCACACTAACTGTCTTGTTCATAAACGCAGTGTAAAGTTAATTCAAGCAAAAAATTACTTCATCCTGTCATGTACCTAACTCTGTAGTGACAAGGGTTTTTTTTATGAAAATAAGGGACGAGACGAACAGGACGTTCAGCTGATAGTAATTGATACGCCCTACCCATTACAATGCAGTGCCGCTCAGGATTCTTGAAAAAACCCAAAAATTCTGAGCAGCACTACAATTACGCTCGTCACCTTGAGACATAAGATATTAAGTCTCATTTGCCCAGTAATTTCACTAGCTACGGCGCCCTTCAGACCGAAACACAGTAATGTTTGCACATTACTGCTTCACGGCAGAAATAGGCGCCATTGTGGTACCCATAATCTAGCCGGCTTCCTGTGGAAAGGAGCCTATCACTGGTGAGATAAAGATAAAAAGTTTTAAAATTTGAATACCTAATCTTTCTTCGCGTTTATTAATAACACAGTAAGGGTTTATTTGATGTTTTACATATAACTGAATTTTATATCATTGAAGGAAACTACAACATCCAAAAATATCTTGTATTTAAAATACATAATCAACGAAAGTATCTTACTAATCTTATATTTAGAGACAGGAAATTAAAAGCGAACTGGAGCAATAGTTGTAATGTCTCACATTAGGTAAGTTCTATGATTTCGCATTTGGTATTCCCATCTTGTTATTTTTGGGGTACCATAAGCCAAACTCAATTCACTCCAAGCCATTTCTAAAGAATGCTCTAGCTTGCCATAGAGACGTCAGAACTTGCGAAGAGATGTCGTTTCTAGAATAACAGCAGTGCATGTTGGATGTTGATCCCACATAAAATAATTTCCACTGATGTAATTAGTTATATGAGCCGCATTGTTCAGTATGCACACCAGCAAGAAATCGTCGCAAGGTGAAAATTATCCCATTATTAGGAGGATGTTGGATTTTTTTTGGTTATTAATTTGGGAAAAATTGATAAAACTCGCAAGAAATAGAGAAAATTGGAGGAGGGCTTTGCCAAACTCGGGCAAACAGATGATGAGGCAATCGAATTGGTGAACGACAATTTTTTTTTTTAAAATAAGGCACGAGACGAGCAGGTCGTTCAGCTGATGGTAATTGACTCTTGAAAAACCCAGAAATTCTGAGTGTGAGTGAGTCACCTTGAGACATAAGATGTTAAGTCTCATTTGCCCAGTAATTTCACTAGCTACGGTGTCTTTCAGACCGAAACACAGTTTTACACATCACTGCTTCACGGCAGAAATAGGCACCATTGTGGTACCCTTAAACTAGCCGGCATCCTGTACAAAGGAGCCTCCTACTGGTGAATGTAACGACATTTTCTCTAATTCAGGCAGGAATCAAAATATTTAAGGCCGTTCAAATGCGAGTCGATCTTTTAAATACTTTCAGCTAAACAAGCTGCGCTATAAAACTCTTAAGGTTACTCATTTAAGAATATTTAAAAAATAGTGATACCTACTTGAATTCTAGCGCTTTATTGTGAAAAATGTCAAAATCGAGTACTTAAATTATAATTATATGCTCACATATTCTGCACATCTAGAAGAGTCCTCTAAACACCTTTTTCTCTAGCTTTCTCCAGGAAGAAGAGCTGGTTGGATCGTTTGGGTTGGAATCAGAAGTCTAATATTCGACAAAAGGTTTGGGGAATCTACCTTGAAGATCTTTTAATAATTTTCCAAGAAATTTGACTACCTTTCGGTTATGGAACAGTAAAAATCAACAAAGCCCAGTTTGTCTCAGATTCTTTAATTTGTCTGCGAATCAGTTTGGCTGCGAAAAAAGTCATTAATAGAATATGGAATGACTTTAAGCCGGCCCATATTCTTGCATGATATTATGTAGATGAACATTATTATTTGTTGTTTGGTTGAGTTCTCGCGACATGCTTCGTCTTGTCATGTGGCGGTGACGTGGGACGGGACCTTCCCTCCCCTAAATGGTCGAGAGAGGCGATGGCTGGCCCATGCGTCATGCTCGTGAATCGTCCTGTTAGTAGTCACTCTGCTTCATGTTTTTAAAATTAAAGTTCTTATATTTTTATAATACTTTTATTTATTTACGGTACGTGTGGATTGAAGCATCTACTGTACTCAATTAATTATATTTTTATTTAAGGCATTGAGTATTTGCCGTTTGAGTATTTTTGTTGCATCACTTTACATTATATTGTAATTGAAATGATAATTGTAAAAAGATAAAGCTGTAAATATTCATTTAAAAGAGAGGCAGTAATTTTCTTATCATCTCTCAATAAAGCTGAACCTTTTCCGAAGTGACGGTAAATATAAAAAGATAACATCAGTGACAATTCCTTGACCTAAGTGATTTTGATTTGACTATCGCTCTCATCTGTGGGCTGGTGCGACCCAGTTCCAGGTAAAACCATTTCACGATGCAACACTGAGACAGAGCTGCGTGGATTCCAAATTGTCGGCCATCTTGTCCACGCAATATTAGACACGGACATACGGAGCTAATGCTTGTCATGAATTAGTATTCATCAATTTAGTCGTTGAAATATGAAAGAGAGATCTAACTGTACTGCTCTGTATATATCTATGTTCCAACTTTATTGACTGGTCATTATATAGTACCTTTACATGCGCGTATGAAATAGCGAACTGATCGGGTTTCACTGTAACAGCACTCAGCACTACGAACGTAGCTATAAATATCTGGAAGGGGCAAGTGTTCATGTGGGGTCACTTTTGTTTAAAATGTGTTAGAATATTTAGATAAATTTAGAAAAAATAAAGTTATTAAGTAATAAATACGAACACTGTCGGAATTGCAGTTAGAAAAAAATCAATAAAATTTTAACTTTTAATATTATGTATTGTAACTAATTCTAATATTAATGATTCATTTAATATTAGTCTTGTATTATATTAATTAAGACACGCTAACTGCTTAGCTATCTTAATCGATCTCATGAGTCTACGGAACAGGAAGTGAGTATTCCCTACCCGAACCTAGAAATTCTGCCCATTATCCGTCTATAATCTTGTGGTGCAATTGTGCAACTGCGATTAACTTATCTTTATTTATCACATACTACGCCCAAGCAATGTATACCTAGTCTTGCCATAAATACTGAAAATAAGAAAAAAAAATCTTTTGCAAATAACATTTATTACTTTTACAGTGTTTTAGTTTAATAAGAACATATATATAAAACAATTTAAAATATAAAAATATAATTCGAATTGGCTGCATACAGTCCTTCAAACGTTGAGGCCAGTTATAAAAAGAAGCACGCACTCTTTCCATGGGATAATTCTTCACTGCCAATCGTACGGATTGTTTAAGGGACTCCAAATTATCATGACAAAACTAACCAAAAATCATAATCCAGCGGATTGAGATCGAGATTACACGACGGCCAGTCTTCAGCTCTGATGAACTCCAAAATGTTCGTTTCCAACCAAGACTGCGTAGACCGAGCTTTCTTGGTTATTGAATTTGGTGTTGTTAAGGGGCTTCACTACCTTCACAACCTTCTACCTTATCTACCTTCATGCACTTGTGCCGATCTTTTATACCTTTTTCACAAAAGTATGGCTCAGTCACTCCTTCATAACAAATACCCCACCAAACCATCACTAAAGTCGGATAGTGCCCACGTTGCACTCTGTCGACTAATTGGAAAGCTTCCTTAGAGCTTTGACAAAAAATACCGTCATTTTGTTTGTTAAAATGTTGCTCAATAGTCCAAAATTTCTCATCCGTAAACAAAAATTTTCTGTGACCTCCCCATGCGTACCGCTTCAGTAGTTGTTTCGATTTTTCCACCTTATTCTTTTTTAAATTATGAGTTAAGAAATGACCAGACCTTATAGGCTGCAAGTCCTAAGCCATCTTTAAAAATACGCGACTTGGTTCTAGGTGCTAACTTCATCTCCCGAGATGCTTTCGCACAGGATTTCTTCGAATTCTTTCCCTTACTGCTTTGACCACCGTTTTCGTACGAACACTACCTGGATGGCCAGATCTTTTTAAATCTAAAACAGAGGAGGTCGCAGAGAGTACCGGCGTGAATTAGCGGCCTAGTGTCGCTATGTTTCGAATAGGTTAGTGTCGTTGACATCCAGCCCCTCCCCCAACACACAAAATTTGACAACGGTCCTCGAAGAAATTTTACCCCAGAAGGGTACCGGCTCTATTAGAGTCGGAGAATCCCTCCCCGAGCATTTTTGCTCGGACCACCCGTCATATTCTGGGGAGAGCACAGAACCACGCATGTCGAAGGACAAACGAGGCGGCAACGCCACAGCACAACGCTCCACGCTAAATGTGGACTTTTGCAACATCAGGGGAATCCATTCCAATTTAAAGCCGTCCACCACCACCTTCATACGGCGCCGCCGGCCTTGTGTTTCCTTACGGAGACGCAGATATCCAGACCTAGCGATACGTCATATTTAATATACTTACTTAAGTAGTGCCTCAACAAAAGTAAGAATGACACACACCAAACACACACACGTACGCATACATGCGCTTACACACACTCACACACACATACTCAACACACAGATAACCTTTTCCGTTAATATTTTTCTTTTGTCATATATTTTTATAGACTTAAATTGTGAACGCAACTTTTTTGGAACTGTTAAGATTTATTGATATGGAAGAGCGTGGCCTTCTGGCACAGATGTTCCTCGCTTTATAGAAGATCACATCCACTACTATGTTTGTACCATTTTTGCCTACTGAATTAAATATGTTTCAATATAAGTATACACAATGGTAAAAACCCCTGTACGATAATTGACTCGGATATGAAGTAGAATGCGAAGATACCACCCATCTCCCCACTCACCCTAAAATGAGGAAGAATGGAAATCTAACCTACGGTTTTCCCATATATTTAAAATTTATAAGTTATTTTATTTTCATTTGAGTTGGTGCTGCTTAAGCCAGTACTCTAAATAAATAAATAATCATAGATAATAATAAATAATTTTTCATCTAAATACGTGTAACTCGGTATAGGTACTAACCACTTACTATAACGTAACTGTAAGTAATAGTAAAGTAAAAAGCACGCGTACTTAACCATCATAGATTATTAGCGTAATAGCATTGCAATGAGATACACATTGCGGACAAATTTGTTAAAAAATTATGTGGTCGTATTAGTGTGGGCATAAATGTTGGAAGGAAGTGAACGCATACTGTTTGAAGGTGATTGCTCTGACCATGTTATAATATGGGTCCATCGTGAAACTAATATTAGAATCGCTGTAGTCTGCGACGTGGGCGTCGGATAGGTACTACACGCCTGACCAGGCAATGCTCGGACGTACCGAGAGGGGTGTCGACAGAGACCATGTAACTATCGGGATGTGTAGTCAGCAGAAGGTCTAATAAGGACGGCATGTGGCTATCCACATCCAGGAGCCGCGTTGGTGACTCAACCAATTGGGACAGCCCATTTACACCTATTCAAAATTATGCACAGATCGCCCTGGGTAGTCTGTGTTTCGTGACCCAAGCCATTCGGTATTGTGCCCGTTAACATCACCCCAGACTACGATTTCAATGGTGGGGAGCTGTGCAAGCACGTTGTCAATTGCCGCTTGAACGCAGCCTATGAGATAATCTGCTTTTGCGTTACTACTAATGGACCTGTAGACACGCACATAGATGCGGACTCGGCCCTCAAAGTCTACACGGAGCTAGAGAGTAGATAGCTCCCTACCCACAAAATTGCCAGGACGACGGCAGTAGATATCCTCCCAGATTGCGTACACACATACCCCGGCATGAGGCAAAAAATTATGCTCAATTTTGTACCCGGGGTAAGTGAAATTTTTTTACAGAACCACGGAGTTGGAGTTGAAACACGTGTGGTTCGCATTGAAATGGTGGATTTGCACAGTGTTAATATCTCTGTGAAACACCGCCTATATCTGGAGTTATGAAGGGTACTTTTTGCCTTTTCCCGTTTTTCATTTTACACCCACTTAGGTAATACGAAATATAATTAATTTCTCCGATTAAAACAGTTTCTTTTTAACAATTCTTATCCATTGGGATATTGGGATTGATATTCAAAGTCATTTTTTACAAATTTGTGTTACTATTTACGCTGTATACGGTTGATTGCTATATTTTTTCATGCAAATGTAGAAAAACTTCGTATCAAAGACGTGTAAATTGACATATTATGGTTTCCTCGTCGTAATGGCATAATACCAATTAACACATTAGTAGCATATAAAGTAATGCAATTTTCTCGGACTCGAATCATGCTCCATCTAGTTATAATATTTCAATGGTTCGGATATGACGTAATGGACGCGGAACGTGTACACATAAACGGAATATATGTATAGTATATGTCGCATTGAAGAATCAATAAACTCTGACACACCCATCGACGTAGAGAAGTAGCTATGTATATTTTACATCTATGGCACACATCTATATTCGAGCTCAATTTATACTAGAGAATGCGAAGCACATACTGTCGGTGTGGTTCAAAACCTCTTTTTTGAATGTAAGCTATGCATAAATGTATATATGTAAATAGAATAAAGAACGGGAATAATAGGAACTTGAGGAAGTTTGAGGAGGCCTTTGTCGCAATAGAACATTTAATTAGGTACTTATCTCGATATGATCTAGATATCTATCTAGATATGAATATAAGAACCAAGAAATAGTAGCGTTATATGAAAAAAAACATATTTTTAAATTTGCTGTCTTTGATAAGGTAGTAAGTAGATATTAATTATTGTCAATCTAAGTATTCTGGTATGAACGATATGGAGTGTGATACTAAAAATATAGGTAGGTACAAAGTAACATTGAACGTTAAATTTTCGCAAGAATTGTTGAATAAATAGCAAAAGGAATCTCGACCTTGACATACCTAATTGTTTTGTTAACAACTTGTTTATTACTACTACACTGCTCGAGAACATTCAAGATTAATCCTTACCGGTTAAGGCCTACTTGATTGAACATACAGTGCGATACCTGTAACAGACGATACAACTAATGTGACATTGGTGGTCAGTAAAAGTGTATAAGCAGTTATTGGTACCTAGTAGGGAGTATATTACTGACTGCTGCAACGTATAATAAATTATTTAACAGACGTTTCGCAAGGCCTCTGGACGGGATTGGTGACAGAAGTCGAATACCAGGTATATAAATTTTTCCCTTCAAATTTGAGATTGCTGGTTTGCTAGAAACGCTTTCTTATTAATTCTTGTATGACCTCGTAAAAAGTTTCCAGTTTCTCTAAATTCATAGAGGAGCTGGGACGACATAAACGGCAAATTGACTTATGACATTCTTTTGAGCTCTAGTACAGTTTCAGCGCGTGATAGGCATGGAAGATGGGCCGGGTGCTGTTATGGGATGCAACCTGTTCAGACACGCTGGCTCCTTCTCATCTACATGGAAAAACAACACAGCTGGTGCGGCTTGTGAAGCGGCTGAAAAAGCTAAAGCATACAAATAGGGGGGTCTAGCCTCTGAATATGATTTTGTCCCATTCGGTGTCGAAACCCTTGGTCCGTGGGGTCCTAGCGCTATAAGACTTGTTAAGGAAATAGCAAAAAGGTTAGTCGACATCACAGGAGACCGAAGAGCTGGCAGCTACCTGGGACAAAGAATTAGACTAGCTATTCAAATGGGAAACGCTGCCAGTATCTTCGGAACCTTGCCTAAAAGGACTCCTTTTAATAATATATTTTAGTTATTATATTATATTTTTTAAGGTTTTACTTTTTAGGTTCACTATTCTAGTATATTTTTTTATTTCTGTATAAATAAATTACTAACCCTTTTATATTTTGAAAAATATAAAACCTTGACATTTAAATTGAGATAAATGAATTTAACAAAGATAGAGGCACCCCTAACTTACGTGACGTAAGTTAAACAATAGTTTGATGTGAGAAACGAAATCCGATTCAATGGTCTATTCTATGGCCATCAGTGCAGCACAATGGCCACGTACCTATTAAATGATCTCTGCGCCAGCAAATTCCCGGGCAGCGGCTTGTTATAAGCGTAATAATAATTATTTATTATTAACAATATGTACCTACAGACATAGACACTATTATCCAGAGAATATATTATATAGTTGTCATATAGGAAGTCTAACGCGCTTTATATAATATATTTATATGTGTTACTATAACAGAGTAAGGAAATTTTATACAGAGGTCTGACGAAGCCGTCTACATAGATAGTGCAATCGTGCGTTAACCGCAGCGCGGGTGAAGAATCTGCCCAAAGTAGCATAATTTAGCTGAGGAGAATAGGAGATATGTTGAAGGGTAGCCGTGTTGCACTCGCGTATCGATTTAATATTAATTAATTCAGTATGGTACACATCTACTTGTGCCGTTTTAAATAGTGTGTCTTTGTTTAACATAAATAAGAAATGAAGTTTACTTATCTTTTTTCCACGTGACGAAAGTATCTTATATTTAGCAATATCTAAAGTTATAATTTAGTCTTTCGTCATAAGCTAGTGTTCACAAATCACATTTATAGTTTACCGAAAGTGAAGAGGTATTTTGTAAAGATATAATGAGAAGTCAATTTATATTTAGCCGAGATCAAAAAAGAGAACACTTCCCTAGTTTTTTCCAGAATATAAAATAATAAAATATATAAAATTTAAAATATTTGGTGAATACAATTTTCGTTTAATTCTGTAACATTTTTCACTCGAAATGTATAAATTAGAATAATACATATTTTAAATCCTTGTCTGTAACTTAATAATTATAAAAATTATTTCTATTGATCCCAAGCGTAATTATCTAGTCTATGGTAATTTAATTCATAAATTCTTAAGCTGTCGTCTGTCTTGTCATTGTCAAATCGTAACTCCCAGCCCAGCTGGCGTTGACAATACCCAAAAATCAAGGGTCGAAACAAGGGTCAATATTAAATATCAGTATGAACATATTATTTACTTTCTTTTGATTTCGTTATATTTAATATGAAGGATTGAAGAAATATATTTTATAGGTTACATATGAGACAGTATCATCTTATCAATAAACTGGTGTTTGTGTGTGTTTATCACGATGGTTTCGACTTATCAGTTGCAAGAAAAATATAATAAAAGTGAGTACGAATCAAATTGCATAACGTTTTTAAGTAATAAATCTAATTCTTAGTATAAATGTTCACTTATGTTCTGTTTTATTGTTGCAGTTAGAAAAAACTTTTGCTTTTATCTGGATATTCAAGAATCAGCTATGTCCCGATGTATATCGCAACGATTACTCGACATGGGTCTAGTAAGTAGATTCGCGCCAAAATGTTTTTATAATTAGTAGTTTATTGAAGCTAATTTAAACCATTATGAAAAAATACTATACCTATATTTGATTTTGGTTATTTTATAATACGCAGACTGGTATTTTATGGCGTGCACTGCTGACTGCATGTTATTTCATATTTGACAGTTATTGTTATTTTGAGCGTATAGTTTTTTGATGTGGCACAATCATTGTTGAAATTACATTAAATATTCAATGTTTATTATTCAATCGTAATTATTTTCTTCTAAATACATATATATTCATTAATTACAAACATTTTAGCATTTCAATTTAAAATACAAATCTTGATAAAAGATTGTAAAACGTAGTATGGAACGCGACTAAAACATTCGACCAATAGAATACCTACGTGCTCCCCTTCCCCAATACAGCAAAAGCGCTGCCTGTGAAGTGCGAACGAAACATAAACTAAAGCAAAATATCTCCATCTTGGTGTGACAGATTTTTGTGTTTGTTGTTGGAAAATTCTATTTTTATTAGTTGAATGTGTTTAAATGACATTGAAAAGTGATAAAAAATAGAGATATTCATTTAGTGACTCTTTAAAAGTTTGAAAATGTTGAGTATCCTGAAATTCGTTCGTGTTTCAATATAATTCAAGCGGTGACGGAGTGTCCATCTCGGTAACTAGTATATAGTTACTTATTTCTGTGATAAGCGGTGCGCGGGGCCTGGCGAACGGCTTTGGTGTAAGTATATAGAATAAGCAGTGTGTAGGCAATGGTACAAATACATGTTTTTAGGTGGTGTAGTTTATAAATCAGTTGTAAATTTAATTGTTTGAGCGGTAAGTGAGTGGATAGCTTGTATTCGATTTTAGGTCATCTTTTGTCCCTACGCTCGCGTTAGAGCCGAAGTCGTTGATCGAAATGCAACAAGCCGAGGACGCGCGCTGCGTTCGATCGTGCTGCGTTGCAATATTTCCATTTTAAAAGCTGTTTGAAATGTAGTTTTCTTTGGCTATCTCGCGTGTATGCTTAATTTTTGACAGTTGATATTGCTTTATATACCGCAAGGCGATATTGGTCTTAACACATTGAAGATAAGAATGAGATTTGCATGAAGATGTTTGTGTGTTGTTTTTTTACGAAGTTCGGTTGGCGCGATTTTGTTTGCGCTCGGTTCCCCGCTTCGGTCGTTCAGTAGCGTTTTGTAATTTAGTATTTCAAGGAAATATGTTCGGGCAAGCGTTATTGCGTACACAGGTATGAATGTATAGTGTTCCGACGCGCTATATTCCATTTTGTACAGAGAACCAAGTGTATTACTGGGTGTCTCAAAAAAGCTGATCATACACTTTAGTTTTCTAGGTCAATAAACCAATTATTGATACACTAAACCTTATAAACTTTACATAGACAAATAAATAACTTGTTGACATGTCATTTTTAATTAGATAGGTATACTGCTTTTCTATAAAATATTATAACTAAGATCTTCGTTTTTTTAAATGAATGATCACAATAGATATTGTGTTATCTTGAATGTGGTTAATTTCATTCATTTGAAAAAAGTTTTCATATAGAAAAATATTGACTTCAATCATATACTTTCAATGTAAAGAAGAATCATTAAATAAATTTACTTACACATCCCCAGTAGACCAACATGTATGTAATGCACCATAATATTAATAATACATATTGCCTGGACAGCCCGGGAAATATATTCATTGAATTTTTGCCTATTGGCTAGGTTGGATATAAAAAATAGTTGAATTATATTTGGATGAAGTTAACTACAAAGGGGCTAGTAGGCTAGGATTCACCCAGGTCTTGTGTGTTTATAATATTTAATAGTTGACACATATGCTATTGCTTATTACGGACACCACAGTAACTTGTATAAGTGAACTAATTGTAGCAATAATAATAATAAGTAAACTTATTGCCATTTTAAGAACCTAGGTTTCAATTATTATAAATGAAAATATTTGTTCTATAATTTCCTGTTTTATATTTTGTTTTCTGAAATTCAACTTACAGTTGATTTTGCCACAATGTATAAAATAAACATTATCTAATATATAAAATTCTTGTCATGGTGTTAAACATTGAACTCCTCCAAAACGGCTTGACCGATTCTCATGAAATTTTGAGTGCATGTTGGGTAGGTCTGAGAATCGGACATCATCTATTATTCATCCCCCTAAATGTTAAGGGTGGCGATTTTTTTTTTTCTTTAAATTTGTTTGATTATGAGTCAGCATTATAAAATACATACAACTTAAAATTTTTACCCATCTACGATCAACAGTTACTTTTGTATCCCGATTTTAATATTGGCAATACAATGTTTGCTGGGTCAGCTAGTTATAATATATAATCCTTAAAAGTTAATATATTAGTCAATTAATAGATTGAAACTGTTCTTTAGTTTGTACTTGTGGAAAATTGGGTTCAGACCTCAATAGCACTGAGTTAGCTCCTCTCAATAAGCTTGGTACTTATAACATGGAATGAGTAAACATAACTGTTATCATATTCCTTACCCTATCAATCCCCTCTGGAGTTAATTTATATTCAATGTCTGATTGAACTTTTTATTTGATTCAGCGAGAGGAAGTGTTCCTAACATCACGGGTGACTCACATTGTTGCTGACCGGTTCAGAACAGAAGGACCACAATGGCCAAGGCGTGAGGGCCGTGCCCGCGCCGATGCAATGCTACAGAGGCTCTACGAACACTCACCACCAAAGCCAGTAACACATAACTATATACAACTTACTGTTCAGAAGGTTATTTAACATTAATATTAGTTCTAGTATAAATTAATAAAGGGATGATGTAGTACACTAATAAGAAACTAGTAAAGTTAACATTAAGCAGCCCTTAGCAAAAAATAATAATCTATTACTCTATAAGTCTTACCTGTTTCAATTGAAATTAACTATATTACTTGAATCAAAGTTGCCTAAGTTACCACCAAATTGTGCCAGATGGAATAGCATAATTTTTTGTGACTATCAAAGGTTTAATTGAAGTTAAACTCTAGCAGAAAATAGAGTAATAGCTTTGCAAGCATGTATATTTTATAACAATTTAACAATGTAGTCTAACAAGAGAAAATATACCTGTATCCGGTCCTCCAATTCTTAAGTAAAAGGAAGAACTATCTATATCCACCCATTATTGGTGGATATAACAGTTGTTTCACTATATTATAAAATCTTAATATGTTTATTAATTATCAGTACAGGTTGCAATGATATACAAATAAAATTCTGTTAAAACATATTTGTTAATAGTTGCTAGAAATAAGAATTAAATATAGCAAGTTAGCTAAAATCAACACTTAAATATTATCATTACAAATTAAAAAATAATAATATGTAATGGTAAATGTAATTTAATTGTATGTCAAAATTGCAGACAAGTTATAAAAGTTGATATCTGTAGGTACTACTACAGTTGCAGAAGTAGACAAATAAATAAATGCAAAATTTTATAACAATATGGGACAGTATTACCATATTATTATCCAACCAATATACATGAAATTTGACTTATAGTATTAACTTGTCAAATTTTATATTTTACATGAGATACATGTTGTATATGATGTTGGAACACCTTTTTACTGTGTTCTATCAATAATATCAGTGTTTCTAAAGCTAAGAGTGTTTATTGCTTTAAGTACTTGGTTTTTATGGTGTTTTGTTTTGTAAATGGTAGTATAAAGAGCATGGAAAATATAGTCTTTTTGAATTACTTTTCTTTTCTCTTCTCACTTTTTAACTCATATTACTAATAATTTTATGCTTCTGCTATATATTTGTATGTATTATATACAAAATATTTATTAATCTTTCAGGCTATAAGTCTTTTGGATAAACTATATGATACATTCTTCGTGGCTCCACGTAAAGCGCATGTGAACTACTTCAATAAACATTTTATCAAGATTGAATTTTTGGACAAGTATGGACCAGTATTTTGATCATTAAAACATATTTTGAATGTAACATACTTATAGAGATTTTGTTTTCAGACCTTGCAAACCAGTCTTTAAGGAATTTGATGAGTGGCCACAGATCTCATTAGAAACTTATTCTGTGAAGGAGAATAAAGAAAAAAATAACTCTCAAGAAACTAACGCAATTCCCTCTAATAATAATCAAAAGTAGGTCAATTTGACAAATACATATATGTTAAAAGTTTTCCAAAATATAATTTTTCAATAATTAAGCAAATAATAACCAAAATTAAAAACTGTCACATTGAACTGATCATATCATAGTAAGACACCTATACCCTAAAGTTAATATTGTAAATGCTACTAGGACATTAGGGTTACATATTATCATACATTTTTGATTTTTTTTTTATGAAAGTAAGGGATGAGACGAGCCAGACATTACAGCTGATGGTAATTGATACACTTTGCACATTACAATGCAGTGCCACTCAGGATTCTTGAAAGACCCAAAAGTTCTGAGCGGCACTACAACTGCGCTTGTCACCTTGAGACATAAGATGTTAAGTCTCATTTGCCCAGTAATTTCACTAGTGACGGTTTCCTTCAGAGCGAAACACATTACTATTAATAAATATTAAAATTAATAATTGTTATAATAATAATTAATATTCCTAATTGTTTGAAAATGTTTTTATGGCCGACACTAGGATTTGGGCCGAAAGTGAATAGTTCTCTTTTAATATTTGGAAGCTTAGTTATTTTAACAAATTAATACAGTTAATTATGTTTTAGAATGACGAGGAAGAGTCGGCCAAGGATTAAAGAGAAGGAATTAAAAGAAGAAAAGGGGGGCTACTGTGAGATGTGTAATATAGATTATACAGATGCATCCTTACACAGACGGTCACCACATCATTTAGCATTTGTCAGAGATCATACCAACTTCCTATCACTTGACTCTCTCATTAATTCTGGTGCAGATGTTAACACATTCTTAGACAAAGCCACTCCTCTTAATGGAGAGAGACGATCAATGAGGAAATTATGTAATGGTGAGTTTGAAATAAAAAGCAGAAGCTCAAAACAATCTCAATCACCTGATACTAGTAGCGGTAATATCAGTCCCAAAAGAAATGGGCATGATGAAGAGAAAAAACATAACACTAGATGTAGTAAGAAATCAAGTGATTCAATACCATCAGAGGATCGTCAGTATTATAAAGTTGTTGGAGTTAGCACAAAATTACGTTCAAGTGGTGGATTCACCAAGAAAAAGGAATCTGTATGTAATGGGACAAAGCCTCTTGTAGTAAAATTTAGGAAGGTCCGAAGATCAGAGTTGTCAGTGTTAAGTGATGAAGCTGAACAGTTTATGTTTCCTAAACGTGCAAGCTCTTCAAGTTCTACATCTTCTGATGATGAAAAATTAATTGTAAATAAGAGAAAGACAGATAAGCCATCACAGCCTCCTCCTACTAATGAAAGGAAGCGTCTTGCTAGACCTTTAGCCTTAAAAGAAGAGTCTTCGGAAGAAGACTGTTGGGTTGAAGATAAAAGGAAATATCGCAAACGGCGTGCACCACCTGTTGTTAAAAGAGCTAGACCAGGTCCACCATCTAAAATTGAAAATTTAGAACCTCCAACTCACTCAGTTGAACCAAAATTACAGCAACTGTCATTACCAAACCAAGAAACAGAACAACTACCCAAAGAACTTCAAAACATAAAGAAACCACAAAATGAGGTTAGTCCGACATTAGAGGAACCTAAAGAAAAATGTCTTAAATGGGAAGATGGCAAATTAAAATATACACCAGCTGTTGAACAATTAGAGTTTGCATTTGAATCTGTACCACAAAGTGAACCATGGTTTGAATCATTTAAACGACAAGATGAAGATAAAATTGTTGCAAGAAATGTCTCTAACTATTTTGGTAAGATTAAAATAAATGTCCTTATCTGTTCAAACATTGAATACAAGTATTACATTACATGTACGATAATATTATATTTTCTGATTTCCTATTTATTAATATAATTTCTTATGTTTAAACTTTATTATTTTGTTTCAGCAATCTATACAAAATCACCAAAGTTACCTTATGAAATGGGTCAGTTACCATCATTAAAACCAAATTGTTGTCCTCTAAGTGATTTGGTGAAACAGAGGGAGGAGAAACCTGGACCCTCTAGATCTTATGGGACTAGAGGTATGAAAAAACGAAGAATGAAGAAGCGCACTGAGGCAGTTATTGCACTTGAAAGCCACCCTAGGAAGTCTCCCAGAGAACATGCATCAACATTAGCTATATTAGGCTCAGCAGGATTGCTGCACAGACACAAGCATATAATTGATGATACAAAATCCACAGCATCTGAAGATACTGTAGTTGATACAAATGTTACTAGTAAAACTGAACTTGTCCTGTCAGAAGCTCAAGAAGCTTCAGAGAGATTACAACAATTCCTATCAGAAGTATTTGATGATGCTTCAGATTATGATGTGTCTGATGAGTTGATTGATAGTGATTCTGCTGTTATTCCTTCAAAAACAATACTTGATGTGTCAAGCTTGGTTTCTGAATGTGAAAATTGTGATTTAATTAGTAATGAAATCAAACAGGGTACAGCTACACGGGGTCGTCGTGGCAGATTCAAGAAGAAGAACAAAACAGGCTGGCCTAGTAAAAAGAATAAAAAAAAGGGCTCAAGGACAAGTAGCTTTGAATGTCAAAGTAAGACTGAAGGCAGTGTTGGCCAGTCCTCTATTGACACTGATGATGATACTATCAGTGAGGTAGATCAAGGTCTGTCTGAGACTGAAATAACTTTAACTGAAGATAAAGACAGTAAAATTGATGCTAATACATATACACTAAAATCTGATTCTCAAGAGAGTAGGTTTCCAGATCCAATTATTCCTATGGATGTTTGTGAAGATAAAAATAATTCTGAAATTGTAGAAGAAAAATGTAGTGAACATAATTCAAAAGAATCTGATAGCGATAAAAGGACAACATCTGAAAGTGATGATAAAGAGGAGAAGATAAGTAAAAATAAGCGAGCTCTGCAAGGCTTGTGTGATTGGCTACCTGTGATCAAAGTTGCGCGAGTGGATTCTATTGCTGGTCGCAGATTGCGATCAGCTGGACGGTCAAGGTCCAATAGGTTTAGGTAGCATTGTGATTTTGCTCGAATAAGTGGATGATCAAAGACTGTGATTAGACACCATTGAATTGTGAAAATATTAAAGGAAATTTCTAATTCAATAATCTCTAATATTCTGATCTTGAACAATGTCTATGGTCCAAGAGACCATATACATTTTTGTAGCTCCAAATAAGTAGTAGTATTACATCAATTGGTATTCAGATTTTCATGTCCTAAATGTTATTATTAGTACATTCCTTATTAGTCATATCAGCCCCTACATTTGATTGGAGGTTATATGAAATTAAGATACTCGGATCAAGATAGTTCAAATATAGTAAAAGACCCTCATAATGAATCTAGGATCTGTTTATGTGTAATTTATTTAAAATTATATTTATTGTGCCTGTTGTATAGCTGTATTATATAATTTTGATTTATTTTCTTAACTGAGCATAGGCAAGTATTACAAAATGTATAGTGTGTAACTCATGTACCCATTACTATAAGTGAAAATAGTTATGTTGCTATTGTACTGGCAAAATTTTGTTGGCTTCTCTTATTACTAAAAAAATATTCTGGGTGTCAGGGTAAGTTATCCACTTGAAAATCACACCAGCATATCATTTATACTTGCTAATATCTCAACCAAAAATTTTTAAAAACAATAATAAAAGATTCTAGTATTTATTTAGGATTGTGAGGCTCACTGTAGTCACTGTATATAATATAGTACTTTAGTACTATAAAATATTAATTTTCGTTATATGTTGTGATGTGTTGTAGTGAGGTTACTGTAAATATTTTGTATGCTTATAGTATGTTTCTTTTGTTCTCCATGAATGTTGTTGACTGTCACAGTTCATCAGTAAAGTTGATTAATAAATGGTTTAATTCTTGATTTGCTTTCATTTTATTACAAACTATGGAATACAGGAAGTTTGAGTCTATCAAAACATACGTTTTTCATTAATTCTTCTCTTCCAAGCTTTGTAATTGCAATTGCAACATAATATATTATGCCCATCTTCAAAATTGAATCCTTGAAAAATATTTTTGAAGTCAATTACATGTATGTATATATATATACATGTTATTAAATATATATATGTATATATATATATATATATGTACAGCACTTACAAAGAAGGCAATGGGTGTTTTAAAACACCCATCTTATTTGAAAACCATTTTAATAATTTGGAATTCAATCAGACCATAGGGCAGCTGAGTCTTACTTGTTATGTGTGTGATTATGCTTGAGGTATAGTACCTTAAAATATATTTGACATTCTCAGCTAATATTTTAGTTTCCCACAAAGAACTTTAATAAACAGTTTGCAAATTTTGAAAAGCAGATGAGTATATTTATAATGTTTGCATACTTGTTCAGTAATATGGATTTTGTGAAAATAATCCACATTTATTATACATCCTCAGCAATAATAAGTAATCAATAAAGACTATCCCCCTTATACATAATAGTAAAAAAAGTTTATTTTACTCGTCCGTGATCCCAACTATATCATTCAAATAATCTCTCTCATTATAACAGGCTTTAGATGTTAATTTTTTTAAAGATACATTTAAATTTTTGTAGTGGTAATATTTTATTATCATTTGGCAGTTTATTATAAAATATAACACGGCCCTAATGCCCTTTTCTGCAGCACAAATATGTTGTCAATATCTGCAGCCCTACCCCACAATATAATTCCGTAGGACATGACACTATGATAGTAGCTGAAATATACAAGTCTAGCCATTTCAAAATCGGTCAGCTGCCTAATTTTTTTTTATGGCAAATACTGTAAAGCTTAATCTATTACATAAGTTTTTTTATATCAGCCCCCTATTGTAGCTTACAGTAATGCCTAAGAATCTTGTCATTTCTACTATATCCAGTTTGTCATTATTAATTTTTATAGGTGTTGATTGGTGCTTTATATTGGAAGTGTAAACCTTTTGTTTAAAAGTAAGTTGTTAACCATTAAACCAATTTACTACTTCAGCAATGTCATCATCAACCTGACAGAATTTTTTTTTTGCTGTAGTTTTATTTTAAATAACAAAGATGTATCATCAGCAAACAGTATATCATTTTGAATAAGATATGGCAAATCATTGATGTAAACCAGGAACAAAAAAGGACCCAACTGGGTGTACCACAGAACAATGTGGTACACTCATTGATATGATACAGCCAGTTGATCTTTTTCCATTAATCTCTACTCTTTGAAATCTACTACACAAATACAATTTTATTAAATCTAGAGAAACATCTCTAACCCCATAGTGATAATTTTTTTAAGCAAAGTTTCATGATGGACACAGTCAAATGCCTTAGATAAATCACAAAACACTGCAAGCACATTATATGAATCCTCCCAAGCATCCAATATTGAGAATAAAAACAATAATAATCTAATCTAACAGCATATATTGAAATATAAACAATTAACACTTTATACATCCAGGTTGTCTGGCCATAATCACTTCAATAAGTATATGTGTAGAAATCTAACATGCTGAATTAGATAACAACCAAACATAATAATAACGAGACACTAGGCTTGAATTTTAAATGTGGTTTATTCAAAAATATCTTCCTTGTCACATATGTATTGTACTATATCTTGTGGTTTAAGAAGCCTCTCTGCATCTCCATCTGGGATTTCAAAGCCAAACTCATCTTCCATGGCCATGATAACTTCAACATGGTCCAAGGAATCTAGGCCCAAATCTTGCATAAAATGGGAGTTCAGGGTAAGCTGTAACAATAAACATTTAAAGTAAGTAAAACAGTAAAAGTACAAGTGTATATTATGTTAAATGGAAAAGGTAAAGGTTAAATTAATTATAGGTAGTTTATTGAGATTATAACAACTACCTTTTCAGGATCAACTTTATCATAGAGTTGTAGGACTAGTAGCACCCTACTCTTTATAAGATCAATTGTAAGTGGGGGACCATGGCTGAAGTGGCGGAGTCCCAGTTTCTCACTCTGAAACATAATAAGATATTCAATATTTCTATACCTGAACATTTGAAAGTTTGTCGTAGGCTCGGCACACTTTCATCACTCGGTCCGATATTTCGCTTTGTGTGATCTTATGTACAGGCCCTGTGGCGAAGCCTCGTATTCTCTCTATATGTACCTAAACATCATATTAAATTCTCTATACAAATGTTATGCAACAACTATATTGAGGTTATTAAATCACAAACATTATTGCAAGGTCCCACGACATTCTCATCTAATTTACAAATCGATCGGAATATAAAACTATAATGTTATTAATGAGATATATCGAAAGGATCATTAAAATCTTACCCCATTTGATAGTAAATGAAAATTGTTATTAAGTTTGGAAATGTTTCTAATGGTCTGGTATTTTTGTAGCAGAGCTACTGTTGATAATCGACATACAATTGGTGTTTTAATTAAAGTGGAATTTCTCAGCAATCCAGTAAAAGCACTGCGAGCAAGATTTACAGCAGCCATTTTTCGGCTTTATTTTATACTTTTGACAGATCTTGCTAGTGCCTTCGAGACGTGAGAATCGATTGCCCGATTAGATTTTTTTTCCACTCTGCTCTAGGAGTTTTTGGCTCGCACATTGCGAGCATCCGCCAACTTCAACTTTTCATAAGTTCACTTTTCGTTAGGCAAGAGTTCTTGTGTAATGTTCAACTAGATTGGAATGATTATTTAATCATACCAAGAGACATACAGAAATAAGAAAATTTATACTAAAATAAATGAAATAGTTTTATGCACAGAAAAAAAAATCTATCTGTGATGTACTACATAATTTAAGACAATATTATTGCTATTAATACCTATATTTCGCACACCTAGATCTAAATAGAGCTAACTCAAAAATTTGAAGTTTTGAGATATGCATACTATCGAATTCCTTAACTCATTACCTATCGACCAACAAAACAGATACAAAATTAGTTACTCAACGCTACATGAAGCCGGAAGCCATTTTTGTTGAACGAGCGAACCCCGCTCATGAACCCACCAATGAGTATAATAATATATAGGGAAAAGAGAGCCCTCTCTACGCATTATGAGCTGTCTATTTGAAGACTAGCGCCATCTGAAGATTTGCCCCGAAAATAACTATATATAAGCTCGAAATTATAAAATTAATTTTTAATGTTGTGACGCAATTAAATAACTAATTCTACTTTTAAATGTGGGTATTGCAATTTTTACCATGTTGAAATTGCGCGTAGAGTTAGTTATTTAATTTTGCCACAACTTAGAACATAAAGGATAGGATTTAGTA
Source organism: Leptidea sinapis (assembly GCF_905404315.1). Classification (NCBI taxonomy): domain Eukaryota; kingdom Metazoa; phylum Arthropoda; class Insecta; order Lepidoptera; family Pieridae; genus Leptidea; species Leptidea sinapis. The sequence goes on along the minus strand of NC_066267.1, from coordinate 11,710,777 downwards.
GTGTTGGTATAAGTAATTGAGGTAATTGGGTGGGAGAAATAAAAAGCAATGTTTGCATATTATTTTTTATTTTTATAATATTTATGTTTATCATAATATTGTTGGGCAGCTGTTTTGGTTTCGTCTTCACCCACATATGTTAATTTTCCTGACAAAATTCGACTGATCGATCTGCACCAACTATTGAAAATAACATTTATAGTTTTGTTATTAAAATATTGTTTTAACTTTTATTTTGTGTGTGGTGCAGTTAAAAGGATAATCTACCATCACATCTGCGATTATTATATTTTTTTGGGTATATCTGTTTTTAAGAACCCATTTATTATATTTTGAATGTCATGGAAGCAATTTTCTAATTCTTGATTTGAATAACATAACCATTTTTTATAATTGTATTCTTTTGCTTTTATATAATCATTGTTATTTCTATCATATTTGGGTTTTTTGATGCTTGCAACTGCATACTTAAAATAATTGAGCTGGTTTCTTAAATTTCATAGCAAAATGTTGAAATACATTGCTGCTGGACAAATCTTCAGCACCTTTTAACCTTGCTTTGAAAGATTGTCCTTTTTTTCCCAAGCACGATATTTCTGCTTGAAGATGCTTGATCTTTGTGTGCTGTGGAGCCATTAGATCTGTGAAAGAATGTTTCATTTACTAATTGTATAGTAGATTCAGTCTTAAAGTAAAAAAGTTAAAAGTCTTATATATACAACGTGAAACTAAATGGGTATACTGTGCTTTTAACCAGACATTCCTTAGGTCATCTGTACTGACTATGTGAAGTCAGAAATGAATTAGCATTATATTTTAATACAATATTTAAAGTTCTAAGTTTTCGCAAAAACTATGATTCCCTCAACCCTAATCAGCTGTTTTTTGAACTCTCTTTGACCTAAACAGATGAAAAACGTAGATGTGACAAAATATCAGATAATAGTAAAATGCCTACTATTTATTGCAGCTGTGAAGGAATTTGTGGTCTCATTTTGCCATGAAGACAAATGTTATTTTGTATTTGCATTTGCTTTAGCTGACATTGAAAATACTTCTAAATTTGTATTTACTGTAGTTATGTATTACCCAATAAAAATAGTTAATTCTAATCTAATTATGAAACTATGTTATGTTAGTATTTACTCTGATATCCGCGAGTGTTACACATTTAAATAAAACACGTTCAAAAGATAAAAACTAGTGTTATTGTAACTGTGTTTTTACATTTTGTGTTTATTTAAATATGTTAGGTTGAAAAGATCGGCCTGTCTGCGTTAATATTCTTTGAATTGTGCTTTGAAACACGATATTTACTGCTCTGCGTGTGTGTAAATGTCTATTCTAAAGGCACCCTACACATTGCACCATTTTTAATTCAAGATTTGTTTATTATGTTCCAAATTAAATGAGTTCACATTTTTGATAAGTTATTACGTAAGCACTTCAATGTAGAATTATTAGAAGTTTTCTTCAAGTTACATTGAAAATAATTCCAATTTTGTAATTATAGATTATGGGTACCACAACGTCAACTTTTTCTGCCGTGAAGCAAAAATGTGTAAGCATTATTATGGTTTGGTCTGAATGGCACTGTAGCTGTTGTTATTACTGGGCAAATGAGACATGACATTTTAATTAAAAAATGTTTTATCCAATAAAGATAATTCTATTAGACTCCTATTAAGAAATTGTTCTTCACGGTTTTTTTTTTGTTAAATATGGATATCTTTGACCATCCTCGTATTAATAATAGGTACTCCATTCCCGGACCGGGTTTTCTACCCGGCCTGGGTATGGAATGGGGCAGTTATTGAGTTTTTCGTAGGAAATTTCTCATTAGCAGCCCATAGTTCAGAAATGTAGATGCTCGCCCCCTATTACGTGGGAATTAAACATAGTGAAACGTGGGTGGAAAAAATACACCTCTAACCCTTCAGGAATACAGCTGTGAAACAGTGTAATGTTGTGTAATTTCTTATATTGTTTATTTGTTTCGCAATAACAGGAAGTAAAAAATGTATGAATAAATACATAGACACAAGCCACATTTCATGTAGTGTGCATACTCCTTAATCATAGATTATTGTTTATGTTTAACTCCATAGGTAGGTGACCTCATTCTGTTTAAAAACAAAGTTAGGGTTGTCTAAGAAAAGAAATTGAAAAATAATATTTTTAATTTCGTAGGGAAGTTTTTTCTTTTTTTTTAATTATTTGTTAAAACAAACATCACCATACTATTGCATATGACCCATATAACGTACCATTGAAGGGATGTTATACCCTTTCTGGTTCACGTTGTATATAAATGAATGGCTGTTCGTTAGTCTAAAACTAAAAGGCTAGGCTAAAACTCGAGAATGGCTGGATCGATTTGGCTAATTTTGGTCTTGAATTTTTTGTGGAAGTCCAGTAAAGGTTTTGATAAGAAGAAGAATTTAATATGTACAGTACGGCGTCTGTCGGGTCAGCTAGTAATGAATAAAAATATATTCAAAATTTAATTCCCACACGGACATTAGCTGTTCTCAAACCTATCAGGTACCAATGCAGCCTTCATCAAAAAATACATTTGGCTAAATAGTCTTATGTATATGTCATGTCATGCATTAATCTGCTGTTATAAAATTACTGTCACATTTATGGTTAATGTTTGTTAAGTAAAGACCTTTCGAAGTTCTTATTATGTTTAATTTCTTATGTGTGTTGTAATATTACATCAAAGCCCGCCATCATCAGGTGTGCTACTCCCTAACTTTGCTGACTCACACACTACAAAATAAATGATGGCCATTACAAAAATCTAAGTAACTAAGTAAATAAGTTTTAAAAATTATTTATCTGAACAGTCTTGCTGTATTATTGTAGGCAGTAAATGTTGTGTGGATGAAGGTTGTCCTAAGATGACTTGACTCTGAAATTGTCCTGAAAATTAATGTGAATATGTAAAGATTATGTTTTGTCAATTTAATGATTTACACTGATAATTAACCAGTTTCAGGTAGAAATGCAACCATTGAATTTTGTAATCACAACTGTGTAAGAAAATCAGTTGTTTCCAGAATGATAAAAATCAGATGTTTCAGGGTTTCCACCAACAAGACTGACCCAAGTTTTAAACTGTTTAGGAAATTTGACAGCATCTGAGAAATGATGCATTGGAATCTCTGAAAATAATAAATAACATTATTAAATAAATTGAGTGACTATTAAAGCCATCAGACAAATTGTGACCTTGTAGTGTGTGTAACACCATTATACACCTATACACACACTCATCTCTCCAACTAGTATATAAATATTCGCATAGACTAATAAAGGAGCTTATTATCGCAGTCAGACTATAAGCATTCCAATACCCGAACCTGCAACATCGCATGGCGACCCTGCCAGTGCTGCCTGTCGGCGGCGCTGCGCAGATGGAAAATTTAGTACGAGTAAATTTCTACAAAAATAAATAAATTAATTAATTACATAAGTTTCTACAAAAACAAATTTGTCAGAATATTATCAAACCAAAATAAAAAATAATAAAAATTAAGAAGAGTTCTAAATTTAAAACAAAAGTGAGAAGTGTTTTGGCATTTGCTGTGTTGCTGCTGAGGAAAGATGATGAAGTGGTGATGGTGCCTAGTAGGGTGCCGGGAGATGCAGGTGTCGGAAGTAGATGCAGCAGGAGCTGATCCAGTCAATATGAAGTATAGATCACAGGACAGGAAATGTGTTTTCGGTTTATTGTTTTGTTTTAAAAGTTTTTTTTATACGTGAACATTTCAAACTATAGTATCATAATTTGGATAATTAATTAACAATTTGATAATTTTTTTAACTCTTCAGAATGTAATTGAGAGTATCATTATGGAAACAAAAGAAATGATAATATATGAACATGTAAATAATTAATCTTTTGGCTAAATATATTTTGAGGAATTTATTTAATGGATAATATAAGTTTAATATTAAGGTCTTTATACATACCTATTTTTTAATTTTTTATGACAGCATTTAGCTAACTAAATTGCTTTTAAGTATAAATAATATAAACTGCTAAAATAGATTGAATGATATTGTATTGATGATTATTTTATAAATTAAAATTTGTAAGGAATTGAGTAAAAAGGTAATAATTCTTTTTAAACTATAATGATAACTTTATTTTGTTCAAAAAAAATCTATTATCTATATCTGATTTATACAGTTGATTGCACAAAGAGAGAATAGTAATTTTATTTTAAAAAATTTTTGTATTTTGGTACAAATTTTATTAACATTGTTTTTTACATTTACAGTTCTAAGTATACAAGATACCCAGGTTTGTAAAAGGTTAAATTAATCTTGCACATAATATATTTACACCTATTTCTTTTCATTTCACCTCGTGACGTGATAATTTTGTTCCATTTTTCAATTTTAGTATGAGTACAACTGTGTTATACTTTTTTCAATTTTATTCAAGGACCATCTCCTGAACGAAATAAGTTTTTTATTATTATAATATGGAGTTATTAGTTAAAAATTTAGTGAGTTAAATCTAATAAAAAATAATTAACTACTTAATGGCATTCAACGTCGTGATGTCATACTTAAATAGCTGGCCTAGCATAAACACCACACGTGTTGTGTGGTGTTTATGCAGAAAAAGTAAACATGTTTTACAGATAATAGAAATCGAGTTTTCCAATTCAATAATACAGAACTTACTAGCTGACCCAACAAACTTTATATTGCCATTTAAATTAAACAAAAATCAATAATTAAAATTTTTTGGGGTATAAAAAATAGATACAACCGATTCTCATACCTACCCGATATGCACACAAAATCTCATGCATTTCGATTCAGCCGTTTGGGAGTAGTTTGGTAACATGCACCAGGACACGAGAATTTGAAACTTTTAATAGATATCCATACGATAGGTATAAAGCTTACAATTTGTTTCTACTCTCTTTAATATATAATTAATAAATTAATTTAAATGTTTGGTTTTTATTTTAGCGGAACAACTTAGTATCCAGTTATTCACATAAGTATTATATATATTTCATTATATACATTAATTCACTTTATTTGGATTTATTCTATTTATTGTAGTGATCTTCTATTCGATTCAATCTAGTGGCTTAACAATAACGTTTATAGTAAAAATATTTGTATTATCTTTCTTTATCTTCTACATTCAGTTTAAGAGGATTCATATTAATATGGTTAAACAAAGTTAGGTTTCATATGGATTATATTGATTTTAACTTTGAAGTTTTTGTTTGTTTACAAATAATTAGAATTTATTCTTTTCAAGTAATGCTACTTTAGTGCCTAGAAACTTAATTTCACAACTAAGATTCACAATACTATCTAGCACGGAACATTAATAAAAATTTAAAATAGAGTCACATTCAGAAATTTTTATGTATTGTTTAATTTATTTACCATGATAGTATAATGTAAATTTAAAAACCCTACATCAGTGTTTAGTACAGATTATTTAGAAAAAAAAAATTCATATTATGTTCATAGAACAAGATTTTTGTTTAAAGTTTCAAAACGTATAAAATTTTTCGTTTAATGCCCTATAGAGCCCACAGATAAGTGTTCCTATTAGCAACAACAAGCCGTTTCTGTTTACACCTTTCGGACCACCTTTGATGGCCTGCCATATACGGGGACCGCCCGCGTCGTCCGCGAGTAAAATTTCAGCACCGCGCATCTATTGTGATCAACATGAGTTTCTTTGTCTCGACCATGTACAGTATAAATCGGTTACTAAGGAGAAACACAATTGCGCAATAGAAATAACTAGAAGTTCCCATACTTCTCAGACGAAGCAAAATTTATATTGACATGGAAAACCAGAGCCATCTCATTAGATAACTTTCTCAATTTTATAACAAAAGACGATACTTTATTTTTCTTTCACATATAAAAAAATAAGTTATACGTATAACTTATTTTTTTTTAGAAAACGGTACACTCAACCGTTCCTAGTAGGTATTATTTTTTTACAGAATTACTTATTTTATATTTACTTTATCAGTACAGATTTTTATTTCTTATTAAATAGTACCTTTCTTGTCTAATTTAACAATTTAATAAACGTACATGTCTTACTTAATATCGATAGGGATTTATTAATATGTTGTTCATAAGTGAAGCAATCCAGTTGTTTTAAGTTACATGAGAAACAAGTCTTGTTTGGCACAAAAAGGGTATTGAATTTCGATATACATGACATGGAATTGTACATATTAGATTATGCAAGGTGTTGATTAGATACAGCGGGAATTTGAGGCGTCATATAAACAATCCCTCACGACTTCGCTGGTTATACTACAGTTTGAATCATTACAACATAAATTATAAGAATAATAATGAAGTATAATTTTAATGGGAACACAATTTAGTTTGAGAATTGTGTTGAAATGTCCGAATCTCAAAAATATAACACATAACTTGACGACAGTTTATAAAAATGCATGCTATTAATGAAATGATAATAAGTTGGGAAATGAATATGATAAATAGTTAGATGAAAGTACAAGAAAGAATAGTTTTTGTTACGGTTTGATAACAATTAGGTAAAGCATGTGAGTATAGGTATAGGTTAGTCATGTATAATGTTATGTAAAGGATTTGATATGACGTAAAGTTTATTTTATGATAGGAGACTATATGGTTTATAATGATTCACATGCGATTGGACTGATCACCCAAGAGCGATGAAGCTATTATTTACTCTATATTCATTTTGGGAATGATAGTTATTTATAGAAAGTATAGGAATGTATTGCTAAAGTAATTATGCTCGATATTACGGTACACATTAGGAGAGTGATACTATAGGGATCAGGTCCTTCAGTTATATCGAGGTGTGAACGAGATTCCCCTTTGGATTGTGTCGGAGACTGAAGTTGTCTTAAATCTCTTAATTGACCCTATATAAAATGGTACATGGAGAGTCAAATCCTTCCATTCGATCATGGTGCGAACGAGTATTCCTCCGTGAGATAAGTTGGAGTCCAATGGAGGCTTAAAATATGACTCCACAAAAAAAATAGGTTGGCACAACCCAAATGGCACAAAGTTGTCCATTTATATTATGAAGTCGACTATAAATAAATATTATTATGATGTACCAAAGTGGATAATTAAATAAAAATTAAAGTACGCCGGCGCCGGGGGAATACGATATAGTATTATGAGTACCAAGTAGCTGATATGTGATGTGTACCGATAATATAAATATGATTGAAGAGATAAATAATATTACGAGCAGAGTAGGAATAAAAGTGTGGTCAAATGTAAAGAAATGTTTAGAGATATGAGGTAATGTTATATAATAAATATAGATGAAAATGGAGTTTGTCAATAAATTATAATTTATGACCATGCCCCTCATGGTATATGGTTCAGTAAAATATTATGATTGAAGATTTAAAGAAATTGTATAGAAAGTTTAATATGTACCAGAAAAATGTATGTAGAAGTAGGTAACTTTTATAATAAAAAAAAAACGTAATGAGAGATAATATTAATTTGAAGTATAGAGGAAAACAAATAAGAATATTTCAATTTTGACAAATCAAAGAAGTATAACACAGATTTCTATTTAAATATCTTATTGAGTTCGATTTTGAGATTTTTTTTCTCAATGTGCAATGCGTTTTTTTAACAAATTGTTTTTTTTTATATGTATTTGTGCAATCACTGCAAATATAAGAAATCAGAATAATTAGATAAGATGTGAAGTACATTATGTCTAAAATATAATATTTTATGTTTCTTCATGAATGACTACTATTTTGATTTATAAGATTTATATTTAGATCAATGAATAGAAATGTGTTTTTTTTTATTCGAAAGCAATGTTTACAATAATGTAATAATTAACATATTATATAATCAGAATGATACCTATGTAATTTTAATATTTTTTCAAAACTATTTACTTATTTTGTATATTCATAATATTATCTCGATGTTGTGAGTCAATATTTTTTATTTAGCAAAAGTTATCACAAAACTTTGATTTTTATTTTATTTTGTTGTTTTATTTTATTTTATTACTTACATGTTTAATTATGTTTTTATTTTTGTTAGTATGAAACATAAACTTATAAAATATTTTATGTAAATGTATCTTTTCAATTAGGTATTGGTTAGTTTATCATATAGTTTTCTATAACAAGTTTTGGTAATGAATAATTTAAAAGTTTCAACAAGTACTCATCTGGAATTGTAACTTTAAATAATTAAATTCGCTTTTTTGTCATTGAATGAAAATTACTTGTAAATTAGTGTACGTTTTAACACCTATTTGAATTATTTCAGTAACTATGTTAAAGTATTTTCCTTATTTGTATCTAACGTACTGATCACATAAATTGAACATATATATATACACTGGCCTTCAAAAGTAAGTATCACACTTTTAAAATTGGGACAAAGTTTTAAGTTCACAAGATATACTTTCGAAATAAAAAGGACTCCAAAGAGAATTTAATTTTGTACATAAAAACTTTATAGTCGCTAACTTGCTTTTAAGAATTGGCTGAAAAAAAAACTTCAAAAACAAAACCATTCCTTTTTCAAAGTGGACGTTTCCGAATTACAATTTTACCATTCACATTTTTCTTTCTGTTTTAAATTTTTTTCAAGACCGATGAGTCTTGTTTTAAAAATTTATGCTAAAAAGCACATAACATTTATTTATCATGCCTCTTTCAGTTGAAGAATGTGCTAGGATCATGGCTTTTCTGGAACTAGGCATCAGTATGCGTTGCACTGCAAGAATGGTGGGTGTGACGGTACGAACGGTCCAGAAGGTAAAGCGAAGATACGAAGAGACTGGACACCATCTGAGAAGACCTTGTAATGGCAGACCCAGGTGTACCAGAGCCCGAGAAGATCGTTATATTATTTCCACTGTGTTAAGAAATCGCCACCAAAATGTAGTTGAAGTCCAGCAACAGCTACTTCAGACCCGGAGGGACTACATTAGTGACAGTACAGTGAGAAGAAGACTTGCTGAAGCAAATTTGAAACCCCGAAGACCAGCGAGTGGCCCAAAACTCGAGAGACAGCATCGAGTAGCGAGACTGCGATACGCCCGTGAACACATGCAGTGGGATGAAGAAGAATGGTCAAGAATTTTGTTTGCAGATGAGTCTCGATTCTCCCTTTACACTTCTAATGGAAGGCGAAGTGTTTACAGGCGACCTGGTGAGCGATACCTTCAAGCCTGCATCTCAGAAAGAGTCCAATACGGTGGAGGCAGTGTACATGTATGGGCTGGCATATCTTCAGAAGGTCGCACAGAGTATGCAGGGCCGTATTTAGCAAATATGGGTGATGGATCGATGCTGATGCATGATAATGCCCGGCCACACACGGCTACTATCGTACAAGAGTATATTCAGGAGGTCGGTATCAGCGTGATGGCTTGGCCATCAAGAAGTCCTGATCTCAACCCGATTGAACACGCCTGGGATGAGCTTGGGAGGCTAGTCAGAAATCGCAGACCACCACCTACTACCCTCAGGGCACTAAAGCAGGCCCTGATAGAAGAATGGGAGAATATTCCCCAACATCGGCTCCGAAACCTAGTGTTCAGTATGCCAAACCGGCTCGAAGCTGTAATCAGAGCTCGAGGAGGCAATACCAGTTATTAAAAATTAAATAACATGTAATACATTTTAGTTAAATTTTTTTACACGAAACTAAAAATGTCTATTTTCATTGTTTTATCTTTTTTAAGTTAATAATGTTACTAATGTATAATTTTAGTTTCTAAGAATAAAAGCCTGTAAAATTTTCAACAAAACGTTTTTAATCTTAAATCTCTACCTTCTATAGTTAAGAAAAAAAAATAATTTGAAAAGTGTGATACCTTCTTTTGCTGGCCAGTGTATATAAAAATGTATGTATGTAGTATATACTTATATTTTTTTTCTTTTTAGGGGCAGCTGTAGTTTGTGTAACACCTTTATACACCTATACACACACTCATCTCTCCAACTAGTATATAAGTATTCGCATAGACTAATAAAGGAGCTTATTATCGCAGTCAGACTATAAGCATTCCGATACCCGAACCTCCAACATGGCAACCTAGTGCTATGACCATTAGGCTAGTATTAGATTTTGGACTCATATATTGACTTTCTCTTGATAAAAAAGGTGTCAGAAGCCAGCACAGCTGTCAATTATCATTAAGTGTGTTAAACCATATAAGTCAGGGGGAGTCTGAAGTATGACATAAGGTGATTTGAGGGATTGGAGTTTAATCTTTGGGGCAAGATAAAGAAAACCGGTATGTTTATAATAGTTTTAACCATGATTGCCAATTCAATCCACGGACCGGTAGTAGAACCTGAGAGTAGAACCAACCTTATATGATAATTTATTTATCACTAGATTAGCCAATAAACTATACTGTTAAGATTTAAGAGAATAATTTAATTACCACGGAGCGCACAACCGAAAGCACAACATCTCGGCATTACACCAAAGTTCATAAATTCCACAAACAAAAGTGTCTCTATCACAAAAAGTAGAAATTCACAGAATAAGGAGATTTTTGGAGTGAATTCGCAACAGCAAGGCGGAGGAAAGGCTCGACTCGACGCACTTACACTTCGAGTTCGATTTCAATACCAAAAATATGCAAAATGGAACACGAGAGCTACATACATGCGCCAACGCTAGAAGTAGCTGCCATTTTATGACCAGTGGGCAGGTTTCAAAGCGAGTGACAGCTGACAAAGCTTTAATTTTGGGGCCAACTAACAGATGGCACTACAGTTTTCTGAAAACGTCATTTTAAGGCGACTGTCCCACCCCTGTCCCCCACCAAAAACAGGCCATTGCTAGTTGCAGTCAGAATAGCATAAGGAGCGCACGTATTCGTCGTAAGCAAATGAGAGTTATTTTGGGTTAATTCCGTGTTACCACGTGTAAACCACGAAATTGAAAACATTATTTCGAGTTGTCACCGTTTTTATTGTTAGTGTTGAATAAATTAAAGCTACATTTTGAGTTGAACCAGTGTTTATAGTAAGGTGAGTAAAGTTTTTATATTTGTTTAGAATTGTTACCGTTTTGTTGAATTTTTTTTAATTTGTAGTTGAGGCTGTTTTCTTTACTCATTTTTTATTCTCTTATATTTCTTTATAAAACAAATTAAATTGAAATTTATTGCTAGTGGTGATTGAAGTCTTTTCATCTTTAATTATATTTAAGTTTCGTCTTAGAACTATACAGCTTAATGTGTTTTTAACTTAAGAATTTTTTAATTAGAGCTGTTTAGATGGCCACATCGAAGTTCATGAAATCGAACACGTTTCATTGATGGCCTATTAAATCTTTCGTTTAAGAAATTTACATAATGTGTTTCAGAAAAAGAATGAATCGTGGACGTTTTTTTAGTAAATATGGTTGAAGAAAGAGGCAAAGAGAACACCAGCCCTAGCTTAATGATTCAAAATAACTATATACAACCAGATAAGCTTAAGAAGTATATGGTACTAGTAAATAGGCAACAGCTAGCGGATGACCCCAGGATGACGTCGTTAAGCGATGAAGACTCATTTACGGAACCTCATGTCTCCGTGGTTGATAAATCCATTCCGAGCACGTCTAAACAACAGACTGGTACAAATTATTACATTTCACCAATCCGAAGTGACATTGACAACTCCGATGAGGATCCCAATATCTGATTGAATCATAAAAGTAAGACATTGGCTAATGTTGTAGCTTCTAGTTCATCATCCAGCAGCAGCAGTAACAGCTCGGAGAGTTCGTCAAGTTCTTGTAGCTCGTCCTCGTCGGACAGCGATGATGTTAGTGCAAATATACAACCTCAACCTCAAAATGCTATGATTGCTGAAACGAATACCCAACAGCACATGACAGAAGAAAAAAAAGGGTAAAAAGAGAGTTCGAAAACCAACGATGTGGAAATCGAAAGTTGCAAAAGTGCTAAGAAATTCCGGTAAAGCCTACCAGTCCTTGTCGAACTCAAAGATACGAGTGCCCGAGAGAAAAGTCGGACCTCTCTGTGGAGAAAAATGTCGGTTAAAATGTAAAGAAAAGATGATGATGGTATCGATGAAATATCAAGGCAACATATTTTTGATGCATTTTGGGGACTCACTAACCTTGATAGGCAGAGAGAATTTGTAGTACGACACTCACAAAAACTAAAGCCAAAATATCGATATTCCAGTACACAAGATTTTAGAGCTCTTAACACGGCTCTTTATTTTGAGATTGATGGATCCAAAATAAGGGTATGCAAACCATTTTTCAAATCAACTCTTGATTTAAGTTATAAAGCGATACAAACGGCCCTATCAAAGAAAATGGAATCAGGAGTCATACAAGCTGATTTGAGAGGAAAACATGGCCATCAACTATTGATCCACAAATTAAACAGAGTGTGATAGATTTTATAAATTCTATTCCAAGGATTGAATCGCATTACTTGAGAGCTCAAACGACAAGAGAGTTTATTTCAAGTGATAAATCATTGGCTGATATCTACAGAGATTATAAACAAGTACGTGATAAGGATGGTTTAACTTTTGCCACGTCATCCACCTTCAACAGGATATTAAACACCGAATTCAACATTTCTTTTTTTCTACCGAAAAAAGATCAGTGTGATCTTTGCGAAAGATATAAAAACTCAGACGTAGAAGAAAAACGCAAGTTAAGCGAAGAATATGAACATCATCTGAAAGAAATAGTTTTGGCTAGATCTGAAAAAGAAAATGATAAAAGTAGGACCCATGGTACTATCGTAGCAGTTTACGACTTGCAGGCAGTATTGCAGATTCCAAAGGGACAAATATCCCTATTTTTTTATAAATCCAGGATCAACTGTTTCAATTTTACCATCAGCGATTTAAGGGCAAAAGATGTGGTGTGCTTCTTTTGGGATGAAACCCAAGGAAAACGAGGAGCTGTTGAAATTGGCAGCTGCATACTCGACTACGTTAAAGCTCAGGTAGCCCAACACCCTAATAAAGAAATTGACATAATTTTCTACTCAGACAATTGTGGCGGACAACAAAAAAAAAGTTTTTACTGTCAGCCTACGCCTACGCTGTAAGTGAGAGTCAAGTCTATTAGTCACAAGTTTTAATACGTGGACACTCTCAAAATGAAGGAGACAACGTTCACAGTGTCATTGAGAGACAAATTAAAATGTTCTTGCAGTCAGGTCCAATTTATATACCAGAGCAATATAAAACTTTAATTGGTACAGCAAAAAAGACGGGAAAACAAGAATAGAAAATAAGAAAGCTTTGCAAGAATTGTGGGGCACAAATTTCAAAATAGACGAGGAGCGAAATCAAGTCAAGTGGCATGAAATTAAGGTTCACAGGGTTGAAAAAGGACACCCTGAAACGTTTTTCTATAAAACATAATTTGCAGAGGAAACATACAGAAAAGTTTGTGTGCGAAAGAAGATTCTCCGCGTAAGAGGATCCGGATCTGCCATAGATCAGTCGGTATTTTCACATATGCATACACTGAGAAAATGACATTGTCTGGTGCAAAAAAAATGACATACAAGAATTAATACATAAGAACGTTATTCCAAAATGCTATTATGATGTTTATTATAAAGATGTTTTGGGCGATGACAATTGACTGCTTTATAGTATATAAGATTATAAAACAAATTTAAAAGACATCAAATTTTTTTAGTTATTAGCTACAATTTAAATGATACAATTAAGTAATTTGTGATTATGTGATCTCAAAGTGCCACTATTAGTATTTAAATTATTAATAATTATTATTTAAATTAAAATTTTAATTAAAGATTATTTTTTGTTGATAAGTAGGCATGCACATACGTACACTTTGCTACGTTCAGCATACCTACTCCTGTAAGATTTGTTTGTTTTTAAACTGCAATAAAAAAAAGTAGCGAAATGTGATTTTAGATGTGCATTTAAAATTGTTTTTCATGAAACAAAAGGTGCCAATATTTTGTTTATAAAATAGTTTTATTTGATCTATTAACATAATTACGGGTATTACGGGCTGTGATTAGATATTATTTAATTAATGATTAATAAAGATAGTCTCATTTGAGTACTTAATTCAGTGTTTTCTTGCTAGTCCATCAACTAACGTATCCCTTTTGTTGGTCACAAACCTGTGTATGAGTTGCATTATTATAAAATAATTCAAAATGTTTTTACATTTAAATTTATATTGAATCTTCAAAAGAGAGTCAACTAAAAACGAAATTCATAAACACAGTTTCAACTCAAAGAAGAAAAAAATTACAAATATTTTTTAAGCAATACAGAAATAACTACGAAATTAAATTTTCAGCCCCAATATACGATTAAAACACACGATTCTGCTAACATAATTCTTCAATCTGCATTTAAAAAGCATTGATCATTACAGAACACTGCTGCAGTACACAGGGAGACGGTAGTCAGTTTTTCAACTCTACTGAAAAAAAGGTTTTTTGAGTTAATCGCTGTTTAGATCTAGGTGTGCGATTTGTAAAGTATAACAGCTTTACAATATAGAAACAGTTACAAAACAAAGTAGATTTTTTAAAGATAAAGTAAGGCGGAGCGATTTCAAACTATAAATAACAATCTAAACTTGTTATTTTGTAAACTCACAAAGAAGTATATATTCACATTTAAGGCTAAAACAGAATAAAGATCCAAAATGATGCCTGGACATTGGAGAGACTTATAATTGGAGTATCAAATTAGCTTTGACAACTCAGAAGATATTTTTGGATATGAGAATGGCGTCTAAACATTATATTTTGATAGATCTGAAGTAGTGCAGTCCATTTGATTTTGTACCCTTTTCCGCGTCATCATCATCACCCTTACTCATCAATATACCTACCTATCTCCTTGCTTGGTAAACACATAGATCGTAACTACCTACATATTGATTAGTTGAAAAAATAAGTTGACTATTCAGTTGAGAACATGCGATATATTTATTATTTACTTTTTTATTTTAAGTGTATCTGAAATACACTTAATTTGTCTGAATATGTGTAGACCTACTAAACGTGCTGCTAATACAAGAAAGTGCCGCTTCAATGAAACAAACGAGGTTAGGGAGAAACGCAGAAAACTCAATAGAGAAAATCTACCCCGAATACATTTTCAAAAGAGACTTGCGAAGAGCCTAAAAATAGATACAGCACTTGCGTCAAGTTGCAATGTAGCACAGCACGTAAGCGCATTGCAATTTGATTACAGACAGTTAGAAATTCTGCAACAGATTGCACCCTTGCTGTAAGCCGTTAAGGAGTTCCATTTATTATCATATCGACTATGACTATTGCTTGACCATAACTTTCGTAATTCTCATGCGTCATATTCATGTATATTTAATTATCTAACACATATTTTCTTCAATTATTATAATCCTGGGAAAATAGAGTAGTTGTGTAGAGTAGTAGTAGTGCGTATATAATATGTAATATTTAATATTTTAATGCACATGTTTTATGAAAATAAACATCACGAAATGTAGAAAAATACTACTAGTAGTATTGAAGAATCAGTACTTATTTACCTATTAAATGTTTTTTAAGTTGGATAAAAGGCTTAAAAGGCATTTATTTTCTCAAAATTCATTCCTTTAGAATTCTTTTTTATGTCATTTCTACTAACTACTAGATACTACTACCGCTTCGGAAACAAATGGTGCTCTGAGAGAGAAGAAGCGGCGCAAGAAACTCTCCCAGCATTCTTTTTTTGCGCTCTTTTCAATAAAAATATACAATATTGTACAGTCATTTCTATCGCTATAAAATAATCACAATCTAGTCCCTGGCTGTCCGATCATTTAGATATTCAGCAGTGGAGTAATAGGATTTACAACAGAGCCATTTTTTTTATAAAACATTTAAATTTATTTATAGATAATGCCTGAACAGTGGCTGGGACTTTATTATAGAAGTGTATACATTTACCTTATGAATCCTACTAGAACCAGTTACAAGCAATCCCTTATTTCTAGTATTATAATAATGAAAATCATTATTAAGAGCAGAGAGGTGACGATTTTTGTGAACGTATATTAAATTTTCATAAATGTACTGAGAATGAACAGTCATAATACTTATTTCTTTAAATTTTTCCCCCTTTAAATGACCCCATAGTAAAATACCGTACGTCATGATGCTGTGAAAATAACTGAAGTACACTAATCTAGCGGTCGCAACATTCGTGTACTCTCTAATCTTTCTAACTGCATATGCCGCAGAGCTGAGTCTATCTGCGAGATGGACAATATGTGGACCCCACTGAAGTTTTTTATCTAACGTGATAACCAAGAAGACCGTAGAGTCCACAACTTCCAATCTCTGGTCATTTATAAGTTCGTTGGTTTGTATCTCTGCTGTGTTTGGTGTAATGAACCGTAAACACTTTGTTTTTTTACTGTTTAAGTGCAGATTATTCGTCTCTTTGAGAGTGCATTGTTTACTTCGTCATCAATATCTGCACGTTGCTTCACTTTAAAAATAAGTATCATGAACAAACAATACAATCTCATGGTTATCATCTACCACAAACGGTAGATCGTTAATATATATAAGAAACAAGAAAGGACCGAGAATAGAACCCTGTGGAACACCTATTAACACAGGTTTACACGAAGACCGTTTGCCATTTACATCGATTTTAACAGATTTAGGGCTCTAATTTTCACTCCATAATGCTTTAGTTTTAGGAGTAAAGTTTCATGGTGGACGCAGTCAAATGCTTTGGACAAATCACAAAAATGCCCAATCCATCCTGTGACTCTTCCCAGGCGTCAAAGATGTGCTCAATGAGTCTAGTACCCGCATTAATTGTTGATAAGCGCCTTGTCAAACCAAATTGATTTTTGTTCATTAATTTACAAAAATGCATTTGTAGCTGTTGAAGCAAAAGTTTTTCAAAAATTTTACTAAAAACAGGCAGCACTGAAATATGTCTGAAATTAGCAGGGTCAAAAGAACTGCCCGATTTAAACAAAGGTATAACTTTGCTGTATTTCATGAGGTCAGGGAACACACTCTCATCTATGCATTCATTAAATATTATTGCTAATTCAGGTGCTATAATGTCAAGTATGTATTTTACAATATTAGTCGAATGGCCCCATAGGTCTTTTGTATTTTTTAGGTTAATTAATTTGAAGATTTTTATTGTATCCCTACCTGTAACATACTTAAATTTCAAATCAGTGGAAGATACTGGTACGTGTAACTTAAGCATATCATGTGCTGCTTTTGGTGGAGAGTTAATAGTTAGTTGTATGTTTATTTATTATGTTTATATTTGTTGCTTCTTTACGTTCTAAAGGGATTTGGATTTAATAAGTTAACCTTTAATGAGAGAAACTAATACTCAAATATAACATTTTTATTTATATAAAATAATTAGTCAAACTGGTTATTAAAATGTTAAGTTCCTTGAATTAAATAGAAGTTGTCTTTTAGACTTATCTTCATCAACGTCAACGGACATCAACATAATTATATTTGTATGACAGCTTTTGTCAAATTTTAAATGTGGTTAAATCCAAAAAACTTAAATCCTTTAGTGGTGAAACATAAATATGCTTATTTGGTTTGTAAATTCTTCATATCTCTCTCTTGCTACCAGTTGGCGCCAATTCTCTTTCATTATTTCGTGTACGGGAAAGCTGAAAAATATTAGGTTTTACATATTTGCGATATAAATAAGTATCAATTATTACCAGGTAACGATATTTCCGTGATAACGTGTAAATAGCATAGTGTTCACGTTCTTATAAGCCGTTAATATTACACAAAATACAATATTGCTAATCATTGTTCACTAGGTCTTTAAAAAAATGTATGTATGTATGACACCGACTCCAAAAATAACAATAATCCTTATTAAAATTAGATTTATTAATGAGATTGTATAAAAAAAACGCAATTATTTTTATACTTTTTAGTGCATATTATATCTATTGTTTTGGAATATTGTTTTTGAAGTAATTTGTTCGTTTGTTTATTTTTATTTTTAGTGAATCTGAACTACACTAACTAATAATTTGTCTAAATTTGTGTGGATCTACCAAATTTTACAATGCAACGTAAACGCATATTGCAGACAGTTCTGCCACAGATCGAAACTCTTGCTGCAAGTCGTTAAGGAGATCAATTGATCATCATGTTTTACTACAACAATTACTTTACCATTTAGAGACTGAGCGTTTGGCGATTAAATAAAACAACTGCTTGACTGTGAGGAATATGTGGAAGATATATGATTTATTAAAAAGTTACATGATATATATACAAAATCCTTAAAACAAGTTACCCAATTACAATTGTTACTTAAAAAATATTTACAAGTTCAGAAAATACACACCAATACTAAAGCTTACATTTCAACCAATAGTAAAACGTTTCATTTATAAGAATTGATAATAATATTATGTGTTCTATCTCGCTCTAAAACTAATGCTATCACAGTTTGTGTAAACTCGCGTCGAAGCTCGATCATACGATGTCAATTATGTTATGCTGCTGTCTCGCTCTTGTCCGTTTGATAATTCGCTGTAGTCGATCGTAGGTGACACTGTTATTGTTTCTATTCGACTTAATGCGTCGGCAATAATATTGTTTTTTCCACTGATGTGTCGAATATCGGTTGTGAATTCACTGATGAATAATAATTGGCGCGTTCGGCGTGGCGTTTCGTTTGCAATATGTGTTTTATTCATAGCGAATGTGAGGGGTTTGTGGTCTGTGAATATAATTAATTCACGTCCTTCATACATCTTACGGAAATGTTTCACTGACTTATAGACGGCTGAGAGTTCTCTGTCATACGCTGAGTATTTCTTCTCCGCCTCTGAGAATTTCTTTGAGAAGTAACCGAGTGGTTGGCAATTATTTTCGATGTATTGTTGTAGGACTGCACCTACTGCATTGTCAGACGCATCGCAGAATATTGCGATAGGGGCATCATGTGATGGGTGAGCGAGTAAGGTAGCTTTGGATATATTATTCTTGCACTCATCGAATGATTGTGATGCTTCGTCGGTCCATTCAATTATTGTTTTATCACGTTTCTTGACATGGTGTAGGTAAGCGATAAGCGGAGCTTGTATTGATGCAGCATTCGGTATGTGGTCACGATAGAAATTTAACATGCCTAAAAAACGTCTTAAACCTTCTATAGTTTTCGGTTTTGAATATTCGGTAATGGCTTTAATCTTCTCTTCTGGTGGCTGTATACCGTTTTTTGATACGATGTATCCAAGAAATTTGACTTCCGTTTGGCCTAAGTTACACTTCGCGGGGTTGATAGTGATACCGTTTTCTTCCAATCTTCTGAGAACTGTTCTTAGGTGATCGCGATGCTCCGGCTCGCTTGCTGAGGCTATGAGCAAATCGTCGATGAATGGGAAAACGTAGTCTAATCCACGGAGCACTTCGTGAATAAATCGCTGAAATGTTTGTCCCGCATTCTTCAGACCAGGACACATGCGGGGAAATTCGAATAAACACATTGGTGTGATGATAGCTGTTTTCTCTATGTCCTGTTCCCTGGTCTTCAATTGTTGGTAAGCGTGGTTGAGGTCAATTGTGGAGAATATTGTTTTGCCAGACAGATGATGGGTGAAGTCCTTGACTCTCGGCACTGGATAACGGTCGGGTTTGGTTATGCTGTTCAATCGTCTATAATCACCGCATACTTGTATATCGCCATTCTTCTTAGGTATTATATGGAGTGGTGAAGACCATGGACTTTTACTCGGTCTGCAGAGTCCTTGTTGCATCATGTTTTCAAATTCTTTCTTCACTATTTCATAACGATGAGGTGGAATGGGAAGAGCACGGCAATGTAATGGAGGTCCTTGTGTTTCAATATAATGTTCCACGTTAATTTTTGGCGATAATTGCATCGATGTTAATCTCGTGGTACCGGGGAATTCGGCGAGTATCGCGTGGTACGGGGCCTGTATATCGATACTTCGTATTGTGGGTGAGGTCGTTGACATTATTGGCGCGTTGACTTTAAGACTTGTGACGGCATCAATTAATATTCGATTTTTTAAGTCTACGAAAAGTTGATGGTGGTTGAGAAAATCGGCACCTAATATTGGTTTCGTGACGTCAGCTACAATAAACTTCCACTTGTATGGTCGACGGAGGTTGAGATCGAGTTCTAAAGTTTTCTCACCATAAGTTGAAATTGTTGTGTTGTTTGCAGCGTACAATTTAAATGGTAGAGGCGTTGCTTTCAGGCCTAGTTTTCTTGGTAGGACGGATATATTAGCACCGGTATCTACTAAGAATGACATCTTTGTTTTCTTGTCTGTGACAAAAAGGCGGTATGAAGTGTCAAGGACGCCGGGTTTCGCCGCAGCTAACGTCCGTTCTAGTTTCCCGATGGCTCTTTCTTGAAGCTGCAGGGCGTAGTACAACGTCGTGCTTCACTACCAAATCGGCGATGGTAATAGCAGTAAAGTGTTGGTGAGCTATTGAGTGTGCGGGAACGGTGTTGTGACGAAGTTCTATTGCGAGATGACGAGCGAAATCGGTGGCGATGATAGTGTTGAGATGGCCTTGACTTGAGTTCGGTGACTTCTAGTGATAGTTTTCGTATCTCGTTAATAAGGAAATTGTGTGTGATCTACCTGATTTGACGTCGATGATTCTGGACCTGATGCTGGTGGCTGGCTGGAGACGGCTGGTGGCTGGCTGGAGACGGCTGCTACCTCCTGGATTTGCTCCATCATCGTGTCAGCAAGCAACGCTAGTTCCTCCAGCGTGGACTTCGCGGTGAATGACTCGCTGACGGCGAGCACGGAGCGGACGTGGGCTGGCAGCAGCTTACTCATCATGCGGAGGGTGGAGTCGGTAACCTGTACCTTACAAGGTTATGCATGCGTCGCAGTAGCTGTGAAGTCTCCACGCTCCATCTCGGCGAGTAGCTTCTGGAACTTGCGGCTGTCGGATTCTTCATACACGGATATGAGACGTTCCTTGATTGCTGAATATTGTTTGTCTCTCGGTATGTTAAATAGGATGTCGGAGATTTGTTCGATGTCAGCCTTTTCTAATTGGACGAGCACCATCTGTGTCAGCTGGGCTTTACTCCTCTTGAGATCATCGGTGGCGGCTTCAAAGCTGTGAAACCACAATCGCGGATTTTACCGCCAAAATGATGGTATGCGCATCGACAGTGAAATGGTGGAGATTTCTGTCGCGGTGGGCGCTGGGAGTGGCTGAGCCTGGTTTGTGTCTTCCATTTCTTCGTCGGGTTGATATTCCTCGAGCAGAGATTCGTCGAACAGGAATTCGTCGTTTCGGCGAGCTGGTGAAGCTGTTCTTCGATGTGTAGCCGGGCAGAGGTTCGGTGTTCTTTTGTTCTGGTTTCCTTCCGTCGGCGTTCTTGTTCGGGCTTCCTGGCTTCCTTCCGTCAGTGTTCTTGATCGGATTCCTTCCGTCGGTATTCTTGTTCGGGTTCCTTCCGTCGGTGTTCTTGTTCGCGGTCACCACTTTATAGACTGAGCGTTTGGCGATTAAATAAAACAACTGCTTGACTGTGAGGAATATGTGGAAGATATATGATTTATTAAAAAGTTACATGATATATATACAAAATCCTTAAAACTAGTTACCCAATCACAATTGTTACTTAAAATATATTTACAAGTTCAGAAAATACACACCAATACTAAAGCTTACATTTCAACCAATAGTAAAACGTTTCATTCAATAAGAATTGAGAATAATATTATATTTCTATCTCGCTCTAAAACTAATGCTATCGCAGTTTGTGTAAACTCGCGTCGAAGCTCGATCATACGATGTCAATGAGCATTCCGCACCTACTCTGTTTCTCATTGATTAGAATTGCATGAATATAAATATATATATATAAATATAATATAATATTATATGAAAAAAAAAAAAAAAAAAAAAAAGCCCGAGTCCCGGATTGGCATCGCTCACCCAAGAATACTCGTGTCCAAATAACACAAATACAAGTGAAGAACGTCACAAGAACGCCGGTAGTTAAAACTACTGCGGGGAACCTCCGGATCCATTGAGTCCAGCCAGTTTACAACAACTCTCATTCCGCCGAGTAACCGGCTTCCCACCAGCGGGATCCCCCGGTGAAAAGTGGCTTGGGGGGAACTTGTGGCCGGCTTAGGACAGTGCCGTGAGCTCCCCAGCCCCATGTTGCGCGGATAAAAACCCGCCTACATGGAGAAAAACCCAAAAGGCCCTCCTGAGGGCCAAAAAACGCCCGCCGCAAGCGCTCCGCTAGCGCCCCGCGCTCCGCAAGCGCCCCGCGCTCCGCTAGCGCCCGCGACCGCGACCGTGACCGCGACCGTGACCGCGAACAGCGCGACTACTATGTCTGCGCCCGCCGCGTTCCGCACGCCTGCCGCGCCCGCGTCCGCGTCAACCACCGCCGCTCCCAGCGCGCCCTTCAGAGGCCGCGCCCCATCCGCGTCGCGCACCGAACGATCGCGCACAAGATCGCGCTCACGCTCATCCACCCCGGTCTCCACGTCCATCACCGCGACCAGCGCCACCACATTCACCAACAGCCGACCTTCATCGCCCATACTAGTGACGGACGATTCAATCGAGGCACCGAACACCTTCTGCCTGGACGACTCCCCGGTACCAGCCCATGTGAGCGTCGAAGCCAACATTATGTTGGTTACCGAAAATGTTTTCAGGTTACTGAAATCAGCTTTCGGCTCGGCGTCTCTAAACTTTGAGGCGGCCGAGGGGTTCGTCCTTGGCAAGGTGAAAGAGGCGACAAATCGCGTAAGAGAGGCGCCCGCGGTCAGCGTTGAAATGGTTTTTGAAACCATCAAAACGTTGGAGCCCCGCGGCGCTTCTCAGGTGCCCGAAGCCGCATCCGCTTCGCGCCGCCGTCGTCCCGACTCAAACAGCGAGGACGAATTTACTTACAAGAGACGGTGTGACGTTCCCTCGCCACCGTCCTATATCAAAAGGGACCCGCGACTTCAGCGACTCGAGCCTCAGGCGGGGCCGTCCTCCCCGCCTGTGACCTACGCGCAAAGAGCAGCGGCTCCCGTAGGCCCCCCCACACCCGCGGCCCGCGCGCCGCGCATGGTACAAACGACCGCGACCGCCACTCCGACCGCAACGACGACGGTAACCGCGACCGCGACCGCGACAAAGCCTGCCGCCCGGAATAAGCTCCCTCCGCTCATTTGTGAAGACCTGCCCAACTGGACGCACCACTTCCGGGTCCTGAGGGAGAAGCTAGGCCGCCCGCCCAGCGCCCGACCCTTTGGCAAAGGGATCAGGTTCTCCCCCAGCGATGAAGGTGAGTACCGCCTCATTCAGAGGTACCTTACGGACCTGGAAAAGGTGGAGAAGATCTCCTGGTTCAGCTATTCATTGCCGGCAGACCGCACTCTTAAAGTAGCGGTCAGGGGACTGCCGGTGATGTCGGAACCAGCAGAAATCGAGGAGGCTCTGCGCTCGCTGGGGTACTGCCCGGAGTACTGCCGGCGAGTACAAGCTCGCAAAGGCCGTCCGGGGTGCATTTTCTTCGTTATTTTGAGGAAAACCCCCGGCCTCACCCCTGGCATCTACGAAGTAGACCAACTACTTAATATGACAGGGGTAAAGATCGAGCTGTGGCGCTCCAAAAAAGGTCCCGCCCAGTGCCACAGGTGCCAAGAATTTAGGCACTCCTCGCATGGGTGCCATCGTAGACTGGCATGTGTGCGCTGCGGCGAGGAACACACTGCCAAGGAGTGCCCGCGCCCTCTCTCAGAGCCTCCAACATGCGCAAACTGCGGAGGCCCCCATCCGGCCAACAACTCTTCGTGCCCCGTCTTCAAACAGGAGGCACGAAACAAGAAGGCCGGCACAGTGGCGCGCACAACAAGCGCAAGGATAGCCGCCACGCATATAAATATAAACCAAACAGCAGTTGAACAGCCGCCGGAAGCCCCGACCCTTATGGCCCCGGCAAATATGCCCAAACCCCGACAGCCAGGGCCAAAGGGTCAAGCAAAGAAGAGGAGGCCAAAAACCAAGAAAAGCGCCCCGCTCGCGGCGCCAGAGAAGGCACCGACTGCGCCTAGAAAGGAAGGAGCCGATTCTGTACCCACCAACACAATGCCCGGGACAGCATTAACGATGGAGGCAATGCGCGCCTTTCTAGAGACTTTTGCACGAACGTTCCTCGGCGGAACGATACAATACAACGCAAATGGCTAGCCCGCTGAGGATCGTTCACTGGAACGCACGTGGCCTAAAGAAGAAGGCCACATTATTGAAGCATCTCCTCCGCGACCAAAAGATAGACATCGCATTCATCAGTGAAACACTGCTGGCGAGCGCGGACGCCTTTCGGGTCCCCGGCTTCGTCGTCTATAGGAAGGACGAAGTCGGCGAGTACGGCGTTTATCGGGGCCTCGCCGTGCTCGTGAGGAGGGGATTGCTTCACCTACCACTGCCACACTTGCATCTCTCCAGCTTTTACGCGCTGGGTGTTGAAACCAGAATCAACGGAAAAGACACCAGGATCTACGCAATATATCACCCGCCAAAACATCGACTAGACATAGAAGAAGTACGAGAGTTGCTTAACTCTCCGAAAGCAACTCTCGCGGCGGGTGATTGGAATTGCAAACACCCAGCGTGGAATTCAAGCCGGACAACAGCGGACGGACTTAGGCTATGGAGAGATGCCGTACTTCAAGGGTATGAGGTCCACGGCCCGGAGACTCCAACACACTATCCAGATTACTATGGCTACCAGCCGGATGTAATAGACTTCGCTGTGCTTAAGGGCCTCGACTGCCAGATGTCTCAGGAGGTGCTCATTGATGAGCTCCAATCGGACCACCTGCCAGTCTTGATCACACTAGAAAACGAATCCTCACGTACTCCACCACCACCACCACGCAAGGTGATAGACTGGCGGTGCTTCGCCGACATTATGGCGTCGACCACCCCGACGAGGAGGGCGGAGTCCAGTACCGACGTGGAGTCCCTCGCCGTGGATCTCACGGAGAGTACCCAGCGGGCGCTAGCCACCGCGACAAAAGAAAAGTCGTCTCACCGACTCCCAGAGCTGCCGGCCAAAATCCGGCGCCTCATTACCCACAAGAGAGAGCTGAGGCGCCGGTGGCAAGACACCAGGTATCCTCCGCTCAAGACCGAACTGAACAGGCTGGCAGCTCAGATAAAGAGGGAGTTGGATGAGGCAGCCGCAGAGAGCTGGGAGGAGCGGATTGACGGCGCAATGGATGACTGGGCATCATTGCACAGGCTGTGCCGTCAATTCACTAACACATCGCCCCCAGTAAGACCTCTGCGGCACGAAGATGGCTCGATGCGGTACGCTGCGGAGGACCGCGCCGACATCTTTGCCAAACACCTCGAACGCCAGTTCCAGCCGAACCCGACGGACGACACCGCTCATCTGACAGCAGTCGAGCAACACCTGGAGGAGTACTTCAGAACACCGATAGCTAGCGAAGAAGATGCGATGTTCTTCTCGCCCAACCAAGTCGCCAAAGCCATCAGGCGCACGAGGCCTAAAAAGGCCCCGGGGGTGGATGGCATTACAAACTCAGCACTGCGGCATCTGCCGCGGCAAACCATCGCGGCAATGACGCGGCTCTATAATGGCATCCTACGCACGGGGCACTTTCCGTCCATCTGGAAAGAGGGCCTCGTGATAGTGCTTCCAAAGCCCGGGAAGGACACGCTGCAGGCCGGAAGCTATCGGCCCATCACGCTGCTCCCCACCGCCTCCAAGGTGTTCGAAAAGCTCCTGCTGTCTCACATCACGCCACACATCCAACTGCGTGAAGAGCAATACGGGTTCCGCGCTGAACACAGCACAACGCTTCAGCTATCCAGAGTACTGCATCTCCTCACAGCAGCCCGGAATAAAAGGGAGAGTGCTGTTGCAGTATTTCTGGATATGGAGAAGGCGTTCGACCGTGTTTGGCACCAAGGACTGACTTACAAGCTCTCCCAGACTTCAGCTCCAAGACGACTGGTAAAGATAGTCGCCAGCTTTCTTGAAGATCGCCGATTCCGAGTGCGGATCGATCACCATATAACGCAACCGCACAAGATCTGCGCGGGCGTACCACAGGGCAGTTGCCTTTCTCCCTTGTTGTACGCCCTGTATACGAATGACATCCCACTCGGAGCTTCCACCACACTGGCGCTGTTTGCAGACGACGCGGCGTACATCACCACTTCCCTCACGTCGAAACACGCCGCGTTGAAGATGCAGCGCCAAATGGTTTTCTCGGCAAATGCCAGGAAAACCCAGGCCATCTGCCTATACAGGCAGTCCATAAGCCTGCAAAAGCTGAAGTTCTGCGGAGAGGACATCCCGTGGTCTTCGATGGTCAAGTACCTCGGAGTCACGATAGATCGTCGCCTCAACATGACGCAGCACGTCGAAGACACTGTGACGAAGGCCAACGTCGCCGCAGCGCTCCTCCGTCCGGTGCTCTCCTCCAGCCTCCCTCTAAAGAACAAGGTGGGGGTCTACAAGACCTACATCCGATCCCGCCTCACGTACGCAGCACCAGCATGGTACGCGCTCGTGACAGGCGGCTCAAAAAAGCGTTTACAAATTACACAAAATAAGATTCTCCGCCGTGTCGCGGGCGCCCCATGGTACGTGAGGAACACCACGATCCAGAGGGACTTGGGAGTTGAGACCCTGGACGCCTTCATTAGGCGCCTCGCCGTCGCAATGTTCTCGCGAGCAGACGCGTCGGACTTCGCACATTTGCGGGACCTGGCGCCCTTGCACGCGAGGCCACCCGACGGCCGCCGCTTCCCGCGAGATCTTCTGTCGCGGGTCGAAGAAGAGGAGGAGTGACGACGTGCTCGTCCCACTACTCGGCTGATCGCTTCATAGGGGCTTGATCGCTGGGCCACCTGGGGCGACGATCGCCACACTACCGGATATGACGCCGCGCCCAATTATCCTTATATTGGGCGCAAAAACCAAAAGATGACCGCATGGGGAGCATCCGCTCCCCTACCAATCCAGGAAGAAGATGACCGCAAAGGGGAGCATCCGCTCCCCCAACATCTCAAGAAGAGGATGGCCTCAAAGGGGTGCACCCGCACCCCCACCCGACGACCTGGGCATATTCATGCCCAGCGCCTGAATCCTGATTCAGGGGGCAAATTAGCCCCGAAAATCATGCCCCACGCGCCCTTCGGGCGCGTGTGAGATGACATCACTCGTCCCGAGTCCCGACGCTTCACTCGTCAGTCGAGTCCGCGGGCCTTGCTGTGCGGTTGTGTAACGCGGAGCATATGACTGATCACGTGAGTATGCTTGCGATCGTCGAGAGAACGTGACGATGCTCGTATATTGATGAGATTATTACTGGTGATCTGTATGATTCTATGAGTTGATGTAATAATAATGCTGTCATTATGAAATGGTTCTTATCAGAGCTAATATTACGTTATATAAAATAAAATGTTCTTGTCAGAGCTAATATTACGTTATATAAAATAAAATGTTCTTGTCAGAACGAATCTTTCGGCATACGCTTATTACAGTTATTATGCACGATTACTATTTCTACGATCTATAATGATAGGTTACAAGTTAGATATTAGATATTTGTATTAATTGATATTATTGGTTGTAGGTACAGCTACAACCATTACGACGTTACGGTAGGTGACTCAAATATCCGGATAGCATAAAAAAGATTCGGCGTAGTATCGTTAATTTGCTCTTAAGAATTGAAGAATTCCGTTACTTACTCATGGATCTCATAAGCAGAAACTATCCAAACTATGACTAATATACCTTTCAAGTATATCCTTTCCAATAAAAGAAGAATTATCGAAATCGGTTGGCACGATATTGAGTTATTCGTAAATTTGTTGCGCACATAGTTACTTATAGCAAATTTAAGACTTTTATGGTTTTCTCATGGTTGCCATTGGCAGATCTGGACCAAATTGCAATGGGACCACACGGGAAGCACCACCTTTCAAATAAAATTATAAAGAATTATCAAAATCGGTTCACCCAATCGAAATAATGTCAATTCTAGGAATATGCTTGCTGTTCATGTAAGTCGACTTCAAAAAGTCACAAATTCATTCAGAGGTCTATGTATACGTTTTTTGATGAAATAATAATCGTTTTATTAAATTACTTACGCCTTTTGCATATGAATCTTATTTAAATAAAATAACCTTACCTATAATATATCACACCATCTTTTTTTTGAGTCGTTAAAGCCTTTATATCACACTTAGGCTTGTTGATTGACACACAGCTGAAACACGACTAAGCAGAAAAGCGTGCTTAAATTGTTAAAGTTAAAGCTTTAAGCACACTTTTGTCGTTCCGTTATCAGACTGCGCATGATATATCCATATGTATAGAACGTTATTGATTATAATATTTAAAAAATGTTATTATAATTTGAAATAATAAAAGAATAAACGTTATTATAAATTCAAATTCATTTTTTGTCATTCATCTGCAGTTTTAGCTAGCGGCGAGCAGTCAGAACCTTTCCTTTGGCAATAATCGTTCTTCAATTGTTTTTTGCTTTCTACGGGTGTCATCTAGAGGTTTAATTTAAATGTTATTATGTTGCGATTGTTGTTTGTGTATTACAGTGTGTATATAATTTAAATGTAGAATGTGTAATATGCTTAATAATACAAATTCCCAATACTATATATAAAATAAGTTCTTCTTATTTAAATTTCGTATTAAACATTAAAATTTGTTTATTGCATTTTTTCTAGTTACATAAGCAAATACATTTTCCTATAATCTATACATTCAATCTCTAATATTATAAAATATAATAGTATCAGTTTTTGGAAGAAGACAGTCAGAGGGCTCCTGGATCAAGAGCGACATTAATTTTCTCTATTCTTTATACTAACACTTTTCGATATTGTGTCGGTATTATAATGGCAAGCACTACCTTACTGAAATAAAAAACTACATATTATTGTGGATTTGAATTAAAGCCGATTGCCACATGTCGTCGCTTTCTATCGCACTATTAGATGCATTTGATGAAAGAGCGCAACTATTTAGAAAATGTTCAAGGCTTTTATTATTGCTGCGCGGCTAACTCTATGATTTTTTTTCCATAATGAACTTACCGCACTCTTCTGGTGGATTTGAAACTAATTCACGTTCCAACTTCCAATTATTATTAAGCAGCAGCACATGACAAATTGGCATTGTGCGCCACTGTGTCGTATTATCCTGAATGCTCTGTAATTGGAAAACAACCTCACAAAATACTACAGAATAAGCTTAGAAATATACTTGCATCCGGTACCAAGAAATAAAAAAAAAAAACTAATAGAAAAAAAACTTTCAATGTTTTGTCTGATTGAAAATAATAAATTATTAATTTTAGGATAATTAAATGATCTTAGGAGTATTATTATTATAAAAATGGGAAACGCTGACACTAAACTGAATTTTCGTAAGGCTGTCGTTCAGCTAACATCAAAGAGTCAAGTAAGGATTCCACTTTACACCTATTCGTGTCACTATCGCTGGTAATTATTGATTTTAATGATTATTGCAGCCTATAGATGCATCTGATGATCATTTTTGGGATCAGTTTTGGTCGGAGAGTGTGACCAATGTTCAAGACGTATTTGCACTCGTCCCTGGGGCGGAAATCCGTGCTTTACGGGAGGAGTCTCCAAATAACTTAGCTACGTTAGTTTATAAAGCTGTTGAGAAAATGGTTAAGATTGTTGACAATAGCTGTCGAACACAACAAGATCAGCAAACTGGTAAGCAAGTACATAAAACTCTTGGCGGAAAATAAAAATTTATAAAGAGAAATTATTTACGCCATTTGAGGCTGATTCCGTTTATTCAGGATATTAATAATTATAAGATCACCTAAGAAAAACATACCATCATTAGTAGCAAACTTGTAATGCCTACTACTTGTGTATGTTAGTAAGTACAAGTAGTATGTACAAAACTTGTTTGTCAAAAGAATTTTTAAAAAAAGTTTCTGTGGTTACTATAGTATAAATTGATGATTCTAATTTACACCGCCTTTGTAATAGAGAGACAACCCCCAGGCTGTTTGATAAATAATGTTCTTTGAATAGGAATAAGAATTTTGACATTCAATAAAAGATTTAAACAATCCTATTTGTAAGAAAAGTATTTGAGTTTGAGGTGAATATTTTAACTCTGGAGTTATCTCAATTGAAATAAAATTTTAGCTCTCAACTGTGCACGGCTGCTAACCCGGGTACTTCCATATATGTTGGAGGAGACGGAGTGGCATAGTTTTTTTTGGTCTTCATTACCGGCTGCCACGGAAAATGATTCTGTACCTCTGGCACAGTCCCTTATTAATGCTATTTGTGTAAGTATTTATTTATATTATTGAAGGACAAAAGTTTAATGGGGGGTCTAGAATCCTTAATAATATTGTCATTATTTTTACAGGTTCTATTATTATTTTTGATTTACTACTTATCTTATTTTTTAGTGTTAATATAGATATTAATTTGTATTAAATTTTAAAAGTTAAGTCTACCTTACTTTTAAAATTTCAAAATAATATTTTTAAATAAATTTTTATAGTGTGCAAACAATTGTCTACCTATAAAAATATATTAACAAGTAAAATAAAATATTCCAAATTGTGAAAATTTCAAGTTATTGCAATGCAAGTTATTTAAAAATATTCTATTTGATTCAAGTCAGCCTCGCGAATCTCTAAAAAAAAGTGATTCACTCGATTGTATCAAACATGCAGTCATTGATAGATTGACAGATGACTGCTATAATCTTGTAAAAAATGGAGATAGCTGAAATAGACTATGTTTTAACCAATAGTTCACTTTCAACTTAGCCGGATAATACTTCGTCGCCCAATTTAAGTCAAATCTGACTGCATGTTTCATACTAAACTAAATTTAAATTTTTACTTAGACAGTCCCAACTCTTATTACATATTAGCTCACATTTAGTTAGTTAAAAAAAAGGGTGTTTGTAATTTTAATAAATTGATGCAAATATAAAATTGTTTAAATTGGTTTTTTGTGATGAATTTTATACCTTTATATGATTTATCATTGAACAATAATTGTTTTTCAGGATCTACTCTTTTGTCCTGACTTCACAGTTGTTAGTACAAAGAGATCTGGACCAGTAAGTATTGTCTATTATTTATTGAAGTAGGCGTCATTTTGCAAAAATCCATAATTATCCAAAAGTTCTCTTGGGTGTTAATTCCGTCAATATTTGTCTTCAAACAAATCAACATGTGTTTCGCCTCTACACGAAGCATCCTCAGGAGATGTTGAGATATGACGAGACACCGTCTCATGCCAAAGTTCGGCGAGTCAACATCTCCTAAGGATGCCTCGTGTGTCTCGTGTCAGAGTTTGACGAGTCAACATCTCCTGAGGATGCCTCTACATGAGTAGAGGCAAAGCATGTGCCAAATTGTTTGAAAACGAATATTGGCGGAAGTAACACTCAGAAAACTCAAAACATTTGGATAATTGTCTATTATTGTTCTAAATACTGTTTTTGTATAAGATGGCAAACATATTTATGAATAATCTCAACAGAGTGCCTCTAGTGAGTATTCTGCCCTTAAGGATTTTTTTAAATTCATGACGTTAACCTCAAAAATTAATGAATTTCCATTCAATAATCTGATGGTGCATTGAATTTTTATGAAAATGTAAATCGCATATTCAAATAGTAAGGATGCTACAGGAGTTTGTGACTCATAGTGAAATATATTTTGTGGGATGATTCCTTCCTACAACATGACGTTTGATTTACCTAGTTTGTGCCTTTTTAAAAGAAACTTTGTGGGGCGATGTAGGTATATATGCTTTTACAACATGATTCCAAGAAAATGTTAAAAAAATGTATTTCGAAAATTGTACTTATTATAAATTATTTAGCTATTTAATTAAAATAAATTAATGATTAAACTAAATTTTATTTAAAAAAAAGAGGCCTGTTGAGATTCTTGCGCCCGCCTTGAGCCATTCTTCTTAGGTTTGAAGCATAAATTTTCGAATGGGTGGTAGTTTTCGGTGTTCAATAAATGATTTCATAGCTAAATGGATAAAAAAAAAATGGATAGCTACGGCGCCCAATATGTAAACCTTAGAATTGCGAAGAAATGCATCACAAATTCTTTTCTTATATAAATTATTAAATAACCAATTAGACTGTCCATTACTTCTATCGATGATTGGATTATGTGTCCAACCTTATCATTGTCGTATTAGTACATATCTGCCAGTACTTGTACGATTTTCAGAAATAATGGCTCAAATTCACCTTTCCAACTTATTTCAAAATTATATAACAGTAAATTATAGTAATAGGAGTATAGATAAACCCCCTTATTCATAATAGTCTACTAACTTAAAGCATTGCTAATTCTCACTCTATCTTCTTCTATTGACCTAAGTCAGAATGAGAAAAAACACTCCTAAGCGGCTGTTTAAAGTTAGCGGACCATTATGAATAAGGGGGTAATTGTTTATCTAGTTGGTAAGGCTTTTGTAATAAATAATTAATCAAATCTATTTAAAAATGTTAAAAGGATAATAATTTAGTTTTATGCTATCCATTTTTTTTTTAAATATTAAGTGTACCTAATCCATATTATTGCTACTACGAAATAACATGTATGAATTCTCTATGAAACACCTTTTGATGGGCTTAAAATTTCTGAAAATTTACCATTGTAATTGGTATTTTTTTACACTTTCGGAAAGTAGGGATTTCGACGAACAGAAAATAGACCAATTTTTTGGATAAAGCTGATATTTTGACTGGTGAGTTTTCGATTGAAAATAAGCTTCTTTTTCTTAATTTGAGTCAAAATCAAATCTAATAAGTTACAGTGTATTTGGGACATAGAAAGGTAAATATTCACCAAATTTCGCAAAAACAAAAAATTGGTTTGACAAAAAACTTGGTTTTTATGAATTTCCTGGGGGGGGTCCTTTTCCACTTCCCGACCTCAGATCTCCCGTAATTTATTTTTCTTTTCATTTTTTGTTATATTCCCTTCCATTTAAAATGGATTTTATCCTATTATTATTATTTTTTTTAACTATCGAAATTGGTCTATAATATTAATTGTATATCTAGTTGGTAAGCCTTTTTTAAATAAATTTAATTTAAAAGGAACGGGCAGAAGAGTTGTCTTCTCTGGACAGCTGTGAGTATATCTGGGCTGGTGGCGTGGGGTTCGCTCGCAGTCCTGCCCGCTGCGCGCAGCACGAGGCAGCACGCACGGAGCTCCTCCGGCTGCTGATGACCTGCTTCAGTGAGACCATCTACAAGCCCACGCAGCAGGCTGCCACCCACAACAACAAGTGGATCGCGTGAGTATACTCCTCATGGGCACCTAGCCGAAATAAAACTCGAGTACTGGTCCAAGATCGAATACTATTATGCCCGATTCCAATTTCCGATAACAAACGAAGTGTCGTAGTTGAAAAACTACGGCCTTTTTACCAGTGGGAGGCTCTTTTGCACAGGAATCCGAATAGATTATGGCTACCACAACGGCGCCTAATTCTGCCGTGAAGCAGTAATGTGTAAATATTACTGTGTTTCGGACTGAAGGGCGCCGTAGCTAGTGAAATTAATGGGCAAACGAGACTGAACATCTTATGCCTCAAGGTGACGAGCGCAGTTGTAGTGCCGCTCAGAATTTTTGGGAGTTTTCAAGAATCCTGAGCAGAAGGGCGTATTAATTACCATCAGCTGAACGTCTTGCTCGTCTCGTCCCATATTTCCATTAAAAAAATAGGAACCGGGCATTAATGGTATATAACGTTTTAAGATATGATTGTTAAAAATAATTTGAGTTTATCAATTCTCGCAGGTACCTAACCAGTCCGGACAACCGCCACGCCCTGCCGCTCTTCACGTCACTGCTCAACACGGTGTGCTCCTACGACCCGGTCGGCCTGGGGCTGCCCTACAACCATCTCCTGTTTGCTGACACTCTTGAGCCACTCGTCGAGGTAAAAGTTGAATAGTCTCACAAAGAAAAATATAAAGAAATAAATAGTATGATTGTCAGTCCCAAAAATCGTCACCATTTTGCTCTTAATAGTTAGTGATTTTCATTATTATTATAACACTAAAAAGGATTGCTTGTAAATAATTCTAGTAGGCTTCATAAGATACATAATAGCTTTAAGGGTAAATATATACACTTTTATAATAAAGTCCCAGCCACTGTTCAGGCATTATCTACAAATAAATTAAAATGATTTATTAAAAAATGGCTCTGTCGTAAATCCTACTACTGCACAGCTGAATATCTAAGTGATCCGACAGCTTGGGACTAGATAAAGATTATGATTTATAGCAATATCAATGACAGTACAATATTGTATATTTTATTAAAAAGAGCGCAAAAAAAAAGAATGCTGGGAGAGTTTCTTGCGCCGCTTCTCTCTCAGAGCGCCATTTGTTTCCGAAGCGGTAATAGTGTCTAGTATATTAGAAATGACATCAAAAAGAATTCTGAAGGAATCAATTTTTAGAAAATAAATGCCTTTTAATATATGCACTAAAATGTTAATACTCTGTGGTGGTGTCGTTCTCTTGTCGTAAGATATGGGAAGGGAATCGATTGCTGGTGTGTGTGCGACGCTATCATGAACAGGCGCTGCTTGCTGTGCTTGAGTGACTGATGGTTGCTTTCGCAAACTCCGATCTAAGAAAAGAGTTCGTTGATACTTTTTATTTATTTATTGAAAACACCAACAGCATAAATTTTACAAAACATCTTAAAAATTTGTGTAGGTCAAATCAAATCAAATTATTTTATTACAAGTCACATTTTACAGTAGGATGGTTGGTACATTAATGGGTAAACAATATGTGACGCCCTGCAAAGGCACAGCAACGTTATACATAAAATAAATAAGTCTTATACATTTTATACATTCTTAAACTATATTGTAACTAATTCTCACACTTGTAATTAAAAAATTCGGGTAAATCGTAGAAGCATTTTGAAACTAAAAAATTTTTAAGATGTCTTTTAAATAGAGAAGGCTTCTCTTTATTTTTAATTTCGTTTGGGATGTGATTATAAATTTTTATAATTTTATTATTATTTTTTTTTAATTTATTTTAGGTCTCTCTTATAAACAAAAAAATCAAAGAAGTAATTAATTTATCAGTGGGAGGCTCCATTGCACAGGATGCCAGCTAGATTATGGGTACAACAACGGCGACTATTTCTGCCGTGAAGCAGTAATATGTAAGCATTATATGTTTCGGTCTGAAGGGCGCCGTAGCTAGTGAAATTACTGGACAAATGAGACTTAATATTTTACGTCTCAAGGTGACGAGCGCAATTGTAGTGCTGCTCAAAATTTTTGGGTTTTTCAAGAATCCTGAGCGGCACTGCATTGTAATGGGCAGGGCGTATCAATAACTATCAGCTGAAGTCGTGCTCGTCTCGTCCCTTATTTGCATTAAAAAAAAGTCTTAAAGGCAGGCAACGCTCCTGTGATTCCTATGGTGTTGCAAGAGAATGTGGGCGGCGGTGATTACTTATCACCGGGTGTCCTCCGTTTCCATAAAAAAAATAAGTTACATTATGTTTTCTTATTTATTGATATATAATATATCTCTATTATTGAGGATATTTTAGTTTATCATTTCACAGCTTTCTAGTAAGTGGAAGAAAGAAGTTATTGTTAGTTTAAGAAAAACAAATTAAATTATTGTTAGTGGACTTACAAGAGAACTTTTCTTTGTATCGCAGGTCGCGCTGCAGGTGCTAATAGTGACATTGGACCACGATACCAGCAACGTAGTCAACGAAGAGTCTGATGAAGTGAGTATCAGCTATAACCGAGTACCTACTCTTTAGTTTTCATGGTGTATGATGATACTTTTTCAATAGTAGTTACTTATATGAATGTTTTCTATCTATTATGATATACAGGGTGGCCGAGAAGTTGACGTCCAAAGCCTCGTGGTGATGAGTATCCGAATCACCCCCATGTATGTTCTACGATTTGCGTAGTTTAGGAGATTATAATTTTTTCACCTTTTATCCGTTTTTAACACCTAATTGTGGTTTAGGACGTTTTTCTAATTTTTTTGAACACTTTTAGTTAGTTTTATAGTTGATAATTATTAACTACAATTGCAATAACCACATAAGAAACTATGAATAGTTTAGACAATGCGGAACTAGTTTATTGAGTCGTAAGTTCAAGATAACTGCTCCAGCTAAATACATGAAAATGTTCAAGGTATCAAAAGAAAATGGGAAGCCTATGGCTTCTAACTATTTTTAAAAACTTCCCAGAACATTGGCCCACAGTTTGAGCCAAATTCAAATTTTAGCTTTGCACGTCAACTTTTCGGCCATCCTGTATATAAAGGCCGACAACGCATCTCTTGGCACCTGTTGTTGCGGATGTCCATGGGCGCTTGCCTCACCATTTCACCTCCAGTTTGCACCCTGCTATACATAAAAAAATATATATTTAATATCAACAAGGTTTTATATATGTGTCAATATTATATTATATATATATATATATATATATATATATATATATATATAATATTGACACACTTATTACACAAATTATCTTGCCCCAAGTTAAGCATATATAGCCTGTATTATGGGTTACAAGACAATGATATATTTAATACAATATACTTACTTAAACATACATAAATTCATATAAACATACATAAACCTTTAAACATCCATGACTCGGTAACAAACATCCATATTCATCGTATAAATGCTTGTACCTACCGGGATTCGAACCCGGGACCTCTAGCATAGTAGGTAGGATCGCTAACCACTCGGCTATACAGGTCGTCGTTTATATGT
Source organism: Leptidea sinapis (assembly GCF_905404315.1). Classification (NCBI taxonomy): domain Eukaryota; kingdom Metazoa; phylum Arthropoda; class Insecta; order Lepidoptera; family Pieridae; genus Leptidea; species Leptidea sinapis. Next base: position 11,673,841 of record NC_066267.1, on the reverse strand, counting down.
ATAATAATTAATGTATTTAACTTAACCTTATCTGTCTCTGATTCTAATAAATATATTCACAATTAAAATTTGAAAACACAATTTTATGAACGATGCGGTGCTCGAACGCACGACTTCTCGCGTTCCGTGCGGGTGCTCTTCCAACTGAGCTAACCGTTCGAGTGACGTATCGTCATAAAATCTTGTATGCTTATAATCATTGTTCAACTCTCAGGATGTGGCTTCATCATTTGCGTATTTATCCCAGAATTGAGGTTTAGCACTTTAAAAACATAAATTGTTCTAATATATTCTTTTATTATAAATTGAATTTGTAAAAAATAATAATAATTAAATTTGTTGCCTTGAACTTAATTTAAGTATACAATATCAGCTTATTATAAACATACATTAAGATAAAAGGAAGTAGGCTCAGTTTATACTGCTTGAAATAATATTTTCATGCAGCACTGGTTTCCAGCCATCCCTATCTCCCTAAGGCAGGGGTGCTCAAGCTTGAACTGCTGGCGATCTACCTCAAAATTGTTAGACTATGATCTATCGGCTTTGAGAGGCTTCAAGTATGTGTGATGAAGGATTATCGTCTAGGTAGAGTGTCACGATGACATAGATATTAGTTTTGCGCAAAATATGCATTTTTAGTCAAGGTAAGTAGGTCTGCTCTTAAATGTCAATGAAAAAACTCATAATTATTGTTCAAAATTGCGAGTTTATTGGTTCTTACAAAACAAACGCGTTCTAAAGTTCCAAGCTTAACTAAAGAGCTACTTTGGATGTTGAATCTACATGTCCTGAGCATACTTTTCATAAGATGGTACGTAATTACCGATTTTAGTTTATCATACCGGATTATTTTCTCGAGATCGACTCAAAAAGCACTCGCGATCGATCAGTCGATCCCGATCGACCGTTTGAGCACCCCTGCCCTAAGGTGTTAGGTGGGATATATAGTAAAGAGGGCAAACTAATAACTATTACAATGCAGTGTGTGTGTTGTACAAATATATGAGTGTGTCCGTTTAAAAATATGAATGGAGTTGCAAATGATATGAATAAATTATGAAAAATATTTATTTAAGGGAAGTTCTTTCCATACACAATAATTGAAATTTTCGGCTTGCTGTTGTTTTTTTACTAAAACCATTTTATGTTTACCCTTAAACTGATTTATATTTTTAATCATTCCGAACCTTAATTAATCTAATGAAATACTAATGGTATATAGTCATATTATAATCAATGGCTAACATTAAAATGCTGGTACAGAGTCTCCCGGACAATCTGTTCATCAACTACCTGTCCCGCATCCACCGCGACGAGGACTTCTCCCTGGCGCTGCGCGGCGTCACCCGCCTGCTCAACAACCCGCTGCAGCAGACCTACCTGCCCAACTCCAGCAAGAAGGTGGCGCTGCACCAGGAGCTGCTGGTGCTGTTCTGGAAGATGTGCGACTATAATAAGGTTACTCATGTGCTTGTTTCTGTGAAACAGTCCGTACTACCAGGGAGATGCTTCTGTGCACAGGATACCGACTAGCTGGGCGCTACACCGGTGCCGTTTTCTGCTGACAAGAAGTAATTCAAAATAGGATATTATATCACTTATTTTAAGTCAGAAACTACCAACTCATTCCAAAAGGTATGCCTTGAATGACATGACCTGAGAAGACTGGGCACAAGAAACTCTTCTTCTATTTAGGGTTCTGTAGATAAATAGCAAAAGACGGAACCCTTATGGATTAGTTATGTCTATCTACCTGTCTGTCCGTCCCTATGTCACAGCCACTTTTTTCCGAAACTATACTATTGAAACTTGGTAAGTAGATGTAGAAGCGCATTAAGATTCTCACACAAAAATAGAAAAAAAAATCAATAAATTTTGGGAGTTCCGCATACATACAACTGAAACTCTATTTTTTTTTCATCAAACCCATACATACATACATGTGGGGTATCTATGGATAGGTCTTTAAAAATGATATTGAGGTTTCTAATACCGTTTGTTTTCTAAACTAAATAGTTTGCACGAGTGACACTTCCAAAGTGGTAAAATGTAAATTGTTTTGAACATTATCTGGGTTTCATGTTGTAAAAGCATATACTTACAATGTGCAAGGAATATAATATATTCCGTGTTCATTAATTAAAAATATATTAATTTATTAAATATTATTAATACGTAATCAGTTTTATTTATTAGTGCTTAATATTATTTTCTAAAATAGCTCATGAATTTCCCTTTTTGAGTTTATATATCAATAAATCCTGTATATTAAGAAAGTCAGTAACAACATCTGCTACATCCAATGAGGTGATTAACAAAATCCGTCAGATCCATAATTCAATATCAAAATCCGCCAAGTCCATTTATTTCACTTTATTTTAGTTGTTTCATTTAAAAGCTGCTTGCTTTTAGACTGTTCAGAAATTCGAATAAAGTAATTTTACTTAAAATGTATAAAATGGTATGTAATTCGTAACCGTACCTTTTTAACCTTTATGGATCTGACGGATTTTGATACTAGACGACAAAATTATGTGTGTCTGTTTGAAGGGTACCGTGATATACAGCACTATTGATACATAAAATTTTATGTCTCAAAAAGTATGGCCCAACTATTGCCGTCACTTCTCATATACATTACATAACAACTAATTTGCTATATTATAGTAGAAGAAAATCTCTCGCTGAAAAATCTCTTCTGTTCTAACTAAATCTGATCTAATAGGCGTTGTATTGTTAACAGAAGTTCATGTACTACGTGTTGAAGAGTAGCGACGTGCTGGAAGTTCTGGTGCCCATACTGTACCACCTCAACGACTCCAGGGCCGACCAGTGTGAGTAAGAACTTTATGACAACAATCTTGATGATAATCGATGCGCGTTGACAACGGGACAGGCCGCCATCTTGGTGAAGTGAAACTAACGTCTACATTCAATTCAACAATCACCAATCACACATCCTTAGATCATTTATACATTTAAATAGACTGTGACAGCTGTGTTATATTGTATATTTGATTAAAAAGAGCGCAAAAAAATGCTGGGAGTGTTTCTTGCGCCGCTTCTTCTCTCTGAGTAATTGTAGTGTCTAGTACATTAGAATTGACATCAAAAAAAATTCTTAAGGAATCAATTTTGAGAAAATAAATGCCTTGTGAAAACGTCGAAAAAAAATGGATTTGACAGTTAACCCCTATTTTGAGCAATGCACGCACACTCGCACAAAGTGACATAAAAATCGCGAGTGTAAGACGTTGCCTGTTGCGCACACTAAAGTAATAAACCTGGCTCGTTTTCATCGGTTGTCTAGATGTAATTGGTTGTCATTTGACGTGGATCTTGGGTTCAAGCCCATTGTGCGCATTGCGCTCTGTTTGCGCTAGTTGATCAGCTTCACACATAACATGTGAATATATTCGCAGCTGTATGGGTTCCTTCACGATGATTTACTTCACGTTAAAACGTCGAATATGAAACTCACACGGACCCTCATGCCGAAGTGACTTAACTAGTTTCCTGCCCTGTTCCTATATGCATGGATTACATCAAGAAGTATGCTCTTGTTAAACCGTTTCTCACAGAAATCCTAGTTACTGATTTTATTGATGATAAAGAAAATTAGCGATATTTTATATTTAAAATAATATTAAAACTAATTAAATATTTAACTGTTTTGAAACAATGTGGAAACAGGTATTGTTTTTTAATATCTTGTCATTAAAACAATATGAAATTACAATGCACGTCAAGTCCTAGTTTCTCTATTAACTGTAGCGTTATTTCAATTATTTTCCACTTACTTCCTTTATTTTCGCCGTCATTACTTCTGTCCTACAAAATTTTTACCGGTTAGTGAGACGAATTTCATGAACTAAATTACATTGATAGACTGGGAATATTACCCGAAGTAATTACACTTTGAGCCTAAACATGTCACTTTTTAAGAAATAAGACTATATTCCAAAGTTTTTTTTCATTAAATTGATTATTTATTATTATACACGATTCGAGAACGAACGCACACTGCGTTAACCGCTAAGGTTTTATATTAAATTACTAATTAGCTTATGCCAAGCTGACTGATTACGACGTGTCAGTCAATTTTTTTTTATGGAGTAGGAGGACAAACGAGCGTACGGGTCACCTGGTGTTAAGTGATCACCGCCGCCCACATTCTCTTGCAACACCAGAGGAATCACAAGAGCGTTGCCGGCCTTTAAGGAAAGTGTACGCGCTTTTTTTGAAGGTACTCATGTCGTATAGTCCCGGAAACACCGCACAAGGACGCTCATTCCACAGCTTTGTAGTACGAGGAAGAAAGCTCCTTGAAAACCGCACTGTGGAGGATCGCCACAAATCCATCCAATGGTGGGGATGATATCCTAACTTGTGGCGTGTCGTGCGAAGGTGGAATTCGGCGGCAGGAATCAGGTTAAACAGCTCTTCGGAACACTCCCCGTGATAAATGCGGTAGAAGACACACAATGAAGCGACGTCTCTACGCAACGCCAAGAGATCCAGCCGTTCACAGAGCACTGAGTCCCCGACAATTCGAGCTGCTCTACGTTGCACGCGGTCAAATGGATCGAGCAGATACTGGGGTGCGCCAGACCAGAGATGACAACATGTGTGGCCGGACCTGCACTTTGTAGAGCGCTAGAATGTGGGCCGGCTTGAAGTATTGCCGTGCTCTATTGATGACGCCCAGCTTCTTCGAAGCCAATTTGGGTTTGCCCTCCAGATGGCCACGGAATTGGCAATCGCTCGAGATTTCGAGACCCAGTATTCCGATACTAGGCGCGGCTTTAAGAGAAGTGTTCTCGAAGAGCGGTGATACGACAAATGGGGTTGTTAAACGCGCAAACTTGAGTCTTCTGGGGGTTAAATTGGACAAGGTTCAATTTACCCCATTCCGCGACCTTCTCGAGAGAGGACTCAATAGAAGACACAAGTTTCTCCCGGCAGTAGTCGACGATTTCCCGAGAGAGACCTGCATGGCCCGTGTATACGGCATCACCAGTGCTGTCGTCTGCATAGCAATGTTTGTTGGAGGTGTCCAACATATCATTGATATGCAGAAGAAACAGCGTAGGAGATAGCACACAGCCTTGGGGCACTCCAGCATTCACGGGCTTCGGGTTCGAGCAATAACCGTCGACAACGACCTGTATGCTACGCCCAGTGAAGAAGCTGGAGGTCCACTTGCACAAGCTCTCGGGAAGCCCAAATGATGGAAGTTTTGAGAGGAGCACCTTGTGCCATACACGATCCTTCATCAAGGCCTTCGCTATATCCAGGCCAACTGCCAGGCCTTCCCCCTTGCTTTCAATAGCCGCCGCCCATCTATGTGTTAGGTATACCAGAAGATCACCTCCCGACCGTCCATGGCGAAAGCCGTACTGTCGGTCGTTGATCAACTGGTGACCCTCTAGGTATACTAAAAGCTGGCGGCTAATTATGCTCTCCATGATTTTGGAGAGCAGGGAGGTGATAGCGATAGGCCTGTAGTTCGCCGGATCCGAACTGTCTCCTTTTTTTTTTTTGTGAGGTTACAGTAAGGGTAACAAAATAGGTTACAGTAAGAATAGATTCGCCTACCTTTTCTATCTTGTAGTATATTATAAGTATTTTAGCTGCGGAGTAGTAATGTTTACGACAGAGCCGTTTTTATATAAAATATTTAAATTTACTTATAGATAATGCCTGAACAGTGTCTGGGACTTTATTATAAAAGTGTATACATTTACCCTTATAGCTACTATGAATTACTTCAAATAAACATGATTTGCGTTCGTGACAACAGCTCGTGTAGGCCTGATGCACATTGGCGTGTTTATTCTGCTGCTACTGTCGGGTGAGCGCAACTTCGGCGTCCGTCTGAACAAGCCCTACACGGCCACGGTGCCCATGGACATCCCTGTGTTCACGGGCACCCACGCCGACCTGCTGGTGCTGGTGTTCCACAAGATCATCACCACGGGCCACCAGAGGCTGCAGCCGCTGTTCGACTGTCTACTCACCATACTTGTCAACGGTGAGTATTTCTATAAGAATCTTACAGAGTTCGCAGCAAAGTTAATTCACCTTCTGTTCTCCTGTTAACTTACTTTTAACTTGAAAAGTTTGTTACACATATTTGAGAAAAGTTTCGGCTACATTACATACTTATTTACCTATAAAAATCACCGATAAAAAAATAAATTTCCAATGTATTTTATAAAAATATTTAAACCAACTGGAAATCATTCCAAACAAATTATGGGCAATCATTTATTCTATCTACATTTCCATGTTCATGGCTTGGATTTGAAGCTCGTCCGCTCCTCCTCTACGCTGGACAATGCTGTCACCAACATAAGCACGGCAGAGGAACCGAAATGTGTCGCGTTTTCTATAGGATCAATGGTCTTTCAATAAAAAAAATTGCCACTGAAATAATATAAGCTTTGCCGTTCTTTGAGATGTGAAAGGTATATAAATATATTTCGCAAAGATTCTGTTGTAAGCCTCTGATGATGTAGAAATAAATAGAATGTCGCATCGTTTCGTGTTCCAGTGTCTCCATACTTGAAGACGCTGTCAATGGTGGCGTCGACTAAGCTGCTGCACCTACTCGAGGCTTTCAGTACACCCTGGTTCCTATTCTCGCAGCCACAGAACCATCACCTCGTGTTCTTCCTGCTGGAGATGTTCAACAACATGATACAGTATCAGTTCGATGGTAGGTAATGCTGGAACCACGATCATTTCACCAAGAGCCAAAAATAATCAGATCCTGAACTCCTCCATTTTTGGCCTATTTTTTTTAAATTTAGCGTTATTTTACGGAAAAATGAGAGAAAGTATGTATTAATTTATAAATTAACTGACAATGCTTGGTCTACCATATATTTGTAAATGATATATTTAATCAGATGGTACTGATACGATATTAGGGTATACAAAGTCAATCAATGAAAACACGTAATATAACCACATAACTTCAAGCGACACTTATGAATACGTGACATCAATCACTCTGCTTAGTGTTTTAGTACGGACATTTTACGGACATTGACATTTGTTTAAAGTGACAGCGACGTATTGAGAAGTGGATGTGGGAATATGGATCGGGTCCGAAATAAAGGTTTTTGTTTTTATTATTAATGATACGATCCCGTTCGCCAGGTAACTCGAACCTGGTGTACACCATAATCCGCAAGCGGGCCGTGTTCCACAACCTGGCTAATCTGCCCCAGGAGCGCAGCGCCATCGCCCGCTCGCTAGCTGCCAACTCCAAACAGACCACCGAGACGTTGCCCAGGTATCTAGTACTACCCTCAATTTTCTTCCAAATCTACTGTGTCAGACATTTATCTTGCTATGGAATAATGCTGCATTTTTTGCTTTGCTGAAGAGCTACTCGTGCCATATATCAGCTTTTATATGGTCACTCAATCAAAGAGAAAAAAAGACATATTATAACTTCATTCTCAAGTGCATACCCCACTAGGTATAGATTTTTTAATCTTAATAATACTTTTATTCTAAATAACAAAACTTTAACTTACGTGTTCCAAATGGGGATCAAAAAATATAATTAGAATATTTTACGTTCTAACAATATTTATGTCAAGACTGACTACCTATTTGAAAGATCATAAAAATCATTTTTGCTCAAAATTGTGATTTTCACTGTACATCACTAGAAATAAATTTGCTTAACAATGACAATATGACAAGTAATTCCAAGCGTATTAATTTTGAGAACACAAATGACGTGTAATAATTTAGTTACACTTACGGATATGTGGGGTTCACTTGATAAATAGCAAATGCTACATGACTTATGATCCGCTGAATTTATTGTTTTTTATGAGAATCATTGGCTGAACCACCTATTTGGTGGTAAGCAACCCATAGCAATGATAATACAATTATATCATTCTTTGAAACGACACCGACTTAATTGGCAATTAGATTTATCAGAAACTTGTTACTGTTCAGTGTCTACCCCGTACTGCTGGTCAGACGGGGACGGCACCGTCACAGCACTGTTTATATTTCGGTTTAAAGGCGCCGCAGCTGCCAGTCACATTTCTGGGCCAAGAAACTTATTTTATTTTATTTCGTTGGAACAACAGTCTCACAATACATTTTACATTTGCAAATTACAGTATTAAATTAATTTCTAGTGAAAACCCGTTCTGTTATCTACGGGTTTGATTTGATAGTGAAACAAAAATAGTAAATGAGAGATAACATAAAAAAATAACTAATGACTTAACATGCTATTTCTCAAGATGACGAGTGCAGTCACGATATTCACAATTTCTGTCATGTGAAAATTTTGCTGGTCTCATCACTTCTTATCATAAAAAGAGTAATTATTATGTATCTAATACAAAGTTCATTTAATCAGAACTCGCAGCGCCGAGTCAGTAGCGGAGGCCGCGATGGAAGGCTCCCGACCGGCGCAGCCCGCTGAGCCCGGGACTCTCAATCCTACCCTGCCGGAGACACCAGGTACATTCGGTCACTTACCAATGATAACACTTATATTTAAAAGATGCTGCGAAGAGTCGATAGTTATATGTAATAGCAAGAGATCTCTTGGGCTCCTCTCAGTATTGGGTGACGACAAGGACGTATTCCTTATTCTATATTCTTGGACTTTTGACTTTGTTGATAATATATGCCAAAACCTAGTTTTAAATAATAGCATGAAAACTGAATGTATTTTAGTACAATTTTGGGCCGATACCCGCTGTATTATAACTGTTTGTTCTTAAGTTAAGGTGTTACCATTTTTTCAGAATGCTTTTAATAAATGAGTTATACAAAACCTTGATGCAGTCCAAGTTAGAAAAGGGGCTACTTACGCGCAAGATGAAGCATCAACATGATTTACTAACAATAGTGTCTATTTGTTCTTCAAATATTAACTTTGCACCTTTTTAGTCCTAAATCTTTAACTACTTGGTTTTTATTGATTAATTTGGTTACTAAATTATGTGGGAATCTTTTTTCTGGTGAAAAAGACAAGGAGCATTTTATGGTTGACACCTATGGGGTTCCAATTATAATAGCAACTAAGCCTATCTAAATTGGCTTGAAATTTGGAACAGGCTGAATTATCTTCTATTATGATAAAGATTTAAGTATCATCAGCATACATCAGGAACCTTGCATAAAGAAAACATTTACTTATATAGATAGCAAGCATATAAAAGAGGACCCAGAATCGAACCTTGAAGGACACCCGATGGTATCATTGCATAGTCTGAGCAGTAACCTACTACTACTACAGCTTGGGATTGATTTTGTAGGAACGATTCTATCCATCTCAGAAGGTTACCTCGAATACCCAACTCATAAAGCTTTTGCAAGAGAATAACATGGTCCACTCGATCGAATGCGTTCACAAAGTCTGTGTAGATCACATTGATCTGAGAGCCACAGAAATGAGTAGTTGTAGAAGGTTCATGAAACCATGTTGCTCTACAGATATTAATGCACTAGTTTTATTGAGCTGTTTTCGTTATCGTTGCCCGTATAATTGCATGTTGCCTCTTATTAAAGTCTTTGTTCCGTGGTTTAGCTATCGGCGCCATGACGGAGCGCGAGTCTGCGCACGCGGGCACCACCACACAGCTGCTGGAGGACGCGCGACGCGACGGAGATGGTGCCGACACCGCCGCTGTTAGTATACTCACACCTACTTGTGTAACATTAAAGAGTGTACATGACCTGTCAATGTGTGCGTTAGCTCGTGGTAATCTACTTTAATATTCAAAATACTAGTGGAGGCCCTGAACAAGTTTTTGAAGTTATATTTCTTTAGGCGCATTATGAAATAATGGGGAGAGTGAAATTTTAAGATGCGCCCGCATCACTGCAACACAAAAGTAACAGGTTGAAGATGGTTCTTAAAATTTTCTGACGTTTACGTCAATCGTTTTTTTTTTTTGGTTTCTTCGTCCATCATGAGGACAGGTAAAGGGTTCAAGCCCATACAGCCGTATTTATTATTTAATTATTAACTGTCAAAGCCATTTATGCATGATTTTTACAAAATTGTTCTTTCTATTAGAATAGAGGAATAAATCATTTTAATGATAATGAAGTATAACTTCTTGCGTGCATACATAAGTACACACACACACTTTTATTTCTGCATTTTAAGTCTTTCGCCGGACATAATGAATGATAACGAAGGAGTTTATATTGCAGCCAGAGAGTTTGGCAGCGTGCGAGGAAAGGGTGGAGCTGAGCGGCGGAGGAGGTGGCTGGGCACCCAGCAGCGAGTGGGTGGCGCGGTGGCGAGGCCGCCTGCCGCTGCAGACCATCATGCGGCTGCTGCAGGTGCTGGTGCCGCAGGTGGAGAAGATATGCATCGACAAGTGAGTAGCACGACCACCTCGTTACCACCGCTAACTGTTCTAGTAGACCACATGCGCTAGACTATAGCGTCGACCGAGTGAGTTCGCATCGATCGAGATATTATAGGTTGCCAGTATGAAGTTTTGCTCATATTTTTTTTATTAAAAACATCGTTGTATGTGGCATGAGCAGATGTTATCTGTATATATATGAATCTTTGAACGTCACTTTTTCCCATTTTTAACCGACTTCAAAAAGGAGGAGGTTCTCAATTCGATCGGCATTTTATCTAATGAATGTACACCGATGACGTTGATATTTATGATTTTCGTGATTGTTCTTTAGTTTGATGCAGAATGTTTGCAATTTAGTCCCATAAAAATTTTACATAATTTGGTTCAGTAGGTTTCATTTTATGAATATTTTTGTTTATGTGCATGATGTTATTATAGTTTGTGTGCTGCTTTTTTAGGAGTTTTCATGTAGTTTGATTATATATTATTGCTAACTAACCCGTTTGCTGATAAGCGGGTCTCAGATTACCTGTCATTCATAGCTAACAAACGTTCTTCACGAAATTTCAGTGTCTCACAAGAACGTGAAATGGATGTGGATGTGGATGGATGTGGATGAAAAGTGGATCTATATTGTTTAAGGCACGCGGAACCTTTCAAAGGCCTACCCATAGCTACTTTAAAAAATTACTATTCAATAAATGACCATAGAAAACAACGAAATCTTATAGTTTACCTGAATAAAGACACTAAAAAAAAATAAAAAAATAAAAAACTACGTTTTAAAAAACCGACTTCAAAAACTCAAAAGTACAAAACTACTTAATAGATATTTAATTAAATACACCTCTTAAATCTTTAATATTAATAAAATACTAGTATTTTTATGTGCTACCTATTGATAGGCTTGAAGTTGGTGCCAAGCCAAATGTAATAGCAGGTGTAGCACCTACACACGCAACGCGTGACTTTGAGCGGGATAGCAGTCTAGAAACAAACAACCCAAGCAGGCAAGCACCGACTTAAACCCTATCAATAGGTAGCACATACAATTAATACTATTTTATTATTATTAAAGGTATAAGACTTGCATAAGAGATATCTATTAAGTTATTTTATACTTTTGAGTTTTTTAAGTCAGTTTTTTAAAACGTAGTTTATTTTTTAAAGTCGGATTGAAGTAAACTATTTATACTGTCTGTTACACTTTCATTAGATTTGTGTACGTCGTTCTATTGATATTGGTACCGACCATCCCGCCTGTCACTTAAATTAATAAAGAAAATAATGTCTCATGATAGTTTTAATAATTTAAATAAATAGCAATTGAAATTATCAAAAAAACAATAATAAAAAACCATTCCTACATTTAAGAAAATAATTTTAAATTAGGAATGGTTTTTAACAAAAGAAATTTACTTTATTGTGATAATACGAGGAAAAAAGTAGATATATGTAAAAGTCGTCTTTTTGGAAATATCTTAAGCACCTCAAAGTTTTTCACAGTAAAATATTTTTTTTGTTATTTTTTGTTTATCATAAAATATATTCCTAGTTTAAACTAATTGAAAAATATTTTTAAGTGAGTAAAGTGTGTTTTTTTAACTATTATTTATTATAAATTAAATTTGTAATTAATCCCAGAATTGAGGGTTATCACTTAAAAAATAACAACAGCATTGCTGTTACAGCAATATTTATTGTAATTATAAATGTCTATATTGAGTAAGTGACATTGCTAATGTATGGATGGTAACCATCACCAGTTTTATATTCATATAAAAATAGATTTAAATTCTTAATACTGCGGCCACATTGTTACGATAAGGCTAAGATCTAAGTATCTGTGACACGTTTGGACAAACAATTCATCACATCAAAATTTCTATATTACATAACGATGTGTTATTACTTACGTCCGTACATAAATGCACATATTATACTTGTACACACATCTTACTAGATCTTTCATATACACCAAAATCGGAAGTGCCGTTTGGCACACTATGCCCTGAACAAGTCTGACTCTCATTTTGTTAATATGATTGTTTATTTTGCATGATCTTATCGCTTGTTTCAACAGTTTTCTTATATTTTCTCTCATATCATCATATAATTATAATAAACCTATTAATGCTCATAAAATAAATGCGCTAAAATAGACGCCTCGCGCGTGGCAAGATGGCGCCAATCTATGACATCCCGCGGCGCGGGGGCACCTGCCGATTGTGGAAGGTTAACAGGTATATAAACCTAAAACGATATGGTTATATAATATCTGTCGTGTGTTTGTGACAGAGGCCTGACCGACGAGTCGGAGATCCTGCGGTTCCTACAGCACGGCACTCTGGTCGGTCTACTTCCGGTTCCGCACCCGATCTTAATCCGCAAGTACCAGCCCAACGCGGGCACGGCGGCCTGGTTCCGCACCTACATGTGGGGCGTCATCTACATACGGTGAGTCACAGCCATTTAATATTGGCTGCCTAGCGAAACTCTCTAAGAAAAACTCGAAAAAGCGATTGTATGAAACGTGCAGTAATAATAATATAATATTGACACACTTTCACACAAATTATCCTGCCACAAACTAGGCATCTGTACTATGGGTACAAGACAATGATAATATTATATTTAATACAATAGGTATATTTACTTAAACACATATAAACATCCATGACTCGGAAACAAACATCCATATTCATCTTATAAATTTGTGCACCTACCGGGATTCGAACCTGGCACCTCTAGCTAGTCGTCAATTGATACGTGACGTCTATAATCTTGTAAAAAACGGGGACAGCCGGATTATACTTCGTCACCATATTGTAATTACTATTTCAAACTTATGTCAACTCTCGCTGCACGTTTCATACTAAACTAAATATCAATTTTTACTTTGGCAGTCCCGCTTCCTATTACGTAGTATTTAAATCCTCTTTGGTTGGCTGCACATATACTCTGTGTCTGAAATCTGCAACTGTTATGCAGCATTACAGATCCATCTTATGGCAACTTATACAAAACATGTGAACACATTAATCCATCTTTATGAAAACTGTTGTATGCAGATCAATGTGGAAGTTGCAACGACACCTCGTGACTTGTTACGACAGTGTTGGGATCATAGGAATCATCATGATAAAATTCTTCGATAAACAAATTTAGATCACAGCCAGATGAATGGAACATGTGCAATACAATTTTTTTAATTCAAATATCTATTTAAAATCACTTATTGAACATCAAAAACGACCACCCCTTCGAAATAATATGCCTCAGACCTGCGAAGAACGGACGCGTTCTTCAGGTCTGAGGCTCAACTCGGCGGACTTTTTTTCATAAAAGATAGATTATGGGTACCACAACGGCAGTTACTGCTGCCGTGAAGCAGTAATGTGCAAGCATTACTGTTTCGGTCTGTAGGGTGCCGTAGCTAGTGAAATTACTGGGCAAATGAGACTTAACATCTTATGTCTCAAGGTCACGAGCGCAATTGTGGTTCAGAATTTTTCGGGATTTTCAGAATCCTGAGCGGGGCACTGCATTGTAATGGACTGGGCGTATCAAATACTGTCAGCTGAACGTTTCGCTCCTGCTCGTTTCGTCTTATTTTCATAAAAAAATAAGGTTACAATGTAATAACGTTATTGTACGTTTTTACATTGAAACCATATCTTTTTGAACAGAAAAACAAACATACACTACTGGAACTAGAATTTTTGAATTTAATTTTACGAAAAAAAATTACGTAATATAAATTTATGGAAATATTGCGTTCGGAGATTTGGATTACTTTTTCCTATTCGGAAAATTAAAGGTTCAACCGGCAGTTGGTTCGCTTTAAGTTACTTTTTCTGCGGTTATTATATTTTTTAACATAGATTTTCATTTGCAGTAACGTTGATCCGCCGATATGGTACGACACAGATGTAAAACTGTTCGAGATACAGCGCGTGTGACCGGACCCACATTAGATATATAATAATATGGCCCTTAGATTGTTAGAACAATTGTATAAAATATGTACTGGCGTACGCGACTCTTGTTATATCTCTTGGACCGATCTCGCCTTCCCACTCTTATGAATGTCTATATATATATATGTAAACTATTTTGAAATGGCAACATTACAAACATGACAGTTTCAATGTTGGTGTTCTTTATTAGACTAGTTAAATTATTTTATTGTGAAGTTACATTGATGTACAGTCAGCGTCAAAAAATAGCGTCACCCATTGTATTCAAAAACATGTCAAAACCCATCGTTACCATATACAACGATTCACCGAAACGAACGTGACCAAAACGATGGCGTCATCCATAGTAGTCAAATGTATCTATAATTTGACGACTCATATAATAATAATAATATTGACAAACTTTTCACGCAAATTATCTTGCCCCAAGTTAAGCATATATAGCCTGTGTTATGGGTTACAAGACAATGATATATTTAATACAATATACTTACTTAAACATACATAAATACATTTAAACATCCATGACTCGAATATAGCCGAATGATTAGTGACCCTGAGTACTAAGCTAGAGGTCCCGGGTTCGAATTCCGGTAGGTGCAATCATTTATATGATGAATATAGATGTTTGTTTCCGAGTCATGGATGTTTATATGGATTTTTAAGTAAGTATATTGTATTAAATATATCATTGTCTTGCACCCATAGTACAGGCTATGCCTAGTTTGGGGCAAGATAATTTTTGTAAAAGTTTGTCAATATTATTATATTGGGACACCATAAAAGTCATAAACATAGCTACATTCAAAGCACCAAATATATCGCTACACACAAAATGTTCAAAAATATGGGTATATTTGTGGAATATAAAGTTTCCGTGAAAGGTTATGGGATTCCAATAAGATTTTTTTTTTAATTTAAGAGATTCAAATTAGATTGTCGATAAACTTTAACTTCAGTTGACATATTAATATCAACATTGACTATAAACATGCATAGACGCAGCTCTGTACCATTACTCTCGTTTTAGAAGTTATAATGCAATCCATATTCAATTGTTTTTTTTCTAATATTTAACCTTCATGGTTGCTATCACAATCTTAATGTACCTGTAATTTTTAATTACTGTTGAATGTGGGAAAGTTACTGATCACTCAGTACTCGTAACTACTTTGGATGTCGCTATCTATTTGGTCACTTTCGGTGAATCGATGTATTTGGTAACGATGGGTGTTGCCATGTTTTTTAATACAATGGGAGACGGTATGTTTTTGACGCTGACTGTACAATAAACAGCTAGTATCACAATCGCGTATAAAAAGGTCATCAAAAATGTTCGAGCGGCGTTGTTTAAACGGAAACATTCATAGGCGATAATGTTCAAAATATTGATACGAAAACTCTGCGTAATAGACGCGTAGGCAGAGTTTTCCTTGAGACAATTTTTGAGCGTGTTTGTGAGTCTTAGTTGTTTATTGTGCGTCAGTGTGAAGATAGGTTAATTTTTGTTTTAAATTTATAGAATTTATGTTATTTAAGTATACAAAGTGGCGACATTAAATGAACACACGGGTAGAGCTACTTAAAATTAAGCATAAAAAAATAAATTTGGAAATAAAAATACATAATTGATCTAAATAAATAAAATTTTCATATCATTTCGGCACACCTGTAAGTAATCTAGTGGCCGCGAGCTAACGTTGGCACTGACACCTACTTCTTCCACGCCGCGCCGAAGCCGTCAGAACTCGTAGGTGAATAGTGCCCATGTATGGATGATTAAAATTTTGTTTTTTAAATGTATATAAGTTCTTTGTTTGAAAATTTCAATTATAATTTTTTATTTCTAGAAATATTTTTATAGTTATAGTTCTTCGGACAGACAAAGGGTTCATGCCCATACAGCCGTATTCATTATTTAATTATTAATTATCAAAGCCATCTTTGCCAGATTTTAACAAAATTGTTCTTTCTAAAAACGTAGAATAACACGAAGAATATATAATTTTAATGATTTTTGCTTCGTTAGTCCAAAGAAGTATAACTTCGTGCGTGCATACATAAAGTAACATACATACATACATACATACATAAAATCACGCCTCTTTCCCGTAGGGGTAGGCAGAGACCACTTCTTTCCACTTGCTACGATCCTTACATACTTCTTTCGCTTCGTCCACTTTCATTAGTCCTTTCATACATGCTCTCCGGTTTAGGGTACTCTTGACCTGGCCTTTTTTCAAGACGTACCTGATTTGATCTTGAAACGTCCGCCTAGGTCTACCCCTTCCAACACTTTCATTCACACTGGCCTTATACACTTTCTTCGTCAATCGTTCTTCATTCATTCTCTCGACATGTCCAAACCATCTCAGCATACCTTTCTCAATTTTTGTCACAGCATCTTCTTTCAGACCACAATGTTTTCTTATCTCACTATTTCTTATCCTGTCACTCAGTGTAACTCCTATCATACTTCTCAACGCTCTCATCTCAACTGCATTTATTCTGCTTTCATGTTTCTTCTGCCATACCCAACTTTCACTTCCGTACATGAGTGTTGGAACCAACACCCCCTCATGCACAGCCAAGCGAGCCTTATTAGACAACTTCTGACTGTTCATAAAGGAGTGCAAAGCTCCATTCACCATGTTTCCAGCATTCACTCTTCTTTCAAAATCACTCTCATAATTTCCATCTCTTGTAAATTTAGAACCCAGATACACAAACTCATTCACCTGTTCAATTTTTTCATCTCCAATCACGATATTGCAGTCTGTCACTACCTCATCTCTTTCAAGCATCATCACTTTCGTCTTCTTTACATTCATCTTCATTCCCTTTCTACCAAAAGCTCCATTCATAGCAGTTACCATCTCTTGCAACTCCTCGGCTGAAGATGCAAGTAATACTTGGTCATCAGCATAGAGAAAACATTTAACGAGTAACTCATTCATTCTCAAACCACTGTCATTCTCTTTTAAACCTGTCAAGCAATTGTTCATGAACAGATTAAACAGCCACGGTGACGCTACACATCCCTGTCTAACACCTTTTTCGATATTAAACCATTCAGTGTATGCCCCGTTTATCCTTACACAAGCACTAGAATCTCTATAAAGAGATTGCAATGCTCGTATGAGGACACTGCTCACACCGCTCGTGGACAATGCTGACCACAATTCATTCCTCGTCACTCTATCATAGGCCTTTTCTAGATCCACGAACGCGCAATAGACCTTTTTGTTTTTAGCCAAAAACTTTTCGGCTATGCACCGCAAGGAAAAGACTTGATCCGTACATCCCATTCCCTTTCTAAATCCCCCTTGTGCATCCCATACTTTTTCGTCATAAAGTAACACACACACTTTTTTATGATTAGGGTTAAGTAGTTCTACCCGTGTTTTCATTTAATGTCGCCACGTTGTATTTTATATTCATTCATATCCGCAGAATATATTTTGTCCATGTATTGCATAAAAACAAATCTCTATATACCGTCATGACCCTACATAATGATTATTGGCAGTAAAACCTTTCAAATGAACTAGTACTAAATCAAAAGTTACCGGTTCTGCGGTGTGGTAGACATCTTGTTGCATTTATAACACTATTTTAGTACGCATAATTGTTAATTATTTACCAATGTAAAATTGCGTTATTATAATATTTACTTAAATATACGTACCTACAATAAAATATTATTTTGCTTTCACAATTGTGATAAAAATCGTTTAGAAAGTAATAATTCTTATGAATCGAATAAATTTCTATGTTAAGCTTCACTAGTCATTAAAACTTTAAAAAACATTTTTTTTATCATTCTTATGTGATCGAATCAATTATTTATTTACAGTTACCTTTACAATTTTATATAGTTTTTCCCAATTTCAGTTACCGATAAGTAGGATATTTTTCATTCTAAAAGGTTAGATACATTCCATGAATTGAATACTTACAAATTTGTGTGCAAGCTAATGTTTTAATCATTTTAAAATTAAAGCTTCATATTATAATAGAATACGTAGATTCGTTAGGAATATTTTCATTAATTTTTTAACTTGGAAGTGTGTTTTGATTAAATTAAATGTATGTAAAAACCTATCAAAATTCCGAAATTGCTTTACTTTTAACTATAATGACTGAGTTTTTAAAGTAAATCTGTTTGGAAAAGAAACACATGTTTAATTTGCATGGCGGCCATT
Organism: Leptidea sinapis; assembly: GCF_905404315.1. NCBI lineage: Eukaryota > Metazoa > Arthropoda > Insecta > Lepidoptera > Pieridae > Leptidea > Leptidea sinapis. Next base: position 11,655,277 of record NC_066267.1, on the reverse strand, counting down.
TTGAAATACACCATCTTGTTTATTATTTATTAGTTGTTGTTAAAGCGGAAACAGATAATATTAAACTCTGTGAAAATTAGCTTTCGGCTGCGGTTTACGAAGTACAGCCGCACACAGACTGATAGACAACCCAGTCTTAGTTATTACTATTGAGTCTGGGTACGGAATCCTACAAAAATACTTTTTTTGTATTCATTTTTATTAGATACTTATTTATTATGCAATAGTTGTTTGAAAACTTGGCGTTTATTTTCGGAACTCAATACCTACCTATCTATTCTACCATTTGTTTTATTATTTGTAGTTTAGTTTATTAGCATTTAATACTTGTATACTTTGCTTCCAATCATACCAAATGTATGCATTTTAGATAATATTAGGATTGATCATAATTAGAATGTATGTTTCCTGTATAATAAATCTATTTATTTTAATATTAGCAATGTACTTAATGTTCGTGAAAATATATGGAAGTATGAGCTTCGTTCTGTTTTTTATTACAATATTTCATGTCTTCTGATTTCGGAGTAATACACAGTACATATTAGCTATTATTAAGCTTAAACACTCAAGTGAGGTATAAGATAATTTAAAATGTTATAAATATGACTCTAGTGTAGAAAATCGGCTAATTCTACAAAAACCCTCCGACAAGTGTTTCACACTCGTTCTAGCGTTTGGCGAGTAAATAGCTATTCTACTCGTAAAACTTTTTTAAGAACTCTATATGAGTTTTCTCACCTTTGTCAAAGAATATATAAAATAAAGTATGTAAGCAAGTATGGATGTTTCACTCCGCAAAATGAATGAAAGCAAAAGGGGCTCTTGCGGTCATACAATATGGTATAATTCAGATCGCAGAGCGCTACTTACCTACATTTTTATCCACCGAGAAGTTGCCTCTCTTTCTATCGCGTGACTCAACTCTTCGGACGACACGGTTGACTTCTTTAGCTAAAACTGTACCTACCTAGTATAAGATCACCATATAAAAATATCTGTTTTTTCTATAATAACTAGGTATTTTAAATCAATATTCTTTCATGAATGTTAATTTGATTATAATAATAATAATAATCAGTTTAAATTAGATTGTTTCAGTGTTTTTTAAGACGCTTAAAAAATTTAATTGTTTGCTTTATTTATGTTTCTCTATTTTTAAGTAGGTCTGTGAAGTAGGTGACAACAAAGCTCTCGCGTGTCTCTACAGTCGAGAGGCCGCCGCACGTACTAACGATTGCCTTTGTTAACTTCAAAAAGAAGGAACTTTGAGAACCGCATTCGTCGGTATGTTTTTTAACGTACTTGAGTTTGTATAATAACCTTACCAGCATGTCGACGATCCAATAATAAATCAATGAAGATCCAATGCAAAGCATAAGAAATCTATCTTTTTTTATTGTTCGCTACAAGCAATTCCACCTTAAGATGACGCGATGCTGGGGAATATGCTTTAGCACAGGTTTGGTCTTGAAACTGCATAACAGCCGGCCCCACCCTTTCACTTTTCTCAGTCTGCCGCCGATTCACAGTACAGTACAGTATTATATGACCATATTTTATCACAGACTCTTCAGAAGTATTCTTGATCATTTCAAATACCTGCCAAAGAATAATATTTCTTGTTTTAATATTTGACTTTTGACCAGACATTACCATATTACGGTTCAGGTAGAGCTCGTCAGAACCAGTTATAATACAATACTTTAATTACAACAACCATTGTTATGGAACTAAAAAGAGATACCTACTTAAGTTTCGATACCAATATTCCTCCGGAGTCTGGGCCAAAACGGACGAGCAAATTTTGGACACCTGACTATACACAGAGGCGGAATGGCCTTCAAAAGCATCTTTGCAATCAAAAGCAGAAGAAATATTACTTCCATTAATAAATAAGTGCGTTTATTTACACAAATAAAATATGAAAAACAAAATTTTATGAACGATGCGGGACTCAAACCCACGACCTCCGGCGTTCCGTACCGGTGCACTAACCATCTGAGCTAACTGTTCGAGTGACGTATCATTATAAAATCTTGTATGCTTTGTTGAGAGTTGAACAATATGTATGGCGATTGGTGACGAAGTATAATCCGGCTATTTTTGAAGGCGAGCAGTTGCTTAAAACGTAGTGGATATCGGCTATTCCCGTTTTTTACAAGATCATAACCGTCATCTGTCAATCTATCAATAGCAGTCATTGACAGTCGTTTCATACAATCGAGTGAATCGCTTTTTTCTTATAGTTTCGCTAGGCTGATAAAACATTATTCTAAAAAAGGTTTAAGAAAAACAAACATGTATACATTGACTAATTAATGTTTATTTGACGCGTCTGATACAAAGACGAGTATATATATCTAAATTACACGTAACAATATAAAAATAAAATAGTAAAATAAACATCACATAGATTTATTCTAACGATGACTAGATTTTATAAAATAAGTCTTACAATTCTTCTTATTCAATATTTAAAATAAGAGACTGGTTGCTTCATGGAATTGTAACCTAAATCAATTTTTGTGTAGATTATGCTTCGAAGATATTATTATTGTTATGTAGGTAGATAGATATTCTTTTCGACAAAAAAAACTTGTAATTTTCAAGTGACTTTCCCTTGTAGAAATAAATTTATGCAACCCATTCGTAACGTCAAGCACTATTTTAACGGCCGTTTTCAATAACGTATCTCTAGTTACGCATACATTGCTGTCACCGTTTAATGACAAGATCTTATCTATCCGTAGTTATGTCCAATATAGTTATAGTCCAATTCTAGACAAGGATAGATAAGTTATTGAAAACGGCCGTAAGTGAAAGTGAAACTCCAAGGTGTACGGAAGATAACTGGATAGTTATTAGATATATTACATTGCGCCTGTTCAGATTTATTTCGTTTCATATCTTAATAAATATATATAGATAACAATATGTGTTCTATTGTAATGTGCAACACTCGCGTAAATCAAAGAAAATACTATAAAAAAATAATTTTGAAGGTCTCTATATTATGCAGATAATATCTATCAATAATTGATAACAATCTACAGTAAACACAGTAAGCATTAAAAAAATAACAAAATATGAAGTCGTTGCAAAATATTCGATCGTACGCCGCCGACATTATTAGAGACACGAGGATTAAAACTAAAGAATCACAGGAGAGTTGGCAGCCCTTAAGGAAGGTGTACACGCACCGCACAAGGAAGCTCATTCCACAGCTTTGTAGGACTTGGCTTTGTAGGCTTGAAGTATTTCCGTGCTCTATTTATGACGCCCAGCTTCATCGTAGCCAATTTACCTTTGTACTCGAGATAGCCGCGAAATTGGCAATTGCTCGAGATTTTGAGACCCAGTATTCCGATACTAGGCGAGGAGTAGTCGAAGAGCGGTGATACGACAAATGGGTTTTTTTTGTGGTAAACGCGCAAACTTGAATCTTTTGGGGGTTAAATTGGACAAGGTTCAATTTACCCCATTGCGCGACCTTCTCAAGAGTGGACTCGATAGAAGACACAAGTTTCTCCCGGCACTGCACGACCTACATGGCCCGTGTATACGGTATTACGGTATTGAGGGTAGGGACCTGTCCACTCTCTGGCTCCGCGTAGATTTAGAGGACCGCGTCCACATCTATTAGTGATATTAGTGATAACGCAGAAACCGATCATCTCATGGGCTGCGTTCAAGCGGCAATTGACGACGTACTTGCACAGATCCCCTCCGCTGAAATCGTAGTCTTGGGTGATTTCAACGGGCACAATGCTGAATGGCTTGGATCACGTACCACAGACTACGCAGGGCGATCTGTCCATAATTTTGCATTGGCGTATGGTCTGGCCCAATTGGTTGAGTCGCCAACGCGGCTCCCGGAGGTGGATAGCAACATGCCGTCCTTATTGGATCTTCTGCTGACTACACATCCCGATGGTTACCAGGTCTTTGTCGACGCCCCTCTCGGAACGTCCGACCATTGCCTGGTCAGGAGTGTAGTGCCTATCCGACGCCAACGTCGCAGACCACGAGCGACCCGCCGCGTTTGGCACTACAAGTCAGCAGATTGGGATAGGATGCGTTCCTTTTTTGCATCCTACTCAAGGGGCAGGGTTTGTTTCCCTTCGGATGATCCTAGTGCCTGCGCCGTTGCAGTAGCCGATGTGATACTACAGGGTATGGATATTTTTATACCAAACTCTGTAGTACCCATCGGTGGGAGATCACAGCCCTGGTTCGATGCGTCAGTTAAAGCAGCATCTGACTGCAAAAAACAGGCGTATCGAACTTGGGTTGCGGCGCTGGGCACAAAGGGTCCGAACTGCACAGTTCTTAAGAGGAAATACAACCGTGCCTCCAGATTTTTTAAGCGGCAAATCGCCCGTGCAAACTCAAAACACGTCGTCAAAATCGGCGAGCAGCTTTCCAGTTACCCGACCGGAACACGCAAGTTTTGGTCGTTGTCGAAAGCTGCTCTTGGTAACTTCAGCCAGCCGTCCATGCCGCCGTTGCACATGAGGAATGACACCCTGGCCCATACGGCAAAAGAGAAAGCCGATCTCTTGTGCACTCTTTTCGCCTCCAACTCGACTCTTGACGACAACGGAAAAACACCGCCGACCATCCCGCGGTGTTGGAGCTCTGTTTTCGTTAGACGTCAGGAAGTCGGCGAAGCCCGTGAATTCTGGAGTGCCCCAAGGCTGTGTGCTGTCTCCCACGCTGTTTCTTCTGCTATCATATGTATGTTGGAGGTCTCCAACATATCATTGATATGCAGAAGAAACAGTGTAGGAGATAGTACACAGCCTTGGGGCACTCCAGCGTTCACAGACTTCGCCTTCGAGCAATAACCGTCGACTACGACTTCTATAATTGACAGGATACTTAATCCACCAACGTAATATTTGAACATTCTTTATGGATACTAATACAGTGTTAAACAATAGCTCTGTTTATAACATAACTTTAAAATATTATATTTTAGCAAAAACGAGATATACTAGTTATTGAGATATTTCACTATATATTTATTAATAAAATATAAATCTGTCCTTTTTCTGAAAAAACAGATATTATTGTTAACTTGTAACATTGATGCTCTAGTTAGGCTCACACTCACATATATTATGGTACCTACCCATTGCACAAAATCTACATATTTTATTAACACATAAATACCTATATAATATACACATTACATACAATTATAATCTGGAATGTATGTACCTAGCTACGGTGGGGATTATACATATCATATATTGGAACACATTTACCTATATACTAATATAATATGACACTAATTACCAAACATAGAGGTTTGAATAGCATATTTAATTTACCTAAGAACTTCCCAATAATGGATAATGGACAATCATATAGCGAATTTGAAGTTAATTTAAAATTGGTACAAGTTTGTAATTTAAGTTGGATTTATTGGATATTAATTTTTGATTGAATTTCTGTTAATGTATTTTTTTTTTTGGTATTTCGGGCTTATTATATATTAATTTAACCTTTAAGCTCTGTTCAAACTGAGCCGAAAGACGCGCGGGATTGTGTCAGCTAACTTGTATGGACGTGTTCAAATTGACGCGAGTAGTCGCTCAAGTTGAAGCGAAACGAGCGGGACGCCCGGCGGGATTGTTTAGTCTCACAATACATCATGTTTCTCCACTGAAGAACGTCGCGTCAGTTTGAGAGGCTACTCGAGCGAGCGAATTGATCTAAATCGCGTCCCGCGGCCCGCGCGTTATTCGCCTCAGTTTGAACAGAGCGTTAATCTTTTTTAACCGTTAATCTTTCATAAATTTTTCTCCATCTCCCGAAATAATGATGATCTAGTTTTCACTAAACTGCATTAACCAGTTACTGTATTATACTCTGTGCTTATTGGTTTCTCATATCTCAAATATAATGAATAATGTGACAATGAAATGTCATTTAAACAAATGTTATCAAAACTAGAAGTCCCAAGGAAATTAACATTATTGCTATTAATACTTCTATGTATCGTCTAAAAATACATTCGAGCATATATCATATTAAATTCAAAAGAATTTTAACCTATAATTGGTTTTATTTTTATTATACACTTTAATGGACATATACATATATTACGGGTTTTTAATACAAAAATAATATTAAATATACAACACATAAACAAAAAATACACTAGAAAAACTATACATTGCTGATCCATATTTATCGCAGGGACTTTCATTTTAATAAAATAGTCAAAAGGTTGAAGCCCTTCTAGTATTAATGTCTGTAAGCAACTCTATATATTTACAAATTAAATTTGAAAAACAAAATTTTATGTAAGGGGGGTTTCGAACCCACGACCTGCGGCGTTCCGTGCCGGTGCTCTAACCAACTGAGTAGCTAACCGTTCGAGTACATCGTTCATAAAATTATGTTTTTCAAATTTTATTTGTGTATTAATCCTAGAAGTGAGGGTTATTACTTTAAAAACATAACATATTGTCTATATATGTATTCACAGATTTGCTTCCATATCAAATTAAAATAAAAAACGGAAATAATATACTTTTGGTACTAGACTTATTGCAACATTGAAGCGAGTTAAGTACACGTAAAATAAATTATTCACAATTCTATCATTAGAATTTATTCTCAGTATAGTATAGTATAGTATATATTCTTTGGTCGGAAACTAGATCGTTTACAAAAATGTAATTGTTAATATTATATTTATTGCAGTACTCTTTGTAGATACTAGCGCCATCTATTGAGGGGGCGTTATCCGTTTACTTTGTTCACCTTCATAACGTTTTGATAGTTCTGCTTTGACGTTACAGTAGAGTGTCGATTAATCGAACTAACTGGGGGACAGGGGTGTTCGGTAAACCGGTATTTTCAGATAATCAAACTTTCTATATGTATGCTGCTATACAATATGTTTATGTAAAGGTGAATGATAACAGTACATATATATACGTTCATTCTAAGTAATAAATATTGCAAATACTAAACAAACTTGAGATCATTGTTACACCTACAATAAATAATAAATTAAATCATTAATCGTTTATTAATTTTCAGTCTAATATCTTTGGGCTTTCTTTACCAAATTGTAAAGCAGTAAGTAGCTATTTTCATTTTACATATTATTTCGTACGTCGGTGCTACACAGACTTAACTGCAACGACAATTTAAATTTGTATATTCTTGGTTTAGATTATGGATTGGTCTCCGCTGCGCTCCAACTAGATACCGAAATTTTTTAACATACGCTTCGTTTTATTTTACATTGAAATTAATCAAATTCAAAATACTCACTGATGATATGTGATCGCAGTGTGTTTCTTATTTCTTGCACTATTATTTTTACAAAGTTTTAGTTTCAATTATTAGCAAAGTTTAACAACATGTGGCACGTAAACGTCACACATTTTTATAGATAGGCTCGAGTATGCCTACCTGGTCGTAGTATTAATTGCCGCACTTTGAGATTACGCGTGCGGTATCTAGTTAGAGCGCAGCGGAGACCGATCCTTAATTTAAGATTCTTGGTTTATTCTCAGATATAACTTTATACTAAGTTTATTTGAAGGCCGTTAATAATTTGTATATTTACTTACTTAGCTCTAAGACTAAGTGATCACTTACATGACTATGTCAGTCATGTAAGTTCGCCAAAGCGACTGGGTAACTTAGAACATGTTAAGTTGAAGTAAGTATTTAAAATGCCGATTTAACAATTGCTATATGTAGCACTTAAGTATCACATGCTAAAGCTGTATTCAATGATAAAACTATAATTATAACTAAAGAATAATTTGTTATTTTAAAACCTACAGGCAAATTATTAAGTGCGCATGGTACTAACCGAAGCCATTTGGACTAAATATTGAGGATTTGTACCTACTATAAGCTCGATAACATTGCAGGATGAATAGTCGATTTTACTAAATACTATTGCACGTATTAAGTATTTTCCATGCTACAAGTACACATTTGGTGGCAACACTAAACCTTATATAATTAATACGTCTGGATAGAGTCTCTTGCTGTTAGACAACCGATAAAAACAGGCCAGGAATATTAGTTTAGTGTGCGTGACAAGCTATGTCTTACACCTGCGATTTGTATGACACTATTTGTTAGTGTATGTGAATTGCTCAAAATAGAGGTGAGCTCTAAACTCAAATTTTTTCGACATTTTCACAGCTGTCATACATAGTTTATCTAGACGTATAAATGATCTAACTGAAGTAATTGTTGTTTTTCTGAAATATTTTTTTCATTGCATTATATTTTTTAAACGTATTCTTTGAAATAAAGCTATTAAAGGCCAACTATTGTTTCATTTAACCTTAATAAAAAAGATTTATTATTTTCAACTGGGTTACTTATCTTTGGAGAAACATTGGAGCAACTGAGTTATTTGTTATAAAAAGATATCTGAGCTACATTCACCAATTTATCGGAACATATCCAGCCAAAGACTCCAAAGTAGCAAAAAAAATGGATTTTCTGCAAATTAAGAATTTATGTATGTAAGTCACTGTAACACTGTATGTGTGATTTATAGTAATGGCTCCTGTATTGAGATAGGCCAATTGGTATTTGGTCAAGTCAACCGGGACATTAGGTAGTATCCAAATTACAATTGAATAATTGTTTCACCCGTCTTATACTTATACATAAATGAGATCAGACACACGAGGAACAATATCGCTAAGGTCTCTAAAACACATTAAACCTATGTATATCATATTAAACATAAAAACATAGAATTGACTAGCTCCGAGTTAATATTCTGTTTTAATTCTTTGTATAATTATTATTGAAAATGATTTATATAGCGGTTGGTTTCTTAAACAATGTATGAGGGCCGATCCTGTTAATAGTCTAAGTGGATAAGTCCACATCACTGACCTCTACTATTAATATACCACTGAACTGGCGGCTGTCAAAGTGCTTTTGTGCCTGTTTGATATCCGCCATTTTGGCGCTGTTGGCCATATAGCGAGAGTCTACGGTACTAAAACTAGTGATGACAACCTCAGCAAACATCAATATATGGTGGGAAACTATGTACAAAAAAAAATGTGTACTTTATTTATTACGTTGATTCTTGAAGTATAAATAACACGGAAAACGAAGGAATTTAATTCAAAACGTAAAAATACTTCAGAGTGTATTATACGTTCCTTCGCAGCCATTCGTTAAATACGTCAAAATTAGTTCTCTGGACGCTCGCGAGTGGCGCTTCAAATAGGCACAACAAATTTGCTGTCAAACATATGGAACAGCCTGTCCAGTGGTATTTATACAGGTAAGTGGTCCACATCCATTCACCTTTTAGGGCTACCACCGGGACACCACGGTGGCGCATCCATAGCTCGGAGTATGGTGTCCCGGTGTAATATAGGCCTGTTATTATATTTTCAATTTACATTTCACATTCAAAATGGTTTCAATGAACGATTTTGGTATTATTTTATATTATCTATAATGCGATTTTAACTTACACATCATAGTTACATAATATTGTAAACAACACATAATAATTATAATTCTAGCTTGACTTAAATACATAAAAGACAAATACGTTATTTTATAATTGTTGTTGTCCGACTCCTTTGTGACTATAAGCGTTGTGTTACACTTGGAATGTGGATATCATATCAGGTAACTTATCACAATGTAAATTCTATTTTATCCACACCCATGCTTTAAATGCACTATTAAAGATTCTAAAACGGTTAGCTTATTGTCAACATTAAAACATCCAATGTCCTAATAACCATTACATCATCCAAACGAGTGTTGTAATGAAATTCAGTACAACATTACAACACTCGTTTGTATGATGTAATGGTTACTAAGACTGGCTTTATTAATGTTAGCAGTAAGCTAACTGTTTCAGAATCTTTTATAGAGGGTTCATATTATGGGTGTAGATAAAGTCATGTATGCAACTGTTGATTATTAAGTATTAAAACACTCATGCCCATCAATATTATCCCCACCCATTAGGTAAACTCACATTCGTGTTTTAATACCCCTTATTACATAACAGTTGCATAAATAACTATTAAAGATGACTGTTAACTTCAATATAACTTCATCACCATTAATTCTACCCAACTTCATGATCCAATGCACTAAAATTATCCCCTTGCTTGAGCCATACACAACAACCAGTTCCTACTCCCTACATTTACGGGGTTTTCAGCCCCAGCTGTCTCTCTTTTGCTTATCTGATAAATGATGAAAGCCAATCATCAGGTGCTCCATAGCTTTCTGTAACATCTGCTCTCATTGTAAGCTGCCTAAGTTCATGGACGTTACACCATACGCTACGCTGGTCATAAGTTGTATAAGCAATACTTTTACAATATAAATATGTGGACATTTTTCTTGAAGCATTTATGCTTTTCCATGCCAAAACATATTTCCAATATACTTAATAAATGGCCTTTATTAAAAACAGGATTTTTGATGTCATTATTTTTTCTATTATTTCTACCCCTGCTTCCATAGAAGATCTACATTGTGCTTAGAACCTGCCTCAATATTGAGGAAGGTTTTCTTGAAGTTTAGACTTAATTAATCAACATTTAAGTTAATTCATGATAGAAATTTGAATGTGTAACTTGTTGATTTTGCCATTGTTAACTGGCCAATGTTACTGCTAAAACACCAAATATTCATAGACCCGCTATTAATAACTTGCTTTGAGTTGCGAAGATGATGAAAACACGGTATATATATATATATATATATATGACATTACAGAAGCCATATTGCGGCGAGACTCTATAACATGCCATAATAGTCCGAGAATCTCTATGTAAATATACCTACTGCGAGATGCATGTTGCATGTATATTACTATTTATGCATAGAGATTATATGGAGCTGGATGGTCCTGTCAATCTTATTTGGCATTTGTTTATTACAATCGAAGGTCACGCTAAACAATCCAATATCAATAAATACAATGATTGCTAGATTTGTGTATGGCCGATAGAAAATACCGTATTTAATATACTATCAACACTAAGAGGAAACGCCACATATAGTCCAGGAGATGTAAGTCCAAGAGCCCTTTATATAATGAACTCTGGACTCACGTGCTCGGGCTAGCTGAGCGCGCTGTAGGCGGGCGGCGGCGGCGAGGACTCCCGGGGGGGGAGCAGCACCGCGATGTGGTAGGGGGGGGGCGCCTCGGGCGACGACGTGGACGCCGTCTGCTCCGGAGTCTGGAGTAGTGTGGTGAGCGATATGTCCTCGGACGGCTCGGATGGTAGCTGTCGGATCAGAATATACAATACATTACCTAATGTCGAATTAAATACGAATATGGATTTGTTTTATTTTTTATGGAAAAAGGGGGACAAACGAGCGTACGGGTCAGTGGTGTTAAGTGATCACCGCCGCCCACGTTGTCTTATAACACCAGAGTAATCACAGGAGCGTTGCCGGCCTTTAAGGAAGGTGTACGCGCTTTTTTTGAAAGTAGCCAATGTGGTATCGTCCCGGAAACACCGCACAAGGGAGCTCGTTCCACAGCTTTGTAGTACGTGGAAGAAAGCACATTGAAAAGCGCACAGTGGAGGACCGCCAGATGGATGGAATTCGGCAGCAGGAATCAGCAATTAAAACAGCTTTTCGGAACACTCCCCGTGATAAATGCGGTAGAAAATTAGTATGCAGAAGCCTCTTATGAACAAACTCACTACTTGTACGATTTTATATATTCTTTCATTTGTACAATGGTGTAATATGACGATGGAGTAATATGGGCTGAATTTTATTTAAGAAAAAGATATCACTATGTTAATGCAATAATGGTAAAAAAAAATACGTCTAAACGTCTAAACCGAATTCAAAAAGTTAATAAAAAGATATAAAATAACTTAATAAAGACATAATTTAATACACCTCATCTGCAAACCTTTAATATTAATAAAATACTATTACTTGTATGTACCACCTATAGATTATAGGTTTTAGGTCTTTTATATGATATTGATCTAAAAAAAGCAAATATTCAAGTTCTTGGGGACCTCTCGCAACATAATCAGCTATAACAATCGGAGGTAGTGTAAAATGTTTGAATCTACTCGAATAATAATATTTGATTTTGACTTTACTAAGTATAGTCCCCGCGCGTTGGAACACTGATAGAACCATGTCACATTCTTTTTGCAAACTTTTGATTTTATTTATTAACTTAGTCTAATTAAAACGACTAACACCAATTACATTAATTACAGACACTTCATTATTACTTTAATACATACATCTCGGTCACAGTACTTCAGGTATTCTGACATTATTCCCGTCCATTCATCCGCGAACACTCAGGGTTTGATATAATTGGTACTAGAGCATAAGCCCGTGAACCCCCGACCTAAGTTATTTTATAAAAGCTGAAAGTTTGTCAGCACATGCTCCCAACACGGGTAAGAACGATGGTCCATTATGGAGTTTGGGTTACAGTGGCTTTGGCAGGTAAACGGTACTAAAGGTGTGTAAAATACGGATCTAAATACATCAAATAATAAAGTTCGATTTTTTGGTAAAATCGCAAATATTCTGAGGAATATTATTAAAAATCAAGTTATTAATTGTCAGACACTTAACATCGTGGCAACCCCTTGCCAGACACAGTATAAAAGATGATTTTTATATACATGGAACTAGCATATATGAAATAAATGTCGGTACATACTTGTTAGCATATTTGCTGACTATATACCAAAAATTAACAAAATCCGTGCATTGGTTTTGTCAAAAAGTAGACTCTTCATTTTGAGCTAATTTAAACGTAATGTAGAATAGGTAACTGGGTCAATAAGTCAATGAACTTGAAAATTTCAGTATCATGAGGCGGCGTTGCCGGTTTGCCGTGCAAAAGTTGAATGGCAACGCTGTCAAAGAGATATCGGCCCACGTGTAATTTATAGCCTTTAGGCTTAGGCACATGGTCCTATTTGGTCCAGCAGAACAATCGGACGCGGTCCGGTACCGGACCATATTCGATGGTATGTCGCATTGTCCATCGCACAAAATTTTTATTAGGTCACTCGAACGGTTGGCTCAGTTGGTTAGAGCACTGGCATGGAACGCCAGAGGTCGTGGGTTCGAGTCCCGCATCGTTCATAAAATCTTTTTTACCAATTTCATTTGTGTATGAAGAGAAGTGAGGGAGAGAGACTTTAAAAATATAACAAATTGTTTGAATTTACAAGAGCGACATCTCAAGTCAATTTCCTAATATGCAAATATTGGGGTTGAGCAAGTTATCAACTGTAAAGTAGATCTTGTAGATGAAGCCACAACCTGTTAGTTGAACAAAGCATACAAGGTTTTATGACGATACGTCACTCGAATGGTTGGCTCAGTTGGTTAGAGCACTGGCACGGAACGCCAGAGGTCGTGGGTTCGAGTCCCGCATCGTTCATAAATTTTTTTGTGTAAAATTACCGTCCGGACCGTACTGACGTGAAATCATCTTTTATACTATGACGTAAATAAAATTATAATTTCATGAACATGAAGGGTGTCTGGCAAGGGGTTGCCACGATGTTAAGTGTCCGGCAATGAATAACGTGATTTTTAATAATATTCTGAAGGTAATACCGAAAAATCACACTTTATTATTTGATGTATTTAGATCGGTATTAGGGTGTAGTATTTTTTACAATAATCATTACAGAAGAATTTCAAAATAAACTTAAACAGCTTATTGTTTATCGACTACTCCCTTTAAAGAAAGCTAATTATCGATAGATGTCCTTACCCTACGCCGTCCGAAGTTCGACCTTGCCTTTGAATAACGCCGCCGTCAAAGAGATACCGCTGGCACGTGTATTTTAAAGCCTAAACACACGGTCGGATTTCGTACGGCCCGACCAAAGGACGGTCCGGTGAGGGTGGGTGGATATCTCGCACCAATTGGCCCGCTGTTTATGGACTGTCCGGTATTTTCCACACCTTTAGTACCGTTTACCTGCCAAAGCCACTGTAACCCAAACTCCATAATGGTCCATCGTTCTTACCTATGTTGAGAGCATGCGCTGACAAACGTTCGGCTTTTATAAAATAACGTAGGTCTGGGGTTCACGGGTTCTTAGACCATACGTGAAGTGTCTGCGTTAAGCTGACGTCACTAAGATGGTGATGGGGCCGTCAGAGGTGTCATTGAATGTTTTTAAATTAATTTAATTTCAGTGTTTTTGTCAATGGTCAACAGGTTGAAAAAACTGTTAAATTGTCAACATCAATAATATCAAGTCAACGTTTTCGTTCGCAAATTCGTCAACTGTTTTAGTGAGGCATTCAATTTCTTCATTTATTACGAGTTACGGGCGAAGACGTTGATTGAATTTATGAGCTTATTATGTTCAACAGGTTTTTTCGTTGAAGAAAAACAGTTAATTTGTTAACGAATATAAAACTGTTAATAAAAACAGTTAATTGATTTAACGAACACCTCTAGGGGCCCTATCGCGCACAGTGTAGAGAGTAGTGCGGGGTTACCATTCGCTCGCGCGTGGCCGTGGAGCACACCCGCACGGGCTCCACGGGCGGCGCGGCGCTCCGCGGACGACACAGAGAGAGCGCGCAGCCCATGCCGCAGACGCAAGCCATGGCCAGGCACATCACGCCTGCCTCGTGGCTGCCGTCCTCGTTCACCACCTGACACCACGACACATTATATTTAAAGCCCACTAGGTTCAGCCCGCGACTTCAACGGCATTACACCTTCCCCACATACAAATAACGATAGTGAAGGTAAGCCACAATAACGTCGCACTGCTCCACATAGTCTTTTTCTTAAATAGTTATTATGAATATCGATATGCTTAAGGATATTGTTCTCTAAAATTAAATATTTTGGGAGTACCTTTATTCCATTCCCGACTCGTGGTCACACCAGTGTGACTACGAGTAATTTTTTTTCCTCGTCGTCACACCTAGGGTTTTACTACATACACCCTGTTGGTAATTAATATAAGTGATGTGTCAATTTCTATTCTCATGATATCGACATTCTCAATAGTTTAGATAACGAATGATTAATCATAAGGACGGAAATTGTTTTTTCCTCGCCTTCACACCACGGTTTTAACTACACTATTTTATATCTTAACGTTAGTGGTGTAATAAGTAAAATCTATCAAAATAAGCAAAGATGTATAACTTTTGTAAAATTAGGTAAGTGTGACAGTTTATCTCATAACTAGACCAACAAAGTTCTGAAGTCAAAACTTCCGCTTCGACCATTCCTTCCACATAATATCCCTTTTGAGGGATATCCACATATTCACCCAAATACTAAATAACGTCATCTATAAATCCTCTTAGGTCATTTTAAACCTATTTAATATGACCTATTTGATTTTTATGTGTCAGTCATTGTCGATGTCACGTATTGCAGTGCAATCTTGTTGCAACATTTTATACTTTTGGGATAATTATGGAAATTAGTTTAATTAAAAGAAAGCAAAGCGAAGTTTTGTTGTATAATGAACGCCAATATTACAAAGAAAAAGTTTATAAAAACCTGCCACACATTGTTTAATGTAGTTACATTTTTATGTTAAATTATATAGCTTACCCTAAACTAAACTAGGTGGCACTGTACATATACTGTAAGTTATTAAAACGCGCTATGACTATTTTATGTTATTACCGTAGTATAGTACTACTATCATTAGATTTTAGTCTATCAACCCATCAAGTTGTTTGATATTCCCTGGTTGGGGAAGACGCGCGCGACTCTATGGCAATGTTGGAAAACGTAATTTCCACACATGATGGTACTATAACAATTTAAGTAGGTATATAATTGAAATTCTAGTTATCTGACTAGAATTTCAATATTTAGTTATTTTTGGTTATCTCTTAGATGCATTCCGTTTTAATTGAAAATTCTATTCTAGGATAAAAAGGTCGTTAAAGAAGTTGAGCATAAGTCAAGTAAGACTGCAAACAAGATGAATCTAAACATAAAGCCGCTGTATCAGTAAATGAACTGAAAGAGGTGGCAGCTACTTCAGCCGAGTCTATGACAACAATCTACAGAGAGAAAAAAAGAGAGCAGAAAAGCAGGGCATAACACTACCATCGTTTAATAAGTTATTTTAAATCCTATTTTGAATAAAAATATTTGAATTTGAAATTTGGCAGCGTTAAATGTAGTCTTTATACTGCACGTAAAACGAAACTCAATGTTAAGAAAACTATCTATAAAGAAGTGGCTGAAGTGGAGATACCCGCCACTTTTTAAGACTTTTTGCTAGCAGATTATCAAAATGGCGATAGTAGGATTATCAAATTTGCGACAAATTCTGCCAAATCAAAAATGGAAACCATAGACGAGTATTTTTGCCATGCTACTTTTAAGAGTATCCCACCTCCTTTCACTCAATTATTTTCAATCCACGGTGATTTCGGGACCACATCCAAAAAAACTCATGTACTGCCGTTGATTCATGTTCTTATGAGTAATAAAAATGAAAAGTCTTATATAACGTTGTTCGACATCATCAAAAGCATTTTTCTCAATTGGTGTCGTAAAAGGTTCCACGCAGATTTTGGGATTATCGTCACCAATTCTATAAAAAGTATTTTCTCTGATGTAATTATAAAAAAATGCTACTTTCATTTCTGCAACAGCTTGTGGCGAAAATCAAAATCGATTGGTATAAATGGAAAGTTACACAGAAGAATTGTTGGTTTATGCACAGTGCTACCTCCGTGCCTCCAGATTTTATCACTGAAGGATGGGATTATATAAAAAATTAAGCCAAAGATTTGGGTGCCTCGGTTTGCAAAGTTGGCTGAATGGAACGTTTACGGAGAACAACACAGAACAAATAATGTTTGCGAAAGTTTGCACTCTTCACTTAACAAAATAATAATCAAAAATTATGTGACAGTTAATAAATTATTAACTGTTTTAAAAGAGGATATGGAAATTGTCATTGAAAAAAGCCCAGTGCTGCCCCGGGGCGTAAGAGGCGACTACGGGCTTTTTGAAAGTGCGAGAGTCACGCTGCCGTCTTATGACGTCAGCACAATCGGGCCAGACTCGTCCGGGTTTCTTACCACAATCGCACAGAATACCGGCGTGAAGTAGCGGCCTAGTGCCGCTATGTTTCGCATAGGTTAGTGTCGAGGACCGGAGGCCATCCCTTCCCCCCTCCCCCTCCCCATCACCCCCCAACAAAAATATGAGAGCGGTCCTTAAAAATATATTACCCCAGGAGGGTACTGGCTCTTCCAGAGTCGGAGAATCCCTCCCCGAGCATTCTCGCTCGGGCTGCCCCGGCTGTATTCTGGGGAGGGCACAGTACCGCGCATATCTAAGGACAAACAGGGCAGCAACACCACGGCACCCCGCTCCACGCTTAATGTGGACTTCTGTAATATCAGGGGAATTCACTCCAATTTAAACGCCGTCCACCACCACCTTGAGACGGCGCAGCCGGCCTTGTGTTTCCTTACGGAGACGCAGATATCTCGACCTAGCGATACGTCATATTTAAGAGCATAATTTCATGCCTCATGCCGGGGTATGTGTGTACGTTAGGGAGGATATCTGCTGTCGCCGTCTCGGCAATTTTGAGGGTAGGAACCTGTCTACTCTCTGGCTCCGCGTAGATTTAGAGGACCGCGTCCGCATCTATGCGTGTGTCTACAGGTCCAATAGTCTAATCTAATAAGGACGGCTTTCGTCAAAATTGGCGAGCAGCTTTCCAGTTACCCGACCGGAACACGCAAGTTCTGGTCGTTGTCGAAAGCTACTCTTGGTAACTTCAACCAGCCGTCCATGCCGCCGTTGCACATGAGGAATGACACCTTGGCCCATACGGCAAAAGAGAAATCCGATCTCCTGTGCACTCTTTTTGCCTCCAACTCGAATCTTGACGACAACGGAAAAACACCGCCAACCATCCCGCGGTGTCAGAGCTCCATGCCTGAAGTACAGTTCCGACAGAAAACTGTTAGGCGATCTCTGTTTTCGTTGAAAGTCGAGCGGGCCGGATGGCATTTCTCCAATCGTGCTTAGAACGTGTGCCCCTGAGTTGACGCCGGTGCTAACGCGTTTATTCTGGCACTCTTATTCAAAAGGCGTAGTCCCTGATTCATGGAAGTCAGCCCTTGTCCATCCGATCCCAAAAAAAGGAGACAGTTCGGATCCGGCAAACTACAGGCCTATTGCTATTACCTCCCTACTCTCCAAAATCATGGAGAGCATAATTAACCGCCAGCTCTTGGTATACCTTGAGGGTCACCAGTTTATCAACGACCGGCAGTACGGCTTTCGCCATGGTCGGTTAACTGGCGATCTTCTGGTATACGTAACACATAGATGGGCGGCGGCTATTGATAGCAAGGGGGAAGGCCTGGCAGTTAGCCTGGATATAGCGAAGGCCTTTGATCGTGTATGGCACACGGCGCTCCTCACAAAACTTCCATCATTTGGAGAGAGATTTCCTCCCGAGAGCTTATGCAAGTGGACCTCCAGCTTCCTCACTGGGCGCAGCATACAGGTCGTTGTCGACGGTTATTGCTCGAATCCCAAGCCCGTGAACGCTGGAGTGCCCCAAGGCTGTGTGCTATCTCCCACGCTGTTTCTTCTGCATATCAATGATATGTTGGACACCGCCAACATGCATTGCTATGCAGACGACAGCACTGGTGATGCCGTATACACGGGCCATACAGGTCTCTCTCGGGAAAACGTCGACCAGGGCCGGGAAACTTGTGTCTTCTATCGAGTCCTCTCTCTAGAAGGTCGCGGAATGGGGTAAGTTGAACCTTGTCCAATTTAACCCCCAGAAGACTCAAGTTTGCGCGTTTACCACTAAAAAAACCCATTTGCCGTATCACCGCTCTTCGAGAACACTTTCCTTAAAGCCTCGCCTAGTATCGGAATGCTGGGTCTCGAAATCTCGAGCGATTGCCAATTCCGTGGCCATCTGGAGGGAGCCAAATTGGCTTCGAAGAAACTGGGCGTCATAAATAGAGCACGGTAATACTTCAAGCCGGCCCACATTCTAGCGCTCTACAAAGCGCAGGTCCGGCCTCACATGGAGTAGTGCTGGAGTATTCTCTAGTCTGGCGCACCCCAGTATCAGCTCGATCCATTTGACCGTGTGCAACGCAGAGCAGTTCGAATTGTCGGGGACCTAGCGCTCTGTGAACGGCTGTATCACTTGGCGTTGCGTACAGACGTCGCTTCACTGTGTGTCTTCTACCACATTTATCACGGGGAGTGTTCCGAAGAGCTGTTTAACCTGATTCCTGCCGCCGAATTTCACCTTCGCACGACACGCCACAAGTTACGATATCATACTCACCATCTGGATGTGTGGCGGTCCTGCACAGTGCGGTTTTCAAGGAGCTTTCTTCCTCGTACTACGGAGCTGTGGAATGAGCTTCCTTGTGCGGTGTTTCCGGGACGATACGACATGGGTACCTTCAAGAAAAGCGCGTACACCTTCCTTAAAGGCCGGCAACGCTCTTGTGATTCCTCTGGTGTTGCAAGAGAGTGTGGGCGGCGGTGATCACTTAACACCAGGTGACCCGTACGCTTGTTTGTCCTCCTATTCCATAAAAAAAAAGCCCAAGGAAAAAGAGACAAATTGTAAAATATAAATTGATCATTAATATCTAAACGAAATTCATTAATAATAATATTTCTATAGGACATTTTATGGAAATACTTCGTTAATTAATATACCTATGTACAAAAGTTATCTTTGCTTATTTTGATAGATTGTACTTATTACACCACTAACGTTAAGATATAAAATAGTGTAGTTAAACCGTGGTGTGAAGCCGAGGAAAAAACAATTTCCGTCCTTAATCATTCGTTATCTAGAGGTCTAGTCGTAAAATCGACAACGATACATTCGGAACGATACGATAATACTCCGAATATATCGCAACTATCCTACTCTAACAAATGTTAGAATTCCCTATCATTACCATAGATTTTGATTTTTTTTACGATGTTAGTGTGAATGAAATATGTTCAAACCTAAACATTATCTGTTCTATGTCGCTGTTAAGTGTCAAAAGTCAAAACATATTTTAGGCGTTAAGGACCATGCCAGACTCTGCACCACCAATTTGGTATCATTTACACATAATGTAAATGTTAAACAAATATGTAATGAATAAAATACATATGACCATTTGGAATTTAATAAATAATACAAAACTTGCAGATAATAGAATGTAAAAAAAAAGTAACTCAACCCTTCTCGTCGACTTCCTATTTCACAGGCGGCCATTTCCATTATTTCTACGGATTACCGATCAACATTTTGTTGTAAAAAAAAATCCTGTTGAATAGTAAATCATATATAATTATTTCAATATTATTTACATTATATACGACAGCCTAGAAGGTGTCGTTGAGATTATCGTAAAAGTGGCGTTTGATTATTTGTGAAATTCGAATATTCGTCTCTGACATTTTCAACTAAGAGTAGGATTAGGACCGATAATATCGAATAATGTTTCGTTCGTTCAATCATCGTTTCGATATTGATTACGATGTAACTAATGCCACGATTTATTGAATATCGATTTTAGGAGTAGGCCCCCTAAACTATCGAGAATGTCGATATCATGAGAATAGAAATTGACACATCACTTATATCAATTACGAACAGGGTGTAGTAAAGCTCTTGGTGTGACGACGAGGAAAAAAAATTACTCGTAGTTACACTGGTGTGACAAGCTGGTGTGACCACGAGTCGGAAATGCTTTATTCTACCAAATAGAGATAAAGGGGTGAGCTAGAGTAGTTGTTACCTGTCGGTCGAAGTAGTACTTGGCCCCGGCCATGAAGACGGTGGCCAGCGCGAGAGACACGAGGATCCCGAACTTGAGGTGCGGCGCCACCGCGGGCGGGTCGTGCAGGCCCAGGGCCGCCGTGCGCAGTAGCGTGTCGGGCGTGACGCTGCGGGCCGCCGCCAGGCTGGCGATGGTGGGCTGCGGGGGCTGCGGGGGCTCCGCCGGGACCTCCACGTAGGTGCTGGGCTCCTCCGGCCGCCGGCAGTGTACGCCGGCCAGGGGCGGAGCGCTGACGGTACAGCAGGGGTGGTCAATACGACAGGAGGACTAACGAGCGTACGGCTCAATTGATGGAAACCGCCGCTAGCTTTACCAGAGAAATCACGCGTTACCGTCCTATAGGATAGTACGCGTTTTTATGAAGTGACGTCGTATTGAACATTGTTTGGTTGAGCGTTGAAGAATCTCATTGAAAACCGCACCGTTCAAAAACAGTTTGTGGCCTGTGGTGCTAAGGTGGACTTCGGCGGCACGAAAAAGGTCAAACAGTTCTAGTATATATTATGATAACTACTACTAAAATAATGTAAGCCAACTTTTTTTTTAATTTTTTTTTCATTGGAGTGGGCGGATAGTTATTTCTTATTACTCTGTAATTGCTTGCCTTAAGGAATTACTCTATTAATGCAATTATTATTTAGAGTGCAAAAAAGAAGACTGGAGACTTGCTTGCACCGATTCTTCTCTCAATTTGGTTCCGATTGCGAAGCGATGGTGACGGTTTAAATGACAACATCAAAAAATTTTCAAGAAATCGATTACAATAATACACGCATATTACAAATAATATATTATTACTAGCTGATTCCCGCGACTTCGTCCGCGTACACACATGTCAAAACTTATATAATTGATTTATTGTTCATAAAAATATTGTTTTCAAATTTTATTTCAGCTAAAATTCAGTTTATATTTTACCTGCTGAGAAAGTTGCAAAGATATAAATATTCTAAGAAGTTATTCATTTTGAGCTATTCTTTCTAATTTCTGAACGATACCTACACATCACAGGAAAAACAAAATTGTTGTTTTAATTTAATTCCGAGCATTTTCATATTTATTCATATTTATACACTTTTTAAACCTTCTCTGGACTTTCACAAACAATACAAGACCAAAATTAGCCAAATCGGTTCAGCGGTTCTCAAGTTTTAACGAGACTAACGAACAGCAATTCATTTTTATATGTATAGAATAATGTTACCCGTATCGGCGATGCGAGCGCGGGCGGCGGGGCGCACAGTCGACGGGCATGAAGCGGTGCACGGGCGCCGCCATCCCCTTGCGGCCGCCCGGCGCCCCGCCGTACACTCCCCCCGCTTATATATATATATAGATGAATGTTACCCGTATCGGCG
Source organism: Leptidea sinapis (assembly GCF_905404315.1). Taxonomy (NCBI): domain Eukaryota; kingdom Metazoa; phylum Arthropoda; class Insecta; order Lepidoptera; family Pieridae; genus Leptidea; species Leptidea sinapis. Next base: position 11,633,060 of record NC_066267.1, on the reverse strand, counting down.
ATGCGAGCGCGGGCGGCGGGGCGCACAGTCGACGGGCATGAAGCGGTGCACGGGCGCCGCCATCCCCTTGCGGCCGCCCGGCGCCCCGCCGTACACTCCCCCCGCTTATATATATATATAGATGAATGTTACCCGTATCGGCGATGCGAGCGCGGGCGGCGGGGCGCACAGTCGACGGGCATGAAGCGGTGCACGGGCGCCGCCATCCCCTTGCGGCCGCCCGGCGCCCCGCCGTACACTCCCCCCGCTTATATATATATATAGATGAATGTTACCCGTATCGGCGATGCGAGCGCGGGCGGCGGGGCGCACAGTCGACGGGCATGAAGCGGTGCACGGGCGCCGCCATCCCCTTGCGGCCGCCCGGCGCCCCGCCGTACACTCCCCCCGCTTATATATATATATAGATGAATGTTACCCGTATCGGCGATGCGAGCGCGGGCGGCGGGGCGCACAGTCGACGGGCATGAAGCGGTGCACGGGCGCCGCCATCCCCTTGCGGCCGCCCGGCGCCCCGCCGTACACTCCCCCCGCTTATATATATATATAGATGAATGTTACCCGTATCGGCGATGCGAGCGCGGGCGGCGGGGCGCACAGTCGACGGGCATGAAGCGGTGCACGGGCGCCGCCATCCCCTTGCGGCCGCCCGGCGCCCCGCCGTACACTCCCCCCGCTTATATATATATATAGATGAATGTTACCCGTATCGGCGATGCGAGCGCGGGCGGCGGGGCGCACAGTCGACGGGCATGAAGCGGTGCACGGGCGCCGCCATCCCCTTGCGGCCGCCCGGCGCCCCGCCGTACACTCCCCCCGCTTATATATATATATAGATGAATGTTACCCGTATCGGCGATGCGAGCGCGGGCGGCGGGGCGCACAGTCGACGGGCATGAAGCGGTGCACGGGCGCCGCCATCCCCTTGCGGCCGCCCGGCGCCCCGCCGTACACTCCCCCCGCTTATATATATATATAGATGAATGTTACCCGTATCGGCGATGCGAGCGCGGGCGGCGGGGCGCACAGTCGACGGGCATGAAGCGGTGCACGGGCGCCGCCATCCCCTTGCGGCCGCCCGGCGCCCCGCCGTACACTCCCCCCGCTTATATATATATATAGATGAATGTTACCCGTATCGGCGATGCGAGCGCGGGCGGCGGGGCGCACAGTCGACGGGCATGAAGCGGTGCACGGGCGCCGCCATCCCCTTGCGGCCGCCCGGCGCCCCGCCGTACACTCCCCCCGCTTATATATATATATAGATGAATGTTACCCGTATCGGCGATGCGAGCGCGGGCGGCGGGGCGCACAGTCGACGGGCATGAAGCGGTGCACGGGCGCTGCCATCCCCTTGCGGCCGCCCGGCGCCCCGCCGTACACTCCCCCCGCTTATATATATATATAGATGAATGTTACCCGTATCGGCGATGCGAGCGCGGGCGGCGGGGCGCACAGTCGACGGGCATGAAGCGGTGCACGGGCGCCGCCATCCCCTTGCGGCCGCCCGGCGCCCCGCCGTACACTCCCCCCGCTTATATATATATATAGATGAATGTTACCCGTATCGGCGATGCGAGCGCGGGCGGCGGGGCGCACAGTCGACGGGCATGAAGCGGTGCACGGGCGCCGCCATCCCCTTGCGGCCGCCCGGCGCCCCGCCGTACACTCCCCCCGCACTGCGCGCGCGTCCCACGCCTGCCAATACACAGAGGCCTCGATCAAATATCTTCTAATATATAAAATTCTCGTGCCGCGGTGTTTGTGGTTAAACTCCTCCGAAATGGCTTTACCGATTCTCATGAAATTTTGTGTGCATATTAGGTAGGTCTGAGAATCGAACATCTATTTTTCATCCCCCTAAATGTTAAGGGTAGTCCACCATTCTGGCATGACAGTCTGGCATTCCACAGCCGCGCGTTTTGTTCGAAATTTCTTGCCTCGCACAGCCACTTTGTGGAATCAACTACTGGCAGCGGTCTTCCCGAACAGATACGACTTAGGGACCTTCAAGAAAAAAGCATACTCCCACCTTAAAGGCCGGCAACGCATTTCTTGACACACCTGTTGTTGCGGATGTCCATGGGCGGTTGCCTCACCTCTCCACATCCCGTGAGCCTCTTGCGAGCGATCTACACCTATTTTTGTATCGCGGTTTTTAAATTATTATATATTTATATATTCAGTTCGATCCACAGATCCGCCATAGGGTTGCAAGATGGCAATCGAATACAATGATTATATACGATATATATACGATAAAATTTATGTACGTTATATTTGGTAGGTCTGAGAATTGGTCGTCATCTATTTTTTAAACCCCAAAAATTTTAATTTCTTCTTTTTTTACTTTATATGGCAATACAACGTTTGCCGGGTCACCTAGTTATGTATAAAATTATAGGTATACTAGCCGTTCCCGCCCGCCTCACTGGGCGAATTTTTAAAGGAAATAAATGAATGAAGGAACGTTGGAATTCGTAAAATAAGTAGCCATAAACCATCTATCATTTGACGACCCCTATAGCTCAATGGTTAGTGACCCTGCCTACTGAGCTAGAGTTCCCGGGTTGGAATTCCGGTAGGTGCAATTACTTATATGATGAATATGAATGTTTGTTTCGGAGTCATGGTTGTTTATTTGTATTTATGTATGTTTAAGTAAGTATATTGTATTAAATATAATGGTTGTCTTCTGCCCATAGTACATACAGGCTACACCCAGTTTGGGGCAAAATAAATTGTGTAAATGTGTTAAATATTATTATTATCTAGAATAAATTTCGCATCGAATGGTGGTAGTATGAAACTAAAACTGATACAATCAGTGGATTAAGCGAGATTGAGCCTCAAACAAAGACCATTTTAATTATATATTATAGATACATAACTTCAACAAAGTAATGTTTGACATCACATCTCGCTCAAAGTCTACAAAAAAACCTTTGCTTATTATATCCATAATCCCCAGACATAGCATTACAAAACTTCAAAACATGATTGAAAATGTAAATGAAATCTCAGATTCCTCTAAAGATTGGCATATGAAAGCAAATGAAACAAAATCAATCCAATCAATTTTGCAATTCACATAAACATGTGCCCAATTGTAATGTTAAGTGACATAAGAATTCTGCAAGCTAATGATGTAGAAAAGGAAACATCCAAACAAACTTATAAAAATCTTAGGAGAGACCCAACTTTAACATGTAGACTAAAAAGAATCATCCACAAGATTTATTGTAAATAAAATCAAATCAAAATCAACTTATTCATGTAGGTCAAGCAAATGACACTTATGAATGACGAAAAAAAAATATGTTTTCTTAGTAAATATGTTAATTATACTTAATTTCAACCAGTGTGACTATAAACTCTGTTACTATACTTAATCTATAACCCATGGATATTGAATATATATTTGCTAATAACTATGATTAGGTATAGCATAGGATGTTGTCTTCTGCTGTTGTATACTAATAAAACTGAGCAGAATTAACACTAATGATATTAATTCATAACATTTCAATAATTAAGGATTTGTTTCAAATAACACCAGAGTCTACAAATTGTCAATTTTTACAAGTATGCAATTTGCTACAAAGGATCACAAATCATCCAAAATGTTGGAAAATAACAGAACTTGGACTATTTTTGGATAAAAAAGCACAGGACATCTGACCATATAATTATATCATACCAGTCCCATTAGAAAACAATATCTTATGACACCAAGACAGTGTCATCTACTTAGTAATACATCCAGTCTGCCATTTTACATTGTTCAAACATATAATATAAACAAAGGGAGAAGAATAGAACCTTTGCTATAAGAATTAGTTATGGGCCAAATATAGTTAGATAGCAGTGGAATATTTTCGCCATGCTTTCTTGGGAGTGACAGGTCGCATCATGCTTATGCATCGCAATAGTCTGGTTCGTGCTCATTAGAAAATATGCCATGTACATGAAGCATGCATTTTTGTTTACATTTAACATAAATGAAACAAAATCAATCCATTTCTTGTTCTCAGATAGGTATTTACTTGTTGCAAGTGTTAAAGGGCTTGTTTTATTAATATTATTTTCAACAAGATTAACAGATTTTTGGTTATACTTAATATTATTTTCAATAAGAAAATTCAAATATTTTGTTGAGTTTTTTCTTGTACCAAACAAGTGTAACTTGGGCCTAATTCCAAAGTTCAGTTCAAGTCACCGAAAATTGGTTAAACCAAATGTAAAATGAAGTTGTGCCCATCCCTAATAAGAATCTTAACTGAATTTTGGGTCAGAAGAAGTCACTAAACTTGGACAACAACTTCAAGGCACACTTACATACCAACAAATCTAGTTTTGTACAGAAATATTCATAAAGTTTAACATATTTCTCTGATTTAGTGTAATACTTATGAACCTGAATATAAATTCAAAATATCCTGCAAATATTTATCAATGTTTGACAAGGCATAAAAGGCATTTATTTTCTCAAAATTGATTCCTTTAGAATTCTTTTTGATGTCATTTCTTATACTACTAAATACTACTACCGCTTCGGAAACAAATGGCGCTCTGAGAGAGAAGAAGCGGCGCAAGAAACTCTCCCAGCATTCTTTTTTTATGCACTCTTTTCAATAAAAATATACAATATTGTACAGTCGCTATAAAATAATCACAATCTAGTCCCAGGCTGTCCGATCAATTAGATATTCAGCAGTGGAGTAATAGGATTTACGACAGAGCCAGTTTTTTATAAAACATTTAAATTCATTTATAGATAATGCCTGAACAGTGGCTGGGACTTTATTGTAGAAGTGTATACATTTACCCTTAAAGCTATTATGTATCTTATGAAGCCTACTAGAATTAGTTACAAGCAATCCCTTATTTCTAGTGTTATAATAATGAAAATCACTATTAAAAGTGAAGTGAATGCTTCTCCACTATGCTAATCTTCAGGACACAAACAAACAAAATACGAAAGATAATCAGTTTAGTAAGGTGCATGTGGACTAAAATGTTCAATACTGGTACTGACTTCTACGTTTCAGATAGTTGCGCTGCAGAACCACTTACCAGCGGATAATGATGATGGTACGCGATGACGGCTATTGTAGCACTGGCTGCGTTTATCTATCCAAAAATGCATTTGTGACCTCTTACAAGATTTTCTGGCACTATATTATATACTATTACTATACAGAGTTCCGTGTGTTTTTATTTTATAAATTATAATTCACTGGTACATTTTCAATTAGTTAGATTATATATATTATACATTAATTGTTTGTACACATAACTATATACAATTTGGCCATTTATTTTATTAAAATAATAAACAAATAAGTAATTGTAAGTTTTATCGATTAACGTTAAATTAAATAATAGAAAACAAAAAGCGCCGCTCCCTACACATCAAAATCCAACTGTCGATTAGTCGATTATGACAATTGTGAATTGATGATTTGACATTACGAAAAAAAGAAGGAATTGTTGGGCTGTAGCGTGTGTGAGCCCCTGGGACAAAGTGAAATAAGAGTTATCAGGGGAATCGTCACGTAAATAAACCTAAATTGTGAAACAGTAATTTTTGAAGTAAGGCATCTTTACGCAAGTTTGACATGGGGAGTAAGCTGGTGAATGCGTCTGGAGAGCGTTACGCGAGCGGTGATTTCTTGACTTAGAGAGCATTGAGCAAGCTGATGAGTGCACGACGAGAGTGTTACGAATCAACGCTAACATTACGTTGTTGAACAATTTTATTAATTAATATTTTGGGTTACTTCAGTCGTGTGGCCTATAGCACCCTCATTTGTCTTCTTTATAAGCACATTTTAAATAAACGAGACTAACGTACTTAAAATTTAGTAGCCAATCTAGTTAATTCTGATTTATAAATAAACAAATACATTATTTCTTCAGAACCTGACGGCGATGAAACATTAGGCAAAAGAAAGGATCAGCTTCACCTGTCATGGGATCATGGATTCAGGTTTCCATGCAGCGCTGTTTTCACCCATCCCTTCCTTCCTAAAGTGTGGAGTGGGAGTGGATGTAATATGGTTCCCCGATTACCTACTTAAACTATATTTTTAATGAATGTAATATTAAAAATTCGCGTTCCAGCAGTAATACTTATGTGTATAATATAATATTCACACACTTTTTACACAAACGATCTTGCCCCATTAAGCCATATAGCCTGTGTTATGGGTTGCAAGACAAATATATTTAATACAATATAATTACTTAAACATACATAAATACATTTAAACATCCATGACTCGGAAACAAACATCCATATTCGTCATAAAAATGCTTGCACCTACTGGAATGTATGGAAGCTAACTCCGGGATTTTTATATTCACTACGACTTTGGCAGCCGCCAGCCAGACACACTACACCCAACCATTGTGTTAACTTTTATAACTGTAGGAATCCGTATCTCACAGTAAATATGTGTAAAACAATATAACCACTAAAATACCTACTAATCACAAGCTGATCGCCAACCGGTGACATGATAGCCCATTTACTTTTTGTCGCAAAGTTGACAAACATCAAAATGGGTTACGCGATATTGATGCAAGATCAAAAGCTTTGTCCCTTTCTATCTCACCCTAAGTTGTCGCATGTCCTTCTTAATTGAAGGCACCCACGCTAAAGATTTTCTAATTGTAACTGACATTTGACAGTTGACACTTTAGAATTAGAAATGTTAAGTGATGTCAGTTGTCACTGATGACAGAAGTCAGAAGCAGAATTTCATAATTCAGATTTACGAAACACTGGTTCTGTAGCGTTACAAGAGTGCGTAGGTACTGCGTACTTAATTTTTTATTGTTGAATAAATTTAATTTGAAGTTGAAGAAATCACATGTAAGGTGAATTGTTTTAAATGCTATTATTTCTGGTGTTCATTACAAAATGATAGTTTCTCCTGCTAGAACGCCATTACAGACTAGTGGTAATGGTAAAATGAACGATTGGTATGCGAAACCTTATTGTCAATGTAGAAAATATAAGCTTTGTGATTGTGGAGAAGATCATGATGGTAAGTAGAGGTCAATACACGAAGTTTATTTAAGGACTCCCGACCCTTAGGGTAATACCATCATTCAAACGATGTATATTTTTCAATCACAATTTGTATTTCCAAGTCATAGTATTAGAAATTGTTGCTATTGATCTCAGATTCAATTTCAATTATTTTTATTCAAAATAGGAATTAAAATCAATTATTGAACGTCAAAACTACCCCCAATTCTAAAATTTAATACCTAAGACGGGAGGAACGGGCGGAAGATCCACTTTCTTAAAAATAAAATTCGTACATTATCATTTATTATTAATTAATAGTATTCGCTCAATTTCCAATCTGTGGTATCAATAAGAAAGTCATATTATAGTTACCTTTGCTACATAAACATTTTTAACACTTCTTTTGAATTTTGTATCACATTAATTTTTTTGTACATATATATTCATTAATCACTCTGAGTAGGCATAACAAGTTTGGTCCTGGTGTTAAAATATGATCACAGTTCCTAGAAAATTCCCTAATGTGCCTATATATGGAGATACATAACATTATCAAGAATATTAGTAGAGATTATGTACACAGGCTGTACTTACCAATAACACTATCCCCTACATGGTAATGATTAATGTGATAAATAATTAAAAAGGATTTGTTACTTTGCCCAAATAACAGTTTGGTCTCTTGTAGTCACGCACACAGTCTCAGTCAATCAAGTTTTTTAATTTAAGGGTCTTTCACAAATTGATAACCAAAATAATATAATAATAATATTGACACACTTTTTACACAAATTATCTTGCCCCAAGTTAAGCATATAATAGCCTGTGTTATGGGTTACAAGACAATGATATATTTAATACAATATACTTACTTAAACATACATAAATTCATATAAACATACATGTAAACATACATAAATACCTTTAAACATCCATGACTCGGAAACAAACATCTATATTCATCATATAAATGCTTGCAGCTACCGGGATTCGAACCCGGGACCTCTAGCATAATAGGTAGGATCGCTAACCACTCGGCTATACAGGTTGTCAAAAATGTGTAAACCACATTTTATGTCGGGTCATATATTTTGTATGGTGATTTGTTGCCCTTTTAAATATTTATTAAAAGATGTCCCTGATTGCTGACAATATAAATTTTCTGTTATTGAAGAGAGTAATAATTACAATTTGTAAAAGTAGGGATAATGCATAGAATCATCAATGTACACAAATAACTTAATGTTATTTAGGTACATTTTGCAGTTACAGAATGGAATTGGGAGGAGAATCGATCAAATGCAAGCTGGTTAGTGATCAGCCAGGACAGAAGACAAATAACCTTCCATCCCCTCTATAGCTCTGGAACTGCCGTAGTCAGGGGTGACACCCCAATGCTGCTTAATCATCAATATTATTGGGAAATTAAGGTTCTTTCCCAGCCATATGGTACAGATATTGTAAGCATATTTTAATTTTGTTTTTTAGTTATAAGAGTGATTGACAGAACTGCTGAGGTCTTAGGTGTTCTGAGGTACAACACAACCAGCATGTCTGCCTTCACAGCCTTCACAGCCTCCACATACACCCTTCAAGACTTTCAGTTGATGGCTTAAGTTTATATAATGGAAGTTCAGTTACATCATGGAGTTTATTATATATTATCCCCTATATAAGTGACCAGTTTTATGAAGTTTGAAAGTTGATAGAGCAAGTCTATTTCTACCGTTGTGTTTATATTGTTATAATCACTATTGTTTTTTTTTTTATTTATGTAAATTTTTATGAACATATACAATATTGATGTTGATAATGTATTGTATATTGGGAAGCAACTGTCAAATTCTTGATTTCTTCAAAAAAATTAAGAGGGTACCGGTGTATCTTGTATGTCATGTATCACACAGTGTGTGCTTGTACCAGGCTGAATCACTTTTGCGCCCCGGCAGGTAATGTGTAGAGGCGTGTGGCAAAATATTCAAATTTCAAAGCACCATTTTCTCATTGAGGGTGCTTGAAGGTCGTCAGAACATGATGGACTGAACCTTCATTTCCATATGCTTGGTTGCCACTGGGTTTTGTTTTTGGCTTTGGTGAGCAACAAAACTACTTTATAATATCATTAAATATTTTACAAAAGATAGTTACTTCCAGTCTACACTAATCACACTTAAATTTCGAAATGAATTGCTAAATCTGCTGATCTGTGAAGCCTAGGATGTTGAGCTCACTATTCTCTTGAGTGATGGGTTCTGCCTATTATCCAGAACTCGACATATGTACAAGCAGTGCACCTATTTATATTATTTGTGAGTTTACTCTGTATTAAGGTGCTGAAGTTGCATTCAAGCCATGCTCGCTCAATGCAAGTTGGTCAACTTGTCACACATCCCATGAATTTCTTGGTTGGTGCCTTCACCTACCTATTAAACGTACATTCGAATACGAAAAACGAAAATAGAATGGAACATGGAGTGAATTGAATTTGACAATTTACAAATAAAGTAGCAACAAGGTGTTACTTTGTTTACGTCGATAACATGCTCAAAACAATGTGTACCCTTAAGGCCGACAGACTTTTGTAAGTCCTACTGTGCTATAATGGAGCGTAGACGCTTATGACACGCAACTGTTACCATCAGTTCAAAACCATAGCTTCAACAAAAAAAAACATGTGTCACACGTGATAGAAGTGAAACCTTTTAAAATTATGATGAATTTTATTTTAGAAATGATGAAAAATCTCTACAAACATATTGACACGAGAGTAGGTCAGTGATTGGAAATAATACTCCACTTATAGGAACGAGTCTTTACTTGCGTTCACTTTTTCTGAACTTGCACTTGCCGGTCTGCCGCTGTTCCTCTTGTGGGCGGCGGTACCTTCAACGCGTCACACTGCACCGAACACTAGGTCTCTTCTATCTTCTTCTTCTTGGAACACTTCCACTTTTCACTACTTCTTCTTTTCTTCTTCTTCTTCTCTTCTTCTTCTTTACACTTTCGAGTCAGAACTAGAACTGCCGTAGGCCACGCTTAGAACGGCTTATATACCCCCGGATCTGTTACATTTTCAAAATGATTCCCCCATTCCATCTTTAAATTTAAATTGTACTAGAAAATTCTTTTAACTATTTTTATCCTGCTTACTCATTTTCCATCCCTTTTTTTCTGTTCGATTTGATCCTGAACTTACTAGAAATTTCCATTAACTTTACAAAACCCAAAAAATTCCATACACTGGTAGGTGTATCGAACCCGGGTCTACAGCGTCTAAAGTAAACACTTTTACGCTAAAACTACGAGTATTGCTGACTGACGGAGCTGTTGAAATTATGAATGTCTTGAAGTTTGACAACTTTCGTCATGTACGTTGCTGCACGATATGACGTTTGACAACTCTCGTCATAAACGTCGAAGCGTTGCTACGCGACAATATAATGCGTACACGTATACAAAACACCACGATTGTCGTGATATACTCGCATTATACATAACAATATCTTCTTCAACTATGATCGCCTGGTACCAAAACACCATAATGTTTCATATCTCATTTTCTCCCACGTTAAATCTTATGAATTTATGTGTCTCTCTCATTCTCTCGCCGGCTCAATCCTATACATTTAACTGTTTGTGTCTCTATCGTCTCGCTTTTTCGTTTCATCGAGTTTCAAATCATAATGATTCTAAAGAAGTTACACTTCAAAAAGCAAAGCAGCCTCTTGAATTTCAATTGAATGTATCATTAGACACTTTCCCACCCATTTGAGGAGCCAATAACTAGAGTTTGATTCCAGATGGTGGGTGTCGGCACTAACAAAGTTAACACATCGGATGACAACTTCGAATTCATGTCGTTGCTTGGGAAAGATGCGGAGTCATACGGGCTCTCGTACAGGGGTGCCGTGTATCACGATGCGAAGGTAGTCTTCGAGACGGTGGGCTTCTGCCGTGGCACTATAGTTGGTGTCAGGCTCGACATGTGGATGGGAACTTTGGAATTCTACGTAAATAGGAAGCCTCTAGGTATGTTATTTTCAATACTTTTTGGCTCTCTTATGCCGACCGTCTTTAATTATTTTTAATTTATGTTCATTTTGGTTATATTATGCCCTCTGAACTTACAGTCATTAATTTCAACTCCATCATCTAATAATATTTTCAACACACTTGCTTGTAATGTGAGCCTCATAACATCGTTCTTAGGGCCATAAACCGAACTATAACACACACGCGTATGATATATTATGGACTGGCTTTTTGAATGTTAGCAGTAAGCTAGGTAGGTAGGTAGATAAGGTCTTGTATGCAACTGTTGATAATAAGGTATTAAAACACTCATGTGATGGGTGGTCCATTAGATAAACTCACATATTTTGTGTTTTAATACCCCTAACTACACAACAGTTGCATAAATAACTATTACACACTTGGGCATTAGAGAAAAATCCCTACAAAGTTAAGTTTACCTTTATACCTAACCACAAATTATATGAGAGTATAAAGAGCAGTTTCAATTAAATCGGGTAATACAGTTTATTTGTAAAACAATAAGTTAACAGATTTTTTAACAGCACTGAAAATCCATTTACATTTTGGAATAAATTAAATTTGTTATAAAGTTATGCATTTTGTCACTAAAATTATAATTTTGAAGTAGGCTGTATGTACATGTAATCGATCACCTTACAATTTTCATATTTGTATCGCATTATTGTTGCTGTGTGCTAAATAATTGTAAAAATGTCAAATTAGTACAGAAGATGAACAATTGTTAGATTTAACCCCGCCAGAAATTCTTTTCTTTTTTACTCGCAAGCGTGTTGCAAGCAAAAAGTTCGTCTGAAACTCGTGAGCAACTTACTAGAGACTAGTGCCTAAGCACTCGCCTACGTCTCGAACTGTAACACACGGCCTCGTGTATTATAAGCAATTTACCTCATTTGTATATTCAAATACTACTAGCTGACCCGACAGACGTTGTTCTGTCAATAAACGGTTCGAGAGATATGGTAAATGAGTGGATAAGTGCGTGGGTGGGATCGTGACATGACAAACTATATATGTAAACCTTCCTTGAGCTTCAACGTATCTATTACAATAGATTTCATTGAGATCGGTCGAATAGTTTAGGATTTATTAGGGAACGCACTTATTTATTAAGGAAACAAACAGATACATCACTATAGTACAAAATTAAGTTAAATAAATGTACAAATAACAATATTGGATATATCCTAGAATAGTTTCACTGAGAACACAAAAGAATACAATTTTACAGACATGACAACAGAACGATAAGATAAGTAAACAATAGTATATTTAGGCTAATATACAGTATTATATAAATCAAGACACAGACAGGGATATAATAATGAATAAAGATACAAGGTTTAAGGTAAGGACACTGTTGTTTTAACTCAGTCTTAAATGCAGCAGTAGAGGAGTGCGAAAACAGGTCGACATTAAAGTGAGAATCCAATGATGAACACATTCTGTGAAGAGGCGCGCGAAACCCAATATTGGTTCTAGGAGTCGGTGGGTTGAAACTTCTGTGCGTGCGTAAAGACCTGGCAGGAACATTGAATGGCAAAAGCTCGAGAAGTTCAGGACAAGCTAGTTCATTCACACATATTTTTCTTAAGGTGACAAAGTCTATTAAGTGACGTCTTTGGCTAAGTGAAAGTAAATTGTATGTTTTTAAAAGTTCATTGTAGTCAGCCCTACCACAATTCATACGATAGTTTAAAATGAGCAAGAATTTCTTTTGTACAGCCTCCAGTTGTGTAACATATATAGCATAATGGGGATTCCAGATTAGACAGGCATATTCCAACTGAGACTGCACAAGCGTTTTACAAACATATATTCTCTTTTATATATATATAGATTACATTACATACTTTTGCATACCGCAAATTAGTACAGGGTTCAAAGACCGCCGTCGTTATGTTGTGTCTCGCGTGAATTGAGATAAGGAACGCCGACTCTGCGGTTTTGTAATCCGTTTCATTTGAACTTTGAACTTAACCATGTTATGATAAGGGCAAGGAACATGTGAAGGGCAAAATGACAAATTATTTCTTGTATTTATGTAGATACCTATTAATGGTACTTTTTAGATTGTATTATTTGAATACAATACGATATATTAGGTCCTTACATATTATGAAATTTTGTCGTGCTGGCCACTTTGATCTCAAATATTTTCTCTTTGGTTTAGAATTCGATATTCAAATTTATACAGCTAAAAAAGATATGAATTTGGTTTACCTATAAATGTAAAATAATAGATTGATATTTCTTATTTAAATACCTATCTAATGTTATATGTACACCAGTTAAGATGAGGAAGTCGTTTAGAATGTGATAATAATTATATTATAATATGGTCAAAGGTTGACTTTGATAGCTTTGCCATATTCTGTTTATATTTATGTTTTGTTTTGCTGGTAATTTTGTGAATTTAAATTTATCAGTTTGTTTGTTGAGATTAATGCATTAATCTAAGTCTAAATTCCTCAAACTCTCTAAAAAAGCTAATCGTTGATTCGATATCTTACAAACACGTAAAACAACCATAGTAGTATAGAATCGTACAGCAGTCATTCACACCGTAATCGTTTGCGTGTCAAATGGAATGTAATAATTTTACTTAAATATATAGAAATAATTTTACTTTTATTACATTCATCGGGTGCCGTGAAACTATCGATTTATGTGGAATTTTATACCTGCCCTCGGCGCACGACATTTGGTCAAACTTACACTATTTAATAATTTATGTATTTGCACCAAAACGATCTGCGCTTTGAGGATAAAATAAAACAATCTAATATATTAAATTCTCATGTCGCGGTGTTTGTAGTTAAACTCCTCCGAAACGGCTTGACCGATTCTCATGAAATTTTGTGTGCATATTGGGTATGCAATTTTTTTATTTTATTAAGATTCAGCATTGAAAAATACGTACAAATTTAAAATTTCGCCCTTCTACGATCTACAACTATTTTTGTATCACGATTTTTATATTATTCTGTTCCATCCACCAAATCGATATAGGTTTGCAAGATGGCAATCGAATACAATAATTGTAGTACGATATATTTGGTAAGTGTGAGAATCGGTTGCAAAAGAATTTTTAATAATTGTTTTTTTTTTGATATGTTATATGGCAATACGACGTTTGCTGGGTCAGATAGTATGTATGTATATGTATATAATTATTATAAGGGGTATTAAAACTCTAATGTGGGGTGAAACACATGAGTGTTTAATACATATTTATCAACAGTTGCATACAAGACTTTATCTACACCCATAATATGAATCCTCAAAAAGATTCTGAAACAGTTAGCTTACTCCTAACATTAAAATAGCGAGTCCTAGTAGTATCCTAATATCATTCATTACTGGTTATATACAAATAAACTAAGTACTAGTAAAAAAAATATTTATCTAGTAGTAATTTACATTATGTATAGTGCAATTATTAAAATTCACTTGAATATTATGTTCTTTGCAGCGTTTAAAATATCTGAATCAAAAGTCAAAACTTGAATCGCTCATTTTTTTGTAAACGAAACAATAAAAATCCAAGAGAAATGGCGGGGATTCTAATAACAGCAATAAGAATGTGGCTGACTGTTGAAACTCTTTGCGCATGAAGGGATCGAAAAAAACAAAGGAGTGTTGTTTTGAAATTCAGTACAACCGATCCGAACGGATGATGTAATGGTTATTAGGACATTGGGTGTTTTAATGTTGGCAATAAGCTAACTGTTTCAGAATATTTAATAAAGGATTTAAAGCATGGGAAATTAAGTTGATTTCAATGTGTGAAACCCCAGTTGGGTACTTGTTATTTTGAATAAATCGTTTTGAGCGAGATTTAAGAAACACAAATTCAAATTCAAATATTTTCATCCAAAAGAGGATTTAAAATCACTTATTGAACCTCAAAAATTACCACCCATTCAAAAGAGACTGCCTCAGACCTGAGAAGAATGAGCGCAAGAAACTCAGCGAGCTTTTTTTGTTTTGTACATTTTCTGGGATCATATTGTAGAAGCATATACATAGCCCCACAAAAGACTTACTAACTCGACCCAACCGAGTATTAGGCATAACAAGTTTATGTTTGTTCTTCGTGTTAACATTATCAAAAATGTATTGAGAAGCATCAGTCAAAATGTTTATTTCTTTTAATTTTTCTCTTAATGGTTCTTTAGGACCTAGGTTATAAATCGCGCGAATATCTTCTGCAGCACAATGATGGTATTAATATCGGCCGCACTGCACCACAATGCAAGTGTGTGTGTACAATGATCAATTACGAAGTTTTACATACACGTTCTCTGGGGCATAGGAAAGGATTTTATCGAAAGTTCTACAGAGCGGACAATACGAATTTAATGCGGATAGATTCGCTGGCAAAAGCTAGTTATGTTAAGTCGGAGCAACTTATTACAAATGCTCCGCAATCTGCAGGTGTATAATTTGTTATGATTTTAAAGTGATATCCCTCACTTCTAGGATTAGTGCACAAATAAAATATGAAACCAACCTAAGAGGTGAACAAAGCGTACAATATGTTATGACGATTCGTCACTCGAACGGTTAGCTCAGTCGGCAGAGCACTGGCACGGTACGCCAGAGGTCGTGAGGTCGAATCTCGCATCGTTCATAAAATTTTGTTTTCAAATTTAATTTCTGCAGGTGTAACGTTCCGCGGCCTCCGGCGCCACTGCCAGCTGTTCCCCATGGCGTGCTCCACGGCGGCCCAGTCCTCCATGAAGCTGACGTACGCCGCGTCGTGGCGTGCCTCGCTGCTGGTGCACGCAGCCAAGATCCTGGCCGCCTCACTCAGCGCTGACCTGCGGCGCCAAATCCCGCCCGGCCTAACGTATCCCTTCAAGTCTCATTTCTGGCTCACTTTGCCCTCGGATGGTAAGTTGAAATATCTTTTATTGATGTACGCGTTACTTTGCGGAAATCCATAATTATATTTAGATTTGAGTTTTCTTTAGTGTTAACCACTCGGTCACTCACTCGGAAACAATAATAATTTTAATATTTTACATACATGTGAAAAAGGATTCCGCTTGAATGTGTTAGAGCAATTAGAAATAATAAAACACAAAAATAACATGTTTACATTATTGAATGAACAAAAAAATTTAGTCCCATCACCTTTGTTGCGTATCTCTTCCGGGGGTAATACGTCACAACAGCCGACCAATCACAGCGCGTCATTACATGGGACGAGGGTATAAAAGAGCGGCTTTCGGCTCACTTGATTCAGTCTTGTGCCAGATTTTGGCGAGACAACACGTCCTGGGGATGCCTCGTGTAGAGGCGAAACACGTGTCGAATTGTTTAAAGACAAATATTGGCGGAATTAACACTAAAGAAAACTCAAATTATTTGTATAGTTGAAATAGCGCCGGACCGAGCTTACTAGCGATCTTTGGGGGGAGGCCTTTATCCAGCAGCGATGCAAATGATGAATAATCTTACATCTAAATTAGTAAAAAAATCTCCGGAAAATTTCTTAGGCGTCAGTGTCGCAATCGATAGAACCGTTGACTGTCACCGCAACGCTCCCGGTACGATCCTCGCCCACCACGTACCAATATGTTTTATGTTTTCGAATCCATATTATGAATTATCTACGTACCTATATTCAATTCTTTATAAGGTCTGCAACGCTCTTGTGATTCCTAGTGTAATACGAGAGTATAGTATTATGGGGACAGCTGTCGACGTGTGCAAATGACGAGTCGCGAGTCAGTTGTCTCCGGGCCCCGTTGCGCATTAGACGAGTGTTTATCAATAAATAATGGACTCGTTTGATTTAATCATGGCCCATGAGATGACTCAATAGTATGTATATATATATGCCAACGTATAGTATATGTATACAAATGTCCCTCGTTAGTCCTCCTCTTCCATAAAAAATGGGTTCTATTTGAGAGTTTTTTTTTTATGAAAATAAGGGACGAGACATGCGAGGCGTTCAGCTGATGGTAATTGATACGCCGTGCCCATTACAATGCAGTGCCTCTCAGGATTCTTGAAAAACCCAAAAATTCTAAGCGGCACTGCAATTGCGCTCGTCACCTTGAGACATAAGGCATGACATATGCACGGCAGAAATAGGCGCCGTTTTGGTACCCATAATCTAGCCAGCATCCTGTGCAAAGGAGCCTCCCACTTGCTCAAGAATCCCACTTTTTTGTACATGACAGTATTAATAACAATGTGTTTTACAGGGGATACATTAAATGATGATGAAGAAGGTGAACCGATGCAGGCGGAGCCCGCTGTCGACATATCCCATGAGGTGAGTGTGGTGATTGTATCAACCATGGATTTAGAATATACTAGCGTAAATAGACACCACCTGACAGCCCGACTGATAGCGACACACGGCCGTTCCCAATATACTATCTACAGATAGAGATAAATTACTACCTTCTTCTGTCAGTTATCAACTGTGAATAATCTGAGGCTGTCCCAATATACCCGATAAGTCATTCTTATCGCCTTATATTGGGACGCGGGGAATTGCAATTTCCATACAAACTTTATATAGCTGGTAAGCTATACGTCGTCCCATTGACAGAGCGTGCACGGATTAGGTGAGTTACCGTCTATAAGTTTACTGGGACAGAAAAGTCAACGATAGGTACGATTTTGATCTCAAGTAAGAGATAGACTGAATATTGGGAACGGCCGATAATCGCTGTGTTAGGCGGCCGAATTAAGATGGATCGCGCGATCGTCGATTAGATATGAACGGACTGGCGTGTTAACGTAACATATTAACTTTCTAATTGTACTTCACGAATTTAATATAATCAATTAATAAATTTAATCAATTAATTACAGTCCACTTTTTAATTGAACGCCAAGATTTCCCACCTTCAACAAGTTCAGGACACTTGGCGTCTACACCAATTTAGATTTGCCAATTTGTGCGTTATATATAGTGGTTTAATGTTCAAAATACGAGGAAGCTAATATCAAGCGTAGATGATTGTTTACGACTTGCAAACAGCTGTGTCTTCGATAGAGATGTTTCATCTCTTTAGCACACTTTGTCTGTCTATACGATACTATATTATAAATCTATGGTGTCAACACTATCTGAATTGAATGTATTACAGTGTTGGGTAATGGAGGGTGCTTAGATGTAAAATGAAATTTATTGCTAGATCACTATGTAAACTTTTTTTTAAGTTATCTGTAACCATGAATTTGAAATATTCAGTACACTTGCCCCCTTATTCATAATGGTGCGCTTACATAAAACAGCCGCTAAGGAGTGTTTTTTCTCATTCTGACTTAGGTCAATAGAAGAAGACAGAGTGAGAATTAGCAATGCTTTAAGTTAGCAGACTATTATGAATAAGGGGGTTAGACTTTATAATGCAGTATCTAGTACTGAAATCACAATATTCGAAATGCAAATAATTCAGTCAAGACACTAAGTGATCGGGCGCGGGATACTCAATGCTCATTGGTCAGGCAATGATTGGGGTAAGTGTTGTATAAAAGTCGAATAAAACCTTTTTAAATGATTAAATCGCGTGTAATTGTTGTAGTCTGGTTCGATACTCGCCCGCCACGTATGTATTGTTATGTAATGTGTTCTTGGTTTTCGAATTCAGGTGACCCTATATCGACCAATCAATATACAGGGCTAATGGTAATTTATGGTATTCTCATAACGAGTAGATATTGGTGACTATTTGCGAAAATTTTAATCCCCATATCCGTTATGCCAAAGTGAACCATTTTTAAGTAATCAAAAATATATTTTTTTAAAGTAAGTCAAAATTGCAACAATATAAAAATAAAAAATAGTGTCAATTTATATTTTATGTTACGAAACACTGGTTTTTATCAATATTAAAACATCAGTTATTTAAAGTAAACAACATTGTTCAATATTTTTTTGAGATTATTTTTAAAAACATTAAACAGTTTTCTTAGCTCTCCAACAATACAATCAAATAAACTGAAAAAAGAAAAGATCATTGAAAAGCACATCGTAAGGAATATAAATGATTGTTAAACTTA
This sequence comes from Leptidea sinapis, assembly GCF_905404315.1. Taxonomy (NCBI): domain Eukaryota; kingdom Metazoa; phylum Arthropoda; class Insecta; order Lepidoptera; family Pieridae; genus Leptidea; species Leptidea sinapis. Next base: position 11,613,928 of record NC_066267.1, on the reverse strand, counting down.
TATAAAAAAATAATTGATTAATTGCTATTTCCTATACATATAAAAATGGTTTTAGAGGATTATGGTGTGGAGTTATCGAGTCCGCATGCCGCGGCGGGGTAAAGATAACTTCTGAAATATAATTTATTTTAGTAATATTATCTCTTCTATATTTTATTTGTACAACACGAGTTGCCTGAATTATCATTGTTTAATCATAACCCTCATATAATCACGACTGCATTCCATACGGATAGAAAAAGATTACGGACTTTGTCTTCTTCCCTTCATTGTCCATCAGCATCAAACCTTGAAATAGAAAATATAATCCTACTCAGAGTACATAATTATGTCTACTAAATATGACGAATGTGCAACTATTTTGTGTCGATGATAGAATATCTTCCCCAGACCCTGTCGAGCGGCATGAAGCAACGCCATTGGCAAATGACGCAGGCGTGTGTAGTGACCACCGAGAACACGTGACAGCATGCCGCCATAGAGATAATCATAGAGTTGACGTTGACATTGACAGATCTCTGTCACTCATTAAGTGACAGAGATCTGTCAGTGCGCTTATGTCGTAAAATATAGCTTGATTACTAGTTACAGAATTGAGAGATTGCTTAAAAGATGAAAATTGATTGTAATTCTTGATTACTGTGATATCACTCGAAATATAACTATTGTATTAGCTTTAACGATAATAACAAATATAATATGATCAAACAAACTCATCTGAGTACAGTTTTATCATTATTATGCAAAGGCTTTGTTCTCTATGTAAATGTTTCACTATGCAGCTTCTGTCGTCCACTCTGTAACCTGTCGCGTTTTAATTAGATTTTATTATATTTTTAATTTTTGTCATTGTTAACGATGTATGTCTTTTACCATCAGATGTTTTGAGTTGTGAGCCTAGCAAACAAAGAAATTGGACATGTCATAAAAAAATATGACATATTTACCATAAATATGCATTTCATCATAAACACATAATTATAGAAATATAGAGCATAGAGTATTTGCGCAATTGCTTTATAATCAGTATGTAGTTGGTATTCAGTGTTATATCTTGAAAATATACCACATAATTTCGTAGATATTATTTATTTACTGCACAACACACGCGTTACTTACAAGCCGTCCCAGGAAGAGAGAGCACAGATTATACATCACATAAATCATAGATATGACATTCAGTGCGCATAGAATATGTTGGATACACAAAGTATTTAGCAAATATTGGCAGCTCTCCGAGCAAATTGATCATTCATTTCCCTCAAGCCTTCAGCTGCATTCAACTTTGCATATGAATAAAATTCCTTGATATTGTGGAAAGGCACGTCTATAGTAAACCTGGAGACTTTCTCCGACTTCTCTTTTTGGAGCTCACGGTTCAGACATCTTGTTACGAAGAAATGAAGACATTTTCCGGTGCTCTTGAAGACAATGGTTCCATCGAACATTTTCTGCAGTGGAAACGGAAGCTTATTGTAATATGGATTCAATACTGCTATGTCATCGCAGAGATTGTCAGTTGTATAATTAGCAGGCATTATTTCGTTTTGCATTTAGTAGTAGATGGTAATGCCAAATAGCACCATTATTGTCTTCAAAATGACGGCGGTATCTTTCTGGCGTATTTGGATCTGCCAGTGCTTCAACTATGTTTGATTTGATTTAATTTAGAGATTTGAATATAGCACGCACTCAGCTCGTGGTACTAAACGTCCACGATCGTCGTTACGTAACAGTGTGACTGCTGGAATGTAAACACCTTCGTCATCATTCATTTTTGACAAACGCTGTTGGAGTTGGCGTGGTTGGTAAGACGCATTGTGGGTTCACGGCCATTATTATCGCGCGACGTTTACGGTAAGGGAGCGTGTGTGCGACTAATACAGACAGACTAATGCGTGCTTGTCCGGTTCGTTGGGCTTGTCGGGCCTTCGTTCGCTCGGGGTCACCAATGTTGTAAAGGTATTGGTAGTTAAAACACGAGAGTAAATTGCCAACTGGTTTATTTTACACGAATACAATACTTTTTTTTGCTTGTTGAACTCACAATGATCTTACACACCACTAACGCATGTCTATGTGTGTCCCCACAGCATCAACTTCACAAGCTTTATTGCCTGGTCTCGATGATACAAATAGATTACATTTAGCATTATGCCTTGATGCAAGTAGATCGGTGCTAAGGTAGCCAAGTGTTGATATAACTTTTTCATATGCAAAATCACTTATCTCGAACTCTGGGTTGATACAGTTGGAATAAATCTAGTCTCCATTAGGTCCTGGGTGCTTAGAAAGTTGATGAAACAAACTGACCTCTACAAGGCTAGCAAGGTGCTATGGCTCCTAAATTTTACAATTTTTGTATTGCCTTGAGCATGTTCATGTGGTCTTGGCCAGACTTAGAACTATAAGTTTTTGGTTCTTAATCCTTAAATGGATTATCACAGAATAGTATTTTATATCCCTGAATATAGCCTAAAATATTATCAGTACACTTGGAAAATTTCTGTTGGTAGCAGTTGTTGACTTTTTCGGCCCATTCCTCATCACTGCTCGAGTACCAGTCTGGTGCTAACGATATGGGCCAATGTAGTTTACCGGCTTCGGTGTTAACTTTTTGATTGAGTTTCTACTCCTTTGACTGTTTTTGATTGTCTTAATTTTTTCATCAAAATCCACTTCCAAGCAAGTGTTCATCTCGCTCCACATCTTTCACCAAGTTTAGAAACTGTTTATCCAATGCGGGCAACATTAAATTTTTCCTGGCTCTTGTTTGAATATTGTGTAAGTCTGCTAATACTCTAATACCATTACACAGTTGAGATAAACTTTAACTTCATCAAAGTTTTCATCTATAGTAAGTTATCATAAAATCTTAGTGTAGATAAAGCCAGTCTCAGCTGAGCTGTGTCGTGTGGCTACAAGTAGATATTTTGATTGTCTTCTAGGGATGATTTACGTACGTAAGAATTAATAATGAGTTTATCTGACGCTAATTCACAATGTTCGGAGTTTCATTCTTTGCTTGCTCGTTGCCACATTATTCGTATTTTCGTACGTATTTTTCCAGTTTTTTTTTCACTCAGTAAAAATATTTTTACATACACCAGTTAACGCGCCATGAAAGATATTGACGTTGACATTAAGGATAGCAAGATCCGCAGGTAAAAGAAAAAATAAAATAAAGTCAAGTAAATAAATTATTTATTTTGATAAAATTTAACCTAATTTAGTGAAGTATATGTTATTTTGCGGATATCCATAATTATCCAAGTGTTAAATGAGACTCTGAGTCTCGTGCCAGAGTTTAGCGAGTCAACATTTTCCTGAGGATGCCTCGTGCAGAGGCGAAACGCGAGTTGAATTGTTTGAAGACAAGTATTGGCGGAATTAACAGTCAAGAAAACTCAAAATATTTGGAAAATTTAACCCGTTAATATTTTCTATAATTATTGAAAATGCCTACAATGTTTTGGCAGTCGATACTTCGATAAGATATACCTAGAAATCAAGCTATAGTTTCTGATATTATATAGGGGGATGGGTACTCCGAAGGGCGCATTGACAACTTATATTAAATCTCGTTAAAAATAACTTATTTTTATAAACCTAAGAGTATGTTGGCATTTTTTTTTATTTAATTTTAAATTGGAGGCTCCTTTGCACAGGATGCCGGCTAGATTATGGATACCACGACGGCGCCTATTTCTGCCGTGAAGCAGTAATGTGTAAGCATAATTGTATTTCGGTCTGAAGGGCGCCGTATCTAGTGAAATTACTGGACAAATGATGCTTAACATTTTACGTCTCAAAGTGACGCAATTGTAGTGTCGCTTAGAATTTTTCGTTTTCTCAAGAAATGTAATGTGGGCAGGGCGTATGAATTACCATTAGCTGAACGTCCTGCTCGTCTCGTCCCATCCCTTACTGTCATAAAAAAATGGACTTTGTTGTTAAATAATAATAATTTAAATGATATTATGAATAAGTCACAATTGGTATTACATAAATGGGTATGAATTTTATGTTTTTTATTTCTTGTTGATTAAATGTTATAGCTACTTTTATAAATTCAAATGATATGAAATCATGCATGTCATTTGTCATCTAAATACTACATCTAAAGTTTCACTTATTCATGTCACAAATGAAATAAATGTAATCGGCCTGATATTCGAGAAATATAGATGAGCCCAATTTATCATCAATTTGTCAGACAAATTTTAAAACTTGATATAACGAAAACAAATATTATATCGAATAAAATTGTAACGTTGGAAAAATATTAGTAGTTTTTTAATATATATTTTCTGTTGTAAGCTAATAAAATCTGTGATATATCTACTCTGTATTTTTATTTGGTAATGATGTTATTAAAAATGACATAAGTACAAAAAAATAAATGAAAACAGGTTTGACAAACTTTTCATTACAGCAAATAAACCGCCACCCGCTATTTTGGAACTGTGATTTTCTCCAAAAGTTGGACTTTGCTATTTTTGGCTTTAGTTTTTCATTTTATGATTACTGACGATTAACATGACTGAAAAACGACTCTTTTTTGTGAAATCCTTAATAAACATGTATTCAATTGGACGTAGTTCCTGAAAAACGTTCCAAGTCACAAACATCGCATTTGAAAGAATTCGTGTTTAAAGTTTAATAAATATTAGTGTATTCCACATATCTGTCATAATGTCAGTCCGTTAATATGAATCACGTGACCAGTTTTGTGTTCTCAACTCAATTTCGAAATGATTGTGGTTTGCAACGTTTTTCTGGAATTGCGTCAAATTGAACAATCCCAATGATTTTTTCATTGACTTTGATAGTTGTAAGTTTTATACATTTTGAGAAAATCATACTTGAGTCCCAAGTTGGTGGCCTAGTTTATTCGCTGTCGAGTGTATTTTGTAGATCCAATAGAGCACTTTTATTGCTTAATTAGGTTAATTTTTTTTTTTCACAATGAATTGATTAAACTAAGCTGCATTTACGTCCTGCTAAATGGATTTTATCATCACCTGGCATCGTTATTCTGTACTTTTAAATAGTCATTATGTGTCAATCATACATACTTTTACTAGTAATTGACGGAACGAGCAGTTAATCTACCTGATGATAAACGACATCTTCACCTGTCCATAGCAGAGACAACATCATCTGTGTCGTAACACGTCACAAAAACTGCTTCTGCGACCCTGGTACATCCGATGGCTGCAATCCGACAGGCTCATACCTCATTCAGACCGAAGCACATGAGTACAAGACGTGCTCTGTTGTTTTGAGGGACGAACAATGCAAATGCGAATTTTAATTCATGAAATCACTAACCTTAGTTTCCTTCAATACCTATTGAACGTCCAAAACTACCACCCATTCAAAAATTTGTGCCACAGACGTGAGAAGAACGGGCGCAATTTATCGACTTCTTCTTTGTTTATGTATTGTATGTAATTTCGATATAATGAAATTTATAATTAAAATAGCCTGACGGCGGTCGCTCCATTCCAATTCTGTGGTGTCATTAAGAAAGTCACTTTTAACAATTCTCTTGAATTTCGTTATACATTTTTTTTTACATTTCCGGGATCATTGTAATCATATGGTAAAAATATCAATCGCCCCAGAAAAGACAAACTAAAACGACTTAGCCGAATAGTAGGCATAACAAATTTGTTTGTTCCTGGTGTTAACATTATATCAGTTTCTAGAAAATTCGCTTATATTCTTATGTACAATGTTATATACATAACGTTATCGAGAATATATTGAGAGGCAACAGTTAAAATGTATAATAGATAGCATGAATCTCTTCTGCAGCACAAAGCTGGTGTTTCGGATATATTTATGTCGCATTTCCCCATACCAATTTACCATAGGAAGAATACTATGAAAACAACATCCAGTTACATACGGCCGTTTTCAATAACGTATCTCTGGTTAAGGATATATTGCAATCACCGTTTAATGAAAAGATCTTATCTATATATATATATATATATATATATATATATATATATATATATATATATTTATATAGATAAGATCTGGATTATATATATCCAAAGTCATGTCCAATATAGTTATAGTCCAATGCAATCTGTCGATAGGTTATTGGAATGTAAGTAAACGTAAAAGGATAGATTGGCCTACGTCTAGTAAGTTAAACTAAAGATAGATAGGTTATTGAAAACGGCCAAAAGTGGTTCACGTATTATTTGAGTCTTGTCAATCTTTTAGATATACTAATATGAAAACAAATACCTATTTCAGCTATCCGAGGTCCTTCGAAGTCCGAACGGCTATCATGTCGACACTGTATCGAGGGAGTACCGCGTGGTGCTGTGGCAGTGATAACAGCGAATTCATAGACTCAAATAAATTATTGTTATCTTAGTTACACTTATGATAAAGTATAAATGACGGCACATAAGTCTAGCGCTGAACGAAACGTGGAGGGGATAGCTGCGCATGGGTACTGTCGCGCACGATATACAAACAATAATATTAATGACATTATTTTAATGTCAAATAGTCTAGCGCAGAGCGAAATGTGAAGGATAGCTGCGTATTCAAATTCAAATTCAAATTTTACTAATATTTAAAATCAACCAATATATTCAATAAATAAATTTATCATTATTGAATAAAAATATCATATCAACTTCAACCATTTCAAGCAATAAATGTAAGAAATAAATGAAAAATAAAATTAACAATTACCATTATTGAATAAAATATCATAATATCATCTTCAACCTGGGTTTCCGAATTAACTAAATTGAATGTTTTGAAATTTAACCTTTAAAATCTTAGTTTTAAGCAACGTTTTCGTACGTTCATATAATGTTATGCTACTGGACTGAAGTATACCTATTCATTACGTTAGCTTCATTCTATTGTCGTCCTTACTGTACTCATTAGTGTTTGAATTGATGATTTGCTTTATGCGATATTTATATTCGAAACAAAATGAAGTGATATTTTAAACAAATAACTATACTGGGATTAGTGATTTGCTGTATGCGATATTTTTATTCGAAACAAAGGGAAGTGATATTATAAACAAATAACTATAGTGCGCTTAGGTAGTAAGTGACTTGTTATAGTTAATTTTAGTTTTCAAGTCGCTGTTTTATAAGGAAGGTAATCGTAAAGCAGATGTATCTGATAAAGTGTGAATAAAAAATTATTTAATTTTATCTAAAAACATTTCTATTATATGCTACAATATGATAAAATATTCAACTTCATTAACATTAACTTCAACCAATAAGCAAATCTTGTAGTTGACAAATAATAATGAGTAATATTTTAACCAATAAAATAGCGATATTTCTATCAGTTATGTTTTAACTAATATAATATATTCAACATCAACCATTAACTAGATGTAATATAAGTTACAAATTACAAAATATAGTATTAACTAATATTTTCAACCAATAAAAATATCGATATATTTTTTTATCAGATAACTATTAACTAATATATAATTTCAACCATTATTGACATCTATAGTAGGTTAATGTGAAAGTGTTAAGTACAAATAAAGTTAATTACGTGCCAGAGTAGTCAAAAAAATCTCAACAATAGAATATGTGTGTGTGTACTTAACAGACGAATTCTTTCAACTTAACAAGAAATAACAAAAAAAAAGCAAATAACAATACAATTCAGAACGTGACTGTACACTGGAAGTGCCCGGGGTGCCGTATCGGTGCGGGGGACGGAATACGACTGGCGAGCCAATCAGCACTACGCAAGCTCGCCCTTCATCCCTCTAGTCTCCCTATACCTTAATTTTGACTTCTGCGCAATAACGGTCAGCACTAGACTTACGTGCCGCCACATAGACAATTTTGCTTAGTTGAATTATGAAATGTTGTATCAAATTATTGATAGATATATGTATTAGACTAGTAGTAATATAAAAGCGATATTTTATTACATGCAATATGATATAAAAAATCTTTTAATACGCTTATATTAATATTATTTATTTTTCCTTACTTTTGTTTTAAGATAAATTGGTAGGCTCGATTATTAGCTTTAATTACATTTTATAGTGCATTATTATGTTCAAAGCGTTAACCTCTTTTTAGACTACGCTATAATATAATAGCATATTTATTTATATTTTCTATAATTAAAAGATCTTCAATTTTGTAAACTGGTTGTTTGCGACTAAGTGTAATTTCAATTAAAATATTAAGTGTACTTGGTGAAACTGTTTAAGGAGACATTCGTATGTCCATATTTCTATTTTCACTATATCTATTTTATGTTTAAGGATGTATCTGTTTCCAAATAAATAAATAAATAAATAAATAAATAATTAATATAGTTCATAGCACAACAATATCGCGCACCATATTTATTAAGGACACCTTCACACTTCACTGTACGATATACTTACTTACGCAATAAAATTGAGCGTGTGCTGAGTACATGCTGTGATATATTGTGAGCCGCCCTCTTCCTTCTTCTTCCATCTTCATTAAGTTTCAAATCACCACGTTCTCCTCTGAATATTATATGATTTGATATCCAAGCTCTGACATTATTCTTCTTTCGTAGCATTATTTTTATTTTATTTGGGAAACTTACAGCCATTTTTACAAATTTTACACAACAAATAGATTAATAAATGCTAATTACAAGCTTCCACATATGTTTTTAAATTGCTTAAGCTCAGATTAATATATAACACAAACAATACTGTAACATAACAGAGGTTCTAACATATGAGATTAAGTGCTTTCTTTTTTTTTTATGTTAGACTTACATCGACACTGTCTTTGGTAAGCACATTCTTAGCTACACGAGGACTACAAGTAAAGAGGTCAAAACGGTCATCATGGTTAAGCTTGTTGAACTGCCGCATACAACGAGGAAAAAAGCTATTTTTCCGGTAGTTAGTGTGGCTGGAATCGATGCCAAACAAAGCCGGTTTCCTAAGACTACGAGTAGGGACATTAAGATTAATTTTGCTAAGAAGCTCCGGACTATCAATGTTATTTTGGGCTAATTTCAGTAAGAACGATTATTGACAAGATAATGTCAAATACCGCATTGTCATCATCGCTCGATGAGCTTTCAAGACTCTCCAGTGTTAAATCCATTGTATCGATCGTGTGCACTCTTCATAGATCGCGGTCAACTGAGCTTGCCATATACTTGCGATTAGAGTGCGTGATGTGAACGCCATGCTATATTAGCCATTAGGTAGCATTGGGTCCTTATTAGCTATACTATACATTACAATAGTATAGCGTAGTCTGAAAAGAGCTTTATGTGGTTATGTAACGGTGTTATGCTATCGTACTTCAATAATTATCATTGATGAAAATCGTGAAAAGTGTGATCAAAATCCTTAATTGTTTTTATATTTCACGAGTAGAAAATATTTCTAACACCTATTTTATGCCTACTTACTGCTGATGTTAATTTTAAAACATGACGGATGTTTTACGGCCGTTCCCAATATACTATTTACAAATAGAGATTAATTACTACCTTCTACTGTCAGTAATTAGCTGTCAATAATCTGAAGCTGTCCCAATATACCCGATAAGTCATTCTTATCGCCTTATATTGGGACGCGTGAATTACAATTTCCATACAAACTTCTATCGCTGGTAAGCTATACGTCGTCCCAATGATAGACAGCGTATACGGATAAGGTGAGTTACCGTCGATAAGTTTATTGGGACAAAAAGTCAACGATACTTACGATTTTTATTTCAAGTATTGGGAACGGCCGTTAGTCATTTTAAAACATTTTTAGTGAATGTATCATTTCCACATAGATGTACCTACAGGGCTACTAGTTACTAACGCAAGATCTCTGAGACAACTTAGGTACATCGAGACTTGCTCTTAGAAATTTTCAAATTCGATGATTTTTTTATACCAAAAATAAATAATCTAAGGCAGTCCAAAATCACCATAAATTATGCAGACCATACAAAGATGACCGCGAGGGCGTGGCGTAGTTTAAGTTAACTACGGGTTGTCATAGACTTATTTATTTATAAAAAAGGCTTACCAACTAGATATACAATTAATACTATGCCTACTTATTATTTAAAAATTCTTACATTTAACAGGTACTTATAGATATGTACTGCGTTACCTTTATTAAGGTAAGCTTAGCAGTAGTTACTACTACCATTGTAGTTTACTAAGTACTATTGTAAGTTTATACAAACAATATTTTATTATCTAACATATATTTTCTTAAATGATTAATTAATCTAATTAATCTTAAGAAAAAAGAGTGTTTACTGCGTATATAAAATGTAATATTTAGTACCTATTTTAGTGCATATGTTCTACGAAAATAAACATCACGAATGTAGTATTGAAGAATCAGTATTTACCTGTGAAATGTTTTTTGGTTGGATTGGTAACACTGAAAATGTTTAACACGTAATGTTGAAAATGAAAAACAGCAAAAAAATATAGAAAGTTGCAAACACTTTTATTGTTTTTCGAAGTAATCTCCGTTCCTCTCTACAAATCGTCGCATTCGATGGAACCACTGAGAAAAGCAGTGGGCCTATACTTCCTTAGGGGTCTCTTCTATGGCATTTTCGTACGCTTTCACAGCATCTTCAGGGCTCGTTAAGCGAATACCTCGAATATTTTATCTTTAGTTCTTGGAAATAAATAAAAGTCGCAGGGCGCCAGGTCAGGACTGTATGGTGGATGACTCATTATCTCGACACCTGCCATAGTCAAATATCCAACAGTCCGTTTTGCGGAGTGCGCTGAAGCTGCTGTCGAATTTTTTCCAAGACAACAGGCCAACCGCGATTGACATATCAGTCTGCAGTAACTGTCCTTCCATCTTCTAGCACAACTGTCCCGAAATGACCTTTCCTACCAAAGAATGAGGCAATCATCTTTTTTCCTAGACTTCTTCCTTTCTTTACCTTAGTTGGCCGATCCTCGAAAGAAAAGACCCTCTGAGCTGATTGTCTTTTGGTTTCGGGTTCGTAGCATGCATATTGTAATACAGCATTTGAGTCACCTCCGTTGAACTTATCTAACATTTGGCGACACCAGTTCATGCGAAGGTGTTTCTGGTCGTCGGTTAAAGTATGAGGAATCCAACTGGTATAAAGCTTCCTGACGCCTAAATGTTCGTGTAATATTTTTTGAACTTGACTCATACTAATGACTAGGCTTGCCCGTATCTGCTTATAGTTCATTCTCTTATCTTCCTCTATCATGCGTCGCACAGCACTGATGTTATCTTCAGTAGTCTCTGTCAATGAGGGACGTCCCTCACGCGGATCATCATTGAGATTGCTACGTCCACGCTTAAACTCGTTAAACTAATTGTAAATAGTGGCACGAGGTGAGGCTTCATTAAGAAATGCTAATCGCAGCCTATCATAGAATTGTTGTTGAGTAAGCCCACAATGAAAATCATATTAAATCATTGACCGATAATTTTCACGTGTAACACGAGTTTTAGATTTGCCGTCAATTCACAAAAACAAATGACAAATGAATGCAATATACTATATTAGGTTACCAAAGAGTTCTAAAATTGAATTCAAAAAAAGTTTTCATTTGCACTATTTCTAACTGGCCAGTTGTAAACATTTTCAGTGTTACCCACGCATATATAACAACTATCTATACAGAACACCATTATATTTTTTAATTAATATCCGTTATAAATAGAACAATAACGTTTAAAACTATATGAAAACGCGGTCCAGTTTTACAGGAGACTAATGGACACTAAATTGTTTCACAACGGTTTTAAGGTCATTATCTAGTCCGTCTCTTTCTCACACCTTGGTTTTTATGTAAGTTAAGTAATCTCACTTTCACACGTTTATGGTTCAAAAGGATATTTCTTAAAATTGTCAAATGTATTAAAATTTATATATATACTTATCTACTACTATTAGGTACTTTGGAATTTTCTATTATATAATTTTGAATAAGTTGGGTGGGTGAATTTGAGCCATAATTGTTTCTGAGAAATCTTATACACTTACAATAGACTCGCGTATAGTTTGTCTATACAAACAGATCGTGCGAGAGAGAAGATCATCTGTGACAGAGATATGGCAGGATAGAAAAGGAGAGCGAGTCTATATTGCTGTAACCGATTTTTATTAAAAGTAAACAATCACCTTCGCTTGGTTTTGGCTAGTATTTTCAATATTATACAGCAGCACACATTGACAAATCAAAATTGGTCGTGCATTATCGAGTATCTGTATAGTATCTAAGTCTATGGAGCTGTATTGAAAGGTCCCCCACCTGCGCACTTGTTTTGACTTTGACCTAATGTAGGTAGCTTGCGAATCTAGTGAATTGAGTTGTTGAGCCAAGGTTTATTTAAAAAAATATATTTATTTCAAAAATTACATCGCAAGTCTATTATAACAATCATCTGTCTACTAACTAATTACAATACTTATATCTAATACTTTATTACTTTACTTTTTTATTTACCAGTGGGAGGCTCCTTTGCACGGGATGCCGGCTAGATTATGGGTAACACAACGGCGCCTATTTCTGCCGTGAAGCAGTAATGTGTAAGCATTACTGTATTTCGGTCTGAAGGGCGCCGTAGCTAGTGTAATTACTGGGCAAATGAGACTTAACATCTTATGTCTCAAGGTGACGAGCGCAATTGTAGTGCCGCTCAGTTTTTGGGTTTTTCAAGAATCCTGAAAGGCACTGCATTGTAATGGGCAGGGCGTATCAATTACCATCAGTTGAGGGTCCTGCTCGTCTCGTTCCGTATTGGCATAAAAAAAAAATACTTATGTCGCTATATTATAATTTGGGCTAGACGACAAGCTTTATACTTATGTATGAGTGGCGATCACAATAGTTACTACGCGTCCTAGTACGTACTAGTCTACTACTAATAGTTATACAATTTAGTACGCGGTGTTACTCACCGCGTACAGAATTGAACTTGAAACAACTGGACCCAAACAGGACTAGCCAAATAGCCACCCTCTGCAAATAATAATAATATTATAGTTACTATTTCAAACTTATGTCAAATCTCACTGCACATTTCATATTTCGATTTTAATTTATACTTAGGCAGACCCGCTTCTTATTACGTAGTATTAACATCCTTTTTATTGTCCTACAACGGTTTATCTCTAACAGTTATCGTTGAAAATTTGCAAATTATTATACATATACCTATAAAATAATTAACGTGGAAGTTTTAATTGTGTACATTATGTAAGTACATACTTAAAATAGATCTAAGTTGATTAAATTATTTCAGTATGATATTGTATTATCATGAAATGATTGGAGTGCTTTATGTGTAATACCGTAAGTTTTATATTATTTAATTTAATAAAAATATGTTGCTCAATATTGTTATGATCGTTTTATTTACATACCTAGCGTAATAATATAATTAATATATTTTAATACTTACCGTTATATTAAGTACCTGTAAGCCCCAATTCTGTGCCTATTCAGGTACGTCTTAAGCTCTGTATAAAGTTCTACCTGATAACAAACCAAGTTTGAACAAAATGTTTACCAATAGACATTTTGCTTAAGATTGATTTATTCGGACGTATAACGTTTCCCGCGTTTATTTGCAAGGTGCCTGACATTCGGAAGACTTCAAATTTAACGTTGTATTGACAGTGTTAGCAGCGATATGTTCAACATTTTGCATATTCTAGGTTTATTCTCAAGTATAACTTTAGTAGTTTATTGGTAAGGCCGAAAATATTTTATATCACATGAGTTTGTTTGTTTTTTTACGATTTCATGGCTTATCTACATAGCCAATCATAAAATATTACCCATATCTTGGGTAGGAAAATATAAGATAACCCGAAGATGCGCGATTACGAATTTAAATCGGGCGACGTTGCGGGCAGAATATAGGTAATTATCATATTATAATATAGCGTATCCATTAGCCAGTCACATAGTTCAACTACAGGGACGGTTCCTGGTGCTTCGGACCTTGGCTTCTCTCAAAACGTCCTCAATATCGTCGACGAATGTTCTACGAAGTCTCCCGCGACCGACACAAACACACTTGCCTTACATATTTGATACTTAAATCATTATTTCTTCACTCATTCGCTCCACGGGTCCAAACCATTTCAGCATTCCTTTCTCAGTTCTTGTCACAACATAGTCTTTCAGACAACAGCGCGCTCGTTTTACTGTATTCGGAATACTATCAATCAGTCTCACCCCACACAAACTATGCACTGATCGCTTCTCTACTGGGTTATTGCTTCTTCTGCCATACCCAACTCTCACTTCCGTACATTAAGAAGATTATTGTGAAACAACCGAAAACCTCGTCACAACGTCTCAGAAATTAAAAGCTTTGCTGCAAAAGTACGCATAATTTCATTACTAGAAAGTATAATAAGTGATTTAAAATTCAAAAAAGTTTAAAAACTTTTTAAAAATAAAGTTCCCGATCGTATAAAACGTTGAATAAACGTTATTATGAATTGAAAAACATTTTTTTTGTCATTCAACTTCAGTTTCAGCTGGCGGTGAGCAATCGAAATCTTCTTTTTAGCAATAATCCTTCTTCAATTTAATTTTTTTCTACGGGTGGCATCTAGATTTTTATTTATCGATAATTTATCGAGATTATAGTGGCAAGCACTACCTTACTGGAATAAAAAACGGCTACATATGGATTTGAATTGTAGTTGATTGCCGCATGTCGTCTCTTTCTATCAAACTCTTAGGTCTATTTAGTGAAGCAGTATAAAACTACTTAGAAAATGTTCAATTAAATAATCACTGTCAAGGCTTTCTATTATTGCTCCTAGATCCAATTAGATGAAAAGTATTAAACATTCTTTGGTATGAACGAGTGTCATTAGAGCAGTAAAAACATTCATATTATTTTTTAAATTAAAAAAAAGCAACAGCTTTGTAAACACTGACCTGTATGAATACCACTGCAATTTTGACGTATAATACAAATGGATACGAAGGAACGTACAATACTGCGAAGTATTTTTGCATTTTAAATTAATTTCGTTCGTTTTCCGTGTTATTTGTACTTCAAGTATCAACTTAATAAAGTACACAATTTATTTTGGTAAATTGTTTCCCACCATCCATCGAGGTTTGTTAAGGTTGTCATCACTAGTTTTAGTACCGCAGACTCTCGCTATGTTGCCAACAGCGCCAAAATGGCGAATATCAAACAGGCACAAAAGTTTATTTGACAGCCCGCAACCGCGAGTAATCTATAGTAGAGGTCAGTAAGTGTTCTCTGTAATATATTCTTTGAAGTTTGATTTTGATTGAATCGATCCCAGCAAAGAGTGTTTAAATTCTCTTTGCCCGTACCAGTGTGAATTAAATGTGAATGTGAAAGTTTAAATTTGTTTTTATTTTGCCTAATTTCAATTTATATTTAATACAGAATACTAGTGTGTGAACTGAAAGCAAGCTAGCTAACTGTAACTCAAGATTGAATTTTAAAACTTATTTATTTTGATATTTAAAATGAGTAACCATGTAAGTAAATCATATTATTCGTAATATTGATTAGCAATTACGTCTAAAATAATTACAGTAAATTATTATAGAATGTAGGGCAACTCATGATGTCATAGGGCGTTGTAGGTCAATAAAAGACACTTCACCATGACTTATATTTTCCGGGGAGTGCCCACGGGCTAAGCGAGTACTTAATTATGCTAATGGATTAATGAATATCATCGACAAAGGACGATTTTTATGTTTTCGTTCTACATTTTTTAATAAAAGCCTTTAGTAATACGAAAAGACGCCCATGATTACAGTCTATTTTAATTTAAAAATATAAGGTGACCTGATTATATCATCAACTTTCCCATTTACACTTTAGTTCTTCTTTCCCATTAAAAGTCTGTTACTTCAAAACAACAACAACTACATTATTGTAGT
The DNA here is from genome assembly GCF_905404315.1 of Leptidea sinapis. Taxonomy (NCBI): domain Eukaryota; kingdom Metazoa; phylum Arthropoda; class Insecta; order Lepidoptera; family Pieridae; genus Leptidea; species Leptidea sinapis. Next base: position 11,597,989 of record NC_066267.1, on the reverse strand, counting down.
AGTACAACTCCAAACACCTATACAACAAAATTGTTGTAATGGAATGTTTGTTTTTTGTTGTGTTTTATTTATATTTAGCGCGAGCCAACTGTTGTGGGTGTTGCCAACTTCAATGCTGTAGAAGATGCAGCCGCATTGAGAGCTGCAATGAAAGGTCTTGGCACAGATGAAGATGCTATAATTGAGATCCTGACTACACGGTCTAATGTTCAAAGACAAGCTATTGCTAAAGCATTTACTCATGAGTATGGAAGAGTATGTATAATATGACAAAATATAATTGAATATATATTTATTTATCTACATATATGTATGTTTCTGCATAAATAATATGTTGCTATGTACTGGACCATATCCATATCAATTCATAAAGTTGCATACAACCATATTACCAACAAAAAGCGCCATCAGAAGATGACTAAGCAGGTCTGCAGCCTTTTTGTTCCTTTTATTAACCAATATCAACTATCTATTACAAAAACAATAAGATTTAGAGTCATAATAAGGTAATGTTTTACAATTAAAGTTTATTAAATGTATCTCATTAAATTTAAGTTATAAAAAAATAGAAGCACAGAAGTATGACAATGTACAAGATTTATTATTTGAATTTTATAGAATGAAATCTTTTTTAAAAGTTTTATTTAGATACAATTTGTATTTTTTTGTTTACTGAAACATGCACTGAAATAAAGTTGTTTTGATGTATCTTCATTGAAAGTAAGTAAGTCTATTAAAGTATTAGAACAATGGTCAAGGACAAAGTAATAAAAATGATTCATTGTATGATATTCAGAGTGAACCATTCATTTATAATTGAACTTGTGACTCATTCAATTCAACATATATAATTGTTGTGTTTGTACAATTTTTTCATTTGAATACCATTCACCATAATTTTTTCCTGCTAGTAAATTATTTGTGAACATAAAATGTTTACGACTTAAACCCCTATTTTAATATCATGCTTAATCTATGTTACTAAATACAATAGAACCCGCTTAATACAATTTCTCGCATAATACTCCATTTTACGCGTCCCAGCAATTTAAGACATGTTTTCATAAATTTTGTAATTCTTAAAACAATTTGTCATACCATTCAATACACCAACCACAGAACAACAAGAACCTCTGATACTGCAGGGTTTTCCTGGATATTCTTCAATACAAAATTCTATGAATTGAAGATTTAATTGAGAATGTGAATAACACTCAAAAGCCTTTAGTGTGAAAAATAAAAACGAAGTGGAGTCAACTCCGATTTTGTCAATAGCTCAGGCATTATCAGCTAGTAGTGATTTAAGACGCCTTACAGCTTCTTTAAATCAAAGCAAAGACACACTGCAAAAGTTAAATTATGTTGAAAATCTTGTAATTGCTAATGCATTAAAATATTTCTGTCAAACCATAATAAGTGATTACTTTAAATAATGTAATAAAAATTACACATGTATTTAATTTATATGAATGTATAATGTAATACCTACATATACAATGTTTTATATCTCTATCACATATAATATGCTTTTTCGCTTAAGACATGTTGGTTTGTTGTTGGACCTGTGAAATTGTCTTAGTGGGTTTTACTGTACTCATGTTCAAATATTAAAATCACACAAAATGACTAAAAACAGTAACTAATGGGAAAAGCCCAGGGAAAGTTGAATATTTTGATATTTTTGCAAGTGTCCAAGCATAACCTGGGATCATCAGTATTTGGATCTAACAAATTTATTTATTTTTTTAGTAAAATTTTTCAATAGTGATAAATATTATGTGATTTTTTATTATTCACTTAAAATCATTAAATAATTAATCATTGGTTAATATTATTAACTAAGTTTCTACCAGAACTCTTCTAAACTAAATAATAATTTAGGTTGTGCTAGTCTAAAATCAATGATTTTATAGAAAATTGTGTGCATCAATATAAGCACTTATTCATAGTTTCTTTAAAATTTGTAGGATATCATTGAAGACTTGAAGTCGGAGTTAGGGGGCCACTTTGAAGATGTTATAGTAGCTTTGATGTTACCCCCTGCTGAGTATATGTGCAAGGAGCTTCATCATTGCATGGAAGGTTTAGGTACCGACGAGAAAGTGCTGGTTGAGATACTTTGTACTCGCACCAAAAGAGAAATAGCTGAAATTGTCCAGACCTATGAAAATTGTATGTATAAAGCATGATATTTTTTCATTGCTTAAATCATTTTGTGTACAGTCTCTTTTAGAGAGATAAAGATTCTGCTTTATTTTATTTAATCAGGGCAGCTGTTTTATAACAACTGTTTATATCCATAATATGTTCTTTATATATTATCTCTGTGTTTGCTATTTGTTATTATGCTTCCTTATGGCTAAGTGATGACATTCAATGCTTATTTATGTAAAAAAATACTTAAAATAAATAAAAACTTTGCGAAAAACTGCAAAATATGTACCTTTAGCAATTGTTTAAAAATTATCTTAAGTCATTGTGTCACTTATTAACAAGAAAATGGTAGGCTTTTGATTAAAAATTGTGTCATTATTCCAGTGTACAACCGCCCCCTTGCCGAGCACATGTGCTCCGAGACATCGGGACATTTCAGAAGGCTTCTTACTCTCATTGTTACAGTAAGCAGTACTTATACAGTATCATTATCAAATTAAAAAAAAGGAAAGAAATTAATTTTAAACATGTACATGAATACAAATATATGCTATTCATGAAGACCACTTGTTTGGCCAAAAGGGTAGAGGGGTAGCCAGCGAGTACCCGAATACAATGTCGATCCGTGGTCCGTGCGATTAACCACTGGTGGTGAAAAGTTATGGTTTAAAGTACAAACTTGGAACCCTGAGTGATGTCCACACTTAGACCACATGTGAACCCCGTGTCTATCACCCGGGGTGAAGCCTTAAGCAGAAGGTGTAGGCAATCAGAGAGGGGTTACAAACAAAAGAAGGAGAAAGCACAAGAAGAAGTATTAATTTTGAAAAGAAAGTTAAATATTTACCACAATCACAAGTTAAAGTTACACAACGGCACCTATTTCTGCCGTGAAGCAGTAATGTGCAAGCAGGGTCGGTCTGAAGGGTGCCGCAGCTAGTGAATTACAGGGCAAATGAGTCTTGACATCTTATGTCTCAAGGTGACGAGCGCAATTGTAGTGCCGCTCAAAATTTTTGGGTTTTTCAATAATCTTGAACGGCACCGCATTGTAATGGGCAGGGCGTATCAATTACCATCAGCTGAACGTCTCGTCCCTTATTTTCATAAAAATAAAAGTTAAATCACTAGCGGAAAAAATTACAGTAGGCAATTAAGTTTAACAGTTTAAAATTGTTGCCTGAGCAAGAGAAATTATTTCTAAATTCGTAATAGTGCGTCTTAGTGGATAGCAATGTCTGTAGATTTGAATTAAGTGTCAAAATAAAGTCTTCATGCAGTAAACCAGTAAAGCTTAAGAAAATTGATTGAATTGGGCGGAATTTTGCGGAAATCAATAATTATGCTACTGTTATGAGTTTTCTTGAGATTCTTTTAACACTCAAAAAAACTTATAACATAAGTAAACCTTAACAATCCCAAATTGGCAGTTCTCCAGGGCACTAGACTTTTACAGATAAACAAAAACAGAGTGTGTCGTACGGCAGGCACGCTACTCGCTCATCAACAATGCTTTCTGATACATTCACTCGAAGCATTCAAAATTTTAAGCAATCTATTGCTACACGTAAAAATATAGGTACGCATTGACAGAACGCTGCTCGAGCGCCAAAATCGCGCCGATCTGAGGAATACCACGCGATAAGACACCTGAAAGGAATCCTAATTACTTAACAGTGCTAATACTTACACATGCTTAGCTTCAGCCAATATTTCTCGTCATTAATTATTATTCTAACAAATTACAAAATGCTTATGGTCAATTATAATATTCAAAACTTTTATTAATTTTTTTACCATCACACAAAAATTATGAATAAGTATAGGGTTTTTTTATGTTTCAAGATTCAATTGCTTTTGCTTGCTTGCCCTTGTAAAGGCCACGAATTACTTAAATAACATTCAATCCACGGTAGCAAGTGTTTCAACATTTGTACAAATAAACCTCATTAAGTAACTATCGAAACAAATATAAACTTTTTTTAATTACCCTGTTATTATTATATATTAAATATTAGAAATTAGTAATTTTCTTTTATATAGTAGATATTTCAAAAACCAGTGATTGAATGTTAAATAGTCACTTAAAATGAAATTACATTTAATTGACTAATTTTCGAATTAATCGAGAACTTACGGCTGCTTTTTATATTCAATAGCAATTTTAAATTAGCGAGAATTATATTTATTGAATCTATTTTCTGCCTTTAATATTTCAATAACAGATCAATGGATCGCTATGTTTAGACGTTTTCTATACTTTATGGATTTGAAAATAATGATTAAGAACCTTAAAGTATATTTAAGATCGATTGACGAATGACAGAATCTAGATTAAAATAATTTTAAATTTTGCTAATTTTAATCAGCCGATAATCTATTTAGTGATTTCATTTTAATGTGTAAAGTAAGTTCGGGGCAATTGAGAGCAATTCTAGTGTTGTAATAGTGTTCTGGTCAGGGCGCCCGCGATGAGGAGAGCGGGGCGGACGAGAGCCGCGCGGCCGAGGCGGCGCAGCAGCTGTTCGACGCGGGCGAGGGCAAGTGGGGCACCGACGAGGAGATCTTCAACAAGGTGGGTCTCGTGGAGGTTGCCGTTGACGAAAGAATTGATTTCGACGAATCCCATTTCGCGAAACATTTAATTGACACCGTTCACTCACTCGCAAACAATAATAGAATCAATAGATAAAACATAAGATACATAATAGCTTTAAGGGTAAATGTATACACTTCTACAATAAAGTCCCAGCCACTGTTCAGGCATTATCTATAAATAAATTTAAATGTTTTATAAAAAAACGGCTCTGTCGTAAATCCTATTACTCCACTGCTGAATATCTAAATGATCGGTCAGCCTGGGACTAGATTGTGATTATTTTATAGCGACTGTACAATATTGTATATTTTTATTGAAAAGAGCGCATAAAAAAGAATGCTGGGAGAGTTTCTTGCGCCGCTTCTTCTCTCTCAGAGCGCCATTTGTTTCTGAAGCGGTAGTAGTATCTAGTAGTATAAGAAATGACATCAAAAAGAATTCTAAAGGAATCAATTTTGAGAAAATAAATGCCTTTTATGCCTTTTAATATTCCACATACCTGTGAAAAAGGATTCCGCTGTGTTGGAACAATCAGAAATAATAAAACACAACAATAACATGTTTACATTGTTGAAGGAACAAACAAATTTGGTCTCTTCACCATTGTTACGTATCTATTCCGGTAATACGTCACAACATCCGACCAATCACAGCGCGCCTAATCTTGGGACGAGGTTATAAAAGAGCGGTTACTGGCTCATTCTCGTGCCAGAATTTTGCGAGTCAACATCTGAGGATGCCTCGTGTAGAGGCGAAACACGTGTCGAATTGATTGAAGACGAATCTTGGCGGAATTTACACTCAAGAAGGCTCACAACATTTGAATAGAGAATTGTACTGTATATCATGTAGGCGTACCACTAATAGAGTATGCCAAAATACTCTTTTTTACACAATGTTAACGATACCAGTGCCAGTCATGTAATATTATGCAAACCCATTATCATAACCAAAAAAGTCGGCTATTTACTGTTAATATGTTGGTATCCCCAAAAAACATTCGGACGTTCCTGAACGCAGCCACTAACATCATTATGTCAACGTCATGCACAAAAAAAAAATATAAATTAAATGATACTCTTTTTTGGAAATCCGTACTCTTTATTTACCTCCTTTGAAATCAGATATACTCTTATTTCTTCTAATAAAAGTTGGCAAAGTCAGAACGAGATGGCCTTGGCCGATCTTACCTTACCTTACCAGCCGTAGAGATGCATGCTGAAGGGATCACGGCCGTGCCTCTGCCAATTAGTTCTTTCATCGGAAGAAATACCATCGTTCTGATTATAAATGTGTCTTGAAATGCGAGAGCCTAGATGTAGATAAAGCAAATATTCGGGCTAGAAACAAAAAAACTCCAGAAGGCTTTTTGCCTTTAGTCCAAGTTTAATTGGCGACCACACAATGGATCATCGCAAGCAAAGCCTACTAACCTAAGAAATTTATCAAAATTTACTCCTTATAAGTGTACACAAGTTTACACAAAGCACGAGCATTTTTTAAATGCATTAGGTCTGGAGCCCAGGCCTAATATCAATGCCGTAACATTTTAAAAAAAGCGGCGGGAAACAGGTCTTGTTTTTTCGTGCGTTTAATTTCTTCAAATTTGCTAAAATTGTTAAAAATGTCCATGTTATACTACTGTTTTATTTCCTCGCAATCGAAATGAAAAGCAAAGGTTATAACTCGTCTCCCTTTTTATTCTCGACATTACTATCAGTTTGATTTGTGCACTCGTCGTAAAATCTACTATTTATTTATTATTTATATATTATCTTGGCGTGCGTCAGACGTCAGTGCAGAATGGGATGTCCATGGCAACTTAACGCCTTGCCCTGTTTGTGTTTTGTTTTACATCTCTCTCTGTTATCCCTACTTAAACATTTTATTGAGATAAAACATAAAGTTTCGAATGCATCGGGCAACTACTAGTATAAATATAAAAGACTAGCTGACCCGGCAAACGTTGTTTTGCCATATAAAGTATAATTCACGCGATAGTTTTATAAGTAATGAAATATTGCCTATATTATAGCCTGTACATCATTTTGTTCTATTGTCAATAGTTTGTGCAGCGCACGCAAAAATAGGTTTTCGATTTTACACCTTGTGTTACAAAATAGCAATTTTATTACGGATCCCTAATTTAACAAAAAAATAGAAACAAAGCCTATAGCCGTCCTCGATAAATGGACTACCCAACACTGAAAGAATCATTCAAATCAGACCAGTAGTACCAGAGATTAGCGCGTTTAAACAAACACTGCAGCTTTATATATTAGTATAGATACGTAAACCCTAGTGTATAAGTATTGTATGTTTCCAACATATGACATTCAAATGTTTTTTTATCAAGATGGCGTCGTTAGTTCCTATGTCGGCCACACACTTGGCAATGTACAATACGTTCTTAATATATTCAGATATTGGCACACGAGAGTTTCGCTCAGCTCCGCTTGATATTTGAAGCGTATAAGAACATAGCGGGCCGCACCATCGAGCAGGCCATTAAGGCGGAGATCTCCGGGGAACTCAGTGAGGCGCTGTCGGCCATCGGTGAGTTAATATTGCAATTACTTCTCGTGCGCGACAACCAGAAGTATGTAAGTACCATGTACCTCACATGAAGTGGGAGGTAGTAGCCGCTTGCTTACACACCAGCGTGCCATATGCCATTGACTTACTTTCAAATATTTTTATTATTTGGTTACTAAGGTAATATGTTTTAAACTTTAAAAAGCAGCAATATATTGTCAGTTGTCATCTGCATCTGAGTTTTAATTCATAATTTTTTAAATCTAAGTATTTAGTTAGAAATTGAATTCTCCGACAAAAGGGTGCAGTTAATACAGATTGCTGTCGCGTAAACCCATAAATTTCAGTGGAATGTGTGGAGAACGCTTCAGCTTGGTTCGCGCGAAGGCTACGCGATGCCATGCAGGGTCTCGGAACAGACGACAGAACCCTCATCAGGATCATCGTCTCGCGGAGCGAGGTCGACCTCGGCGCCATCAAGCGGGAGTACGAGACCATCTACGATAAGACTCTGCTCAGTGAAGTGCGGGTACGTAATGGCGTGTGTTAATTGCAGTCGAGTGCGTGGAGAACGCGGCCGCTTGGTTCGCTCAGAGACTCCGCTCCGCCATGCAGGGCGGAGGCACTGAAGACAAGACCCTCGTGAGGATCATCGTGTCCCGGAGTGAGGTAGACCTGGGCAGCATCAAACGCGAGTACGAGAGCCTCTACGATAAGACGCTGCAGAGTGACGTGGCGGTTAGTTGAAGCTAGCTTTCACTGCTAACAGGCCCAGGATGGGGGATTAATTCAAGATCTTTCGAAGTTTTCAAATTTGAAGATAGTTTTGATCAAATTGAAGCCGAATTTATAATACCTTCTTATTATTGAATATACAATTGAACTGATGGCACTAATAATTCATTTTAATAGAGCATTCATACCAACTGTTATTTTTTTTTTCAATTTCTAAACTATTACAATATTTATAATATTTTTTACTTAAATATACAAGAGATATAGAAGTTTTTCACACAATGCGTGAATTTGGCAATAGATACGATACAGTTAAATTTTTTTCGAGTAAATCGTTTCCGATTACTTTTTTCGAGAATAAAAAATATAAGAATCTTATATCTATCTGGCAATCTTAGTACAGATACAAGGTGCTAGTAACGGGTTGGGTTGTAAGTATTTATATTTGGAAACTTCCAACGATTATGAATATGGCGCCATCGGCAGAAAATTAATTGCACATTGACATCGCATGTAAAAAATTGCACTTGAGGTTAATTTCAGATTATATTTGTATTGGTTCGGGATTTATTTATTATTATATTGGCTTTATCATGTGTGCTTGTTGTTATCTATTGTCTTATAATTTTGTTCAACTCTTCCAAATGCTTCGATGGATAAGGAGGTAAATATTATATTCACTTAAAATCTTATTCAGTATAACTTATATCTAGAATTTTAATGAATATTTGATTAAGTATTATGAAATGTTTACCAAACCAACAATATTATCGCCGCAATAATTTATGATTTACATCTTAGTTACCTATCGTATCGTAGTGGCGTCCCGCGTATATATTTGAGAGCTTCTCTATTTTGTTCCCGCGTGGTAGTTAAGCCCCTTATCATGACGGGCGATCATTTTAAAACAGAGGTTCCCAGGTCTCTTTTCTCATAGACCACTTTGGTGAACCCCTTGCAGCTATATTACTACCATATTTCCAAAACTCATTTATTAAATCAATTCTCAGTTACTTCATTTGGAAAACTTGAGGAATCAAACACGTTCATGTAAGGTTGCAGCCACACACACCACTAGTTTTTTTACGTCCCTTTACACGCCGACGTAGACCCCCGCCGAGTTTCCCATGGACCCCTGGGGGTCGACGTTTGGATTTTATTTTTTATTTTTATCGAAAGTCGCATCTAAATACAGTCATGACTAAGTAACGTTCTTTTCTATTCTATTCTACTTACTGTAAAAGATTTACCACAAATTAGCCAATATCACGTTAGATAGATAACCAAGCTTAAACTATTTGTTTTCTAATTTTAATGGTAGTGATCGGTGCTAAGATTGTACTAAGACTTATTTTCTTACTCTACTTGAAAAAAATATTCAAGCTGTTAATCTATAACATATGGGCGTACACAAATATAATTACTAAAAATTAAATATTTTAAGTAGGTACTTAGTAATATTAACTACATACTTAATCTTTTTTTTTTTTTAATATATTTGCACATAATATATAATAATCGTGTCAAATTGAAGTTTTAGTTGTAACCATGGACTTTTAATATACTAGCGTATATCCTAAATACATAGCTAACCTAGATAGAGCAAGATAGAAAAGGAAAGCGAATAGTTACTGTAACCGAATTTTGATTGACAAATTGTAAATAGTCAGCCACGCTTCAAATTGAATATTAAACTAACTAACCACCAGCTAACGCGCGCATTATCGGTCTGTTAGTCTATACGCTAATATGTTAATTATTCAATATCTTATGTAACCCCTTTATATTAATAATTATTCAATATATAATAAACTAATGCTGTCGCGTTTCTTTCCCCACGCATGCTCACACGCCATCGCCTCGCACAATACTGAATGTATCGCCATCTGTCTATCGAAATATGGAACTACAACGACTTTTGTTATCGCGACACGACAGCAGGGCGAGACGTCCGGCGACTACAGGAAAGCTCTCGTCGCACTTCTGGGGCCGGCCTAAGACCACTGATGACGTGTCACCAATGAAACTGTAGCGCTTATATTTAAAATAATTTATTTTTGTATGTTGTGTCTCCGCACTTGAATTGCAGCTATTGTTAAATGTCTATTTCTCAGTGATTTACAAATGTAATTTAGAAAATGTCGACATATTATGTAGTGAGAAAATAACCTATTTTATTATTAACTTTGCATTACAAGTTGATGGTTCTTTAGTATTATTTCAATAATTATGCTTTATTATAAGTTTTTACGCAAGATTTATCTTCTAGAACAAAGAATCTCTATATATTATGTATTATTAAAAATTGTTACAGCCACATTCATATTTTATTGTTATTGAAAAGTGTTATATGTGAACGAAAAACAACACATTAATTATATTAAAGTTCAAAGATATGCCGCGGACACGCTACGTGTGTTGCGAGTGTTCATATTTAAAAAAACATGTGCCTTATTACCTATTAATACCACAGCAGCACTTGCTTTAGTACCTGAAGTAGAATCAACCTTACAACTAATTTTTAACAATTTAAAGAACTGTAACTTCAGATGATACACTGAAATGATTCAAAGAATGTTGTGTATTTATATTATTAGCCGTAAGAAGTGTCTTTTATGGGACCCACATGCTCGAATTTCAAAATACTTTAATAGTGCCTTTCAACTAGGATTCTATTTCAACCAATACTACTTTAGAAATTTAATTTCTAAACTTTATTATTCGCGATGAATTTCGTCGTTAGTTGTTAAAATATATAATATTTTGATTTGATAGTTATGTCGGCACAGTTACATTGATCTATGTTTAATGTATTTGTAATATAAATACATTAAACATTAATCCGGAACACGATGTACTGACTCTGCACCTATTTCTGCCACAAAATAATAATAGTGAACTTGAACTTAAAAAATAAACCACGGCAAAAACCGTGGGATAATTTTAAAAAATAGCAAAACATTAACAAAGTATACAAGAAAACCAACCATTCTAGATTTCCCGATCTGTTTTTGTTAAAAACTATTGTTGGATAATTATATTGTGTCACGGGCAGGTGGTGCTATGATATTAGTTGTGTCAATTCATCCTGTCACATGCCTACTCCTATATCAAAAAAATCCTATAAAAAAAATAAACTTTTAAACTTCTTACAATTTGTCCAGGATCATGGTCATGTTTTCCGGAAAATTATTAGTATTATTGAGATTATTACAATAATTAAAATATACAATATTAATTATAACACAATTAAGATTAACATTAAAATTAGTTTAGATTTGCTAAAAGACGATTGCATCATTCCATTTCTGTTTTATTCGGCTGTTATTGTCGTGTCTGCTTTAAAATTTATATTAAATATATAATTATTAATAAATGGTGTGCGTTAATATGGCGTTTTATTTTTAAAACTTTATAATAAGAGTATTATTTCTGAAGAGAGATGTAGCCCTAAGTCTTTCTCATAATTATAATTATTGGCACACTAGACTACATATAAGTATTATTTGATCAGCGAACGACTAGTCCCTATCTAAGATATATACAGTGACATAAAGTATTTTTAAATTACTGCCAGTAAATATCGAGAATGACGAGTTTTTCGACAGGTCCATAATGATAGCCATAGAAAGCAATCCTCGTAGATCAAGTTAGATGGAAATTGAAGTCGTGCCATAAAGTTGCTTGACATCAATGTCCAAAACGGTGACTGGATTGATTCGTACTCCGCCGCGCTGCTCATAACGCAGGGTGAATATTTATGCATTGGCGATTCGTCTGTATCAACTCCCAAACTTGCAGAAGCTGTGCTTATAGTATCTTATCTACTGTTACAAAAATACAAAGAGTGTAAAGTGTAGTGCGGCCCAAACACACGCGACTCGCGTTTCGCACCAAAAGAAAGCGCCTCGGGATTGAACGCATCCTAGGTGTATCTCTTCCAATGAACTTAGTGCTTGTGCGGCCTGGATTGGGTTATCTGAGACAGAGAGCATGTACATTTTCAGAATAAGCTCCAAATAAATTGCAATTCTTATTGATATCTGACCGCAACATGTGTATTGAACCTGGGTTGCAGCCTAGTGAAACTAAGAAAAAAGCGATTGTATGAAACGTTCAGTCAATGTCATTGATAGATTGAAACATGGAAATCCAATACGTTTTAAGCAACTGCTCGCTTTCGAACTAAGCCGGATTATTCTTCGTCGCCATATTATTGTAATAACTGTTTCAAACTTATGTCAAACCATTGCACGTTTCATACGTAACTAAAATTAAATTTTTACTCAGGCAGTCGCGCCTCTTATTACGTAGGTAGTACTTACATCCTTTTTGCTGGGTTGAAAATTTGAAGAAAAAATACAACCGTGTGTTATAACCATAACACTATAAATCCTTGAACAATGCATTCGGCGAGTAGTCACATCCATAAGTTTGGGGCGCTTTTGAATGCTCCCGATCAGTATTGGCTTGAACACTGCCTAAGAATGTTGCTTTAAAAATTAATTGGCGTATGGTTTGAGGGTCTTTACTGAAACAACATTATTCAATTGTGAATCTTATTTATTATCTTCTGTATATATAACAGCCATTCTAACATAAGTCGACTACATCTTTCCGTCTGTCCTAATAACTGTCCATACATAACATGGACAATACTCTAAACTTATAAAAATATATTACCTACACTTTTACACATACTCCGGCGAAGAGAATCATTTATTTCAAAAACCTAATGGATATCTAAACACGTTTTGATGTAACAAAAAGAAAATACTATTAGGTACCTAATTGGAGAAACTTTTACTTGAAAATTAAACAATGACACAAATTAATTTACATTAATTTGTATAGTAGTATTTACTATGCAATTATATACTTTTTATGAGAAAAAGTTGCTACACGAGAAATACATAATACCTACTAATAAAATTTACATGTCCACAAAAGTCATTTTAGCTAAGAAGCACCCAAACGTATTTTTTCTAAATACATAAAAACGTACAAGATATCTAAAAGCAGCATTGTCTAACATAATATGTAGTACACGCAAAATTGCACGACAGCAAAACATTCTTAACTGAGCACAGTTGTATCGCCGTTTAACCGATCACAGTTGTAACGCCGATTCACTGAGCAGAGTTGTAACGCCGTTTAACTGAGCACAGTTGTAACGCCGTTTAACTGAGCACAGTTGTATCGCCGTTAAACTGAGCACAGTTGTATCGCTGTTTAACTGAGCACAGTTGTATCGCTGTTAAACTGAGCACAGTTGTATCGCTGTTTAACTGAGCACAGTTGTATCGCCGTTAAACTGAGCACAGTTGTATCGCCGTTAAACTGAGCACAGTTGTATCGCTGTTTAACTGAGCACAGTTGTATCGCTGTTAAACTGAGCACAGTTGTATCGCTGTTAAACTGAGCACAGTTGTATCGCCGTTTAACTGAGCACAGTTGTATCGCTGTTTAACTGAGCACAGTTGTATCGCCGTTAAACTGAGCACAGTTGTATCGCTGTTTAACTGAGCACAGTTGTATCGCTGTTTAACTGAGCACAGTTGTATCGCCGTTAAACTGAGCACAGTTGTATCGCTGTTTAACTGAGCACAGTTGTATCGCTGTTAAACTGAGCACAGTTGTATCGCCGTTAAACTGAGCACAGTTGTATCGCTGTTTAACTGAGCACAGTTGTATCGCCGTTAAACTGAGCACAGTTGTATCGCTGTTTAACTGAGCACAGTTGTATCGCTGTTAAACTGAGCACAGTTGTATCGCCGTTAAACTGAGCACAGTTGTATCGCTGTTTAACTGAGCACAGTTGTATCGCCGTTAAACTGAGCACAGTTGTATCGCTATTTAACTGAGCACAGTTGTATCGCTGTTAAACTGAGCACAGTTGTACCGCCGTTAAACTGAGCACAGTTGTATCGCTGTTTAACTGAGCACAGTTGTATCGCCGTTAAACTGAGCACAGTTGTATCGCTGTTTAACTGAGCACAGGTGTTACGCCGTATAATTGCCAGTGCGATATATTAATTTAACTTTGACGTTCAAATCAGCGTGAATTCAGAACAATATGTAGTCTTCGCGTAGTGATTTTTTACGAAGATATGTTTACACTACATTATGCACATTGAAGCTACATAGCTAAAAGTACATTAATGATACAACAGCAGGCAAATGACCACCAAAGATCAAATGTTACATTAGGTACGTACTCGGTACAACATCTGCGCGTTACGGACGCTGAGTCAGTTCTGTCGAGATCATTTGGAAAGTCTCTAAGCAAGTTACAATTACCGAACTACAACTACATACGTACTTATAAATGGATAACTCAACTATTATACAATTTAACATATATAATTAGAAAGGAACAGATATAGTGGACTGGCGATATAGTCCATTATCGTAACACCCTTATGAAAAGTGAAGTAATTTATTTTATTTCATTTGAAAAATTTGTAACTGCAACCTATATTTGTTTATAAAAATAATTTACGTATCACAAGCACTTCTATCACAAAATTAAGTTAAGGGCAAACGTTTTGTTGCGCGGGTCTTCTTTAACGGTTGTAAATAAAAATTAACGAAGTGGTTATAAATTATAATGATAAACCACTTAATAGCCGATCAACACAAACATAACTAGCCTCTTATTGATATAAATATTTGGGACAAATACATCGAGCTCACCAAACTAACACAACTATGGCAAGGGATACCAATATACATAATACCAGATATGACTTTAAACGAGAAATAAAAAATAATGTGCGTGATTGGTTGATTACTCATTATTATTATCTACTAGATACTTGAGCTTTACTAAAAAAAAATAGTAATATACAGTTTCCTACTCAGTATCTTTCTAACGGGTTTGTGGTAATAAATTTGAAAAATATAAGACGGGGAGTATATTATATCCCCCATATATTTTTCGTTTAATTAATTGGATTGGATCCTGAACAATGTTCCTAGCCACAATATCACATTTTAAGGAATTCAATATGAATCACGTGAACAGTTTTGTGTTCTTAACTCAATTTCGACATGATTGGGATGTGGAACTTTTTTCTAGAATTACGTCCAATTATTATTACGAATCAAAAACGCGTTATACAGCTATACCCCTATAACGCGGAACCACTCTAACCCGTTATAGGGAGAAGAGCTCTATAACACCCAAAAAATAAATATATTAGCTTACTTGCACTTTCTGCAATAGAAGCAATAAATTACCCAAGACTCGACGATGTTGACTAAACAAGAATATGAGTTAGTCTTACGCCTGATAATCGGTTTTTACGTCTACAGTGTGTCGTGGCGTCTTAACAACATACTCAATTTCATAAGATTTATTCAAACATTTTATGATCAATAGACAATAAAAACAAATCAATCGACAGATCAGACAAATGTTAAAATTAAGCCCACAAAGCTTACATTTCAATAATATATTTCCATTATATACAATTCAGACACAAAATACCTAAATATTTATCGATTCATACATAACTAACTGAATACAGACAGACAGCGACACATATATAACTACTACATATACATGAGAAGATACACTGAAATGATTATATATTATTACTGTCCCTATGTCAGCACAACACATATTATTTTTATTGACTTAGTGTCGAAGTATAAGATAAACCATGATTTATTTAGAGATAACAATAATTATAATAATGAGCTCACTACGTAAACAAGATGGCAGTTTCACGCGACTAAATAGCGACCACCCGTCCACAAGTATGAAACGTACTGTGTCCTCCACTAAGCTGTTTCCCTCGTTCTCTACTCTATCACACTTGGACTCTGGAATACATAGAATATAACATGTTACTTATCAAATCAGGCCAAAATTTATGTCGCTTTTGTTTTGCTCTACAAGTTTTAAATGTAATTCAAATATATATGTGAATAATATGTGTTGCATGTAATACAGGCACTAAGATACATAATATATAATTAAGGTATGATATAAGACATTTAATCTTTAATCAGTGCTATGAACTGGTTTGTAGTATTTCTTTAACTTTCTACCAATAAATCAGATGGATTAAGAATCAATGCCCTAAGACCTGTATAGCCGAGTGGTTAGCGATCCTACTTACTAAGCTAGAGGTCCCGGGTTCAAATCCCGGTAGGTGGAAGCATATTTATGTGATGAATATTGATGTTTGTTTCCCAGTCGTGGATGTTTATATGTATTTATGTATGTTTAAGTAAGTATATTGTATTAAATATATATGTTGTCTTGTATCCCATAACACAGGCTTAATGCTTAATTTGGGGCAAGATAATTTGTGTACGTGTGTCAATATTATTAAGAGAGTGATATGGAATTAAAAGTTTGTGATAGTAATTGGTAAAAAATTGTAGAGTGGACGGATTAAGCAGATTGACTTGATTGACAGACAGACTTGTAGACTTAATGATGGAACAAGTCTACAGAGACATACACTTCACAGACAGGTCCGGGATGCATTGGAAAACAGCCAAGTTAAGATACCAAGAACAAGGGAGAACATATGTTTGATGCTAGTGGTGGAAGTCGGGCAATTACGACAGGATCGTGGCAAATACAAGTCCGTCACCTGTGCCGTACAAAATTACAGTCTTCTATTGCGGTTATGCCATAGACTATAAAGCATGCTGACAGTAGAATAAGTAAAGATACTATTCTTTATTCTTTGGGTGTGAACCCTAGAAATGATATGAAAATGTGATAATATATAGTTAAACATAAAAACTACAATGTACCGTCTGCGCGCTCAATCTGTATTATGCAGCAACACCTTAGCCTTCAGCTCTTCCAAGGGGATCACCTGTTCGTCACCTAACGCTGGCTGCTGTTCCGTCTTCGATTGTTCGCGAAGTTCTGGAAGTTGGAATTATATTGTTATTTGTTTTTAATTATTAGCAGTAGGTGTACTTAGTACCAATTTGTGGTAATCTGTGTTCAATATAAAAAGCACGTGTCACACAGTATGCTGTGATGGACGCCGAAACTGATCTAATGATTGGTCGAGCTTGAGGAATGGTGATGAGATGGTATATATTACGATCCGTAAGAATAATTTAATTACAAAATTTAATTTCGTATAAACATCTCCTCGACAATTTTACTGTGATATCTCTTCAGAAAAAAAATTGTTAAACGAAAAGAAAATTCAATATTGAAATAACGACTGATCTTCTACAAATTTCATAATTACAGATAGGAATTTAAAAGTATCTTTATGTTCTTTCAAATAAATTATGAAGTGTGGAAACAAAATCATGTTTTTTGGACATGTATTTAAATTAACAAATTTTGTTTTACTTCTTATCATTAACTCCATGATAAAACTACAGTGATTCTCTTAACCTTTTATTCATGGCCATTTCACATAATTTTTGTCTGGCCCTGAACCACCTAACATATACAAATAAACAATAAATTAATAGTTTTCCTATATCTAATTTATGTGTTTATTAAGTCAACAGTATTTTGATTTTTTTTAACAAAACATCTACATAGCAATTATAAATATTGTTCACCACTCATGATGCATTTACGGACATGCCTATGTTTGATCCTGCTCCGTTTAGCGTATGTGTGAGTGAGTGCCGTTGCTATAATAAATTGTGTAAATGAGGGGCTTGGCGTATGTGTGTCTGACGTGTCGTGAGTGTGTGTGCCTTTGTGTGTTAATGAGTACACCCCACTGACTTCTACTACCATTGGACTGGCGGCTGTCAAAGTGCTTTTGTGCCTGTTTGATATTCGCCATTTTGGCGCTGTTGGCCATGTAGCGAGAGTCTGCGGTACTAAAACTAGTGATGACAGCCTAAGCAAACAACGAAAGATGGTGGGAAACTATTTAATACGTTAATTCTTGAAGTATAAATAACACGGAAAACGAAAGAAATTAATTCAAAATGCAAAAATACTTCAGAGTATTGTACGTTCCTTGGCAGCCATTTGTATTATACGTCAAAATTAGTTCTCTGGACGCTCGCGAGTGGCGCTTCACAAAGGTACAAAAAATTTGCTGTCAAACATATGGAACAGCCTGTCTAGTGGTATTTATACACGTTAGTGGAAGACCAATCAACAGTGTGTGTGTCTCACCGTGCCAGTGCTGCAGCAGATCGTTGTAATAGTTCGCGCGATCGGGCCTTTTGAGTTGGCTGAAAACGTGCACCAGTCCGCGATAGTCGTACTCCAGCCCAGAGTATCGCTCACCGAACAGCTTCAGGCCTGAAACAACCGGATTATAAAACCCCGCCCTTTATGTTGTGTTTTTTTTTATACAATTTGATGATTAATAAGACAAATATTTATAATTGTACATTTTGTTGTTGATTTAGAATATATTATAAATGTGAAAGTATACCTACAGTATGAAATTCGGTACACATTACACGTCATATAGGTAGTTTATTGCTTGTATACCATAGGACAACTTTTTATTTCAAAAAATTAATGAATTGAAATCTACGCAGATGGGCGATAATTTCTTAAGCGAATTGTTTCTATGACAGAATCTCAGAAAATGTACAATACACGGTTGTTTCAAAATTTGCTTAATGAAGACCATTTTTTTTATATTAATTTGCTAGTTTTCGTCGTGTGTAATAATATAATATGTTTGTCGCATTAGTCGTGTTTCCAACCAGTATCATTCCACACAGTCTTTGTTGTAGAAAGTAAGTGACAGGGAAAGGCGAACAATCAAATGTATTTTTCGAGGTTTTAAAATATCATAGTTTTACCTTTTTTCTGTTTTAAACTAATATTTGGTAATGGTCTATTAGGAGAAAAAATTTTACAACGAAAATTATACAGAATAAAATGTGATTTAGTACGTTTTACTTAACTAGTTTCGGTAAGAAAACACATTTTCACCACAATCGCCACACTGTAATTTCTCCATTATATTTTAAACACAAAACAAATAGCATCTTCTTTTGCTGCCTCTATCTTTAGGATCTACTTTACAGTTGATAAACCTGTTCAACCCCAATAATTGCATATTAGGAAATTAACTTGAGATGTCGCTCTTTCAAATCAAAACAATTTGTTATTTTTAAAGTGATATCCCTCATTTCCAAAATTTATGAATGATTCGGGACTTACGCCCGCGACCTCTCGGGTTTCGTCGTATTACTTTTAAGAATAAATTTTATTAAATAGATTGTATACCTTGAATATGCAACAGAGAGACTGCCTACCGTAGGTATTTGAATAACATTTTAACATAATTAAGTTGAAATCTAGTGTATTTTACTTATACTATATATTAATTTAAGCTCTTAATGCGGTAGGCATTGCCTGATTGCATATATATGGTATGCACGCGCCTGGTTATGCTAACATTACTTTATAAATGATACGACTAAGACTATTTCAAAACAAAAACAATAATATGAAATTATAAAAATAGATATTATATATCCCAAATATATAATATATATTGGTAATATAATATATGTCATCTAAGATTTGAGATATAGAGATACACTTTCAAATAGGTTGATACTAACTTTTACCATAAAAGAAGCCAATAATTGAAATAAAACTATCACAATACATTGAAAACCAAACATTGAAGCGTATTCTGAGTGACTGTAAAGCCTAGGTGGATAGCGGGTATTAATGAAGCCGAGGTGACGCTTCTATATTAGGCATATTATCACATGTTAGCAGTGGGAGGCTCCTTTGCTCAGGAATCCGGCTAGATTATGGGTACCACAAATGCGCCCATTTCTGCCGTGAAGCAGTAATGTGTAAACATTACTGTGTTTCGATCTGAAGGGCGCCGTAGCTAGCGAAATTACTAGGCAAATGAGACTTAACATCTAAAGGTGACAAGCGCAATTGTAGTGCCGCTCAGAATTTTTGGGTTTTTCAAGAATCCTCTGAGTGGCACTGTATTGTAATGGGTAGGGCAAATCAATTACCATCAGCTGAACGTCCTGCTCGTCTCGTCCCTTATTTTCATAAAAAAATATAACAAAGTACGTACTGATGTTGATGGATCTGAGGTAGAGCTTCTCAGCGGCAGTGTGCTGGTTCATGTGGTAGTTGTAGAGCGAGGCCAGGTGACCCACGCTCAACCCCACTTCATAGTCCTCCGGCCCCAACAATTCCTCTTTTATCGCGATCGCCTTCAGGTGCATCGTCTCAGCGTCCTGAAAATAATTACAATAAGTCTAGTCGTAAAGTGGAAAATGGTACGAAATAGATATAAAAATTATTTGCGATAGCTCATTGGATCCGGAATGACGCCTAGAAAAATGTGCCAAAAGCGTGTACTAGCACATAAAAAATTGCAAAAGTTATAAACAATTAAAGATGAAAAAATGGCATTTCGTTTTTTGTCAATATTTCATAAACTATTAATACTTAAGAAATTTCAAAAAAAGATTCTGAAAGTGGAGGAATAGATCCTTTCTAAAGCACCGAGTTCAGAGGGCCTACCATCAATTTTTAATAAGCGATGCGAATCCGATGCAGTTCAGTTTAGGTACCTAAACTGAATCACTAAAATTCGTACCATGAAGTGCCTTTTACTGAATGGCGTTGGGATCGCTTATGAAGAATGAATGAATGAAAGAAAGAATGAACGAAATAAAATTGCGTTTCGAAACCTAAAATTATATGATTTTAGCGGTTTTTTTGCGTAGAAAATACTAAAAAATACATTTTAAAATTGCGCAATTGCGTTAAATTAATAACCATTTTATACTTATTAAATAATAGTAATATAAATAAATATAGTTCTTTGAATTACAAATTAAATGTTTGCTTATGTGTTTTCGTAAAAATAACGAGTTATGATCGCACCTCCATTGATGTTTGATTTGACAGGACCACAGAGTACATTTTTTTAAATTCGTTCTTGCGAACAGGCTATAGCCCCTTACTGCCTCGTCTTTAGTATTTTCATTATTGGTATTTATTTTCAGTATTTTGTTTTACAAAAAAGTGGAATAAAGTATTCTCATCTTTAATCAATAAAATTTTTCTTTTCTATGTTTTCAATATTTTGTAAAAGAACGAATGAATGAAAGAACTAAATCAGTCTGCGATTCAGTTGATATCATTTTTGACATTCAATTGACATCAATTGAATCAAGGTTGTCAATTGAATCGCAATAAGAGTTCATGGTAGGCCCGCAGTTCTATATAAATTTCCAATAAATGGTTTGAAATTTGTGAAACGTGCACTTTCGCGTGGCACTGAAAATTTAATTTTGGCAAGGATATTGGGACAGTCTAATTTGTGATTTAAAATTTTGTACAGAAACATCTGATCATTCACACAGCGACGATTTTCTAGTGACATTATATTAAAGAAATTTAATCTATCGTTATAAGAGGTTAACTCGAACTGTTTTTTTATGTACTGACAACAAAAAAAGAAAACGTTTCTGGATTCTTTCGATTCTTTTGATAGGATAGAATGGATTCCAAGCGGTGGAGCCGTATTCTAATAAGCTACGAATAAGAGCAAAATAAACCATTTTAAGAGCTAAACATTATTTAAACGTTTTGCAATTACGCCAAACAAAGCCTAATAATTTGTAACATTTATTGATTGTTACATCTATGTGTGTATTGAAGGATAATTTCTTGTCTAATATAATTTCAAGGTCTCTGATGTCATCCACTTCATCTCACAAAAGTTTATTTAAAGAATATGAAGTATTAAGCGGTATTCGTTTCTTTGTAAATTTTATATGCTGACATTCTTTAACATTAAGGGGCAATTTATTTTTAATAGACCATTGGGAAATACTGTTAAAGTCATTTTGAAGAGAAATCAAGTCTAACGGATTTTGGAAAGCTTTAAAAATGTTTAAGTCGTCAGCAAATAACGCAAAATTTGAAGATGTTATATGGTTACACAAGTCGTTAATAAATACTAAAAATAATATAGGACCTAGATGGGATCCCTGAGGGACTCCAGATGGACCCATGAATGGATCTGATTGATACCCGCAAACGACTACTTGTAGTTGTCTGTACGACAAAAACGACGAGAGCCAGGACAGTAAAGTTCCTTGAATGCCAGCGTTATGTAGTTTACTTATTAACATTGAGTGGTTGACCCGATCGAAAGCTTTACTAACATCCATATATATAGCGTCTACTTGGTGTCCCTCGTCTATATTATCGATTACTTAAGATGTAAATTCAGTTAAATTTGTTATGGTAGACATTTTATTGCGGGAACCATGCTGTTGAGGGACTAAAATAGATTTCAAATGAAAAAAAAGATAAGGACATCAAAGATTCGAAAACCTTACCAAAAATGGATAATATAGAAATTGGCCTGTAGTTCATTATATCATCCGCTTGTCCGCTTTTCGAAATTGGCACAACATTAGCAGACTTCCATTTTTCAGAAAATATCCCAGTGATCGATTACATATAAGATATATAGTTGTATTATAACGAAGGATATTTATGAAAAAAGCCCAATGAATTACTTGCGCCAGTTTTTCTCAGGTCTGAGACGTTAATTTTTCGAATGGGTGGTAGTGGATTTTTAACTCCAATTTTGAATAAAAATATTTGAATTTGAATATAATGTAATAATGATCTGAGTGATCTCATATGAATAGGACCTGTCCAAGTCAACTTTGATCGGATGCCATATTACCGAGTGCGTCATTCGAGCGTAATCGTATAGTAGAAAGCCCCGCTTAAAGTTCGTGTGGTGTATATCCAAAGCCGATCGAGCTACGAATTTCCTCTATCAATACAATGGTTTCTACACTGACCTGGAACTTCTGCATGGACTGGTAGAGTCGACCGAGGTTCCCATAGTGCTTAGCAGTCTGTACATTCTTCTCTCCGAATGCCATCATTGACAAGTCCAATGCTGCCTTGTGTAGGGCTTCCGATTCCTCTAGGAGACTTGGCTCTGGAAAAAAAACGTTAAAATTGTAGGGATGTTACGGATCAGCTAACAGATCTTGACAACTGAATAGGAGGTTAAACGATGCAAGCTCATGGCGGAAACTGGTCACCACTACCTTGTAACTCTGGAACCGTAACAGAAATGTATCCCATATAGACAGGACTTGAACCCAACCAAATATTACTGAACCAGAAACAAGAACAAACAATCATACTTCTCAAAGGCTTTGATAAAAATGACTCAAAGAATATGTTCTTTTTATGCCAAAGAGTACTGGGAAGGACATCATCATCCGACCACTGCAGGCTTAAAAATTAATATCTAAATGCCACATTGAGTCAACAATTCTCCCATCTAAGTCTCATTCTAAGTGGACGCAGTATGCTGCACACTTAAGTAACGAATTGGGTTCAATATAACAAGGTTGCTTAGCAATAAAGCCACTGAAATAATTTGTATTTGCTTAATTATACATAGATTAGACTTTCATAATACCTCTCATATCCTGGCCAGCGGGGGTGTCCAGCGCGATTTCTTCTAATATTAGTGCTTTTACGCGCTTAGCTGATGCGAGAAGCAAGTGATCTTGTGGTACTAAGTTCTGAAACAAATATTAAATAGTACATCCATTGTATGTTTTAATATAAAAAAAACATCACGAGATAAAGAACAAACTTAGGGGTTCAAAATCTTTTTGTTTGAAGTAATTATAATAAACTGAGTAATCTAGTTGTCGTCATTGATTAGAATCTATGTAAAGTAATGCAACAAAAATAATCAAACGTGAAATACTCAATACGCGCAATTGTAGAAGCGGCCCGAGGAGTACTCCAGCACGTAGAGCGCGTACGCCAGGTCCTCGCTCGCCAGAGATAGTAGTGGGCTATATATGTACAGCGCTAGAGTGAGGCGAGTGTCACCTGTATGATGCGGATGGCCCGCTCGGCGTGCTCGCGCGCCTTGTAGAAGCGGCCCGAGGAGTACTCCAGCACGTAGAGCGCGTACGCCAGGTCCTCGCTCGCCAGAGATAGTAGTGGGCTATATATGTACAGCGCTAGAGTGAGGCGAGTGTCACCTGTATGATGCGGATGGCCCGCTCGGCGTGCTCGCGCGCCTTGTAGAAGCGGCCCGAGGAGTACTCCAGCACGTAGAGCGCGTACGCCAGGTCCTCGCTCGCCAGAGATAGTAGTGGGCTATATATGTACAGCGCTAGAGTGAGGCGAGTGTCACCTGTATGATGCGGATGGCCCGCTCGGCGTGCTCGCGCGCCTTGTAGAAGCGGCCCGAGGAGTACTCCAGCACGTAGAGCGCGTACGCCAGGTCCTCGCTCGCCAGAGATAGTAGTGGGCTATATATGTACAGCGCTAGAGTGAGGCGAGTGTCACCTGTATGATGCGGATGGCCCGCTCGGCGTGCTCGCGCGCCTTGTAGAAGCGGCCCGAGGAGTACTCCAGCACGTAGAGCGCGTACGCCAGGTCCTCGCTCGCCAGAGATAGTAGTGGGCTATATATGTACAGCGCTAGAGTGAGGCGAGTGTCACCTGTATGATGCGGATGGCCCGCTCGGCGTGCTCGCGCGCCTTGTAGAAGCGGCCCGAGGAGTACTCCAGCACGTAGAGCGCGTACGCCAGGTCCTCGCTCGCCAGAGATAGTAGTGGGCTATATATGTACAGCGCTAGAGTGAGGCGAGTGTCACCTGTATGATGCGGATGGCCCGCTCGGCGTGCTCGCGCGCCTTGTAGAAGCGGCCCGAGGAGTACTCCAGCACGTAGAGCGCGTACGCCAGGTCCTCGCTCGCCAGAGATAGTAGTGGGCTATATATGTACAGCGCTAGAGTGAGGCGAGTGTCACCTGTATGATGCGGATGGCCCGCTCGGCGTGCTCGCGCGCCTTGTAGAAGCGGCCCGAGGAGTACTCCAGCACGTAGAGCGCGTACGCCAGGTCCTCGCTCGCCAGAGATAGTAGTGGGCTATATATGTACAGCGCTAGAGTGAGGCGAGTGTCACCTGTATGATGCGGATGGCCCGCTCGGCGTGCTCGCGCGCCTTGTAGAAGCGGCCCGAGGAGTACTCCAGCACGTAGAGCGCGTACGCCAGGTCCTCGCTCGCCAGAGATAGTAGTGGGCTATATATGTACAGCGCTAGAGTGAGGCGAGTGTCACCTGTATGATGCGGATGGCCCGCTCGGCGTGCTCGCGCGCCTTGTAGAAGCGGCCCGAGGAGTACTCCAGCACGTAGAGCGCGTACGCCAGGTCCTCGCTCGCCAGAGATAGTAGTGGGCTATATATGTACAGCGCTAGAGTGAGGCGAGTGTCACCTGTATGATGCGGATGGCCCGCTCGGCGTGCTCGCGCGCCTTGTAGAAGCGGCCCGAGGAGTACTCCAGCACGTAGAGCGCGTACGCCAGGTCCTCGCTCGCCAGAGATAGTAGTGGGCTATATATGTACAGCGCTAGAGTGAGGCGAGTGTCACCTGTATGATGCGGATGGCCCGCTCGGCGTGCTCGCGCGCCTTGTAGAAGCGGCCCGAGGAGTACTCCAGCACGTAGAGCGCGTACGCCAGGTCCTCGCTCGCCAGAGATAGTAGTGGGCTATATATGTACAGCGCTAGAGTGAGGCGAGTGTCACCTGTATGATGCGGATGGCCCGCTCGGCGTGCTCGCGCGCCTTGTAGAAGCGGCCCGAGGAGTACTCCAGCACGTAGAGCGCGTACGCCAGGTCCTCCTGCGCCGTGGCCACGTGTAGGCTGCAGCGGCCGAACACGCGCCGCAGGCTCGCCAGCGCTTCCTGCCGCACCACCACTCATCAACCAACCAGTTAATAAACCAACCGACCACGAGTCGCACTCGCACGCAAGGCTCATACATGGGGCACACTAAAAGTTTTGCACTTCTAGCTAATCGGAACTATTTGAATTTCGAATGTTATATTTATTGAAACGTTGCAACCTTCTCAGTAATAAAAAAAACAATTGGCGGGAAATCATTTGTCAATTGTTTTTTATCACACATCAAAGTTCTACGTACGCAACGAAAATGGAATCAAGCCAAAAAGATTTTAGAGCGATGATTTTTTCTTTCTACTTTAAAAGTTCTCTCTCTCCACAAGACTGTGCCGCTCATCTTCAAAATGCTTTTGGGAGAGAAGCACCTTGCTTGAGTATCGTGAGGCGATGGTTTGCTGAATTTGAGAGAGGTCATCTTTCTTTACATGACGAATTTCGTGGAGGCCTGCAACTGCCGTCAACGAAAATAATGTGGCTACTGTTAAGCGGCTAGTTGAAAACCCGCGGATTGCCTATGTGACAATTTGAGGACTATTGGGAATTGGTATGAGCCAAATTTAGAAAATTTTACACGAAGAATTGAAAGTTCGGAAACTTTGTTGCCGTTGGAGCCCTCATGAACTGACAGCGGAGCAGAAGCGGGCTCGCATGGAATGGTGCTCACAGATGCTAATGAAGTACGACCACGGACATTCTAATGTGGTTTATGACATTGTCACAGGAGACAAAATGTGGATTTATGGTTTTGAACCCAAAAAAAAACAGCAATCTTGTGTATGGGTGTGTGAAAATGAAATCAGGTCAACAAAAGTGAGGCAGACGAGAAACGTTGAAAAAATACGATCGCATAATTTTTTTACAGCTACGGGTCCCACCTGCACAATTCCACTTAAGATCAAAAGATTGTTAATGCCAAGTGGTATTATACCATTTGTTTACCCAGGGTGTTAAAAAAAGTTCGCGAAAGACGACCAAAAGCCGCGTTCTCTTACATCATGACAACGCTTCTTCACACATGGCCAGCAAAACTAAGTCATTTTTAGCTTCCGAAAAAGTACAATTCGTCACCAATCCTGCACATAGCCCCGACCTAGCACCCTGTGATTTCTGTTTCCCTAAAATCAAAGATTTGATGAGAGCTTTCACTTTTACCAATTCCGAAGAGGCAGTGATAGCATTCAATCAGCACGTAGAAAACATGCCTTCAGATCTGTAGTCCTCCTGTTTTGAAAAATGGTTCAATTGCATGAAAAAATGTTGAAAATGAAAAGGAGAGTATTTTGAAAAGCAATAAACATACTATTTTGGTTATAACATGTTGTTTTTGTAAGTTACGCAAAACTTTTAGTGTGACCTACGTCTACATGTTTTTAACTTGTAAAGTGGCCCTACTGAAATTCGCAATCCGTTATAGGGGCATAAGCGATGCACTATCTATTAATGTTTTAGTTATTTTACCATTGCGATTTAAGAAATAAAGACCGCTGACAGATGGGCGGATGACTAACTGCCGAACTAATAATAAGGTCCTTTTGTGTTACAAAGAAACTCACAAAAATGTCACTTATGAATATCAAAGTTATACATTTACCACCACTTCGGACATACAGCTAGAGAAAGCCAGATAACGCCTCTATGTGCCTCCCCTGTCACTCTGATAACGCCCTACACTCAAACATACTGTCTCTGTCATTGCATAGATTTATTATTATTATATTATGTGGACCCGTAATAACGGTCGAATCGCACTCCCCCGGGAACTCTAAAAATTTTGTGGCAAATTGTATCCTTATTCCTTTTCTGTACTCCTTGAAAACATGTATACCAATTTCCTGATTATTCATTAAGTAGTTAATCAGCGAAACAAAATCACATACATTCGAATTTATAATTTTAATTAGATAATTTACCAGTGGGAGGCTCCTTTGCACAGGAAGCCGGCTAGATTATGGGTACCAAAATGGCGTCTATTTCTGCCGTGAAGTAGTTTTTTTATTTTTTTTTTATTTTTTTATTAGGTTCACTAAACGGGATACACTCTTAATGTTGTATAAAACAGAAAAATATGTTAACATTTTGGGGCGAGTGCCTCCTTCTGGAAGTGAACACAGCATGCTTTTAAATGTGTTGTAGATTTTATATAAAACTAAAAACATTAACTTAAGCTAGATGAACACAATTCAACCCCGCAGTCCCCAAGCCAATAATCCGCTTTTTCTAGCAGAAGTCTTCTGAACCAAGGGACTGACGGATTGAATATGTCTACCTTCTGACAGACTTCATTATACAGAGAACAAATGCGATATAAACTAGAATGTGACCATAATTTGTGCGTGTTGAGGGTAGACTGAACGTTTTCCTATTAATAATACGGCTGCAGTTCCGTGGGACAGCCAAGGTAATTTTACTCAGTAAAAGTGGACTGTCTATGTGGCCATGAATCAGTTTGTGTAAAAGGACAAGGTCTGACATTTTCCTACGCTGTACAAGAGACGTCATGCCAAAATGCACAAGTCTAGATTCGTAGCAGTCTAATCGACGACAAAGATTACTTTTTTTTTATGGAATAGGAGGACAAACGAGCGTACGGGTCTCTTGCAACACCAAAGGAATCACAGGAGCGTTGCCGGCCTTTAAGGAAGGTGTACGCGCTTTTTTTGAAGGTACCCACGTCGTATCATCCCGGAAACACCGCACAAGGAAGCTCATTCCACAGCTTTGTAGTACGTGGAAGAAAGCTCCTTGTAAACCGCACTGTGGAGGACCGCCACACATCCAGATGGTGAGGATGATATCCTAACTTGTGGCGTGTCGTGCGAAGGTGGAATTCGGCGGCAGGAATCAGGTTAAACAGCTCTTCGGAACACTCCCCGTGATAAATGCGGTAGAAGACACACAATGTAGCGACGTCTCTACGCAACGCCAAGTGATCCAGCCGTTCACAAAGCACTGGGACCCCGACAATTCGAGCTGCTCTGCGTTGCACGCGGTCAAATGGATCGAGCTGATACTGGGGTGCGCCAGACCAGAGATGACAGCAATACTCCATGTGTGGCCGGACCTGCGCTTTGTAGAGCGCTAGTATGTGGGCCGGCTTGAAGTATTGCCGTGCTCTATTAATGACGCCCAGTTTCTTTGAAGCCAGTTTGGCTTTGCCAGATGACCACGAAATTGGCAATCGCTCGAGATTTCGAGACCCAGTATTCCTATACTAGGCGAGGCTTTGAGGGAAGTGTTGTCGAAGAGCGGTGATACGACAAATGGGGTTTTTTTAGTGGTAAATGCGCAAACTTGAGTCTTCCGGGGGTTAAATTGGACAAGTTTCAATTTTCCCCATTCCGCGACCTTCTCAAGAGAGGACTCGATAGAAGACACATGTTTCTCCCGGCACTGGTCGACGATTTCCTGAGAGGGACCTGCATGGCCCGTGTATACGGCATCACCAGTGCTGTCATCCGCATAGCAATGAATGTTGGAGGTGTCCAACATATCATTGATATGCAGAAGAAACAGCGTGGGAGACAGCACACAGCCTTGGGGCACTCCAGCATTCACGGGCTTCGGGTTCGAGCAATATCCGTCGACAACGACCTGTATGCTACGCCCAGTGAGGAAGCTGGAGGTCCACTTGCACAAGCTCTCGGGAAGCCCAAATGATGGTAGTTTGGAGAGGAGCGCCTTGTGCCATACACGATCAAAGGCCTTCGCTATATCCAGGCTAACTGCCAGGCCTTCCCCCTTGCTTTCAATAGCCGCAGCCCATCTATGTGTTAGGTATACCAGAAGATCACCTGCCGACCGACCATGGCGAAACCCGTATTGTCGGTCGTTGATCAACTGGTGACCCTCTAGGTATACCAAGAGCTGACGGCTAATTATGCTCTCCATGATTTTGGAGAGCAGGGAGGTAATAGCAATAGGCCTGTAGTTTGCCGGATCCGAACTGTCTCCTTTTTTTTTGGATCGGATGGACAAGGGCTGACTTCCATGAGTCAATGACTACGCCTTTAGAATAAGAGTGCCGGAATAAACGCGTTAGCACCGGCGTCAACTCAGGAGCACACGTTCTAAGCACGATTGGAGAAATGCCATCCGGCCCGCTCGACTTCCTGACGTCCAACGAAAACAGAGCTCGCCTAACAGTTTTCTGTCTGAACTGTACTTCAGGCATAGAGCTCTGACACCGCGGGATGGTCGGCGGTGTTTTTCCGTTGTCGTCAAGAGTCGAGTTGGAGGCGAAAAGAGTGCACAAGAGATCGGCTTTCTCTTTTGCCGTATGGGCCAGTGTGTCATTCCTCATGTGCAACGGCGGCATGGACGGCTGGCTGAAGTTACCAAGAGCAGCTTTCGACAACGACCAGAACTTGCGTGTTCCGGTCGGGTAACTGGAAAGCTGATCGCCGATTTTGACGACGTGTTTTGATTTTGCACGGGCGATTTGCCGCTTAAAAAATCTGGAGGCACGGTTGTATTTCCTCTTAAGAACTATGCAGTTCGGATCCTTTGTGCCCAGCGCCGCACCCAAGCTCGATTTTCGATTGGCCTCCGGTCCTCGACACTAACCTATGCGAAACATAGCGGTACTAGGCCGCTACTTCACGCCGGTATTCTGTGCGAGTGTGGTAATTAACCCGGACGAGTCTAGCCCGATTGTGCTGACGTCAAAAGACGGCAGCGTGACTCTCCCACTTCTTAAAAAGCCCTTAGTCGCCTCTTACGACACCCATGGGCCTGGGACTCCCCTATTCGTTTTACGCCCCGGGAAAAGTACAGGACAAAATATACTTGAATATGAGATGATGATATAAGAATTTCGACTGCACCTGCTCTAACCTCTTAATATGAACTTTGTAAGAAGGGTTCCACACCAGACTGCAATACTCTAAAAGACTACGCACGTAGCTGTTAAAAAGTATCTTCGACACATCAGGGTCGTTGAAAAATTTAGTTTGTTTAATCACAAAACCTATATAGCAGTAATGTGTAAACATTATGGTTTTTCGATCTGAAGGGCACGGTTGCTAGTGAAATTATGGGGCAAATGAGACTTAACATCTTATGTCTCGATGTGGCAAGCGCAATTATCGTAGTGAAGCTCAGAATTTTTGGATTTTTCAAGAATCCTGATCGGCACTGAATTGTAATGGATATGGGCGTATTAATTACCATCAGCTGAACGTCCTGTTCGCCTCGTCCCTTGTTTTCTTAAAAAAATAGTGACGATAATGTGTTACTGGTACCTCATAGACGGCCACGCTGTGTGTAATGGAGTCCACGTTGAGCAGGTAGAAGCCGTAGTCGAGCAGCGCCGACGCGTACCGCGGGTGGTGCGGCCCGAACGTGCGGCGCGCGAGAGCCACGCCCTGCCGCACGAGCAGCCCGGCCGCACAGAACCGCCGCTTCACGACGCATGCCGTGCCGCACGCGCGCAGCACTTCGATCATGATCCTGGACACACCACCCATGTATAATACATGCTTGCGGAGGGTTCTGCAAGAGCTTCATGTACCAAATCATCTCATCGCTTTGCCTCGCAGCCTGTATGGCTCAAGCCCGGTGTTGTAAGAGTCGATAAAACAACCTCGAAATCCTTTAAGATTCATCAAGGAGTGCGCCAGGGATGCATTTTGTCTTCCATTCTCTTCAACGCCTATAGAGAGCACATTATGAGATGTACCTGCGAGAACTGAGAGGGAGACAACAAAATTGGTGGGGTTGAAATCACCAATGACACTATTCTTCTTGCAGCAAATGAGTCTAAAATGGCAGCACTTCTTGAACGTATGGAGCGGATAAGTGGAGAGATGGGACTTCTCATAAACAGGTCCAAGACCATAATCCCCTGGACAGCATTTCGGTCTAATCTCTCCATACTGCATGAAGTCAAGATCTCCTCGCGATTGTCTTCCGAATGTCTGCGCAGAGTTTTAGAATACTTCGATCACATCGCAACGAAAGACGATGGAAACCCTGAGAGGCTCATTGTAGTCGGCAAAATAAATGGGAAGAGGCCTCGTGTAGTCCAGTGATTAGTAACCCTGCCTACTGAACTAGAGGTCGCAGTGTCCAATCCCGGTAGGTGTAAATATTTATATGATGAATATGGATGTTTATAAGTATTAAAGTATGTTTAAATAGGTATATTGTATAAAATATATCATTGTCTTATATCCATAGTATAGGCTATGCCTAGTTTGGGGCAAGATACGTTTGTGTAAGAGTGTGTAAATCTTATTATTATTGTCTGATCATGCACAGCGCAGTCTCAAGCAACATTCTACCACGTACAAGTTACAACCAAGCTGTGAAAGTAACTTACGGCCGTTTTCAATAACCTATGTATCCTTAGTTTAACTTACTAGAAGTAGACAAATCTACCCTTTTACACTTACTTACATTTCAATAACCTATCGACATAAAGCATTGGACTATAACTGTATTGGACATAACTATGGATAGATAAGATCTTGTCACTAAACGGTGACAGCAATGTATCCCTAACTAGAGATACGTTATTGAAAACGGCCGTCAATGTTGTGACGTGTGTATCGGTCGATATGACAAAGGCATTTTAAAAGGAAGCGCATATTAATCCAATGTGCTTCAAAGAGCGCTAACGTGTTACCAGGTCGTGATTGTGACTCACTTGGGCGGCGTGTCCGTGTTGAGATGAGCCAGTGCGCGCATGCCCCATGCGTAGGCGGCGCTGTAGTCGCAGCGCACGAAGAACAACGTGCTGAACTCCTTATAGAGCCGCGCCTGCAGCGCCGACATGCCCCACACGGCCTCCCCGCCCGCACTGCAGTCAACGCAACGGTAATCTAGCCTGGACGTTACACATGAATACGTATAATCAAATTTGGCTACTGAGCCCTAACTAATAAAATAGGAAAAAAAATAAAAACAAATATCTAAAACGCCCCATCTCGCCAACAAACTTTTGCAACAGTTGGCGAGAAGTAAAAATTAAGTACCAATTGTGCATCGTTTTATAATTAAATAAATAAAAAACAAAAAAAAACGAAAATGCGAATCACCGAATCAGATTGCTACAGGCTTTTAAATTGAAATACGAATGGGTAGGACACATATCCCGTCTAGAAATATATATGGACAAAAAAACCACAACCTGGAAGAGACTACAAGGAATGAGTTATGTTGGCAAACTAAATAGGAGGTGGGGCAATGACTGGACAATAGGCGGTAAAAACTGGTTAGAAGGAGGAAAAAAATATTTTTATGGAAAGCAATGGAGGAGGCCTTCAACCAACAGGGATTTAATATTCAAAATACGTTCGATTAATTTAACTTTTAAAACCAATTCAATAAATAAATTGCATTAGATGGTGGCTTTATTATTATATACCATGATTGTATCAGCTGTCTTTGATATTGAGACCACCTTGAAATAAGGCACAAAAGCACAACGAATATTAAAAATGAACCAGGTGACCCAGAGCAATAACTAGAAGGGTATATATTTTCTTTTCAGAATTACCTCTCTATTTCTTCGTCTTCAGTCTGTATCGCTTTGGAGCACGACTCGGCTGTAGCTGTTGAGATTTCAGGGAGTTGGTTGAGGGAATCATCCGTAAGACCGAGCAGTTGTAATGCTAGATTGTATGTCTCAGCTGCCGCCGGGAAGCAGCAGTAGGCCGACTGGGTGTTTAGTAACCTGGACATATTTTACATCTGAATAAATTCAAATTCAAATTCAAAAACACTTTATTCATGTAGGTCACAAAAATGACACTTATGATTGTCAAAAAAAATATATAAATATTGTTTCTTATTGAATTTACCGCTACTTCGTAAAGGGTTGAGCTAATGAGAAGAAGTAGCAAGAAACTCATTGTCACTCTTTTAAGTCAAGATTTACATTTTAGTTGTTTTACAAATCATTTCAGTTACAATATATGCAAAGTGACGCAACAAAAATACTCAAAAGTCAAAAACTGAAAGGGTTACATGAGTAAGTCAAAAAAAGAAAAAAAAATGTAAATTAATACTTATAAACACAAGAGTTATTGAGTATAGTAAAAAGGCATTTATTTTTTTCTCAAAATTGATTCCTTTAGAATTCTTTTTGATGTCATTTCTTATACTACTAGATACTACTACCGCTTCGGAAACAAATGGCACTCTGAGAGAGAAGAAGCGGCGCAAGAAACTCTCCCAGCATTCTTTTTTTTGCGCTCTTTTCAATAAAAATATACAATATTGTACAGTCGCTATAAAATAATCACAATCTAGTCCCATGCTGTCCGATCATTTAGATATTCAGCAGTGGAGTAATAGGATTTACGATAGTAGATGCATCAATCCACACATACCGTAAATAAATAGAGGCATTATGTGAGCATTTCAATTTTCAATAGTGCTGGATACTTATTACGTCAACATTTAAACACTTTAATTGACCGAGAACTGAGTGAATTAAAGGCAAGTATTATTTTTTTTTTAAATAATTTACTGCTTTTTTAGGTTATGATTTATTTTTATCAAAAAGTGAAGAGACGAGTCGGACTTCAGCCGATGGAATCTGATACACTCTCCCACTATTATACAGTAACGCTCAGGGATTCTTGAAATCTACTGCATAGCGACAGCAAAAGACGTCATTGTGATACCCAACTAGCCGACGTGATGTCCAAAGGAGCTTTGAACCTGGTACCATACCTGTGACAGCATTCAAGCGTGAGACGCTGGTAGTGCGTGGTCTGCGGTTGCGACTGGCACAGGTCCCGACATCGCAGCAGCACAAGTTCGCCGGCCGCGTACCAGCCGGCCTCATTAAAAAAACCACCTGCAAATGTATTATATACATACTTTAATCTCTGGTGAGTGGTTGTATTTTTACTTCAAGGACTGGCAAAGGTCCACCCATACAGCCAACGCGCGATATGCGAAATTGTTTTATGACAACAAGGAACGAGACTAGTAGGACGATCAGGTGATGCTAATAGATACGCCCGCGCGAGGATTCTTG
Organism: Leptidea sinapis; assembly: GCF_905404315.1. NCBI lineage: Eukaryota > Metazoa > Arthropoda > Insecta > Lepidoptera > Pieridae > Leptidea > Leptidea sinapis. Next base: position 11,563,262 of record NC_066267.1, on the reverse strand, counting down.
AAAAAGTCAAAAATTCTGAGCGGCAGAAAGCAGCCAGCAAAGCGGCTGTGCGAGGCAAAGTTTACGGCGAATGAAGATGATGTGCCAGACATCATAGAGAGGCACGTGAAATAGAGGTAAGAACCACTGCCATTTTACTGACAAATTGTCTTAAGAAGGACTGTGTAATTCTGTCGTATGTTACAGTTAGGCCATCATTGTAAAACACATGATTATCCTTATAAGCTGAGCCGCTCAAACCGAAACTCCCGTTTCAAACAACCAATGCACCAACGAAAGGCCAGTAAAGAAAGTTGGCGATCAGAAACAATTAAGAAACAGAAAATTACGAGAATTTTCTTTTGCCCTTCACTCATTTCTTTTAGTTCATGTACCTATTCGTAATTTGTAGATTTGGCATTGAGATAAAAAGTAGTTACATAAATTGAATCTCAACAAAATATTTTTTACTCAAGTACGCCAAGACAATCACGATATCAAGCGGCCTATCAGCCAAATGGGCTTCATCTTATTTAATCAAATTTGACAAGTACTCTTCGCTCACCGATAAAACAGGATTGTGACGACATTTATAGTATCTAACGTCGTTACGCTTGAACAAGAATCCTAAACAAGCAATTCTCATTGCAGACAATCATTATAATGGGGATTTAAGGATCATATAATAGAGGTTAAAGTATGAAATTGCTGTTTTATTGTAATAGGTACTTCAGATTGACATAGAACCTTTATGGTTTGAGATTTAAAAGTGACGCTTTTTACACATAGTACCTATATAGTTCTTCTTTTAAAAAATGTGCAACATTCGATTATCGACTTTCAGATGTCTACTATATCCCAGCAGATGTCTACTGTGCCGAACTCCGAACAATGATAGCAAAACTAGCAGTGAAACAGCCCGACTCATGAATCGATCTTCACCATTATTGCTCCACGATAACGCGAGACCTGATACAGCACGAGAAACCGTTTTAACTCCACAGGAAATGCAATTAGAAACCATTCGTCACTCTTCGTATTTGCCCATCGGACTACCATGTTTTTCGTGATTTGGACAATTTTCTACGTGTTAAAAACTTTTTCTCAGGAGGCAGTATAAAATGTTTTCACACAGTTTGTCACATCTAGATCACCACAGTTCTATTGCAAAGGCATAAATGGATATGCTAATGCTTCCTATTAGATGGCAGCAATGTATAGATAATAATGATAATTATTTTGATTACATATGTTAAATAAATAAAAAAATTTTCACTACAATCGGCAATTTCATACTTTAACCCCTTATATTATTATTTTTACACATCACTGCCAAAATAGCTTGCACGGAAAAAAGAATATAGGAAGTTCATAATATCAGTGTTAGGAAAATAACCTAACCTAACGTTTGCTGAGAACTTTCCCTTATCGCGAATCGCGCTGCTGCCTCGTTTGTTCTAGTTATTAAACAATCCTTCAATGTTTTAAAGCATTAATATCTCTTTCTTTATTGTTTTTTAACATTTGTATTGTTATTTTTTCTTTTCTTTATATATATAATGTTAATTGTTCATATCTATTGTACTTGTAAAATATTTGGTGGCAGTTTTTCGCAAACAAAAAATTATTATTATTATTAATAATAATATTATGAATTTTCATAACGATAGTATAACGTCATATCATTTTCGTCTTTTAAATAAGACTACATAATATGTAGTGTTAATAATAGATACGAAAATTAGTGTTAAATTACGATTTAATGATTTTGTGTACTTGCTTGCGGAGTGGAACTTAAAAATGAGTGTTTCTAAATGATATTTAACATATTATATTAGCTACACCTATAATTATATAATGTGCAACGTTACCTAATCTAAGTCCCAGATGTATGAGTGAATTAATCGGCCGAGTGCTGGACCTACACCGCGATAAATAACTCGTCGATAATTCCGTTGCCAATTTCGTTCCATGTTCAATCACCGCCTGAAACACAAAATAGATACATTGTTTGTTAAATTTCAAAGCACTTTTTTAAAGTAAATGTTATTAATATTTCTCATTTATAATAAGGCACGAACACGAACGACGCGAATAATCAAATTCAATGTTACTTCTAAGTATCCATCCCTAGTCTGTGGTTGGTTACTTCTAGACACATTGTGACATTAAGAGAAACTCAGCACTTCATGGCTCTTTATGGTGTGTACAGATTGGTGAAACGTAAGATGAAATGGACGTAGTTCCTGAAAAACGTTCCAAGCCACAAACATCACATTTTAAGGAATTCGTGTTTAAAGATTAATAAATAGTGTATTCCATACATGTGGTTTGGGCTACTAAGTCATGGTGACATTTAAAGAGTGATAGTAGGGCTGCCATTTTTTTGTCAGTTCGTTAATATGAATCACGTGACCAGTTTTGTGTTCTTAACTCAATTTCGACATGTTTGTGGTTTGAAACGTTTTTCTGGAATTACGTCCAAATGTATCATGCAATGAAAGAATTCGCCGAACACATCGTTGCAATGTATCTTGAAAGGCAACACACTTTGTAACAAATTCTCATATTTTGGACGTCTTGTGTGCGCAAAGCGAGCATTACAAGCCGCTCGCGGAGCGACCCGTTATTTGACAGTTTTTCGAACGTTCGCGACTGAATGGCGAAAATAGACATATGCGGGAGGTTTGTAGTGAATACGCGGTATTAGCGCGTTAAGCGTCCACAGTTGCAGCGAACATGCAAGGAAGGGATACATTTAATGTTACATTTCACCAGTCTGTACTTACCTTTACGTTTGTGTTTTATTTGTTACTCTGCCGTTGCACTCGGATAAAACCTGAATAATGTGAACCGTTTAAAAAATAAATTATGTGTCAGATGTATCTATAAGATTTACAGCTTCAGTGGGCATCGAAACCGCTATACTCCTGAACCGATAAACAGACTCTCACACTCTTCGAGGCTTCGAATGCAATTTTAGCAATTTTTGTGCAGTGCCGTCTGTAATTTAATCGCCAATCTATATACCACTAACTGCCTAACAAATAGCAGCCTCTAATAATGCTGCGAATAATGAAACTGTAAATGAAAATGTATAATTGTACATATACAAGAGATTCAAGTCAGATATTTATTGGAACTCGAATCCACCACAACCTATGGAAAAGTTATACCTGAGAAGAATGGCCGAGCAACTTATCGGAATATTTTTTAAATATAAGTTCATTCGTTCGTCAACGAACCCCCATTTAACCCATTCCCAACTAACCAGCGATGTGTTCGTATCAGAAATACTGAATAAAAAATTTTTTGTTAAAATAATGTCGAACGGCTGTGAAACAGCTACGCACGAAACACGTAACAATTTCCATGGAGAATAACATTAATAACGAAAACAAGTCGGGTATAAGATATTTATATTATGACAAAACGGCAAGTTGAATAATTCATAACAGTTCCGTCTACATTTTCAATTTAGTCTGAGTGAGAATCACTACGCAGACAGGTAAACAGTCAAACGTAATAAGACTACAACGTCGAAGATTAAATAAGTTGTAGGGAGTAAAATAGTACTGCACGTTTCATACTAAACTAAATTTAAATTTTTACTTAGGATTTGCCTCTTATTACGAAGTATTTACATCCTCTTTGGTGAACGACTTTCGAAAATCGTTGAACTTACATTTTATCATATATATAAAATTCTCATGTTTAACACCATGAGGTGTTAAACATTGAACTCCTCCGAAACGGCTTGACCGATTCTTATGAAATTTTGAGTGCATATTGGATAGGTCTGAGAATCGGGTAACACGAAATTTTTTTTTAAATTTGTTTGATTTTGTTATGAGTGTGCATTAAAAATACATACAACTTCAAATTTTCACCCATCTACGATCAACAGTTACTCTTGTATCGCAATTTTAATATCGGCAATACAACGTTTGCTGGGTCAGCTAGTTAATTTATAAAATACTAATTCAATATTAGCACAATAATATATTGATAAAAATAATCCTGTAATAATTTGACTTATTAAACATAATCCTAATTAAGATCCAAAATTTCATAATGAGGAAATATTAATTGATGGTCTCGATAAATCAATTAATGCTCCATTTAAAATTTTAATTAATGGATGAGTTTTTCGCAAAGGTTTAAAATTATTTATCATTAGTTAAATGATCGTAAAGGGCCAAGAAAAATATTTGTGATTTTGTATACGGGGTGAGAAACGAAAATACAAATACATTATACTCCTTTTGAGCGTGCATTGTACAAAGTATTCTTCATTTATAACTAGTTGACCCGACAGACGTTCTGTTCATTATAAAAAAAAACTCGTGAGGGTAATAATGTTCTTTTTATGAATTGAAATGTCACTATCACAATGGATAATCGAAGTAAATAAAGTTCTCGCGCACGTAGCGGTAATCGTCAGTCACAATCGTATACACTATCCATCGACATAGAAGATGGATTCTAATCGTTCATAAATTTAATTTATGACAAAACTTAAGATTTATCAATCTACATAAAAATAATGTGATAGATAGTAACAACAGTGGTTAATCTACCATCTATTATTTAAAATTAAGTTTTTTTTAACTCCTGAGAAAGTTAGAAAGAAATAAAAATTCTAATTAGGTATTCATTTTATACTACTCTTTCAATTCGATTTCTGAACGATGAGGGACACATCAAAGGAAAAACAAAATAATTGTTGTTTTTATTTAATTCCAAAACAATTCATATTTATTCACCTTTTAAACTTTCTCTGGACTTCCACAAATAATTCAAGACCAAAATAAGCCAAACCGGTCCAGCCGTTCTCGAGGTTTAGCGAGACTAACGAACAGCAATTCATTTTTATATACAGGGTGTCCCAAAGTTATGGGCCATGAAGGGAAAGTACCATAAATATCGAAGATAGGCTATTTTAATGAAAGAAGACTATGTCATTTTTAAAAGTTAGTAATTCTGCATTAATAGATTTTCTAAAAATTACTTGCCTCGTCTGGGAATCGAACCGACTTAAATGTAAAAAAAAAACACCCCTACTCTTATGATGCCAATCGAAAGACTGGCCAAAAAGTAATAACTCTTCTTAAGTAACATAGTATTTTAAAAGAAAGTAGTCAATTAAGTGGGTATTACTTGTAAATTAATTAATTACATGCTTAAAATGTGATATCTCTTGTCTTACGCAAATCGCCAATCTTTTAATGAGTCCGCTGCCTGTTGATTTTCTTATCATTTTATGGTGAATACTCGATATGATATATCAGAATTCTGTTTATAACTCGCCCACGTTCTAGTATCGCTTTTTGTATAGCATATCTTTCACGTATCCCCAAAAGAAGAAATCTAATGGTGTAAGGTCCGGGGATCCAATCGGTCCATTCGTACCAATCCAAGTAGGAAAACATTCATTTTACGTTGTTCCTTTCTTTTAAAATACTATGTTACTTAAGAAGAGTTATTAGTTTTTGGCCATTCTTTCGATTGGCATCATAAAAGTAGAGGTGTTTTTTTTACATTTCAGTCGGTTCTATTCCCAGACGAGGCAAGTAATTTTTAGAAAATCTTTGAATGCTTCTGCATTCAACTTCTGTACTAACTTTTAAAAATAACATAAAGTATTCTTTCAGTAAAATAGCCTATCTTCGATATTTAAGGTACCTTCCCTTCATGTCCCATAACTTTGGGACACCCTGTATATAGATAGATAGACTAGCTGACCCGACAGACGTTGTTCTGTTCATTATAAAAAAAACATCGTGAGGGTGGAATACTATGTTACTTAAGAAGAGTTATTAGTTTTTGGCCATTCTTTCGATTGGCATCATAAAAGTAGAGGTGTTTTTTTTACATTTCAGTCGGTTCTATTCCCAGACGAGGCAAGTAATTTTTAGAAAATCTTTGAATGCTTCTGCATTCAACTTCTGTACTAACTTTTAAAAATAACATAAAGTATTCTTTCAGTAAAATAGCCTATCTTCGATATTTAAGGTACCTTCCCTTCATGTCCCATAACTTTGGGACACCCTGTATATAGATAGATAGACTAGCTGACCCGACAGACGTTGTTCTGTTCATTATAAAAAAAACATCGTGAGGGTGGAATTTCGTAAAATCCATTCTTAGCTGACCTCTGTTCCAGAGATATCGTGATGAGTGACTATATACGTGGAAATATATATATAGATAGCGCTATCTCGACAACTAACGTTAAATTTGGCGAGTACAAATTGTTAAGCTTTTATTTTGTATACATACTGTATCATTAAATAAATAAAAAAATACCAAACAAGCCCCATTTTACACGCTTCATATTAGCTTCACTTGTATGTTTGTTTGTATGTATGTTTGTAACCGACTCCTTTAGACGCGATTTTGACCCACTTTTCATTATTTTTATAATATCTTAAAAATCACCCCACGCTTTTTTATAACGAAATATATTTTTTTACACTACTTTCAATTTAAATTCATTAAAATATATTTTCTATTTTTTAGTTGAATGTAAATGTAAAGCGTGTTTTTAGTGTTTTTAAACTATTATTCATCTTTCTTTATTTTGAGTTCTGTTTCCGGTTATTTTTCTATAGAATAGAATTATAGTTAAGATAAGTTAATTTGTAAGTTGATTAATACTACGTAGCCTTCTTCTTGAAATTGAAGAATTAATATTTTGTGAATTTTTTTTTAAATCTTTGTTTAGTTAATTTTTTTTTAATTAAATCATAAGATCATATAACGTGCCCACTTTAGTATAAATATTAAAAGGAATTCAATTGCAATATTTTCTTTGACGCATTTAGAAAAATAGTCATAATTTCTCGTACAACTCTGAAAGAGCGGCGTCACTCACAGCACGAATCTATCATAAATCACGTTTTTTGTTTACAATAACTTAGCTTGTTTATCTAGCAACCCGTAACACAAACCGCATAATGATAACTCAAGTATTATAAACACAAGTGGGTATCACGTGACAAGTGGCCGCGCCGGGTTTGGCGCCAAAAGAGCTCAGTATGTAGCTTCTGCGGGCGCGCGGGACGAGTTAACATATCAGAGGTTAAACTTTGTATGTCATCGAGAGAATTCTCCATAGACACTCCCGTTATAAATATGCTACTATACCTATTGTGTTTCGATCATGTTCGATAACCGATCAATGACAAAGCATCAGGCACAATAAATTACACACACAATAATAATGTTTATGTATGTTTCGATATCAGCGCGCTATCATCGGCGGGTTGCACAACAGATTTCTAAATAGAAACCTTTGTTTGAATGATGTTAACAATAATATAATCAGCATACGAGTATATATTATTTGTGTCACACTGTAATTTCCATCGCCAAATCTCTAATACTTTCTAATTAAGCATTCGCGTTATAAAAACGACAGATTATTTCAAGAATCTACAAAAATTTTGATTAATTAATAGCATAACTTCGGAATACCTAATCTATAGACCAATAAAATATTCATTTAATTATATTGTGTAATATAACACAAAGTTACAACAGTTAAATGAGATCTTATTAAATTTATTATAATTTGAGACTTATCTGTTGACGTACACGAGGTATTTGTCAGATTTTCCTGTATTATTATCTTGTGTACTTTACAAAGTATTACACTTCTAATTACTGGAAAAAGAAGAATGAAGTTAATTTGTACAAATGAGTGTTTATTTCAATAGGATAATAATAACAATAATCACTGATACTACCTTAATGCTTAGTAGCAACGCTTCATCTACAACAAGTTTAGAGATATCTTCTACACCTACAAAACTATGAGACTGTTCTAGGTCTACTCGGCATAGCTGTTGTGTTCAAAACAATTTTTGCAAGGTATTATTATTTATAAATACACTAGCTGATGCCCGCGACTTCGTCCGCGTAGATAAACCCTTTATCTAAATATCTATCTTTTAAAATTAATAAGCAAGTTTGGGATTGAAGATTATCTCATGTCCTATTCCAATTCCGGTTCCCTAATTCGCTCCCGTTCCACACATATTATATGAATCTTACTTCGAGCAACATTGCTATGGCAAAATAAACCTACTATTTATATTGTTATAGCTCAACGACGTAAATTTCAGTTTTCTCGCGTGAACCATGGATTTTTCTGTCCTTTGTCCTTTCCCAAGCTTCAGTCTATCGGTGTACCAAATTTCATCAAAATCGGTTCAGTAGCTGCGGCGTAAAAGCGTAACAAACAAACTTACACTCACATTTATACTATTAGTAGGGATGAGATCATACAATTATTTTATTTGCACTACAGTTTAACATCCGGAAGATAAGAATTGTTAAAACGAACTCATCACTCAGAAGGAAACATAAATTAAGTTTATTGTCATTGAGATAAGTTCAAAGTGGATTCAATTGTGTGAGAAAGAAGAAAGCGCAATACATGGAACTGTCTGGAAGTCTGAAATATAAATATGTTTGAAGAAGTGAACAGCCCATATTACTCGCTGATTCCCCACAAAGACAAACATCAAATACTTGTGGATAGCTATCTATTGGATAGGTCTTCAAAAATTATATTGAGGTTTCTAATATCATTCTTTTCTAGACTGAATAGTTTGCGCGAGAGACACTTCCAAAGTGGTAAAATGTGTCACCCCCCTGTAAATTCTTAAGTGATGATGATTTTGAGCCAAGATTTTTTTTAAGACCTTCTCCATTTAAATATTTTAACATTAGTTTCCTTTCTATATAACTTTTATGTTACTTGCTGCTACGGAACCCTTCATGGGCGAGTCCGACTCGCACTGGGCCGCTTTTTAAATAATGTACCCCGCTCATTGAAACTCAAAAAAAAATAGGTTCCGGATAAATAATCACTAACATACGAAACACGCTGCATCTAATGATATAAGTACTACTCCGATCGGTTCAGTAGTTTGACCGAACGAAAAACCCTGCTCTCCATTTATTAGTATTGATAATATTTTGGCCGGTACAATTGAATGGCCTACTCTATAATATAAATAAGGCAAACTCAAGGCTGTCGACGGTTCATATGATCGCTTGCCGGTATCAACGAATTAGCCACAGGACATGAAACTCAACAATAACGTATGGAACCACCACAATCTTACAATTTTCGCGAGTGCAGGAGTGACTACATCTACTACTGTCAAATGAGAAATTTTCTGAATTGTACTAAAACCTGTGAAAAAACACATTTTATGATGGTCCGCTATTATTTTAATAAAATTAAATAGCGTGTTTACCCATTTTTGTGATAATGTTTCACTTAGAGATCTCGCGTCGTACTGACAACGCCATATGGCTTACTGAGGCTATTAGGCTCAGTACGTAGCTAGAAAGGGCCCCACCGCACTGGTTACGGGTCCAGTGGTTAATTGTGTCAAGCCTACCGGTCGTCCTATGTACTGTTACCTGTCGCGGTGCAGTTCACATTCGTCATGATAGATTATATTGTATCCATGACACTGACATTTAACTAATGTTTTACTACTCATTGTTGTTTTGAGCATGGTTAGAGCAACTTCAACCCTCGATAGACCGCGGGCGCAATATAATTCGTGTTATAAAAATAAATTAATAATACTATTGACACACTCTTAGACAAATTATCTTGCCACAAACAAGGCATAGCCTGTAGGTACCGTGGGTACAAGACAACGATATATTTAACATAAAAACATATAAACATTAATGACTCTTAAACAAACATTCAATATATAAATGATTGCACTTACCGGGATTCGAACCCGGGACCTCTAGCTCAGTAGGCAGGGTCACTAAACACGGTCGTCAGACTTAACAACAATATTAAAGACAGCATGTTATACCGTATGCGTTTTGCCACCATATACTCACCCACCTCACTAACGTGGATGCGTGTAACGTGTAAAGATGCGTGTAAGCTGCTTAGCTATCAGAAATTATGGCAATGTTCCTTGACTGGTAATTCCTGTCGAGGTTGATTTGTAGGCACCTGTCTAGTGCATATGCTTTCGCCTGGTATATAGTTGCTACTTAAGGCTTCATGGTAATTGATTGCTGGGCCGAAAACTCCAACACCGGTACCGCCTTCAGTCCTGGGGCCACCCCTGTACCACTTTATGGTATGACTATTTAGGTTTACCGTGGTATCGCAGTAGTCTTCCTTGTTGCTGATATTTAGCCTGAGTTTCCGCTCAAAGCAAAATATTGGGGGAATTTTGTCTTGTGGCATAAACCAGGTGTGTGTGGCCTTTGCCAATAGCTTAAACACACGTTCTAATCCCGTTTTTTTTAAATCTTATTATAGCCATTCTGGCAGCAGTTGTAACTGCAATATGCAGAGGTGGAAGATCTAATATCACCTCCATGGCTGCTGCTGGGCAGGATTTCATAGCGCCTGTAACACAGACGCATGCTAGCCTTTGCAGTTTTGTAAGGCATAGTTTCACCGCTACGCACACACCACACAACCGTATGTGATAATGGGCCTAGCCACCAATAGATACATTTCACGAAGGATTCCGGGGGAAAGCCCCAGTTCCTTCCAGCTAAACGTCTGCAGATCATGAGTGCCCGGGTGGCTTTAGATGACACCTCCTGCACGTGGCAACCCTACTTAGGTGTTCATTAGCAATGTCATAGAGTAAAACCTCACCTGGAAACATTGCAACAAACGCAACTGTGCCCCGGAAAACCGCAACAGCCTCTCGAAGATATCCAACTCGGTCAGTTCCGCACCCAGGATACACAGTCTCTTCTCCTGGAGCATCTGCAATAACGTGAACTGTTACTCAAAGTTAACTTTATTCAATCAGGCGTAAACTAAGCGCTTTTGAATCGTCGAAATTAATGACTTTACCATATTATGTTCGTAAAAATTTGAACTCGTGAGAAGAACATAATATAAGAAACTCAACGTAGTGGACCTTTCTATCAAATAGAGTATTTTACAATGGCTGTAATATACATAACACATTAGTTTGTAAGGTGCTGCATCAAATATATGAGTCATGTTTAAATAATATAAACTATTTCATAAGAAGTTATTAAAATAATAATAATAAAATTCATAAAAAGCTATTAAACAGTATTGATTTTTTTTTATGAAAATAAGGGACGAGACGAGCAGGTCGTTCAGCTGATGGTAATTTATACGCCCTACCCATTACAATGCAGTGCCACTCAGGATTCTTGAAAAACCCAAAAAAAATCTGAGGGTCACTACAATTACGCTCGTCACCTTGAGACATAAGATGTCAAGTCTCATAACATAACTGCTTCACGGCAGATATAGGCGCCGTTGTGGTAACAATAATCTAGCCGGCATCCTGTGCAAAGCAGCCCCCTACTGGTTTGGTCTGCAAGTTGCAACACCAGAAAAAACTAAATGAAGGTTTACGGTGTTTGAGCAGCAGGGCAACTTTTTTGATAAAGCCTATGTCGTACCTGGAAATAGATGTGGCGTGACCGTTCTATACTTGGCGACGGTGTCTGAACGTAGCTATTTATTACAAGTATGATGCAATTTGTAATCTTTGTCAACACACCACAACCTACGTTTTGTTTTTATGCTCAGAAGGCACACCGGATAATACAACATTTGTATAGGTGCATGTATAACTTATATTCTTTAATGTGTCGTGTGACTGATAATTGCAGAATATTAATGTAACTTACTCATGTAAGTGTTTTGTATGAAAATAAGGGACGAGACAAGCAGGACCTTCAGCTGATGGTAATTGATACGCCCTGCCCATTATGATGACGTTCAGGATTCTTGAAAAACCCAAAAATTCTGAGCGGCACTACAATTGCGCTCGTCACCTTGAGACGTAGGATGTTAAGTCTCATTTGCCCAGTAATTTCACTAGCTCCGGCGCCCTTCAGACCGAAACACAGTAATGCTTACACATTACAGCATCACGGCAGAAATAAGCGCCGTAAAACGCCCAGCAGACCGATAGGTCTGTACACATACATAGTTTAAATTGAATATGGGAAATAAACGAAATAGACGAAATCTTAACGCAAAGAACCTATACCTAAAAACTGTTTTGGGAATAACGAAACGACTCCATTGTTCACTCTGTCACGTTCACGTGCGAGTTAATTATAATACATATATAATAAACTATTAATTTAAACAAAAACTGTAGCATCTATAACAATAAGATACTTCAAACGAGATAATGGTATAATATATAATAATATATTTACATATTATATTCCTGATAATATTCTTGCTTCTCTACAAATCTATATTGCAAGACGATTATCAAAAGTGTTAAGTAATTATAATTGATACTAAGTTGCGCGCCACACGGCTTCTATTGAGGAGTTAATTGTCTTTATTGATGTCAACGGCTTACCAAATAGTTATTTGAATTCGACAGAATGATTTTCCTTTTGTTTTATGTAAATATGTAAAAAAATTATGTCACTAATATAGAACACTTCATAGAGCGTCTGAAGCTAGAATTATAAAAATTGAAAGAGCTTTACGCAAGCTTTTTCCAAGAAGTAAATTGTATACATATTTAGTGTCATAGGTACTTAATTCAAGTACTTAAATAAAAAAAAAGTTGAAGTTCGCAAACATCAAACACTTTTCACAGGAATTGCAAAACTATTCGTATGTGATACAATTTTATTTCTATGATTTCTTTGAGTTCATTGACAAAGTATTCCAAATATAGGATTAAGCTCATCAACATAGACTTCACCACCATCACGTGAACTGTCGAGGAAATCCAGCTCCTTGACAACACTGATATAGTAAGAAGACTAAAACGAACAATACCTTTTGAGTTGGTGTAGTGCTAGTGAATTACTGTCTTATTCATAATCACTTAGCGGAGATTTAAAACATCGCTAATAATATACGCTTGTTAAAAAATGGTATTCATAATCGCATATTAGAGCTAAAACGCTCATTATCTCTTCGATAAAGCTGACGTGACTTATAGTAGCCAGGACCCTTCTTTATACCTATTCTAAGTACTCGAACGCAAAAAAAACATGACCGACATCGATCAGCTGTTCGTTAAATAATGTGATAAATAACTTCCCGCTCTAAGTTGTTGGAAATCCGTCATAGATTGACAACCGACAGACTTCAAAACTTTGATTTTTGAAGTTTGAAATTATTTTGACATCGACTTTGGACAACTGACATACCATTGACATTGAAAAGATGTCTATTTCCATTGACAGTTCCTCGTTCATTAGTTAAAATCATATTTTTACTATAGAGACGTATTAGTTATGGAAGATTTATCTAACGAATATGAATAAGGAATTTTATCGAACGTTCGATAGGCCTATAACACGTTTTAACTAATATAGCTTTATACCTTCGAAAAGCGTTTTATTATAAGGCAGTTAGTGTAATACAATATAAAAATAGTGACATTATAAAAGACACGTGTACAAAGTGACTTCCCCTTAATAGAGACATTCAGAAATGTGTTAATGGACACATTCTTATAAGTTAAAGTAGAATTACTTATTTGTCTAAGTTAAGGCTAGATTGTAATGCAAGTGGGGCAACATTATAATAACTGTATTATAGTGTTCCCTAAAGTAAAGAAAAAAATATGTTTTCTACACCACTACAATATATTATAACAAAATATTCTCGCTAGAGAGAGTTCAACCTTTTTGAAAATGGTGGTAGTAAATTACATATTTGATAATCCAAAGTTTACGAATAGTGAGATATACAAAAATTTTAATTATCTAATTATCTGCCACTCATATTAGTTGTACTAATAATATTTAACAAAAGTAAGCGAATGGAAACTTCCACACTCGTGGTGAGCAATATAATCAATCACTCCATTTAATGTGTACATAATATTCCATTCAGATCAACACGTTAAAACCCCAAGTTGACAAAATAATGTTGATAATAATTCTCGGAAAAGTATATGAATATATTTATTTATGTTCATTTCATATTCAATACGTCGCGTCGATAAATAGTTTTGTTTTGAATAAGTATGTCCCCAGTTCCGTACTGATGAAATAACAAAACAAGACATTAGGACCAGTGAGAGGCTCCTTTGCACAGGAGGCCGGCTAGATTATGGGTACCACAACGGCGCCTATTTCTGCCGTGAAGCAGTAATGTGTAAACATTAATGTGTTTCAGTCTGAAGGGCACCGTAGCTAGTGAAATTACTAGGCATTGGGGCATGGCGTATTAATTACCATCAGCTGAACGTCCTGGCCGCCTCGTCCCTTATTTTCATAAAAAAAAGAAAAAAAAACATTCAATGGAACGATATATTATTATAGAATGATGTAAAGCGAAAAGATACATAATTATTATATTATATGCGCTAAAAATTAGTTTTCAATGGCTGCATATAATACTCAGTTGACTCAGCATTGGACCGATGTTTACCCCCGCAGTAAAATATTATAAAGTAAAATTTATAAGATGTAATATGGATGTTTGTTTCCGAGTCATGGATGTTTAAATGTATTTATGTATGTATATATGAGTTTATGTATGTTTAAGTAAGTAAGTATATTGTAAGTTACGAAATAATTAACGACGACCGATATAGCCGAATGGTTAGTGACCCTGACTACTAAGCTAGAGGTCCCGGGTGGGAATCCCGGTAAGTGCATTAAATATATGATGAATATGGATGTTTGTTTCCGAGTCATGGATATTTATATGTATTTTTAAGTAAGTATATTGTATTAAATATATCATTGTCTTGTAACCCATAACACAGGCTATATATGCTTAACTTGGGGCAAGACAATTTGTGTAAAAAGTGTGTCAATATTATTATATATTATAAGAATTAGACTCGATTAAACGTTGAGTAGGTATACTGTTTTAGTATGAGGTAGTTTGGGGCCTTTAAATAGCAGTGTGTGAACGTCATGCGGTTAATTTTTCCCAGGATTTCAATACACTTGTCCAACCTGGTCTCACAATTTCGTCACGAAAAACAAACCATCGACTGATATTTACCTATTTAAAATTCTCCTCTACAATAGTTATGCATATTATATTGGAACTTTTCCAAATACTATATTTACTTTGTTTGATTTAAATATATTTTTGTTTTATAATGAAAACGTGACCGCTCACGCGTAGGTACATGGATACGTGTATACACCGTGCTGAACAGATATAATATATTCAATTCCAATTAGAATATTATTCTTAACTATTATAGTCAAATTATAAGAACATGTTTTATTGACACACTTTTACACAAATTATCTTGCCCCAAACTAGGCATAGCCTGTACTATGGGTACAAGACAATAATATATTTAATACAATATACTTACTTAAAAATACATATAAATATCCATGACTCGGAAACAAACATCCATATTCATCATATATTTAATGCACTTACCGGGATTCCCACCCGGGACCTCTAGCTTAGTAGTCAGGGTCACTAACCATTCGGCTATATCGGTCGTCGTTAATTATTTCGTATCTTAATTAATTGGTTGGCGTATTGCCAACATTTTACAGAAATGAATCTTCCTCAGTATGATCCGTTTTACAGAAATGAATCTTCCTCAGTATGATCCGGACGACTTGCTTTGGCAGCACCGGATACACAGGTCACAGCCGGATAATAGAGGAAAAGTGACTAGGGCAGGGCACAGTTATAGCGTAGTTAGTTTATATTCTAATACTTTAAATTATTTTTTATTCGTTGGCGAAAATTCTCTCTGGTATTCGAAATTCGAAAATCAGTTAAAGATAATAATTGAAATTAAAAATAAACATCATTTTTTGCCTTATCGACGATTAATGAAAATTTATTTAAAATTAACAAAAAACTTATATTTCAAATTGAAAAATAGAATAATTTTATCGAATTAATGTATTGTCATCGGTCCTCGATAAATCTACGTATGGTTGAACGAAATCTGGCCGTTTAAAGTGGGTCAAAATCGCGCCCAAATGAGTCGGTTACAAACAAATATACAAACAGGTGAAGCTAATAAAAGGCGTGTAAAAAGACTCCTGATGTTTAGTGAAGCACTTATCTGGCAATTCACGGTAAAGATTTTATAGTTATAGTATCTGTTGTAACTTGTAGGGCACGTGAATAGCGTAGGTAGGGCTCAATGTCGGCCAATCGATGTGGGCCATCAGAAGTCAGAACGTGCCGGGTGTTACATAACAAACGATACACGGCCAATAGTCCAATAGATACTTTCATCAACGCCGTTGCTAATTATTGGACTTATTTTAACTGTTGACTGAGATTTAACGAATTTACTTACAACGAGAAATTGTAAGAGAAGGAAACACGACCTTACACGAAAACAATAATAGGATCGAATAAGGAACGCTTCTTCAGATCACGTAAAGAGAAGAAAGTAAGCCAATAGGAATATGTTGGGTTCGCGATGGGAAATGCGAAGAGACGAATCAAAAATCATTGTAACATAATCTATCCTTTCCAGTGTAAACGAGGCGCGATAGATTAAGAAAGATAAACTTGAATATTAAATTAATTACACAGATGAGTCGTAAATCGTACTAAAGCGAATTAAAAAAAATATAATAAATAGATACCTATAAGTTAAAATACGTTCGAACATTTAATAATAAGTCAATATCACCTAGTATCATAATATATCATACTCCATGCCATTGTTCACATTTGGGATTCAAAACATGTGAGCGATGTGATAAACAGCTGTTCCGCAAACACACAAGGCATTATGAAATGTATCGCATTCGACAATAGATACCATATTGGGGTACACGACAACGTCAGTCACTGAGCTGGCCCAAGGTCGGTGAATCGCTAAGATTTGGGTGATTTTGTTTTAGTCTGTATAACACGCACCATTGTTCAACAAGCGTTATAATAAATTATCTAAACAAGTTTTTTCGACAAAAATTGTTGCTTCTCATCGGCAATTACCAATTACCAACTGAGATTTTTACATTATACGGTAAATGGTCGGCTAAGTCGAGTTAGTAACCCCCTTATTCATAATAGTCTCCTGACTTAAAGCATTGCTAATGCTCACTCTGTCTTCTTCTATTGACCTAAGTGAGAATGAGAAAAAACACTCCTTAGCGGCTGTTTAAAGTTAGCGGACCATTATGAATAAGGGGGTAAGTCTTTTGTGGAGCGATGTTTATGCTTTTACAATAACGTTCCAGAATAATTTCAAAACAAATGTATTAATTACGATATTCAAAAGAATTGTCTTTAACATAAATGACTTTCGTAATGATACCACAGATGGGGAATGGAGCGACCGGCCTCAGGCTATTAAATAATAAGATATATATTTTTTATGAAAAAAAAAGAAGGCTGCCGAGTGTGTTGCGCCCATTTTTCTCAGGTCTGAGGCATACTTTTTGGAATGGGTGGTAGTTTTTGGCGTTCAATAAGTGGTATCAGATCCTTTTTTGGATAAATATATTTGAATTTGTATCTTGATTGAATTTGTAGATCCCATTTAGTATAATTACTTATAGACTGAATTTGTAGATCCCATTTAGTATAATTACTTATAGATTGAATTTGTAGATCCCATTTAGTATAATTACTTATAGACTGAATTTGTAGATCCCATTTAGTATAATTACTTATAGATTGAATTTGTAGATCCCATTTAGTATAATTACTTATAGATTGAATTTGTAGATCCCATTTAGTATAATTACTTATAGATTGAATTTGTAGATCCCATTTAGTATAATTACTTATAGATTGAATTTGTAGATCCCATTTAGTATAATTACTTATAGATTGAATTTGTAGATCCCATTTAGTATAATTACTTATAGATTGAATTTGTAGATCCCATTTAGTATAATTACTTATAGATTAAATTTGTAGATCCGATTTAGTATAATTACTTATAGATTGAATTTGTAGATCCCATTTAGTATAATTACTTATAGATTGAATTTGTAGATCCCATTTAGTATAATTACTTATAGATTGAATTTGTAGATCCCATTTAGTATAATTACTTATAGATTGAATTTGTATATCCCATTTAGTATACTTACTTATAGATTGAATTTGTAGATCCCATTTAGTATAATTATTAATTACAGATATTCATGTATTTTCTGCGCAGCCAATTAAATGAATTAGAATTATTTAAATTAATAAGATAATTAAGCATGTAAATATTCTACAAATTCCAACCGCATAATTATTCATTAATTACTAAATTAATTTTTCTTTAAACATGGCTCAGTGCTAGTTATACAGAATTTTATGAGATTAAGTACCTACCTACTCAGCAGGTAGATTAAAAAGTTTCTAAAAAAGCTATTTTTTGGAAACTTGATAAATACTTATATTAAAGTATAAATTCAGTGTATTTTTTTTATTAAATTGAAAAAGATAAAAATAAAAAAGCAATAAACTTGGTTATTTGAATTTTTCACATAAATCTTGAGGTAATATGAAAAAGTGCAAGTCATTTAAGTGTAAATGTTTTTACTATATATACAACTTTGCTTATTTAAAATTTTTCCATAGGGTCGTGGTCTCGCCGGAAATCGATATTTCGTTTATCACCATTATATCCCCCCCTCTTTTTTTCCACTTCCCGACCCCAGATCTCCCATTATTTATTTTTGTTTCATTTTTGTAATATTCTCTTTCTTTTCCAATGGGTTTCATCCTACAATTTTTTTTTTATTTCAAAAATGATCGATCTTGGTCTATTTACAAATAAAATTATTAGTCCGGCTGTCAGTCTGTGCACTCGCCTTCACGTTTCAGAAAAATATGCGCAACGAAATAAAACTTTCTGAATATGTAAGTCTCCATTTATTTTCAGAATCATGATTTTATTATTATTTTTTTATTACACTAAATTATAGATATTTATCGATATCCTCTAACAGCACTGCTTTGACAAAAATCTAAACGACCGCGACCTAACTACTTGTACTATTATATATTATAAGTAATATTCTTTGACTACGCGATTAACAAAATTCGATATTTTATTTATACCGCCATCTAGCAGTTAGTGGAATACTACAATCATCTGGTTTTCTTTTTAATGCGAGGTGTGAACTTTTAGATTTTCTAAATTATTTAATAGTACCTTTTATTTGTTTCAATGGCTTCATTATGATATAACATACTAAATTGGTACTTGATTCTACAAATTGCTACTCCATGTGATATAATATTTTCATCTTATAGTTTTAGTCCATAGATAAATTGTTAGTTAAGTTTAACTAACTATATTCTCATTAAACCTATTGCCACTTACTTGAGAAATTAACATTTTTAACAATTAAGGTAGGTACTTACAAACAATGATTTTGGTAGGTTTAAAATGCATTACAATGATAGGCAAATACTTATATAAAAGATAAAAAACTTATGTTATTGCAACGTTTCATAATTATTAAGTATAAGTTAAGGTTTTGGCATTTCTTATTTCTGAGGGTAGGTATATATATTCTGAGCTCCCTCAGTTATTTTTTCTTTTATAAAATAGTTATGTATTCCATTGTTCAAGTGCAACTTTGTACCTACTCCATGTATGAATAACAGAAGTAAGAAGTCCAAAAAATGTTTATAAAAGTATAAATGTGTTTACAAAATACATCATAAACCTTTTTTCTCATAAAAATATACTTAGGTTATTAATAACCTAGCAAAATAGACAACGTCAACTGTCAAAACCACAGACTAACAAAATATTGTTTGGCGGGAAAACAACAACATAAGTGGTATGTTTAGTAATTATTATCACTTGCGATATTGATTTTTCACTGGCATTGTTTAATTTCTCACTACCACTTAAATCAATTAAAAGTAAGAAATAAACACGTCGATGTAGGTGTGAAATAAAATGCTATGCACACACTTGAATACAGCCCCTTTGCCGTGCAACGATAAAAAAGTAACTAAATAAATTAAATTAGACAAAGTTTTTAATTGTTACACTGGGAAAATGACACTTAAATACACTTGATACGGTTTATCTTCGCACGTGTGCTCACGTCGACCTCCCCTTGACCTAATGCCACAGAGTAGTGCGGTTCAACGACCTACAGAATCATCAAGCCATGTTAATAATCATTTATAACAAAACACTGCAAATTATGTTAGCACCGACTTTTTGTTATAGAATATTAAAAGTCGCTACTATAATTCGCTAGTAGAGAATAATATAAAATCTGTAATACCACGGCTAATACCGGCCTATCCTCGGTGACTGTTATAATTAATGCCATCTTTTAGATATTAGAGATTCAAAACCAACTTTTAAGATGCGAGAATCGAATCTGCGCCTATACCTTGACAAAAAACCTTGCTTAGCGTTACATGCGTAAAGTTAATTCAGAGGTTATTACGGGCAGTATGTCGAGCGTGAGATATATCACGCTCGACTGACTGCGCGTAATCTATGTGCAAGGGCAAGATGACCACCTACCGTCGAGTGAGTCTGTCATAAAAGCGCTATCGGTTCCTTAAAAACTATTAAGAAAACCATTTCAAATAAGGCCAGTGAATGTGATATCACGTTCTTGATATAGAACAATAATTACCAAAACGTTTTTAAGCTATTGCATAGCTTCTATCGCGGGCCTTAAGCGTGGAGACCGAATCCAGAAATTCCGAAAATAACCTAACACTTACTAGATCTATATCACGTATGCTTTTTGTGCAGAAGGTCCCAGGTTCGAGCCTAGGGTTACGTCTTGATTTTTTTTAATTTCTTTATTTTTTTTTTAATTTTTATTATTATGACAAGCATTTTTATTTTGTTTCACCTGTCCCGTTGTCTGTCTGTAATCAAATCTTGCAAGTAAAATTTTACTCACTTCCCCTTTGGTTTTTTTAAAATTAATATTATCAAAAAATACTACGCTTTTTTTGAAGGTACCCATGTCGTATCGTCCCGGAAACACCGCACAAGGAAGTTCATTCCACAGCTTTGTAGTACGAGGAAGAAAGCTCCTTGTAAACCGCACTGTGGAGGACCGCAACACATCCAGATGGTGAGGATGATATCCTAACTTGTGGCGTGTCGTGTGAAGGTGGAATTCGGCGGCAGGAATTAGGCAAAACAGCTCTTCGGAACACTCCCCGTGATAAATGCTGTAGAAGACACACAATGAAGCGACGTCTCTACGCAACGCCAAGTGATCCAGCCGTTCACAGAGTACTGGGTCCCCAACAATTCGAGCTGCTCAGCGTTGCAAGCGGTCAAATAGATCGAGCTGATACTGGGGTGCGCCAGACCAGAGATGACAGCAATACTCCATGTGTGGCCGGACCTGCGCTTTGTACAGCGCTAGAATGTGGGCCGGCTTGAAGTATTGCCGTGCTCTATTAATGACGCCCAGTTGCTTTGAAGCCAATTTGGCTTTGCCCTCCAGATGGCCACGGAATTGGCAATCGCTCGAGATTTCGAGACCCAGTATTCCGATACTAGGCGAGGCTTTTAGGGAAGTGTTGTCGAAGAGCGGTGATGCGACAAATGGGGTTTTTTTAGTGGTAAACGCGCAAGCTTGAGTCTTCTGGGGGTTAAATTGGACAAGGTTCAATTTACTCCATTCCGCGAACTTCTCAAGAGAGGACTCGATAGAAGACACAAGTTTCTCCCGGCACTGGTCGACGATTTCCCGAGAGGGACCTGCATGGCCCGTGTATACGGCATCACCAGTGCTGTCATCCGCATAGCAATGAATGTTGGAGGTGTCCAACATATCATTGATATACAGAAGAAACAGCGTGGGAGACAGCACACAGCCTTGGGGCACTCCAGCATTCACGGCGAAGTTCGAGCAATATCCGTCGACAACGACCTGTATGCTGCGCCCAGTGAGGAAGCTTTAGGTCCACTTGCACAAGCTCTCGGGAAGCCCAAATGATGGAAGTTTAGAGAGTTACGTTTTAGTACGTTATAGTGTTAGCTGTGATTGTGAAAGCAATTAATTATTAAGTAAGTAATTATTTAAGTATAAATTGGGTCTCATGAAATGCTATTTTGGTGCCACGTTAAATTTTTTTATTTAAACATTCCTACCGAAATATATTGTATGCAAACGGTGGCTGGTTAAAAAAAATTTGAAAAAATAAAAGTAAGTTTCTTTTTTATTGCAATAACTGAGTACGAGATGATCTGATAAATCTAAAATAATGTCAATGGTCATAGCCTACCCACACCAGTGTTGTAACACAATACAAAACGACAACGAAAAACATACATATATTATGATATGACCCTGATAACATCACACTGCGCACGTCACCCAAAGAGTCCACAATACTAGAATAACATAAAAATCAGGCACTTAAAGCAATATAAGAGTAGTTTACATTTTCTTATCTTCGATTTGTTGATATTAATCTCGTTAATAGGTAGATACTGTAAAAATGACCATCATACACCTACTCGGTAGCCGGTAGGTGTTGCGCACGAAAAGTGGAACTGTACAAAACGAAAAACGAGAGAATCGGGTTGTTTCGGAAATATAAATAGTTTTGTTAAAATTACTTAGTTTTTACCGGCTGTTATATATATACTCAATAGCTTCGCTTGTTTCGGGCATCCCTTGACAGCACTTTTATTTAGATACTGTTTACATTCCTTCTGTGGCAGGCAAGGCCAGGCGGTGTATTTGTAGTAAAACTACAAATAATATATACATTAGCTGATGACTTTACTAATTATTATGATAAGCATTTGTCGCCGTCGTCACTTAAGCGTGTTTACTACACAAATAACATAATTGTCAATTGTTTGCACGATTTTAAAAAATCCGATCAAAACAGCACACGTTGGAACACATACCGTCGAATTTGTAAGCCAAGTCCAGACAGATAAATGGCAAAGGAACAAAGTGACGTTAAAATTAAATTAAATTGGTCTGGTTTATTTCATCATCTTCGGAAAATTTATGTAGTGTCACCTTACATAACAGTGTAGCACCAAAACATTAACACAGCCGATTAACGTGTAAATACATAGCCCCACGCACACACTCACACTACTACAGGCCGATAGGCAGCCATTATGAGAATTGTCATCGTCTGTGACGATCAGTTTGCGTCTCAATAAAATATTTTAAAAATGCCGTCGTGCGTTGTGATAAAGTGTAAAAACAATAACATAAAAGTATTTGTGGATATATGATTATTTAAGCGAGAAAAAATTGTGTAACTAGTATACACCGTAACCGCACACACACTAGCATAAAGGTGCTTCACTTGCTAATATCACGGCGCGGAGTCCTATTCCTTTTACTAGTCTGTGTGTAGGGTTTGGGTTTTTTACTGATTATGATACTAATTCATTATTTTTTATGACATGATAATATGTTTTTTTTTGTATGCAAGGAAGCGTCATCTTCACGTAATTAAGAAAAAATCAAGCACATTACTCGATACTAAATCCGAAAAACTAGAAAAATGTGATAAATTGCAAAACATACATGAGCAGATTCGGGTAGTGCTAGGGGTCCTCTGGACATCAGATTTACTACTTTTGTTCTAAGAAATCCTGTGTAATGTGACAAGGCAAGGCAAAATCAAAGGACGTCGTAAAGAACGATGAACTGGTGAGGTAAAAAAATTGTAGAGAGCACACAACAAGGATAGATAGTTGTTAACTGTACCTCTATCGCATTGGATATGGACTATACTGTAATGATAGTGTGTATTTTGATAAAATAAATAAACTGTTAGAGGACGGCTACGTTGGAGAGGTAGGCATGGGCCTTATTCATACAACTATATAATATGATAATAAAGTTATATTATTTAATATGTTGAGAAGATAAAACACTTTATTAACACGGAAATATTTACGTGTATTTGATGTTAAGTATAATAATATGCAAACAAGTTTAATTGAAAATAATTACCCTCTTAGTCATAATGGTCCGCTAACTTAAAACAGCCGCTAAGGAGTGTTTTTTCTCATTCTGACTTATGTCAATAGAAGAAGGAAGAGTGAGAATTAGCAATGCTTTAAGTTAGCAGACTATTATGAATAAGGGGGTTAGATTTTTACATATTTTTATAATATATACAAGAAGCTTTAATCAAGTCGTGTGTAACTCAAGTTGTGTTATGTGTTGCAACAAGTGACTGAAAATCATTTCCACATTCCCCAACGTGAGCTATCGGTGTTAATTACTACCGTATGTGCCGGGCCGGGCCGCGTGTTGCATAAGGCTCGGCTTTTCTATTCGTCCCACTACCTTATTTTGCTAATGATTTCTTGTTTTTAAAGCACACTACTTTATTTCGCTATTAAAAGGCATTAATTTTTTATTTTATCAAAATTTTTTAAATATTAATTTCTTGTTTTTAAAGCTCTGCGACTTACACAAATGATTTAAGTTTTCTTTAGTGTTAATTCCGCCACCATTTCTTTTTAAAACAATTCGACACGTGTTTCGCCTCTACACGAGGCATCCTCAGGACATGTTGTCTCGCCAAAATCTGGCAGAGACTGCGGAATTAACACTAAAGAAAACTTAAACCATTTGTATAATTATGGATTTCCTCAAAGTAACGCCTAATTCAATATATTTTCTTCAATAAATTTGCTCTGCAACTTGTCGTTATCAATACGCGTAGTTTTCTTACAAACTGTATAAAGGTTAAGCTTCCGCATTGCCGCAAGCATTAGTTATGGATTAATTAATTTATTTTTCATATCAGAGTGCTTTTCAATGGAAATGGTTTCTATACTACCCACTACGCCTTTCATTAGATGGTGTTACAGCAGATAATCCTTAAGATCAATAAACCAATACCCTGGATTCCCAAAGAATGCTACAGCGAGCCTCAAATGTGATATTCCCACCCGCATCACGTTGATGTCTGGTATTCCACAGCCGCGTGTTTCACTTGAAACTTCATCCCGTTTGAGTCTTTTAATTAGAGGGAGTAAACGGAAACTGGCCCTGGCTCTAACAATAACCTCACCTTTACGCTCTATCTATCCTCTGCCTCTATAATTTTGCATCTTAACTTTTTGACTGGTGGTAAAAAGCTAAAGCAACAAATTTCTAGGTTTTCTTTTTTTAAAGAACTAAAAGTTCATTATAATATCGATAAAATACCGAGCGACGAGTCACTTAGCTGTCAAATTATATAAGAAGAACGTAGTGTAAAACACAATCCCATTACTTTCCATCTCCTTACCGACTACCGGGACAGGATAGTGGTAAGTCTTAGCCATGCCCTGCAGTCCCGGAAATGCCTCAGGCTACTCCGGTGCAACCTCGATTTGAGCTACAATGGTCTTTTTTTAAATGAAAATAAGGGACGAGACGAGCAGGACGTTCAGCTAATGGTAATTGATACATGGCTTATTTTAGAATAGGTATTTACAAAGGTAGTCAGGCAGCTGAGAGAAAACCACTCCGTCCCACAATCCTCAATACGGCTAAGTTCACACGTATGTGTGCCAACTGCCAGCCGCGGGACGCCAGACGTTTCTCGAGGCTAGACCAACAGCCAGCGCGCGACCCGGTGCCCTGCTTGCGCTATACACTTTTGTCAACGAGGCTATATTATTCATTCTTAAAGAAACACAATTTGTTATCATTTGAGTGTGATTTTGTTATAAACTACAACACGGCCACATTATCTCTGGTCCTCGCTGGAACGTGAAGCCCTCTCCCGTTCCCCTTCCCCCACTCGCGCTCGTCCTACTGCGTCGGTACGATTTACAGTTTCATTATGATATTTTCGTGCTATCACTGCTTATTTTTGAAGTTTTCGATTTATATTTTGACTTTTTTGTTAATAGTTCTTTCAGTTTTGTTATTTTGTGTCGCTTTAATAGTACCTACTGTCAGTAAAATAAGTACTTTTTTACTTAACCCAGATTCTTTCATTGACTTTTCATCATTATAATCAGCATCGCAAAACAACAACTTTACATCTATCTGTTGTACTGAAAAAATAAATCGTTATTTATTAATAAATTTCCTAGTGATACTTGTTTTGCACGCCGTTAGGCTATGGTCTCCTATTTTATGCCGTACGCGGCGTCTGGCGTTAGCGCCAACGTTCGATTCCGTAGCTTCAAACAACTGGTTGCGCAACCGGCAACGCACAACGTCTGCGGTCAATACGTCTGGCGTAACGTAGGTGGCTCAGTGGGTACTCGCGAGCGGTCACGTGCGGTAGTGTTTTGATTGATGCTTATAAATATTGTTTTTATGATTCTTGCCACTTTTATCATGCACTGCATTATGAGATTTTACTGATTCAATCAACAACTCGTCTTCCCCTTTATCAAACCTCATCATTTTGTGTGAAGCTGACTAGAGACGCGGTGCACGGTGTTGAGATGCCGCGAACAGCGTCAACGTGCGAAAGAGACCACTACAGTACATTTATATAGTAATCATTATGACGCAGCGTACGGAGTAACGAGACGTCGCCTACGGCGTAAAAAAGGGGAGACCATAGCCTAACAAAGCAACGATGAGACGTCATCGACGTCAGGTCCAGAGATAAGCTGACCGGGTCATAGGCAATAATGGTTCATAAGTCTCGAACAACAGCTGACATTGAACAAAAAAGGTTTGAGAACTCTTATCAAACCGATTAATGATTCTTCGATATTGTTGAAAGTCTATTCAGGTGGTTAAATATTTAGCGACTAGTATTTGACCCAAAATCGCTCCCATTGTGTTCATATAGTAAGTTCAGTCACAAAAATAATAAATCTTGATAAAAAAATTATTGAGATGTTAGGCGATTTTAAACAATGTCATACATTTGTTTTTCTGCTTCACATTAGAGCATAAATTTTACGCTGTTTTAATCCTCTGCTGGCTACGCCCTAATTAAAATTTTGGTATTGCAATATACATGTCGTGTATGTATAATGTAGTGTCACTATAGAACTAAATAAATGATCTTAGTATTTCAAACAAATAATGGAACTGAGCCGTTAAACTTTGTCATACACTTCTGATAACAATAATATTCCTAAGAAATATTTAATTACAAGCTTCTGCTGCAAGACTTGCGTATTTAATAATATCATAATAGAGCTCATTAAATACCGAGGGGCAAATCATGTCGTAATTAGTGACAAACAAAACAAGACTTATGCTGCCTAGTTACCTTTTTAACATAAACTAATGAAGTTAACAAAACAATCCATTAAGATTAGGCTTTCTGAAAATAGCGTTTCTTTCCTCATTTTGAACATTTTAGTGAAAAGTTCTTTTTATCTGATACATGATAGTGAAGTGGTCACAGAAATCAATTGTGTCATACTCGATCATCAGCCTTCGCTATTCCATGATATCTGCCAAGTTTCTCCCAGATCAGTAGATGCAAAAAAAAACATATGCACACTCCACTCTCATTATATAGTTAGTCAATTAATGTCGATTAACAAATAACAGAAGCTTAGTTACAAAATTCCACTAAAGGCCGGCAACGCATCTCCTTGACACCTGTTGTTGCGGATGTCCATGGGCGGTTGCCCCATTTCGTGAGCCTCTTGCCCGTTTGCCCCCTCTTACATAAAAAAAAAACCAAAAAAAATCTTATGAGAAACATCGTATAAATCACTGTATACATAAGTTGTGTGCCGGACTGTTAAAATAAGTCACTAGGGAGTAGTGAGGAGTATCCAATGGCAAGCGCCATTGGGACAAAGTGTGTCAAGAATCCGAGATACAGCGGCTAATCGACGCGTGTTTATGTCTCCGGACTTTGTACTGAGATGCTCCAGATTCGAGATTCAGCTTAATTAGGAAACATGAACTGCGATAGATCGAACAACATATGGCGGTGTGCGGTCAGGGCTTTACAACAAACAACTTCGTTTTCATTATTGCCAGATGATTTTTTCCCCTGAAAACGAGCTCTGGAAAGGTCTTGAAACGTGGGGTTAACTAAAATAAAAATGTAACTTTTACGCCAAAATCTAATGTATAAACACAGTTACATTTACTCGCGTTTTAATGCTTTAATGCATTATTTAAATTTGTGTGTGTGTGTTATTTAAATTAAAATAAAAACAGTGTTTTATTTAAATTTATTTAGATGATTTTTATTAGTACTTACACCGTTAGGATGACGCGAAGCAATTCTCAATAGCTGCTTGAAACAACAATATTACTTATATTAACAAATTGAGACATTGTGGTGAACCTCATTTCCTCTTCGCATATAGAAAAGGAGGATAAAAATCTTTTAGCACTCATGGACTAGTAAAAAAATGAGGACTCCGTGTCACCTTTCATAACAGTGTAGCACCAAAACAAGCCGATTAACGTGTAAATACATAGCCGGCATAGGCGGCCATTATGAGAATTGTCATCGTCTGTGACAAGATCAGTTTGCGTCTCAATAAAATATTTAAAAAATGCCGTCGTGCGTTGTGAAAAGTGTATAAACGATACAATATAAGTATTTGTGGCAATATATGATTATTTAAGGGAGAAAAAATGTGTAACTAGTATCCCCTGTAACCGCACACACACTAGCATAACGGTGCTTCACTTGCTAATATCACGGCGCGGAGTCCTTCTTTTTTGACTCGTCCGTGGTAGCACTGTGTAATAATGGTAAATAACTGTCGCCCACGATTCATTGAAACATCGTGGAATAAGAAGAGATTTTTTTACTCTAGAGTAATCGTCTAGACGATCTACGAAGTTTGAACGAAAACCGTATGAATAGTAGATTGATTAATCGAGGGTCGAAAGAATCAATTCCCGAGGTATTTAGACTATAATCCGAGTAGGAATTGATTCTTTTACCAGTGTTTACCAACACTCTACTTTTCATTTCGAATATGAGGAAAATAAAACTAGTTGTTAATCTAAACTATTTATTGGTAATATATAAGAATATTGGTGGTAACTATTTAAAATTAATTGTCAAATTAGGACAATTCGTGAAATTAATAGTTACATTTTTGTTTGGAATGTTTATGCTGTTTGATATATTATTACAAATTTGGCTGTTCTGGATATTTGTAAAATTAGGAGAGTCTGGTATTTCATCAGCCTCCATGTCTTTTTAACTTTGTCATGTTTGCCCCAGAATCGGCTAAAAGTGTTGCTGACGTTCGTCTATAACAATGTTCGGTATACTGCTCACAGTTTAGTAAATTCAAATATGTTGCCATCTGCTTCGGCATACCTGAGATTTTATTTTTACCGATCACTTGTTTATAGCATTTTCTCTTCTGATAGTTGAGAAAAAAACGGTCCGTTTTTACATCACTAGGTCTCATTTATTGATATTTCTTTACTATTTGTGCAAACTCTTCTAGTACTACAAACGAGTGCTCAATATTTGTTTTTGTTTTAGCAAGTTTTACTAGTAATAATTGGCTTTGACTTTCAATGTCCTTAATCGTCAAATTTGTGAGTTCACTGCTTCTGCAAGCGCCGTTTATACCGAGTATCAATACCACCTGTGAAAAACATGTAGTTTTTTAGTATTTATGTAATAAATACGTTCATTTTTAGAATAAATCCATAAATACTTAGGTAAACTTACCTTCACTGCCAAATATATCTCATCAGGAGCAACATTTAAAAAAAATCCACCTCATGAGAGGTGAAAACCTTCGACTTCCTACTCTTGAATCCCTGAGACTGTCTTCTCAAAAATGATTTATTCAAATTTACATTGTGTTTTACACTAAGTGTACTCTTGAGCGATGAATATCGGCTCCATAGCGCAGAAGGCTGTAGTTTGCTGCACAGTCAATTAAAATATGTAAGAAATACACTTTCGGAAAACGATTTTATATTCTTGATTGCTCGCCACTTCATAAAATAATTATATAAACTCGTCATACATTATTTTTGTTGGAAAGAAAAAGATATTCACAATATGATCCGTTGCAATATCCTTTTCGAAATGATTTGATTGTGAGACTTCTTAGAACAACTGGCAAGCTCTTAACCTAATTGTGTTACCGTGTTCAATAGATACTTAATTTCACAATGACTTCCGCCTGGCAGGATGATGCTCCAGAAAACAATAGGTTGCTGCATCCTGGTGTGAAAGATAAACATATGATAGCGCTATGATTATATTTGTTCTGACTCACATTATTGTAATGGCCTATTTAATGTGCATGTACCTAGGTATTATATATATATAGATGATCATTACTTTGTGACTGATAAGCGACGACTGGTTCATGTTTGTTTTTATTAACAATGTTTATTTTTGTCTCTTTCCTCGTTAAGATAATAGTAATTGAACGAGATACTCTGTTTTAAGGCCGCTTTTTAAAACCAGATGAATAATTCGTGTCGCACGCTGCCGGCCTTAGGATTGTATCACTGAATTCTGAGAGTATTTTTTTATGATTATAAGGGACAAGACGAGCAGGACGGTAATGATAATTGATACGGTGATGGTAATTAATACGTCCTGCCCATTACAATACAGTGCCGCTCAGGATTTTGACATTGACCTACGGCGCCTTTCAGACCGAAACAGAGTAATGCTTATACATTACTGCTTCACGGCAGAAATAGACACCATTGTGGTACCCATAATCTAGCCAGCAGCCATATGCAAAGTTGCCTCCCACTAGTATCCATGTCTGGAACTGAAGACCGCAGAAGGAAATGTGATCGGTAGTTTGAGTGTGTTTAAATTGTCACTCCAATTACATTTTCAAGCATGGTGCAAATTAAGACTGCTTCGGTGGATAACTGAGGATAAAAATAATTTCGGTCAATAGAACATGAATGTGTGATCCGGGTACTCCCTGGTGGCATGTAAACATAACAATCTCTCGTCACAATTTATAACTACAGCTACATCACTCGTATGTAGTGATGGCTCGTGATGAGCTGTTCATCGCTTGACACTGATTAAAGATCACGTTTATGTAAGCAGGCGAAAGTGAAAACGACACCGCGCCATCAACTCGCTGTTAACCAGATTGTTGCTTTCATTCATTCACACACAAAGGTATCTAGATAAACAACGACGTCAAGCCGTAGAACTATTTATTATTCAGACTGAGAAATAATAACGATAAACATTACACAAATAAAAATGAAAACAAAATTTTATGAACGATGCGGGAGTCGAACCCGCGACCTGTCGCGTTCCCTGCGAGCGCACTTTCCAACCGAGCCAACTGTTCGAGTGACGAATCGTTTATAAGATCTTGAATGCTTTGTTCAAGACTCAGGTTATGGCTTCATCTACAGGATCCACTTTACAGTTGATAACCTGCTCAACCCCAATATTTGCATATTAGGAAATTGACTTGAGATGTCGCTCCTGCAAATCTAAACAATTGATACTGATAACGCTTTGATATATCCCAGAAAAATCCAGCGAAATAGCGAATCAAGCGGTGGATGGTATCGATAGATATTTGAAAATAGGCAAACGTCTTTCACCTAGCAGTGGTGCAATAGAATACATACAATTAACTGCAGGACAAATATCTCCCATATGTCTTTCTATTCATTAAGTTTTTCATCATGATTCTGAGCTTACCGAAATCACACATTCACCAAAAACATTCCAATATATATTTGCGGCACGGTTTCGATTTGAGAGGCATTAGTTGTTCCGCGTGGAGCCAGGTGAAATTCACCTTGGAAAGCGAAAGGGGCCACGTCACTTGCACCACTGACTGACTGTCACAACCAGTTTACAACGAAACCCACCGAAGAAAGTTCTCGCTGGCAGCACTGTAACGACGCGTTGAATAGTAATAGAAGAAAGTTTTGCTCGTAATCCGATCCAGTTGACCGAGGTAAAATGTTGAGCCAGCCCTACGGCTTATGGAACCTTATGACATCGTTGACGCAAATCAAAACTCACATTGAATACTAGCTGACCCGGCTAACGTTGTTTTGCCATATAAATTATTTTTATAGTTAGACCGTTTCTTGGACATTGCAACATTACTTTATTTTTCTAAAATAAACGTAGCCTGAGTTACTCCTTATTACCTGCCAATAAAAGTCCCGTCAAAATCCGTCCAGCCATTTCAGAGATTAGCCGGAACAAACAGACAGACAAAATATGTAAAAAAATGTTAATTTAGTGTATTGGTACCGTATATATATTCATATACATGTAGTAAAAAATGGTTATTTCAATATTACAAACAGACAATCCAATTTTATTTATATGTTTAGATAGAATGATATAAGTGTGATGACTTATTAGAATCGCAAATAAAAAAGAGATGGAAGGCTGCATCTCTTGCATGCTCGATAAATAAATCATAAACAAGCAACCTTTTCCTGTTAACGATCCAAACAGTGGCAACAAAACAGCCTTTTACAACTCCATACAATCGGTAGAATTTACCAAACCTAGAATATGCATTTTGTTAATACGGTATATATATACGAAAGACGATGAAAGAAATCTTAAGAATAAAAAAAGAGAGTGTGTACTTACAAATCAACGGCAACTTAATTCCTCTAACTAATGAACCAAACACTGACAGAATGTCTGTTATTCGTGACTTAGGAGTATGATAGATACATTTCCAAATTGTTATTTGACTAGCATATTCCAAAAATTTACGTGTAAAGCATGCAGATATTGATTTCTTTTCAGAATTACGAAAAATTTAAGAAATGTCTATAGCTACATAACACTTTGGCAAAAATAGGTAAGTCAGGTAACAATTACAATACGGTTCAGCAATATGGAACCCCTTGTACACAACTCATAATAATAACATCAAATTAATCCAACTTTACACGAATGTTAAACTTCTGTTACAATAGAAATACATTTCTTACAAAGATAGACTCTTGCTTTTAACGCCGACAATTATTGTTTTAATCAATGGGAAATTATACAATCCAGAAATTCACACAATGCCTATAAGTAGGATTTATGCCTCGGATTAATCATAGGTCTGCGTAGTCAGTGTCACACTGACCGGTGGCTATTCTCGTGTGATTAACATAACCGGGAAGCCTGTTATCCTTGAAGGTGGCAAGACGCATTCGTGACTTTCGATGCTTGCTCAAACATTGGTTTCCCGTCTTGAGGCTTCTTTAGGCACACATTTTATACAAAACTTTTACCGACGTTCATTACGTTGCAAAAATACCGAATCGAATTTGCGAACGCAAAAGTTTAATATTTTTGTATGGACTGCGGCACCTCATATATTTTTGGTTCTGCGAAGGCTTTGGTAGTTGAACACAACACTAGTTACTTCGGCCGTTTGACATATACAATTCAAGAAGGATTCCCTAAGCTTTAGTGGAGGCCCTCGGCCGACGTTCGAAGTCGATGTGAAGTTGGCGCGCACACGTACCTCATTCGATAATAACGTTTGTGTGTAAGCTTCAGACTTTAAAAAACTCTGAAGAAGGGTTAAGA
Organism: Leptidea sinapis; assembly: GCF_905404315.1. Classification (NCBI taxonomy): domain Eukaryota; kingdom Metazoa; phylum Arthropoda; class Insecta; order Lepidoptera; family Pieridae; genus Leptidea; species Leptidea sinapis. The sequence goes on along the minus strand of NC_066267.1, from coordinate 11,529,931 downwards.
CTCGAGCGCGTGTGCTGTGTGAAAAATTGTTTAATTTTGGTAGTTTTATGTGGTTTTTGTGCTAGTTTATTCGTACTGCATTGCTTCAGTCCCAATCGCTACGTATTTTGTATAATTCGCCGGCCTGGATTGGTAATCGGGGCCCCGGAACGAGGAGAAGCTTGGAGTGAGATTCTCAAGTAAGTGCCTCCATTCTTCCTTGGTGAAGGGTTGATTTCGGGATTGTGCTAGAATGACGAAACGGCCGATACTGGAGTAGGAAAGAGAACTCATAATTGTGCAAAAATACGGACTTCAACTCGTGTTATTTGGAGCTCAGTATGCCCACTATATGTGGCGCACACTAGCCATTCGATTCAATTGTACCCTACGTCGTAATTTGTAATCATTTTTCCAATATAAATATGGCGGCCTAAACCTGAGCGAACAACAAAATAAAATCCACAATAAGCTTGAGCTCTATGCTCATCCACCAAGTTACAAGGACATAATTTGAGAACTGCCGAGAGACAAATAAAGCACAGTTAGACAGCGAACCAATATGAGCACAATAGATTTACTTAGCGGTGCAATAATTCTGCGTAGTCGGTTTTTGTGCGATACTCTCCTATGAGTCATCGCGGCTTATTTATATGTCGATGATCCCTAACTGTAAAATGTAAACATGTTAATACTTTAATTATTATTTGTCACTCCGCAGATGCCAAGATTAAACTAACTTAGCGTAAATACCCAAAATAAAGCATGTATTATGGGTATTTACGCTCTATTATGGCGGTCCAATACGTAATGTTTCTTTCTTTCTTTCTAATCCATTGTCACCTGTATTGTTATCTCTTTTGTGCAGTTCTGGATTATGTCAAAATGCTAAAATACCAGCGGCATCACGTTGACGTCAGGCATTCCAGGCGAGTTTTGCAAGAACTTTCTCGACTCGTACCCATTAAAAGTAACCCATTTAAAGAAAAAGAAGACAAAACCGTTCTCGCAAGTGTGCGTCGCTCACCGAGGTCTCTGAAACTTGTTTGTTGACGCAGCAATGTTCTCATACTATAACACTTTCTAGTAATAACAAAATTGCTTGATGCTCTTTAACTTGCCCACCCGGGCCCTGTTCGACAATGTTTTTTTTTTTTAAATGAAAATAAGGGACGAGATGAGCAGGATGTTCAGCTGATGGTAATTGATACGCCATGCCCATTACAATGCAGTGCCGCACTGGATTTTTGAGAAACCCAAAAATTCTGAGCGGCATTACACTTGCGCTCGTCACCTTGAGACATAACATGTTAAGTCTCATTTGCCCAGTAATTTCACTAGCTACGGCGTCCTTCAGACCGAAACACAGTAATGTTTACACATTACTGGCATAAAAAGGCGCCATTGTGTTACCGATAATCTAACCATCCTGTGCAAAGGAACCTCCCACTGGTAAATGTTCTCGGTTGGTTTCACGGACTTGTACCCTATAACTGGTAATAACAACGGAATACTATTATTACCAGTAGTACCTTTAATTACACATTATTTTGCTTACAAGCTGCGAGGATCCTTACATAAAACAATTCAAAAATTTCACGCTAGATAGATACAATAAAAAAGATCTGCTACCCGCTACTTTTGCCGCAGAAAATTATCTTCGCACTCCCTCGGGAGCTCATAAAAATTTCGGAATAAAATGTACCCCCTATATGTCCTTCCAGCTGATTAATATAATGTGAAATAAATCAATCTTAGCATTGAGTTTATACCATCACAATCAAAAAAAGGATTAAATTGACTAAATATTTAGCCTGGGGAACTCAAACGATTATTAATTGAAAAAAAAATCATAATTATTTCAAAACTTTTATGTAGTTAACAGAGAGCTTCACTGTGAGTGTCCGTTTTATAATTTAATTAAGGAACCCTGGCGCACTAACCACACTAGGTAAGTACCGTTAATCAGGTGTACAGGTGAGTTATTGCTCAGCGACGCCGGTGCAGTAAACACGGTATTTGTTATAATTACGTGGCCGGTTCGCCTTCACCTAAAAATGCTACGGTACGTACTGAGGCTGCCTCGACTAACGGGAACGGATCCGACCCGTTTCATTTACGCCAAAATAACCTTAAATAACAGCGGCACTATTTATCTATAGAGTCAATGGTTTCACCTATTGCGCCACCGACGCTTCTCGAAATTAATGTCATATTCATTTTCTTTCTGATTAGTTAACATTGACTGTAGACAAATGCTTTCCTTAGCTTTATGATACGTAACTAGTCAGTTATTTATCTGTGTTGGGGATAAAATTACGTAATCAGTGAAGAAAGAAAGAAAACACCCTCATTCTAAGTCGCAGACAGAAACAACAGTAAATAGTACCCGGGCAGTTTTCAGAAGAAGGGTTGAAGTGGGTAGGTAGGTATTCCGCGTAATTCATACCTCACCCCACTGTTATGCCCTTATGATCAATTTGAGATGAATCGTGCTTCTAACAGTCTTATTTCCTACAGCATTGATCCTACTTTTATCCTGTAAGTGTTAAGATATGTATTATAATCAGTATTCACGTTACACGCTTACTTTCGATGCGATACCTGTGTAGAATTAATATTAAACCTTTCTATTCCGAATGGAAGCCACAATAACAAACTGTTATGTTAACTTTTGCTTGCAGCCGATAGTGCTCAATGTAAACTTATAAGTAAATATGCAGATGACGGCATAAATTTCGCGGGCTACCGACGCGCACTTACAACAATACAAAAGCCGTGGCAGCGTGTTTGAGTAGCTACCACCTATAAGCTACAAAAATTGTTGCATTGGCATGGTCATTGGTTGTCAATAATTGGGTCATTCAATGGCTTGTACGCATGCGTAACGCGCATTTTACTCTGCAAGGAGGTTCATGCGCGTCGGTAGCGCGCTTTTCTTGTATAGTCGAAAGCAATCTGACTCTTTCAAGTTCACGCACGTCGACAGCGCCTAAAATGATCGTAGTGTAAAAGGGCTCTCAGTGTAACGACATACTATGCCATGATGCAAATCAATGTGACGATGGTGTATTAAGTACGCCATAGCGTAAATCTTAATATATATAAATCCAGTAGTAATTACAATAAGCCGATTGGCGACGAAGAATAATCCGGCTAAGTTTGGAAGCGAACTGTTGCTTAAAACGTAGTGGATTTCAGCTATCTCCGTTTTTTACAAGATTATAGCCGATCTGTCATTCTACCAATGACTGCACGTTTCATACAATCGAGTGAATCGTTTTTTTCTTATAGAGTTACGCTAGGATGAGTATAACAACAGGGAGAATATTTTACAAAATAATTCATTGAAAAATTTAATTGATGTTATGAAATATTATTGACAAATTTATAAAAGTTTTTATTTATTATGTATAGAGCAACGTCTGTCAGCTCAGCTATTATACATACACATTATTGATAAAGATACGCATATTTTAAATTAAAATGTACGTGTTATCGAAATTCTATGCATCCTAAATCATTTGGGAAAAAATAAAGTTTTACAATATAGCATTATCTAGATGACTCTCAGCACTTTTTATTTAATTTCTCGCGTCAAGACAAGACCCTTCCGGTACCGCTCAATATTATTTATGACGTGTAAGTAAGGTAAACAAATTAGAAATAGCCTTTTATTCCATCTTTTTTTTATGGAAGAAGAGGACAAATGAGTATACGGGTTAACTGGTGGTAAGTGGTCACAGCCAGCCACATTTTCCTATAACACCAAAGGAATAAAAACAAGCGTAGCGGGTCTTTACGAAAAGTGTACGCACTTTTTAAAATTTTGTACTGGGTGCAGCAAGGCTAATTTAATAGTTTATTTGTACGAGGGAGAAAATTCCTTATAACCGCACTGTAGAGGAATGCCAGACAATTATAAAAAATTATCCAAGGTTGTAGCGTGTCGGGCAAAGATGGAATTCGGCGGCAGGAATCAAGTCAAATAGTTCTCTTCGGAACAATCACCGTGATAAATGCTGTAGAAGACAATGAAGCGATGTCTCTACGAAACGACAAGTTATCTAAAGGGGCATTGAATCTCCGATAATTCCAGCAGCTCTGTTCGACTGGGGTGCGGCAGACCAGAGATGAGATCAATACCCCATATTTGGCTGGACCTGCACTTTGTTGAGCGCTAGAATATGAGCTTGATATATTGCCGTACCCTATTTATGATCCCTTGTTTTTAAGAAACCAATTTGGCTTTGCCTACCAGGCGACCGCGAAATTGGCCATCACTGGAGATACTAGGCGATTCATTTAAGAGTAGTGTTGTCAAGGAGCGGAGATACAACAAATAGGGTATTTTTAGTTGTTAATGGAAAAACTTCACTCTTAAAGGACGGTAAATTGAACAATATTTATTTTATCCCCATTCCGCGATCTCCTCAAGCAAGGTGTCGATGACGACACAAGTATCATCCAGCTCGGTTATCTTCAAATTATACCAAAGTTTCGAATTGGTGGATTACGTTCTGTTGGGTAAAAAATTAATTTGTTGCTTTTTTTCTCCACAGCTGTGTACTCGTATTTCAAATAATATTCGTGTTTTACATGGAATGAATGTTAATTTATAAGCAAACTTTCGACATGAGCATTGTCAAGTAAAAAGTATCTCATTTAAAATTTAGTAGTACCTATTCAAATAATCAGATATGTTTTTATAACGTACCATATGCTTTCGCCTACCACTATCAAGTAACTAGAAGTGTCGTATGCCTACTGATAATTTTTTTTTTTATTGAATACTTAATAATAAAACGACCATGTTCTAATGGATTTCTTAAGCTGCCAGCTCTTGAATTTACTATTTCTTTTTTAAGGAAAGGTAGTATACACTGTTACTCTATTATATTCTAGTGTTGACTATAAAATTTGGTTAGCACTCATTGAGCACTATTGAAGTTGTAGGCTGTGTGTTGCACAATTTTGTTTTCGAGTTATGCTAGCTTACTCTAATGTTAGCCATAATGAAATTTTTAAGCTATGCACATGCTGAACATAAAAGTTGTTTTTTTTTTAATTATAATAATAATAATACTTTATTTCATATTTTTCTTACACTCACTGCACATAACTTAATTTACTAAATGAAAAAATTAATTTTAATTTCGCTTTATTTACGTAATTTAAAAGTAAAGTGGGCCGTAAGCTAATTTGTCTTCCTATTCCATAACCAAAAAAATACCGCTTATTAATTTGTATCTACTTAATACAATTCGAGTAGGTAATGAATATTAACTATAGCATTTAATAGTCTCTTTTCTTTATGAATAAATTTGACGGGTTTTTTCCACTCATATGAACGAGATCTCCATCAAACGGAGTAACCAAAATTATCTTATCTTTTTGTTCATCGAATTTTAAACAAGTATTAACAACCCTTGGAAAGTCATAGTCTATGTAGAATAAATAGCATTAGTAATGCATGGAGCATTCACAAGATGGTTGATGAAACGATGTATCTCTTTATTTTATGTGTGTGGTGACAAAAAAAGAAAATAACAAATACTGGAAAAAAATTGCCATTCATAAATAATATCATATAAAGCCTTTTATTCAAATATTCAAAATGTATTTTATGTATGTTCATATGTTTTAAAATTAGAATCCTTAATATCGTGCTTTCCTGATTAATGTTACCAAATTTTAGAACCTTACTTAAAGTCAAATATAAAACTTATTAAGGCTGCCCATTCTGCTTACAGATGAGTTCAGCAACATTATCCCATTTATTAAATGTTAACTGTTTAAAACTATTTTGTGTTCATAGAACTGAGTATATTGAACAAGTGGAGGTATTGATTTCACACAATGGTGGCCTTGGTAAATCCTCTCCAGCCATATTCCATCTTCATGTGACTCCTCTGGTCTCACAAAAGATTATCAGCTGTAGTGATCACATACAATCAGGTCACCTGTATGCTGCTTTCTTTTAAAAGAAAATATTTTCCTTATATTGAAATTTGTAATGTAATCCTGCAATCAAATTACATCTACCCCTTTTCCCTACCATCATTATTTTCTTTTGTTTCTATATTATATATTCTAAACCTATTTCCTGTAGAAGACTGAATACTTTAATAATGTTATTCACTTGTGCTACACCTATTATGATCCAATCATAACAATCAGCTTTTTGCTGGGTGACATTCATAACAGTTATTGCAACCAAAGGCTATTGTCACACAATTCAAGACATTACCTGACAAAGAAGTTTGCTCAAAAGAAATATCTATTTAATCTCATATATGAACTTGTTGTGATAAAGAAACTAATTATTCTTATACGAAAATGCACTGAACGAGAAACGAAACAATCAAATACTTCTGTAGAGTAAGCCTTATTTGCTTTAAATTCTAAAAATAGAAATCTAGTTAGTAAAGTTGCTGGATATGTGAATACGTTGATGTTATACAATATACAGTTTGATGTAACATCACAGTCAACCTGCAAGTATTGGTGTTAAGCAAAGCAGTAGTATTAGTTCGTATAAACAAATACAACTATTGTGTTTTGTAATAATATAAATAACCTGACGAACTCGCTTAGAGTTCGACATAGTGAAAGTGGTCGCTTGCGCGCAGTACCACATTTATAGGAGCTGACCATGAACCCTAAAATTAAATAGCACAACTATGCAATTAGGTAGCAAAATCTTCTTAAAACTGAACAACGAATTGAATAAATAACGGTGAATGTTTCATAGTTTACAAAGATAAGAAATGCTTCGATAATGTGAGCAATTTTTAGTGCTTACCTTGAAATAAACATCCATAAGAATGCTGTCCGGCAATGAGCGTAATTCATTTTTTCCACACTTTGACTTCTGCAAAAAGTTCACTAAATTCGTCAAACACAAATCATATAAACTATTGGGCGATTTTTTCACGCGCACTAACGTAGACGAGCCAGCCATTTTGGCGAGGTAATATAAAACTAGCTTCATTTGGCTCTTGAGTTAAAATCTTGACAGTTGACAGATCGATTCAGCTTGCAGTTGTTCGTTTTAACATCTTAATGCTTATTGGTTTATTTCGTGACTATGCTTACCCATTGGTTAAATATAAATTGAATCGATATAGTGAAAGGTTTGTTGGATTCTGATTAGTTAAAAGCTAAGTGTAAGGTTTCGAAATCTGTGCGAAGTTCGTTTCACAACAGCTGGCATTCAGCTGATTGCTATTACCTAAAGCGGCTTTCAAAAATTCAAATCAATCAAAACCCCGGAATTAAATTCCTGAACCTATTATTTTTCATGTCACTAAGGTTTTCAATATAATAATTAGTCTTGTTTTCATTAGATAGATTTGCATTTTAATAAGATTTATTTTGAGGTAAGTAATAAAAGCGAATTTCCTATCTGAAAGATGTTAAGCAAAGTCCAGTGTTTTTGTTGTAATGACTTATTTTTTTAATTATCAGTTAATTTATATAGTGTTTTGTCTCGTTTTATTTGGCTTTAGATAAAAGTTGGCGATACGATAAGACAACGCATGATTTTTATGTTGCGATAAAAATTTCACACAGAGCTGTATAAATTTCATGCAGCATTCACTCTTCATCCACTATGCGGTCTCGTGGAATGTTAATCAGTTATCTAACTAACAGGATTACATTGCATATGAAAATGTATATTCTATTATAAATGATAGTACCTACATCTGTTAATTACGCCAAATTAAGCGTAAAGTCTTCAAAAAAAGTCTTCGGGCCTACCAAAGGCCGGTAACGGTCTTCTGATTGCCCGACAGAAGTGAAAAAGGCATTTATTTTCTCGAAATTGATTCCATTAGTATTCTTTTTAATCTCATTTCTAATATGTTAGAAACTACTACCACTTCGGAAACAAATGGCGCTCTGGGAGAGAAGGAGAAACTCTCCAGAAAATATTACCAAGGCTAGATTCGTAATACATATTATGATAAACAATTTCTTTTGTTCTATATTGATAAAGAAATAAATTTTACAATAATAAAACACAATTACTGGACTTAATATCTCAGCATACAGATGGCAACATGCTCTTGCTTGTCCGTTAAAAAAACATTTTCATGGTGAAAGAGTTTTGTTTTTTTTTTTTATGGAAAAGGAGGACAAACGAGCGTACGGGTCACCCGGTGCTAAGTGATCACCGCCGCCCTCAGTCTGTTGCAATACCTGAGGAATCACAGGAGCGTTGCCGGCCTTTAAGGAAGGTGTACGCGCTTTCTTGAGGGTAGTCGTCCCATGTCGTATCGTCCCGGATACACAGCACAAGGAAGCTCATTCCACAGCTTTGTTGTACGTGGATGAATGTTCCTTGAAAACCGCACTGTGAAGGAAAGGTTGATTGATTGATGTTATATGAGATAGAGCAGAGTATTAGCAGTAGACTATGAGCAAATCAGTGCATTCACCATTATTTAATATAAGAAAACAATTTTATAAATTAATTACAACTTTTTATAAGCATGACAACGTAATAACTGCTTTGTATAGTAACCAAAAGTCACTAATTTCTTCTTCTATGAGTAAGACCTCTATGATACTCCCCCTCACGATGACCTTCAGGTCTGAGTGACGCCTATCATCTTTAGAAGCTTTAACAATCTTGGTTGTGGTAATGCCTTTGTAAAAAGGTCTGCCTCCATATGTTCTGCGTCCTTGTAACGGATGGTCACTAATTTCTTCTGGACACAATCCCGTATAAAATGTTCCTTTATGCTGATATGTTTCGATCTCTTACCAGTCATTTGATTGTTTGCTAACATCTGTGCAGCCAAATTATCATTATAGATCGTAACAGTTTGTTGAAAAACTCCAATATCTTCCTACAGATATTTCAAGTGTAAAGCTTCCTTCGTTGCTTCTCTCATCGCCATCTGCTGTTGACAAAGCCACTGTTCTTTGTTTCTTTGATGCATAACTGATAAGGCCACCACCATACTTAAAAATATAACCGGTATATGAAAGACGGTCAACGGTACATGCCGCCCAGCCAGCGTCAGCCATGCCTGTTAGTGCCATTCCTGATTGTTTATATCTGATGGTTACATTCTTCGTTCCTTTTAAATAACGAATCACCCTTTTTGCAGCTTGCCAATGTGTATTATCAAAACAAGTATTATATTGGCTCAAAAAACTAACAGCAAACATTATATCTGGTCTTGTGTCTACAGCGAGGTACATTAGAGATCCAATTAACATTTGGTATGGTATATTCTCCATCTCTGTGAGTCCATTACCCTTCTCCAGTTTCAGACCAGTCTCCATGGGCGTTGACACTGGCTTACATTCAGCCATGTTGAACTTATTTATTAAATTTTCAATATCATTCTCCTGTGACAATGTTATTTCTCCCCCTACATGGGTGAATTGTATGCCCAGGCAATGATGGAGTGAACCCATATCTCGTAACTCAAAAACTTTTTGCAGTTTTGTTCTGACTTCTCGTAACAACATTTCTGATTTATATGCTAGTATTAAGTCATCCACATAAATGTTTGCAAACAGCTTTTCTCCTCCTTTTTCTAATATATACAAGCAAGGATCCGCTGAAGAATTCTTAAATCCGATTTCCAACAAATTCTCATGTAACTTTAAGAAACATTGTCTTCCTGCTTGTTTCAAACCATATATGGCTTTGTTTAGTTGACATATCCCATTATTTTTATATCTATTTATATATATATAAGCATTTCTTTTGCTTTTTTAATCAACTCTATTTCTTTTCCATGTGTAATTATGTATTTTAAATATTTATCCCGATTTTTCGGCTTCTTCATATAAATTTGTTCATCTAAATCGCCGTTTAAAAATGCAGTACACACGTCTAGTTGGGATAACTTAAATTTATTTTCAATTGCTTGTGCAATAAGTATTCTAAGAGTACTCATTTTTGCAACAGGTGCAAATGTTTCAGTGTAATCAATTCCTTCTTTCTGATTAAACCCACACGCCACAAGTCGTGCTTTTCGTCTATCTATTTCTCCCATTGCATTATATTTATATTTTAAAATCATTTTACTATCAATCAAATTTTTGCTTTCGTTCCTGTGTACAATTTTCATAGTATTATTTTTAAGATGAGACTCAATCTCGCTTATTAGTGCATCTTCACATTCATCCATGTTCTCGTCTATTTCACAGAGAAATGATTGTTCAGCATCCATCTCATAATCTTGATGCCATGCTGGTGGTTTTCTCTGTCTTTTATCAGTAGAACTAGTCGGATCTATTTCATCTGTTTCTGTATTTGCGTAACAAATATTTCATCATTGTTCAATTCCTGGTCAGTTTCATCAATTTCATGTTCTTTCAAATCTTTATTATCTTCTACATTTTCTTTTTCAGGAGAAAATATAATTTCTATTTCCTTTTTATTAACTACATCTTGTTTTTGTTCTCCTTTGATCTCGTTTTCATAAAAAAATTTCTCCAGTAAATTGACATCTCCGCTAATCATTACCTGGTCTGTTTTTGGGTTGAAAATCCGGTATGCCTTGTAATTTTCCGAATATCCTACAAAAATTCCAGGTGTCGCTCTGGCTTCAAATTTTCCATTTTTATGTACAAACGCCTTAGTTCCGAATATGTGAAAATGTCTTACTGACGGAACTCTCTTTACCCATTTTTCAAATGGAGTCGCGTTATCAATACTTGTGCAAGGACTACGGTTTGCCAAGTAGTTAGCTGTATTAATAGCTTCAGCCCAAAAAACTTCTTTCATATTGGCCTCTATCAACATACATCTAGTTTTATCAAGCAATGTCCTATTTTTTCTTTCTGCTAAGCCATTCTGTTCTGGCGTGTATGGTGCGGAAAGTCTCCTTTTGATGCCATTCTCTTTCAAATATTTGTCAAAATTATTGTTAATATATTCTGTCCCATTGTCACTTTGTAAGCATACTATTTTCTTTTTGGTAAATCTTTCAGCTTCATTTTTGAATTCCTTAGATTTTGATAGAGTTTCATCCTTAGTTTTCATTGTATATACTCTTGTATATCTTGAATAATCATCTGTAAATGTGATGAAGTATTTGGCACCCCCTTTCGATGGCTGCCTCATGGGACCACATACATCAGTATGCACAATTTCTAATCTTTCATTTGTACGTTGCTCATTTTTAGGTGCATTAAACGGTAGTTTTGTTGCTTCGCCTTTAGCACAGACTTCACAGTCTTTAACTGTGTCACTTTTATTGAATTCTAAGCCTTCCATAATTTTCTTATCAAGTGCTATTCTCATTTGTCCTTCATTTAGATGTGCTAACTTTCTATGCCATTGCTGCATTTTGCTTGCTTAGCAGTAATTAGCTTTCTCTTCTATGTTTTCTTTAACGTAATACAAACCGTCTGAATGTCTCTCTGCTTTTAACAGAATTTTATTGTCTCGCATCACGGTAGTATTTTTTTTGTTTAAATAAAACTGTTCCACCTTTGTCTGTTATTTTTCCAACTGACATTAGATTTGTAGTCAGCGATGGTACGTACAAGGCTTCAGTTAGTTTCAGATTTGGTATTTTATAGGTGTAAAGTTTTGCTGGACCTCGTCCTTCGATTTGTGCAAGACAGTTTTCTGATGCTAACCTTAACGTTTTGTTATCAGCTTTGTCCATATTAATGAATCTTTTCAATTCATGACTCATATGTGACGTACATCCGCTGTCAAGACACCATTTCTTAATTTTTTCTTTATTATCAGACGTATTTATGCATGTTTCTTCTAAGCAACATAGACTTGCATTATTTTTATTAACTCGGTCCACTTTTGACCAGCATTTATGAGCTTTGTGTCCATTCTTTTTGGATTTAAAACATTTAACAATAAAGTTTTTATTTTTGCCACGTTGTCTACTATACAGCGCCTCTTGTTCAGAGTTTTGTTCACTTGTACTAGCTATATTTTTTCTTGCCTCAGCTTCTTCAATTATCTTTATTTTCAAGTTTTCTGGATCTGGTAGATCATCCCTGGATTCTATTGCAATACTAAAATTTTCAAAAGATTGAGGTAAGCTGTAAAGCATCATAATACTAAGAAGATCTTTATTAATTGGTATGTCCATATCTGCTAGTTTATCGACGATATCCATAAATTTATTCAAGTGATTGACAATATTATCACCATCTTTCATCTTCTTCAATATCAACTCTTTAAATAGGCTTGCTTTTCTTGCAGGACCTTTTCTATAATATGTGCTTTCTAGCGTATCCCAGACATCTTTACTTGTTTGACAATTTTTAACTTGTTTTAATTCGCCCGGTGATATTATGAGAAATAGCTCGGCTAATGCTAACTCATCTTTTTCCATATAGTCATTCAATGCGTCACCTTCTCGCGTTGGTCTCTTAATTTTATTTGAAACATAGCTCCAAAGGCCAAGTTTTAATAGTACGGCTTTTGCATGGATCCTCCATGCATCGTAGTTTTCTCTTTTCAATTGTTGCATGTGCACGTGATTACTCATTTTTCTCTTTTATTCCCGTTTCTGGGCCCATAAACTGTTATATGAGATAGAGCAGAGTATCAGCAGTAGACTATGAGCAAATCAGTGCATTCACCATTATTTAATATAAGAAAACAATTTTATAAATTAATTACAACTTTTTGTAAGCATGACAACGTAATAACTGCTTTGTAGTCATAGTAACCAAAAGTCACTAATTTCTTCTTCTTGAGTAAGACCTCTATGATAATTGGGCACGTTGTATCTTTAGCTGTTATAGTAACGGTGTTCTGTGCGTTGTAAACTGGACCCCAGAACACTATTACACTGACGAGCAGCGACTACTACTAGAGTACGTAAGTAGAAGTTTGTTTGCGCGTTATGTAGTGCACGTAAAACAACTCGCACTCAAATCTACGGCTGCAATGGAAAGAGATTCTCATTTTACATTTTTATGATTACCGCTCAACATAAACTCACGGAAAATTGGACTTAGATGAATGTTTAAAATAAATTCGGAAATTATTAGGAAAATGATAAGGTCGGGTAAAAAACATTACCTACCTACTTGCTGTGATCATCTATTTTTAATAATTTTGGGTACCTACCCAAAGCCGTGCTGAAAATTAAGGTAGTACTTAGTGTAGGTGTGTGGAGTAGGTAGTGGGTCGTGGTAGGTAGTAGATATAAAAAAGATATCAATATTCGTTTCTATTTAGATATCTTAAAAAGATTTGAAACAAACACAAGATGTCCAAATCGATAATGCTGGCCATTCACCACCTCGAACCATGTAGAGTAAACTGAACGCCACGCCCGCGCCATAGTGCTTTAGCAGATATGGGTCAGCATAAATTAGCAAATTTTGGTGTCAACTCAGTACCTAACTCAGGCCTCAGTTACAGGTCACTGTGCTCACAAACGGTGCTAACTCAATATTATGCTTTGGCGACTATCGAATCATTTTGCGCAATGCGCCGGCTAGAACAGTGAGCAGCTCTGTTAACTGTTTTTTTTATGAAAGAAAAGGACAAACGAGCGTACGGGTGGTAAGTGACCACCGCCCACATCTTCTTTGAACACCAGAGGAATCACAGGTGCGTTGCTGCTTTTTTTTAAACTTACCCATGTCGTATCGTCCTGAAAACACCACACAGCTTCTTTGTACGGGGCAAAATGTTCCTTGAAAACCGCACTGTGGACAAACGCCATTCATTCAGATTGTGGGGATTTCCTAATTTCTGGCGTGTTGTGCGAAGATGTTAATGATGCGGTAGAAGACACACAATAAAGCGACATCTTCAAGTGATCTAGCCATTCACAGAGTCCTGAATCCCCGATTATTAAAGTAGCTCTGCGTTGCACGCGGTGAAATGGTTCGAGCTGATGTTGCGCCAGACCAAAGATGATAGCAGTGGGGCCGATGGGCCGGCTTCAAGTATTGCCGTGCTCTATTTATGACGCACAGCTTATTCGAAGCCAAATTGGCTTTGACTTCCAGATGACCGCGGCATTGGCAATCTTCCGGGATAACGAGACCCAGTATTCTGATACTAAGCAAAACACTAAGGGAAGTGTTGTGGAACAGTAGTGATACGACAAGCCGAAACTTCGTTCTTCCGTGATTTTCTTAAGAGAGGCCTCGATCGAAGAGCTGTTTCACCTGATTCCTGCCGCCGAATTCCACCTTCGCACGACACGCCACAAGTTAGGATATCATCCCCACCATCTGGACGTCAAAGAAAGCTCCTTGAAAACCGCATTGTGGACAGGGCGGTTTTCAGGGAGCTTTCTTCCACGTACTACAAAACTGTGGAATGAACTTCCTTGTGCGGTGTTTCCGGGACAATACGTCATGGGTACCTTCAAAAAAAGCGCGTACACCTTCCTCAGGGGTGGGACAGTCGCCTTATAGAGACGTTTTCAGGAAACTGTAGTGCCATCTGATAGTTGGCCCCAATATTAAAGCTTTGTCAGCTGTCACTCGCTTTGAAACCTGCCCACTGGTCATAAAATGGCGGCTACTCTCGTGTTTTCCATTTTGCATATTTTTGGTATTGAAATCAAAGTGTTAGTGCGTCAAGTCGAGCCTTGTTTTCCTCCGCCTTGCTGTTGCGAATTCATCCAAAAATCTCCTTATTCTGTGTATTTCTACTTTTTGTGATAGAGACACTTTTGTTTGTGGAATTTATGAACTTTGGTGTAATGCCGAGACGTTGTGCTTTCGGTTGTGCGCTCCGTGGTAAGTAAATTATTCTCTTAAATCTTAATAGTGTAGTTTATTGACTAATCTTGTGATAAATAAAGTATCATGTAAGGTTTGTTCTACTCTCAGGTTCTACTACCGGTCCGTAGATTGAATTTGCAATCATGGTTAAAACTATTATAAACATACCGGTTTTCTGTATCTTGCCCCAAAGATTAAACTCCAATACCTCAAATCACCTTATGTCAGTCTTCAGACTCCCCCTGACTTATATGGTTTAATAATAATTGACAGCTGTGCTGGCTTCTGACACCATTTTTATCAAGAGAAAAGTCAATATATGAGTCCAAAATCTAATACTAGCCCAATGGTCATAACACTAGGTTATCACAATTTGTCTGATGGCTTTAATAGTCACTCAATTTATTTAATAATGTTATTTATTATTTTCAGAGATTCCAATGCATAGTTTCCCAGATGCTGTCAAATTCCTGAGAAGTTTAAAACTTGGGTCAGTCTTGTTGGTGGAAACCCTCAAACATCTGATCTTGAATGTTATAAGAAGAACAGAATTTGTGATATACACTTTTCTGACAGACACAGAAATCATAATCAATGGCTAAGCACATTGGCAGTTCCGATGCTTCATCTGCTTGGTAAGTCCCCTAATTTAACACATATTGAGTTAATATTCAATTCTATTCCTTACTCTGTCAGATTTAGTCACACCACTAAGAATCTTTGTTGAGTTGATGGTTTTTTTTGAAGGTATATTGTATCATTCTGGAAACACCTGATTTTCTTACACAGTTGTGATTACAAAATTCAATGGTTGCATTTCTAGCTGAAACTGGTTCAATATCTATGATAATCATTAAATAATGAAACAATCTTTACATATTCACATTAATTTTCAGGACAAGTTCAGAGTCAAGTAATCTTAGGACAAGCTTCATCCACACAACATTTACTGCCTACAATAATACAGCAAGACTGTTCAGGTAAATAATTTTTCAAACTTATTTACCATGTCATAAAGGTTACTATAACATAAGTGATATTCTTAATGATACCACAGAAATGGCATGGAGCGGCCACCCTCAGGGTATTAAATAATAAATTTTATTGTATGCTTTAACATTGTCACCATATTTTTATGTAAAAAAAAGAAGCCCGCTGAGTATCTTATGCCCTTACTTCTCAGGTCTGAGGTACACTTTTTCCAATAGGTAGTATTGACTTTCTGTAAGTGATATTATATCCTTTTTCAAATAAAATATTCAGAAAGAATATAAAGTCAAACTCATTCAAAGGGCATTGACAATTTGATTTTGTTCTGCTTTTAATCCCATGTCTTTTATGTCTCTTCTTAAAATTATTGATATTTATCGACATACACATACAAAATTTTGATGTATTTCTTGGTTGTAATTTTAAAATCTTGGGCCCATAAAATGTTATTGATTGAAAATCCCACATTTGATCTTTATGTCATGTTTTCATATAATATAGTCTTCAAAATTTCATTTCAGTTACATAAGATTTTACAAATCACAATAAAAGTTCTCCGGTTCTCTGTGGCATACAAATAATAAATAATCATTAATCTATTATTATATTTATTATTTACAGAGCCATATGTGAGCAACTTTATTTTAGAAAAAGCATCAACTTCAACAACATTCCAATCTGTGGCTGCAGGTAAAATTCACATATTTTTTTCAATTTGTTGGCTATTATCAAAAATAATAAATATATAAATTAATGATTATATTTTGTTTTGAACACATACCAAAATATTATATAATATATTTCTATCTATTATACACAACTAAACCATAAATAAAAAACAAAATTTTATAATTTTAAATTTTGTGAGTAGTGTCGGTATGTCTTTTTTTCTATAATGGTTTTGTTTGACAGCTTATTTCAACTTGTGATTTAATTTGAGCTCTAGACTCTTAAGAAATGCTGCCCTGGTTCTACATTTTCTGAGTGCTACTTCATTATAATTTGATTTTTATTTTTCTCCATTATCGTCTGATTGAAATTGACAATTGAAATGATTTGAAAAGTATAGTTAAAATTCACTCTGACAAAGTGGGCAACAAACTACATAAGTATTATTTCCAATTTCAGATGCATCTCAAGGTGCTTGATGCTGGAACATAATTATAGTTTTATTAGCAAGCCTAAAAGAACAGCTGGAAAAGGTATTAATATTATTATACTAATATTACAAATGGGAAAGATTCTGATTTCTTTTGAAAATATTGTTTTTATACTTTTTTATCCAAAAAGTGCTGAATAAATTTGTATGAAATTTGACATAGTTTATGATCTTTTGTCTAGGTGGGCAAAGTAATTCCCTCATAGTCCCGGAGCTGGGGACAAAAATCAGCAAGATTCTTGTAATGGCCCATCATTTATTTTGTAGTATGTGAGTCAGCAAAGTTAGGGAGTAGCACACCTGACAATGGCGGGCTTTGATGTAATATTACAACACTCATAAGAAATTAAACATAATAAGAACTTCGAAAGGTCTTTACTTAACAAACATTAACCATAAATGTGACAGTAATTTTATAACAGCAGATTAATGCATGACATGACATATACATAAGACTATTTAGCCAAATGTATTTTTTGATGAAGGCTGCATTGGTACCTGATAGGATTGAGAACAGCTAATGTCCATGTGGGAATGAAATCTTGAATATAAGTTTATTCATTACTAGCTGACCCGACAGATGTCGTGCTGTACATATTAAATTCTTCTTCTTATCAAAACCTTTACTGGACTTCCACAAAAATTCAAGACCGAAATTAGCCAAATCGATCCAGCCATTCTCAAGTTTTAGCAAGACTAACGAACAGCAATTCATTTATATATATATATATATATATATATATATATATATATATATATAGACTTTAAGACTGAATCCCTTTTCATATTGTCCATTTATTTAATACCATATAATACATATATTATACTATACAATTTGTAAATTAAACATTCTTTCACAGATCTAATGGCTCCACAGCGCACAAAGATCAAGCATCTTCAAGCAGAATATCGCGCTTGCGAAAAAAAAGACTATCTTTCAAAGCGAGATTAAAAGGTGGTGCAGATCGATCAATCGAATTTTGTCAGGAAAATTAACATATGTGGGTGAAGACGAAACAAAAACAGCTGCCCAACAATATTATGATAAACATAAATATTATAAAAATAAAAAATAATATGCAAACATTGCTTTTTATTTGTCCCACCCAATTACTTCAATTACTCATACCAACACTACTAAATCCTATCCTTTATGTTCTATGTTGTGGCAAAATTAAAAAAATGCAATACCTACATTAAAAAGTAGAGTTAGTTATTTAATTACGTCACAACATTAAAAATGAATTTCATAATTTCGAGCTAATATATAGTTATTTTCGGGGCCAATATTCAGATAGCGCTAGTTTTCAAATAGACAGCTTATAATGCGTAGAGAGGGCCCTTTTTTTTTATTGAATAGGAGGACAAACGAGCGTACGGGTCACCTGGTGTTAAGTGATCACCGCCGCCCACATTCTCTTGCAACACCAGAGGAATTACAAGAGCGTTGCCGGCCTTTAAGGAAGGTGTACGCGCTTTTTTTTGAAGGAACCCATGTCGTATTGTCCCGGAAACACCGCACAAGGAAGCTCATTCCATAGCTTTGTAGTACGAGGGACCTTATATAGACCTTCCTTAAAGGCCGGCAACACTCCTGTGATTCCTCTGGTGTTGCAAGAGAATGTGGGCGGCGGTGATCACTTAACACCAGGTGACCCGTACGCTCGTTTGTCCTCCTTTTCCATAAAAAAAAGAAGACAATTTTCTTCCGATTGTTTTGTATTTGGAGTGTCACAATAAATAAATAATGTATTAAATATTCAATTAGTGAAACTGAAGATTCGCGGCGCGCACTCGGCAATGGTTTTTCATTAGAGTAAATATAAGTATGTAAGGGTAGGTAACGGTACTGGAACAAAAATAATCGGCCATTCTATCAATTATACTAGGTACATCCTATCGCTAAACATAAAAAAAAAGATATTTTTGAAATTAATCTGGCGAATCGATTTGCCAAATTATGTCTACTCAAGAGTCAGCTTAACGTGAATTTAATTTCATTTTGTAACTGTTAGGCTCTTTTACTGGCCTCACCACCCACACTTTCGCTTTTATTCAACCTCGTTCGTAATAACTGGATGCGGCCTTAGAATTCGGTTTCAATAACCACTTAATAGCTCAACATCAAGCTAGCAATATTGCATTTTCTATAAATTTCTTCCTTTTTCTTTTCTGTAGAAAAAGTGATAAGCTTAGTACAGCTATCAGGTCATCTAATGATGGTAATACTATACACAGAAGTTTAAGTAACTGTTCTTCGCATGGATAAGGTAGTAGTCATCATTCACTCCCTAACTTGTATAACCTCTTAAGTGTAGGTCCCTAACTTTTTTTTTATGGTATAGGAGGACAAACAAGCGTACGGGTCACCTGGTTTTAAGTGATCACCGCCGCCCACATTCTCTTGCAACACCAGAGGAATCACAAGAGCGTTGACGGCCTTTAAGGAAGGTGTACGCGATTTTTATGAAGGTACCCATGTCTTATCGTCCCGGAAACACCGCACAAGGAAGCTCATTTCACAGCTTCGTAGTACGAGGAAGAAAGCTCCGTGAAAACCGCACTGTGGAGGACCGCCACAAATCCAGATGGTGGGGATGATATCCTAATCTTGTCCTTGTACTGTGAGTAGTGAATAATGTAATGTTTATGCAATGCTTAATGGAAAAATATTGTAATAATAGTTAAATAAAAAACTTATATGAACATTATGTCTTTAATCAGAACTAAACAACTAACAATACAACTAAACAGAACAACATGTTACAACTAATCTATCTTCTTAATGCTCTCCTTAGCAAAATAAATGCCCCTTTCAAGTAACCTACATACATTAACATGTTTGCTGCGAAACCTCGAAATATTTTTTTAGTATTTGTGTATACGTTTGTCTCCAATAACTGTTACACTTCAGTTTATTGAATTACTTAACAGCTACTTTTCTAAGAGCAGCAAAATTTTATAATTATATTATTAATTTAAAACTCAGAGTGTCAAACTATTACTTGTAATCATGTACACTTTACAACTCATAATAATTGAATATACTTGGAAATGAGATGTATTAAATAAACTTCTTCCAAGTTGAATAAATTCACGTTTTCAGTTCTGTAGATTTAGATGATAAGAAAAGCATCAAAACCTACAGTCTACTGCTTGCCAATGGTGAACTTAGAAATGCCCTCAAGCAGGTTAATGTAGGCGGAGTGTTCATATGCTGTGCTGAAGTCGGACAGTTTCTGGACAAACTCATTGCTGACTCCTTTCTCCTCAAGTACGTTCATCAACAAGTCATATAGATACTGAAACATCATTAAAAATTGGTTAGTTGATGATACAGATCCACTGTAACAATATATACATTGTTTTATTTCCTTATCCCGCATAATACGATTTCTCGCTTAAGACTAGTGGGAGGATCCTTTGCACCGGCTAGATTATGGGTACCACAACGGCGCCTATTTCTACCGTGAATGTGTTTAGGTCTGAAGGGCGCCGTAGCTAGTGAAACTACTGGGCAAATGATAGTTGAAATCCTATGTCTCAAGTTGACGAGCGCAGTTGTAGTGCCGCTCAGAGTTTTTTCAATAATCTTGCGACACTGTATTGTAATGGGCAGGGCGTATCAATTACCATGAGCTGAACGTCCTGCTCGTCTCGTCTCTTATTTTCATAAAAAAAAGGACGCGTTGTTGGGTCCCTGTGATATTGTCTTAAGCGGGTGTTACTGTGCGTACAATTATTAAATAATATATTAACAGACACCAGTGTTAAGCTGTCCGCCATTATTCGTATGACTTTAAAATGATAATAAAATTTCCATTGTGAGGCTCCAATACCAGTTAGTGTGTACAACAGCGCCACCGCATATTTTGCCATCAAGAACTATTTGTATTTCGATTCGTAGGGGAAGCCATAGTTAGTGAAATTACGAGGCTACTAAATAGTAACTTCTTATGTGTCAAGGTAACCAGTACAATTGTGGTGCGGTTTAGAATTGTACATTTTCGAAAATCTTAAACAGACTTCGGTTGTAGCGAGCAGTGTCCCACTTGCCTTCAGGTGATCATTTCGCTTGTCATGTCACTTTCCATAAACAAGACCAGCATACATTAGTATGACGTAACGTAATAACATATTTAAAAAAGTTTCAGACATGACAAAAATATCAGTTTTTTTTTTAAATTATTGTAAGCTATGATTAAAAAATACTACATATACATTCCATATGTGGTGGACGTCATGACCACTCAACACACTGCTTTATTGATTTCTTTGCAGCATAAAATAATGACTTAACTACTTATAACTGTCACGATATTACATTGTGTATTCTCAACTTATCTAAGTTAGAATCTAGATAGTCTCTTCACAGACAACCAATAAAAACAGGTCAGGAATATTAGTTTTGTGTGTGTGACAAGCTACGTTTTACACTCGCGATTTGTATGACACTTTGTGTAAGTGTGCGTGAATTGCTCTAAATAGAGGTTAGTTCTAAACTCAATTATTTTCGACGTTTTCACAGCTGTCACAGTCTATCTAGACGAATAAATGGCCTAAGACTATCAATTATCATTATTGTTTATAAAATAAACTGTGTCATATAAAACAACGAATAACTTCTTGATAAAAAAAATGTCACACGTCACTGAACAACTAATAGCCAACGAATGACAATTATTTCAGATCAATGTGTTTTGCTTTACCCCATATATGGCACCTGACTACTGCAATGTGAGCAGAACCAAGTATGGCGGTTAAATGGGGATAAGAAAAATTATGCTATGAACCCGGGGATCGAACCCTCGACCTACGGACCTATGCCTTAATCCAACGTGGAGTTACCACTACGCCAGAAGTATTGTCATTGAAATGACGAAATATAGCAACTATACATTTGTAACGAAGTATACAAGTATTATATTTTTGTCTTTCTCTAACAAATAATAGGTTAATTAACTATTTTTGAGAAACTAACTCATGTTTTAGATAATGTAATTACATTACTTATATTTAACCAAAGATGTCAAAATAAAATATATTTCTGTGGGAAAGAGATAAAACTAATAGTTTTAATTTAGGGATAAAAAAAATATAAAAAAAACAATAACTGTGACATTAAATTGCAGCTATATTTAATTAAGAATTTTCCCAAGGAACAAATGAATAATTTAATTAATAACAGGCCTCGACCTCAACACTTGAGGAGCCTTGTATCAAGGCCAATGTACATCATATTTAATGTAAGCACTTCAAATTTTTATTATTAACTGTAATAAATTATTAGCTCAAATTACAGTGTTCATTTTCAAAATATTATTATCACTCCATATAACTAAACAAATTTAATTTGTAACCAAAATTTATGAACAATGTGGGACTCAAACTCACGCCTCTCGGGCTCCGTTGCTCTTACCAAATGAGTCAACCGTTCGAGACCCGCACCGTCCATGAATTTTGGTACAAATTAAATTTATTTAATCCCACAAGTGAGAGATATCACTTAAAATATCAAACTGTGCATGTAATTAATTTATAGTTCTATATCTTGTAGATTTTATTAAGTAGAGCCAATGTATTAAAATATAACTGAAATCTATGTATAATATCATTGACAAAAATGCAGAAATATAAGCATTTAAATTATTGTGTCTGATTTATTGACACATTTGACATTTTAAAAACTCTTGTACAATTATTATTATTATGGGTACTCACGATACATTTTGTTTTTGGCGTCTAATTAGTTTCGGTCTTTGATTTCCTAATTCACGACAGCTGTTATCGAAACTATCGAAATTATAAAACATCCTAAGAATTTTAATAGGGAGGATGGTTTTAGAATAGGGCACGCATGGAATCCCATGGTCTCACTCAGCAGTTCAAATATAAAAAAGACACGATTGGGTGGACGTCGCTAGAAGTGTTTGTCGTTTTGTAGTCAAAGACCGAAACGAAATAGACCCCATGTTAGGATAGATTGATGTACTATTAGTGTCATGTGTCAATGTGTCAAATTTCTCGCAAGCAAGATGAGGGAAACATGGATCATTTATTCTTCAATTACCCTTTAATGCAACCTTCTTTGTACAATTTTATACCTCCTGATGTTCCCCGCCCAACTTCCTTTAAATGTCTCCTCTCCCAAGTTTTCACTCCTTTTGTATATATTTTGTGTAAATATATTAAAATACATAAGATTAAGTTGTAAATAGCACTAAGTACTTATATTAAATAATTTAAGTAATTATATTTGTGTATGTCCTTTATAGTCCTAACAGCCTGTATATTTGTTTCAGGTATAAGAACTTTTTCAATGTTAAGCACCGATCACTACCATTAAAATTAGTTAAAAAATACTCTAAGCTTGGTGGTCTACCTTAACGTGACATTGGCAAACTTGTGGTATACCTTCCACAGGAGCCATAGTAGGAAGAATAGAAATGAATCATGCAATAAATAAATAAAAAAATAAATAAATCATGAAATATCGGCTTCAAAGAAATAAAATATATATCATTAGGACCCATTATAATAATAACTATGCTAAAATTCCGCATGGATAATAGTTAAACCCTAAAGTATCAATATGGTTTTTTTATGAGAAAAATTTACAATAGACCAACATGTTCACATAATGGTAAGGGATACACCCAGCCCATTACAATTACTACTTTTCGCTAGTTTGAGACATACGATTTGTTTGTAATTTCAATAGCTATGGCGCCCTTCATAACGAAATAGTCACATTAATCATGCACATTACTGCATCATGGCAGAGATAGGCACAACTGTGGTACTCACCAGGCCGGCAAAGACGCCACCCACTGACTTGGTAAGATTCATATCTTCTATATCTTGTATTTGAATTAAAAATTATATAAAACAGTATGAAATATATAATTACCCCATCTAGCACATCGCCAGCAACAGCATACACCTTCTCGGACCATTCACCTTGGTACAATGTGATTTCATCAATTCCAAATATGTCATCTGTAACAGATAAAATAATTTAAATAGAGGGATCTTCATATAATTTGTACAGCAAACCATCATCTCCCAATCAGCGGGATTCTTTTGCATTGGGTGGGGGAATGTTTCAAAGAATTACTTAGGTTATTAATAGCATGAAGATTGAACCTTTGGGTAACAAACAGTTATTTTGTTTTTTTTCTGTGTTGCGGAAAATAAGATGAAGTCCTACCATTGACAATAAACACTTACTGTATTCATCTGCATTAGTAGATGGGGGTTCTTGAAGGAATGAGCAAGTAAAGCCCAAAGTAGTGTCTCCCCTGACCAGGTCCACCTCAAATTGTGGCTTGGACCTCATCTCTGCAAATTCCTGCTTCTCTGGTTGTGCATCTTCACCAAAATCTTCAGAATCTACTGTGTGGTTGACATTGAATGTGATTTTAACACTGAAAAAAAAGAAAAAATTAAATACACACACAAAATTTTACATATAAAGTTTTTTATAAGAGTCACTAATTGGTCAGTTATAATTTATTTTTAAAAGCATGACTAATGACTAAAGACTAATAAAAGAAGGAACATTGTAATAAAAAAATATTTTCTCCAAATGTTAACGAGCTAATTTAAATATATCAAGTGTCATTGAAAAATTGCTTGCTAGAGGTTTTCACTGCTGTGAGCAACAAGAGGCCAAACACAAAACTATGGGCCGCTGCTTCGCTACAACAATGTCAGTCTTCAAAACAAGGGACTTCCTGGAGAGCACACAAGTCACCACTCTTTACAACACTTTTTATTTCCAAAAATAAAAAACTAGGGATACTGTTTTTGTTGCTGGAAGATGTGCTATTAACATTTAAGAAGACTACAGAAGAGCTTCCTGAAGCAGACTAGAAAAGATGTTTTGGAAACTGGTTCAGACCTGTGACACTTTGAAATATGTTTTGATAAAAAAACGTTACCACATTTAACATGTTAGCACATATTTTCTTTGTGTTCACCTTAGTACCCACATAATTTTTTAATCAGATTATGTTGTGATGCAGAAAAAATCAAAATATATCATTAGATAGACTGTGCTACTGAAATGAAGCTGTGTTTATAGTCAAAGCTATATTTAGTTAACCATTGACATAAATTTAAAATCTAAGCTTTATGGGTTCACTTTGAACTTAGTAATATGAAAATAATATAGCCTTTGTGATTACGTACATTTTATAATCTTTATGTGTGTAATATTCACAAACATATTTTTACTGGTTTCATGTATTTATAATAATTAATTAATGACAACTTTTAAAAATTTAATAACTCCTTACATTTCATCCTTGAGTTCTTTAGTAAGTAATACCTCAGCACCATCACCCTTCACTTTAAATCCATCAACTTCAGCTGGCAGTGCCTTCATCTTTTGTGCTTTGCGCTCAGCTACAATTTCTTCTGTCAAGAACTCAACTAACTCTTTTTCTCCTGAAATGTGTTTAAAGGAAACTTCTATTGAAAACTATTCAATATGATAAAAATAAATTTCCAAAAGTTAATAATTTACAGTTAAAAGTTTCTAGTGTGTACCTCCTCTACTAATTTAAAAATGATTATTAAATCATGCTAACAAATGTGTTTTAATTTAACTGGGATTTTATGGCGACAATAATTAAATCTTCGATCAAATTAACCTTTTTAAATTCCAACAACAATAGAATCCTTAACATTATAACTCTGAGTGTTATAAATAAATATATATGTTGTTATTTTTTTTTAAAGTGAAAACCCTCAATATACAAAATTTATGAACAATGCGGGATTCAAACCCGCAACTTGTCACGTACCATGCGAATGATTGATTCCACTGAGCCACCCGTGATAAATCTTTTAAGTCTTGTTCAACTTGAGAATTGGAATGTTAAAAAATATTACAAGTTAGAGGAATGTGAGCGGTCACGGGTTTAAGTCCCCCATTTTGTTTCCAAATTTAATATGTGTACCACTTGGAAATATTTACTTTGGTTATGTCTAATTTTAAGTTAGATGGATAATAGATAACTTCTACAAGTTGGTGAGCAAAATATTATGTATTAAAATCAGTTTCTCTCGATAACTGATTTGTTCAATTTAAGGGTGGTTTTGGATACTGAGCAATGGAGGTTTTGTGTCTTTAATGGAAGGAAACAAATATTTTTTTTGTGTAGGTTCTTAAGTTCTAATTAAGGTTTCATGATCGATAAAATAATGGTGTGTTCTAGAAAACCGTTACTATAAAGTAAAATTCTTATATAAAATCCAGTATTCATTAAACATATTCTTTGCTAAATCACAATTTGTGATTTTTCATTACATGCCCTGACTGTTATGTTTTCTAAAAGAGAAGTGGATTAGGTAGCTTATAATTTGAATTCTATTTTCATATTTAAATGTTGAAAGTTTTTTGAAAAACAAATCAAATTTTATATTCCTGAGATATTTATTTACATTGTATGGTCTGGGTATGTACCGAAAATAATTCTGCTTTAATTAAATATCACATTACACGTATTATTTACATTACATCAGTTGACCTAAATAATTAATATACAATATTATTTATTAATAATTATATTTCAATAGGTTTAGGATACATTTAAACTTGTTTAATTTAAAACTAGGTAATAATTTAGATACCTTATCTTACTAATTAGCAAATAAGCACATATTCTTTTAGAAAGTATTATATCTATCTATATTTCATACATATAAAGAAACATACAATCATATACCTTCACTAGTATGTACATAATTATCTGGTGGTATACATACCGACCTACATATTTACTCATTACTACTCATACCTTTAAATTAATTATATACTATATTACTTATTTATTTTTCCTCTCAAAATTATTAAAATACTACTCATTTTGTGCATTACAATAGTCAGACATATACATTCTTGAACTATGGAATAATAGACCGATACATGGGGAGTACTAATATCCTAAACACAGGGAAACTTAGTTAGGAGTTAGAGCTCAGCCATGTACTAGTAGATTGTTGTCATAATGTAGACTACATACCTACCACTCCAGCAAAATATAAATTTTCAGGAAAGGCACCAGCTTTTATGTCTGCTTCACATAAAACCTACTGTCTGTATGTGCCTAGGTTCTTTAAGAAGTCCTAGCAATAAAAACTTCGTACCTACTTGTCTAGATGTACTTAACAAACATAAGTATGTAGGCTTCTTCTTAATGTTTGTGATGTATAATGTTGTGTAGTAGGTATTATGAGTATGTAGTAACTTGTACATGGATTTTTTGTATAATACGTTTTTCTTTTGAGACAAAATAAAATATTTGTATTTGTATCAAAAAGTTAAAAACTGTTCTTTAGGAAATATATAGAATCTTAGTTGGAATTGTTACATTTTTGACATTTAAAAAAACATGTAACTCTTCATATATAGTCAAGAAGAGAAGTTTGAATAATAGCATAATAGTTTCTGGTAGTTAAAAAGAATCTGTACCTATATTAATTTTGTTTTGTGATGTGAAAGTGTCAATATAACAATAGCATAGATTCACATACTTTCAACTACAATGTATCAAATCAAAAAGATGAAAATCATAACACTTGTAAGAAGATTTAAAATTTATTCACTTACAATAATTATTATTGCATAATATATATGAAACTAATCTAATATTGAAAATTACACACTACATAATAATTTGTTAAGATGAATAGAAAATTATGTTATAAATTAAGTGAATGATCTTATGTCTAATACCTGTATGCAGAAGAAATTCATGTACACAAATACTTCTGGATGCAAGGATTATTTTACTATACCCCACAATGAAGCACCATAATATTTGATGATAGAATAGTGATATATATTGTAGGGATGATAGTTTCAGATATAACATACATATTCTACTCGGTAGCATGATGATTGTATGTAGAGTATTACTAATAACTAAATTCTATAGGATAGTATAGGATAAGGTATCAGGAGGAAAGAACTCACCAATAGGTTTGGATTTTGTAGGAGTTTGATCTTGCTGATCTGTTAATAAGCAAATGTTATAGGTTATAAGGATTGTATGGAGTTACAGCATATTAATAACCTATAAATGTTTACCTTTCGTATGTATGGCTTTCAAGCCGCAGCCACAACTGCACGTATTTGAGTGATGAAGGAGGGATGAGCACGTTGCAGCGCTTTCCATTCTCTTTGAGCAGCTCATATGCCATATACCTCGTGTGAAGTCACGTTTTACTGGGGCTTGAACTCTAGTAGTGACTACAGAGCCGGCTAAGTTATGCTTTACGCATTTTTGAAAGATTCTGTTTGCTGTTCTTACCAGACCGCTCATTTTAAACTGTTTGTATCACGTTTAATTTAACTTCGAATAATATATACTGCAGAATTAAAATAATTATATCCTATAAAATCAAATCAAGTGTGCAGTTTAAAGTTTAAACCTAATAAAATTTGTATGACATGACATGGACTGATGACAATGACAGATTATTTTTTTAAACCCTTAGAATATTACCTGTCCTATTTTCAAAGCACCATGCCTCTTACACTGTGCCCATAATGCTTATTAGAGTAGGTAGATGTCTAATCGGTGCCTGGTATACAGAATAAAGATTAGATCATGATTAGATGAACAATCCCCATAATAGGTTTTCGTATGATATTGCAGTTTTGGGATAATGGTGATAACCATTCAATTAAAAAAAAACCACCATTGCAGAATATTATTGAAATCAGTGATACAAATTCATCCCGCCCGCCTCCACTTCATCAAATATTTCAAGAATGTTATTGTAACAATCAAAAAATAAAGTGAAGTGATTTGTGAAGTGTGAATTTTTAAAAATATTATATTCTTTGATAAATAGACCCAGGCCGAGTAGGTTGAAGCCTGACTGACATATAAATATAACAAAATTTAGAGTAATGTAGGTATTCTATGTTTTGATGTTTCTGTCATACCACAGACTAATATGATGCTTACGCATTGTCATACTCACGTGGAGTTATCTTTTTGTAGTTTATTTGAATAATAGTTTTTTGCAAATAATTTGATAATAACGGTGTTTCTTCCAAAATAACAATGAAAAGAAAATATTCATCTGCTGAACGTCTTCATAAATCCAGTGGTATCGAAGTTATAGTGGAAGAGGTTTCCACTCACCCACTTTGTCTGCACGGTCCAACGTTACTTTTCTCAGGAGAAAAAGGCAGATACTTTGCTTGTGCTACTTGTCGAGATAAAAAAGACTGTACAGTACATATAGATGAAGATGATTGGAAAAAGGAAGGAGTCAGAAAACGTAATGAGAAATATTATAACCTTATACCAAAAATTGATAAGGTGGCTGCTTTGAATAAATTCAATGAGGTACATTATTTAAACTATTAGAAATAACTTATTCAATAAAATGTTGAATTGAGATATGATTGAGCAATTCATTTTTTTTTAAATTGCAGGTAAAATCTAGACACCCGTCAGATAGAGCATACTGTAACACATGCAAGGACCTATACATAATATCACAAAGCAAGAAACATAGAGGTGGAGATCACAGGATCACCACACCACTTACTGAGCAACTGCTCAACTCTCCATCATCCTGGCTGCCTCCACTTGAGAATGATTCAAGTGAAGCTCAATACATATTCTCTAAGAAAGCTGTTAGCACTGTTTTGGGCATTCTGAGGAATAATAATATCAAGTAATATAGTTTTTCACTAATACATTGCATATTTTATAAGTATTGTTGGTGTAAAAGCCATCATGCATGTAACAAACAATGGGTGGTTGAACCATCTATTATTATTCCAATCAATCAATCATATTCTTTATTTGTGTATAAATATAGTATGTTATGATAGTACAATATTACATTTTTCTCATGTTTCGCCAGGTTTAATTAGGCATGCAAATTTATTAACAATAAATGTTATAAGTAATAAATAAATAAATTAAACAATCTGAAATATGTTTACATGTCAGAAGCAATAAAATATTTATTAACAAAAAAATAAAATAATTACAGTGTATAGTTTTGACCATGATTTATTTTAGTTTTGATTCATGGTGTAAATTTATACTGATTCAAATAAAAAAAAATTAAACACATGCAGATAATATAATATGTTACTTTCTTGGGCTACCAGTAAATATATTAGTTATTCTTTATAAAAATTCATACTTTATCCAGTCATTTATATCTCTTTATTTTAGGAATCTTCTGTGTATTGGTACTCCATCAGTACATGAAGCTGCTCAGTTAGATCCGGATTTTGACTCACTTCTTTTGGATTATGATACAAGGTACCACTTGTTTCATCCACCCAACAAATATATTTGGTACAATATGTTCAATAATTATTTGTTTGATGGTAATAATGATGAGAAGATTTTAAAGAAATTCATAAAACTTTCAAAGTAAGTATGCAATAAATTTCACCACCACGATAATAATTTATGATTGACTACAGCAGCCTAGCGAAACTAAGAAAAACATGATTGTATGAAACATGCAATCATTGATAGATTGACAGATGACAGCTATAATCTTGTAATAAAACTAGAATCACTTGTAAATTCGTTAACACCAATCAAATGACACACTCTAAGCTTGGTGGTCTACTGAAATGTGACATTGGCGAGTTGTGGTGCCCCTTCTACAGAACCCACTAGAAAGAATAGAATAGAAATCCACCATGTTTTAAGGAACTGTTCTCTTTCAAACTTAGCTGGAATATACATTGTCATCATAATTTTGTATTTACTATTTCAAACTTATGTCAAATCACTGCATGTTTCATACTAAACAAAAGATAGAGTTTACTTAGGCAGTCCCGCCTTAATACATAGTATCAACATCCTCAACAACATCTCAACTACAGCTAAAAATTAAAACTAAAATGACCAATTGAAACTAAAAATAAAATATAAAACTTGGATGTTTAATAATATTGCTGGTTATATAATTTCAGAGATAGGAAACTTTGTATTGTAATGGATCCACCATTCGGTGGTCGTGTGGAGCCACTTCTGCACACCATTAAGGAGCTATCCTCTATGTATAATAAAATAAATGATATTGAAGATGTTGAAAAACTGTTGCCAGTTATCTGGGCATTCCCGTATTTCTCTGAAGCATACATAACAAACTTAGCACCTGAGATAAAAATGCATGATTATCAGGTGAGAAGATTCTTAAAATTCTTTTTTAATTTTTTCTCTTTATTTGTTGTTTGATTAATTAGCTGTGATAAATATTGATATATTATTGTTTTTTTTATTTATGAATGAATTTGAACTTAAGCTCAAACACCAAATTTATTGAATGAAAAGTAATTTTAATATCACATATTTATTTAAAAGACATCAAAAAATGGATGTCTTGATTTAAATGGACATATACATTGGAACAAAATAATTGACTTTTTACTTTCTACAGGTTGAATACCAGAATCACAAGAAGTTCCAAAATAGCAAAGGTGGCAGAAAGTTTGGCTCACCAGTCCGCTTCTTCACAAATCTTCCATTACTTACTATTGATCTATCTAATGACAGTAGCTATAAGTTTTGTGATAAGTGCAAGTGCTGGGTCTCAGTGACAAACATGCATTGCACTAAATGTAAATCCTGTACAAGTAAGAATGGGATGACATATCGACACTGTAAGATATGTGGGCAATGTGTAAAACCAACATACCAACATTGTACCACATGTGGGCGATGTGCTCAGGAGAAGCATAGGTGTGATTTAATAGTGGAGTCTCAGGTTTGATTTGATTTTATATAAATATATTTATTTTATTTTTTTTATTAAAAAAAAATTTGTTGTTATAATGTAAGCCCTTTCATATAGTAAAGGAGGCCTTATCTGTTTGAGTTGTTCCTGTAACAAGGTCTCTTATAGTTAGGCAATGTTCCTATTTATCAGCTGGAATTTTTGCTTTCTCTATCACTAATATGCAAGAGAAACTGGTGTGAGCTTATGAATAAAAGTTAAAACTTCATCAACATATCAGCATTAGTCATTCACACAATATAACATTAATTGCACCAAATGCAAGACATCCCGACATTACCAAGGTCTAGCCTTTAACAGAGCACTGGATCTGAGACAATTTGGAAGCTCTGTGTCAAATGGTAAGAGCTGATGCTTGGGTGCACCAGACCAGAGATGAGAGCAATACTTCATACATATTTGGACCTGCATTTTATACAGTGCTAAAATGTGGGCCTGCTTGATGTATTGCCGGGCTCCTTATTAATGACTCCCAGTTGTTTTGAATATTTTAATATTGAGAGGATTTAAAAAAGTAGCAATTCAATCAGTATGTTTATTAATCAACACATGGTGAAGTTTCAAAACATCAAAGGACTAGGATATATTAAAATAAAGAGATCCAACTGACCTTTTGACTTGCAAGCAATACATGCTTCATCAAAGTAACAATAATGTTATGTGTGTATAGGTAAAAAAATATTAAAAAGTTGCTTAAAAGTAATGCTTAAAAATTTAAATTATGGCTATTAGATAAATGCTTCTAATTTAAAATAATTCTTTGACCATAAATGTTAATATTTATTGTTTGTCGCTCATCAGAGGGCATTAGAGAGGGCAATGCTCGGAGTTTCCCTGCAAGATCAAATCAGAAATGATCCGCAGGAGAACCAAAGTCACCGACATAGACCAAATGATTGTGATACCAATGGGGGTGTCACATTACATACAAATTGCAGCTAATGATTAGTAATAATACTCAGTTATCAGAGCCATATAAAATACACTAACCATAATTTCTTTTTCAGTCTTGTTACACATGTAATCAGAAGGGCCACAAAAAAGCGGATTGTGAAATGAACACAGGAAGTAATAAAAAAAGAAAATCCCATTAATAAAGATTTTTATTTAATTTTAAAATATCCGTAGTTTTAATCACACATTATTTTATACATATGACAAAAGTGCATGAAAGTGTTGATTAAATCATTCTAAAATTGTCTCAAAATAGCATCAGAAGAATAAACGAAAAATAAAAAATGTAAGATTTTATACAACTAAACTTATTTATAAAAACCAGCCATTATGGTGATATAGAATAAATATAAAGTTTTATCAAATAAAAGTCAAAATTCTATACAATAATGGATCAAATTCTATCTATTATTATATTACCTTTCTATTTTATTAGAGATTAATTTTTTTTTGATCTGTTATATCCATAAAATGAATAAGTATAATAAAAAATATCAAAAAAATCACAATTTACAGATTTATGATTGTTTAAATAATATTATATATACATACAAACTTAAATTATCTACTTTATTGATTATATAATAACTATTATATTGTACCATTCTTATACTTCAATCAGTTTCATACTCCTTTCACACAGCACTGAAAAAAAAATTTGAAGGATAAAAAATGTTGTGTTGAATATCATTGGTATAAGAATAAATTAAGATGACATCATTACTTCTAATTTTATAATATTTTTCTAAATGAATCTCAACAACAGCTAAACCAATTTGAATGTGGTTATCACTGATGCATCATGGAAAGCTCCCCATATTCTTATAATAAATGAAATAATACACAGAAATCTATGCAGGCAAGGTCAGGTATGTCCACTTGTTTCAATAATATAATATTTGTTTAAAGTTCATACTACAGATTTACACTGACAAAACAGTTTTAATGCATGTGTTGCTTTATAGCTGCATCATTCAATCAGCCTGAATGTCATCATTTAACACCAGCTGCTGTGGCATACAGGATATCCCACTCACCTTGCATTCATGGATTCCAGCACTTTGTGTGCGGCTGCATAGCGAGCATGCACATTGGCAGCCTGCTCGAGCCATGCATGCCGCACACTGCACCAGCGGCCCATGTGCCATGACAATAGTTGCTCTTTGCTTAACTCTTCATCCTGTAGTGTAACAATTCAAAAAATAACTTTATTTATCTATTAAAGTGTTTGTAATCTGTATCAAGATTTCAATAATTCTCTGATGTGCTGTATTTTTTTGCAGTTATAAATTCAAAAGTAAAATTACATCATTGCTTACACAATTAAAGTCAATATTTTCCTTGCGCCGATTTGACTGTGCAGGTAATAGCTGAGGTATTCTAGAAATGGGTGGTCCTTCAGGGCCAGGTAATTCTACAGCACCTGGTAAAGGTTCCTCTTCTTTCATCTCCATACTGAAAATAATATTAAATAATTAAAATTAGTTGTCTTTTTAGTTTTAACAAATGTTTTTATCACATGGCTCATACATCTTCATCAAGTAACAATTCACTCAATAAAAACTTTGTATCTGTTGATATTGATTAATATTTTAATACAATTAAATAAGCACAATTTAAAATTGTAATAAACAAGAGAATTACTGCAATACATGATCTAAAATGAAGCTTATAAATTCTGTAACATTAGTCTTTTTTTAAATGTTCTTTTTCAGTTAGTTAGTTTTATTACTTTATTAAACTAGTCTTAGTGAGAAATTTCTAAGTAAACATTGTTTTAGCATTATATATTATACTTTTTTGTACCTAGATTTTAGATAATTGTTACACATTACAAATCTCCAAATAAAAAAAAAAGTAGTCGTCAAAATTAAGATGCAATATACATTGATCCAGCTCACAAGTCATTATTGTTTAATTATATCATACTAAGTCTGAATGAAATGTGTTGTTCAAAACCAAGTGTACCAAACTATGAGGTCAATATCATCTCACTATGTGACAGAACTTTAAACAATAACTATACATTATAATTTAGAATTACACTTACTCACCAAGCTTTGTAGTCAGCCTTAGGATTGTTTGCCATCCATGCTCTACATATTGGATACAGAGGTGTATCTTCGGTAAATTGTGACAGATCTACACTTCTGTCAAACAATTTGAGGACATAGGACTGTGCTTTACCCAATAGTTTCACATCATCTGCAGAACCTGCACTTTGCAGTTTCCTGAAATATTGTCAAGTTGTAGATGTATCATTTTTATAATAACTTCATCAAGATAACAGTATGCAGACTATTGAAATAAATTTTATAATAATAATATTAGTTTACAAATAGAATTATTGTATAAAGCATTCGTTAGTAACATCATTTTTAATATAAATATAACTTTTTAATTGTAACAGCCCTTATCTTACATAGCTACTTTAAACCATTTTAAATATAAAAGTATTATATTGATGTGGACCTAGATACACACACTGGGTATGAGATTTATATATTTTTACAGCAAATACTGTTAGTTTTTATGTACCTAGCATGATATGAGTGACCCTGACTAATAAGCTCAGAGGTTTGAGGCTTAATTCTCAAGTGAAAATGTTTGTATAAAAGGTTTTTTTAGTCGCTTAAGTGGAAGAGCAGTTTCACCTGATTCCTGTCTCCAAGTTCCACCATCACACAACATGCCACTAATTAGGATATCATCCCCACCATCTAGATGTGTGGTGGTCCTCCACAGTGTCATTTTCAAGGAGCTTTCTTCCATTCCACTTTACAAAGCTGCGGGATGAGCTTCCTTGTGTGGTGTTTACAGGACAATATGACATGGATACCTTAAAAAAATGCTTGTACACCTTAAAGGCATCACTCCTGTGATTCCTAACTTACTTAACACCAGGTGACCCGTACACTTGTTTGTTCCTTTTCCATAAAATTATTTTTTATAATCATTTAAGTAAAGCACTTTACACCGAGTTGCCTAGTTTGGAGGTAGATAATTTGTATGAAAGTATTGAATCAAAAAATGTGTATAATAAGCTATCAAATAAATAGTTTCTTATTATATATAAACTCATAACTTAACTCTTTCAAGAAACATACCTTTCTTTTCTAACAGGAGTGTAATCATCATCAGATCCATCAGATTCCTCAGCAGTTGGTTCTACAATTTCCATTAGAGCACCCATTAGTCGACAACGAGCTTCTGAAACTCCCTTACCTAAAATTTTAAATTTAAGAGAACATAGACTCAGGAATAACAATTAAAATATTAGGAACAACAAAAAAGTGTTAGATAAAAATAAATCAAACCTTTTTTAATTTCTTCTTCATCTTCATTATTTTGCTGATGTGATGTAGTTCTAGTCCTATATCGTAGAGGTGTAAATCTTCGTCGTCTGGGCATCCTTAATGTTAATTTCAATTAATTATTTTGTAAAGCTAGTAGTAAGTAGCTAATCTAAAACAAATATCACATTTTTTTTTAAATATTTAAACTTTTAGTTTAATATGCAGTTTTAAAATTTCAATCTTAAAATTCAAAAAATAGAAAAATCTACTCTAGAGATGTCTGTGTTTTCCAAAGAGAAATTAAACCAGGGATGGGACAGCCGCCTTAAAGTGACGATTTCAGAAGACTGTAGTGCCATCTGTTAGTTGGCCCTAAAATTAAATCTTTGTCAGCTGTCACTCGCTTTGAAACCTTTCAACTGTTGAGTGAAACTTGTCGGTGCCCACTGGTCATAAAATGGCGGCTACTTCTAGCGTTTGAGACTTTGCGCATGTATGTAGCTCTCGTGTTCCATTTTGCATATTTACACTACTAACACTATCATTTATGTTCTATGTTGTGACAAAATTATATAACTAAATCTACGCGCAATTTCAACATGTTAAAAAATTGCAATATCTACATTAAAAAGTAGAGTTAGTTATTTAATTGCGTCACAACATTAAAAATGAATTTTATAATTTCGAGCTTATATATAGTTATTTTCGGGGCCAATCTCCAGATGGCGCTAGTTATCAAATAGACAGCTCAAAATGCGTAGAGAGAGCTCACGAAAGTTAGCCCCCAGATTTATTTTATTTATTACATCGTTAGTTCGCCATTTGTTCTTGATTGTTCTCTATAAACATTTGTTTGTTCTTGATTTATTTACTTAAAAAAAAAAATAAAAATGTGCCCTTAAGTTAGCCCCCCCTATCCCATTTTTTAATATTTTTTTAGCAATACGGGTCAATAAACCTCTGTTTATGATTGTTCATATATAACAAACGTTTGTTCCCATTTGACATTGTTTATTTTTTAATTAATTAATTATTTTTAATTACTTGAATATTTGTATTCTAAATCAAGTAAGTGCAAGTAGCACTGCGCATGCGTCAACTTTACGTTTAGACTTTTAGCGCGGTCTTTTTGAAAATTATAATGACAAGCACAGTCATTAAATTAAATTGTAGTTACAGGATATATTTTTACAAGTATATCGTTATAAACAATTGTGATTTATAAACTAAAAATAATTATTATGAATTTTAACAAATCTTGTATATAAAATTCTTGGATAAATTATTATCAGTCAACAATATTTTGAGTGTATTCAATTTTCTTAGCGGGAAATTACAAGAAACATTGATTTTCTTGTTAAATAAATTGATTTTTATGAATTTAAATTCGATTAAATTTTTTGTTCGGTTCAACATAAACAAAAGTTTCCAAGAGGTTAACTTTGAAACATGGACCACCAATAATGATTGTTTGTAAGAATTATACGTCGTTAATAAACTACAAGGTACTATGTAGAGACCTGATTATTATATTATATATATCATATATACTTGTAAATATATATATATATATATATATATATTATATTATTATATATTTAAAAAATATTTCATGTGTAAAAAATTAAAAAATCTACAAGTGTAATTTTTATAAATCACTTCTTAATTCTAACTTAAGTTGTGAAAAAATATTGTTCGCTATAAATAATTGTTTGTTCTTTATTTAAAAACAATTAATTAAAAACATACCCTTTAGTTAGCCGCAATCAAAGTTATTAATATTTTTCTCTCATTGCTTTTATTTGTTTAATTAATAATTTTTAATTACCTTAATACTAATTTGCAAAAACTTGCATTGCGCATGCGTCGCCTTTGCGTGGCGGTCTTTTTAAATAAGTAATAACTCGAATTATTTAGAAAAAGCCAGAAAATACGAAAAAGAAACAGCTTCGTGAAGTATCGGTCAATCGAAAATGCGATAAGAAATTGTTAATGTGTTTAATTGAATTCGTATTAATAATAAAATTTAATTAGACGTAGAGAGGGCTCTCTTTTCACTATATATTATTATACTCTTTGAGGGAGTCTATGGTGTCTGTAATCTTTATATGTGTTTAAATTCTCTTTGTTTTTATCAGTCACAAAGAATATGATATCAGCTGATTACCAGAGAATATCTGAGCTGACTTGAGCTTTGAGCACCAGCTGCAAAGAACACTATACAGTGCAGCAGTTCTGTATTGGAAAAATTACGTGCAGTTTTTTTTTTTGAAAAATGAAGTATTGTAACGTACAAGAAAATATGAATAAATATATTTATTTGCATCAACTTATATAAGGTCGTTGTTCATTTCAATAGTATTTAGATTATTTCTATCTTTAGGATACCCTAACATTGGGCACGTTTCATAAAGAAAAATAAACTTATAAGTAATTTTTCATGTACCTTTCGCACCAGGTAGCACCACCCTATCTCCTCCCGTGGGTGTCGTAAGAGACGACTAAGTGATACAAAGACCGAAGGATGGGCAGCAGCATCTTTCGAAAAGAGCAGCTCCATCAACTGCGATCGCCAACCCGCCTGCCAAGCGTGGCGATTATGGCAAAACCACCCAAACATGACAGACACTATAAGTCCCCGGCCCTAACCCCACTCCTGGTGGCCTCGATAGCAGTCACATAAGCGATGGGGCAGGGGTGGCAAGAATCCCCGGGCTATGCAATGCTACCACGAATGAAGACCATTGGTCCTCGCAACATATAATGTCAAGAAACTCACAAGAAGTTAGTAAAAGCTGTGAGCAAACTACGATGGGATGACGTGAGGTTATTTGAAGTCCGCAGAAAGGATGAGGACTTGATAGTCCTAAATTCCGGGCACCTTACTTCCAGGAGAGTGACCAAATGTCTCGGGGTGATGTCGGGTTTGTCCTTCACAAGCAACGTGACTGGGGCGGGGAGTGTGTCGACTAGGGTAGTGCACTCAGAATTACTGAACGGTATTCGTTGAAGGTCATTCAGGTTTACGCGTAATCAGTAAGTGACCTTAAGTCTTACTAATATAATTGGATCGAAAAATTAGCTCGAGGTTTATTTCTATTTTTACTGGCCTACTTGCACTCACCTCGTGGTATAGGTCAGTGCCTACATGAGTTGCTTTTGTGTTGAGTTTTTCTTGCTGACCGTACTTCCTAAAACTGTCATCTGTCATTCGACTCATGTCCCGAGTGAAGTTGACGGATTTTAGCTGCTACAAACACTTTCCAAACAATAACTTTGCAGGTTGCACTTTTTAAAAGTTTATGTGAATTATATTGCGCAAAATGTATTTTCAATTATTTTTACTCATGTTTTTGTATTTTTCAATCCAAAACGTAGAGGCTTCACAAGGTTATGACTTTGGAGATTTTTTAGCAACAATGTTAGGTATTGGCATAACGGTGATTGGTGTTCTTGCATGCTTAGGCAATTACGCCAGGCAGAAAGCCAGAAATGAATTCATTTAATTTTTTAAGTCATTGTAAGTATCAATCATTAAATTAGAACACTTCCTAACACGTAGTTGACTTAGAAATGTCATTGGCGTTAAATTTTTGTGATCTCTAATTTTATTACTAAAATATTTCCCACCGGTAGTAACTGCACATAGTTAGATAGATATTTACTCTTATTTTCATTATTCATATTATATTTTAATAATACATTCTTCAATCCTGTATAATATGACCATTTAAATTTCAAGCATTGTTAAAATGAAAGAACTGATAGGTAACAAAAGCAGTCACTAATAATAAACAAGGATTAATAATTTCGATGTAATTATTTGTTTTGGTATATAAATATTTTTTAAATGGTTCTTCAGATGACTTGTTTACAACAATTTAATAGAATCTGAATTAGATTAAAGATAATAAGTAAATCAAATCTTTTGCCAAAAATTAAAGGGAGGTTTGGTTGAGCTAGAACTTAGAACATAAATTTGACTCATAATTTGTTCCATGTCGAGGTTCAATAAGAATTTTCCTTTATATTTAGTAAAACAGAAGCTGGATGCTAGATTTAAAGATAATAAGCAAAATGTGCCAAAAACTATATGTAGGTTAAGCTAAAACATAAATGCACTATAGGCCAGTTGTAGTTGTGGTTGCAGGCAGGGCAACAATAGGAGTTTACAGTAATATTTAAAAAAACAGAACCTTGATAAAATTAAATCAAATCTTTTGCCATAAACTAAAGGTAGGTTTGATTTAGTCGCAACATATAAAGTGCACATGATTTTGATGACTTGTTTTTATTGATTAATATATAAATTGTTTGTCCAGTACAGTGACCCATGATTCAGTCTTACTTTAATGCCTGATAATAAGCTTTTCTTTTGTTACAGATTGTTCCCTAAAGGATGGTATTATAGGTAGAGTGTAACTTTCTATCTGGTGATCTTGTACAACATGAAAAATAAATATTTTATGCAGTGGAACTTATCATAATCTTGTATTATATCTAACTTCATTATATTATTATCTAGGTTAAGTAATTGTTATGATATATTATTATGTAATAAAGAAAAGTTAAATTCAGTTGCTTATTTTTTTACTTCAAAAAGTCATCAAATAATCAAGTCCAAGTGATCGTCAGTTCACAGCGTGGTCAGCGACCGAAGCAGTACACAGTTCGCCGCTCCCATGAACATATTACATAATACAACTTACAATTTTGAATAGTGATTAAAAACGAAAAAAGCTAAATAATTCTTTCCTACTTATATAATGTGTAATAATATAAAGTGATCACTACTTATAAAGTATATCTATCCATATGCTTACTCTTATAATTTTCACTCGCGGCCGTCTGTCGACGCCCGCCTCAGCTGATACACACCACAATCTCGCTAAGTCTATTCCATTAACGCCAAAGTTAGACAAATAAGAAAGCGACTTCCCAAACCAAAAATAAAGTACTAACAATTTGAACGATATCTTCAAATCCGTGGTGCGTCACACCTTGCTGGTGTACGTGAGTGACGTCGCAGTGTCAACGTGGCGCGTGACGCGTGCTCAACCTGACCGGTTTAATGAAATTTAAGTCTCAATATCGTAAACAAATTTAAACTCGAGCAAATCTAGCCAGTTGCCAACACTGCCACACATTACAACATTTTGGAGCGACACAGCTTCGGTAAAAATTCTGAACACCAGCAACCTCGGCCAAATGAATGTGGTGTGACCTCAAATAATTGTGGTGCTTTATTATTCAGCAGTCAAAATATTATACACGGATCTCAATACAATTGCACAAGCGTTGTTCTCGTCTGTTTTATACAGTTGTAAGCGTCCGAGTGTGTCGCCACCCTTAGGCTCCGCGCCGCACCACGCCGCACCTGCGACTGAGGTTCTGTACAATTTACAAGTCAGTATCGCACGATCAAGCGAGTCCCATACAATTTACGGCGAACGAATATATTACTCCGCATCATAAAGCGCCATCGCTCCGTCTTTTCGTAACAATGTAGCTTTTTTTGAGTTTTACTTTTATTTTTTACAATATATAGTTTTTCGTATCTATAATTAATTACATCTAATATTTACGATTTATGGATGACATCGAAGGGACTACTCATATTGAGTCGTAAAAACCGATGACAGGTATTAATAGGAAAGATAATATGTATATTCAGGTAGGAAATTAAATTGCATTTTGTTTACTTCAATACAAACATATAATATAAAAGAACAATATCATTTTTGTATGCATAAAATCTGTAATTTTAGTTTGTTTGAAACACTTCTGTCGTGCATACACATTTTGTAATTCACATTGGATTTTAATCAGCGTATCGTCACAATTTCCCGGCATGTGGAACTCTTCATTAAAAAGAACACTAACTCTTTCGTAATACACTAACAGCATTGAGACTGTCAATCAAAGTCGGCACTGTAAATTATTCTTCCGAGTCTTCCTGTTCATTTTCCTCTTGAACTTCAGGTACAATATCATCCTCCGTAGCTGGTGCACAAATTGCAATAGACTGATCTACATCAATGAACTGGTCTGTTTCAGTAGTAGATAAAGCAGGTCGTAAATTTTGGGCTAATTGAGCCAAAGAAATATTGTCCTCTTCATCTTTATCCACACTGGCAGCTTCACCACTCATTTTCCCGCCGACAATGCCATGTCGAGCCCGGAAATGTTGAATCCAACTAGACAAGCAAACAAAATCTTCACCAAAATGTTGAGCAAAATCATTTGCTTTTTGTTGAAGAATTGGTCCATTTATTGGCACATTATTTGTCCTTTGATATTTAAACCACTTTAACAAAGCTTCCTCAATCTTCGTATGCCGCGTTGTTCTGGCTCGTTTCATTTTCAAAAAATTCTTGTCGTAAAGGATTTGAATTTTCTCCCTTTCTTTCCAAATGGTTGAAATTGTCGAGTGAGATACACCATAGTCTTTTGCCAGGTCTTTGTCTGGAATTTCTTTCTCTAGCTTTGAAATAATATGCGATTTTTCTTCGATACTCATTTGTTTTCTTTTTTGCGACATATTACAACTTTCACAGTTAACTCAACAATAATGTTTTGGTGCGTCTTGTGTAAAGATAAGTAACAAACTGACTTAAGAGATATGACGAAGCGGGCCTTGAGGCTACGGCATGCATGTGCTTTGTTTCTAAGAATTACAAAAGACCCTAAACTTTGTTTACTTTTACGATAATAGCCATTGACTATTATACTGTGCCAGATGTGGATACAGTTACCTATTCAAATTGTTTACAATACAGCTGAGCCGGTCGTTCTACAGATATAATTCTCCGAAAACATTAACCAAATTTGGTCGCTTAATATGGTATGTCGCAGTAAACAATGTCGTAAAAACCAATGTTTTAGATAAGGCGGCCATATAACATTCAGCAAGGACCTTTGATTTTGGTAAATTTAACCAGTATGTGGTTCTAAACGATGTCGCCATAAACAGTTTTGACTGTATTTTCTGTTCACACAAAACATTTAATCAAATAACAACCATAATAATTGAGTAATTGACAATTGATCTTATGCTTCTCACAAATAAGGCATTGAGTTAATTATTGGTAAGGTCTCTCAAGTTTTTAAAAATAAAATACAACACAAATATAATGAAAATGTTAGATAATAGCTGTCAGGTGATAAGTCATATTATTGGTATGAAAATTACCTAAGCAGTTTGTTGAATAGATATGGTTACTCTGTTTTATGCAGCAAAAAATTAATAAACTAGTTTAAATGATAATAAATAACTGATATTTTAAAACTATTTATATAAATTAGCATGTGTATAAGTTTACAGACAATTTTAATTAAACACATTGCTAGGTATGTGTAATAATATCATGTGGAACAAAATCCATCTCTGAATCACAATGTAAAATGAAATAACAGTGCATAAAATAATGTCATTTTAATTATCTTAATTACTTCTGCAAAACCCTTGCATATTTATAAATGAGAAAATTCTTTTACTTTACCAAATAAATCTATTTAATTCTACACACTAGAGAGTTTTTCTAATTCTTGTATTGCTTCAATAATGTCATTTTTCTTCGACATTTTTTCTTTCTGATCCTTGTCAGGATTTGTTAAAGTTCCAATTTTAATCTTTTCTTCAAGAGTTTCAATGTCTCTCAGTTTTTTCCTTAGGTTTTTCAATTTTTTTACAGGATCAGATTGAACTGTACTACTTGAT
This sequence comes from Leptidea sinapis, assembly GCF_905404315.1. Taxonomy (NCBI): domain Eukaryota; kingdom Metazoa; phylum Arthropoda; class Insecta; order Lepidoptera; family Pieridae; genus Leptidea; species Leptidea sinapis. The sequence continues at coordinate 11,486,334 of NC_066267.1, read as the reverse complement.
AGATCATTATTAAATGTAGGTTCACTTATTCCACATTTCAAAAGTTTATCTGTAATTTCCTCTGCCCCTAAAACAAAAATTATAACTAAATAACATATAAAATCTGATGGTACTAAATAAAAGCTTACATGATGCATTAACAAACCAGATTTCTTCTTCTTTTTTTTCTTCTCAACATTGATAATCATGCCTGGTATTGGCTGAGTACAATTGGAACCTTTTTTAGATTTTCTTGCCTCAGCTGCTATTTCTGGAGGCAATCCAACCGGTAATCCAGTGTTTTGTCTCGATTTGAACTGTTTTCCTTTGCTCTCATAGAGGGGTATTTCTTCTTGAGGTACATAACCATCTTTTACTCGTCTAGGCTTACGCCACGTACCATCTGGCCGCTGAGTCGCTGGTATAAATTTACTTCCTAAAAGTTTTGAAGGTTTAAATTGCCGCGAACGAGCTTGTTACTCGCAAATTGTGAGTACCACTGCAATAAACACTTACCATCTGCATCACGTTCATACGCGGTTGTAGCCATAATCAAACTTCATATATTACATGTATTAGAAACAAAATTGCTTCTAAAATGAATGCATTAAATATTGTGCTCTTATTCATTCATTTCATCAACAGAAAAATAAAAGAAATGCTACGCTAAAGTCTTCGCAGTTTACCATGGCAAATTCAACATAGAATCATAATAACATAGGCCATAGATGATAAAATAAATCATAAACAGATGTCATCAATCAAAATCGCTCTTCCAATCGAAATTATAATACATAGTCTGTAGTAATAAATAAATAAAATCATTTTATTGCCGGTCAGGGACCCATAGAAAACATGTTTACATATAAGTTGGTAGTCAAAATATTTTAAAATTATAAATAGAATATGTATGAAGATAATTAATTAATATAAAATTAAAGTCACTTCAAAATAAATAAAAATAAATAGTCATTTTACGTTAGGGATCTGGTGTACCCTTAGCCAGTGTTTGTAAAACACATTGTCAATGGATGCCTCAGCGACAACCTTAATCATCTTATTATTAGAATAACGGACGGTTTCCCAGAAACCCGCTATTCTATTCCGTATAACAGCGTAGTAGTCCGGGACTCCAGCGTCGGCGAACATGCCCGACGCGCTACAATACCTCGGCATTTTTAATAAAATGCGAAGGGCATCATTATATTGAACCCAGAGGATGTTAAAGGATCTTTTGGCGTAGTTGATCCATAATTGTGAAGCATAAAAACTCATACAGTACGCATTAAACAACGAAACTTTAACATCCTCAGTGCACCGAGAAAATCGGCGAGCGATCATGTTGCACCTTATTGCCAGTGACCTTCGCTCTCGCTCTATGTCAAGGTCGTCGCTGAGGGACCCCGTCAACATGTCCAAGATACCTGAACTGTTGCACAACCCGAACTGGTGTCCCATCTAATAAAACTGGTGGTATCCTCTCCGGACCTTTAACAGCTCTAAAGATCAATAATAATAGATTGCCGCTCTCTAGAAGAAGTGTATAGTTCTTTAAAGATTTATCTAATCGAATATGTATTATTCTCGTAGAATTTGAAATCGAAAATTGCCTGAATTTGCTGTATGGAATTGGAATTTTGAACAATTTATTTCTTGAATTAATAATAAGTAAGTTATTAAATGCTACAATAAAAGTCCTGCATTATACGATTTCGCCCGTTCAGTTCTAGTCTCTAGAAAGAATCTTGGGAGAAGAATAGCCTTCCTCAGAAGTTCCTTTCACCCCACAAAATATGAATTTATAAACACTGGCCACTCGCCCTTATACCATATAACTAAGTGGATCGGTCGAGCGACTGACCCGAGTTGTCAGTTTTCCCATCACTGAGTGATAGTGTTGTTACCAGTTTGCAGATTTGATTGATTGGTATCCAAAAAAAATAATAACCAAGGAAATTTTTAGTCATGCCATCAGTTACCATTTCATCAATATCGACAGTAATTGCCACAGCCTGTACGCAGCTTGACAATGTAGGTATATTTAAAAACCCTTCATTGCGCACACTGTTACGACCATAAATTTAGTGTTTATGATCGTAAAGAGTGCTAAGTTGGTGACAGTAGAGCGACCCTTGATAAATCCATGCTGTTGAGTATGCCACAGTAGCTGCTATATATGGATAAACATTTATTGAATGCACTATTTACCACCTTTAGCAACCAGTCCTTTAGAGTCATCGTGAGTAGGTAAAAGTTTTAATAGGGTTTCTTTTTTATCTAAACTAATTTTGGAAATTTGTCAAAATTAGCCTTTCTAAAAAGGTATTTGGTGTTTTTAGGTTTAGAATTAAATGAAATAATAATGTCTAAAACGTAGAATTGCAAAACTGGGTGCAAATTATCCTCTTTGGTAAAAGGTGCGATTGCCCTTGATAAGGATATATATAGGTTATTTAACACTAGGTCAAGCGCGCTTCCTGCACAGTTAGTTAAAATAATATATTGCTGAAATCCTGCGAAAGATGTATTTATTAATTCACCTGCAACATTTTCGATTTCTGTTGAGCCTTTTGTAAGCAAAAGAGGGCCATTTTTTATCCACTCTATACATGGCAGATAAAAGTCACCTAAAGCTAAATCAACATTATCCAAAATGTTTACACTTTCACTTAAATACAACGCCAGTTGTATTTAATTGTATGCACTTTGCAACGCGCTATAACTATTTTCTACGAAATAGTGTGTAAGGCTGTTATATATAATAGGATACTGTTACATATAATAGGATTGGCAACCGTACTGCCATATTCACTCGTGCTCGTTGTCAACCTAGCTCTCTGAGTCGCTTTATTTTTAAAGCTACCCTCAGAAAGCGCCGCGCTATCATCCGTGGTGCGAGGACGCCGTCACCAGCTCCGATCTCCGGCTACGTAGCTGCCCTCCAGGCTCAGTACCTACTACCCGGCTTCCCACCAGCGGGATCCCCCGGAGAACGGCACAACTGCAGGGAGGGATGTGCTGCTAGCCTTGAGCAGTGAAGTACGGTCCCAGCTCCTCCGACGTTGGAGCCCGACGCTATGTCTTCGAAGAAGTCCAAGAAAATGAAGCCGTCCGTCGTGCGACCACAATCGCCGATAGACACGACGCCTATCGCTTCCGCGCCGCACATCAGCGCAGAACCGCCGCGTCTAAAACACGCGTTGCGCCCAGCAAGACGCCACAGCAGACCCGCGACGACACGGCAGTCGAGACCATCCAGTGCGCTCCCCTGAAGCCCAAGACCGAATCTTGTTGGCGCTTGGGCTGCACATGAGCCCATTGGTAGGACAACCCGACTTTCAAAAATCGGTTTTGACATCTAAATCGAATATATTCAAATCAGGTAAGTAATAATCGATACCCATGGTTTTTTTTTACAAAATATAAGCCATGTCGCAACGTCAGGTGATCAAGCCGTTCAAAGAGCACTTGATCCCCGACATCTCAAGCAGCTCTGCGTGCAGCGTTCAAATGGTTTGAGCTGATACTGGGGTGCGCCAGACCAGAAATGACAGCAGTACTCCTTATTTTGCCGGACCTGCGCTTTGTACATTGCCGTGTTCTATTTATTATTCCGTTACTAGGCGAAGCTCTAAGGTCAAAGAGCGGCGACAAATGAGTGGTAATCGCGCAAACTTGAGTATTCTGGGGGTAACCTCTCTGTATACCAAGAACTGGAGGTTAACAATGCCTGCCCTGATTTTGGAGAGCACGGAGGTAATAAATAGCAATAGGCCTGTTGTTAGCCGGATCCGAACTGTCTATTTTTTGATCGGATAGACAAGGGCTGACTTCCATGAGTCCGGGACCGGAGCTCGAGTAATGCAGCCGAACAGAAAATAATAAGTTTTCAGTTTTCTGATGTTTTGGACATGAATTTTTTTTTTTTGGTTTCTTCGTCCATTATTAGGACAGGTAAAGGGTTCAGGACAATATAGCCATATTCGTTAATATTCAATAATTATTTATTTAACGATTTTTACAATATAGTTCTTTCTACAAACGTAGAATAGCACGACAAATAAATAATTTTAAGGATTTGTTTTGTTACGCCAAAGAAGAATAATTTTATGCATGCAGACGCACCATTTTTTTATTTTAGACAGTGGAATTCATTGGAAACTAACCATTTTTTTAGTAAATCAGTAAAATTAATATTTTTATATTAAGGAACTTGGTTCCTATCCGGTGTCCCGCGACACCACAAGGTTTTTTATAAATTATATAATATTTGTTAATAACAAAAGAATACTTTACATAGCAGGTAAAATTATAAATACATTTCAAAGTAGTTAAACGTAATTTTTATGTCAATGTTGTTGAAAAAATATTTCTTGTTATATATTTTTGTTAAGTTAAAGTGTAACTGATGAATTTAACATGTAACAAGCTTTTTGACATGCTGAATTCGTAGATTACAGTAACATTTCCAATCCACTTTCCGATGAAAAGAAACTTCCTTCTCGGGCTACACTACACACCAGGCTTCTTTTTCGACGCATTATATAGTGCAAGACGGCAAAATTCATCATTTTCGCAGAGTTTCATACGTTTTCACAATAAGAGCGCGACTGTCAGCCGGTCAAGCTAATTTCGCTGAAATATGCTCATATACGCGGCGCACCTGCCCCGCCCACAAGGTCATTCTAATCTCTTTAAACTATTTTGTGCGTCAATCCGACGCTTTTTATCACTCTACGGCATAACTCTTCAACACGCAGGCCTTATTTGCTATCGCTGGAACTGGATAAACTTACGTTGCCCATCAATCACTATCTAACTTAGACACGCAAGGGCATGACGAATGAAATGGGGGTTCACAATTCGTAAGAGGGGGTCCACGAAACTATCTGGTTAAGACTCGCGACTGTTACTTCATAAAACTTATTCTATGATTACATTATATTCTTCTATTTATTTTAACCACTTCGAATGGGGATATTTCTAAATGAAATGAGTGAAATTTTATTGGTTCCTTGTGCTGTCGGTAGATTTAATCACTTTTTTGATTGGCCAACTGAACTTTTTGGCATGCATTCTCAGCACGATCAATTAATTATTTATCCAATGAATTCTCACGTTTTTGTCGAGTTTTGTGAATAGAATGAATGGTAGGATTTACGATCAACCGGAACCACCTGCATTTTTAAAGTGGTCTATTAAAAAAAAACTGGAAGCCTGTGATTTAAATCAATATTTACAGTTAAGCGTGGATCACTTTAAACAAAAATATAAAAATAATTGCCATTTGCAATTTGTTGTCCAGATACTAACTCACTGGTTACTGAGGGCTGAAGCGCGCAAAAAGACAACAGACGTCATTGTCATGGTACTCAGCTATTATCTTCAAGTTAAAGCTGTAACTCGCAGCGATGAAAGAATTATCTACTTTCTTTATCTAAGCTAAAACTTATTTTTACTTCTCTGTGTTTGGGAAGATATTTATTCCAATCAAATAAATAAAAAAAAAATATGTACCCATAACTTGAACAGCAGCACGCGTGATAGGATGAGGGTTTGGCAACCGACTGACTCGAAGCGAGGCTCCCGCGCGACGTAAGTTTGATTTCGTACCTAAAGTAGAGTGTGACATACGCACGCCCATGCATAAAAATACCAATGGTTTTCTAAGTTCTATTGAGCAGTAATCGAAATGATACAAGGCGGCAATTAATATAACCAATAAATTTTACATAAATTTATTTGCTTATTCTACTCCCAACGACTTTTCTTGCCACTCTTTCGTACTCTTTCCGGTGGATTGTCTAGCTCTGCGGCGGGCGCGTTCACCCCGGGCTGAAGGGCAGGTCTCGTTTGCTCCCATGAGTGGTCCGAGGATGCTGTAAACTGTAAAAGAGCCACCCTGCTTTATAAAATCTGTGAAGGATTAAAAGTTACTGCTCTAAACACCTCTTAAGGATTTGACAGAATTTCAAGGTCACAACATAACTACTATGCTTAGTCAGATGATTTCAAAGCTTAGCTCTCGATTTTCATAATCTTAACTAGAGGGCGCCGGCAATTTGCCCGCGTGGATTTCGGCGTACTATATCAACGTAAGTAAATGTTTAGTGTAAAACTAAACCTAATGGTACGGAAAGCTTGTTAGATGACAGCATCATATTTGCATTTGTATAAGATCTAAGATCAGCTCGCCAGAACATATTTTCATAAAATTTCGCCTCCTTAGTATAAGTAGTTAGTACAGACAGGGTTTAATAGTCTTGGACTGGTTTACTCGCGGTCGGATGAGTAGTGTACTGGTTAGAGCAGCGAAATAACTTTCGGTTTGTCGTATGAGTCTCAGTCAGTATACCTTGTCATACTGCGACCGGAAGGCCTGTTTGAGCGTGGCGAGTCGATCCGTGGCTGGCCCGCTCGGCGCGCTTACGAGCGGCTCCTCGCTCACGTTAGGTAAACCTGGTCGCTCCTTATACCTACAAAAGTATTACTTGGTAAGCTCAAAGTCTTGTCATACGGATTTTTTTTTATCTACACCCATACTTTAAATCCTCTATTAAAGATTAAATTCAGTACAACATTGCATCATCCGTTTGAATGTTGTATCGATGTACTAGGACTGGCTTTTTTAATGTTAGCAGTAAGCTAACTTTTTCAGAATTTTTTATAGAGGATTCATATTATGGGTAGATAAAGTCTTGTATGCAACTGTTGTTAATAAGGTATTAAAACAGTTGCATTACTAAAACTTGGTGAGGTGCACAGCGTAAGGAGCAACTTAAATATCCATATTGCGGCAACTGGAAACTGACAACTAGTTGTTTTGTTGTGAGGTTCGATGACTCAGGACACTATTAATTTCCTGCAAGTTCCTTCACTCGATGACAAGGTCAGTTTGAAATTGCAAATACTAATAATAAAGCCTTTTTTTATTTCATATCCTTAATATATGTACATTTCAGATGTTGTTATTTAGTGTTAGTTTATATTTTTCTTAATATCTAGATGTTAGTACGTGTTACTTATTTGTATGGGTTATTTATTTATTTGGATATGAACCCCTCCTCGGATAAAGTCAGCCAGTCTTTCCCGGCTATTTCCATTACTTCATCTTTTGAGCTTTCTTGATCAAGTGTGCATTTCGCGTAGATCTTTGGATGTTTCAGACAGGATAACTATATCATCAGCAAACCTGAGATGATTTAAATAGCTATTGTTAACTTTTAGTCCTTTGGCTTTCCAGTCTATGTTTTGGAATATGTTTTCTAACACAGCAATAAATAGCTTATGTGACAGCGGGTCACCCTGTCTCACTCCTTTTTCAATGCATATTGCTTCACTTCTCGATTCTAGTGAACATTACTTGTACAGTTACTGTAAATATGTTTTATGATATTTATATACTTTTCGTTGATGTTCAAACTGCTTAGTGACTTCCATATAGAGCTGTGGCTTATGCTATCGAATGCTTTGGTATAGTCGATAAAACCTAAGTACAGAGATTTTTTAAATTCTTGGTACTTTTCGATTATTTGTTCCAACGCATGCATAAATGGTCCATCGTACTAAAGCCAGAACGGAAGCCTGCTTGTTGCCTTGGTTGTGCAAACTAAATTTCGTATGTTATGCGTTTGAGAATTATAGATGCAAAAAGTAAGCTTTTTGCAAGATGCAAAAAGTAAGCTTTTTGCAAGATGCAAAAGTAAGCTTTTTGCAAGATGCAAAAAGTAAGCTTTTTGCAAGATGCAAAAGTAAGCTTTTTGTAAGTTTATATAAGATAAACTGATTGGTCTGTAATTGCGGATGTCTAATGGGTTTCCTTTTTTGTATAGCAGTACAATAACCGATTTACACCATTGATTGGGGAAAGATTAAGCTTCAAGAATCATATTGAACAATTTTGTGAGGTGTTTAAGTAATACTGGTGTACCTAATTTTATGACTTCATTGGTTATCCCATCTGGACCTGGGCTTTTATCTGGTTTTAGTTGTTTCAGCTGTGCATAAATTGCTTTTTCATCTATAGGTCTAATTAATTTTGTGCTTTTAGCTTGGTATCTTTCATTGAATTCCACAATTTCGTCGTCTTTTCTATTATAGAGTTCTCGGTAATAAGTACTAGCCTGATGCATTATATCTTGTCTTGTTTTGGTTTCTTTAGATTGGCTTTCTAGTTTTTGTATCCATATTTTCTTATTTTTCAGTTCTTTAAACGCTCTTTTCGTGCTTCTTAATTTGTTTATGTTTTTTGTTATTATCCCTTGCCTGTATTTGCTATAATCTTTTTTAATTGCTTTGTTAGTTTCTTTATATAATCTGCTCAGATCCTTCTTTGTATTTTGTAGTTAAAAATTTTGGACACTGTAAAGGGGTGCCAAGTTAAAAGTAAAATTAGACTAACTAAAACCTTATAAATATTGCACAAATTTGTGCAGTCATTTTTTGTTCTTGTCCATGTGAACAGAGATCCAGCGCTTAAACACTGGATTCTTGATGTCGTCAGAGACAGCCACGAGTATTTTGTTGTCGGAACGTTGCAGTCTCCGCCAGAAAGAGGCAACGCGAGACCGAATTATGGCGAAAAAGAACATCATTAGTAGTTCAGTTCTTCTTTTTATTAGTTCTATTGTGTTTTCACTTAATATTTTGCTTCTTTTTTTATTTCAAAGTTGTTATAGTTGGTTAAGCTGTAACTTATGGCTGCTAACATTTGTTAAATCTTCTTGTTTGCTTTCGATATTCTGCTTTAGCATATCTACGTAGTATTTAATTTCATCGTCTGTCTTGGGGATTCTTAGTAGTTTTTTGTAGTTTATTCTACATTTTTTTGTTTGGTTTAAAAGGAGTGTTGCTCTCAGTAGTCGATGATCTGTTAGGAATTTTACATTATTAAGGACTTCATAGTTTTTAATTATTTTTGGAACATTTCTCATAATGTAATCAATTTCATTCTTGACAGTTTTGTCTGGTGATTCCCAAGTCCATTTTCTAATAGATATTTTTTTTAAATAGGTATTGATTATTGCTAATCTGTATTCAAATGCATAGTCTATTAATCGTTCTCCTCTTTCATTCCTTTGACCTATGCCGTAATTTCCCATGATGAAACTTTCATCTATTTTCTTGCGTCCTATTTTTGCATTAAAATCTCCTAAGACTAGAACATTCTTATCTGCCATCGTATGTGCTTTTTTAAGATCAGCGTAGAAGTTTTGGATTTTGGCTTCACTGGATCTTTCTGTAGGTGCATATGCATAAGCCTGAATTATAGAAATGTTTAATTTTTCAAATTTTAATTGTAATAATGCTACTCTTTCTGAAATACCAGTGAAATTTGTAATATTAGTTTTCCAAGCTATATTTATTAGGAATCCTACTCCGTACAAGCCTTTTGTTTCTCCAATGTAGCAGAAAATATCGTCTGGATATTCCTCTATATGGCATCCCATTCTTCTTATCTCCGAATGTCCAAGTATATCCCAGTTTATACTTTCCAGAGCATTTGTAAGTTCTAGATATCGATATGATGATGCCAAGGGTCTTACATTATAAGCACAAACTTTAATACAATTCTTATGGTTTTTGTTTAATTTTGTGGTTTTTCTATTAAGTGGAGGGTATTCGTCTGATATCCCACGATGACCTACTGGTCAAAGTGAAGCCTACTGGCTTGGGAAATTATTTATTTTTGGTTTGGTATTGTTGTTCTTGCTCGCTCGTTTCGTTCCGGTGGCTGATGGCTTTGTCCTACGAAATATGCTCTGATGACGGGGTATAGGCTGACATTGAGTTACTTCTGGCTCTTATGATATCTAAACCGTTCGTTCTATTTTTGGTTTGCCTGTTGTTTTCGGGACTGGATGTTTGTTTCAGGAGACGTGGATATATCTCTTTTGCGTTTCTCTTAAGAAGTGTTTGCCTGTTTGATAATAAGCTTGTCATGTTTAAGGAATGCTATATTGCCTTTGTTTCTCTCTTCTTTAAGTTTTTCCATTAGTTCTTTTCTCTTTTCCATGATTTCTTTTGTGTAATCATTAGAGGCGTACACATCCTTAAATTTCTTCTTGTTTCTCATTATTTCATTTTTTTGCCAGCCATTAACGAAGGAAATTAGTATTGGTCTTGGTTTTTCTTTTTTATCATATTTTTTTTTGTCCAATTCTGTATACAAAATCGATATCTCTTTTTTCTTAAGTCATTTTTAAAGCACTTCTAATTTTGTTTATTGTACTTTCTAAGAGATCTGATGTGAATTATTCGTTTTAGAGAATGATATTATTTCTTATTTTGTGTGTATCTAATTGTGTTATTTTATATTTTAAGTTTTGGTTTTCTACTTTTAATTCTTCAAGTTCTCTTTTTAGAGGTGTCAGTTTCTCATCTATTTGTGATATAATCTCTTGTTTGATTCGCCATTTAGATTTTCATTTGATCTAAAAAAAAGTTTGAAGATTCTCCATTGTGTTGCTTCGCGGACGCGTGAATTTAAAGTGACTGCTAAAGTCTAGACCAATATCGTTTCGTATGAACGAGTCTTAAGAAATTTCGTGTCGTCTAAGCGATGCTCAAGCGATATCGAATCGTCAGAACGAGGCTTAAGTAAGTATCGTGTCGTTTATGCGAGGCTAAAATTATTTTGCGTTCATATGTTGGTGCAACTGACGTAGAATTCAATGGAGTCTATTGTTTATGGTTCAAAATGACACTTTGTGACTTGGCATTTATGTTATTATTTTTGGTTGCACTTTGTAGTTTGTATTCAAAACTTTACACGTAAAACGCCAAAACTAGCAACTGTTACATTTGTAGTATTTATTCAAGGTTCTGGTTGTCCCATCGGTAATCATTAAATATATTCCCACTAATGATAAATTATAATTCCTTCCCGTGCCTCGCAGCGCCAGTCTTTCTCCACGTATCATATCGTAAACTGGACCTTCTTATTGCTGCAACTGGTAGATCTTAACGAAAACTCTTGTTATATTATTCTTTATAATTTATTTCCTTATAATATTATAATAATATTAATAGTCTATAAAATTGCTAATGAATCAATATGGTCGCACACATTATGACGAAGTTAAACAGCGGAAAAATAAAAATACTTTGGAAAAAAAGACTGCGTACCGAGACCTTTATCTGGCTTTTGTTAATCGTATACAGGAAGGGCCTGTGACGAGCAAATCTGAACAGTGCCCGAGGCTTAGGTGTTAGTACTAAAGTAGAAAGTATTAGGGACATTGCCTTCCATCATTGCGTTACTTGCTGTCTCTCCCTATGTAGCCATTTTTACCATTTTTTTAATGAAAATAAGGGACGAGACGAGCAGGACGTTCAGCTGATGGTAATTGATACGCTCTATTCATTATAATGTAGTGCCTCAGGATTCTAGAAAAATTCAAAAATTCTGTGCGGCACTACGGTAGCGCTCGTTACCTTGAGACATAAGATTTTAAGTCTCATTTATTTGCCCAGGAATTTCACTAGCTACGGCGCCCTTCAGACCAAAACACAGTAATGCTTACACGCTGCTTCACGGAATAGGAATCTTTTCGTATTCGTTCGAGGAAAGAACCTACAGTAGATATCGGCAACCCAAAAACTTTCAGTATTTTTCGTATGGAAAAGAACGAAAGTGCGTTCTGGTAACCTGGTAATTAATGAATTTCTTAACTACACCGGGAGGAAACGAGGAGCGTTTCCGGCCTTATATGTAGATGTACGCGCTTTTTTTTTTGGTACTACTCTACCTAGAAACACCGCGCAATGGAGCTCAGTCCGCAGTTTGGTTCGTACGTGAGAATTTATAGTTTGGGACGTAAAAATGGTAATTAAGAAATTCTGCCGTTTTTAACTCCCCATTTCAACTGTATACTAAATCACACAACACTCGTTTCCCTTACCCAAGACCGCAACCACCAACATTAAGGTTCTTCCCCTTGCTTTTCTTGAACCTGGACTTGCGGAACCACGAGGACTGCATCGCCAAGTGCATCAGATCCTCTGGTACTTCCTGTTAAATTAGATGTAAATTTGTAAAGAAAAGAAAGGTTTAGAATTGGTATCTATATATTTAAAGAAAATGTCTTTGTTTGAGGCTATTTCACGGTTAAAGCACCTATCGTATCGACATGAAACTACCACCACCACCATTCGATGCGAAATTTATCCTAGATGGTTTATGGATACTAATTTCGAATTCCGACGTTCCTTCCTTTTAAAATTCGCCCAGCGAAGCGGGTGGGAGCGGCTAGTATCTGTACAGTATATACAAACAATTCATGAAATAAGAACATGTCTTACTTTGACAGGTAATCAACTCAGCTCACAGCACGTTATGAGAAATAGTTTGATTTTACTTTTGCTTTAAAGTAAATTACAGGCTAATGAAAATCAAGCACGGCTATCTTTGGAATGGATCTGCCAGACATAAACTCATAACTCTAGAACCCGTACAGCACCAAGAAAAAATGTTAAAAGGCGACAAATCCCCGGATGAAATTAGGCTTCAAAGCTTGGAACACCGCAAGGTGGCGTTCTTATACCTCCCTATTTAAACAAGAAATGAACAGAAGAGTGAGATACTTTCTCGCTTACGCACGCACCATATACTCTGTATCTGGCTTTATTACGTGGACAAGTTGTGAAATAATATTCACACATTTCTGAAAGAATATGTAATATAGCTGTCTTCAAGGCTAGACTAAATATGCGCCTATAAACTGATTACCGCTTTACACTAAGCAATCATACTTCAGCTACCAAGACTCTTGTAACTCATATGACTACAGAACCACAACGAATTAAATAGATTTCAATTTATTTACAAGCTTTAAAATAAAATAAAAAATTCCCTCTAGAGTCTAGATGTATAAAAATAATTTAAGTCAACTAAATTATGCGGTATAGTAATAATATTTTCACTAGTTGTATTTAATACCTTCTTTTTATGATTACAATTTTTTTTTTCTACAAACGAAAAATAGCGAGGAATTTTTGTTATATTACGCTAACGAAGAATAACTTCTTGGGGCGTACAATAAGGACTCACTTTTTTTATGATAAAGGAGGACTAACAGTATTTTTTTGCATAATATATTCCTAGTTTTGTCATGTGTATAATCTTAAGTCACATCTCCAGAAAAGAAGGATCGATTGAGCGAGAGCACGCTTACCCACGCGATGGATGGATCTACTCAAAGCGACCCAGACAACTGTGGTGTAGTGATCCCGCAACGCTACAAACCGCTAAAAGTGGAGGAGCATCGAGAGGGAGGCAGTGCGACCCAAAACAAAAGAGACCAACGGCGACTAATGCTTCATCATATTAGCGACCACGACCGATACTAATAAAAATGAAGCTTTACTTGATTCCATGCAAAAATAACAAATATTTAATCTTATTCTAAGTTACTATCTCTATCTCTGGTTTTGTATGGACCCCTTTTCGGTAAAAGCCTCCACCAAAGAACTCCATTTAGTTTTGGTTCTTGCAGTCTCTATCCAACTTTGCCCCGCCACCGCCACTATTTCATCCTTGCACCTACCACAATGCCTGCCTCTCTTTCTAATGCCTCGAGGACCGGGCCATTTAATTATTCTATGTCCATCTGTCGTCAGTGTCTGGCCACGTGCCCCGCCCACTTCCATTTTCTTTCGAGGGAGAAAGTAAGTGCAACGGTTATTTTAGTTTTACTGCGTTTCTCACCCTGCCTTTAATTTTTAAACCTAGACAGCTTCCACCACGACCGAAGCAAAACTAACCTGCTGCGCTCCCTCCAGGTTGCGCACCAAATGTCCGGCGAACTCCTTGTCCTTGTCCCTGGAGAGGAGAGTGTGCGCGTCTCCGGGCACGCCGGCGCGGCCCGTGCGGCCGATGCGGTGCGTGTGCGTGTCAATGTCTCGCGCGAGCGTGTAGTTGATGACGGTGCGAATGTGAGGAATGTCCAGCCCGCGAGCTACACAACATGTACAGTAACACTCATATGTTATAAGGGACGAGACGAACAGGACGTTCAGATGATGGTAATTTATACGGCCGCTCATGATTCTCGAAAAACCCAAAAATTCCGCTCGTGACTTTGAGAAGTTAAGTCACATTTGCCCAGTAGTTTTACTAGCTACGGCGCCCTTGTTGTGGTACCCATAATCAAGCCGGCATCCTGTGCAAAGGAGGTGGTGAAACTGGTAAACTGTTTGTACGGGACTAACGAGTCCGACTTAACTGTTGACCTGCTCGTCTCGTCCCTTATTGTCATAAAAACATTATATCTTATAGTGACGAGCGGGATCCTGGTGCTTCTCAGAAATTTGTGTTTAAAGAATGCTGAGTATGAGTGGCATTGTATTGTACCTGGCAGGGCATATTAATTACCTATGATGCGCGTTGAGGTCGTATCACAACTGTTGATCATGAAAAAGGTACCAATGTCATTCTGACCTGGAGACACTGCACAAGACAGTTTATAAAACAGACAAAGAAAGTTCCGTTTGTTCATTACGAAGTCTCTCTCTCTCTGGGGTCGGTCCTTCATGTCTAAGGATCGTGGTCAGAATTAGGGCATCTAGAGCGGATGATCTGTCTCTATCGGATTCTATCCAGTGTTCTCTTACAAACGTGGAGAATTTGGATGTCTTTAATTTTGTCAGTCCATTTTGTTGGAGAGTGACTATGTAATAAATACATTCAATGATAATAGATGATAAATACATATATTCAAGTTCAAATATTTTTAATTTAAAATAGGATTCAAAATCCATCCATCAATTGAACGTCAAAAATTACCACCCATTCAAAATAGACTACCTCAGACACGAGAAGAACGGGCGCAAGAAACTAAGCTGGCTTTTTTGATATAAAAATATGGATTACAATTCTTTTATCGTACAATAAACATTTACAATTTAAGAGCCTGAGGATGTTCGCTTCATTCCTAGCCTGTGGTGTCATTAAGAAAATCGTTTATGCTATAGTAACCTTTCCCACGTAAACATTTTTAACAATTCTTTTGAATTTCGTAACACATTTGATCATAATTTAGAAGCATATACATAACTGACCTGCAACATCAGTTGCGACGAGTATATTATGTTCTTGTCGCTTGAAGGAAGTGATCACCTGGTTCCTGTCAGCTTGATCCATGTCACCGTGCAATAACAGAGCGTCGTATTGTTGTACGCCAAGATTCGCTGCCGTCTGTTCAGCCTCGAGCTGTGGAACAGAAAATATCAAGTGGAGAATGAAATATAGTTTATAAGCACAACCTTCTGTGGATTAAATATAAAAATAATATTACATTAAAGAAATTCCACTATACAAAGAATCACGACAAATATTTTGCTGAAAATTTTTTGTTGAAAAATATACAGAATTTCATTTTCAGGGGTGGTACTCACAGAAGAAAACACTAGAATAACATATATTTCTGATTAAATTTGTGTTGCCCGATCCGTCTATAAGGAAGACCCAATAGTTATAATATAAATATTTTATTTTTTTGTGTGTATTGTGTATGTCCCAAATGGTGCCCCAAATATAAAAAAATGGTTTTATAGTTTATGAGAAACAATTGCTTAATTAACACGAACATCACACAAGTATAATATTTTTAAAAAGTATTAAACTATTTTATTAGTACACACTCAATTATTCCATTGGCAATTATTGTGCCGTGGGTCTGAAGAAAGTGTAATGTGGATACATCTTTAAGGAAAAGTCAACCTTGTTGTACATTCTAAGATCAGATTTCAAAGCACAACAATATTAAGAGAGCTTCTATGGAAGGTCAGGAAGGTGGTACATGGAACACTTCTAAGGTTTAGTGCATATCTAAGGTATATTTAAGATTACACATATAGTGAATACAAAACTGGAAGTTTTGAAAGGAATACTCATCAGACAGGAGCACACCTCTTTTGCCAATTCAGATGTCACTACACTAACCCCCTTATTCATAATGGTCCGCTAACTTTAAACAGCCGCTAAGGAGTGTTTTTTCTCATTCTGACTTAGGTCAATAGAAGAAGACAGAGTGAGAATTAGCAACTTAAGTTAGCAGAGTATTATGAATAAAGGGGTTAATATTTTGAAGAACCTATATAACTACTGGTAAACTCGGCACTATAACTTGTACATACACAGTTTTGCGGGCGATTGATCGATCTAAGACCTTAACGATAAAGATCTTAGTTTTCTATATTTTTCACGAACGACGATGCGGTTACGCACCCGGCCATTAAGAATCTTTTTTGTTGACAGATCGCCAGATGGCGCACATCACGGATGTGCATAAAGAGAGAAAGTTTGAAAAGGAATGTTTATGGTTTTCAGGAAAAGTATCAGGGATTGTTCTGAAGACGCATCAGAAGGGTTGATGGATATGAAAGAAATCATGGCCAGGATTGTAATCTCTGCCGACTCTGGGACAAAGACTTTATGAAAAAGAGCAAAGACTCCAAAGCTCAACAGCCCCATCATTATTATGTGAGTATTATGTTGTTATGTTAATTCGTGTAAATTGAAATGTTACCTTTTTGGTTACAAATATGAGAACACTTCCCGCAGAAAGAAACTCGACCAAGTTCTGTAACAGCCACGACCATTTTTCTTCCGGCTTGTTGAATATCCTGCAAAGTAAGTGGACGTTTAAGTTTAAATGAAACTCAAATCAACAGTGTAAGGCATGCGAGGCGCATCTGTGGTATAGATATATTTTTCCATCATAAAGACTGATAGAGGCATAGTGCTACTTTCTGACTTTTTTTTATGGAATAGGCGGACAAACGAGCGTACGTGTCACCTTAAGTGATCAACGCCGCCCACAATCTCTTGCAACACCAGAGGAATCACAGGAGCGTTGCCGGCCTTTAAGGAAAGTGTACGCGCTTTTTTTGAAGGTACCCATGTCGTATCGTCCCGGAAACACTGCACAAGGAAGTTCATTCCACAGTTTTTTGGTACGTGGAAGAAAGCTCCTTGAAAACCGCACTGTGGAGGACCGCCACAAATCCAGATGGTGAGGATGATATCCTAACTTGAGGCGAGTCGTGCGAAGGTGGAATTCGGCGGCAAAATCGTGTTATTAGGACTTATGCTATTATCTATCTAATCAATGAATCAAATTTTATTGTAAGCGAAGATTTTATTATTAATAAGATATATATATTTTCATCAACACACTAATTGACCTGATGCCTCAGTAATCATTATCATCCCTTGTAGTAATGTTGATTCAGAAGCGGCCCCCATGACAGTTATGAGTATTTTCGTTACATCTAATCTATTAATAAAGTTAAATAAATTTGTAACAGTGTTATAATAATTAACATTTTAAGTTAACAATTTAAGTAGCTTGATAAATTACTGGGTAAATGAGACTTTACATCTTATGTCTCAAGGTGACGAGCGCAATTGTAGTGCCGCTCAGAATTTATGGATTTTTCAAGAATCCTGAGCGGCCAGTGCCGCTGTCAATGCAGTCATTGTAATGGGCAGGACGTATCAATTACCATCAGCTGAACGTCCTGCTCGTCTCGTCCCTAATTGGACATAATTCCAGAAAAACGTTCCAAACCACAATAATTTCAAGATTGAGTTAACAACACAGAACTGGTCACGTGATTCATATTAACGGACTGACAAAAAATGGCAGCCCTACTGTCACACTTTAAATGACATCATGACCTAGTAGCCCAAACCACATGTATGGAATACACAAATATTTATTAAACTTTAAACACGAATTCCTTAAAATATGATGTTTGTGGCTTGGAACTTTGTTCAGGAACTACATCCAATTTTCATATAAAAAAAAAGTTAAAGTGCATTAGAAGTCGGCACACCGCAGTCCTCACCTGACGTGCTGTGTCACCAGCTGGCTCGCCTCACCCGCGGCCCCGTGCTGCACTCGCACGGGGTCGTGCAAGGCATCACGGGCCAGCTTCTCCACGCGGCGCGGAAACGTCGCAGAGAACAGCAGCGCTTGTCGGTCTGGCCTCACGTGGTTGCATATTGATCGAACTTGGGGCTCTGTCAACAACACACTCGTTAGGCCGCGTTTCCACCTGCAAGACAACTTCCGCGAGAAATGTCCAACAGTCTGTGTACGGTACTTGCTGATATTATTAAGAATCATGAGGGTAGTCGAAATCGAATCTCTGAAATGTGTGTCTTGTGACTTGTTTTTTATAATATCACCAACTATTACTTATAACACTTCTAAATCAACTGCGGTCATACCAATAAAATTGAAATATTGTTGACCATCTTCCAGTAGTATTTCACGTAAGAAATTATGGTAAGCACCAGCTTCACGTCTCCTATAAATCTAGAAACCAAACTCATCTTTTTTTCTTATTCAACAACAAAATCATTAATGCAGCTGCTTCATGTACGTCTCTTGGCAGCATGGTTTTGCAACGGCGATAGTTGCTTCCGCGAGTTTACTTACAGGTGGAAACGCGGTCTTATGCGCACGTATAGTACGGGTTCTTTTATTAGTAAACTAGCTAACCCGGCAAACGTTGTTTTGCTATATAAAGTATAATTCACGCGATAGTTTTATAAGTAATAAAATATTGCCTATATTATAGCTTGTACATCATTTTGTTCTATTGTCAATAGTTTTTGCAGCGCACGCAACAATAGGTTTTCGATTTTACACCTTGTGTTACAAAATAGCAATTTTATTACGGATCCCTAATTTTGAAAAAAAAACATAGCCTATAGCCTTCCTCGATAAATGGACTACCCAACACTGAAAGAATCATTCAAATCGGACGAGTACTACCAGAGATTAGCGCGTTCAAACAAACAAACAAACACTGCAGCTTTATAATATTATTAGTATAGATTAATAATAATTTCAACGCCGGCGATCAGTTATTGTCTATAATGAGTAATTGATACCTAGTTAGTAATAAGTGTAATAAATGATTTGTGGAATCAAATTGGTTCTTCCCGAACCCTGTAGTCGTGACACGTAACAATTTATTACGGAAATAATTACTTATAACTCCAGAAAAATAAAAAATAGTGAATTCAAGCTGATATAAAATGTTTTACCAATTTTTTGTGTTAATCAATTAGTATGTGCTGCCTGAATCTAAGCATTCCTAGAATGCTAGGAGCATTAAAATAAACGCATTTAAAATAAACTCAGAAAATAATAAATATTTAACAAAAAAAAAACAACCGGCTTCAAAAACACTAGTCCAAAACAATTTAAATAATGTGCAGTAAAAAGTATTAAAATAATTGCATTTTTTTATACAATCTAATTAATTAATCTAGTTCTAGTTACGATAATTGTTATTTTTCGAATCGGTGTCCTTCCGCCGCAACCCGCTCTCGCCTGTCGCCTCCTCACGACTCAAGCACATCTCACCTATAACTATGTAAGTAGTAACAAACCTATCTTGGATGACACCGACTCCAAAAATTACAATAATCGTAACTAGAATAACATTAATTAATTAGATTGTATAAAAATACGCAATTAATTTAATACTTTTCAGTGCACATTATTTAAATTATTTTGAATACTGTTTTTGAAGGCGGTTGTTTTTTTGTTAAATATTTTTTTTATTTTATGATTTTTAGTGAATTTGAAGTACACTAACTAACAATTTGTCTAAGTATGTGTAAATATACTAAATTTTTCAATGCAGCAATAAACGTAAGTACCTACTTTGCAATTTGATTACAGACAGTGTTCCGTTACTCTGTCATTGATTCTGTAATCAGAACCTTACCAAACTCTCACCAAACTATCTTTGAAGTATATCCTTTCGTAAAAAGAGTTATTCGTAAATTTATCATCCACTTTGCTATACGTATGTATAGCAAAATTTAAGACTTTAATGGTTTTTTCAAGGATTCCACTGTCAGATCTGGACCAAATTTCAATCGGACCACTCGGGAAGCACCAGCTTTCAAATAAAAAAAGAATTATCAAAATCGGTTCACCCAGTCGAAAGTTTTGAGGTAACAAACATAAAAAATACCGACGAATTCAGAACCTCCTCCTTTTTTGAAGTCGGTTTACTTATATAATAAAAAAGGATTTTAACATTATAAAACATTACAATAATAATAATGCACTTTTTAATAATTATTCTTAACTTTAAACTTTCACCTTAACCAATGCTGTAACCAACTTCCTCATTAACAAATCCTGTTTCCAAAATTTCAATGATTTGTTTTTTTTAATTTTAATATTTCAATAATAAATCTATGAGTATGCGAGGATATACCCCCTACGTTACTTCATTCATTTTTCCAAGGTACGTCTTGCGCGGTTCGATTCCGCCCTGAACATGACATTGTCTAAAGTTTTGTTCTTCCGATGAAGTCGGAATGATCGAAATTATCGGATGCTAGAACTTCGAAAACCACTTATTTTACAAATTTTACATTCGCTACATTACTTTCCAGCTCTCATAATATATAATAACAGAAAAACTAAAACTTATTAAAACAAAAGAAACCATTTAATCTCCTACTGATAAAATCGTACTATTCCATAAAAGACTTCTTTTCAGATACAACACTCAATTAACATTTTTTTGAAATATCATTTTACTTAATTTAATTTCTTTTTACCAATTTCACTTGTTATATGTTATTTCAAAATATTCAATTATTGATATGTGCATCAATTAACTGTCATTGTGTATATATATATATTTGTTTGACTTGTTAGTAATTACTATTTGTACGCCACAGCATGCGGGCAAGGAATGGAGAACTTTTATTGTGATTTGTAACATCTATGTATACCCATGACTACAAATAAATGATCTTATCTTATCCTATCTTAAAAATAAGTATTGTGATCATATATTCACATTATGTTAGATTTGTGAATATATATTGTAACAAGCGAAATTATCTTTCAAATAATAAGCCATGAATGTTACTGTCGCAATTTATTTTATTAATTGTATCAGCTATACATTGTCTTAACGAGATTTATGTTATGTTTGTTAAAAATTTAATAGGCGTGCTTCTTTTTCCTAGCAATTTATTATAAAAAAATGGCTCTGTCGTAAATCCTATTACTCCACTGCTGAATATCTAAATGATCGGACAGCCTGGGACTAGATTGTGATTATTTTATAGCGACTGTACAATATTGAATATTTTTATTGAAAAGAGCGCAAAAAAAAGAATGCTGGGAGAGTTTCTTGCGCCGCTTCTTCTCTCTCAGAGCGCCATTTGTTTCCGAAGCGGTAGTAGTATCTAGTAGTATAAGAAATGACATCAAAAAGAATTCTAAAGGAATCAATTCTGAGAAAATAAATGCCTTTTATGCCTAGCCTCAAAGTTTTGTAGCCATTCTCATGTTCAATGTTCAAACGTAAATCGCTACACATTCATGTTGTATTATCATTTATTAATAAAGAATTTTGAAATGAAATTAACTCATATTATGTAACATAAATGTGTAATTATGTGATACTAAATCATTTCAGCATTTAAGAATACATGCACGAAAGTATTATAGCTGTTATTATTTGGATCCCAATATGATGTAATTAGGTACTTGTAATTTAAAATACTGATTCTTAGTACATATACTTTGAAACACTAATAAGATACAATTTTGTATTAAATGGATTTTAATTAGATTATGACTAATTTTTGAACCACTCACCAAAGCCCATATCAAACATTCTATCAGCCTCATCAAGGACCAGGTAGGTAACTCTCTTCAAGTTGGTGGCTTTACATTTGATCAAGTCGATGACTCTGCCAGGAGTCCCCACTATTATCTCTGCACCACCTAAAATTTTAAATATTTCCAATAAGTGCCTACGAATTCGCCATACAGAGAAGACAATACATTAATAAAATTGACATTTTAAATATTTAATATCTGGACGACCGAGCCTTGTTTGGATTTTTAAGAATGTACAAAACTTGAACAAAAAAAAACTAACAAGGACATCTGGATTCGAACCCGGGTCTTCTGCTTTCCGCATCACCCAATGTCCCATCTGAGCTATTAAAGTCTTGAATATGTTTTCTAATGTTATTGTAGCTGTTTCTCATTAAAACACGGATAAAGCTACATTTTTTAAAATTGAAAAAATCCCCGAAACTACCTGTATACTAAATTTCATTAAAATCGTTGGAGCCGTTTCCGAGATTCAGATTATATTTATATATAATCTGAATCTCGGTCGTTTGGTTTGGTTTATCTTGGTCGTTTAAAGATTTAAGATAATAATTAGGGTTTAAAAAATCTGTATTAGAACTATTTTTATGATATATTCACATAGATAAATTTTAAGCATTACATAGATTTATTGCTATAGGTGGCTGTTCTATGCACCATTGGAATTTATATATATCTATTCTACTATATTAATCTGTGTGTATTAAATATACGTTTTATTACTGACAGACACCAATGAGTATAGTATTCGACAGAGTTTAGCGACCCAAAATTTTAGAATTTATCTGATTCCTTACAATTTACCATTTAGTTTTAAACGTATAGTTTTTTGTAAGCTAATGTTACGTTAACCATAAAACACCACAAGAACAAACTATTTTCTTTTCAGGCGTTTCGGTGTGAGGTGCTTTCACTGCGCAAATAACTTATTTGGAATCACAGTATATTGAGCGTTGGTTATAATACTCATGCACAAAGGTCATTATCGTATGCAATCTACCAAAACAATTCTCATACTAGCGGACAAACAAAGACTTGTTGAATTTTATTTTATACTAGCTGACCCAGCAAACGTTGTTTTGCCGATATTAAAATCGCGATACAAAAGTAACTGTTGATCGTAGATGGGTGAAAATTTGAAGTTGTATGTATTTTTTAATGCCTCATAATCAAACGTTTTTAATGACTCATAATCAAACAAATTTAAAAAAAAAAGTAAAAAAAAAATAAAAAAAGAATTGCGTTTGGACCACCCTTAACATTTAGGGGGATGAAAAATAGATATTGTCCGATTCTCAGACGTACCCAATATGCACTCAAAATTTCATGAGAATCGGTCAAGCCGTTTCGGAGGAGTTCGGTCCCGCACACCGTGACACGAGAATTTTATATATTAGATTAGATTAGTTATAACATGCCGAGATAGAATTATGTTATGAGTAATCGGCTTATCTCGCTACAATTCGTTTGTAGACTAGCCTACTTCGCGGCCCATACGTTGCTGAATGTCGTATATCTGTGACCAATACATTTCTAAATAAGTTGTATGATTTATTCATTCCGTCGTATACGCAATATCGGGATTGCTTACCGTACGAATTTAGTATTTATAAATTGAATGAGTTGGTGTTCAATAGAAGTTTGGTTATAGAATAACGGAACCAAATTAAACTTTATTATTTATTTATTACTTTCGTAACGAGGCATGCATATATGATCTGCACGCCCTTTGTATAAGAGACAAATTAATATAATTTGGACTGACACAATTGAAGTATTGACAATTTTATCATTGATTGTTTTGTTTTTACTTTAAATTGTTATGTGGGCATTATTGATGCAAATACTGTAAAAATTGCAGCTGACTAATGACTGGTTTATTAAATATAGCCCGCTGACAGACGACAGACGGACAGACAGTGAAGCCTAAAAATAGAGTCCCCATTGAATACAACTATGGGTACGGAACCCTAATAAACTTATAACATAACAGCAGGACTGCTAAAAGTTAAGTATTAAGATGAATCATACCCTCTAATGCTTTGGTCTGTTCCCACTTAGAGCCACCCCCGTAGCAACACACACATCTAATGTTGTACACTTTGCCGAATCTCTTCGTCTCCATGTATATCTGTAGAAAAAACAATAGCATTTATTTTAGATCCCATTATTTCCTGTTGCATGGACAGGAAAGTCATGGAAAAAATCAAAATAAACAAATAAGTGATGTTCATTTTTCAAATATCTGTCAAATATATGTTAATGTCAAAGTGGCGTTTTATTCTAAACATAAAATAATATGCAAGAGTCAATATGGTTTTCAGCCAAAAAAGAGCACACCATCCCTTCTATCAGATTTTTCGGATACTGTTAACCAATACCTGGATAATAGAAAGCATGTGCTAGCACTATTTATAGATTTCTCCAGGGCTTTTGATACCTTAGATCATGGTTGCTTAATAAACAAATTAGAAGACTCCGGTATAAGAGGTTATCTACTTCGATGGTGTGGAAATTACCTCAAAAATAGGTCATATTATGTAAAGGTGGCAAATGCTTCTAGCAAGGTGATTCCCGTCACTGAAGGCACAGCTCAGGGATCAATGCTCGGTCCGCTTCATTTCATTGCTTATGTTAATGACATGACGAGTGTTTTAAAATATTGCACCCCATACCAATATGCAGATGACACATGTCTGTTAATAGGTGAAAAGAATGTCAAAGACGCTCTTGATAAACTTCAAAGCGACTTCGATTTAATCAATAAATGGTGCCATGACAACGGACTTGTCCTAAACGCTAAAAAAACCAAACTAATACACATTCGATCCCCGTACATAAAATGAACAATTGATACTACCCAAATAGTAAAAGCGCATAGTCAAATTTGCTTTCACCACAACTTGGACCCTAGTATTTGCAGCTGTCCTACAATTGACTCGGTTAAAACGCACACATATCTTGGATTAATTAGACCATAAATTTAACTGGCACCCTCAAATAAATTCAGTTTGTGATAAGCTTAGAGCTTTCCTCGCAAACATTAAAATAATTAAAAGTAAACTACCTTATAAAATTTTACTGTTGCTTTATAACACATTGGCCGATACAATAGTAAGTTATGGTATTAGTTCGTACGGTAGAACTTACAAAACGTATTTAAATGAGATCGAAAAGTTGCAAAACAGAATTTTAAAACAAATTGTTTCAAAAAACATAAAATAAACTAACCAAAATGATGAGTTCAATTTATTCAAACACTGTAAGGTGCTACCAGTACAATCTAAATTTTACTACAATATATTAAAATAACAAATGTTCAATGAGAACATTATACAAAAATATAATCATGAAACCATTACACGCAATCAAACAAATAAATTTTATAAAACGGTGAAAGCCAGAAATGTATACGGTGAGAGAACTACAGCGTACTTAGTACCCCGCCTACTTAATACAATCAATCCTGAAATAAGAAACAAGATAAATACAAAAAATATTAAAACTAAATTAAAGTTATTCTTTTTAAACAACCTGTATATTGGTCATAACTTTATGTCTTGAGTTGCCTTTCGTTGTCGAAGCCATGATTAGTGCGTAGCGTGATGTGCTATCCGCAATTGAGTACTTAACTATTCGTTATAAAGTTGAGTATTGTTTACTAATTAATATATCTAAACAGACGGTCATTCAAAAATTCAATACATTGCGGTGGCAGGCCATGCGACTCACCCGTGCTGTTGTTGTTGTACCTACATTAATTTTTTCGTTTGTATTGTACCTATATTATTAAATTGTGTATTTATAAGTTAATATAAATGTTTATTGTAATTGTAATCGATAATAGTATTTCTTCTAACATGCCGGACAAACCTCTGTGGTTTTTGGCCTGTTATATAATAATAAATTGTAATTCTATTTTTCATAATAAAAAAAAAAAGTCATATCCTGTTCAATAAAATGTCATTTTGTTTTTTTTTTACACATAAAGCAGTTTTATTTGAGATTTGCTCATTTATGAATAACTAGCCGACCCAGCAAACGTTGTATTGCCGATATTAAAATCGCGATACAAAAGTAACTGTTGATTGTAGATGGGTGAAAATTGGAAGTTGTATGTATTTTTTTTAACTCATAATCAAACAAATTTAAAAAATTGTAAATAAAAATAAAAATTTGGCGTGGACCACCCTTAATATTTAGGGGGATGAAAAATAGATGTTGTCCGATTCTCAGACCTACCCAATATGCACTCAAAATTTCATGAGACTCGGTCAAGCCATTTCGAAGGAGTTTAACTACAAATACCGGGACATGAGAATTTTATATATTAGATGTTGGCACCGATTTCAAACCTATCAATAGGTAGCACATACATGGTATATAGTACTTCATTAATATTAAAGGTATAAGATTTGCATAAGAGGTGCATTCATGTATTAAGTTCAACCTTTATTAAGTTATTCTATACTTTTCAGTTTTTAAAGTCGGTTTTTTTAAAACATAGTTTTATTTTTTACTTTTTAATGTCATTAATCAGGTTAACTAAAAGAATTCGTTGCTTTTTATTGTCTTATATAAAATAGTGAAGATGGGGTAAAAAGTTGTTGGAGTGGAGACTACGAAAGGGGTTCAGGAATGTTGGGAGACAGCCAGCAAGATGGACGGACGCTTCGATGCGAGCGGCTCTGAAAGACTGAATGCGGAAAACTCAGGACCGCACAAAAATAGAACTCAGTATTGGCTAGATCAAGGTTGAAGAAGAAGAAGATATAAAATAGTAATTTTTGTTTTAGTAGCTGTGGGTAAAACAAAACAACATGCTTTAAACAATAAGATTTATTTCACGTTATTGTGAGATACTGTGAAATATCGTGAAGAATGTTTGTTAGCTATGAATGACAGTTGGATACCTGTCAACCTGCTGGGCCAAACATTGTCAAATTTTTCGGGACCAAATAGTAAACACTCCCCATCAAACTAAAGAAGAATCATGAAAATCGGATCATAAATCTCAGCGTAATAGGTGTACATACATAAAAATATTTCAATCCACCTTTTAATTTACAATCTACACAAATACATCCTGTATTGCTAGATGTGGTTTTCAACTATTTTGCATATGTTATAAAATGTTTATATTTGTTTACAAATAAAAAATACAGCAAACCTGTTGTGCGAGTTCTCTTGTTGGCGCTAAGATGAGACCAATGGGCCCATCCCCTGGAGATATTTCCTTCTGGTCCATGATGTGGATGAGGAGTGGCCAGATGAATGCTGCCGTCTTACCAGACCCAGTCCGTGCAATACCTGGTGGTTATATTCACTAATATGAAACCTACGCTAACATTTATTATCTTTTTCTAATTTTTTTTTTACAATAATAATTTGTATTATTTATATAAACACCAAGTGTACTTAATATTTATAATATATTATTTATATCTAAAGTCTGAACTCAATTATTTGTTGTTTCTCTTTGTAAACTATACAAATATTTTATTGGAGGGTCTGTAGCTACTCCGTAAGTCGGTACTGGCTAGGAGCTGATCTAATTCCTAGCCAAAAGATATGTTTGAAGTGTTTAAGCAAAAACAAAAACAAAATTGTGAACTTATAATGTCAAAATGACTTTAAATTTCAGACATAAGATTATTTTTGTTTTATTTAAATTAATTTTAAAGTAATATTTAAGTTTAAACAAGAAATGAACAATGTTCAGACTATCTTTGGAGAAAATAGGGAATCTAGCAGGATATTGCTTGGCTGTTTAGATAGCAACATGAATGTTGTAATTATTATGACGGGTACTCACAATACACATTAAATAGTTTGATGCTGATATTTTGATCGAAATGCATGAATCGAGAATTTTAATAGGGAGGATGGTTTTAGACTGGAAACTGCAAACATGGAATCCCGTGGTCTCACTCTGCAGTACAAATGCAACAAAAAGACCCGAAAGTATAGACGTCGTCAGTAGTGTGTGTCGTGGATTAGGGATTCAAATACCAAAACGAATTAGGATTGATGTACTTTTAGTGTCAAGTGTCAAGAGTTTTTCGCCGCCTCCGCAGCTCCTCCGCGACCACGATTCATGCAATTGGATCGAAATATCAGCATCAAATTAAAATATATATCGTGAGTAGCTGTCAAAATACTTACAATATTAAAGTTCCGCAATGATAAATGTTATCTAACCAATTATGTCTCTTCCAGACAGTGCTGCTGGGATGCCTGCAGCCTGCACGGGAGTAGGCTGTGTGTACTCTGAGCGACGTATTGCCTTCATCAGTTGTTCATCAAAACACAAGTGAGCAAAGCTGCTCACTGGTTTTGGTGGTTCTGGCCCCGTTATCTGAAATTAAGACATTTTAATTTATTACCTATATAACTGTTATATATATGTAAAAATGTACAATCAAACAATAATAAAATTGTTGTAAACAAGTTTTGAAAATTAAATCGTTATGATGTCTCAAATTAAACACGAAATAACTAAAAAAGGGGCATTTTTAAAAGTTACTACATTAAACAATATATTAATTTCTTTTAATTTTAGTTACAAAAATGTAATTAATTACTAGAACGGCAGTGAGTTGGTCTATGTTTGTCTTCACATTTCAGAAAAATACACACAAAAAAAAAATTATACTTACTTAAACATATGTAAATACATATAAACATACATAAATATATGTAAACATCCATGACTCGGAAACAAATATTAATATTCATCATATAAATGCTTGCAAGTACCGGGATTCGAATTCTAGCTTAGTAGGTAGGATCACTAAACACTCAGCTATACAGGCTGTCATGGATGGATGTCTAACATTCCCTACAGTGAGGTATTCAAGGAACTTTTTTTCACATCCAACTAAACTATGAAATAAGGTACCATGTAAGGTGCTTGTATATATCAGATACCATTAGGTCACTAGTTGTTTGTTCTCTTTTTCATAAAAAAAAAGTATTACAGTAGCAGATGATAGCTGTCTCCTTCTCCTTATGGGGAAAACTAATCTTAACTCTAATAGTTCATGATAGCATGGTTAATTGGGGACAGATGAGGAAACAGAAGGAGCTATTATTTCACCTTAACACCTAAATTCTTTTTTAATTCTTCAACTTGCACATGTGTTAACTTTTCAATTTCCTCATGAGGGGTGTAGAAGTTTTTCTCAAATGGTTCATACTCTATTTCAGAATGGTCGATTGGTGGTAGTGGATCAATAAACTTTTTCTTTGGTGGAGGTAGAGGGTTGCCATCTTCATCATACTCGATTTCTACATCTGAACCATCATCAGCTGCAGTCAATGGATTATCCTCCATATATCTAAAAATAAATAATTAAATTAAATATCATTTTGAAAAGGTTAATAATTACTACCCCATAATCAAAAATTTTAAAGATTAAATCCTCAAATGATTTTACTCAGGAGATTACTAATTAGAACTTTCAACAGATTATTAATTAACTACTAAAAATTAAAGATAAGTATGTATAAATTGTCTTATAATTATTTTAATGAATGAGACCAAGAGATGTCAACGGGATAGATAGGTTTCTAGGAGTTAACCCAGGAAATTAACAACTACAGAACCAAATTTCATTCAAATTCAATATTGTATGATTGAAGAACAAGCATGAACAGTTGGAATCGCGAAAACAAAATGACAATTATATATACCATGCAAGATTAGGATTCTCTATAGATAGCATACTATAAAAGCAACAAATAGAATATGATACAAGAGGATCAGAACATCAAAACTATAAAAAAAAAGGGATTGCTAAATAAATTCTAGTAGGCTTCATAAGATACATAAAAGCTTTAAGGGTAAATGTATACACTTCTATAATAAAGTCCCAGCCACTGTTCAGGCATTATCTATAAATAAAATTAAATTTTTTATAAAACAAATGGCTCTGTCATAAATCCTGTTACACCACAGCTGAATATCTAAATGATCGGACAGCCTGGGACTAGATTGTGATTATTCTATAGCAATAGAAATGACTACAATATTGTATATTTTTATTGAAAAGAGCGCAAAAAAAGAATGCTGGGAGAGTTTCTTGTGCCTCTTCTTCTCTCTCAGAACGCCATTTGTTTCCGAAGCGGTAGTAGTATCTAGTAGTTATTAGAATTGACATCAAAAAGAATTCTAAAGGAATCAATTTCGAGAATATAAATGCCTTTTTATGCCTTTTACTTAGTAAATGTTACCAGAGTAGAATATCAATTTACCTTAATCAGTTGACCCCAAAGTTAAATAATAAAAGGAAATATTGCCTCTTGTTTTAAATAAAGAGTAAAGAATTTGTTAAATGTTCCTTAATTTTAATATTAATTAATCTTCCTGCTAAGTATCAAAATCACATTGTAAAAAAAAGCAATAAACATTCCAATTTATAATATTAGTGTGTAAATTTACTTATAGTAGCTCTCTTCATCATCCATTTCATCAATGTCCCCTCTTGTCCCTCTGCCACTGTCCTCCTTACCACTGGCTTCATTCTCTTTGCTGGTCTTTAAATCCTTAGCAGCCTGCTGTTCAAGACCTGCCATATATGCATCTAGAGGATCTTCTTCTTCTTCTTCATTCTGAAATACAAATTGTTGTCATTATAATGAGTATTCAGCTCATTTCCTTCCACAAGGGTGAATTTTTGGGCCTTTATAATATTATGTATCTTATTTATATTGGGGATTGTTTTCAAAATGCTGTTTCTTATATAAGAACAACTAACAG
Source organism: Leptidea sinapis (assembly GCF_905404315.1). Taxonomy (NCBI): domain Eukaryota; kingdom Metazoa; phylum Arthropoda; class Insecta; order Lepidoptera; family Pieridae; genus Leptidea; species Leptidea sinapis. The sequence goes on along the minus strand of NC_066267.1, from coordinate 11,455,914 downwards.
TGATGACACCAAAATATATCCTCATGTCATTAAGACTAAAATGGGAATATTTATATTGACACATACAACAACAAATATGAAACTTTAATCTAATCTCATTTGTTTGTTTGTTTTTAATAAGATAGTCATAGATAAAAAAGGCCTCAACCCCATTGGTGGGCACCAGTGGAAGGCTCCTTTGCACAGGATGCCAGCTAGATTATGGGCACCACAATGGCGCCTATTTCTGCCGTGAAGCAGTACTGTGTTTCGGTCTGAAGAGCACCATACCTAGTGAAATTACTGGGCAATTAAGACTTAACATCTTATGTCTCAAGGTGACAAGCGCGGTTGTAGTGTCACTCAGAATTTTTGGGCTTATCAATAATTCTGGGTGGCACTGCATTGTAATAGGCGTATGTCATAAAGAAAAACATATTTTTTATGACTATGTGTCAATATCTGAAACTCATTATTATAAATAAGCTGTTAACTCTTATGTTTGGATGGATGTATATCTATACTAATATATAAAGCTGCAGTATTTGTTTGTTTGTTTGAACGCGCTAATCTCTGGTACTACTGGTCTGATTTGAATGATTCTTTCAGTGTTGGGTAGTCCATTTATCGAAGAAGGCTATAGGCTATGTTTTTTTTTTTTTTCAAAATTAGGGATCCGTAATAAAATTGCTATTTTGTAACACAAGCTGTAAAATCGAAAACCTATTTCTGTGTGTGCTGCAAAAACTATTGACAATATGAACAAAATGATGTACAGGCTATAATATATGCAATATTTTATTACTTATAAAACTATCGCGTGAATTATACTTTATATGGCAAAACAATGTTTGCCGGCTCAGCTAGTATATATATAATTTTGTACACAATTCATAAACTTTAATTACCATACCCTAGAATTCATCATGTTATATGTAGGGCTGCCAGGTGCAGGAATGTATGCAAGTGCTGGTGTGGGTGGCTCATCATCATCATCAAAATATCTGGAATTAAATTTAATGTATATAAAAAATTATGTAAGCAATTTTTATTTCCATTCTTCTCAAGTCAAGGATATCTTCCCAATGGATTAAGATGATGAATTGCAACAATCAATTGATACAAAATTTAATCAATGAATATAAAATAAAAATTCAGTACATTTTTCAGAAATAAAGATTGGGTTATTTAAAAAAAAACATAATAATAAAGTGCTTATCCAATCATTTATTTATCAGTGTTGATACAGTTTCATGGTATAATTTTCAATAATACAGTATAGCAGATAAACATATATATTTTTCAGTAATTGCCAATAGAGGTTGAGTCTTAATAGACAAAAAGTAAAATCTTTATCATAGGAACATCATTTCTGTTCCATCAAATATATTTTTTGAATACAATCACTATTATCTTAGCCAAAACCTCTATTAAAGCCTATATTTGTAAAGTAAATGTTTTATAAATGATGAATGAGTGAACTTGGGTTAATGGTTCTAAGAATGTTCTAGGGTTGCAAGAATTTTCAATGTTTCTTCATAATAACTTACTCATCTTCTGTTTTTGCGCGTTTCTTTCCTAATGTAAAGCCAGTTACAGCATTTTGGGTTATGGCATTCATTGTTGAATACCCCTGCTTCGACAACCCTGAATTCGGAGGTGGTACAGCGTTCATAGCCGTCGGAGGTGGTACAGCATGTAAAGAAATATTGGAAGGATTTCGTTTTGGCATCGTAAACCCAGCGAATCCAAGTCCTTTGCCGCTGCTCCCACCCGAATTATAACTCATTTTGGTAATTAGATAGAACACCTTTTTTATAAAGCATAACACTTAAACTCAGGAATCGGCCCCAGACGGAGTTCTTGGCGCAGCTGTCACGTCAGCGTCACTGTCAAAGTCAAGAAATGTATGTAGGTTTAGGCTAAATTGAAAATAATAGTGGTATCGTAAATAAATATATACCTAACATTATTTACCTTTTTATTGGGGAATAGAAGTAGTTCAATTGTTCTACACAGTCTTTGAGGTTGTACAATCTTTACTTAATTAAATTACATTATGATAAGATGCTAGTAACTATGATCCCATATTTTATATTATTGACTTGAGTTTGGGTCTGTGGTTAGGCTGTATATTTTTTTTATTTAGTGGCACGGGCTAGGCTGTATTTGGTATAGTGTTGCCGTAAACAAGTAAATAATTCCCTATTAGAACTATTCCATCTAGTTCAGTAATTTATGCTTATGTTGTATATAAAAGTAAATTCTATATACGCCATATTATATTTTATAGTTTATACACCTTTATTATCACTATTGGTCTATGGTGAAAACAAGAGAGTGTCGGTAAAAACCTTATTTTATTTGAGTGGCAACTACTACATAATTATATGGGCTATTACTTATTTCAATATTCAATAAAACATTTTAAAATATAAGTTATTTATGTCTAAAAAATCAATGATTAAAACTCCTATAAAAAATATTTGTAAGCATAATGCAAGATTAGGGGAAATAAAAAATCGGACTATATAGATAATGGTAAAATTGATGTCAGTAGCTGGCAGCCAGGCCTAATGGATGAGTGTTTCGGACGTGCCTTGCCTTTGTTTATAATTTATATCGAGTTCGTGAAATAATATTTAATAATAAACTGATTCGTCTTAAACGTTAATCTATGATAAAAAATGACTTAAAAATAAATGTTGTGATGAGTGTTACAATTATTTGAGTGTATTGAGTAAAATGGGCTTGATAACGTCCAGGGAACAAACTATGTTGGATGGACCGGTCGGTGCGACAAAAAGCCATCATGTACGGCAGCCGTCCACTAGGAATCGAACTAAACCACCTATGCCAGACAGAGATGAACTGGAAAACAGATTTGTTAAAGTTCTGGTAAGTTTTAGTATATCTTGAAGTATATCTTGAATTACAAACATTATAATAAATAACCGGCAATTTGTTTACAAACAATATTAAAACAACCTCATATTTGGGAAGAAAAAAGTGTTCTCAATAAGTAAAAATAATATGAGTGCTTACACGGTTAATTGGTATTTCAAATACACATTGTTAGATATAAATACTTATAATTGAACTAGAAAATTGATTATGAAGTGCTTGCAGGCCAAATTTTTATTATAGTCCTCAATTCCTAGTAATAATAAAAAAAATGTGTGCTGATACTTCCTTTTTCTCAGTTTAATTTTGGCGCGAGTGTTACACATATAATTTTATTACTTAGTAGTTATACCTACTTATTAAATATCGAACTTATTACGCGAATTTCGTACCATCCAAATTTACTTGTAAGGCACCTAATGAGTGCTACCGAAACAAGAAGGCTAAAAAGGAATACACCCACAGTGTCTTCTACTGTCAGTAGACTGATTGTTCATAAGTGAATTTGCCAATGGATGAGTATCACACAAACCTGACATAAATCTACTATCTATTGTATGTTTTCCTAAACAGATAACAGTATATAAGAACAAAAAAAAGTTTATATTACTCAATTGTAAGCAATAAAAAATTCCCGGTGAATGTAAGATCTTTTATTTTAACATATTGTGAGTACCCAACCTGGGCTATAATTATCCCATAAATAATATAATATTTTCTATAGGTTTAATTTTAGACCCTCTCAAGAACATTGTAGTAAAAAATAATAAAAGTAACAATATTGATCAATTTCTGTGCATTTACTTTCAAGTTTGCTGCACAATTCCTGTGCTTACATAACTCATGAATAGGGTATTGTATGTAACAGATAACAGAATCAACAACAAATTCTCTATCATAATTTGTACATGAGTATCCTGTGTTTATCAGGCTTGCATAAATACTCAGAAATTATATATCAGTGGTCTAGTCATTACATATTTTAAAGTTATTTGAATGTGGCATACAAAAAATGTTTGCATTTTTTTGCAACAGCCCTAATGTTTGTAAGCCCCTTCAACAATGATACTATTTGAATAAAGTAAGTAGGTATCTGACTTGCTCACTGAATGAAATAGACAGTAATTTAAATATTTATTATAGAAAAATTAATTAAACTTCCCTTCAATATTATCTTAGCTTCTAAAACTCTGGTCAAAAATGTTTCCTTGACCATAATATCTTTTGCTTGGTTTAATTTTACAGCTTTAATGAAAAAATAATTATGATAATTTCAACCTACCTCTATTTGTGCTTGAGAAAGCATTGTCTTCACAGTAGGGCAACCAAATTTGGAAAAAGAACCCTTATTGGACATAATAAAGGTTAGCCAATGAGAACCCTATTATGAACACAACATCTGTCGGTTTGTCAGCAGGTACTGCACAAACATAAATTTTGAATAAATGTGCTTATCTATTGCTATAGAAACTAAATTGGCATATTCCAAAATTAAAAACACTATTTCAAGTAGATTTCAAGGAAATTTTTTTGCAGATCAACTTTTTCTTTGACCATCATGCAAATTTCAACTAATAATTTGTTTCCAAAAGTCCTAAAAAATAGAATATTCTCTTGTATAAATGTAACTATCCATAAGCTAGTCTGACTCACACTTTGCTTGTTTTTTACCACTGATACTGAATATGAACAGAACAGCAACATTGGCTACAGTGCTTCATGCTATTAGTTTAAATTAGTTGTAAGTTGGTCAATGATGAGTTGCTGGACCGGCAACTAAATAGGGTTAACAATAGTCCTTGACTTAAATAATATAATTGAGTGGTTTATCACTAGAACATGCACACGAAAGTTTTCTTTCAACTAAAATAATAATACTTTATTTTCATGTTTTTACACTCACTACAAATAAGATAAATTACTAAATTTACTATTTAATTACATGGCTTGATTTTTGATTGTAATAGTAATTTCAAAAAAGGTTTGCAGTGATATCAAAATAAATATATAATATTAATATCGTAATATAAAATGTTAGTAAAAATAAGTACTTTAAATATTAAAATAAATTAATAAATACATGTAATTAATACATATTCACACACAACTTCTTTTTAAATTAGTATGATGTATATTATATTATGAATACTTTATCTATAAACAATCATAGATTGACAAATAATGTTAATTTATTGCTTCTAAGTTCCCAATTCATATTCTTATTGAACAACAGAATAGTTCCTATGATTTGTTTATAGAGGAAAGATTATCAAAGTCATGTAATGTATACCCCCACATGAAGCCTGATATTATTTATAAATATACCTGTTACAAAGTCATTTATTTATAAGGCTATTTTCATTTCCTTGATTTGAGTCAGCTACAAGCAACAAAAAAAAAACCAGATTGTCTTTGAATATAATTTAAATGTAAAACAAAGTAATTCTTATCAATACAACTATGTCACAAATGATTCATTGTTTGTTTTATATATCATGATAATTTTTTTATTATGAATTTTCATTTCAAAAACCTAAAATGTTTTTTTTTTTCATATTATAAGTTTTTAATATGCTTGTTTGATAATGTGTTTTGGTTAGGCTGATGGCCTTGTTGCCAGTGCTCTTAAATTAATAAATTCATATAAACTCTTTCACACCTAAACCACTGTTCATATCAACATGAAACTTCGTAGTTTCATGTTGAATTTATTCTAAATGGTTTGGCCATTCGATGTGAAATTTATTCTAAATGGTTTATGGATACTTATTTTTTTATTGTTCAATTTATTTCCTTTTAAAATTTGCCCAGCGAAGCGGGTGGGAACGGCTAGTCTTCTTTAAATATATATAATGAAAATGGTCTTTGTTTGAGGCTCTTTCACGCCTAAACCACTGATCGTATCGACAAGAAACTACCACTATTCGATGCGAAATGTATCCTAGATGGTTTATGGCTACTTATTTTTTTATTGTATTTGTAATAAGATTAATAAAATTTAATTTATTTCCATTTAAAATTCGTCCAGCGAAGCGGGCGAGGAGTATAAAATTTGAAAATATCGTAAATTATATTTTATTGTAATATGTAAGTAACACTTGAGACATGTTTGCTTAGCGTAAATGGCCACATAATAAATCTATATATATAAAAATGATTTGCTGTTTGTTAGTCTCGCTAAAACTCGAGAATGGCTGGACCGATTTGGCTAATTTTGGTCTTGAATTATTTGTGGAAGTCCAGGGAAGGTTTAAAAGGTGAGTAAATATGAAAATTCTCGGAATAAAATAAACATAAACAAAAAATTTGTTCTTCCTTTCATATGTCCCCCATCGTTCAGAAATCAAACTAAAAGAATAGTTTTAAATAAATAACTAATTAGAATCTATACATCTTTCTATCTCTCAGGAGATAAAAAATAAACTTAATTTTAGCTAATAGTTGGTAGATTAACCGCTACGTGCGAGAACTTTATTTACTTCGGTTTCTGTGATAGTGACGTTTCAATTCTTAAAAAAACATTATTTTGTTTATTATATTCAGAACAACTTCTGTCGGGTCAGCTAGTAATATATATAAATAATAATATTTGCATACTTCCTGTTAGATGGAGCTGTGACTCAGCCGCAGTTGATTGTGTTGACCTTGGACAGTGCTCTTTATGACCAATCTTGTGTGTTGATTTAATTAAGGACCACGGCACTAATGTTATGAATGCAAATGCTGATAATAACGTTTATTATGTAGATTTTGAGTGAATTTTGTATTTTTGAGTAAATAAAGTTTTATACATATAAATTAAACAAACGCGACCCACTGAAAACGTGGTCTGAAAAGGTCATGAAACGTCGGATTAACTGAACTAATGAGTGGCATCGCAAATATGCGCTCGTCACTTTAAAACATTTAATGTTTAGTTCATTAGCCTGGTAATTTCTCTGGCGAAAATGCTTACCCAACAAGCCTGCATCCTATGCAAAGAAGCCCAATTTTATGACAATAAGGGACGTAATATAAACTAAACATAATAATATAAACAAAATAATGATAAGTGATAACACATTATTGCTTCACGGCAGAAATAGGCGCCGTTGTAGTAACCATAATCTAGCCGGCATCCTGTGCAGAGAAACGGGCTTCTCTGAAGGTCACAAAAATATATTGTCATTATCCTATTATTAAGATACCTATATATTAGTGAAAGACACACAGACATAGTAAAGGATGTACTTCCATAAAAGTACAACTGATGATACAGTCATCGATAAAACGATGATAATCGACGTAAAAGGATTGATAAGAATCAATAACAAGATGTGGCCACTCGGCTCGGTCAAATTCGATTGTAAGCAATACAAAAAACGGGTTTCGCGTGCACCTTGTTAGTGGCCAAGTAAAACGCCAATTAGCACCGAGATCGCACTGTTGTGTTGTGAGTCTGTGACCATTCTTGTGTTGTGGTGCTACTTTCCTGGATTATCTGCGTCCTGTAGTTTCTCTAATGGGCCAATGTAACTCACTGGCTGAAAATATGTTTATCCTATAGGGCGCGAAGTACAAATCAGATACAGAATCTTCAAAGGGCTTGAACTTCCAAATTTTATTGTTATTTTTAACTGTTTTCTGTTAGTAAATTTTCCTATCTCCAATATTGGGAGTATTTAGAGTACTTTTACTATGGACTCCGTTACATTAATTTCCAACTGTTATACTCACAATATAATCATTAGTCAAGTTCTTTAAAAAGTGCCGCACTCTGTGTCAACTGTCAAACTTTGTGTAAAAAATGTTTCTAGCGGCGAAAATGACTGTTTAAATAAAACTCGCCGTTTATAAGATTTAAACTTATCAATAATAGTTTCATAAATGGTATAAGACGTGGCCGCCAGTTGAGCATATTTAAATTGGCTATTTGATATGCAAACAATGTCTCAACCTCATCATTTATTACTTATTTCCAATGTCTATTTAACATTCGAATATATAAAACATAGCTTAAACTACTTAAAATAGTATGTACCGTACAAATTAATAAGTATTCTTGATTTGTTTAGTACATTTATTTTGACTTGATTGGTAGATTTTGTTAATTTCTTAATTTAATCATAGAATGGTTGTTTTGCAACTTATACTTATTTTATATTAAACTATTTCACACATAATTAAGCATGCGGTATTCACCTTAACAGGTAATGCATTTAGGAATAAGATCCTTGTAAATTAGGATAAGTATAAATGTAATATTGTAATTACCACTGATGAATCTAAATAAATAAATAAACTATTAATAAAACCAACTCGTAAAGGAAAAACGAGAACGAAACGAAAATGAGTACGAATCTTCACACGAAAGCGAGTAAAATGAAAGCATTTACGACGCGAGTCATTAAACGAATTAAGATGTCGTTGCTTCATACAATATTTATAAACAGATGTTCGTGAGCGCGATCGATCATGTGTGTGAACGCTATTATAAAATATTTTTATGTCCGCGACTTTCAGTACGAAGCCGAGCTCGGGCCCGCGCCGTAGGTGTTAAGCTTTGAGTATTTAACCAACAACGTCGCATACCATCCAGCTAACAAAAAAGCAATAATTCGCCCTAGCTTTGTGCTAAGTTTAGATTATCTGTGTTTATGCACGTGTTACAAATTGGAACATACCAGTGGGAGGCTCCTTTGCACAGGACGCCGGCTAGATTATGGGTACCACAACGGCGCCTATTTCTGCCGTGAAGCAGTAATGTGTAAACATCACTGTGTTTCGGTCTGAAAGGCGCCGAAGCTACTGAAATTGCTCGGCAAATGAGACTTAACATCTTATGTCTCAAGGTGACTAGTGCCGCTCAGAATTTTTGGGTTTTTCCAAAATCCTGAGCTGCACTACATTGTAATGGACATGGCATATCAATTTCCATCAGTTGAACGTCCGGCTCGTCTCGTCCCTTATTTTCATAAAAAGAGCGAAAAGTAAGTAATCAAAATAGACACGTGGAATGTGAACGGTTAGGTAAGATACAGGAACTTGTTATAGGATTGTTGAGGAATCAGGGAAGATAGTTTGGAATGCCTAACGAGGGTGCAATTCGTAGGCACGTGACGAAGTCGAGGGCTTCAATATACTCGATTAGTGGAATTGTACTTATCTCGAGCGATACCTACATAGTGCTTTTACTACACCTACGAATAAAATAATTGAGATGACTATCAATTCACATAATTTGGCATAATATCAATAGTTTTTAAATACTCATGTGAATGTAATGTGCTTGAGACGCACTAAGAAGAATCACCCGTCAGCGTCGTCTATGGTATATTAAATACTCTAAGGTGTCGAGGAATGCAGTTGCGGCCGCTTCGTAGATTGCCACCAACTAGTGTGAATATACTCTGGTCAGCGATCTATTAAATATAGATGGATTTAAACTGAAAACCTACTTGGTTTAATATACTCGTATACTCTTATTTAATGATTTCATGCGTAAAGGCCGGCAACGCTCCTGTGATTCCTCTGGTGTTGCAAGAGATTGTGGGCGTCGGTGATCACTTAACAACAGGTGACCCGTACGCTCGTTTGTCCTCCTATTCCATAAAAAAATCTATCTAACCCAAAAAAGTATAACTTTTAATTTCGTCCGGATCTTGCTTCGCGAAACCTGTTACGTGTTTTTCTTCATTCGTAAAAATCTTCGTGGATGGTGTCGATGTACTATTAAGCTTTCTTTTACTTCATTATCAAACTACACATAATATGGAACCTAAATGGCCATGCGTTTAAAATTGTTCAATTGATTTCTTTCTTGAGTCTACATTAATACACGCATTCCAAAGAATTAGAGTTTTAACACACAGACGGAAAGGTAAAATAACCCTAGCTACTAGTTGGCTCTGTCTGCGGACATTTGTTGGCAATCATTTGCTTATAATTCATAACATAATCACTGTATATCAGTTACCTACTATCTATTAAAGTTATAAATATATTTATTGCGGTGTAATATTTCAACAACATAGTTTTGTTTAAATAAGTCTTTACACAGAAATTTGCTATGCTGTTTGGCTTTTTTGAAATTCCGTATGCTATCAGTAACCTTATACTAAACGAATAACCTTATAATAAAAGAATTCTTATACTAAACCTAAGCGCAGTCTTAGTAAGAGGATATCGATAGAATGGACAGCGGTCTGTCCGTCAGTCGGTCAGGGGGCAGTATCTGATAAACAACAATCATCATCAACCGGAAGACGTCCACTGCTGGACAAAGATCGGTCCTGCGCTGGCCTCATCCAACCTATTCCGGTGATCTTGACCAGATTGTCGGTCAATCTTGTGGCGGGCCGACCAACACTACGTCTTCCCGTCCATAGTCGCCATTCGAGGACCTGCTGGGATACTGCCCCAACAGCCATCTATCCGTCAAGCTATGTGCCACAGGCTGAACAGCAATAGTTAGCCTTTATTAGGCATATGTTAACATACTACGGGCATATGCCAACTTGGAAGAGCATACCTAAAAAAAGTTTTAGGATAAACCGAAAATGTAAGGTAGATCTTACACTCAAATGTTAATTATAACCAAGTGCGTGAAATGGCGGCTGCTGCTATTTGCGGGCCACAATACGTAAGTACTGAAAGATCTAGCTAGCGTTTAATTCCTTAAACGCTAGCTAGCTTTCCAGCTTAAATTTTAATTGCATGTTGCTGTTTTAAACTATGGAACGCGTCGGATTCGCCGCAGTGTACGGTCTTCAAGGTCACCGATCTCATGAGATTACTTAACAAATCGAAGTTTAACAACACATATAAGATCCAAGGTGGCGAACACCTGCCATGCAAATTAAAGCCATGTATATTGTTTAAAAGTACACAGACTTAAATTTATAACGTCGACACGGAACTGTTGGTACATTGGCCGTTTTTAGAGTGGTTTACAGCTAGCGTTTCGCTGATTTTCGAGTCCTTCCATTTTTAACTGTGTGAACCGTAAACGGAAACTACATACAACATATTTTAATGTATGATAAACTTAAGAAAGTGCATAATCGATGTCACGTTGCGTTATATGATGACAAAAATAAAGGTTGTAGTTCACTAAAACGTTAACGCATTGCTTGTACATACGAGTAGAACGACGATTTAAAGTATTATAGATATTTAAGGGTGTATATACATTTTGTAGTGACAACAGTTCTAAAGTTTTATACATTTACCCCCTTATTCATAATAGTCTGCTAACTTAAAGCATTGGTAATTCTCACTCTGTTTTCTTCTATTGACCTAAGTCAGAATGAGAAAAAACACTCCTAAGCGGCTGTTTAAAGTTAGCGGACCATTATGAATAAGGGGGTTATTATACTGGTAAATTACTTATCTAGCTAACTAACTAACTCCCGCCGCAAACAAAATGCATATTGCATATGCTTTTGCCTATTTAGTACCTTTTCAGCGGTAGTTGCATATTATAGAAAAAAAAATTAATTATTATGCATATTTACGCTCGATCTCGCTCATCGTTCGATGCTTTTCATAGTACGCCCAAACATTGCACTCAAAAAATTCTGCCCAGTAACCTCAGTAGACGTAGAACGCTCTTTTTCCTTTTACAAAAATTTACTAAGCGATCATAGACACAATTTGTCTACAGAACATTTAGAACAGTACAGTACAGTAGTACATATTTTTAAAGGTAAATCTTAAATTTCATTGTTTCGGTAGGTATATCTTGTAATAGTTTCATTCACAAATACGGTTGTCAGTACAAGCCTTTATAAAATAAAATAAAAATATGATTTTTTTATTTTTTTCTGTTTAATTGTATGCATATTTTGGCCCTTTTTATGGATTTTCGAGCATATTTTAGTTATTTTACTTGAATATTTGCATGCATATTTTGGGCATTTTTTGTAGCATATAATCCGGTCTCTAATGATTACGGAATGTCCCTGAGGGTGGGCGGTACCGTTAATATTTGCTTAACGTCGGCGCGTGACAGACAGCGGTCACTTCTTGATGTAATACAAAGGCCCGTGAGCGGTGGATGTGGTATGAGTGAGGTACGACCTTAAGGTGCACTGCTCCGAGTGTGAGACCGTGATCCAGAGATAAAGTATCTAATTATTTTTATTACTCGTGGCGCTGGGCGCTTGCATCATCGGCCCATCTGCATCGGTGCATCGTTGCGTGCGTGTATACAAGATGGATGTGAGATCGAATTGATGAGTTACATGAATTCCAGATGAGTTATCTATTATTTAATCGAGTTCCTTAACATTTTTATCTATTAGAACGGAATGCAGTTTAAATATTTGTCGAGAAGAATGAATGCTCTAGCTAGCAGCTTTTCTTATAAACGCAGTGTAAAGTTAGTCGCAAGTTTAAAAGTACTTCACTCTGTTATGTAATTCTGTAGTGGATGAGGTAAGGACAATAAGTTTTAAACTTGGAATAACTTTATTTCGCGTTTATAAATAAAACATTTTTTTAGTGAAAATAAGGGACGATACGAGCAGGTTCGGACCTTCAGCTGATGGTCATTGATACGCCCTACCCTGCGATTCTTGAAAAGCTCAAATATTCTGAGCGGCACTACAATTACTCTCGTCATCTTGAGACAAAAATACGTTAAGTCTCATTTGTCCAGTAATTTCACTACCTACGGTGCCTTTCAGACCGAAACACAGTTATGTTTACACATTACTGCTTCACGGCAGAAATAGGCGCCGTTGTGGTACCCATAATCTAGCCGGCTTCCTGTGCAAAGGAGCCTCTCATTGGTAAAGTAAAGTACAGTAGAAGAAGTGTTTATTAATATCGTGACGTGACAATTAGAGGTTCATAATATATGTATAATGATTTTAACTTTCTGACTTGACATAACTGCACGATAACTACAATTAAGTATTATGTATGCAAGACAAAAGTAAAAAATACAGAGACTGTCTTCCATCTCATAAAGTACACTCCCAATAAGTCTATATAATAACATTATAACAGTAAATAAAATAAATGAATATCACTTTTGTATCGCCAAATACACTGATTTTGAATATCACTGACTTTGAAAGCTAAAAAGCGTAGCAACATTAATACTTAACCAATGTATTTAAAATTACCATTATCCTAATAATTCAATATTGTTACAGTTTTTCTCGAGCCGGAGTAGCCATTTTCAGCTGAATTTTCTCTCTGGAAAAATTGTAATTATTTGTCCTACTGTAATTATTTGGAATTTCCTCCTCTTTTCGATGAGTAAATTGTTGGGTGATGATGAGTTGCATCTTTTTTTTCAAATAAATCGAATGACATAGTCCATATTTTACCGAGATTACTGAGAAAAATTGAACAAACAATACTTGTTGACTGGACTATGTACTGTAGACTTACTTTCTGGAGCACCCACGGTGACCGAATAAACTACTGAAGGTTCCGTGACGCAAGCTTCTCACAATTGTCAATGAAAGTAATTGGCATTTCTTAGGTATTACGTCCTTATATTGTAACCAGCTATTGATACCATACCCTTCACAAAAAAATTTGACTCGAACCCGCGACCTCTCGCGTTCCATGCGAGCCCTGTTCCAACTGAGCGAACCGTTTGAGTGACGTATCGTTGATAAATCTTGTATGCTTTGTTCAACTCTCAGGTTGTGGCTTCATCTCCATCCACAGATACGCAATTGGGTTGCGAGATAGCAATGGAGTATAATAATTATTGTAGTATGATAAATTTTATGTAGGATATATTTGGTAGATCTGAGAATAAGAATACAACGTTTGCTTGGTCAACTAGTTATTATATAAAAGTCATTTAGTTGTTACCTTTTCTAGCTAAAAAAACATTGAACTATAAATCACTGCTCTCTAAAGATAATAAAAGTATTCTTGTTGCTTAATTTACGACCGTTGCTAATAGCTTCGTCGTGGTCATTATAAATACCTTGGCCCAACTAGAACTAACTTAATAAGCCCTTGAGCGTTGCATTTTTTTTATAAAATCAATGAACAACTTCAATGTCGTGATACGATAGTAAGAAAATATGTTTGACGTGACTTTTAAACTATTCATATTTAATGTCACTAGACTGGAGTACAGTAAATATAGTATACATACATATTTAATTACCTACTTGTGCTGGCTAATTGATAACTTGATTCATAAACCCTTGCTGAGTGGTTAGCGATCTTACCTACAAAGCAAGAAGTCTCGGGTTCGAATCCCGGTAGGTGCAAGCATTTATATGATGAATATGGATGTATGTTGCCGAGTCATGGATGTTTATATGTATTTATGTATGTTTATATGTATATTTATGTTTGTTTAAGTAAGTATATTGTATTGAATATATCGTTGTCTTGCAACCCATAACACAGGCTATGCCTAATTTGGGGCAAGATAATTTGTGTAAAAGTGTGTCAATATTCTTATTATTATTATAAACCGAAATCCTACGCCGCTGGGATAACAAAAATTGAATTTTGATTCGCGTAAGTAACCACTATTGTTCAATGTTTCAGAAAAGCATCTTTCAATACGTTCTCAATAATCAAGTTAGTATAATCTATATAAGGGGTTTTAGACAATTTCATCCTTAAGGACGACTGCAGGAAAGTCCGCCATTTACAAAGTAAGATCCATGAAATTTGGTATGTTTCTAGTTAAAAAGTAATATGGTGAATAATTAGGGGTTAAATTCTATTATGAAAGGTAGAGCCGATGGCTGAAGCGTGGCTGGGTTTAACTATTATTGTAAAATGTAGCAGGGACGTACACAGGCGTACATTTAGTTGGTTTCAACTGTCATTAATAATTTCTTGGTACAGTTTTGATGGCAAGTACACTGGTTTATTGGTTACTATTACTGAACATATTTATTTATTTATTATTTATTTATTTATAGGACAACCAGTAGTTGTTACATTCTAATATGCTTAAAATATATCAAATATTAACAAATAATGAGTTGAATGTACAACAAATTAAGGTGTCACAACATGCACAGTCTTTGCTTCCGTGACACCAAGAAAACAATTATATAAAATAAAGTAAAAATTATAAAATCAAGATATGAATTTGAAAAGAAGGAAAAAAAAGAAGAAGAAGAATATTAATCATATTTTGGCGCCTAACAATCTCGTAATATTTTTTTTAAAAGCAGGTAAAGAATCTTTAAAAATATCTACTTCACCACAGATGGAGTTATAAGTTCTTGATAGACGTGGTATGGGAGAAAATTGCTTAAGGTTAGTTTTGGCAAATGGCTGATGGAACACATTGAAGAACAAGATAAAGCAGCAATCTTAAAAATTACTCCCACGAAAAAGCATTGACGAATTTCGTTCTATTCACACTTTTGTTAATAAATCGCTTGTTACACGCGACGCTTACAGCCAGGTACGATCACTCATTGATAAATACACTTTCAGTATTTTGTCAATAATTTTTGGCAGAAACATAGGAATGTTTAATTTATGTTATTGTTGTTGGTTTGTTGTGTGATTATGTGTTTACATAGACTTTAGTGAATGTTATTTTGTCGCCAGTAAAATAAAAACTAACTGTATATTTACGATTTCCTATGTTTTTAATTTTGCAAGAAATATGCGAATAATTGAAACTATTTTAACATAAAATAATTCCTTAAACACAAATACTTAAACATTTAATAACAATTAGGATATTTTTATACATATTGAATCATGGGATGTGTGGAGGAACAAAATAGCCGAATGTTGAGTTGATGTTAAATATTAACATGTATAATTACATTTATTATGTATGTATAATAATAACTATTAAAATTATATTTATAATACATGTGATGTATGTATTCAGTTGGTCAGTAAGCGTGAAATTAGTTAAACGACATTGGTTTGAAGGGTATGTATGGTCTGTATTTCATAAGCTATGACATTACAGTAAAAATATGTAAGATATGCGTTAAGGACCTTGACTCAAACTAAGATTTACACCCCCGGGTGCAGTGCTATAAGTTACCTACACAATACTTCTCGGAGTTATCATTATTAAAAACTATTAGTCACAAGTTGCTACACGATAGTATTATTAAAAATGTTTCTAGCCATAATTATTAATATTATATTATAACTGATTGTGTGTGATAACCATAAACCACGCCCCATAGAGAGGGAGAGGGAACGGTGCAATTCTGTTTCTTTTTTTTGCCTTTTTACTGACTATTCCTCTGATAGGAATACTTATTTCAAGTGACCGAACAAAATGCCTCCTTTATATTACAGAACAGTCAGTTCCAGTTGTTAAGAAAGTTTTTGTAATCAGAGTAACTTATCCCTTTACGGCTCGTTAGTGAAGACGACCGTATTATTAGATCAGGTTCGATGGATTATTTTCGTCGTGGGAACCACAAAATTAGAATTTCTTATGATAACACAAGTTTAAGATTTATATCCATTAAGCATGCACATAATTGACCGAGCACGATTTTAAGTGCATCTTGAATGATAAGTGAAACTTAAGGTGTATAATCACGGACTATTAAAAAAATAAGGACTCCGTGTCACCTTACATAGCAGTGTAGCACCAAAACAAGCCGATTAACGTGTAAATACATGCCCCTCGCACACACTTACACTACTACAGGCCGGTAGGCGGTCATTATGAGAATTGTCATCGTCTGTGACAGATCAGTTTGACTCTCAATAAAATATTTTAAAATAGCCGTCGTGCGTATTATTATTACATATAAGTATTTGGGGCCATATATGATTATTTAAGGGAGAAAAAATTGTGTAAGTAGTATCCCCCGTAACCGCACACACATTAGTATAACGGTGCTTCACTTCTTTTTTTACTCTTCCGTGTGTATAATATATGATATATTCATTTATCGTTGCTATACGATGGCTGTTTGTATGTAAGGTGCGATTTGTGTACTTCCCGCCACGTGCTCCGCCATTGATATCCTATTCTTGATATCTGCGCGTGCACTGACAATCTTGACTACAATATGCCTCGGACTAAATAATAATTGTATATATCTTCCTCTTAATAGCAGAGGTATTTAGTGAGTATTGCATAATATATAGATGAAGATTTCTGTTTAGTTATGCTCGCTTAAATGTCACTGCTTGTGGTGGCAACGTGGGACGAGTCATTCGTCCCTTCCTCCGTCATGCGTGAACGGCCGCTACTTGTGGTGGCAGGATGATCCTCTTACCTTCTGCTTCAGATTATTAAAATTGAAGTTATTATATATTTTTTACAGTCGCTAATAAAATGCTTTTATTTATTTACGCTGTGTGTAGATGATGGAACCTTTGTTTAGTATTAATTTACATTTATTTTTAAGACATACTACTGTAAGTTCTTGAGTATTTTTGCTGCATCACCTTACATAATAATATTGTAATTGAAATGATTTGTAAAACGATGAAAATGTAAATGTTGATTTAAAAGAGTGGCAATGAGTTTCTTGCCAACTCTTCTTAGTAGCTCAACCCATTACGAAGTGAACGTAAATTCAATATGAAAAGTAATTTTTTGACATTTATAAGTGTCATTTCCTTGAGCTGTATGAATAAAGTGATTTTGATTTGAATAACCGAAACACAAGTTTATTTTTTATGCGTTCAATTCATACTTTCAGTAATTTAATGTGTTTTGAAATTTTAAATTAAGCAGGGTCTCAAGAGAAATTAATGTTTTTTTTCTTAGAGCGTGGGATACACGAAGGTGTCTCACTAAATCGTATTATTTGTTGGTATGTGATTATCCCTAGAAATTAAAACACCTAGCCCGTATTGAATTTCGCAAAATAAATATCAGGAATGTTGCGGTTGATGCCGTTTTTTATGGTCACTGAGCAAGTATGGCAGCCACATAAAATGTCACACAATGTTACCGCATCGCGAAATTTCTGCGGATAATCAGCAGAGCGAAATGCCATACCTACTCAATGTTTTTAGCGACGCGACATCTATGTACTACGTATTTGTGTATCTATAACTGTGTAAGGTACTATTGAGCTATACGAATAATAATTATAGAGAGAAATATGAGTCAGTTACTTAGTGTTGCAAAAGATATAAAACATCTGATAATTATTTTTTAATGTCGTGAGCCTTCTTGAGCGTAAATACCGCTAAGATTCGCCTTCAATCAATTCGACACGAGGCATCCTTATTAGATGTTGACTCGCCAAATTCTGGCACGAGACTTTTGAATAATTATGGATTTCCGCAAAATACTCGTAACGCCCGATTCAATAAATTTTCTTAAATCAGGTAGAGCCGAAAAGGAGAAATTATACAAATTATTTCTTATTTATTTGTTAAAAAGGCAAATGGCGGGTATTTTTAAGCTATTGCATAGCTTCTATCGCGGGCTTTGAGCGTGGAGTCTGAATCCAGAAATTCCGTAACGAAAATAACCTAATACTTATATTTATGTAGTCATTTAATGAATAAAAACAATTATTTTAAAAAAAATTATTTAAAGTAACTAGATGCATATAGATATTTCGCCACGGTCATTTCAGTTGCCGTGTCAGCGATTATCACGTATGCTTTTTGTGCAGAAGGTCCCATTTTAATTCTTTAAATCAAGGTTTATTTAAATTTTTTTTTATCACTTTTTTTTATTTTTTATTATTATGAGAAGCATTTTTATTAAGTTTCACCTGTCCCGTTGTCTATCTGTATTCAAATCTTGCAAGTTAAATTTTACTCACTTCCCGTTTGCTTTTTTTTAAATTAATTTTATTAAAAAAAATACTGCATAAATAAAATAAATAAATAATTATAATTGCATAAGTTGATAAAAAATGCTATGCAATAGCTTTACCGCGGCATTCCCCGAGTGCCACACTTTTTTTTTTAATTTGAAGAATATTCTGGAGGAGATTCAAATAGCCACAATATTCAATTATAAAGATTTTCATCAAAAGGTATTTAAAGGCGATAGCAAAAGATTGTGAAAATCAACTGGTCGTGTCGTAACAGAAACACATTTGGACCATGCTTGGGTTATGTAAGAGCGTTAGAACAGTACGCACAAACTTGAAAATTACAATTGATGTTCATCAAATGGAACAAATTGTATTTTATTTGTGCTGTTGTTGCTAATATACTTATATAAAACGTGATTGAAAGATTAAAAGTAACGGGTCGGCCGCCGCGCCGCTAGCCTCTTGCCTCGAGTGAAGTACCTGCATAGCTTTTGGATTAATGTATTAAATGCCTTCATTTAAATTCATAGCCGACTGTAAGCTGACAGTAATCAACGCTAAAGCGTGTCTATGTTTGTTTCTGATCGGAGCGTCGGCTCTGTTAGTTATGTACCTATTTATTATACATATTTAAGCTTACGGTTACTTTTGTCTGTCTTTATTTGAGAAGTATAGTGATAGTCAAAGAGTAAAGTAGATACCAGTGGGAGGCTTTTTTGCACAGGATGCCGGCTAGATTATGGGTACCACAAGGGCGTCTATTTCTGCCATGAAGCAGTTATGTGTAAGCATTACTGTGTTTCGGACTGAATGGCGCCGTAGAAATTACTTATGTC
The DNA here is from genome assembly GCF_905404315.1 of Leptidea sinapis. Classification (NCBI taxonomy): domain Eukaryota; kingdom Metazoa; phylum Arthropoda; class Insecta; order Lepidoptera; family Pieridae; genus Leptidea; species Leptidea sinapis. Next base: position 11,436,491 of record NC_066267.1, on the reverse strand, counting down.
TCAAAGTGTCGAACGCAATTGTAGTGCCACTCAAAATTTGTGGGATTTTTCATGAATCCTGAGCGGCACTGCATTGCAATGGCCATGGCGTATCAATTTCCATCAGATGAACTTCCTGCTCGTCTCTTCTCTTACTTTCATTAAAAAAAAACCTACCCAAACCATTACCATGTATATGAGTAGATTGCAATACTGAGAAACGTGTAGTTTGTATAAGTGATCAATGCACTTTAAACGGCTCCCAACAAAGGGAGGAAGCGATACTAAAAGGTCGGCTGGTAGCCACATGTGGAGATGACGTCACCGCCGACCACGCCAGTCAGCTGGAGCCGCGGCTGCACAGAGATTGTTTGTGCACATCGTCTTGTGTATTGTGATGCATTCAGAGTTGAGACACTATACAAAACCTGATACGGGGGTAGCTGTAACGTTTGAATAGTGTCTTATCTCAGCCGTTATTCTGCGGAAGAGTTTGTATTAAAACGTCCGCAACTTTCCGCGAGGGAGTGTCACTACACCTGGCATTACATTTTAGTTTTGGTGTAGTTGTCACGATTGCTGTCTCAGTTCTAGTTTAGACAGTTTTAGTTCAGTTTATTATATTCCTAGTTAATTAAACACAAATGTTTAAAAAAAAGTACCTACACAATACCATAAAGGTACGTATAACAATTACACAAAAAATTAAATGTGTAAATTCACACGACACGGTTATTGATTCGTCCAAAAGTTTTCGAACCGGTATATTTATTTGATAAGAAGGACTCCGTGTCACCTTACATAACAGTGAAGCACCAAAACAAGCCGGTAAACGTGTAAATACATAGCCCCACACACACACTTACACTAATACGAACGGATCGGCCGCAATTATGCCATTTGCCATCGTCTGTGACAGATCAGTTTGCGATGCAATAAAATATTTTAAAAATGCCGTCGTGCGTTGTGAAAAAGTGTAAAAACAATACTATAATAGTATTTGTGGCCATATGTGATAATTTAAGGGAGAAAAAATTGTGTAACTGGTATCTCCCGTAACCGCACACACACTAGCATAAAGGTGCTTCACTTGTTAATATCACGGCGCGGAGTCCTTTTTTTACTCGTCTGTGGTGTTAGCCATGACGTCGGTTCCAGTTCTTTCTACGTTTTGGTTGTACGTGACAGAAACTGTACTTACATCGAGATTGTAACTGTAATTTCCATTGCCTTCACCAGGCGCAACATAAGAGCAATTGGCACAGGTGGCAACTTCAGGTGTGTAAAAATCGTAGGTATAATTTAAAAGGCATGCGGTTTGCAATTATGCGAACGAGACACTCGCGGGGCGCCAGTTTCCATTTTTGGCGCGACAAAAAGTAATTCGACCTTGGATCACTTGAACACCTGGTTAAAATATAATGCTTGGTCCGATAACTCGGCCTCAACCTATGGCGAGTGTAAATAAACTACATATTTATTACTGCATTTCGTTCGTCTATTAATTTTTATTGCAGTTATTTGTGAAGTTTGCCGAAAATTGTTTAAATATTATTCCATTTCGATCATATCTATAACGCGGATCTAATTTATTTAAAATTTTATAAACTCAAAATAAATACATAGAAAAAAATATGATGGTAAGTATTCGGGAAAATTGTTGTCTGCAGCCATCGGAAATGTGTAACATAAACGTATTTCTGAATGATCATTCCCTTCGACTACCGTTCCTTGTTTGTAGTAGGCAAGACGGTGCCGGTGCCGGGGGAGTGTCGTATCACATCAAGTAATTATATTATGATGTAAAAGAGTAAAATTTGTAACTTATTTAAAATGATAAGGATTAATATAGTATTTGTGTAAACAGCTTTTATTACATTGCCGCTTTATAATTGCCAATTTTTTTAAGTATTAAGATAGATCTTAAGATTATATCCTTAAGAGTTAAACATATGCTACCGCTACGTTTCTCTAGGCTATTCGCTAGGCTAGTATAAGATACACAATTCCACCTTACATTATTTTGTTTGATCTCAAAGGGCTTAGACAGCGTTTTCGTTGAAAGCTCCCAGACGGCTTATTTTTTCCAACATCTCCATCAAGTTTCACGTTATCCATTGGTGAAAAAAGCATGAAAATTGGCGCAGTACTTTCTCAGTCAGTATCGGGAACAACAGACGCGGCGGAGGACTTTGTTTTATACTATGCCCGAAAAAAGCCTACTACCACGGCACCTTGCATTTCTTCATTGCTTCGACGGAATTGAATATCATCGCGGTAGCGTAGGAAAAATAATCTTGTGAAAATTTACGTGATCATGTTTTAGGATTCCTAATAATTGGCACCAGTTTATAGAGTCCATAATACTATATTATTATATTATATTAGGAATAAGTAATATTTCAAAATTGTACAATTAATAGTTATTAAAAGTTAATTTTTTTTTTAAATTTTGAGATTTGTATAACATGAGAATAAATGAGCTTACGAGCAAATTAAGCACCATTTGCCATATTGCTTCAACACAAGAGGAGAATCACGTTACTGAATGAAGCCAAATAATAATCACTCGGCAAAGTTTTACAGAAACTTATATATTATTATATACAAAGTATTGCACCTGACTCCTGCAGCCGAATTACACCTTCTCACACCACGCTACAAGCTTAATTATTCTTATCACCATCTGGATGTGTGGTGATTCAGACGAATATAAACGGCAAGCAATATTAGTAAACAGAAATAAGTAGAATATTACATAATATAGAATAAACCTAGCGATGAACTTCGAACCCATTGGTCTAAGACCTGGGTAGTTTATTTTTAAAAGATTCATTTCAAATAATGGTGTGTTTTCATTCGACACCACTGCGCCCGAATATCCTTTTCCCAGCATTGTTTGTGGGATGTAGGTAGGGCTGTCGTAAGGTAGAAAAACATAACTATTGAAATCGGAATAGTTTGATAATACTAAGTACCTACTAGTGTACCTGTAGATTAAACTTAGTCTATTGATTATCTTTTTCTTTATTATTATACAACAAATTTTTATCGTTTTAATCACAATCTAGCCTTAGAAATAAATCAAATTAATTTTAACTTAATTTGCTAGGTTGATTAAATCCCGTAGGACAACACTAGCATAAGAATATGTATAAATAAGATAAATTTGATGAAAACTGATTACCAAATATTTATTAATTGAAATGAATCTATGATTATTGAGTCATCCGAATATAAATAAACACATTTTCTCAAAAATGTAAAAAATATTGTCAAAAGTTATCCCATAAAAATAGCAAATCATTAATCAATTAAATTCATTAATCGCATTATTATTGACCCGCGCTCGCCTCCCCGCCACACATTGGATTCCTATAGCTCCTCTCCGCCACAGATTGGACTCCCTACAGGCGCTCCTCTCCGCCACACATTGGATTCCTACAGCGCTCCTCCCCGCCACACATTGGATTCCTATAGCTCCTCTCCGCCACAGATTGGACTCCCTACAGGCGCTCCTCTCCGCCACACATTGGATTCCTACAGCGCTCCTCCCCGCCACACATTGGATTCCTATAGCTCCTCTCCGCCACAGATTGGACTCCCTACAGGCGCTCCTCTCCGCCACACATTGGATTCCTACAGCGCTCCTCCCCGCCACACATTGGATTCCTATAGCTCCTCTCCGCCACAGATTGGACTCCCTACAGGCGCTCCTCTCCGCCACACATTGGATTCCTACAGCGCTCCTCCCCGCCACACATTGGATTCCTATAGCTCCTCTCCGCCACAGATTGGACTCCCTACAGGCGCTCCTCTCCGCCACACATTGGATTCCTACAGCGCTCCTCCCCGCCACACATTGGATTCCTATAGCTCCTCTCCGCCACAGATTGGACTCCCTACAGGCGCTCCTCTCCGCCACACATTGGATTCCTACAGCGCTCCTCCCCGCCACACATTGGATTCCTATAGCTCCTCTCCGCCACAGATTGGACTCCCTACAGGCGCTCCTCTCCGCCACACATTGGATTCCTACAGCGCTCCTCCCCGCCACACATTGGATTCCTATAGCTCCTCTCCGCCACAGATTGGACTCCCTACAGGCGCTCCTCTCCGCCACACATTGGATTCCTACAGCGCTCCTCCCCGCCACACATTGGATTCCTATAGCTCCTCTCCGCCACAGATTGGACTCCCTACAGGCGCTCCTCTCCGCCACACATTGGATTCCTACAGCGCTCCTCCCCGCCACACATTGGATTCCTATAGCTCCTCTCCGCCACAGATTGGACTCCCTACAGGCGCTCCTCTCCGCCACACATTGGATTCCTACAGCGCTCCTCCCCGCCACACATTGGATTCCTATAGCTCCTCTCCGCCACAGATTGGACTCCCTACAGGCGCTCCTCTCCGCCACACATTGGATTCCTACAGCGCTCCTCCCCGCCACACATTGGATTCCTATAGCTCCTCTCCGCCACAGATTGGACTCCCTACAGGCGCTCCTCTCCGCCACACATTGGATTCCTACAGCGCTCCTCCCCGCCACACATTGGATTCCTATAGCTCCTCTCCGCCACAGATTGGACTCCCTACAGGCGCTCCTCTCCGCCACACATTGGATTCCTACAGCGCCCCTCTTTGCCAAAGATTGGATTTCTACAGCGCTCCTCTCCGCCACACATTGGATTCCTACAGCGCCCCTCTTCGCCAAAGATTGGTTTTCTACAGCGCTCCTCTCCTCTCTAAGCGCGCACGCGCACTGTCAGATTTCCGTTAAAACGCATTGCGTGGGCGTCTGCTTCGTGTGCTTCTAAATACATGAGCCTCAATTTTGGCGTACATTTGATCGCGTTCTTTCACTTAGGGTGAACGAATATTCATCGATATTGAGATCGATATATATATATATATATATGTGACATGGAAAGTCCTGATAAAAAAAGCAGTTGTCGTCCATTTCCGAACTGAGCAAGTTGGGTGAAACACTTCAGTGGCGCTCGTAAAAAGCCGTGTGGTAAACACGAAACGTCAAACGCTTGATGTTATTCGCTTCAGTTAAATCCAAGTTATCTTTTAGAAGCACTTGTCAATATCTCCATGCTTGTTTCGAAAAAACGAATGACAAATTAAATAAAACGTGACAACTTACTTTAATATACTTTTAGAAATAATGGCGCGCTGCATTCCGGAATGTATTTTTTGGCAAGAGACGTGCGGAGGTGTCGGTGGTAGCCCTAACAACGATCATTTGTGAAGGGATGTTGTTTTGTTGTTGCCACACTCGTTGTAATGCATCTGTTCGGGGATTGGTCCGGACGAGATCGTTTTCAGTTTTGTTCTTGTTTTGAGGCCTGTGATGAGTTGTTCGCTTCATCGCTACCGATGCATTTTGATTGACGATGCTTTTGTCGATACACGCGGGCCACCGTAGCGTAAAACGTAATATTTTATCTACGTAGGGCATTCAATAAATGGCATTTCATAAACTTAAATTTGATTTCATGAAAAACACTTGACTATCGCAGACTTCAGTAACTCTGAAACAATTTTTAATTTTTTTTTTATTCTTACATCCTATTTTTCACAGTTTGAAAGCATTTAATCATTGTTGTTTGAATTTCACACAAGCTGAATAGGTGAGTGATCGTTTTTACCTTCACTACGAATTTGCAAATAATCATTATCACTTATGAGATTCCACCTACTCTCTATACTATACTACCTATTTCTTTTTAGTGTCTGGTGGACATTGTTGCATTGGTTATTTGACCATGGACTTATCGTAATTTTGTATCTTCGGTGCTTTAACATGAGTTTCATTGGTTCCATTTGAAGATGGGTTATAGGTATAGATGTGTTTTACTTTGTCTCTGCTTCTCATAAATAAAAAAAAGCTTACAAAATACTAGCTCGCCTGCACGTTTTCTATACGGAGCCCTAGCGTGTACCTTTCCAATTCGCACTTGACATGTTATTTTTATGCACACTACATAAAAGAGTTTCATTACAAAAAAGGTTGAAGTGCGTGCCTTGAATCATAAACATTTCCGCCGTCGACGCACTGATAATGTTTTAATTAATTATTTTACGGCTCCGACACGCCTCGCTCGGACCCGCCGATGGTTTCATTATTAAACTAAACAGGCGTACTCTCTGCAATAAACGTCGAATCGTAAAAGGTAGATAGTTGGTTCTACTACCAAAACAACTCAAAAATTTGAAAAAATATTAAATGATAATGAAGAGTGAAAAAAAATTTTTAAAAATATAATAATGATAAGTCATAATGTAAAAACTAGTTCACAATTAAGACACACAATTAAGATTAAGACCATAGGTGATCTTCCATGACATTCATTTCCTAGTCTCCTGTCAATATCAGTCCCCTTGAAAACGTTGATCTAGAAAGGTAATGTCATGTAACGTCAATTAAAATCATCCTTTTATACAATTTTGTTATGTTTTACCAAACAGCGGCCATCTCTTTTTAAGAATTTAGTTATTTGCTTCTATATGGAAATTTCCAGATTACGCACTATAGCAAAGATACGTGAGTTCTGGTGAAATACAAAAGGGATGGCAAATTGACCAGGAAAGACATGATTTTATGTATCGTTTCACATTTTGACATTCACTGGAAGTAGAAATCGGCTGAATTTCCGAACAACTCTTTCGAACAATCCGCTAATACATGCATGTCTGCTACATTCTTTTTTATTTATCAAGCACAGGACATATTAGTAACATAGAATATAAACATCGCATTGAGAACGAATGCCGGGACACGTAGCCATTGTTCCCAGTGGCTGCGCCGAGGGCTGGTCGTATCTGCGTTGATAACTCTGTTATGTGTCACTTCACGGTGGATGCGCTGCGGCCGTGCGACAACAATGCAACTCGCTGATGGAAAGCTGAATAGTGTCGCAATGTCCCTCGGTGGTGTGGCGTCATCGCTGCTAGTCTGATCACCTATTGACTCAGCATGTGCGGAGATAGTTTGAAAAAGAAAATATGTGGAATTGAACAAGATGCGTACTGACACTTATTGTGTAGGGAATATTGAGCTGGATAGGTCGCGTATAGAGGACGAATGAAAGTCCTCTGAAAGATAGGAGACTGATTGTATTTAAATTAAGCAGAATATGCTGTTCGAATTTTATTACTCATATTTTCATCTTATCATTTTGCGTAACATTGTGTTACCATTTCGTCAAGATTGATTTTATGCCATCCATAATGAATTTATGGTCCTCCTACAGATAGCGGTGACTTATTGGTTAACATCGAGCACTTGGATGTTTGGTCTAATATGTTCATTCGTAGAATTTCACTGAAACATTTGAATTTATATGTAGGTTCAATATGAATACAAAAAATCCTGCGAACTTCGAGCCGCTTGATTTTCTGCTCTATATAAGGACGGACGCTCATACCTTTCTATCCTTTGATCTCAAAATAAATTATGTCAATGAAATAACAGGCACGAGAATACAAGACGTGTAGAGGTAACGATGACTAACGAATTATCCTGTCAGGAACTAGCCCCAATGTGGTTATTACAACAATTACCTCAGGATTTATATATCCTCTACCCTATCGTCTAAACGGCGCAGTCATTCAGTACGTATTTATTGCGGCTTTGATATTATGTAAAACTTGTCTGTGTTAGATTTATAATGTCCAGGGCTGGTCCAAGGCAGTGACCACAGTACAAAAGATAACAAAAAGTGAAACACAGCTATATTTCAATGTCTGAATTAAACATCTGTTTCTGTATCATGGGGCTCCTGTTAATTTTAGCTCATTGGACTTTGGACTGAACAAGAAAGAACCACCAGTCGAGCAATCGGTTCCATCTCATTGTTCCTCAGACTAGAGGTTATGCCCATCACCGACCAGTCAACAGAATTTTGGTTTGATTACGGAAATATGGAATGTTTTTAGTTAACTTTGTTATTACCAACGGACAATTATTCTATTAAAAGTTTAGAGCTTAAGATTTTTCTTACTAAAATTGTTTCCCTGGTTTAATTGGACAACAGCTTACTTCAATAAATGTAGAAATTTCCTATCTTTCTCATGCTGAGTATTGTCTGAGCTCTGAGCTTCATATTTTATCTTCAATTTATTTATTTATTTTATATAAGATTGGGCAAACGGGCAAGAGGCTCACGGGATGGGGGGAGGTGAGGCAACCTTCCATGGGCATCCGCAACAACAGATGTGTCAAGAAATGCGTTGCCGGCCTTTAAGGTGAGAGTATGCTTATTTCTTGAAGATCCCTAAGTCGCATCTGTTCGGGAAAACCGCAGCTGGTAATTGAATCCACAAAGTGGCTGTGCGAGGCAAGAAATTTCTAATAAAACGCGCGGTTGTGGAATGCCAGACGTCTACGTGATGCGTGTCGTACTGCCGTTCTGTCAGTGTTTTCAAAATACTATAGTTTTAAAACTTATTAAGAAATGAATATTTAAAATATAATATCTATATAATAATAATAATCCTTCTCAATAAACCTTACATTATAAATACCTAGTTGAAGTTGTTTTAATTTTGCTACCTCAACGGTACAATTTCACTTAGTGCATTGCAGACAAACCCTAGACTTTACCATCATATAATTATTGTCAGACAGAGAGTTATTGGCCTGCCATGCCATGGAATCGATAATAACTACGTCATTGCGGACATTCGTACTTCTCTGAAGCTCCATAGAAAATAAGGCCTTTATAACGATAACCTTCCACTCGCAGAGCTATAATATAACGTAGGATTTGATAAATACTCGTATAGATTTTAGCGAGTTTGAATGATTGAATTTCAGTGTTCTTTTATTAGGCTTGTTTGCAACTCAACGAGCGGTTGTCTTAACGGTACAAATTAAATTTGTGTTCTTCTTAAGTACAAAAGCTCGAGCGCAAAATATGTGTCGAAGGATACTTGCATGACATTCATTATTCTGACTTTAAAATTTAACAAAATGTCATGTGTCATTGTAATATTTATCAGAATTAATGCCGATACCTAACCACATCAGCTGCTGGTATAACTTTATCCTGTTGTCTTATGCCTTTGAATAGTGACAATACATCCTTGATTATATACCACACAAATAAGATAACAGCGTAGAACATCTCTACAAAATGTCCGTACCACACTAGGTAAGTTCTAATCACACACATAGAAGGGAAATTGCGGTTAAAAGGTTAAATACTTATGCATCTGAAACTTTTTGTGAAATAGCCGGCGGCCATTTTGTATTTCGTCATCTTCATTTTTTTCTTTATTGGATGTCATCACTAATCATTTCATTTGTCAAACTATTGCGTTTTATCGGGCACAGCGTCCTGTTGGTTCCCCTTCAGCTACGAAACCCTAAATAGAGGTCGGGTTGAACACCTGTCAACAAAATATGCAAATTACGTCAAAAGCTAGGATTAAAAATAAAATTCAAAACTTGCGCAAAAGTATTCCTTCATAGCCTAATAATATATTGCCTGATGCATTCTTTTTCGAATGGGTTTTAGTTTTTCACTTTCAATACCCAAAATGATTTCATATCCTATTTTGAATAAAAAACATTTAAATTTGAATATTACACCTACTCGGGTATATTTATTGGAGTGTGGAGGGCCTTTATTTGGGGTCTTTGTTCCCAGCATGTCCGTTTGTATTATGTTAATGCTATGCGTAGATATCGACGCGCTCCGTGACTCAGCGCTGGTTTCAACATCGTTTAATATTGTTATGTATTTTTATATTATAGATGTATTGTGTCTCTGGTTGTCACTAGAAAACAGCTTTGTCTACGTGAGGTATATTGTGGTGCGGGTCTACTTAAAAGCTGCGGAATAGCAAAATAGGCTTTCTAGCATGTTAAATTGAATTGAGCATCTATATCTCTAATAAAAAACTTTATAATTGTGCTCGTTAAACTTAAAACCAATCAAGTACGGGTTTAAACGTACACGAAGTGTTACGTACCATATCATCGTACAAAACATAACGTACTGTAACAATTAAAGGTCGCCACAAACGTATTTATAGGATCTGAATAAACTGAATTAAATATTTTTAAGTGTTATACGGGAAGACGTAGTTTTGGTAGGCCCCACACAAGATGGACCGACGAAAGGTCCCTGTGAGCAATAGACAACCGACCGAATTTATATCTGCTAGGAGGATTACGCACGCCCGTGCCCCGTAGTATGATGACACACGCCTAATAAAGGCTAACTATAATTGCTGCTTAGGCTGTGGCACATAGCTCGACGGACATATGGCCGTTGGGGCAGTAAGGTCCTCGAATGGCGACCACGTACCGGAAGACGCAGTGTTGGTAGGCCCCCACAAGATGGACCGACGATCTGGTCCTTTCCGACACGGGGCCCTACAAATGAATGGCGTTAACTAAAATATATCTTTATGTTAGCCGGATCGAAATGTGCGTAGGGCCCATTTGTTAGTAGGAGATTACCTATCAATATCCCGACAATATACATCCTATACTCCAATGTATTGAAAAGGAGCCGTCAGTAGTTAAATAAGTATACGGTAACCGCGTTCAATGCTCGAACTGCTTTTCCTTCCTGCCTTCTGAGAATATAACGCAAGCCGATATTTGTCTACACAACAGAACACCTTATTTTTCGAACAAAACCTTCCTCTTAGTTGATGAATCAAGTGGACACAGATATCATCGGACGGTATGATGCTTACTTTCATGACTACTATTAGTTATTTTTGAGTATTGGGAGCATCACATCTCACAAGTCTAAAACTTATAATCCGCAGCTCCTAGCCATCACATTAATTACGATAGATAATAGAGTTTGTCGCTATGTTAATTTTTTATTAACTTAATATTTCTACCACCTGGAACTCACTCAAATACTTAATATAAAGTGGTAAACTACATTAAAGTTACGCCTTTAGCCGGCAACCCTTTGCTCGACAGTCAGACAATGTCTATTAGAAAAAAGGTTTCGAGTTCCTTAATTTAAAGATTATTTTTCTTTATATATATTAGTACTTTTATTAAGTTGGTATAATTTATTAAAAGTATGACCATACCAAAGTGTTAGTATGTATACTTACTTTACAAATTATTGTAGGTACGTGGACTTCGGATTCAATATGTATTATCATTGTGAACAGCAACGTGTTATTCTCATTGAATTCTATTTTAAATATATTCATGGGGCTGAGACAGTTGGGGTGATAAAATCTCTCATCTCTACATTAGGTGCCTACGAGCTATAAATAATTTATTGTTTTAAATCGTCAAGCTCCACTTCCTTACATGATACGATCTCATCTTCTTGGCTTTTCTTTGTTTTGGCTCTTTCTTTTTCCCCATATTGAACCTTTACTGTTCCGAACTTTTTGGACCTTTCCCCTGATCAACAGATCCCAGACAAACAAGAAAATTGTCAGAATGTAACTTGAACTGACGTTTAAACGACTTATAGCAGTGAACTTGAAATAAGTATCTTTATTTACGTTCTTTTTCGAAAGAGTCAAAATTAGATGAAAAAATTAATATTTCAAATCAAAAAAATTACAGTGTATTTGCGATATTAAAAGGTAACTTTTCACCAAATTTCGTGGATAAAAATATATTTTGTAATATTAAAAAAAAACAAAAACTTGGCTATTTGAATTTTGAAGATACGTGAAAAAAATGTGAAAACAAAAGTTGTACACCTTTTTATTACCTACCACTTTGCAATTCAACTTTTTTCCATAGGCCTTGTAGTTTTGCCGGAAATCGATATTAACTATCTATTTATGTAATCTATTTTTCCTTTAATTTTTGTTATATTCTCTCACTTTTCCGATGGGTTTCATCCTAGATTTTTTTTTTCTTGGTGTCAAAAATTATCCACCCTGGTCTTACTGTTTATGCTGTAAACTGTCGTTTCAGTAAAGACCTCGGCGAATAAACTGAACCTAAAACTAACGATCGTTTCACTAAATGCTGCTTACTGTGTAGGAAAGACACAGAAAGCAGCATTTTCGAGACTTGTATGCAGAACACCGGTCCTTTATCATGAGATCAGGAAAATAAAACATTTCCAGTACAAATAATAATAATAATTAAGCAATATTATCTGTGCAATAACACAAGAACTGACAATAACAATGACATCATAATGACGTAGGATGGTAGGTGACTACCATTTTAATTGCGTCGTATTTAATTACGATTATTGTTGTATTTAAAATTAATTCACCTTGAATATTGTTGCGGAAAACTTTGTACACAAAAATAATTAGACGCTTGTAAGGTAAGTCGGTGCATTTCGACCGTGGTAATGTAGCACCTTCTTGTGCCAATTGTCGGTAAACTTGATGTTTTGATAATTAACAATATGTGAAGGTAAATAGGAAAATTATAAATGCAAGATGGTCGTTACTAACAGGTGTGAGTGAGAGTGAAATTATAGGCACAAGACATTCCTTTGTTAATTCTAGGAGGTATCGCATTAAGCTGCGCCTTAGGTGGTTGACATTGCGTTCAACTCGCATACCAAAAGATACATGTGAAGTAAGACCATTTTTAAAAATAAAAATTCAAAGAAAATGTACTGATATCTTCTTAAATTAACTTTTTTTATATGCCTATAACAATGCAGTGCCGCTCAGGATTCTTGAGAAAGCCAAAAATTCTGAGCGACACTACAATTGTGCTCGTCACCTTGTGACAGAAGATGATAAGTCTCATGTGTCCACTAATTTCACTAGCTACGGCGCGCTTAAGACCTAAACACAATAATGTTTACACATTACTGCTTCACGGAAGACTTACTCACTTCACTTACCTTGCTTTTAATTCATTGAAATGCTTTTTTTACTTTGTAAATCGATATTCATTTTTTATTGAAATCCATAATTATTCCAAATGTCTTGAGTTTTATTTAGTGTTTATTCCGCCAATAGTCTCGTGCCAGATTTTGGCGAGTCAACATGTCCTAAGGATGACGTGTCGAATTGTCTAAAAGACAAATATTGGCGGAATTAACACTGAAGAAAACTCAAAACGTTTTGATAAAAATGGAGAACCTGAGCGATAAACAATAAAAACGATGATTAACAAATATTAGTCATTCGAACTCTCATTTCTCTCTCATCTCATTCGGACATTTGAGTAACGAGAATAAGCGATAAACTGATTAATGTGAAGACCATTACTAGCTCCATTAAATATATTATAACTTTCGAGCACTTACTGTTTTACGGCCGTTCCCAATATACTATCTACAGATAGAGATAAATTACTACCTTCTACTGTCTGTAATGAGCTGTCAATAATCTGATGCTGTCCCAATATACCCGGTAAGTAATTCTTATCGCCTTATATTGTGACGCGTGAATTGTAATTTCCATACAAACTTCTATCGCTGGTCAGTCAAATCAATTTTCAGAAAATAAATGCCTTTTATTAAAGAGCCTGAGGGTGTTCGCTTCATTCGAAGTATGTGTCCATCGCCAACACATATTAATATTACTTAGTACCTTATTAATTACATAAAATATTTTTTATTAATAAATTACAACTAAGTGTTGCACTGATGCATAGGTATCAATAACTTATTGGAGATAAAAATAACGGCAGGCTGAACGAAATGAAATTTGACCTGTAATTTCATCTTCATAAGCAGTTTTTGGAATAATCATGTTTTGTATTCGATGTTTTAAGTGCTTCGATCAACAATAGCAGCTATTGCTACATACTGTTGCTATTGTTGATCCAAAAAAAAGCCTTTCTATTCGCGCCCTTGAGCAATGAGTTAGAGTATTTGATCTATAAATAATAAATAAATATTGATACACTTATACACAAATTATCTTGCCCCAAACTAGGTACTATGGATATAAAACAACGATATATTTAATACAATATACTTACTTAAAATACATATAAAACATCCTTGACTTTGAAACAAACCTCCATATTCATCATATAAATGTTTGCACTAACCGGGATGCGAACCCAGGACCTCTAGCTCAATAGGCAGGGTCACTAACCCCTGGGCTATATTGGTCGTCGTATCTAGAGAGAATAAAAACATTTTATGCTTCGAATATTACACAGTAGAGCTGTAAAAAATTGGTATTGTTTTGTTTAGTTATAAATATGGTAATCGTTGTATTCCTTCCACTAGGAAATTCCTATTTTAACTGAATAAGTTGTAATTCGTGCAACCTGTTTTATGTGAACGTGTTGAACACTTTAGCACGATCTTCCACTTACTAATATCGGCTGGGCATCGTTCTTAGGAGAACTTAATGAGAAAGTAATAGACAGGAATTAACAATCAACTAGAGTTTCTGAAATAAATTTAAATTATTTATTTTAATATAAATATAATAATATTGACACACTTTTACACAAATTATCTTGCCCCAAATTAGGCATAGCCTATGCTATGGGTTGCAATACAACGATATATTTAATACAATATACTTACTTAAACATATATAAATACATATAAATATCCATGACTTGGAAACAAACATCCATGTTCATCATATAAATGTATGCACTTACCGGGATTCGCACCCGGAACCTCTAGCTTAGTAGGTAGGGTCGCGAACCACTCGGCTATACAGGATGGCTTTTTAAGAAGGGCGGTGATAGCCAAGTCGGAAACTACGAGACTTAGAGAAAAGTCGAGAAAGGAGTCATGCCCTCGATTTATAAGAAACCAACAACTTCACATGACTCGGAAACAAATATTCACATTCATCATATAAATGTTTGCACCTACCGGGATTTGAACCCGGGAGCTCTAGCTCAGTAGGCAGGATCACTAACTACTATGCTATAGGTCGTCATATAATAAAAATAGCGGTCTACCTTAAATAAATATTAAAGGATATGCATTGAAATATTATTTCTGTATTCACAGTGGCTGCCGGGTCTCGAATGATAAAATGGGTTATACTGCCCAGATCACGAACACGAGTCATAAAGTTAGCAACATTTTAATCTAATAATGTACAAGGCAATCGACACAAAGCCACATAAATCGCTTGTTATCAGTGCGTGGTGCGTGGCTTTGATAAAACACTTTGTGGGTCAAAAGGCCGTTCGGGTTGACCAATGGCAAAGTAACACTGTTCTGATATAAATATTCAAATACAGCTTTTCCGTTACTTTATTTTGTTACACAAATATAATGATCAAAAAACGATCGGATAAAAATAATTAGACATGAAAATTTTATTTTTATTCTCACACCTCTTAATGATATGAATAACTTATATTCCAAAAGCAAACACAATCAAAACAAAATAGTAAGTATTCAAATGTTGTGAGCCTTCTTGAGTGTAAATTCCGCTAAGATTCGTCTTCCATTAATTCGACTCGTGTTTCGCCTCTACACAAGGCATCCCCAGGAGATGTTGACTCGTAGAATTCTGGCACGAGACTAGTTGAGTCTCAGAATTTACACTCAAGAAGGCTCACAACATTTGAATAATTATGGATTTCCGCAAAATAACGCCCTATTAAATAAATGAAAATAGCAAGTCCTTTTTATTTCTGATTTTAATACCGAATAAGAGGCTAGGACAGTTCAGGTAAATATTTGGTTTAACAATAATTAAAGTGATTACTTATGAAGTACTCGTAGCAATTTAATTATCATCAGCTGTACAAGTTGGATGTAGAAACTGTGCTATCTCGTAAGTAGAGACATTTATCAAACTCATAGAATTCGTATGCTGTACCTATGTACAGTCTAAGTTTCAGATGAGATTATATGTAAAGTGATGCAACAAAATTGTATAATGTCGCAAAAATAATATCATAAGATTTTTTTTTACATATCAGGACTTTTTGGAATAGTTCCAAAAACAACTATCATACAAATAAAACTTAATTGTCTCAGTTGTCTAGTATCTGGTAGTATTGGTTGCAATCAAAATGTTTCGTTTCTGTTTCTGTCTGTTTTAATCATCGGTAGCAATGCAGCTACTGTAGAACACAATAGCTCCCGATGGTATCTCGTACATGGGCCGTTTGGGCGCGACCCCGCTCTGCCCTTATTTCTATATTTGTACACGGTGTGTCGTGACTGGAAGGCTGTCGGCTCCCTTGAGTGTTTGATATATTGTTCAATGGTCGTTCGTGCTGTCCCAATGTAAATACTACGTTAATTGTGGTAAATGTTGTAACTTGATGCTAAAGATACGACGTTTCTTTTTTGAAAATACGGGACGAGACGAGCAGGGCGTTCAGCTGATGTTAATTTATACTGCCCATTACAATGCAGTATTCCGGATTCTTGAAAAGCCCAATAATTCTGAGCGGCACTACAATTGCGCTCGTCACCTTGAGACATTAGATGTTAAGTCTCATTTGCCCAGTAATTTCACTAGCTAGGGCGCCCTACGGACCGAAACACAGTAATGCTTACACATTACTGCTTCACGCCAGAAAAATTGGTTTTGAAGAAGTATGTGTGTATTTTGAATTAATTTCTACGAATTACTCAGGTTCAGGAAATGGGAGAAGAATATGTACCTCGAAACAATAGTGCTCGCTGAACGATGTGATGAGAATTGAAACAATGCCTATATTGATGAAAAACAAACAGTCGATACCCGTATTCTACCCAGCTTAACGATCTTGTTAAACTTGGTCAAAAAAAAGCGAAAGAAAGCTATGAGAGACGAAAGAGTGAAAGAGTGTGAGTGGTGATGCGAGCGAAAGAGTAGGAAGGGAAGACCCTTCGGTGACTTTAATTCGCTGAAAAAATAATAATATTGTTGGTATTAATATTGATAATCATTTTTTTCCTTGTATGTCTTTAACATATTCTGGATTCACCCTACGAACTTAACGAAATACTAATCAGAGAATAAGTATTTACGGATATCGGCAATATCAGAGGTATTGTAAATGTCAAGGCTCCCCAAGTCTTATCCATTCGGAATACTAGCCGGCAATAGACTCCACAAAATGGCTGCGAATTGCGAAATACAATAATGCACTATATGTGTGCTCCCTGTCGAACTTATGGGCCTTAAGATTACAATTACTAACCACTATATTGTCCATGTTAATATTTTGATTGTGCTCGATGAAGGATAGTGCCGAGCGCGGTCATTGTGAGACATTGGTATAGAGCTATGTACTATAGAAGAACTATTACATATCTTTTTGGAAGTACAGAGAGTAGTCAATAGTCTAGTATGTACCCGCGGAGTTTAACACACATATGCAATTGTGTTTCTTAGTACAGCCGGGAATATGAATAATGTAGCGGACGACATTATGCGCAGACATGTCGTGTACTCGGTACTCGGGACTGGCCGCTTCAATATCTGCGGTTTCTCGGTTACCTAGTCATTCAATACTCTAGCCGCTCCAGCGCAATTTCACTTTTACCTAGCTGCATTATGAAGCTTATAAAATATGAATATTAACACGTCATGTATCTGTAGAGTCTTCGATAATAACGTGTATTTGGGATCTAGCTCTCACTCCCTTGGATTTTCTTTAGTGAAGCTTTAGAGATTAACGTTCGAATTAAAATATTATGTAGAAGGCTGTACAATAAAATTGAGAGCAATATGGAGTTAAAAAGCTATTTGAATAACAGGTAGTAACTTATTGGGAATAAAATCTTTGGGTGTTTTAATGATGCTTTTGGTATAGACTATAGAGGGTGGATTGACTGCATATATTGATAATCCACATTGTGCTGCCACAAGATTGTGCCGAAAAAGGGACAGATGAAGAAGTACAAACAATTAAGGAGTTCTATAAGCCAGGTATATATCAGCACCTTGGGCAAAGAAAGTCCATTCTGCAGTTCCTCCTGGGAGACAGACGCGTATATCGTATTTAGCAAATATGTCTGTGTTTACCAAGGCCGGCCTGCAAATTTGATTTTCTTTTAAAAACTGATCGTGATTCATGCTTGACTCCTAGATTGTTTGCGAATCTTATTAGAGACAATCCATGACATTTCTTGATTTACTTAATAATATACCATCTGTGGAATTATCATTTTATTTTTGTAATGGTCAATGCAGTAAGTATAATCAATTTACCTACTTATCCTTTAGAATGAATTTCTATCTTATAGATGAATGTTTATTGACTGACCAAGTAGATGAAATGTTCGAAACCCTTATACTATCGTGGCCGCATGTCTGTATCAAGCCTAAGAATAATTTGAATATTATTAAGATTAATATGTGTATGTGAATTCGTATTTAATATGTCTGACGTCTGACCTATATTGTGTCCGGTCATATAAATTGGATTCATTCAACTGTAATTGATTTAATTTTATCGTGAGTACTGACACAGCATTTGAATTGGAGTTTTGTATGATTCTTGACTGAAGCGGCCATATTAAGTGGCTGATAAAATACTGGTTGAGTACCGCTTAATGGATTTATTTTAATTAAATTTTAAAAGCACAACTGTCGAAGCTTCTCTAATCATTTTTTGATTTTATTCGATAATTAATGAAATTGAATGACTTAAATAAGAATAAATAAGATAAAATATCTCCAAAAATGATTTTTGCTCTCTCTGTTTCTCATAATGTGGTTTAATGAAAGGTCTGGCTTTAAGACATAAATAATTCTGGACTTATTTAAAATATTACGATCGCTGATACACGTTTAAAATAAATTTTTGTATAAAAGAAACGCCAAAGTATACCATTCCTTGACGTTTGTAAGCGTTCAGTACATATTAACTCAGTATTAGAAGTAGAGCTTAAGTTGGCAGACTTATATATTTTACCAAAACTTTACAACAAAATATTATTACAAATTGAAGGAGATTTTTGGATGGCGCTTACGTTAAAAGCTCTTGAAAGGATTTATGCACTTTTTATCTATTTTAAATAATGTCATTGAAGTGACACGGTTATGGTGTGCTCATGCGGTCTATTTTGAATGTATTTTAAAGCAGATATCTGTTGTTTAGATTCTCAGCAATGTTATTTCATCAGCCGATAATTGTTTACTAGGAGAACAAACTAGCGAAGGGGTGAAGCATTTTAACCACAAACGCCAAAATCAAGAAAGGTTTCCCTGGAAAGGAAACACACACTCTTTTCCTTCGTTTCATAGACGTTACACAGTCGTTTATCATACCTGGACCCGGACTAGGATAGGAGTGTTTTCTGCCGTCTGGAAAAACCGCACAAGGAATTTTCGGACGGAAGAAAACTTCATGGATAGTGTCACATGGACAATGTAATGATACTATCTATTAAAGTTTTACTTAATTGAATTTCGACACCCTGGGTAGGAATGGACATTGAGTATATTATATAGAAATTTTTTGATTTTTGGAAAATCCATGAATACAATTTTGTAGGGAAAAACGGGCAGGCAGAATATAGTTATCATATATTGTGTGGTTTTTTTGATTTGATTTGATAAAAAGCATACATAAATATAGGCGTTATACCTATCGTACACGATGGAATGAAACAATTTGTGTGCGAGTCCGATTCGTACTTGACGATTTTGAAATGAAAACCTCTTTAAGGCTGATTTACACGTATAAAGTTGCCAAGTCTTAACTAAATTTTAACTAAATTTCAAGCGACTTAATTTTAAGTAACCGTTTACACGTAAAAATACTAAATAACTAGTTAAACTTATTTATTCGCTCAATGAATTTTATTGTCGTGTCTTCCGTCCACTTCGATATTTTCGAAAGATTTTTATTTATAAATTAAGTAGGAACTACGTTGCAATCACTCCGCCAGCTTATGCTTTTCACTTAAATGTTACTAAATTTTGCCTGTCCAAACGTGTCAAGTGATTAGCCACGCCCACCAACTTAACCGAAAAATAGACAAAATTCTATTCTACCTTGTTTACTTGCAACTAAATTTTAACTTGCAACTTCTTACTAAATTCACTGTTTACACGGGTTAAGTCACTTAAAATTAAGTTAAAATTTAGTAATTTTTAGTCAACTTGATACGTGTAAATCAGCCTTTAGAGGCGTTGATCACTTGTCTTAGGATGGGTAAAAAATGTTAAAGTCGCGTCAGCACTCGTGATCGTAAGACAGTCGTTGAAATTATTTATGGATGACAGTTAATTTTTCTGAGAGATTAACTTTCTAATGTTAAATAATTGTAATTGTTCTGAAGTGTTGTACTTTTTATGTAATATAAATTGTCATTTTTGTGTACTATAGCGCAATAAATGAATATTGTATTCAACCATTTAAATGCTAGTACTTCTGCATTCCAAACTATTCAAAAATGCACAACGTTAATTCCAACGTTACTTCTGTGGTCACTTCCCGAGTGTAACCCATATTTTTTTACATTGTGTACAAAGACTATGATAAGTGAACAAGTTGTTCGGAGGTTGATAATCGTGTAAAGTATGTTAAGTAGGCGGGAGACGCGGACGCCACGCACAGTGAAGTGCGGCCGGTGGCGGGCGTCGAACCTGCTGCCCACGTGTCAGTGCCGACACTCTCTCATAAAAACCTTATTATTGGAAGGTTTATTGACCGCTGCGCTAATTGCTCTGGGTATGTTATGGTATGGTATGGTATGGTATAGGGGCGCCTGTTTCCGCAATTAAACCACTAGCATGGTTCCATTTTGCGTGCAGTAATGGCCAGTTACTCCAAGGAGCTGGCTCCTTCCAGAAGTTCAGAACATTCCTGGGGTATTCGCAGAATTCCTGGAGCGACCTCGTATTGGTTAAGGTTTTTGCCCGTTGGTTGACCACCCCCGCACATTCCAGGATTACGTGAGCGTCCGTTTCGTCCTCGGCCAGACAGCCTCTATACTTAGGACTGTCCATTACGCCGATTGTGAAAAGGTGTTTGTTTAGTGATGTGTGACCCGTTAGGGTGCCCACCATTATACGGATTTCATGTCTGTTGAGGCTGATAAGTCTACGTGTCAGTTTGGGCGACAGTGCAGGTATCGCCAACTTCGACTGTCTACAGCTTGAGACATTCATCCATCGGGTGTTGTGTAGGTCGTTGGTGAGAGAGCGTAACCATGAGCGCATTTGGCTGAAGGGCAGTGGCATAAGTGGCAATGGACCAGTCACTAGATTGCTCTGGGTATATATATTGTAAATATTATTTCTGTATGAATAGGTATAGAACATGAAATGTCGTTGAATTATCTTGGCACACAGCAGTCGCAGCCTCCTTTGCACAGGAATTATGGGTACCGCAACGGCGACTATTTATGCCGTGAAGCAGTAATGTGTAAACATTACTGTGTTTCGGTCTGAAGGGCGCCGTAGCTAGTGAAATTACTGGGCAAATCAGAATGAATATCTTATGTCTTTAGGTGACGAGCGCAATTGTAGTGCCGCTCAGAATATTTGGGTTGTTCAAGAATCCTGAGCGCTGCATTGTAATGGGTAGGGCGTATCAATTACCACCAGCTGAACGTCCTGCTCATCTCGTCCCTTATTTTCATAAAAATAACAGCGTCTTTTTATTTTATTCGTAGGTATGTAGGTATAAAGGTAGGTCATATTATATTATGTATTTAGTTATGTACTCAGACGGAAGTGTGATTCCCAGCTCGGCTGTGCCCTCGGAATTTCATCGTCAGAACAGTGAGTCCGTGAGATAAACATAATATGGGAAGAAAGACCGACCTCTTGGTATGCACCACTGGACATTTAGATTAACAAAAGCAACACTAACCATGACCATAAATATTAGACACGTAATTCGAATTTACAAATAAGAATAACTTATCAGTGACTTCTTTTCGCTTGCTTTATCCTAAATTGAAATCATTCGTATTCTAATCCTATGGCGTGTTGTTTAGCTTCCTGAAGGTTGTCACCAACTAAGTAACAAACAAGATAAGCTTATTAGCGTAAGTGTCGATTGTCAAAACAATAAGTTACGGCTATCGCTGCTACCGGACTTGCAGGCTCCTTGTGTGCGGCCGGCGCGCCTGATTACATTGTTTATCTCACTGTCTGCTGCCCTTTCCAATTATAAACTTGGAGGCCAATGGTTTTGTTTGTCCCTACTTTTTAACACGCGTCGACTTAGTGTATGTTTAATCGTAGAGTTTGTAAGTTCTAGATAACTTTCATCTAGAGATAAACGAACGTTTTATTTCCGATTAACCGCCCGTCTTTGTCCTCGTTATGTGATAAATAAATCCAATGGCCCAGTTCTTTACATGCCGTCCTAAAAGTAGTAAATCAAATCACTAAAAGTCCGACTTTCCCAGATTTGCTCAAGGCTCGCCCCACGTGAGTTTGCTCAACGAATTATCAAGATAAAGCTTATGAGTAATGTTACTTTCACTTGGCTTTGTTTATTTGCGCACGCGCAGATCGCAATCGCACCGAAGCAGGCGTGCGTAGTTCCGGTCGCGGTGCTCAGTCTATACACAGAGTGACAAACCTATGCAGCAGTGAATTTTGTCCCACAATTTTATCTTTTTACGTATAGAAATTGGTGACCTTATTTGCGTATAAGGATTCCGTTCCTTGTAAAGGAATAATAATATCCGGCTATCCGGTTTTTTTTAATCATTTTGTCAAATACGCAATTTTTTTTTGTATGGCGCCCATTTGGTAATTCGCCGATTTTTATTGTTTGCGGTTCAGCAATGCTTACACAATACAGAATTTATTTGTTGTCTGCCAGCGTTTGTCAAGTTGAAAGTAAAGGGTACATTGGTATATTTAATTTCTTTTTCTGCTTGCTGTTTTGTTTTATTGACAGTTTTTATTCTTGTTATTTCCTCAAGACTGACACCTCGGCAAGTCGCACTTGTCTTGTTTTATTTAGCTATGTTGACTCTATCTAATTGTACTGAATCGTAATGTAATCCCGTACGACCTGTCTGCTGAACATCTGATACTCTGGTATCAATGTTATTATTTCATTTTTCATTGTGGGCTTCGCGGAGTTTTATTTCAAAGTTAACCGCACCTGTCAATCTGCTTTCTGCCTTTCGATGTTTTATTATATATTATAGGAGAACGTATTCTTGTATATATGGAAACATCGTGGTTAACTTAGTCTTCTGAACTTAAATACACTTGCACTCTGTTCGCAAGCGGTATGAGTATTTTCTAACGTTAAATTCAGATTAAAATTCAGATTCCTGATAGATTTAGGTTTAGGTAACACAATTTTGTACACACACAAAATAAATTAATATGAATAAACAGCAGAATTGGTACAGCTATCGCGCCTTCTTCCCAGAAAATAAGGCTCTATGATTGTACTCACATTCATTCATGCAGCCCATCCTCGATCAGGGACTGCCAGATCTTCTGTACCTAAAGTAGAGTCATTTGAAAGTAAGTCAATAGATTCATTTTGAAAAAATCTTACAAAGTACCTCACGTTTTGGACAAAAATTTACATTTTTTGATAATTACACTAATCCTTTATTTTTACGCTTTTGATAACTATTGTTTATTTAATTACCAGTGATTAATATTAAATTACATCAAATAATCGTGACAAAGTTAAGTAAAGACAGAAGCAGACAGACATAGTACAAAAATGGACCTAGAAGAGTACCTTGCGGTACACCTGAAATCACATCAATAAACGTTGATAGAAAGTTTAAGTTTTACACGTTAAATTTAATTTACCTTATCAGGAGCCTTATATTTACTACATGCCAATATTAGATGCTAAGCACTCACAATCATAGTTGATCTACCTGCCAAGATAAACTTCGATAAGTAGCAGACTAATTAACTATTTAGAACCAGTGATTCGAATTATTTGACAGAAATGTTTTCAGAGGATTTTTAAGAGTGAATTTGAGATAAAATGCTTCACTTCCACTAAACTAAGACTATCCTAAAACGTGGAATGTCCGTGTAGTAATTTTATTCCAACAGTTCAATACCTAAATGAGCTCAATCTACTTTCATCCATCTTATTTAAATGACAAACAACCTCATCATTATCTTCTTAAACGCCACAATTAAAGTGAAGATTCAGTTTGTGAATGAATGAATTTTATATTTGTTTATCTACATCATACGAATTCAAATACCTGACGTTAACTTTAATTTTATACCTAAACAGGCTACAAACTAAATATCATTAAGCATGATGGTGACATGTATTTGATATTGTTCACTTTAGAAACCACTCGATAAAAAAAGGTTTCAATGTTTCTTTTCGCTGAGCATTAAAAGCTCATTATCATAGACACATACATAACGTTACCTCATCTACGAAAACACGAGCTTTGTTTGGTTTGGTAAGTGTCTCGTCTCCTGGGAGTCGGACACGCGTACACTTAAACAAACACGTCTGGAGACGGAGACTTACAAACACCACCTTTATGCATATATATCTAAAGATGTTTATTCCGTGTAGTTGTAGCTATGGAATTTGATGAATAGATGTATCTCAGAATAAAAGAGAATGACAGGCAGATAATAACTACCTACTATCAAGGCAATAAATTTATCAAATAAAATCACCGATAGGATTATGAACTGCAAACCAATTTTGTGTGTACAAAAGAAGTGTGTGTACTTATAACATTTTTTTATGCTGCGTACCAATGCTGTACATTCTTGCAAATTACTTATTAAATCAGTTATTATTTATCATTAAGTGTAAAAAAGTTATAGGTTTGAAATTTGTTTAGCGCATTGTTCCCTTACGTTGATTTTTTTTTCAAAACTAGTGGTGTGTCTGCCTATAATAATAAATATGATATAATAAACATATTTTTGATTCACTCCAGTTTAAGGTTTAGCAGAGAAATGACGACCGTGCTCTTTTGAAAGACCAGACGAATGAAAACACCTGGCTTGAATTTATTTTTCTCATTAAATTTCATTATAGCGTTGACAATGCCGTAACGTATATTTATTATTTAAGTTGTATCAGTTTCATGTTGTATTCTACTGATTATTATCCTCATAGATAATGTTTACTGTCGCCTAATAACATTACCGAGACAGTGTTACGAGACAGACCATGTTAGAGCTCCCTTTACTTCGAGTACCAAGTTGCTCGATCTTACTTACAATAATGTAACTGTTTTTACAAGTTTTTGAGTATCATTACCTAGAATACATGATCTAGTATTTGGAGTAGTTCAGACAATCGTCTGCACGAATTGAGAAACGTCGTTCTTAGAATAATGTACTGATATTAGACTTTTTTAGATTTAATTAGTTAATTAGAAACTTATGATAATACTATAACATATTAAAACAAGTGCTATGACCTAACAAAGGTCCTACTGAGAAACGGCTAAGCGATAAACTTATATGTCGTAGTTATAGAAGTAGTTGTGATAGGTACACGAACTAAATCTCTCCACATCCTTCGAAAGGAGCATGAATCTTTCCACATATTTATTAGTACTAAAGGACCTTCCCTTGTCGATTTGCCGAATTTTATTTCGAAGAACGAACATCAATAGATTCTTAACCTACTTACGGCCGTAATTAATAATATATCTGTAATCCAAGATATAAATTGATCGCAGATATTAACCAATCGGTGGACCTTCAATCCGCGTCCCAATAACGATAAGAGTAAAACCATCGTTGGGATATACGTACATATCCTTTCCCTCTTTAGCGGTTCCGTTGTATGTAATATCGATACTCGAGTACATCGTTTATTTGTAGTACTATCAGGGAGAGCATTGAAGTTGCCTTCACAGGATGCTGATTGATGTACATCGCTAGCGTCCTCATAAACCTACACCCGCTACATGCATTTCGGGCACTGTTCGGAATTGCTCGACCAGAAGATGGCCCCGACGACACCCGCACGGTTTACATTGTTACTGAGATTTATTTGGAAACACCATTCATTCAAAATGACCACATAGTTACAGTAGTTGATAACTTTTGCAATCATAGTCTGACATCGTTCATCATTAAATATATTAGTTCAGATATAATCTAAATAATTTTTACAAGAGCATTCGTGTGATGGGGCAAATCGCAGAAATTTTCACAGCAATCCCGTTTAGTGCGTTTTTACACGTAATAATTCCGTCGGCGCGTTCGACCGCGCATTAAATTGTTCGGTAATACCGTAAATCTTGCACAACATAACCTTCAATCTCGCCACAAACGGAGTGATGTCGACATTTACATTCAACGGCACCGCATTAATATCGCCAAGATGGGACAGCCGGACGAGTTAACATTCGATCCACATATTTGCACACTTTAATGTAAATGCCTTCATTTGTGAATTTGTGTGTACTGTACAAGGAGTTCTTATCCGTATATAAGAACTCAATGTTAAGTATAAGGTTGGCCGTAAAGATTTAAAATATAATTTTTAAATAAATTGAAGTGACGCCAATAAGAAGAATCGAATAGGAGACATAAATAACGAAGTAAACTAAGAACTTTCGGCCGAATATAAAATATAAGATAAGATGTTTTAAGTTATAAACTGAATATAATGCATAAGAGAGTATTAGATTGTTTGATTCTGCAACGATCATGCGTGTGAGGAAGCACTCACGCGCTACAATATTCTCTATATATGTAAATAACGAATGTATAAAGAAAATGCAGATATGAGTCAGTATTGACTGACAAGTTACAGGTAACTAATAATTAGGTACGGGTAAAGTTTTACAATATCTAGTTTAACCATGAATTCTGTTACAAATAAGAATGCATTAATTTTTTATGACGTAATGTAATGCCTGGATGTGAATACAGTTTCGTTTATTGCTACGTTCCCCAGGGAAGATATGTTTTTGCTTCGTCAGCGGTGTCACCTGTCGGTGACACACAGCTCGTATTGTGTTGCACCGTGTGACGTACGGGAACGTCTGCGCCGGCGCAGTGGCTAACGGGAACTCACCGCAGATTACTCAATACTGACAACTCGCTAAGCAATTGTACCGTTGTTTGTTGCATTATTCCTGTTGTGGGATGTTATTGATGTTGCATCTGAGTTACTGATGAGCGTAGAAGTTATTTGATGATCAGACAGAACCTATAGTACCTAACATTTTTGATGATCTTTATTTGGGCGATTGATGAAAAGTTAATTATTTTTTTGTTAGTGGACAAACGGACAACTGGCTTTCCTGATAGAAACCAACCACCCATGGCATTACCAGAGACTCATGAGATGCGTTGCTGGCCTTTGAGTTATGTGTGAGAATGGTTCATAAGTCGCATCGGTTATGGAATACGGCAGCCAGCAATAGCTATAGTTTAAGATTTAATCAACGGTTAACACGAGCAAAAGTATATGTACCTGATTAATTTATCTAGTCCACGCTATTAAACTGAACAAGCACCGAGGAACTGGTTATAAAAAGTAAAGTAACAATCAACTGTGGCATGTTTTAATGGCTGTACATACTTCTTATTTGTACCGATGCTTGATCACGACTTCTTTAAACTTATTTTTTTTATATCATGTATAATGACATAGTTATGACAATTTATTGGTAGAGGGCCGTTCCCAATATTCAGTCTATCGCTTACTTGAGATAAAAATCATAATTATCGTTGACTTTTCTGTCCCAATAAACTTATCGACGGTAACTTACCTTATCCGTATACGCTGTCTGTTAATGGGACGACGTATAGCTTACCAGCGATAGAAGTTTGTATGGAAATTGCAATTCACACGTCCCAATATAAGGCGATAAGAATGACGTATTGGGTATATTGGGACAGCTTCAGATTATTGATAGCTAATTACTGACAGTAGAAGGTAGCAATTTATCTGTATCTGTAGATAGTATATTGGGATTTCCTGGTTATGAAACACAATGAGTGCTTTACGCGCGTCTTTGGCCGGGTGCAGTGGTATTATGAGTAATTCAATAGATTATTTATAGCAGGAATTCCCATAGTCGTCGATATCGAATACCCATTGGCATATCAGAGGTCTGTTTGTGTTTGGTTTGAATCTGATTTTGCGGGTACAGGAGTGTGCCAGGAGTTCTAACAATCGACCCCTATTAATTAACTCAAATTCTTGTTTGACTTTCAAGATTTAATACACGTAGACGTTAAAAGCTATGCTACGTGTATTAACTTGTTATAAGAATTATTTTAGTAGGACATATCACGTTGTTCCTTTCAAAATCTCATCAAGTCGATGTGTGCACAAGTTCGTATGAGACGAAAAACTCACCAAGTAAAGAAAATATAAAAAGGTAGGATTTTTAAAGAAATTTAGCTGTGGGTTTGATTTTGGAAAAGGAGTCTCTTGTCCAAAAATGTTTGGGAATCCCTTATTTAGATCATTCGCAACGAGGCCATCAGCTCATACCAAAATATTTCAACACACAGATTTTAACTAACGCGATTACAATATAACACCTCCTTTAACTTTTTGAGGAGTGATAAAGCTCTTGCTCTTTGTGATCTCTTGATCACAATATCTCAAGTGGCAGCAACTGCAAATTGAACATGTGCTAACTTTGCCGTAAGTTGAGGTGAACGAACCGCGCGGCCGCAGGCAAACATTGAGGTTTGACCGATCGACTATTGGTGTTACGCCCACCATTCATGCTCCGAGAGGTTGTTCAACAATGGTCTGATGCTATCGGCGGCTTTTTGTTGACTGACTCATTAGGACAACACCAGATGCCAATCATTAAGTGGTCCTTTTAAACTTTTATAAATGATTCTTTACTTTTGTTATTCACGCCAAATTTATCTAACGGTTTATAAATATATGTAACGTTAGGTATTCACGGGTTATCTTCCGCAACTCATGAACTCTGATTCAAGCCCTTTTTAGCGCAGTTGTGCGTAGATTTCCTTGCGATATCATAATCACATTGAATCGTCAGGCTTAAATCCTAAATTTATACAGTGGCTTTACTATCGCGATTCAGCTGAGGAGAAGCCTATAGAAAATCAGTGAGCAATAAGTTTATCTTGTGATTGCATATGATAACAGACATAAATGATACGAATCAATATAATTGATGACGAGCAAACTGTATCACTGTCAAGCAGTTTTTTTTCATTAATTAAGCTTTTATATTTAAAAACCTAAATCACCAAAGAATCTCATCACAGCAAAGCTTTACATATTAGTTAGTCGCTAGGTACTCAATGCACATGAAGTAGTACGATACTGGATTAAAAGTCAATCTGCAGTAGGTAAATGATGTCGAGGGCATTACATGACTTGAATACATCTCAGTTATTTATTTCAAGCTCGTTCAACAGCTACTAGCACAATGTCAAATACAATAAATCACATTTAAACATAAAACCTATTCTATGTATATATATAAAAATGAATTGCTGTTCGTAAGTCTCGCTAAAACTCGAGAACGGCTGGACCGATTTGGCTAATTTTGGTTTTGAATTAGTTGTGGAATTCCAGAGAAGGTTTAAAAGGTGAATAATTATAAAAATGCTCGGAATTAAATAAAAACAACAATTTTGTTTGTCCTTTAAAGTTCGTTCCGGGTCGTTCAGAAATCAAATTGAAAGAATAGTTTAAAATGACTCACTAATTAGAATCTTTATATACTTCTCAGGAGGTTAAAAACAAATTTAATTTTAGCTACCTATAGTTGTTAGATTTAATGTACGATTTAATATTTGGTAGGCCTGAGAATCAGTCGTCATCTATTTTTTATACCCCAAAAATTTTAAAAATATTTTTTTTGTTATTACTTTATATGGCAATACAGCGTTTGCTGGGTCAGCTAGTTTAATATAAAATAATGAAGTAGTTTATTTATTACCTCATTTATATCATGAAATAATCCTTTGGCACATAAATTTATATGTTACTCACCAGAATCAAAAGATTACTTGACAGTTGCTTGTTTTATATTTAAAATATGTATGTAAAGATGTTGATTCAGATATAAGCTTTTTTATGATTTGGTATAGGTATGTGGCAACTCATTTAAATTTATTATTACCCTCAACTATGACATGACTAAATTTTAATCATGGAATGTTTAGATAATTCAATCAAAACCTTAGTAGATTATTAAATTATTTACTAAAGTAATTATAAGATTTAGTATCTTTTGAATCGTAATACCTGAAGAAGATCTTGTGATAAACCCAATAATTTATTTTAAGCATTAGTTATTTTAACGATATTGATCAGGTCACTGGCCGTGTGGTAAGAGAAGTCAAGTCATGTCAAAAAAATCTTTATTCACTGTAAAACTTTATAAGTTATGTAGTGCAAGTCAGGATGTAGTACAAAAGTTACAATAGCATTCAAACGAGTATAACAATATTCATTAACAAAATTTAGAACATTAATTCCAACTATCTTTGTCATTCAAATAATCTTTCACATTATAATAGGCCTTAGATATTAATTTATTTTTTACGATACATTTAATTTTTTAATAGGTAATATATTAATATCATTTGGGAGTTTAATATAAAATATAACACAATCCACTTTAAAAGGTTTAGCAGTTTTACGGAGCCTAGTAGATGGAACTGCGAGTTTAGGTTTGTTTCAAGCGGTAAGTTTTTGTTTGAAGCAATGGATAGCAATTCGATTCTCGGAAAATACGCGTTTTAATTTATGCCCTTTTCATTTACGGTTAAATTTTCTGGAATCAGATGGCTATTTAACTAATTTATTGCGTTGACGTTATGAGTGCACATTTTTGGTACAGACTGTGAATAACTTAACTATTTAAAGTGATAATATATTCGATGAGCGCACCACGAGTCATAAATATAGTAGCTGTAGACTTACCATAAAGTGAACTTCATGCTCTCTTTTTATGAAATAGGATATTAATCGCCAACTAAACAGAGGGCAAAGAAGAATGTTGACGGATAAAATAAAATGAAATAGTTTAAGAACTAACAAATTAATATCTGTAAGCATCAACAATCAACATCATCATCATAGGCCGGAAGACGTCCACTGCTGGACAAAGGCCTCCCCCTAAGATTTCCACGATGATCGGTCCTAAGCTGCTCTCATCCAATGTATTCCGGCGATCTTGACCAGATCTTCGGTCCATCTTACGGGGGGCCTACAATATTGCGTCTTCCGGTACGTAGTCGCCATTTGAGGACTTTTCTGCCCCAACGGCCATCTATCCGTCGAACTATTTGCCATGCCCACTGCCACTTCAGTTTCGCAATCATTTGGACTATGTAGGTAACTTTGGTTCTCCTACGGATCTCCTCATTTCTGATTCGATACAATCAACATACCTTAATGTAAATACAATTAGAAATATTTATTCAGAGTTGATTTATTCTTGATCCGTATGACCAATCCATTAGAATAAAATAATTGCATAATAAAATATTGAGCATGATTCTCTACGTCGTTTATTGAGTACTTCGCAACTTTATGATGTCGTCACACAATGGCATCTGGCCGTTATCTGTGATTGAATGCGCTACTTACCGAGTATTAACATTTAACACTAACTGCCAATCCCTCGTATTTTCGATTTATGGTAAACTGCGAAAAGTGCTAGCGTTGTTCATGTAGAATTTGCGCCCAAAAATATAAAAGCCATGCAATTAATTTAACTTAAAAAACCGTTCTCATAGATGAATTCATCAAAACTTGCAATTGCAATCGAATTATCCTACGCTATCCTAGCTGTTCCCGCCCGCTTCGCTGACTGAATTTTAAAGGGGAATAAATAAAATTTTATTCATCTTGTCACAAATACAATAAAAATAAACTATCTAGGATATATTTCTCGTCGAATGGTGGTAGTTACGATCATGTCGATACGATCAGTGACTTAGGCGTGTTTCAGCCTCAAAGACCATTTTCATTATATATATAGACATATAGATTAAATTTTGAAGTGGCTCACTTTTGTCTTTCACTTACATCTGAAACTGTATCCTTTGTTAATCTGTGTGAGTGTGTGCTCTCATATTGAAGGCTCTCTTCAAAAAGTAGCTTATTTATTTCTTCCATAAAAGGCACGCAGGTTTAAAATCAGATATAGCTTAGTTGTGGTGGCCACGATCTGTCATAGCTCACCAAAGCCAGCACTGCCGCGAAACTGCTTTACTAAAACATATCCTAATCATTGGTTCATACCTTCGCCCGAACGTTTAACAGTAGTAGTAAATACAGTAGCACCTAAATGGAAAATGTTGTAAAAAGTTTCTTGCTAATGGCGAGATTGTAGAATACATGACGAAGTATTAAGTATTGCTAATAAAGTGTTTCTATTTTATTCTATTCTAAGTAGAAAACGCTAACACCATATTGAAGCAGTCGTTTGCCGGCAACGCCGCTCTCAATGCAGGATAGGAAGCTATCGTTCGTTGCCATCATACAGGAAGTTGTTAGCACATTTGGTATTTTGTATACAATACTTAATGTATAATATCTAAATGGGATATTTTTAGCATGCATGCAAATTTTTCCAAATCTGCGTGCTATTGTTATTAAAGTAATTTCTGGGTAGCAATATATACCTAGTAGCAGGGGCGTGCATAGGTTTTCTAGCAAGGTAGGCACTGTAGATCTAACTAGTCGTAGTTGAGCTTTGGAATAAGCAAACATTGCTTACCGTAGGTATTTAGTATCTAGCGTAAGGAAAAATTTTATGAGTGGGTGTTCAATAGAAGTTTGGTAATAAAATAACGGAACCAAATTAAACTAAATTAACTGTAACACTAGTGCTATATTTAATTAGGTTCATAACGAGATAGGCACAGTGTTATTGCCTATATGATATGCACGCCCCTGCCTAGTAGATACCTACTCGTAAAATTAACCGTGTAATGTAAACCAATTCAATGAGTATGTAAAAGCACTGCGATGGACTGCACCCTAGTTCTAGAAGTTGAAATAAACTTTATCTGCAATAATAATATGTAATACAACCTTCCATCTAGTAAAGCTGACGATAGCTGTGACACAAATAAAATATTCGTTACAACAACATAACCCAGTTCAAAATATTCAATGTTGGCTAAAATTTCTTACAAAGTAAACTTCCAATGTTAAAAATCTCGTGTTTTGAATAAAAATAGACAAACCAAAATAAAGCGTTGTTTATGGCCAGCTGATTCACCATAAGTTATTTTAGTAACATCGGAGTGAATGAGTTCTTATTGTAGTACTGTAGGGATGGCCGTCGGAACCCTTATTTATCGATGTTATAATAATTACTTTTATTTTATTTTTCACTTTTATTTTGAATATAAGTGACGAGACGAGCAGGACGTTCAGCTGATTGTAATTGATATGCCCCGCCCATTACAATGCAGTGCCGCTCAGGATTCTTGGAAAACATCAAAATTCTGAGCGGCACTACAATTGCGATCGTAACCTTCAGACATATGATGTTGAGTCTTATTTGCCCAGTAATTTCACTAGCTACGATGCCCTTCAGACTGAAACACAATAATGCTTACTCATTGCTGCTTCACGGTTGAAATAGGCGCCGATATGACCCATAATTTAGCCGGCAAAGCCTGTGCAAAGGAGCCTCCCACTTTATTTTAATTTTCAAAGGCTATCTATTGTTAAATTATAATAATCTGCTTGATAATAAATAGAGATATTATCCCCATCTTATACTTCCAATATTTACACATCGTGAGATATAAGTTACATATTAAGATAAATGTAATAAAAATTCAGTGTTATTTAAAACATGAACAGAATTTTCGCACATTTGAAGGAACTATTTTTAGCAGGTATATTAAGTTTTATTATAGCCGTTCTTATTCATTACACGAATAATCCGTTTTAGTATAAAATAAATAAAGGTTTTACGTTAACAGCATTTGTGATTGTAATACTTGATTTTCTAAAGACGGTCACAATAGCGAGAGGTGAAGGAGAACTACCAGCGCCATGAGTCACAACATCGGACACGCGATACGAATGATAATTGTTTTATTTCAATAGTATTATGGTTTTTATGTAACTTTGAATGCTCTCAATGAGATCATTGAACATTTATGTAATGTAATTAAGTTGTCGGTGCGTGCAATTACTCCTATAGAACTACTTACGATACACTGAACAATTCTAGAATAATTGATATGTGTAAATACTATGAAACACAAATTTAATTGACA
Source organism: Leptidea sinapis (assembly GCF_905404315.1). Classification (NCBI taxonomy): domain Eukaryota; kingdom Metazoa; phylum Arthropoda; class Insecta; order Lepidoptera; family Pieridae; genus Leptidea; species Leptidea sinapis. The sequence continues at coordinate 11,402,489 of NC_066267.1, read as the reverse complement.
ATGAGTTTGTTTTACAAAAAAAATGTCACTCTACAGTTTTGGTAAATTAGGATTCAAAAGTTAGTCATGAAAATTGTGAACTGTCAAAGTCGTGAACTGTATAACTGAACTGAATAAAATATAAAATTCTTAAATATCTAAATTCTAAGTGCCTTATGCAATCTTAAACGACTGGACTGACTATGATGACATTTATAAATGTTCACATTTGCCCAGAGAGTTTGTACTATCCTGTGTTTTATTGGTGCTTGAACAAGGTCGCTAGTAATGTATAAGTAAATTGTGTTGATGCACGCCACAAATTCTAATCTATGTATCTGATGGTAGTTACTGTTATAAAGCCTGAGTCTTTGACAAACATACATTGGTTCCATCTGCGAATTACAAATTTCAATAACAGATTAAAAGCATTGTTTGGCATTTGACTCCAACGCCTAATAAGCAGCGTCATTGATGATAAAGTGCCAACAGTTATGTCGCGGGAAAGTTTATGTTAATTGTGGAAATATTGATACATCACGATATAAACTTATGGCGCTGCCATTTTATGTAAACTTTTATATAATCGCATTTGTTTGTGTACCTTTAAGAAAATTTTAAACTTGTTAATTACTGAGTTATAAATAAAACGAATGCACACTTCACTTTTTGATACTATCGACAGGCGCTGATGGTGGTCTCATATTATGTCGCTCATTCTCTCGCCAACACTAGCTGAATCACAGGGAGGTGCGGATTACACGCTTTTTCAGAGGGCGTCCACAAATCGTACCGTTATGAAACAACGGACATGTTAGTGCACAGTTTTTGGACGGATGCTATATAAGGAAGGAAGGCTACATACGGTAGTAAGGATAGATCTATATTCTTCATAATTATAGGCAAGTGGATTCGTAATGACAATAAACATTGTGTTAAACAAAAGCGTAGCACACATTCAAATTTGAATGTCCTCAAGTGAACTTTCTAGTGGAAGCGATAGCGACATAGTCACTCTATGATGATAAAGCTCTACGGCGCCAGGAGACCGCCTGATAATAAAACATATAATGTTTGTATTCACTTATTTAAATATATCAGTAATATTAAACTTTATTTTATGCATAGTCAAGGCCAGTGATTAACAGAAATTTATTGTTAAGTTCCTGTAGTATATATCATATATATAGTAAAAATTTTAATCGAAAAGATGATAAATAATTAAGTTTGTCAATATTAAATTGATGTCTACTTGACATATTTAAAAATTAAGTTTCATTTCTTTATAACTATATTTAAATATTAACGACTGTATTTATCGATAATAGTGCATTGCCGCTACACGTCACTATCGGTTGCCAGAAGTGTTTCAATCTAAAATATATTCATATACCCCGGTGTTCGGATATAGACCGCGGCCTTCGACTGAGTCAACACTCAACGCAAGAGGTGGGCGTTGAGCTCAGGGGCCCATATATATAAACTTGATCAATTTAATATTTATCGTTCGTATAACGAGCGGTGCGCCTCGACCTAAGATTTTGGAAATGTTTTTTTTTTTTTTTTGTTTTGTTTTTATTCGAAGACAAATAAGAATCTACTTAATATTCTGCGTTATAGGATGAATAGAAGGCTGAGCGTTACGTTAAGCAACACGCTTCTACTTCCGTTGTCTCAACACTTAATCCGTGACCAAAAGTATTTTTTACACTTAGTATGATAGTCTTATACTTGATCACAGATTACAGTTAATTCGATTATTCTACTAACATCTTCCCTTTCATGGCGTGCGTTCGTGCAGAATGGGATGTCGCTATACCAACTTAATGGCTGACAGGCTTGCAAAACCTTTAGTTGCGAATGCAAAAGGCAACTACTAGTAGTCAATAAATCTCTATCACCGCGTCGGAAACAAAGCTCAAAGTTTCTACGAGAGAGAAGGATCGCGGAAGAAACTATCGCAGTATTATTTTATGCGCTCTTTTAAGTTTTTTAACTTTTTTTTTATAGCTCTCAGTAACTGTGGTTCAATGTTCCTCAACAATGCTATATGCTAATTTAGGATAGCTTAGGTAAATCTTTTCTTTTGTCTAATGGTATTGTAATTCTAATAATGTTTAGTTTTTGTCCTAATAGTTTAGTTTAAAGTAAGTATTAGTTAAGTATGTACACATAATTAAATGTTTTTTAAGCGCATTAACTTGCAACAAACTGTTAAAGTTTGGCAAGATTAATCAATAAGTAAAAATTGTACTTATTAAAGTTAAAATAAATAATTAAAAAAAAGGGAATTTAATATAAAAATCAAACTCTAGCGGTTTTTATCGACGTAATTGGATCAACGAAATTGTGTGGGTGAGATTGGTTACCATTTGGCAATATAATATGAACCCCGACGGCTGCTGTCGGCTCTGATAAAATAGTAGGGCAAAGGTCAATGAAACCGATTATTACACAATAAAATACTATACTACCATCCATGATATCAATATCTTTACAACATTATACTTCTTCATTAGTCTTACGAACAGCATTGTAAAAAGCAACATTTACTACCGCTTGAGAAACGACGTATGATATCTGACATTGCTTTCTTCTTGAAAATAGCTCAAAATAAGATTGATTGTCCAGATCTTCTTTCGACAATTTCATTGAGAACTTCGTCAACTGCACTACGCTAAAGCCGTTTATTGTATATACCTCAATCATCTACTACCGGAGCAATAGTTATATCTTGCGAGCTAGCACCACCTGTAATAAACTACGCAGTGAAATAATTAATTTGGATATTTTTAATACATCTGTCAAAGCAATGAAACAATGTATCATGAAAACGTTTTTTGAATCCTATCCTGTGAATATCAAGTGTGCTTATTATTAGATTATAATTTTACATGTTTACGCTTTATAATTTTGCTTCTTATTACTTCTATTGTCTATTAGTGAATATCTGTAATTAGCTCTAAGTTTCTATTGTATTTTTATTTTGTGTAAATAGCTGTTGAAATTCCTTGAAATAAATAAATAAATAAATTATACCGATGTAACAAAAATATGTGTGTATATTCCGGGACGAGACGAGCATGACGTTCAGCTGATGGTAATTGATACGCGATGCCCATTACCATGCAGTACTGCTCAGGATTCTTGAAAAAGCCAAAAATTCAGAGCGGCACTACGATTGCGCTCATCACCTTGAGACATAAGATGTCAAGTCTCATTTGCTCAGTAATTTCACTAGCTACGGCGCCCTTCAGACCAAAACAATAAAGTTTACACATTACTGCTTCACGGCAGAAAGAGCCTAGCCGGCATTGTGTGCAAAGGAGCCATCCACTAGTAAAAGCTGGAACGATTTTGTGATATTTTAAGATTAGCCTTCTTTGCAAGTTCACTAGAAGAATATTTTTTTTTATCCCAAAAAACCTACTGTCTACGCTATTTGAATGATAAATGGATTTGGATGGACATTTTATCAGCTTTTGCTGCGCTGCCATCTAGTTTCAGAAACAAATAAATCAATTTCGATGCGACTTTCAGTGATATTTTATAGGAGGCTTTTGGGATAACCTGAAATGTTTGTGAAATTTAAATCGGCTTACAAATAAAAGTGAAATCAAATTACTGTGAAGTCACACATAGACGGAGGTGCTTGAAGAACCTAGTATGATCAGCTTTATCAGGCAGAGCCATGAACTTTTTATTCATCCACATCTTATATTTGTATATAATACTAGCTGACTCGGCAAACGTTGTTTTGTCATATAAATTAGTTTTAGAGTTAGATCGTTTCTTGGACATTGCAACATTATTATTTTTTTCTAAAAAAAAAAAGAGTTTTTCTAAAATAAACATCTAAGTTACTCCTTATTACATCAGCTACCTGCTAATAAAAGTCCCGTCAAAATCGGTCCAGGCATTTCAGAGATTAGTCGGAACAAACAGACAGACAAAAATTGTAAAAAATGTTATTTTGGTGTATGTATCGTATATATATAATATTCATATACATGTTGTAAAAAACGGTTATTTACATATTACAAACAGACACTCCAATTTTATTTATATGTATAGATTATGTTAACTGTAAGATTTTGCTCCGATTCTGTACCTAAAAAATCACGAGTTTGTCTTTTGAGATTTTTAACAAATAATGGACAGAGTCTTAACAACATTACATCAGATTTAAAACGAAAGAAACCACATCGAAAAATCGATGCAATAAGTGGCAAACAGAAGCCACCTAACCCGTAGTCCTAGCTTTTAGTAATCTATCTGTCTATTGATAAGAAAAAATAGTTGTATGTATTTCATATATTTAACCACGCTTTCAAGTTTTCACTTGTTCAAATGTGGTGAGCTTTCTTGAGTGTAAATTCCGCTATGATTCGCCTTCAATCAATTCGACACGTGTTTCGCCTCTACACCAGGCATCCCCAGGAGATGTTGACTCGCCAAATTCTCTCAGTCTCATGCCACAATACTCAGGAGATGTTGATTCGCCATATTTTCTCAGGCGAAACACGTGTCGAATTGATTGAAGACGCATCTTAGCGGAATTAACACTCAAAGAATCACAACATTTGAATAATTATGGATTTCCGCAAAGTAACGCCTAATTCCACCATCGGACATTACGTGCAAAGTACCATCCGCATCACGTAGACGTCTGGCATTCCACAACCGCGCGTTTTCTTCGATATTTCTTGCCTCGCACAGCCACTTTGTGGAATCAACTACCGGCAGCGGTCTTCCGAACAGATACGACTTGGGGACCTTCAAGAAAAAAGCATACTCCCACCTTAAAGGCCGGCAACGCATTTCTTGACACACCTGTTGTTGCGGATGTCCATGGGCGGTTGCCTCACCTCTCCCCATCCCGTGAGCCTCTTGTCTGTTTGATATATATATAAAAATCAATAAATTATAGTTTTTACTTGTATCGTGTCCTGCTACAGTGTGTGCTCACACCGTTCTTTTTATTGTTAGTCTTGATTATAAAGTCATGACATGTACGTAGAAACATCCGCCTACGAGAACTAAACTGTAAAGAAATAATCAGTCATAATAGAGACGTACCGTACGATTCCATTATTCAATTAAATTATCACGCAGTATATCCACTCTTAATGAAGACCCACATGGTGGTAGTAAAATGTTTACTATCGGCTTATTTTGAGGATACTGCGCTTTACGAGCGCTTCCTTACCGATGATGTCTATTTATATGTCTGTTTCTATCTTCGTCTGAGACTGTTCATACGATGGCCTGTTGCACGTCGGAACTAACAACAGCTTGCATTTCACGGAACTATTTTAACTAGGATTCAGTTTCTTTTGATGTTCAAATAGAGCATTTATGAATTATTCAATGTTTAAATAAACAATGTGTTGAATACCGTTTTATGAACTAACAAACGATCGTGGTAGATAAACCATTGGGAGGCTCCTTTGCACAGGATGCCGGCTAGATTATCGGTACCACAACGGCGCCTATTTCTGCCGTGAAGCAGTAATGTGTTAGCATTACTGTGCTTCGGTCTGAAGGGCGCCGTAGTGATAGTATTTAAACACAAATGCACTCTTAAAAAAATTATTTCGAATTGCCAATGTCATCTCGACGCGTGGATACACCAGCGAACAATAAATTCATTCCATAATTTGGTTGTTTTAGAATGAAAACAAATCTTTTTAAGATTCTACAAAGATAGAACTTTTTGATAAAATTCCACCACCTAAATTTGCGGTAGGGTAGGTACAAGAGTCCGACACGCACCTGACCAGTCTAAGTTTTTAATCGAATATCCAAATACTTTTACATATTGCTAACTTCGTAATCGAACTCCATAATTATACCGATTCATAAATAGATAAATGCAGTAGTATTTGAAACTATTAGTTCTAAACATAGGCACAACCGCCAATTTTCACAGTGAATCATCATCAACAACAAGTAGGTACCTAACATTCCATTACATAGTCCCAGGTCGACTCAATGAGCGCGTGTTAAGAATATAATTCGTGTTACGTGGGAAGTGAGTTCCATATAATCTTCGAATGAACCCCGAGTAGTCCGTGAGTCATTCGCACCCGTCGTTCCAGAAATAGCACCCACTGCTCCCTTGACTTTGACGAGGATACGAGCTCATTCAATACGCAGATGACTTATTAGAAGACAAAAATACACCGTACCTTCCACTGTCAGGTTTCAGCAGCCGTTTACTAATTGTTGCTATTGAACTTGCTATTTGAACAACCTTAACAATTGTCAATAAATTCACATACCAAAAAAGAATATGACACTGTCAGTAAATTTTGCCAAAAACCATCTGTGTACAGCAAAGAGGCAATAAATGATGCTAAACTTCATAGTGACAACTATGACAAATAATATCTTTAACTCATTTCATCTGCAGTCCCCCTGAAAATGAAAGGAAAGGTCTTGAAACGTCGGGTTAACTAAAATAAAAATCTAACTTTTACGCAAAAATCTAATGTAAAAACAGTTACAATTACACTCGTTTTAATCCTTTAACAGTGTTTTATTTAAATGACAAATATCGGTTCGAAAAAAGTTGGAAACCTTTCAACTTTTATCAGTTCAACTCACTTGTTGAATGTCAATTGTTATTCGACACGTCTGAACAGCTCTTAAAATATCAATTTATATAATTATTCTATTTTCTTCATTTTCTGCCTTATTGATTACGAAACGCTTACCGAAGTTGCAAAACTTCTTTATTAAAATTCTTCTTAATAGTTAGAAGACTTGAATACAGGAACACCTGGGAAGTAAGTTAGTACCGCAGCAGAAGAGATGAAATCCTTATGAAAGATAGGTGTGAACAATTAATGTTACTGGTATTGTAAAGGATACTTAGTAGATGCATCAAAAATTACTACCAGCTAGTTCTATGAGTTGCTTTATCTCTGATCGGGTCTCCTTCGAAGGGCTTTGAGTCGTTTACAAGTGCACTCGTTGATAAAAATATTAAAAATGCGTATTTGACTGCGACTTTTTCAACACCCCGAATATAGAAAATAACACAAAATACGCGCGTCTGTACTCGTAAGGATTAATCTCGAATGATGTCGAACAGTGCAGTACTAAACAAACAAGAAAAAATAAACAAGTTTGTTAACAAAATATCTAGGTAATTCAGGAACATTCGACGTTCGACAGGACTTTCTTTACATTTCTTTACGTGATATTCAATACTTTATATTATACTAATTGACCCGGCAAACGTTGTTTTGCCATATAAAGTATGATTCACGCGATAGTTTTATAAGTAATAGCCTATGTGTTATTCTGGTGTGTAAGCTATATTATTGTAAACTGTCATCAAAATCCATTCAGTAGTTTTTGTTAAAGTTAAATATGTACAAACATACATCCAGACATACAAACTTTCACATTTATAATAGTAATAATAGGATGGGGTTTTATGATAATAATAAATATTTATTTCAGACACTAAAAAGTAATTATAAAAAGTCACAATTATTATTAGCACTATGTATTACAATAAGGTACTTAAGAATAACATCTTTTTAAAATTTTTAAAATATTAATTTGTATTTAAAAAAAAACATTCGATATATAATATTTATGCACACTTAACCAATATTTAAGAATGGGTTTGTTCAAGTACTCGGATAAAGTATCAATAGTTTTAGTTGTTCGAGGACGAAATATGCGAGCTCCTGTGTCTACTTTTGAACATGAGAAATACATATTGTTTCAATTAAGAAGCAGACTAATAGACAATATAAACCTTTTTCAGTTCATATATCTTAGTAAAAAAAAACGCGCTTATAATATAATACTTTAACGGCCGTTCCCAATCTTCAGTTTATCTCTTACTTGAGCTAAAAATCGAAACTATCATTGACTTTTCTATCCCAATAAACTTATCGGCGGTAACTCACCTTATCCGTGCACGCTGTCTGTCAATGGGACGACGTATAGCTTACCAGCGATATAAAGTTTGTATGTAAATTTCAATTCACGCGTCCCAATATAAGGCGTTAAGAATGAGTTATCGGGTATATGGGGATAGCTTCAGATTATTGACAGCTAATTACTGACAGTAGAAGGTAGTAATTTACCTCTGTAGATAGTATATTGGGAACGGCCGTAAGCTATTTATCTATGGAAAAGATTATTTTTAATGAAGTAGGTACTTACGTGGACGGAGGTAGAAAGCACCGCGGGTGGTCGTTGACTCGACGGAGCTACATAAGTTGTGGCCCGACCACCGGGTCACAGGTGATCGCGACCCGACACCTACCATGTACCTTAACCTCATAACAGTAAAGATTATATTCCCATTGTTCCACTCGCATAACACTTACGTTTTACGACGTATCACTTTAATAGTTTCTGTGTTGCTATTTTGTGCACAATGTGTTTATACATTTGTAAATTAAATACGGCATTCTACGTTCAACTTTATTTTATAACACCTCTTACCACTTACCAGTAAGAAAACCAGTAAGAGGTGAGACGTTATCGCGAACCCACCACACTCACCCTGATGAAGGATCTCCGAATGGTCCGAAACTAGTCGGTACCGACACCGACAAAAACGTGAGTAACGCCGTATTCATAAATAATTTAATAATGACTCACGAAAGTTTTAATAATTTGACTGCCAATGTTTTGAAAACCTTGAAAGTAACTTTGTTTGATAGAATTCAATACCCAGTAGTTACTTCAGTATTCATATTTATACATGGCAGCCAAATTATCGGCGTAATTGAAGGTCATCAGCGGCCCGGCAGTGGGCAGACAACAATGGATGTGGAGGATGTCCGCTGTGACGTCACAGTATCTTAGGGCTCCATGAAGCGTCGATAATTTTGTAGAAAACCTTGTATATTAACTGGAAGCAATGAAGCTATCAAATCTTTGAGAAAGAAAATAAACGTTCAATATGATACTGAATTATTCCTTGTTATTTACTTTATTTAGTATTCCTTGGCATGTTAGCAACAAACTGATGTATGCTGACATAAAACTGGAAATTATAATGTAAGAAATAGAACGATCCAGTAGGACCTACCATAGTAGACTTAACAGCCACAGAAACGAACTTGTTACTCAACTTTAGGGTCCTGAGAGCCTTAAATTTATTAGACTGAAGCGCCACAGTATTCAGGGAGTAGCAGGAAGATTCGTGGACATCTCACGCATTCTCACTGGAAACGCCTCTCCAAATACAACACCAAAATACAGTCCTATTCAGTCCGAATATTGGATTATTGTTGGAAGACAGATTGCCAAGACGCAGAATACAGAAAGAAAATAAATTACTTTAATGAATAAGTAAGTAAGTACTGAAATTGCTATAAGCTAATGTGAAACTTAAGGACACTTAATGTACATTGTCGCCAGTCACTAAAGAATTTCATAGCGTCAGGTGATTAAACTTAATAATAAATGGAAAAAATTACAGAGGAAAGGAGATTGACCATACATGGGCCATGATTGAGACACAATAATATATTTGATAATTGCAAATCACATTTTTACATTCAGTTTGGGACTTAAAATAAAGAGCTTCCTATCCCGAGTAGTTTACATTTAGTTTAAAAGTACTTTATATTATTGAAATAATAAAATAGATAGCGGATATTAATCGGATCATAATCTATGAAGAATGGCATCTTCATAGTACATTTATTAAATTAAATAGATGTTTTTTGGAATATAGTATCTCGCTAACCAATTAAAATGGAATCGAAACTACTCGTCATGTGGTCTATTTTCAAGCCATCTCCACTTCAAATTTCAGCCGAATCAGTTCAGCAGTTTTGCCGTGAAAAAGCAATTAATAATAATAATAAATTTCGTTTATTTCAAAGATTACATATACATTTTTTAGTGGTTGAGACTTCCCAGTAAGTTGTCTTAGGACACTTGTATTGGGAATATCTCGCAACTTCCTTAGCAGATAACTTTTTATTTAGTAAACAATATAGAAATAAACAGAAATGATTAAAACCAAATTTTACAATTTCCAATTAATTGTGTGTATGTGTGTGTGTGCGTGTGTGTGAGTGAGTGAGTGTGTGGATGTGGGTTTGAATTGGACCTTTGATTGGGTCCATCTATGATTGCATAGGCGTGTGTTTAAAATTGGCGTGTGTTTAAAATTTTAAACAAACTTACAAAATTTCGCCTTTATTATATTATTGGTTAGATTATAAATGTATATTGGTTGTAAACATGACAAGACGTGCCATCACTGCAGTAAGGGAGTTACAGAATGGTACGCAAGAGATGGAAATTGAAGACGAGGAAAACAGCACACAAGGTCAAATAAAATTGAAAGAAAGACCTAACTGGAGTAGAGTTGCCCAAACCGACTAGGCCTTTGCTAACCGACACGCCGAATTTCCGCCGCACACAAAATGTCAGTTATCTATTATTATACTATTACAGCCTTTGATATACAACCTCCTGACAGTCAGACGGGCCGAGTCTTGTTAATAGTGTTCCCTGAAATAATATATTTGAAAAATACGATGTTTTTTGTACTCGGTTATACTTATTACATGGATAAACCACCTTTTGTCAACTCAACTTTGTTTACAACCTAGACATTTCCTAAATAACGTTTGATAAGTTTAATAAAAACTTCAAATGTCATGATTCCCATTTGTTTCAGGCGTCCATGGACCTGCCGCCAGACAAAGCGAAGCTGCTCCGGAGCTACGACCTGGAGAAGAAGTGGGAGATCATCTGCGACCAGGACATGGTGCAGGCGAAGGACTCTCCCGCGCACTACCTCAACAAGCTGCGCACCTACCTTGATCCGAAAGCCTCGAGGAGTCATCGGGTACGATTGTATTACACACGTTATACGAATAGGGAGATATTACGACATCAGGAATATTGGTGTAATTACAGACAGTGGGAATTTACATCATTTGGATGTGACATCACTTATTGGAAGTCTAAAACTACCGCCCATTCGAAAACGTAGAGACCAAATGAATAGAATGGGCACAACAAACTCAGCGGGCTTTTTCACGGAAAAAAAATGTTTACAAAGTAATATTGTACAATTAAACTTATTATTTAATAGCTCGAGGGCGGTCGCTCCATTCCCAATCTGTGGTATCATGGTCAGTGCGATGGGATCCCAGTCTGTTATGTATTACGAATTAGATCTTGTTGTCTGATACAGGCAGATGATGCCATCTGCTCGTTGCGTCGCTTATACCCGTGAAAAAAAAATTAGTTACGTAACAACCGGGAAGCTATTGCTTTTACATCAAGGCCGGTAAAGTCTAGACTACCTTCTACTTTAGACACTTTCACGCTTTAATAAGACTATATATTTCCGACGAGGTACTAGGCTTGTCATATCGAATAGTAAAATCACAAACACACGGCTAGTTTATATTTTTTAAATATGTTTTTAGGACATCTACCAGTACCGCATACCCAAGATTGCAGCTTCAAACTACCCGCTCTAACTTGAGATCTGAAATTATTTTACCTATCTGCTTAAAAGCAGGCCCTTAAATGCTGGGCTCAGCAAATTATGCTTCTTAGTTGTCTTGGTGATGAGCCTGGTTAGGATACAGGGCCAAAGTAATGATAAATATTGTTTTATTATCATTACTTGAAACGTTTGCTAATATTTTACCAAATGGACGTCTTCAAGTGGTTGAAAATTTTACACTTTAAAAAGCATGTATGACCAGTGCGAGTTGGTCAATTTAACACACAGCCTTTGAATATATTGAAAGCTAATATTATAATAGGCATTTATTTGCTCAAAATTGATTGCCTTAGAATTCTTTTTGATGTCATTTCTAATATACTAGACACTACTACCGCTTCGGAAACAAATGGCGCACTGAGAAAGAAGAAGCGGCGCAAGAAACTGTCCCAGCATTTTTTCTTTTTAAAGCGCATAAAAAAAATTATCAGCCGTACAGCGTCGTGCTGTTAGGCTTAGGAATATATATCTTGAGCTTACATTGAAAACATCCTCCAAGTCAAACATACCTCAGTTCAATTGATTTAATACACAATGAATCTAGTCACAGCAACAATAGGGTACACCTAATTGACGCAAGAGCCCGCATGCAATTACAGAAGCAATGTTGTTGGTGATTGTCGGCGATGCTTACCTACTTGTACCGACACCGTACACCGTATATATGGCTCGTGCATTGTTCTCACAACGGGACCCCCTGTTTACACGACATAATGTTATACCACCTAACTGCACTAGCATACCTAAGCCACAGACTTCACATTGTAATGGTTGCTGATCGAATCAGTCGTATCGATGTTCTTATGATATTGTTACAATAATTTTTTTAACGGACAAGCTATAACTACGGGTCACCGGATGCTACTTGAACACCAGAGAACCCACATGAGCGGAATTCCCCTTTGAAGTGGTTGTTGTATTTTGTTTTATATGAGAGGGGGCAAACGGGCAAGAGGCTCACGGGATGGGGTGAGGTGAGGCAGCCGCCCATGGACATCTGCAACAACAGGTGTGTCAAGAAATGCGTTGCCGGCCTTTATGGTGGAAGTATGCTTTTTTCTTGGTCTTCCCGAGCAGATACGAGTTAGGGACCACTCGTATCTGCTCGGGAAGACCGCAGCCGGTAGTTGATTCCACAAAGTGGCTGTGCGGGGCAGGTAATTTCTAGCAAAACGCGCGGTTGTGCAATGCCAGACGTCAACGTGATGCGGGAGGTACTTTGCTCGTAATGTCTGGTGGTGGAATTCGGCCGGTGGAATCAACCCGAACAGCTCCTCTAATATCCTCCCCTGTATGCGCTTTTTAAGGTGGGTTTTAAAATGTGAAAATAATATTGATACATAGCTGCGACTCGAAACAATTTTGCGAACGTTTTATTTATAAATGATGCATTACCATCGCGATACTGAACGAGGTCTTCAAGACAATATAGATAAATGGTAGCGCTATGTGAACGCAGCGTGACTCATGGCAATCAGGGTTATTGAAGAATCTCCACGTTGCGTCACCGCTATTGTATTCAATGTTAACTCATATAACATATGTACGAGGGGCGGTCAAAAAGTTCGCGGAATGGCGGGGTTGGCGGGGGTGAGGTCGCTCCTCCAGGTAGCCGCTACTTGAGTAACTCATAATTACTATATATGCCAATTTCTAGCCTAATTGGGTCATTAGCTTTCGAGTTACAAACGAGTGAACAAGTAAATCGGGAACAAACTAGCCACTATGGAGAAAATTGAACATCGCGCCGTCGTAAAGTTCCTCACCAAACAAGGAAAAACGCCTCAAACTATTTTGCAAGAGATGTTAGCTGTTTACGGAGACTCTGCTCCTGGTAAAACCATGATTTACAAATGGCACGGCCTTTTCAAGCAAGGAAGGGAGTCAATTGAAGATGATCCTCGACCTGGACGGCCCATTGAGGCCACTACGCCGGAAATCATTGAAAAAGTTGAAAAACTTGTATTGGAAGACGGAAGGTTGAAGAAGAAACAACTTGCAGCATCAGTTGGAGTATCAGAAACCACAATTTTAAATATTCTTCATCAACATCTTGGCATGAGTAAAGTGTGTTCAAGGTGGGTCCCGAGAATGCTCACGCCGCTGCAAAAACGTGAGCGCGTCAACTGTTCCCGCGAGTATTTGGACCGCTGTGGAGAAGTTAGGGAAGAAATTATGGCCCGAATTGTAACCGGTGATGAAACTTGGGTTCACCACTATGAGCCTGAGTCAAAGCAGGAGTCGATGCAGTGGCACAAAAAAGGCACACCACCCCCAAAAAAATTTAAAGTGTCGCAATCGGCCGGAAAGATCATGGCGACTATTTTTTGGGATACTGAAGGTATTCTTTTGATCGATTATAAAGAACGTGGTGTTTCTATAACGGGAGAGTACTACGCTTCCCTATTGGACCGATTAAAAGAAGCTATTAAAGAAAAAAGAAGAGGAAAACTGACAAAAGGTGTACTCCTTTTGCACGACAACGCGCCCGTTCACACGAGTCATGTTGCGACGGCTGCCATTCATCGATGCGGTTTTGAACAACTACGCCATCCACCCTACAGTCCAGACCTGGCCCCTAGCGATTTTTATTTATTCCCAAAGATGAAGAAAGAGCTGCGTGGAAAAAAATTTAGAGACGATGATGAAGTCAAGTCGGCGATTTCGGCGTATTTTGACGCCCAAGACAAAACCTATTTTTTCGATGGTATTAATAAGTTATATGCCAGATCCCAAAAATGTATTCGTGTTAAGGGGGAATATATTGAAAAGGAAAAATAACATAATGTATCATTTCATCTTTTTTCCCAGTCATTCCGCGAACTTTTTGACCTCCCCTCGTATGTATATGCACATAACAGTGCACTTTTCTCGCGCTTGCCTTGCCCTGCGGCGCTGTGCGCAAATATAGTAATGGAAGATGGTATATCGGTTGATTAATCACGAAAAGACAGTAAGCCCAGCGAAACCACCAGTGGGAGGCTCTTTTGCACACGATGCCGGCTATATTATGGATACTAAAACGGTGCCTATTTCTACCGTGAAGTAGTAATGTGTAAGCATTATTGTGATTCGTTCTGAAGGGCATAGCTAGTGAAATTAATGAGACTTAACATCTTATGTCTCAAGGTGACGAGCGCAATAATTGTAGTGCCGCTCAGAATTTTTGGGTTTTTCAAAATCCTGAGCGGCACTGGATTGTAATGGACAGGGCTTATCAATTATCATCAGCTGAGGGTCCTGCTCGTCTCGTCCCTTATTGTCATAAAAAAAGAAGCGAAGTATTTGAAAAAGTCAGCTGGGAGGCTCTGTCAGGCCGCCCACGATTATATAACCATTCACGAGTCTCTGGATCGCTAGATGAATGTTCCCAAATCCCAAGACAACTCTCAATATCTGCCGCTGGTGCAGCATTCAGTTGGCTCCTCATAATAAACTATCACTTACCACTTGCTGACCAATGCAAAGCAGCAAAACGGACCGAGCATATCATGTATTGACCCCTATCTTTCTTCTAGAATTTTTGTCGATGTATCGATTACAAAGAGAATACTGAAATTCATTCAGCACATAACGCTTTAGGATTTGCTAACTAAAGTCATAGTTCAATCTCATAGTCTCTCATTCTTCGGGTACGATTTGTAACGTGGAGATATGTCCAACGAACGCCTTGTGGTGACCGTGTAGTGGGAGCGCCAAAAGTAATAATCACGGTTACTCTGTCCAGGGACTAAAAGGAACAATAGTTGGACGCTTGGGCATTCGCAATTTTGTATAATGTGTTGCATAATTAAAATAATGGAATCTGACTAAGTGATGAGCAATACTGAATATATTTGTTATAATAACAGTATCAATATTATATAAACTATGTTCGGCATATCTTATAATCACTATATAATCATTTGTATATGTTTATATTATGTAAAAATACAGAATTACAAAAAAATAGTGTTCAGTGACCTATAACTGCCTCGATCTACTTATTTTACCCAGTATATTCAACTAGTGCGGCCATAAATATTTTCACAACATCCAAATGTTCTGACGACTGAATCTCGTGCCATAATTTGGTGAGTGAACTTCTCCTGAGGATGCCACGAGTAGAAAGCGACCATGTGTCGAATTGATTGAAGACAAAACATAGCGGAATTTAAACTCAATAAAAATCACAACATTTGGGTGATAATGGATTTGCGGAGAATAAAGCCTTATTCAATAAATTTTCACAATATAAAATATACATTATTTTTTGACATCGATTATATTTTACGATTTTAATATCAAATCACATAAATGGAAAGGAGTAGGGCCTTGCAATATGTATAGTATAAAACATCCTCTGTCGAAGATCATGAAGGACCAGGACGGGCGCATCTTGTGAGAAATGATTTGTTAATGCTGTTAAAGCCAGAATTAGGTGAAATCTTTAAGGAAACAAAAAGTTATCGCGTGAAATGAAGATTCCCCCTGGGACACTTTCGCGTATAATCAAAGAAGACACTGGTGCTTATATTCAATGTAGAAATATATACATTATGGCCCTAAGTCCCGATACGCAGGTGAAATGTACATAAATATGCTTTTCAGTGGTGAAAAAAATTTAACTATTGAAGAGTACTGCAAAAAGAAAAACGACGAAAGCATTCGCTTATAGGTCAAGCTTCGCAAGTGACCGGAAAATTGCAACGTGGTCATCAGCCTGCGTCAGTCATGGTTTGATGGGGGATAACTTATCGAGGTGCCACAAAAATTCTAGGAGGGTATAGTGTACCCTACAGTGTTCCTATAGTGTACAGCCAAAGTGCATCAATATACCGTCGTAGAAAGTGGTGTGAATCCTCTTAGGAATACGGTTTTAAAACTGTACCTCAGATTTTTCAGCATGACCTTTTGCACCTGCCACGAACTACCCAAGTTTGGTTGCTTACTTCATAAGAACTAATGATTGGCCCTCGTCTAGCCCAGTTCCGAACCATTGGACTATTCATTCATATTGTGGTGCAGCCAGGAAACTTTTCCACAACCAAAGCATAGATTGATGTATCCTTTGCGGAGTTTCCAGGCTGATATTCCGACTTTTTTTTAAAATCGTGTACTGATAACATTTTGTGATCGCCAACTTTTTTTTTTGTAGTTCTCAAGGAATCTAGGGCGTTAGAGCTCACATGCCATAAAGCAATATTTAGGTTTACACAAAATAAAATTTGAAAACAATATTTTATGAACGATGCGGGACACGCACCCACGACCTCTTGCGTTCCGTGCGAGTGCTCTTCCAACTGAGATTAAAATAAAATTTTATTTTGTTTATTAATCCTAGAATTGAGGGTTATCACCTTAAAACATAACAAAATATTTATTTAGATTTATTTAGAACATCAAGCCTTTGAAAATCACTCTAAATGCTTGGAATTAATTATTCTCATAAATCTTTAGGACGGATGTTGTGGTCAATAGTTCAAAGCGTATCATAGTTATGTTCTCCCGCGATCCAGTGTAACTAATGTTATGTTTGTGGTTTCAGAAACGGAAGATGGTCGGCGAGTCGACGTCCACGCAAGTGCTGCGTGACTTGGAGATATCACTGCGAACGAACCACATCGAGTATGTTGCGATTACTTTTATTATGCATTTATTAATTGAAAGTAAAATTATATTAATTATCGCAGCAAACATTTTATATCGTTTCCATTTCTATTACAGTGTCCAATAATCCTATAGGTAGAGGTAAAAAAATATTTGAACGATGGGTCATCGTTCATATTATGAATGACCATTTAAATGTATAGTTCTTAAAGCTATTCGTTCCTATGCTTATATTTATTACGAATCGAGTAACGCGTCTGAACTTCTTCAGTGTTATAAGTACTTAATGATTTATGATTGTGTATTTAAAATTCTACGGTACATTATTAAATTTCTCACCTTAAATCACAATTTCACAAATAACAATTTCGAAGTATCTAATATGATATAAATTACTAAGTACATTTTAAATATTCTCGAAATCTCCTAGCAATGAGTTTAAAGTGTATGTATTTATTCCAGATGGGTCCGCGAGTTTCTCAACGAACAGAACCAGGGCTTGGACGTGCTCATCGACTACCTGAGCTTCCGGTTGAGCATGATGCGCCACGAGCAGCGGATAGCACTTGCTCGAAGCCAGTCCAGCGACGGTATTCACCAAGGTATTAGAGGACAAATTGTAAATACGAATATTACTAGTAGTACTCACCCTTAAGGCGATGAGCCGATGAGCCGTACAAGTTGGTGTAACAGATCCTTGTTGATAATAAATACATAATTTACAAGTAATTACGTCTCAAGGGAAATATGTATATGGCGAAAGATTTTAAGAGAAAAATAATTAGGTAGCACCGCAGTTCGTTAACCATGTGCAAAACTGTGTTTCTCAAATTCTATCAAGTTTTTTCATTAATAGATATAGCTTATTATTCCAAATGCGCACTAAACAACAATAGGCACCGAGGAAAAGCCCATTACGAATACTGAGCCGAAGGGTGCTACTAAACATACCTACTATTAGCCACTTAAAAGTTCTTTGGTAGCTAATTATTAGAGATTTGTTGTTCGTTTTGCTACGAGGTTGGAACTGACGGAAGAATGCATTTTCTGTGTAATCACTGGCAAAAGGCTACTAGCAAAATGCTTGCATATATATGGATTATGGTATATGTAAAGAGAATACACTTCTCTTCGTTATAAGTCAGTGTCAATGACACTGACAAAAGACAATGGGACATGGTGATTAGAAATATAAACATTAAAGATCATTTTGAATATTGTGAAATAAAATAATTATAAATTTATTTCCATGAAGAATCGACATCGGCTATTCACTAACATTAAGTTTCGTTTATTTTACTTAACTTTTGGTAATTACGAAGAGAAGTGTATTCTCTTTACATATATACCTAATATTTGAAAGTTAACCTACCATCCTCAAATTCACTTTATTAGGTTACGTTTGTCTCGATTACTGCCGCCGTATTCTAATATCGCACCACACGTTAAACATACGAACAAACATATTTAAAAAAATAAAACAATAAAACTAAAACTAACCTAGTTTTTGTAAGATATACTTAACAAAAAATAAATAAATAAGTTTTCCAAGAGATCATGATTGGGAAGACTTGACTAACCCGTTGACGTTTTTTATGAGATAGGAGGACAATAAACCAAAATATGCTCGTTTGTTCTCCTCCTAAATAAAAAAGTGTAACACCAATAAAATTTGAAAAGAAACTTTCATGAACGATGCGGGACTCGAACCCACGACCTCTCGCGTTCCGTGCGAGTGGGTTATCACTTTAAAAACATAATAGATTGTTTAAAAAAGTGTTATTTTAATGTTAGCAGCCAATACCACAACGTCGGAGTGCAGCGTGCCCATGGAAGGTAGCGGCACGTTGAGCTCGACGTGGCGGCGACGGGCGCGCTCCGCCGACTCGGAGCTGGAGGTGGGAGGGAGCCCGGCCGTCGCCAGGCGACGGACGCGTCACGCCGCGAGACTGAACATGGGCGCCTCCACCGACGACATACACGTGTGCATCATGTGCATGCGAGCCATCATGAATAACAAGGTGAGCGGACACCAGCCTAGTATCTAATAAAAGAAAGACTTCAAATAGTGTGTAGGTACCTACTATTACATTTGGCTTGGCACCGACTTAAAACATACAACTAATAGTATTTTATTAGGTCGTACAAAGCTTCCTGACGCCTAAATGTTCGTGTAATATTTTTTGAACTTGGCTCATACCAATGCCTAGGCTTGCCCGTATCTGCTGATAGGTCACTCTCTTATCTTCCTCTATCATGCGTCGCACAGCACTGGTGTTATCTTCAGTAGTCGCTGTTAAAGGACGTCCTTCACGCGGATCATCATTGAGATTGCTACGTCCATACTCGTTACACCAATTGTAAATAGTGGCACGAGATGGGGCTTCATTAGGAAATGCTAATCGCAGCCTATCATAGCTTTGTGTTTGAGTAAGCCCACAACGAAAGTCATAATAAATCATTGACCGAAAATTTTCTCGCGTTAGGTTCATTGTCACGTGTAACAAGAGTTTTAGATTTGCCGCCAATTCAAAAAAACAAATGACAAATGTTTACAACAAAGAGTTCTAAAATTTAAATTCAAAAAGTTTTCATTAGCAATGTTTTGAACTGGCCAGTTCTAAACATTTTCAGTGTTACCTTTTAGGTATTAAAGGTAAACGTTTGCATAAAAGGTGTATTAAATTAAATTATAATTAAATGTATAAATGTATGTATAAATAAATTAAATTAATTTAGTTTTAGTTAGGATAAGTTCCTATGTGAAATTCTTTCAAACACAATATATTTTAAAGCGTACTTTTATGTAAAAACTCGTTTGCATTGAGCTATTGTGATTATTTCAGTACGGGTTCAACATGGTGATACAACACCGGGAAGCAATCAACAGCATCGCTCTGTCTCTCGTCCACCATTCATTGAGGACCAAGGCTCTGGTATTGGAACTCTTGGCTGCCATATGTCTGGTCAAGGGTGGACACCAGATCATACTTTCGGCGTTCGATAACTTCAAGGTAAGTATATAAGATAACTTAAGGATCCGATGGGTGAGAGCAATTACAGTTTTCAAGTATTCAATATTTGTCAATCTCTTATCAAATAAGCAAGCAGATTTAAGAGCCGATGCCCTGGGTATGTTAGTGATCTCCTAACGTGTGGATCCGTGTCCGATTTTTCTAATTTAACACGTGTTTACAGGACAACGTCTGTCGGTTCCGCTAGTTATTATATATATTATTGTGCGATTACGCAGATTCAAACTATATTCATTCTACAAAAAGGGCTATATGATTTTCTTTGAAGTGAGCATTCTGACGTTATATAGGATGCAAGCTTCATCAATTGACAGACAACCCCGAAATTACATTTGTCAAACATAAGGCATAAGGGGCGATAAAGTAAACGCTTTCTATAGGATTAAGGCACGTGTAAAAACTAATATATCTTTCTTACAAAGGAAGTTGGGTAAAAATATGTTATTTTTAAATTACATATGCGGTAATTTTTGTTGCCTTTGCAGGTCAACTGAGTCGTAAAATATATATAATTATATGCGTTGTTTTCCTTAAATTAAAATTCATATATTTTGATTCAAAATAGTATTAAAATTTCCACTTGTGGAATATGTTTGGTTCGTTCATGTGTTTATGTCATAATAATTTACAGGAGGTGGTTGGAGAGCCGCGGAGATTTCACACGCTCATGGAGTACTTCATGAATTATGATAGCTTCCATATTGAGTTTATGGTGAGTTCATTTGAAGTTATCTGTTCTACATATTATATAGAAAAACATCGCGGGTTCGAGTCCTGCATCGTTTATAAATTTTGATTACAAATTTAATTGTATTACAATTTCCAAATATTAAACAGAGTTAATTTTACATACATATACAACGTTATAACACCGCGACCCAGACCCTCATAAGGGCGTGAGTGAAGCGAAGATCATATGAGTTCAGAATATTAATAAGCAATACGTCCAAGAAAAAACTTAACATGAAATCTGTTAAAATAATTTCAGATAGGTGAAGAAAATAATGCTGCAAAATTGGTTGATATTTTATATTAGTTAACAGTTTAGTGATTTTAGATTTAGCTCCACCTATTGACCATGATTTTGAACCGTACAGCAATACTGAGCATGCCAAAGTTCGCTTGTCGAACGAAATTCTAGTTCTAGTTCACGATTGATAGCTGTAATAACTACTAAATTAAATGCCCCGGTTACAATATGAAAAAACGCCTATGATCCTCTTACGGCCTTTTTCAATAACGTATCTCTCTCTCCGTTTAATGACAAGATCTTTACGTATATCTCTCCGTTTAATGACAAGATCTTATCTATCCATAGTTATGTCCAATATAGCTATAGTCCAATGCCTTATGTCGATAGGTTATTGAAAAGTAAGTAAGCGTAAAAGGATAGATATGTCTACCTCTACTAAGTTAAACTAAGGATATATAGGTAAAAAAAACATGAACTTATGCCGTATTCGCCCCTTGATACCACGCAAGGAAGTTCATTCAAGTTCAGTTCGGCCATATAAGTGAGTTATCTGATTTACTGTCTTATTACCATAGGTGGCGTGCATGCAGTTTGTGAACATAATAGTTCACTCCGTCGAGGACATGAACTTCAGAGTGCACCTGCAGTACGAGTTCACTGCGCTCAAGTTGGACGACTACCTGGAGAGACTGCGGCACTGTGAGAGCGAGGACTTGCAGGTATTGTAACCTTCACTGAGCACTGACCGCTCCCGCTCATGATACTCAAATAACTCTTCCAAATATGACATCACAACATTAAACTTGCACGCAGTAAATTAACAAAATAATTTTGTAACATTCTACATTTTATAAACCTAGCGTAGTTTATGACAGCATGTCCATATTATTTTACTAGAAGCTGCACGTGAAGTCGTGATACTCAATAAGTCTTCTAAATATATACTATATTTAGAAGACTTACTCTATTAAAGATTCTGAAGACTTATTTGGATATATTAGGAACACTAACACACATTTTAAAAGAGCACAGTCTAAAAGAGTGATGTGTATGTATGTACAGTCCAAAAGAAAAATTCTGTTATGTTTTATGCTTGTAATACCCAGGGACAGTCCCTTGGTATTTATTGTACAAACAATAATATTATACCAATTTTCTAAAAGAATGGTAAATTTTGTTTTGGCGCAAGAATATACCACATATGTTTTATTTAAAGTACAATTTACCCAAGAATAACTTAGCATGAACAAAGCGAATTATAAGTCTGAATTGAAAGAAAGA
This sequence comes from Leptidea sinapis, assembly GCF_905404315.1. Taxonomy (NCBI): domain Eukaryota; kingdom Metazoa; phylum Arthropoda; class Insecta; order Lepidoptera; family Pieridae; genus Leptidea; species Leptidea sinapis. The sequence continues at coordinate 11,380,114 of NC_066267.1, read as the reverse complement.
TAAAACTGGTATTTAACGTCAAAGTGATTCACAAGGCTCGGTTGCATTATATTAGCAGTTAATTTAACGTTAACAGTGACGCTGACTTTAACATAGACTGTAGAATGTGATGCACCGTTGTATTCCTTTGCATAGTTAAAGTTAAAAAGTGAAGAAGAATATTTATTTGAAACTTTTGACAGGTCGCTATTTAGCTGTTTAACAGCTTTTATTGTTAATATAATAGCTTTAACCGGCGAAGAATGGACGGTTACGGATAACAGCTAAAGTTATCACGTCCATCAGAAAATTGTCAAATGGCGCATAAAATCTTTTGCTTTTAACCGATACTTTAACATGTTTGTTATTGCTAAATGCAACCCAGCCTTAAGCTCGATTTCAACATGTATTTTTATCCAACGGTTTCCTAACCCAGCGTTTGTTGAAAGAATGAGTCACAACTGACCGCATGTGGTAACATTACTTTGTAAAGATACTCTATTTTCAGTTATAATTGCTTTTAACTAAATGACATTAAAATTGGAAGGTTAACATAGTAACGCTGAAAAATGGAATGCTCGTTTTGTCAACTTTATGTCCATAGCGAGAACGGCTTTTTAATTTAGCAAATTTGTTTCTGGCAATGTAATAATTTACATTGTTATCGTTGCCAAAGAAACAAGTAAACAGCTATTGCATAATAATTTTGTCATTGCTCTGTTTACCTTTTGTAAAGTAAAAATGGAAGAAAAACGGAAGCGAACACTAAAGTCATCTCATACATCGTCTTCTTCAAAAATGTTATTCAAAGCGTCTTGTATTTTCACACGTCACGCAATTTATAACGTCATGAAACAAATCAATGGTTAACCTACGTGTGCTACTTCGTTTCAGTTAATCAACCGGTTAAAGTACCTAATCAATGGTTAGTGCATGATGAACACTAAAATATTAAAAAATGGACGTTTAAGCCTTAAACTGTCGTTAATTATTTAAACATCTGTTGGTGAACTCGGCTCTTAGTCGATTAGAAGTCAATACAGTATATCTTGTAATAGAACATGCGCCGTTCTTCATGACATCCAGTTTTTTATATAGGACCTCTTTATGGGTATTATGATATCATTAAAATAAAGAGTTTGTCTTAGAAATTTATATAATAATTAGCGTTTATTTGGTGGAGCTCAGTCGAGATCTATTCTTCTTGAGATTATCATTTTCTTGACATTATAGTTCACGATATATGATTGCTTTTTGCTTAAACGCTTTTTGCTTCTTCAGAAAATCTATTCCTATAAGTAGCTTTTTATTAGAAATGGGACTTAATTACGGGACGCATAGTGCGTATAAAAGAAACATGTATCGAGGATTTAAGGCTGAATATGATATCAGGTTCAAATATCGGCGTATTTGGACAACGTGTTCGACGTGGCCGCACTCATGGAGGACAGTGAGACAAAGACTGCGGCGCTCGAGAAGGTCAACGAGCTGGAGGATGAGTTGGGACATGTGAGATTGTACACTGCTACATAGAAATCTATTAATTGATTAAGCTAGTTTTATTCATAGATAATAATTCTAATTTAAATAAAACACTTTTAAAGGATTAAAACGCGTGTAATTGTAACGGTTTTACGTTAGATGTTTGCGTAAAAGTAACATTTTTATTTTAGTTAACCCGACGTTTACTACACATACCAAAAAAGAAGAGGACACTGTCAGTAAATTTTGCCAAAAACCATCTGTGTACAGCAAATACCACCTTCGAGGAAATAAATGGCGCTAAACTTCATAATGACAACTATGACAAATAATATCTTTGACTCACTTCATCTGCAGTCCACCTGAAAACGAGATCTGGAAAGGTCTTGAAACGTCGGGTTAACTAAAATAAAAATGTAACTTACACGCAATCATCTAATGTAAGACCGTTACAATTACACGCGTTTTAATCCTTTAAAAGTGTTTTATTTAAATGTGTAACACTCGCGTTAATCCAAGAAAAAACAATTTTAATCTCTTTGATTGAAAGACGTAATACTGATTTTTTTTTTATCTACACCCATGCTTTAAATCCTCTATTTAAGATTCTGTAACAGTTAGCCTATTGCCAACATTGAAACACCCAATGTCCTAATAACCTACTTTATTACCTATTACATCATCCAAACGAGTGTTGTAATGTTGTACTGAATTTTATAACAACACTCCTTTGTTTTTTTTCGATCCCTTCATGCGCAAAGAGCTTCAACAGACAGCCACATTCCCATTGCTCGATGCGTGGTATCTGTATGAATTTAAAAAACAATTACGTTTACGCGCGTTCCACACTACCAGAACGTGGCGCACCGTAAAAAAATACTTCGGTTATTCGAATCCCCGCCATTTTTCTTCGATATTTTATTGTTTTGTTTACAAAAATGAGCGTTTCAAGTTTTGTCAGCACACCACTAGATATTTTAAACGCTGCAAAAGAACATAATATTCAAGTGAATTTTAATAATTGCACTATACATAATGTAAATTAGTACTAAAATAAATAATTCTTTCATTAATACTTAGTTTATTTGTATATAATCAGCAATGGATGATATAAGGTTACTACTAGGACTGGCTGTTTTAATGTTAGCAGTAAGCTAACTGTTTCAGAATCTTTTAGACGATTCATATTCTGGGTGTAGATTTAATCTTGTATGCAACTGTTGATAATTAGGTATTAAAACACTCATATGATACTATTATCATTCGTGTTTTAATACCCCTTATTACAAATAACTATTAACCACATTCTCTAGAGATTTAATGAATTATTCATGTTTTTTATTATTATTTTCATGGACTTACATTTTTTAACAGGAGCCCTAAGCTGGAATACTTTGCTCATCATTTTTCCATAAATTTCTGCAACTGATAATCGAAATATTGATGTACAGGCTCACGAAAGGTTGGCCGCGTTAGAAAGAGATGCAATAGCGAAACTGGCGACACTGGAGTCAGAGCTGGCGCAAGTTCGACAGGAGAGGGACCAGCTGGCTGAGGCAAGAAGACAGGTGGTCGAAGAGGTAACCAACATTAATTGTAATACCTAGTCAATTAAGATAATAAACCCCTATAATGTGTTACATATTATGTATGATTATTTTAAACTTTACTAAGTTTCATCCGACTCGAAGGACCAAACAAAAACTATTGCACTATACGGGCAATACGGTTATGATGTTAATGTAATAATTTATTGTGAGAAAAGTTTATTGTTTATTGATTGTTGAAAGTGAAGAAAGACGAAAGAAATGTTTATTTGAAACCTATAGTACACGTCATTACAAAAGACTTGAATATTTTATGAAGGCGACACAATGGACAAAAAGCAAAAAAAAAACTGGAATTTTATTTTTATGCGTTACAAAATGGTTCCAACAGCTTTGTAATGAGGTCACGTTCTCCGAGGTAGTGCCAGTCTGTTAAATGAAGTATTGTATTGTATCAGGTTTCGACACTACGACGAGCACAGCAGGACTCCCGCAACCGGCAGTCCATGTTGGAGTCCAAGGTGCAGGAGCTCGAATCACTTACCAAGTCGCTGCCCAGAGGATCTTCCAGTGAGTGCTGTGTTAATATATGTTAAGTGGGTGACAAAAAAATTAAAAAGAATGTCAGGAACGAGGCAATTAATGGACCGTGAACTATATGTACACTTGTTCGCAAGCGATATTGTATGAATATGTAGTAAAACATAAAATACGATAGTTTGTGCTTCACACATTATACTATGGCATACACTGACTCTTGTTCAATAGAGACCGCATACAACTAAATAAATAATATATACGTTAATTACTCCGCTTTAACACACAACAGCATTGTATTGTACACAATTGTCGCAGTGGGTGCGATCTCGAGCCACGCGCTTTGCAACGGAACTGGCAACGGGCCCACCATCGTCACCAACGGCCCCGCCTCCATCACCAACGGTCACATGTCGCCGTCCCCGCCGCCTCCGCCGCCGCCCCCCGCGGCCCTCCTCAACGGCAGCTCTGCCCCCGCCCCACCCCCGCCGCCGGCCCCGCTGCCCCCTCCTCCTCCCCCTCCCCCGCTGTCCGTCCAGCCGCCCGCCCCGCCACCAGCCCCGCCCGCGCCCGGCATGCTGCCGCCGCCACATCATACCGATGCCATGACCATCAAGCGGAAGGTGGACACCAAATATAAGCTGCCCACGTTGAATTGGATCGCTCTGAAACCGAATCAGGTGAGACTATTATTAAGTACGTTGATGACATGGTAGAAGTATTCTATAATGGTCTGAGATTTCTGATATCTAAATATGTAGGTACCAAAAAGCCGACCCCGCAGCAGTAAGTATCTTATGGTTCTCCACTGCACTTATAAGAACTATAAAAGAAAAATATAAAATATCGAAAATACAATAACCCTAGAGATCTAGTTACGTTTAAAATGTTACGTGAATGTTATGATCAACTTCATAAAACTAATTACGCAAAGTACTTAAAGAACTTAGAATGTTCCCTGTCCTCTAATCCCAAGTTATTCTGGAACTTTGTTAAATCTAAGAGAGGAGGAAATATTAATTTTCCCGCTCAAATTACTTTAAATGACAGCACTGCAAAAAATGAACCTGAAATTTGTGATCTCTTTGCCACTCAGTTCTCATCAGTTTACAAGAGAGGCCAATTACCTACTTTCGTTGAGCCTAATACACCTCTCACCTCAAATTTATTGGCGTCAATATCTGTTACTAAGAATCAAGTATATAGAGTATTAAAAAGACTTGACTCTGGTAAGCGTGCCGGATCTGATGGAATACCGTCCATTTTTGTGTGTAGTAAAATGTGTCAGTGGTTTGGCTTGGCTACTCTCCATTATTTTCAACAAATCCTTGGAAACTGGAGTATTCCCAACGACATTTAAAACGTCTCTTATCCTGCCGTTATATAAAAGTGGTGATGCTACAAGAGCAACAAATTATAGAACCATTTCTCTCATACCCATTTTTACTAAAGTTTTCGAAAAGCTAGTTTATCCCACACTTATCTGGCACTTCAAACAGTTGATTGTCCTAGAACAACATGGTTTTGTAAAGTCTAGATTCACTGTATCTAATCTGTTATCTTTTGTCGAAGACGTTATTGGGGAAGTGGACCATGGCGGCTGTACAGACGCTATATATACTGACTTCAGCAAGGCTTTTGACAGAATACATCACGAGTCCCTTCTGAAGAAACTTTCGTCCTGTGGGTTGTCCGGTATTCTGTTAAACTGGTTTAGGTCATACTTAGTGGATCGAAAATCTAAAGTAAAAAAACTATCTAGCTGTGCATTCCTCTAAATGTTTTACAGCCGTGTCTGGGGTACCGCAGGGCTCTCATCTTGGGCCCTTGCTCTTCAATATATTTATAAATGATATTGGAACTTGCTTTAAAAATTTTATATGTTTGCGGATGACCTAAAATTTGTCAGACCGGTTAACTCGTCTGATGACTGTGTTTTACTACAGAGAGATTTGGATAGATTGAGCAGATGGTGTAGTATAAATGGCATGTCCCTAAATAATCAGAAATGTTATGTTATAAGCTTCACAAGAAAGAAAACAAAAATACCCAGGTCATACTATATCAACTGCGCACCGTTGACTGAGGTTGATCATATGGTGACTCCCAACCATTGACTGTAAGCTGAGATTCAATGTACATATTGACAACATTGTAAAGAGAAACTTCAAGACTCTTGGATTTGTCATAAGAAGCAGCAGGGCGTTAAAGTTATCCAGAACTAAAATATTATTATGCAACTGTTTAGTGCGTAGCTCTCTGGAGTATTGCAGTGTCGTATGGAACCCTCACTATGATGTTTTCAATAAACGCTTGGAGAGTGTACAAAAGAGATTTTTATGGCACCTATATTATTCTTGTAATTTGGCCAAGAAACTCCTAAACTATAAAGACCGTTTGCGATGCTTCGGTTTAGTTTCCTTAAATAACCGCAGAAAAATGCATAATGCTGTATTTTTGTACAAACTTGTCAATGGCACAATCGACAGTGGTTATCTAATTTCAAAATTAAACTTTTTTGTTCCAAGAAGACTGCCTAGGTCCAAGAAATACACTCCATTTATAACGAGTTCAGCACGGTCCATTCTCCTTTGAACAGAATCACAAGTACTTAAAACGCTGTTCATAACTGCACTGTCAATGGCGATGATAATCATATTAAGGGGGTGGGCTATCGATAAGACACCAAGCGATTGATATCTTCTCTGATCACATCCACAGCTTCAAAAGAAAAATACAGCACTCTGTTATGTCCTCACACTCTGTTATGAACTAGCATTCGCAAATAAGTGTAATATGTCTTATTTTGTAATTTAGTCACTAATGTACTAACAATTATTTATTTGACGAGCTCTTATTCCCTAGGTCGAATTTAATATATTTCTCACACGTTTTAATTAATTTAAATTTTTGAAATACTTATATTTTTTTTATATCGTTATTAACTTGCTAAAACGTAAGTAATGCTTTGTTTGTGTTCGTTTGTTAATTGCTCTCGATTTGCACCCATAATTGGGGTGTCACTTCAATAGGAATATCTATGTTAGTTATTAAGGAATTGTATTGGTGCTCACCCTGTTTGAGCAATAAATAAATAAATAAGTACTCAGCACACTAAATAATCCTCTCAGGTTCAAAGAGAGACAGACCTTACATATTATTGACGTCATAGTGACTGCTGAGTGCTGACGTCACGCAGGCTTTAATATGACAAGGTTCCGTCCCTGTTGCCACCACGAACTTAATACTGCTCTCTATTTTTCTTTTTGAAACCAAAGTTTCAAAAAGTAAGGTAAAATTAACACGTAACGTTAATCTCAAAATGGCATACCGAATGATGTCTGTGAATCATTTTTAATTTTAATCGTGTCAGCCAGCCAGTATTGAGTAGAATCTGTGTTCGTATTTTTTAATTTTGATTGTTTGTATCTGTATCAGGTACGAGGCACTATCTTCAACGAACTGGACGAAGAGCGGCCGCGGCGGCGCATCAACTTCGCGGAGTTCGAGGAGAAGTTCCGTATCGGGTCGGCGTGCGCCGCGCTTCCGTCTGCGGACGACGCGCTCTCAACTTTCCCCAGCAAGAGATTCCGCAAGCCCGACACAGTGTCGCTTCTGGAGCACACGCGGCTGCGTAACATCGGTAATAACTACTGCGATCACTCAACTGGTTTATAGTTACTAAGATTTTTTTTATGGAGGACTTATGGGTTTCCTGATGGTATGTGATCAACGTAGCCCATACTCTCTTGTCCAGAGGAATCACAAGAGCGTCGCCGATCTTCTAAAGCGAAGAAAAGAAGAAAAGCTTCAGAGAAACCTCCATATATAGTACTAACAATATTTATTATGAACTGTATTAGTATAATAAACAAAAAAAAATATAAGCCTAGAGCTACCTGTATCCATTGTTTCTGGAAGGAGCAGTCAGCTCTGACAGCATTCCAGAAGCACTACAACGTCACGGCAGCACTAACAGCCTCCTAAAGGCATTATTATACTTAACACGTAGAACGCTATAAGCCCGGTGCGAATACGACGTCCACAAGCCGCTCGAGTTAAAAGACCCCAGAATGCTTTGAATAATAACACTTTAACATTATTTGTGCTTCGAGAAAACCTGCGGGTGAGGATATTTCTCCTCACTGACAGCTCTCTACGCTCTTGCTCTATATGATAGTTATCTCATAATTAAGTCATTCGAAAGGAAGTGACCTAAATATTTAAACTTATTATCAATCTTTAGTTTTTAATTTCCAAGATATAAGTGAGGCCAATTTCGTGGCTATTATTTGGGTGCTCGAAATATCATAACTTCACTTTTGATAAGTTATATTCAGGTTTCAGCGATGTGGGGCAGTAGCAGTGGCTACGACACTGCTCAAGTGATTATTATAAATATTTAAAAAATAACGGACTCTAAACCTCCCTGCCTAACACCACATTCTAACTTTTATTCTCATGAAAGAGCATTAAGCCACCTTAGCTGATTATTTTGGTTATCAACACCATCACTGCCCTAAGTACTTGACTTAGGGCTGTGAGAATCGTTAAACACATTTCTGTAAAAGTTTTGTTTTCATACGTTGTACCTATTATTTATTCAGGGCTTAAATTATCATTCTTTGTATTGCAGCAATCTCAAGGCGAAAACTCGACACACCAGTGGAGAAAGTAATCTTAGCCGTAAACAGCTTAGATCTGAAACAACTACCTCTTGAAAGCGTAGAAATCGTTCAAAGAATGGTTCCCTCTGAAGCCGAACAAAAAGCCTACAGAGAATACCTTTCGGAGAAGAAGAACATCAACCAACTAACCGAGGAAGACAAGTTCCTCATGCAACTAGGCAAGGTCGAGCGAATTTCGGCAAAGTTGTCTATCATGAGCTACATGGGCAATTTCTTCGATAACATTCACCTGATAACTCCACAAATACACGCCATTATTTCTGGATCCTCTTCAGTGAAGTCTTCCCAGAAACTGAGGAATGTTCTCGAGATTATATTGGCATTCGGGAACTATTTGAATAGCAGCAAACGTGGGCCAGCGTACGGGTTCAAACTGCAGAGTCTAGATACGTTGATGGACACCAAGGCGACAGATAAGAGAGTGTCGTTGTTGCACTACATGGTCGCGACGATCCGACAGAACTTCCCGGAGTTGATGAACTTTGATACAGAGTTGCTCTATATAGATAAAGCTGCGCAGGGTGAGTTGTTTTTTGCAAAGCATTATTGTTTTATGAATAAGAGTGCCTTGTGTGGCAAACTTGAATTTGTAAAGACATTTGCCTTTTTATGGCAGTACAAAGCGGACTCCCAAACAATGCAGACCTATTATATTTCTCTGCAACCTTGTGATATGGGTATCAAACAAATTTTTAAGAGAAATACAATATCGTCGACGAGCCAAGATGGTGTATGAACTATGTAATCCATCACCATGACATGATTATCAAATGAATGTCCTTCAATAAAAACTAAAATTGTTGCAAAGTAAATAATAGGTAATTTATAAAAAGATATTTTAAACAACAAAATTCATTTCATTGCTTCAGTTGTGCTTGAATAAAAAAAATAATAATCACTGAATAAGGAGAAAAGGAAGATTGAACTAAGCTTTTGAATTATATGAATTGAATATTTTTTAGTTATTATTTTTGTTGATTTTAGTATCGCTAGAGAACGTATTGGCCGATGTAAGTGAGTTGGAGCGCGGTATGGAGGCGGTGCGGCGAGAGAGTGAGGCGAGGGACTCGCACCGTGCGTCACACGCGCACGTGCTCAGGGACTTCCTCGCCAACGCCGCAGATAAGCTGCGCCGGCTACGGCACGAGACTAAACATGCACAGGTCAGTACACAGTTGGGTGGGCCGCTGCGGCGAGAGAGTGAGGCGAGGGACTCGCACCGTGCGTCACACGCGCACGTGCTCAGGGACTTCCTCGCCAACGCCGCAGATAAGCTGCGCCGGCTACGGCACGAGACTAAACATGCACAGGTCAGTACACAGTTGGGTGGGCCGCTGCGGCGAGAGAGTGAGGCGAGGGACTCGCACCGTGCGTCACACGCGCACGTGCTCAGGGACTTCCTCGCCAACGCCGCAGATAAGCTGCGCCGGCTACGGCACGAGACTAAACATGCACAGGTCAGTACACAGTTGGGTGGGCCGCTGCGGCGAGAGAGTGAGGCGAGGGACTCGCACCGTGCGTCACACGCGCACGTGCTCAGGGACTTCCTCGCCAACGCCGCAGATAAGCTGCGCCGGCTACGGCACGAGACTAAACATGCACAGGTCAGTACACAGTTGGGTGGGCCGCTGCGGCGAGAGAGTGAGGCGAGGGACTCGCACCGTGCGTCACACGCGCACGTGCTCAGGGACTTCCTCGCCAACGCCGCAGATAAGCTGCGCCGGCTACGGCACGAGACTAAACATGCACAGGTCAGTACACAGTTGGGTGGGCCGCTGCGGCGAGAGAGTGAGGCGAGGGACTCGCACCGTGCGTCACACGCGCACGTGCTCAGGGACTTCCTCGCCAACGCCGCAGATAAGCTGCGCCGGCTACGGCACGAGACTAAACATGCACAGGTCAGTACACAGTTGGGTGGGCCGCTGCGGCGAGAGAGTGAGGCGAGGGACTCGCACCGTGCGTCACACGCGCACGTGCTCAGGGACTTCCTCGCCAACGCCGCAGATAAGCTGCGCCGGCTACGGCACGAGACTAAACATGCACAGGTCAGTACACAGTTGGGTGGGCCGCTGCGGCGAGAGAGTGAGGCGAGGGACTCGCACCGTGCGTCACACGCGCACGTGCTCAGGGACTTCCTCGCCAACGCCGCAGATAAGCTGCGCCGGCTACGGCACGAGACTAAACATGCACAGGTCAGTACACAGTTGGGTGGGCCGCTGCGGCGAGAGAGTGAGGCGAGGGACTCGCACCGTGCGTCACACGCGCACGTGCTCAGGGACTTCCTCGCCAACGCCGCAGATAAGCTGCGCCGGCTACGGCACGAGACTAAACATGCACAGGTCAGTACACAGTTGGGTGGGCCGCTGCGGCGAGAGAGTGAGGCGAGGGACTCGCACCGTGCGTCACACGCGCACGTGCTCAGGGACTTCCTCGCCAACGCCGCAGATAAGCTGCGCCGGCTACGGCACGAGACTAAACATGCACAGGTCAGTACACAGTTGGGTGGGCCGCTGCGGCGAGAGAGTGAGGCGAGGGACTCGCACCGTGCGTCACACGCGCACGTGCTCAGGGACTTCCTCGCCAACGCCGCAGATAAGCTGCGCCGGCTACGGCACGAGACTAAACATGCACAGGTCAGTACACAGTTGGGTGGGCCGCTGCGGCGAGAGAGTGAGGCGAGGGACTCGCACCGTGCGTCACACGCGCACGTGCTCAGGGACTTCCTCGCCAACGCCGCAGATAAGCTGCGCCGGCTACGGCACGAGACTAAACATGCACAGGTCAGTACACAGTTGGGTGGGCCGCTGCGGCGAGAGAGTGAGGCGAGGGACTCGCACCGTGCGTCACACGCGCACGTGCTCAGGGACTTCCTCGCCAACGCCGCAGATAAGCTGCGCCGGCTACGGCACGAGACTAAACATGCACAGGTCAGTACACAGTTGGGTGGGCCGCTGCGGCGAGAGAGTGAGGCGAGGGACTCGCACCGTGCGTCACACGCGCACGTGCTCAGGGACTTCCTCGCCAACGCCGCAGATAAGCTGCGCCGGCTACGGCACGAGACTAAACATGCACAGGTCAGTACACAGTTGGGTGGGCCGCTGCGGCGAGAGAGTGAGGCGAGGGACTCGCACCGTGCGTCACACGCGCACGTGCTCAGGGACTTCCTCGCCAACGCCGCAGATAAGCTGCGCCGGCTACGGCACGAGACTAAACATGCACAGGTCAGTACACAGTTGGGTGGGCCGCTGCGGCGAGAGAGTGAGGCGAGGGACTCGCACCGTGCGTCACACGCGCACGTGCTCAGGGACTTCCTCGCCAACGCCGCAGATAAGCTGCGCCGGCTACGGCACGAGACTAAACATGCACAGGTCAGTACACAGTTGGGTGGGCCGCTGCGGCGAGAGAGTGAGGCGAGGGACTCGCACCGTGCGTCACACGCGCACGTGCTCAGGGACTTCCTCGCCAACGCCGCAGATAAGCTGCGCCGGCTACGGCACGAGACTAAACATGCACAGGTCAGTACACAGTTGGGTGGGCCGCTGCGGCGAGAGAGTGAGGCGAGGGACTCGCACCGTGCGTCACACGCGCACGTGCTCAGGGACTTCCTCGCCAACGCCGCAGATAAGCTGCGCCGGCTACGGCACGAGACTAAACATGCACAGGTCAGTACACAGTTGGGTGGGCCGCTGCGGCGAGAGAGTGAGGCGAGGGACTCGCACCGTGCGTCACACGCGCACGTGCTCAGGGACTTCCTCGCCAACGCCGCAGATAAGCTGCGCCGGCTACGGCACGAGACTAAACATGCACAGGTCAGTACACAGTTGGGTGGGCCGCTGCGGCGAGAGAGTGAGGCGAGGGACTCGCACCGTGCGTCACACGCGCACGTGCTCAGGGACTTCCTCGCCAACGCCGCAGATAAGCTGCGCCGGCTACGGCACGAGACTAAACATGCACAGGTCAGTACACAGTTGGGTGGGCCGCTGCGGCGAGAGAGTGAGGCGAGGGACTCGCACCGTGCGTCACACGCGCACGTGCTCAGGGACTTCCTCGCCAACGCCGCAGATAAGCTGCGCCGGCTACGGCACGAGACTAAACATTCACGGTTAGTACACAGATGGAGCGGAAAGAGAGTGAGTCGGAGGAATAATACCAATATTCGCACGCTCGCACGTGATCAGGGACTTCCTATCCAACACCGTAGATAAGCTGTGCAATCATAGTTGGTTGGGGGCTGCACTGCGGGGAAGAGAAACGGGGTACTTATTTTTGAAATTGTCTTTTTATGAATTCACTTTTGTTTTAGTTTTTCCGTTATAATTAAGCTTCTCGTACATATATATGTTGCTTAAATCAATAATAGCTGCAGTAGCTCTACAAATATTAGTAAATGAAAAGTGTTAAGAAAAGAATATTTATAAAAAAGTATTAAGAAGATATTTATCGTAGTAAACTTAAAACATAGATTGTAAGACAAGGTAAATAAAAATGAATAATAAATACATATTGTCAGACATATTTAATATTTTGATGTTGGATAGACCAAGGCCGTCTAAAGGTCAAACAAATTAACCGGTGACTTTACTAATGAGACGCTGGTAATTTTGAATAAAAATCACAAACTTTGTATGTATATATGTGTGTGTATGTGTATGTATATATATGTATATATATATGTATATATATGTCACATTTACTCCGAAATGTATGGAATATTATTTATTTCCAGGATTCGTTCGCATCGTGTGTCGAATACTTCGGTGAGGCGCCGCGCAGTTGTGACGCTAACACCTTCTTCTCGCTTCTTGTCAGATTTACGAGAGCATTTAAGGTAAATGCCCAACATAATATACACATTTGTCGAGTTGGTTTGATCTTGTAGATTTGATATTTTAGACGGACGAAATTAGTGTAGTCCACATTATTACAGAGTGGATGTCAGGGTTATGTTGGTAAAAGTGTATTTCGCGTTAAATATGGAATGTACTGACTGGGCAGCAAAAGCAAAGCCTACCAACGATCACAGACGGAAATGCCGAAAGGCTTTCATATTTGACAACTCCTCTGGAAGACACATGTGATTGTATCTGCATATATTATACATAATTAAAAGCAATTAATAGTTTAAAGATTATCTTCTCAATCAATTCAGTAACATCTATCGAACGGTCAAATAAATGTAGTGTTGGTGACGAAAAGGCAAGCCGTTGATTTTCATTCGAGAGACACCAGTCCGATCCTCACCCGCCACGTTTCAAAATGTTTACGGTTCTCCGAATTCTATATTATATCTACGTTTATTCGAAGCCTTTTATAATAAAAGTAAACATCGTGAGGAAATCAACACACACCTGCGAAACTAATTCAATGGTTTTGTTTAAAATTTACCAATTGGCACTGGGTTGTCAATTGCTTCATCCCAGGCTGTTCGTACGCAAAATAGGCTCGCGGTAGACGTCATTTTTACGAGAAATGCCCATGAGAAAGCTCATGGTCGCTTAGAGGCAATGGAGATCCAAAGTCACCGACATATCCCAAATGATTGCGGAACTGAAGTGGCAGTAAGCAAGGCACGTTGGGGCAGTTAAGTCCTCGAATGGCGACCACGTACCAGAAGACGCAGTGTTGGTAGGCCCCCACAAGATGGACCGACGATCTGGTCAAGATCGCCGGAATACGATGGATGAGGTTAGCGCAGGACCGATCGTCGTAGAAATCTTTGGGGGTGGCCCAAATGACGACGATCGTCCAGCAGTGGACGTCTTCCGGCTGATGAGGAGACGTCATGATTTAACAGCGTTAAATGTTTAAATTTTTTAATTAAAGTGTTAATAAAATTTGATTTAGATTCCAAAGTTTATGTACCTACTCTGATCTTCAGCAAGCGGACGCAGAGAATGAACAACGGCGGAGGTTGGAGCAGGCCGCGCTACAAGCGGACAACGTCGACCCCAAGAAGACCAAACTTGTGCAGAAGAAACAACAGGTGCGTGCAATTATATACCTTATTGTCCACGCTGATAAGGTTCCTTTTACAAGCTTTGTTCTGTTATTTCTTTGTAGATGTGAGGCCTTATTCATAAAATAACATTTAAATCAATACAGAGCATTAATAAGTACACAAGTCATATCGGAATCAAATTGGAACTCTGACTTGGCAATTTATTCACTTAACTGATTATTGAAAGTAAATATATTATTTTTTTTTATGAGTATGGCAGTTTTATACTAAAGCTTAGCTGCAAATAATTTAATGAGCTTTCCGGTGAATGGATCTGCCTGATTTTTTTTTTTTAATTTTGATACATTACGTTTTTTAGCAATATTCATAGATATTAACACTCTTGGCTTAAATGTAATTGCTTCCTATATTAAGTGTAAGAAGTTGATTGTTAAAACGAATTATTTATAACATAATAATATTTGAATAGTGATATTAATAACTTACTAAAATAGCAAAGATCTGATCTACCGTACATTTAAAATAAAATACATATTTCCTAACGGCCGTTCCCAATATTCAGTCTATCTCCGGTTGTGGCTTACTTGAGATAAAAATCGTAATTATCGTTAACTTTTCTGTCCCAATAAACTTATAGACGGTAACTCACCTTATCCGTGCACGCTGTCTGTCAATTGGAGGACGTATAGCTTACCAGCGATAGAAGTTTGTATGGAAATTGCAATTCACATGTCAATATAAGGCGATAGAATGACTTATCGGGTATATTGGGACAGTTTCAGATTATTTACAGATAATTACTGGCAGTAGAAAGTAGTAATTTATCTCTATCTGTAGACAGTATATTGGAAACGGCTGTAAGTTAGTATGGTGATAGTTTTATGCTATTATAATTAATGTAATTATCTATGAATACTGTCATTAATTTTGATATTAGTATAGAAATCAAATGCCTATTGCGTTCTTAAATTTATACAATATGGTTACCTTATCTTTAAGGTCCATAATATATCTATAAGGTATGTTAAAGACTTGACTGTTTGTAATAGTAGACAATTTTACAACTTAATTGACCGAAGTTTTTTATAAAATATAAATTGAATTAAAAGGGGATTTGTTTTGATTGTACTAAAACTAGTCAAATAACATGAACGCACGTGACATTTGGAGACTTATGATTGGTGTACTGTTTATATGATCATCTTGAATGTTAGTGATTTCATTATGGTGATGGTCTTTGTAAATATGTTATCATTAAGTTACTACACAGATGTAGTGCAATTAATAGTACCCTAGCTACTTGCTCAAAATAGGCCATGAATTATTTTAAAATTATAAATACTCGTTTTTTTTTTGTAAAAACAAGTCATGCCCTCTATAACGCGGTAGAGTGGTTCCGTTCATAGAGCTATATCCATATAACGCGTTTTTACGACCTCATAATCGTGATAATAATATTAAATCACAATTCGCAACAAGTATTTCCAATTGTTTGCCTAGTTTTACTATTTTATTAAGGTTTTTAATACACAAATTTAAAAAAAATATCTTAATAACAACAATTGACACAAGTGAAAAGGTACGCGAAGCTAATTATGAACTCTACAAATCGTTATAAATTTCACAGTACAGAAATCTGAATTTGGGTAATCCCCGTGTTGTATAGAGATTTATTTCGCGAAATATGAAACTGCGTTATTAGGTTTCTAGGGAGCTTTACTGTATAAATGTTCATCCCCCTTTCAAACACTAAAAAAATAACAACTTTTTGATGTGCGCATGTAAATATTGTAATTTATTAATAAATGTCGAATAATATTCCCGATATATGATTATGACCAAAACGTGTGAGAGCTAGTGGTTCAAGTTCAGTAACTAAACTGAAATGCGGGCGTAGTCTATTGTTGTCACGCATCTGTGCAGTAACGGCAAACGTGTGTGGTGCTGCCATGTTTACAAAGAAGTAGCCGGTGATGGTAACACCATATCGTGACTTGTCACAGAGGTTTAACTACGCGGCCGTCAGCGCAGGCCTATTGCAGCAGCACCTGTCTCAGTTGAGGCATGGTTTAGACTCGGTCTAGGCTGCACGCCCGACGAGTAAGTCGCACTCTTTCTAACGGGCCCTGTCTGTCTGTTTGTGCGTCTCTCACACACCTTCCCATACTAACATCATTGTGCTTTATGTGGATATAATATGTTATTGGTGTTTACTCACAGAAGTATGTCAGTATATAAAGTCAGTTACTTAATTGAAGTTTGAATTCTAAATAAACCTTATATACTGGAATTTGTATTTAACCTACTTTATTTTGGTAAGAATTTTGAGTTTTTGAGAGACAAGTTATATTTTTAATATAGAATCGGCTAGAATTTAAATTTTATATATAAATTTAACACATACATGAACTTAAACGAATAGCTGTTAGCAAAATATAATGCTTCATACAACAATGCAATTTACTAGAAAATAATTAAAGGCCTAAATGGAATTGCATATTTTTAACGGGAACAATCCGGTAAATATTTCTAAATGAGAGTGTGAAATCTAAAAGATTTACAATTAATTTGGGATAGTTATAATAACAATTTCGAATCTTTGGACATCATATAGCTTTTGGGTAAGCATATCATTTTCCCTAATTTAAACATGCACTGATAAGCTGCATGTAAGCACACGTGATTGAGGCCTTCATTGCTAACATTTTGTTTTCCAAAAATTATTTATTAAAGTGTTTTGACACTTACTAATACTTTGGTTTCATGTACAATTTCACTATGTGTACAGACGATATTCGAACTTTAGTCGGAGTGTTGAATGTTTTTTAATATTTACTTTTTCTATCTATCATGAAATATCGATTATTAAGATAGAATCTTTTATTTTATTGGGGAAAGTAGCACTTAAATCTGTATATCTATTGTGTCCCCTACATGTGCTCGAACGCACGCCCTACATGTGCTCGGACGCATGCCCTACATGTGATCAGAGGCACGCCCTACATGTGATGAGACGTACGTTCTACATGTGTTCGGACGCACGCCCTACTTGTGCTCGGACGTACGCCCTACTTGTGCTCGGACGCACGCCCTACTTGTGCTCTGCAGTACGCCCTACTTGTGCTCGGACGCACGCCCTACTTGTGCACGGACGCACGCCCTAGATATGACTATACTCGTTATGATGAGGTAGTTTGAGTAAAGGCTTAGAGTAATTATTGCTTTGAATAATCGGATTTTTTAATAGTATCTAAATCACATCCTCCACGCCTATGACCTTTAAGAGGCGCAGAATGCTTTGAGGCATCCTGTCCTCATGGTGGCAAGGCCTCACACTCCAGAAGGTTGAAGACAGCATTGATTTTTTTTGCGTGGTTTTATTTACAAATACGTGGTTTTATTGTCAAAAAGCGTTCGGAATGCCAGAAAAAAATGTCAATTATGAGCTTTGCCTTTTTTATGCCAATAAATATTTATTGCCCAAATGCCCAATAAACACACTGATTAGAATCAGTAATCCTTTAAAACAACCACTAACCACTGTGAGCATTGAATGTATTTTATTATAAAATTAATGTATATCTTTGTTCAAAAGCTGCAATGTGCATGGATAAGGGGCATGTTGTATCGCACAACATGGTAACGGGTAGATTTGTTTTATAACTATTACAAAAGTAGAGCTATACTGATTGGGCTATGTATTTCAACAATAAGCCATTAATAATTTAGAAATCTACTCTAATATAGCCAGTTATTTCATGTAGAAATTAGAAAGCAATCTAGAATTTTGCTAAAATAAAGGAAACACTATTAATAGAACATAAAAAGAACATATGAATTTGCTTTTATATGGAAAAAGAGGAAAATCGACCGTACGAGTCGTCTGATATTGAGTGATCACATTATCTTGCAGTGCCAGAGGAATCGCAGGATCATTGCCAGGCTTTTAAGTAGATATATGCACTTTTTAACCGAATTCAAGAAGTAGGAGGTTCTGAATTCGATTGAGCTCATTTCATAGTTGTGCGTTGAAGTAATTTTCTTGAAAGTCATCCTCACGATCTAGCTGTTATCTGTGTACGATCGGTACTTCAGGGCTAAATATGAAAAAATCCATGACCTATAGTATCACATCGCCTAATCCAACGACACTGGCACTAGCATCATCAGAAGGGACACAAAACCTGCTCCAAAGATAGGATGTAATAAAGGAACAAATCCCATAGCAATCTGCTGTGTTCTACGACTACGACGCGGGCGTCTCATAGGCGCTACAATAGTGACTACGTCATGATCGGAAGTCCCAAGAGGGGTGTCGACGAAGACCTGGCATCTATCGGAATGTGTACGCAGAAGAAGATCGCACGTGGTTCTCTATTCACGCGTAAGCGACAGACAATACCCCAGTTTCTGAAACACTGATGTGAAACATACCGGCGCTTGGTCATATCTTAGCTTCGATTTTCCGGCCGAGTCCGGGACTTTGGTATCATTGTCATAAGACGGCAGTGTGGCTAACAAAGTCTTACTTCGCATCTCACGACACTCATGTCTCCTTATTCTCTTAACGTGGGAAATAGAAAAAAAAATAGATAAAATCAGTCAACATTCTACTACCCGAAAACAGAATGATTTATCTGCAACATAACTAATTATTACCGATTGACTGTTCGCTTGATTGCCTTTTGACACATTCATATACTTACACCACTTTGGACATAATAGATTGTTTAGTTAGAACCTGTTTAACCTCATATTTCATCATGAAATCACCCTTTAGGTGCCAACGCTAAAGGAAACTACCTAATTTTGACCCGCTTCTCGTTTTGCAAGTATGTTTTACTAATTATTTTTGGGTTAGTGGTGCATGCATATTTTATTCATAAACTGCCAGTAAGTATAGTATTCGGTATGTTAGTCATTACGAAAAAGTTCGCACTTGTTTTTAAACTTTCTTCGAATTTTCAAAGATTTCAAAACCTTCGACTTAAATTTTGCAAAGGACTGTAGTAATAATAAATAGTGTCCAAATGTAATTACTAGTATCGTATTGTTTACTTAACAGGAAGCTGTAATCAACGAATTAAAAACGAAATCGCAGGGGGTCGGCGAGAAGAAGTTACTCCACCAGCACGAGGTGTACAACGGCGCGCTGGAGGACATCTTGCACGGGCTGCGGAGTGAGCCCTACCGCCGGGCCGACGCCGTGCGCCGCTCACACCGTCGCCGCATCAACTCCCACCGACTGTCCAAGGGCTTGGAGGAGCTCGACGTATGATACGAGCTGGAATCCGGCCACTCGCCGGATTTCTCTGTCCGAAACGCCGTCACCTCGATCAACGAGCGCTGTGAGAAACGACGCAAAGACTTGGAGATGGTGCACAACAAACCGATAACGATATATAATATCGAGGACAATATTGATATACCGGTTGGGGACGGGCGCAGGCCGCGGGCCTCCGGGTACAGGGTGGCGCCCTCCGAGAACGTGGAGGAGAGGTGTGAGTTGATCAAGTCGACGTACGGCGTTATATCGAAGTACACGCGCGCCATGTTCGACAGAAACGAGACCGTGGTGTGAATGTGTGTGTTGAACCGCCTTAATATAGCTTTATATAAATGTTGCATTTTATGAAACATTCAGAGAAATACTTTTAAATATCAATAGCTTTGAATGTAACTAAACATTCTTGTATCCGCGATGTGTGAATGGAAAAAATGGCTCCAGGAAATTTAACGGATCAATTTAGATGCAAAGTGCTTGAGCAGTCCTGCTCATTGAAAAAAATAAATTAACATATGTGACCTTGGTTTTGATTTGCTGTAATGTTCTATAAAATGCAATAAACTATTTGTTACTCAAAGTTATTCCATATAATTCCCGTATTTTGCTGTCAGTTTACATTTTTTGATAACTATACAAGCTTGCCACGGCACAACATAACAATAATGTAAGCTGCCTCACTGCTGCACGAAATAATAGACTGACTGTGTTTTGACGCTTTACACTAAATAGTTTTAAATTTGCAATAATATATATTCTGCCCTCCTCAGTGTATCCATATTATGAAAAGTCGGTACTTTCGTTATCTTTGTATTACTAGGATAAATAAGCTGAAATAAAATTTATGATCAATGCGGGGCTCGAACCCGCGACCTTCAGTGCGAGTGCTCTTCCGTTCGGTTCAGTTCTTGTTCGGTTTAATTGTGTAATTAATCCCAGAAGTGAGGGTTATCACTTTAAAAACATAACAAATTGTTTAGATTTGTAAGAGCGACGTCTCAAGTCAATTTCCTAATATGCAAATATTGGGGTTGAGCTGTAAAGAAGATCCTATACATGAAGCCACAACCTGAGAGTTGAACAAAGCATACAAGGTTTTATAAACGATGCGTCACTCGAACGGTTGGCTCAGCGAAAGAGCACTCGCACGGAATGCGAGAGGTCGCGAATTCGAGTCCCGCGTCGATCATAAATTTTGTTTATAAATTTTATTTGTGTAATTAATCCCAGAAGTGATATCAATATTTATCCTTCTCTATTTAACAATATTGTGATAATATATTATGTTAAGAAACTGTTGTTTTTTGGGTACTTTGGCTGAGGATGGTCGCTACACGCACAGATTTTACAGTTTCAGTAATTTTATACGCATATATTAATAATACAATACTTAGTGTTTATGTGCACGAGTTTTGTGCAATTATATTGTATGTAGCATTTTGTACCTTATTATTATTAGCAATAGCGATATGTAGATTTTTTACACTTGTAATATTATGACAATTTTAACGGTTATGGGCTTAAGAAAAAAATATCCAGACCATTTAATTAAATATATATTTTCGTTAGGTGGCATTTTTCATGACAAAAATTTTAGTGTATAATTAGGTGTAGCACATTGAAAGTAAATGATCACACAAACACTGCCATTTTATGGTCATGTTAAATTTATCAGTTAATATTAATAAGACAATTTTTAATTTGAATTTGCACATATTTTCATATTAGAGTCTTTTCTATGTATGCTTCTAACTTAGAGTAAGGATTGGTCTCCGCTGCGCTCCAACTAGATACTGCAGGCGTAGTCGCAAAGTGCGGCACCTAATACTACACCCAAGTGGGTGTACTCAAGCCAGTCTCGAACAATCTGTGACGTTGACGTGCCACATGTTCTGTTAAACTTTGCTGATAATTGAAACTAAAATACCAGGTTGCGGCAAATAAGAAAGACACTGGGACATATCATCAGTAAGTATTTTGTATTTTATTAATTTCAATGTAAAATAACACGAAGCGAATATTATAAAATTTGAAAGATGCCATCTGCATCTAATAGTTGCCGTAATTAGAAAGCTATTGATTCTAGGTAGTGCGGTATCTAGTTGGAGCGCAGCGGAGACCAATCCTTAATCTAAGGCTTCTAATTATAACGTTAATTGTAATTGTAAACGTACCTTAAAGTAATAGGAAATACTTCAAACCGCTTCGTCAGCACTTATTCTATTTATTTAAATTTCGGAAGCAGTATATAATTATTATTTATACGAAGACTGAGAATCTTAGCACAAGTTTGAACCACGTGTTTTCGTCCAAAGAATTTCCTGGAACATGACCCAAATAGATCTTATAAAGGTTTATTTTACAAACTTTAGTGCACATATAACAATTATGTTTTTTTCTATTAAAATATAAATTGTGTATTTATTTTCAACTTGAATTGTAGTCTGTAAGTGATCTGATTTGTTATTTATAATGTTTTTATTGTAAATATGTTCAATATGGCGACACCGCATGTGAGTCACGTGTAAATATTTATAACGGTGGTAAGAATGTCATGAAATATGTAATTAGTTGGTTCGGTGATCCTCGGCGGTGTCGCCGTGATATTATTAAGTTATTAAATGGAGTATAATTAATATTAATATATTGTTTCGAATACCGCACAGTTTGTGAATACATTGTTACTGAGAGGAACGTCGCTACGCTACTGGGTCGCGGGTTCGAGTCCCGCATCCTTCATTAATTTAGTTTTCAAATTTAATTTGTGGTATTCGTCTTAATTGTTTTCTTTTATAGAAAAAATCGGCAGGTCTTATTAAAATGTATTTGGCTGAGAGTTATATTAATATAACCAAATTCAAAAACTCTTTATTCATGTAGGTCACGGAAATGACACTTATGAATGTCAAAAAATAAAAATAAAAAATTCTTATTGAGTTTATCGCTCATTCGTAAAGTGTTGAGTCAATGAGAAGAAGTAGCAAGAAACTCATTGCCACTCTTTTTAGTCAAGTAAACATTTTAATTGTTTTACAAAATATCATTTCAATTACAATATATGCAAAGTAATGCAACAAAAATACTCAAATGTCAAAAACTGAAAGGCTTACACGAGTAAGTCAAAAAAAAGTAAATTAATACTTATAAACACAAGAGTTATTGAGTATAGTAGATGCATCAATCCACACATACCGTAAAAAAAAAACCCGAACGTAGTCATTAATAGGGATATACATATATCTATTCATCCTTCCACTTGAATAATTGTTATAATTAATATACAGGGCTTGTGAGTGTAAGTAACAGTGTATTCCCAACATTCGGTGCTTTTCGCACGTTGATACGTAGACTCGTGTTATTTTATATATAACGTAAATGTTACAACATTTCAAAATGTTGAATCGGAGAAGTGAATGTCAGGGTTGTTTGAACGAAATTGTGATTCAGTGGAAGTTAAAGTTACGTTATTTTTAACTAATTGTGGGCATTTGGTGAAATAGTTCAAACTTATTCTTGTGATACTAGATTTCAACTATCAGTTATATAGAAGATAACTCCAGGTCAAATTATGTTTTAACGGACTAGTAAAAAAATAAGGACCCCGTGTCACATAACAGTGTAGCACCAAAACAAGCCGATTAAAGTGTTAATAAAAAGCCGCACGCACACACACTACTACACGCCGATAGGCGGCCATTATGAGAATTGTCATCGTCTGTGACAGATCAGTTTGCGTCTCAATAAAATATTTTAAAAATGCCGTCGTGCGTTGTGAAAAAGTGTAAAAACGATACTATATAAGTATTTGTGGCCATATATGATTATTTAAGGGAGAAAAAATTGTGTAACTAGTATCCCCTGTAACCGCAAACACACTAGCATAACGGTTCTTCACTTGCTATTATCGCGGCGCGGAGTCCTTCTTTTTTTACTCGTCCGTGTTTAACGGGTAGTTTGAAAACTCAATTTTGTACGAATTGTCTTATCACTAAAGGACTCTCACTATTTTATTTTGGCTATAATGTTTTGTTTGATTTATGTCTGAAAATTGTTGGAATAATAATTCAAATGAAGCAATACACCGTCTCCACATAGGTATATTTTTATTATTGTAAAATGATATTGTGTAAATGATTTTGTGTTATTTTGCTCATTGCATGTGCGCTAGACTTAGAAACAGTATTCAGTGATGCAATAAAATATACATTATACAAAACAGTTTATTATTTATGACAAATTCTTATATACAAATACAAAATATTATGTACAAAAGAGCATGTAGATTCAATAATATTATATTATCACTACACGACAGACAGACCGACTGACGTTACATGACATGACATAACATAAAAAAAAATCGTAAAATATGCTCCCTGTTGTTATAGTGAAATTGTTTCACAGGAGAACTGTCAAACCGTGTGTCAATAAATTCTCTCATACTTCATAGACAATATGTCCATCCAAAACAAATATAGGAAATAAAAATAATTATGGGTCCCAAACCGAAATAAAAACTATCCTATCTCTCAAGTTGGACTAAACTGCTCTCCATGAATAATCCCCATTAAAATCCGTTCATTTATCATTAGTTTAGGAGTTCACTGGAAACAAACATCAGGACACTGGATTGAGTATTTATTTACATAATATGCATAAAAATACTAATAATCATGAAAAAAAGTTCTAATCTGTATTATAAATCAAATTTTGGTCATTGTTAGGGTCAAAGTGACCCGAAGTATTTTGTTTTGGCTATTATTTTGCAGGCGACGAAGGCGCATATTATCAGTCTATTTCTTAAACAAACCGCAATGTGAACTGTGACTACTGCCGTACTAGTTGAACTTGTCCAGTGGTGACAGTTGATAGATTGCGTACTGAGACTCCTGGAGTGGAATAATTTTCTTGACGTTTTGGTTTCCAAAAAGACAGAGCTTGTTACGAGTGTGTGTGTTTAGAAAATTACATCATCTTCTAAATACTTTAATATTTGCCAATCAAGTTATTTTCAGATTACCCTCACTCTTTAATTTTGACTTAAATAGTTTGTTTAATTCGGGTCTATTACAACTGCTTGATATACCATTGAAGTAATACACTACACATTTATTTATTAACTTTTATATCATTATGCATTATACAATCATTTATAATTGTGTTATTTTGCTCATTGTATGTGTGCTAGACTTAGAATGCGCGTACAACTTCCTTAAACTTAAAAGGCCGGCAACGGTCCTGTGATTCCTCTGGTGTTGCAAGGGACTGGGTGAACACTTAATACCAGGTAACCCGTATGTTAGTTGTCCTCCTTTTCCATAAAAAAATATAGGTATGATGCAATAAAATATACATTATACAAAATATTTTGCTTTATTTAAAACATTATAATATATATATAAGTAACATCTAAATTCAATAATTAGTTAATATATTTAAAAAAAATCTCATTTAAAAATAAATAAGTAATGAAATAACAGTTCAATATAATATTTCCACTCATTTCTGAGCATCTCTTTACACATGCTGCAAAAGTGTTTTGAAGGTGAATTTTACACATTATAGTATTTTACATATGAAAGCATCACATATATTTAAACAAAAAGCAAAGTGAGACATTATTAGTAATATAAAATCAATTGGTTCCAGTGTTCCAACCAAAACAAATTAGTACATTGACTTATTACAAGTTTTTTTTTTTTTTTTTTTATTTATTTATCATATTACATATACCGATATAAAACTAGGTCAAATTAGCATCTAAAAAAAACCACAAAGGTTAACAACTAATGCTAATAACACTTAATAATACGTATTATGTTATTCAAAAGAAATGTTTAAAAACGTTTGTGTGGTTAAGGTTACTCTAACATAAATGACTTTCTTAATGATACCACAGATTTTGAGTGGAGAGACCACTCTCAGGCTATTAAATAATAAGTTTAATAGTACAATATTACTTTGCAAACATATTGTTTTGATGAAATAAAAGCCCGCTGAGTTTGTTGAGTTGTTCTTCTCAGGTCTGAGGCATTCATTTTGGAATGGGTGGTAGTATTTGACGTTCAACAAGTGATGTGATATCCTATTATGAATAAAAATATTTGAATTTATTACTTCAACATTTGTGTACACACTAGTTTGTGTGTTCACATCTATATTTTCCCTGTGCTAAAGCTTGCATTGGAGTACTTGTCATTGACATATTGTGTGAAGATCAGTGCCATGGTCACTTGGAAGAGAAGGCTAAATTCAACTCTTAAAAACTTGGTTATCGGTAAGACGAAGATATAGTACCTCACTTTAAGTTACTGACTCAATACCAGTTTCTTTCATTTGACCTCATACAACAAAGAGTTGTTTGAATCATAGATGTGCAAGTCATTTCAGATAAGCTTAATTCTTTGTCACTTCATAGGGTTGTGGATTCTTTCTGCATCTTCTATATATCATGCAGAGTTCATAGAGTTTTTTGGGTTGATACCAGTAGCCGAATTCCACCATGGGACATGGTGAATGAAAAATTCGAGATTTGCGAGAAACTGCTTGACACAAGTTACTTCAGGGAATCAATTACTTACTGGCTACAGTTTTCCCAAATAGATATGAAATGAGACCTTCAAGGTTAGAGCATATTCCCAACTTAAAGGCTAGCAACACATCTTTTGACTCTCCTCATCGAGTCTATGGGTAGTTGTCCCACAACTTTCCATCATGTGAGCCTTACACATTTGCCCTCTTTTATTTAAAAACAACAACATGTCCAACCCTCACAGACTTTTTATTGTATCTATCTATCTTGCTCATATTATGTGGTGAACACCATCATGAACAGATATTGTAATTGGCTGTAGAGATAAAATACAATATTTTGTTACAGTGCAACAAAAGTTTATAATGAAAATTAAAAGACCATGTTGTTTTATAAATTTTTCAAATTAATTTTATACATGAAAACTTTTTATCAGCAATTAATTTAATTCTCTCAACTATTGTGTGAACCTCTGCCATAGCACCTACACCTGTATCTCCACAAGCCAGGGTCTTACTGATTGGTGGAATCTCTTCATAGCCCCATCCCTTCAGGACACCAATTTGTATTGAGGTCACAGGGTGCTCCCACATCCTAGTGTTCATTGCAGGACAGAATAGTACTGGTTTTTTCAGATCCCATGCTCGTAGTGTACTTGTAAGTATGTTATCACAAATTCCCTGAGGAAAATAAAGAGAATTCAAAACAGACATGACTTTGAACAATTACACAAAACAGATTCATGAACATTAGTCCATTTTATGAGTTTCATACCAACACTAACCCCAGTTGACATAAAGGTTCAATATCAACAGACAAGTTGTATTTAAATATTTTGGAATTGACAAGAGTTGTTTTCAAAGGCAAAAATTTAGAAAAAAGAATGAAGTTATGTTCACAAACCAGATTTTGGTCACACAAAATTTCATGAGGACAAATCCATTTTTCGAAGCACTATTAGCAAATCATTAAGTATTTAATACTGTATTATATAACAAAAATTATAAACTAATAGAGAATAAAAGAAAGCCATGAGTTGGCCTTGGATACAGCAATATTTTTAAAGTGAAACTTTTATTACATTGTCTCAAACTTTTTCGCCTGTGTGTTGCATGTCATGTCACGTGACAATCAGGTGGCGCTTATAGTTTGCAGCAGCTGACTGTGTAGTGTATAGACTATTACTCATTTGTGCCAGTGCTCCACACCATTTTGTTTGTTATTTTATGGGTTTTATGTAAATATTATTCCAAAAATTTTTAGTTAAATGTCTATAATGTGAAAAAAAGTTTCACTTTTACCGTGGTTTCATAAAACCACACAATCCTTTTTTCAATATTATCTATAAAAACAATAATTCACTTACAACAGAAATTTTTGCAAGAGTGTTGGCATCCAATGGTGCTATAACCATCAAGTCAGCTAGTTTCCCCAACTCAATATGCATTACTGAATCTCCTAATTTCCTCCAAGTACTCCATTCTACAGCATCTTCATAAGTATCACATTTTAGGCGATTAATATCAAAGAAATGCTTAGCATGTTCTGTGGTAATTATATGTAGCTGTAAAACATGGGTTAACTATTACTTCAACTTGATAAGTGTATTAATTTAAAATTTTACAAGTTATAAGCAAGAAGTAATAAAATTCCTAGTGATTCTTAGAGGTGGGTTATTTAGTTATATTTAGTTAAATCAGGTTTTTCCTAGGCATAAAAATCATAAGAGTATTAATTTTGTAATGATCTACTATATTTCTTATGCATAGTTCTGTATGAGCAAAGGGCCAAAAATTCGGTCTCATTAATGAGATTATAAGAGAAATTTAATTAATAGTTAATTTGAGTTTAGAAGTTAGAGATGAATTATTCGGTACCTACCGATTTGGATTTAGAATATTATGAAATTAGATTTTTACCTTAATCTGATAATTTTTATTTGACTTATTTAATTCTTCTATAGTCTCTTCCAATATAGGTATTTTTATGGCAGCGACACTACCGGTAACTCCAATAAGAACATTAAATATATTATTTTCCATTGTACTATTTACTTTTGTAGCTTGTTTTATCTATAAGTGACAACCGTGTCAACAAGGTGTTGATCCAATACAATACCACATGAATATCATTCTTATTCATGAAGTAATAAGATATAAGCATGTTATTTAATTATTCGCTATTAGATTAATAAATTAATAGCTATTAGCTATGTACAGTCTGTTTATCCTAACTTATCAGTAAACAATTAACAAACACGACCTCGAAAATGAAACTCACTAATTTTAGGACAATCACACATTTGTTTTTGTTTTCATAATTTATAACTATTTCCGGTACACACAGATGGTACATTTAGAATGAATTATCGAGAATGGAAACTGAACTTTTATTTTGTTTAGGGCTTGGCACCGACTTCAAACTTATCAATAGGTAGCACATACAATTAGTAATAGTATTTTAATAACATTGAAGGTATTGGGTTTGCACGACTATTTAAACAAGCCATTATGCACGGGGTTTTCTGTGACGTCAGAGCCTCTATCAAGAATCTATATTACACTATTAAACGTATGGCAGGTTTATTCTTTCGGTTATACTGCGAAAACTAGTGAACCGATCGGCATAATTCTTGCAGATGCTGCGTTTTTAGAGAACGTTTTAGTATTTCAAATGTTGGTGACATGGGCGCCGGCAGGGAGGTGCACTTGCACCCCTTGGGAAACTCGAGGAATTATTGAAATAAAAAGCCGTCTGTTGGAAATCATTTTTTTATTCACAAAAATTAGTAGACAGTAATGACACAATTCTCATTTAAAAAGCAACTGCAGCCGGCGGGGTTTTTGAACGAACTTATTAATGACGTTTTCTGTAAAGTTATTTTTATTGTCCTTGGTTATCTTGCCTCGGTGGACACTTAAGCATAATCCAGACAGTCGCTCGTCACCTGTTGTGGACCTATTCCAAGTTTTAACTCTTCTCAGTGTGCTAAAACGTGTTCTACTATGCATGTTGTGACGGGTAGACTAAGAACAAACATGTTCGCTTCTGCTACCGAAGGAAAGAAATCTTTTGCCTCGTGGATATATACCATCTGCTGTAAAATATGGGAGACTGGAATATGGCCTGACGACTGGTCAAAATCCATTTTCATTCCACTGCACAAAAAGGGTCCACCAAGAAATGCAACAACTACCGACTCGTATCCTTGATATCTCATGCAAGTAAGGTTTTGCTCCACATAATTAATACAAGGCTGTTGGCCTACCTCTCAAGGCAGATTGCACCCGAGCAAACCGGATTTATTAAGGGAAGAGGCACTCGCGAACAAATTCTTATACTGCCTCAGATTATTAAGAAGGCCAGAGAATTCAATACAACCCTTTACATCTGCTTTGTGGATTTTCGCAAAGCATTAGACAGTAATTACACAATTCTCATTGAAAAAGCAACTGCAGCCGGCGGGGTTTTTGACCTAACTTATTAATGACGTTTTCTGTAAAGTTATCTTTATTGTCCTTGGTTATCTTGCCTCGGTGGACACTTAACAAGCATAATCCAGACAGTCGCTCGTCACCTGTTGTGAACCTATTCCAAATTTTAACTCTTCTCAGTGTGCTAAAACGTGTTCTACTGTGCACGTTGTGACGGGTAGACTAAGAACAATCATGATCGCTTTTGCTACCGAACGAAAGAAATCTTTTGCCTCGTCGATATATACCATCTGCTGTAAAATATGGGAGACTGGAATATGGCCTGACGACTGGTCAAAATCCATTTTCATTCCACTGCACAAAAAGGGTCCACCAAGAAATGCAACAACTACCGACTCGTATCCTTGATATCTCATGCAAGTAAGGTTATGCTCCACATAATTAATACAAGGCTGTTGGCCTACCTCTCAAGGCAGATTGCACCCGAGCAAACCGGATTTATTAAGGGAAGAGGCACTCGCGAACAAATTCTTATACTGCCTCAGATTATTAAGAAGGCCAGAGAATTCAATACAACCCTTTACATCTGCTTTGTGGATTTTCGCAAAGCATTAGACAGTAATTACACAATTCTCATTGAAAAAGCAACTGCAGCCGGCGGGGTTTTTGACCTAACTTATTAATGACGTTTTCTGTAAAGTTATCTTTATTGTCCTTGGTTATCTTGCCTCGGTGGACACTTAACAAGCATAATCCAGACAGTCACTCGTCACCTGTTGTGAACCTATTCCAAATTTTAACTCTTCTCAGTGTGCTAAAACGTGTTCTACTGTGCACGTTGTGACGGGTAGACTAAGAACAATCATGATCGCTTCTGCTACCGAACGAAAGAAATCTTTTGCCTCGTCGATATATACCATCTGCTGTAAAATATGGGAGACTGGAATATGGCCTGACGACTGGTCAAAATCCATTTTCATTCCACTGCACAAAAAAGGGTCCACCAAGAAATGCAACAACTACCGACTACCTTGATATCTCATGCAAGTAAGGTGATGCTCCACATAATTAATACAAGGCTGTTGGCCTACCTCTCAAGGCAGATTGCACCCGATCAAGCCGGATTTATTAAGGGAAGAGGCACTCGCGAACAAATTCTTATACTGCGTCAGATTATTGAGTAGGCCAGAGAATTCAATACAACCCTTTACATCTGCTTTGTGGACTTTCGCAAAGCATTCGACACGGTCATATGGACACATCTCTGGAAGATACTTGCGGAAATGGGTGTACCACCCCATTTAATAGTTCTATTGAGGAGGTTGTATGAGCACGGTACTGCAGCGGTACGAGTGGATGATACCCTTTCAAGCGAATTCAAGACTGAGGCCGGTGTACGACAAGGATGCATCTTAGCGCCATTACTCTTTAACATCTATACAGAGTATATTATGCGCATTGTGTTGGAAGATTAGAACAAAGGAATATCTGTTGGGGGACGCGTGATAAATTTATTATTATTTTCTAAACCGTCTAGAAAGTACCAGTCTCCAATTCGGACTTGCTATTAACCGAGACAAGACGAAGATGATGATAGTAGACCGGGCCGAACAAATTGGAACCAATGTACACTATATAGCCAACTGTGAAGTGGTACAGAACTATATTTACCTTGCTTCTACTATATCAAGTACTGGAGGATGTGGCGGCGAGATCAGACGACGGTGCGCCATCACCCACCGGGTCTGCAGCGGAACGACTGGGAAAGATTTGGAGGGACAGAAGAGACAAGAAGACTAAAGTCAGATTGATGAAATGCCTTGTGTTTCCAATATTTCTCTATGGAGCTGAAACTTGGTCTGAGACTGCAGGACCGTCGTAAAATCGATGCATTAGAGATGTGGTGCTGGAGACGCCTGCTAAAGAAGCCGTGGACAGCATTTTGCACCAATGTATCCACCCTCAAAGAGCTTCTTATTAAAGACAGACTATCGTCAATTGTGCAACTAAGAATACTGAAGTTCTTTGGTCACGTCTCTAGAAATGAGAACTCGATGGAGAGACTGGTAGTTCAGGGCCAGGTGGAAGGCAAGAGAGCACGCGGTCAATCGCCAACCCGCTGGATAGACGCCATCACAAAGGCTACTGAGTCCACCATGGTCCAGTGTACTCGCAACGCCTCTAAACGTCAGAAATGGAAGCCAGGAGATCTACCCTCAGACAGGATATCGACCCACCGTGTTCGGTAGGGTGTTCCCGAGTACCTCGTACCAGTACCAGAGTACCAGCGCAACCTCGACCACTCTGACAAGAGTGTCTGACTAACTCTAAGACGCCTCGTCGATCAACTACACTGATAATATTTGCCGCTGGCTGTGGATATTTCCACATTTTAAACCAAGTTGTGTTTTCTGAAATAAAATTAGGTATAAGATCGCCATCCAAATTTTCAATGTCTTTTGCAGCTCTATGAAATTCTTCTTTACTGCCTTTGATTATTTTTGGGTGTAGTTGTAAGAGAGAAAATGATTTCTTAAGTGTTTCAGAGAATCTGTCTTTTAAAGAAGAAATGATCGAATCAAGGTAAGGGATGTATAAAGCTCTTCTGTAAAATTCTTCAACGTTTTCGGATGGGTGTTTGGATCGATGAGCCTGTTGTTTCGTAACTCGTTGGCATTAAATCTCAATATTAAGGTCTTCGCAACTTTGTTTAGCTTCTCCAAATATAGCAGTAAATTCCTGCGATGCGTTTTGTACGAAACCCTCTATTATTTTAATGAGTTTGCAAATGTGGTCATTCACTGAATTAATGACTAAATCCACTTGTTAAATCTGCTTGCAGACAGGCTTTGCCGAGTAATTAGCAATAATATGCAATGCCACAATAAAATTTGTAGTGGTCAAAGTAGTGCGCAGTTGATAAGCTCTAACCTTTGTCCTAGAATTAGTGGCTTGATCTTCTGGGAGGTTTTGTAATGCTTCTACAATTTTGGTGAAATTTTGAGCGAAAATTCGAATACTTTTGTACTTTGTAGACCATCTGGTTTCGCAAAAAAAGGGAATATTTGGAATTGGTTTCGCCGTAAAATGCTCTCTCTGAAAAAAGTTATAGTTTCCTTAATACTGAAGAAATACTGCTGGAATGCAGCAGTATTTCTTATTTCACTCAAATTATTTAAATCATTGACAACAAGATTTAATATACAAATGATTTGAGTTTTTTTAGTGTTAATTCCGCCAATATTTGTCTTTAAACAATTTGACACGTGTTTCGCCTCTACATGTCTCGTGCCAGATTTTGGCGAGACATCACGTCCTGAGGATGCCTCGTGTAGAGGCGAAACATGTGTCGAATTGTTTAAAGACAAATATTGGCGGAATTAACACTAAAGAAAACTCAAATCATTTGTATAATTATGGATTTCCGCAAAGTAACGCCTACATCAATAAATTTTCAACAAGATTTAATATGTGACTAGCACAGTGAAAACACTTTGCTTTGGGATATTTATCATTAATTTATTTCTGAACTCGGTCCAGTCCAGTCCAACATGTCCAGCCATCGTGGAGCAACCATCATACCCATGCCCAACCATTTTGTTGAGATCTAAACCACGTGATGTCAAAAAAGATATTATAACTTCAGAAATCGGTGCAACATCTAATTTTTAGAGTGGTCTGTACCTCAAAAATTCATCAAGTATTACGTAACTGTGTTTCGTTTGGTGAAACTTGACGTATCTTATGCCCGATTATTGAAAGCCGTTCAGTCTCGCTTATATCCGCCGTCTCGTTAGCCAAGATTGAAAAGTATGCCGCTTCTTTTGCTTCATCAGAAATGGTTTCACGAAGAAAATCAGCACAGGTTTCAATAATTTCGTTTTGTACTTGATCGGATACATAGAGGGTACTTTTCAAACCAGTTGCCTTGACAGTGGTCTTTTAAAACCGTAGCTCCTGCCTCAACTCGGAAATATCTTTGCAAACTGACCCATCTTCTGTTTTTCCTCGAAGGGGTAAATCATGCGTAGCACAAAATAACACAGAAGATATAATGGGTTGAAGTTTTTCAGTTTTCTGAAATTTCCCTGTTATATTCAGTATCAATCTGTTCATAAACGTCTTTTTTTTTCTTTGCATGATGTCCAGGGAATTTTTAGATTGTATAACCGATTCACGATGCCACTGGCTTGCATGAGATTTCGCACACTCATGAAATTTTTGATATTTTTTGCATGGCCGAACGATAAATGGGGGCGATTTTGGGTACTGCCTCGATGAATTTGTGCGGGAAATAATACACATGTACGGCAAAGTGGTCCTTTAGCCTGAGCCGAATTGGCTAACCAAGGGTATGCTGTGAGCCATCCTTGCTGAAATGCACGTTTTTGTGTTACGTTTTTATGTCTTGCTTGAAATCATAATCTTGCGGAGGTTTCCACGCTGTTTCGAGCACTTTAAACCGTATTTCATCACTAATAGGTACGTTAGAATCCAGATATAAACCCACATCATAAATATTAACTGAAGTTTGTTGTGTTGTTAATTCAGTTTTACTAGTACTTTGCTGTGCCGAAGTACTTGGACAATCTTTAGCATTAAACTATTCATTTTCAATCTTTTTTCTCTTGCACAAAACTCGCATTATGTCACTCATATTTTATTCTTTATATATTGCTTGCACTGATTAATTAATTACGATTTATTAATTAAATAATTAATAATTATTAATAATTTTTTCAAACGGACGCATTCACTGAAGATAAAAGATAACTATTAGTCACTCGCTATTTGCTTACTCGGGACGAACTGTTCGAACTTCAATCGAAAACTGACTGACTCTGAACTCGACCTTGCCCCCTTTATATATCACAATGTAAGGAAGGTTTCAGATTCCCAAACGTTCTCGAACGTAGCTCTGTCCCTGTCATCTATAATCAATGTCTCTTTCACATTTATGAACTATGATTGCCTTTGACAAGATTCGGTCTCTTTCGCACTGTTAAGAAACTGTATTGCGCTTTCTCTGTTAAGTTCATCCCATTTATGCTGGTACTATCTAGTGTTGAGTAGCGGTACTTTAAAGGGTGCGTTCAGAGAAGTAATGGAAATCGATTAATGTCCACCAACTTAGAATTTTAAATCAACTTCGATCGTCGCCAACAAATAGGTAGGTGAGCCGTGACGACATGTAAAATAAATTCATAATGAATAGTCATAATAGTAGTTCATAATGAAATTTGTAAATGTCTCGAAGATAAAATAAAACGGGCTACAGATGTTTGTTTCCGAATAAAATTTAAATTTTTTAGTAACAATTAATTATTTTTCATATACGGCGAAGATTGTAAAAAAAACTTAAATCTGCACCACCTGGAAATTATTTCTGACGGCGCCCATGGTTGGTGATAACCTGGAACTTATATTTTTTTGAGTTTGAATTACACAGGTCACAGAACATAGACCAAGTATAGTAACTAGACATCGGTTTGGCGTGGCCAACATGAGACAGATAATATCCTATACAAATAGGTACATAATACAACACAAGACAAGTTTTTACACTATGACTTTTACATCGTAAAACAAAACATCGCACCATATTTCCTTCGATTCTATTTAAAATTGTCACTGGTGTTGAATAAATAGTGGATATTTCACACGTTTCACAACAATTATACTTTATTTTTATAGACGCAAAGAAAAGTTTGCTTAGCACACCGGATTTTTTTTCCAAACAATTTAAATTAATTTATAAGACAAAAGGGAATACCTCTTGCAATGAACCATGTTATAGTATAGTATCAAACAAATCAAAATTTATTTGTTGTAATAATGTTGTTAATCTGGTACACCAAAATATTCAGGGTATGTTAAATAAGGAACTTGAAATTGAAATATACATGAATTGCAGTAACATACATATACTCTGTATTACTGAACACTGGCTTAAATCACATCACATCATGTTTAACTTCACTAATCACCGAGTTGGTAGTTCATTTAGCCGAGTTAATTCAATACATGGTGGCTCATTAATATTAATTAATAAAAATATTAAATTCAAGGAACGAAAGGACATTGTGAGCCTCTCTGTGGAACTAGTGGCTGAGATAGCTTGTATACAATTAGATCAGTTCATTATTATAAGTGTGTATAGACCTCCATCAGCACCATATGAGGATTTTGAAAATGTGATGGATGCAGTCTTGTCTAGAGTTTGTAAGGGCAACAAAAGGATTCTGATTTGTGGAGATTTTAATATTAATCTATTAGAACATTCCTCCATGTGTACTAAGTTTAAAAGTCTGTTCATGTCATATAATCTCAGTAACTTGTTTATAGAGCCAACTAGAATAACACTGACCACAGCCACTTGTCTAGATAACATTTTTACAAATATAAAGCCTAACAGCAAAAGTATAATAAATCAACTAGAATCAGATCACTGTGGACAACTTATTAGTTTTGATTGGCCGACAAAGAAAACTATAACTAAAGACATCACTGTTGTACCAATTACACAGGGCCGTCTGAATTTATTTAAATCTTACCTATTTAATAAATTGCAAGTAATGCCTTTAGAGGAAAATAACCCCAATGTTCTATATAATAATTTTTTTAATTTATTTAATACTGAATTTAAAAAAATATTTACATCGAAGACCATTACAATTAATACTAATACCAAATTTAGTGAATGGGCTACAACTGGAATTCATAAGAGTAGAATGAGGCTCTACAGCCTCTATGATGAAAAAACTTTCAACCATAATCCACTCTTTCTGGAATATGTAAAAAAATATTCAAAAACATTTAAACATGTTTGTCAAGCAGCAAAATCTTTATACTTAAGAAATAAAATAAGACATTCTAACGATAAAATCAAAACTACTTGGAAAATTATTAATAATGAAACTGGTAAAACAAAAGATCAAAACTCTGAGTTTAATCTAAATATTAATAATGTAATTGTAAAATCAAACTTAGATGTTGCTAGAGCTTTTGAAAATTTCTTTACCAATGTTCCCATATCTACCACTAAACATTTAAACTTATGTCCAACCAGGGCAATATCATTACTTTCTGCAAATGTTACTAAATGTTCAAATAATTTCCAATTTAAGTATGTTAATATCTCGGATATCATACAGTCATTTAAAGAGATTAATGTTAAAAAGACAGCTGACCTCTGGGGTATATCTGTTAAAGTAATAGGCTCTCTGATTGATATAATAGCGCCTGATCTAGCCCTAATATTTAACAAATGTATAGACTGTGGCACATTTCCAGACCTCATGAAGCATAGCAAAATAATACCTTTATTCAAGTCGGGTTGCTCATCAGATCCCTCTAATTATAGGCCTATCTCAATTTTGCCTACCCTGAGTAAAATATTTGAAAAACTAATACTGTGTCAACTACGCGCTCATTTTAACATAAATAAAATTATACATGATAAACAATTTGGATTCACTCGGGGACGTTCAACTATTGACGCAGGTGTTGCATTAATGGAACATATTTTTAGTGCTTGGGAGGATTCACAAGATTCTTTAGGAATCTTTTGCGACCTTTCCAAAGCGTTTGATTGCGTCCAACATGAAATTCTAATCAGGAAATTGCAACACTATGGTATAAGAGGAAGTGCATTAAATTTATTAATCTCATATTTGAATAACAGGATACAGTATGTTGAAGTTAATAGTGTAAGGTCTTCAGGCTCCGTGTTAGGAATGGGTGTCCCGCAGGGTTCAATTCTCGGACCATTTCTGTTTTTAGTTTATATCAATGACCTACCCTATCTTATAAAGAACACACATGATATAGTATTGTTTGCGGATGATACATCACTATTATTTAAAGTTAATCGACATGCAACTACTATTGAACATGTAAATAATGCTATTTCTAAGGTAGAACAATGGTTCAAAGTAAACAATCTTCTTTTGAATGGTATGAAAACGAAATGCTTAAAATTCATATTACCAAATGTAAAAAGGTTAACACACATATTAAATTAAATGGAGAAATGTTGGATCTTGTAAATAAGACAGTGTTCTTGGGTATAACTCTAGATGAGAAGCTTCAGTGGGGTGACCATATATCAGCCTTAGCAAACAGATTAAGCTCTGCAGCATATGCGGTTAAGAAGATAAGAGAACTGACTGACATAGATACGGCCAGAATAATATATTTTAGTTACTTCCACAGCATTATGAGCTATGGTATCCTTTTATGGGGTAATGCTGCTGAGATCGATACGATATTTGTGCTGCAGAAGAGAGCCGTTAGAGCCATTTATAACATGGGATCTAGAATTTCGTTAAAGAATAAGTTTAAAGAAATAGGTATTATGACAGTGGCCTCACAATACATTTACGAGAATTTGATGTTTGTACAAAAGAATAAAAATAAGTTCACAAAACTAAGTGACTTACATAGTATTAATACTAGAAATAGGGGTAGACTTGTCATGCCTGCCACAAGACTCCATAAAGTCAGTAATTTCTTTAGGTGTCAGTGTGATCGCTTCTATAATAAACTCCCCGAACATATAGCAAATATGTCTATAAATAAATTCAAAGCCTACACAAAAAGTAAATTAAGCAGCAAAGGCTATTACAATATCCAAGATTATTTAAATGATAAAGCAGCCTGGAATTGAATTGATCTACTTAAAATGTGATTTTAATTGTTTGATGTTATTTATATTACTTATTTGATTTGTTTGATTTTAATTTTATCTGTTTGATATTATTTATTTATTATTATGAAATTTAGTGTATGACTGAACTTAAGCCATTGTAAATCAATGTTATGAGTTCAATAAACGTTTTGATTTTGATTTTTGATTTTGGATGTGCTGACCTTGAAAAAACCGGCACGCATAGTAAAACAAAAAATCTAAACACTATCTCATTTCTTTACATAAGATTCGCTTAAGTTTTTTTTTGCCCGTGTGAGTGAGACGGAATTAATCAATTAATCTAGTTACTATACTTGATCTATGCACAGAACACTATTACTCTAACGAAATTGATTGTTGAAATACCTATAAATTCGCAATTCAGCCAATGTCATTTCATTACATATTGTGATAATGCATACAATGATTGGGAACGGGGTATTGCCAGGCTAGCACTTGTCTTGAGTAAACAAATTTGTAATAATTCGGGTGAAATAACTAAGTATATTAATTTATTATTTTGTGATTTATAAAATAATTATTTATAAGGGCGCCGTAGTGAGTGAAATTACCAGGCAAATTAGACTTAACATCTTACAGCGGAACGTCCTGCTCGTCTCGTCCCTTATTGTCATAAAATAAATTGACCAAAAGCAAAAACATGTTTAAAAGTATTTTCTGGTGCCTATGTGCAACAATACTTCGAAGAGTGCTCTAGATAAATTATTTTTCCTAGTTCCAAGAGACTCAACTATCCGAGCAAGATGGTGTAAACAGTAGCCATTTGACCGCGTGCAACGCAGAGCTGCTGGAATTGTCAGAGACCCAGTGCTGTGTGAATGGCTATATAACATGGCGATGCGTGGGGACGTCGCGATAATCCGGCTAAGTTTAAAAGTGAACAGTTACTGAAAACATAGTGGATTTCGGCTAACTCCGTCTTTACAAGAATATATCCGTCACCTTTCAATCTAAGAATCACTGCATGTTTCATATCATAATTAATCCCTTCTACTTGACACTTGTGAGCAATAATGTCAAACTTTTGAATTATGTCAATAATTGTCAATGTATTAAAAGCATGTCTACTCTAGAGTCTAGCTGAACACTAAAAGTACTCTGTGGTTTTAGTCTATACAGTATACGTTTAATGGAACTGGGGTGTTGTTGTATTTAGTGTGTTATTCTTAATATTTACAATTTACATACGAGTATAATTATGAGTTTCGTTATCAGTTTAACTCGGATCGTGGTGGCGTTGAGTTGCAGCTGCATTGAAGTACCGTGTATTAAAATTCTGAATTAGCTAAAACGATTTATTGTGTAAAAAAATGGATGGGAATCTTAAATATTATGAGGGATGTGGTCAGGAGGGTCCCATTCGATGTATTTTTTTGTGTGAATTTCACCCAACAGCTGGCCCTAGAATTACCTGCCAAGTTCCTGAAAATTATATATCTAAAGACATTTTTGACACTGTTAGTCATTATATTATACCAAAAGTTCAGTTGCAAAGATGTACTCTAACAGTGTAAGTTTCAAAACTTTACTTTTTTATCAACTATACAATATTTTTATTTTAATCATTTGTTTTTTATAGAAAATAGATTGGTTTAACAATTAATAACAGTACTAATAGTAGCAATTAATTAATAACAACACCAAATTAATTCTCTGATATTTAAATCTAATTACTTATTATTTCGTTGTAACATTTTATTTTTCAGTACTTTATTGGGTTCCAAAATCCTTGGATTTCCAGTAAGAATTGACAATAAGAAATATGCTAGAAATGCATATTACTTTAACCTGTGTTTTGTATGTGATGCCTGGGCAAGAACTGTTCATTTGGAACCATTGGTTAAGAAGCTCACAGAGTATCTTGTAAGTATTGAACTAAATTTGAATGTTTTTTTTTTAATAAAGTAGGCATAAGCACTGAGACTGCTAAAAGTAAGTTTCTTAAACTGGTTATGAATCATTGCAATCTAAACCTTTAACTCTTTTTATCTGAGTTTGTTTCAAATTTAATAAATCCCCTTTTATCACAAAAACCTATATTATTATATAACACATTTTCTTAGATGGATTTATAATATCTGGTGTCATAATATTAGTTTCCTAGGCTATCTAGACTAGCTTTTTTAATTTAAGTGAAATAATTTAATCTAATAAAATTATTTGCTACAGTAACAATCTATTGTTCATAGTTATCAATGGAGCTTGAGACAGAGTGGTTATCAAAGCAGTCTCTCTCAGGAGATGCCAAGGCACTGAGTGGTCTGATGAGACAGGTCATGCAAGACATCAATAGCAGACGGATGTGTACA
The DNA here is from genome assembly GCF_905404315.1 of Leptidea sinapis. Lineage (NCBI taxonomy): Eukaryota > Metazoa > Arthropoda > Insecta > Lepidoptera > Pieridae > Leptidea > Leptidea sinapis. The sequence continues at coordinate 11,339,653 of NC_066267.1, read as the reverse complement.
CTGACTGGTGAGACAATTTTTTTTATGGGACACAACCCACCACTTCACATCAGTTTTAATCCTGATGTGGGCTATTCTAGTAATATTTTGGTAGTCTTCCCATTGGGATTTTATTATGTCGTAAGTTTTAGAACTGTTTTTAAGTAACTTAGGTTACTAAAAAACAAAAACTAGTGCATGAAATATAATACTTTTGTACCAAATGTGTGATTGTTTCATATAATACTAGTTGACCCAGCAAACATTGTATTGCCGATATTAAAATCGCGATACGAAAGTAACTGTTGATCGTAGATGGGTGAAAATTTGAAATTGTATGCATCTTTTAATGCTGACTCATAATCAAAGAAATTTAAAAAATAATGTCAAAAAAATTTAAATTAAAAATTCGTGTGGACCACCCTTAACATTTAGGGGGATGAAAAATAGATGTTGTCCGATTCTCAGACCTACCCAATATGCACTCAAAATTTCATGAGAATTGGTCAAGTCGTTTCGGAGTAGTTCAATGTTTAACACCATGACATGAGAATTTTATATATTAGATTAAAATGTCACAGTCTTCAATCCTGCAATCTTGATATGAGTCCATAAGTAGGTATTTAGATACCATAGGTATACTGAAACAATGGTTTGATTTCCAAGTTTCAAGCAATGTGTTCACACACTGCTATTTTCAAAGACCCATGTCATCTTATACAGTAATAGTTTCTCTAGCGTTATTATTAGGGTTAGACATTTTCTTACTATTCTTTATAATATTAACACCAAGATGACACTGGTGCCTCACTTTGGCTGTAGTAAGCTCATAATTCTGTAAAGCACACAGCACACTTGTACTAAGGCCTATGTCGGCCTAATAAACAACACTACTATTCTATTTTTAAAATAATAAGTCACAATGTCACTATATTTGTTTTAACATTGTTTCATTAAAGATAATTGTACTGGAAAAACGAATGACTATAAACATTTATTACTTACATTCAAAAGTTCAATCAGAAACTGCCTTAAATTTTTTTTTCGTATCTATTCTCTATCGAACAAATTTAATACAAACCCAAGATTTTAGTGTGATCATTATAATTTCTGCAATGTCAATAAACGAAACACCGTCTTATTATAGGCATTATGCTACGGTAAATAAAAACTCGTAGAACTAAGTCTTAATTCGTATCCATTTAGCCTTCATTAAATCTGAATTCAGAAAAACAACATCAAAATATCATAATATCAAAAACCATCGCCTACGAAAACAATAAACATCATTGTTTTTATCATACGAAAATATGCTCTATTGCATGAATCATAAGCGCGAAACTAATGTTAATTTGAATAAACACTTATTTGGCGAGTTGTGCGGTAATTAAGTGACGGAATTGATAAGGCAGTGAATGTTTACGATCTTGAGTTCATTTTATATATTTAAACACCGAAAAGAAGCGATAGCCTCGCTCGTCTGTTAGTCGGTATGAAAGAGAAAGTAAAGATGTTTCTATCTTTCCTTTCTTGGCAGTCGGAAAGTAACTTAAGTTATGACCTATTGAAGTATTATTTATTGTTGCAGTAAAACATTTTGTAAAATTTTAGGATTTATTGTATGAGACTCGCTCGATCCTGTAGAGTATAGACGAATAGTTTTACAGGACTTTGTATTATTTTAAGAAGAAACTGTTTGTTTATAATAAAAAAATATAGAAAATTTAAAAAACTTTATTGATTTGACATTTGAGGTTATAAAAGTAAATATTAATATTAAGTCCTTAAATATTAGTAGGGAAAAATACTAGAATTTCCCACCATCGCCAAAGGTTCAAACGTAACTCTAATAATTTCAGGGACCTACTCAAACACACAGAGACACACATATAAAACCTTTATTTGTCTAAAACTGCTTCGCTCTCGGCTTATCGGACTTGGTACCGACTAGTTTCGGACCATTGCCAACCGTTGAATAAAAAAGATTGAAATTGAACCTTTACCAATGCGTAAAGCCGTTTTTGACACATTACGGCCTTACAAATAAACTTGTTATAAAGTCATATAACTGATGATAAACAAAGAAAATGCAAAATGTTTACAATATCGTTGACAACACTGTCAATACAATGATAATTTTGAAGTTTTCCGGATGACAAGATGCCTTGCAAATAAAACGTCCGAACAAACCATTCGTATGCAAAATGTCTATTTGTAAACATTTTACATATTCTTGGTTCATGCTTAGCTCTAATTTTATGCCAATTTTATTTGTAAGGCCGATAAAGTTTATAATGTCCCACGAAAGTTTTAATAATTCATATAATACCTCATCAAAATTCAATTCGCCATGTAGTTAAGTATCAAACACGCAACAGAAATTGTAATAATGGTGTATTTTTTTTTTCAATTAAGTTATTGATAATACGGTTTATGACGTATTAAAAACAAACCAATTTTCGGTGGAAGTTTGCATGGTAAAGTACGTCATATATTTTGTTTATTTTTTTACATTCTCTTATTTTAGAAGTTGCGGGGGGGGGGGGGGGGGGGGTGCACATTATCACAAATTTTTGATTTTCAGTTCTAAGTATGGGGAACCCCCAATTTTTTTTTATATTTTTCTGTTTTTGTATGAAAATCTTAATGCGGTTCACATAATACATTTACTTACCAACAGTACAGTTGGCTGTGACATACGGACGAAGAGACAGAACGACATACATGACGAATCTATATTGACGAATATATAGTTCCGTTTTTTTGCAATTTGGCTACGGAACTCTAAAACGGCTGCAACCAGGCGTTTGGTAATTTTCTGCGAGTACCTTAGTAACACATACTTCGTCTTTCAGGTTACATTTCAGTTTGTGATCTGACAAGTCTTAGAATCTAAACTAAAATCGCCTTTTTTACTGAATAGTGGCCTAATCACAGGCGAAGGTCAAGTATAAGTCATAATATACTAAGCAAAAGTATTGTATTTTCTCAGCATACAAAGCGTATTATTTTCTGTGATGAACAAAATACATAGTATCGGTCTGCAGAAAGCAGAGTTAGTATTCTGTATCTTAATAGTAAATAAGGGTTCCATAAAAATAAAAATGTTTTTTTTTATGAAAATAAGGTACGAGACAAGCTGGACGTTCAGCTGATGGTAATTGATCCGCCCAACCCCTTACAATGCAGTTCCGCTCAGGATTCTTGAAAAACCCAAAAATTCTGAGCGGCACTACAATTGCGCTCGTCACCTTTAGACATAAGATGTTAAGTCTCATTTGCCCAGTAATTTCACTAGCTACGGTGCCCTTCAGACCGAAACACAGTAATGTTTACACATTACTGCTTCACGGCAGAAATAGGCGTCGTTGTGGTACCCATAATCTAGACGGCTTCCTGTGCAAAGGAGCCTCCCATGGGTGAAAATAAAAGCATGAATAAAAGCTCAAAGCAGTTAAAAATATTTATTTTGGATAAGATTTTAAAATATATTTTTTTAATTAATTCCCTGTCTACTGTTTTTTTGGTATTGAATCCAAAACTATATTCGGTCTGTAAAAAAAATGGCAGCCCTAGATGCATTCCGCCCTCGCCTAACCCGGCCTCTGTCGAACAAAATCACGGGAAACACTTAGCAACACATGTAATCAATTTTGGCTGGTGAGTTGAGTGTTTAGGTACACAGTGATAGCTGATATCGCTTCATTATGAATATGTATGCGGTTAAAATAATATGTAAGCCGATAAGGGTATCGGAGATTTGTTTAACAAAAATTCACAGTCATAACCGTTTATCTCTAAATTCATACGACTAGCACTTCTAAAGGAAATAAATATTACTTATATTGTATGTTATAATACGTCGGATGGTAGTTGGTAGTAGAAAAAGAAATTAAATTTCACCTCGCAATATTTAACTTAAACCTAAACGTTCGGTTCAGTTCTTGTTCGGTTTTACTGTGTAATTAATCCCAGAAGTGAGGGTTATCACTTTAAAAACATAACACATTGTTTAGATTTGTAAGAGCGACGTCTCAAGTCAATTTCCTAATATGCAAATATTGGGGTTGAGCTGTAAAGAAGATCCTGTAGATGAAGCCACAACCTGAGAGTTGAACAAAGCATACAAGGTTTTATAAACGATGCGTCACTCGAACGGTTTGCTAAGTCGCACGGAACGCGAGAGATGGCGGGTTCGAGTTGTCTAAACGTTCGATTAATATTTCTCAAAATAACATAATTTTTGTTTCCAAAAATGCAGATTAGAAAATTACAACTGGTGGTCGTTAATTCTGTTTTTAGTAATCAAATATTAATTAATAATTATTTCATTTAAATATGATTCGTACGCCCTGGTCACTCGCTTCGCACTATATATATCAACGGCGTGTCTTTGTCCGGTACTCATTATCATCACGAGATTGAAAAAAAATATATTATGATTTAATAGAAATGCTAACCCCGACTGCTCTGCCTACTACGAAGCGAACATTCAATATTCTTTTGCCTATTTATCGCTAAGTTGTCTTCTTATAAATATTTTACCAAATTTGCTGATATTCAATATCCCAAATCAATTGACCAACTACTTTCCTAGATTTGCGGTAATAATAGTGGTGAAGCGAATTTATATATAAGTTTTAAGTTGCAAAAAAAATATGTCTTAAATTGTTCAAAATAAAGCATTTATCGCGCAAAGTAATAAAATAAAGCTATAAAATATCTGACTTCACATGTGTTCAAAAAGAAATATATACAATAATTAATATTAATTACTTCCTCGTTCCTCGCAAGCGTGAATAACACTTGAATATCTGCACGACTGAGCCTTGCTCGGATTTATTAAGAATGTACAAAACTTGAACAAAAAAAAAAACTAATACGACATCTGGACTAGAACCGGAGTCTTCTGCTTTCCGGATCACCCAATGTCCCATATGAGCTATCATAGTCTTGTGTATAGTGGAAAAGAAATTTAGCTGTTTCTCATTAAAACACGGATAAAACTACATTTTTTAAAATTGAAACCTAGCTACATCGAATTCTCGCCTACGAAACCTGATTCAGAATATACAAGAATTAACACTTGATATGATAAATATAGATTAAAACCTATGCCAACTTAAACGATATACACCTTAAGTTATGTTACAAATAAAATTACATTTATATTTTCATGACGTTATGAAACTAATTTATATTTTTTTATTGAAGTCTGGCTATGGCTATAAATGGCTTTAATGTAGTCTTTTAATCTGTCTGGCCACGAATCTATGGGCTATTACGCATTATTTAAGCATCTATTAACACGGTGAATGTAGTTACTCTGTGTTCTAGATATTTCTCAATCGACTAGATCTGGGCATGACTTTTAGAGCAGGTCATGTCTTCTACAACTATCCATAATATGTAGTCCAAGGTATTCAGATCCGGGATAGACGAGCCTCAGTCTTTAGCTATATGACTCCCAGTCAAGGTTCAGTATTTCATGCTTTGTGACCAGATGCGGTCTTGTTGGAAAGTCTAAGATAAACATATTTTAAAAGCGTATTCCTAACTGAGAGTATAATACACACATTATATTGCTAGTAATTTACAATTTTAAAGTAATATATTGTTATTTTTAATGCTTCTTTAGTTACTAGTAGAGATTTAGGTATAATATTTTAATAATTGTGATCCTTATCTTTAGGGGTAAGGTCCTGGTGATCTGTAATACAGGGTCAACCTACTTCAGGCACCAGCTCCTCACAATTATTATTCGTTATTGTATTGCTGAGAGGGAAACATTTGTTTTAGATCGTGATCACAACACGATCTGAGGCGTTTTCTTGACACACATTGGCTCTACACTCCTTTTTCACAAAATTGAAGCTTTGCGACTCTTTAATAAGACATCTGCTACTAAACCATGTCCGACGCAAGATGACACACGTTGCACTTTTTGACGGAAGGCATTTTGATTGAGCAATCTTTTAACCGTAGGGAATGGTTTAGATTTTAGGGCATGCCCTTCAGTATATCGACGATTAGTAGCATCGTTGATTATACGCGAAAGAGTTCTTGCGAGAATCTTTATTTCTGCCATAAATGTTTTCGTTTCCTTGTATGTATTCTAGGAAATAAGACAAAAAGGGATTTTTTTATAACAAATTTTAATACCAGCAACAATTTACACTTAATAATTCACAATCAATGTATGTATGTAATAATTAAACTAAAAATCTAAATAGCAAAATAATTCAATACCAAAAACTACTTTTTTAATCCCTACTTCTGAGGTTTGTGCCCTGTTTGGCCATTATTTCAAATATAAAGGAGCGACTCAAATACACATACACTCAAATTCATTAAAATCGAAATTTCAAAATGAATGTTTAAAATTTCTATCTACCGTCATAACGCCTGTCGCTAGCGTAAGACCCATCTCCTCTGGTCAAGAGTTAAAGTAGATGATTGTTGCAGTGGGCACTACAACCACACACCTGACAGTGGTTCGAGTGAACACGGATCCGGCGCCGGTGAAGGACCATCAGGTGCCCGTGTTCTTGTACAGCCGCCAGTCTTTTGTGGCGGACCAGTGGGACCTCACCACCAACCAGGTCAGTGCCATTCACTTCTGACAAGGACTTAGTAGTAGGCGGTAATGTAGTCATTACGAGGACAATGGAGCTGGTGCGTCATCTGATGGAGACCTATCAGCGCCGACTAGGCTCTTTTAGATCACTATAGAATTACAACAGATGCGCTCTGTCGAACATTCCCATGTCATGTTGATCTAGAAAATTCCGCAGAAGAAAGAATGTTACCTTATTTGGTTATGCTCGGAGTACACACATTGGATATACTTCTGATTAATAATTCACCTCTGGATAAATATTTAGAAGTAGCTCGATTTTGAAGTTTATTTATTTATTAAAGCACACCACATCATATAAGTACAATACAATTTTCTTAATCTTATGTTACATTAGTAGTTGTATAGTATAAGACAATTATGGTGAACATAAAAATTACAAAAAATAAAATAAAATTCTGAAAAATAGAACTAATACTATCGCTAAAATAAAACAAAATAAGAAATGAAAGTAAAAATTATAAATTTAACTTATTAATTGAAATAATGGAGATGAAATAAAAAATTAAAATCTACTTATTTAACAAATGCAGATTGAGTACCAGCTAAGTGTTTAACAACACTTTCTTTAAACCTGACTAGCCCATTACGGAATATATCAAGTTCTGAATTAGTATCGTTTAAATTATTGTACTCGCGAAGAATTCGAGCGAGGGGTGCCTGAACTCCCTGGTTGGTTTTTACAGAAGGTTCACTACCATTTACAAACCAAGGGCTCAGGCCGTTTGAAGACATAATATAAATTCTACATCCGCGAAAAAGAGTTAGCGTTTATTATTAGGTATTTTGATAAGTTTTCGTGAATCATTTTTGATACTACTAATTGAATTTCTTTTTTAATTGTCTCCTCCATTAAAACAAATGTAGTTAAAATTACCTTTTAATTTACTCGGCTGACATAAATCTAGTTATCTCACACGATTTGTCGAAAGCAAGTAATTTTCCATGATTATTCGTAGATATTAAACATCCAGCTGTTTATTCAGCTGTTATAATAATTTATTTTCGTTGCATTATTGTTATCATTGTTTATATTTTAAATACCGTGTTGCAAATACGATTTCTGAGAATCTTGAATGTTGCCACAAGAACAATAAAATGAATGCTAGTTTGTATTGTGTTTTCTTGAATTACTTACTTAGTACTTTGTAAAGGATATAAACGTCTTCAGATATAAATAATCTGAATTTTCACAACTTAAAACATAATTTTTTTTTGACTTAACTACTCGTGTAAAGCGTTGTGTATTTTTGTTGCATCATTTTACGATTTGTAAAAAGATGAAGCTGAAAATGTTGATTTAAAATAGTGGCCTTGCCTCTTCTTCTCAATAAAGCTCAACAGTTTCCGAAGTGGCGGTAAATATAAAATGAAAGGAAAACTTTTGACATTCATAAGTGTCATAAGATAAGATTTTCATGAAAAAATTACTAGAAACGAGCGTGGGGTCAGATTGATAAAAATTTAAACTGTCTTGCCTCCCGAGTCTTATTAGAATCATCGCCCCTTCGTATCTAGAGATATTTAGTTTCATTCCAATAGGTATTTTCGAACAAGAGTTAATTAATGTTGTTCTTTTACCCTGGCGGTTCAGAGCGACTTAAGAGGCGTCTAAGAGTATTTTGATGACAGCAGCCACTCTACCGTTTTACGACGATAGCACAGACTCGAGACACACCAGACTTTACAGGCCCTGCACCACTTACACAGAAAGTCAACTTGAAGTAGAAGCGATAGGTTAGTTTCGAAAACCGGCGATTCTCTCCATTCCTCCACCACAGTTAGACAGCGGTCCTTAAAGAGTCCTTAACGAGTCCTTAGTCTTACTTAGTCCTTAACTCGAGGAGGATACCGGCTCTGCCAGATTCGGAAAATCCTCCGGCAACCTGTCGGACTCACACACTCTGAAGAGAGTATGTACCGCTTTGTCGCTGTGGAAAAACGAATCCCTACTAATATTATTTATTTATTTTTAACAAGTACGGCCTATCAATTACACTTATTAACACAGAATATAATAATGTTTACAAATAAAATTAAAAATAACATAAAATTCAATTAACAATAAAATAAAATTTAAACAATGTCAAAAGTAATAAGAAAATTTTAAATATACAGAGATGTTGATACAATACACGAATCAAAGTCGTCTCAACCGTTGTAAATCGTTGTCTTAAAAAAATAACATAATGGATTAGTCAAATAGAACAATTCTTAATAATAATAAAATGATAATAACAATAATAATTCCTATTTGTAACATCAACATGTAATCAAAGTGTCTCACTGAACCTCAGGCAAACATTCAAGACTTCCTTCCATGCATCCGCAAATAAGTCAAAGTCAGGAAAGGGTTCCAGCAGCGCAGTGAGGGTGCGCGGAATGGGGGAGCTGGCCCGTGCAACTGTCCGACAGAAAGGGACAGCAAGGAGACTCAGACAACTATTGCCGGGAGCGGCAATAGTTGCCTGGGGTATAAAGCCTGGCCAGCTCATCATGTAGATGCGGAGCATCAATCAGACCTCGGATTATTTTGCATACCATGACTAATTGATCATTCGCTCTCCTGGTCTTAAGCGAGTTGTAACTAAGGCAGCCCAGGAGGAATGCTGTAGGATACATGAATGGGTAGTATCCAAAGTTGTGTTTGTACACAAACCTGAGAAAAGTTTTTTGGACCTTTTCAAGTAGCCTGTCATAAGTGGAATAATGGGGGTTCCAAACACATGTGCTTGCTTCTAATTTACTGCGAACTAGTGCACTATATAGAAGGCGAAAGACACATTTTGTTTTAAAATTGCGTGCATTTCACAAAGACAAATCCCAACCGCTGGAAAGATTCCTTTGCAACGGTTGTTAGATGATCTTTAAAGGTGAGCTGTTGGTCAAATGTGATACCCAGATCTTTCATTATTAAAGTTCTGGTAAGTGTAGTGTTCCCAATTGTGTAGTCAAATAAAATCGGGTATCTCAGACGTCCAAAACTCATTATGTAACATTTGGATATGTTTAATTCCTTGTCATTTGCTTTACTCCATTCATGTATCGCATGAACATCCTCCTGGATCGTCAAGCAGTCTGCTTCTGATCGAATTTCAGTGTATAACTTAAGATCGTCTGCGTAAAGGAGATACTGTGCATGCCCAAGAACTGTCGGTAAGTCGTTCACCATAAGAAGAAACAGCAAAGGACCGAGTATCGAACCCTGACTTACTCCCGAGCGCGTGTAGTAAAGTGCGGATTCATAAATACCCAACCTAACGAACTGCTGCCTGTCGCGCATGTAGTCTGCTAGGAGTTTTAAAAGCTCAGGTGCAAAACCAATGTTACTAAGCTTCTTCAGTAAAATGTCATTATTGACACAGTCGAAAGCTTTTTTGAAATCAAAATAAAGTACATCCACCTGAAGACCGCGCTCCAACCGTGCAGAGATATAATTAGTGATAGTAAAAAGTGTTAACCGATCGTTTTGCTCTGAATCCGTGCTGGACATTTGAAAGATATTTTTCTACTTGAGAGTAAATTAACCTATGCAATACATTTTCGAAAACTTTTGCTGGTGACGAAAGTATAGCTATTGGCCGGTATTTTTCAACTGCAGACTTGCCAGATGATTTAGGAATTGGAGTGACTCTTGATATTTTCCATTGAGGAGGATAAATGCCTGTTCTTAGAACTAAATTCAATATGTAACATAGTGGCTCAGATAGTAATTTTTTAATCTGTTTTAAAATCACTGATAGAATGTTATCTGGTCCTATAGAACTAGTAGACCTAAGTTTGTTGATACCATAAAAGATATCCGAAGGAGTGAATTTTTAGATGTTGACATAATTACTTATGTATAAATGTGAATGTAAGTTTGTTTGTTACGCTTTCACGCCTAAACCACCGAACCGATTTTGATAAAATTTAGTACAGAGATAGACTAGAGTTTAAAAAAGGCCATTGGCTATCTTAGGAAAATAAATAAATGGAGGGGTTGAAATACGCGATGGCAGTTTGTGTGGAAATTCGTCAGTATCGAAGATAAAACCATGAAACTTTGTGCTTAGGCACTTGATAAGAAATAATTTATAAACATTTGTACGAGCAGTTTTAAAACTTTGACCTACATGGGGATGAAATAGGAGATTAAAGTTCACAGGGAAATACTATTAAAGAGACTGTCCACAATGACAAGGGATATGCGCTGTATCTTAGAAGAGTGCTGCCAGCAGCGGAAAGAGAAGTTTGTATGTGTATTATTTGAAAAGTATCCTAAAACATAAAAAAGAATTGCCCAAAGTAACTATTCAACGCGGATGAAGTCGCGGATAACAGCTAGTATAACATAAAATCAGATGTTGCAATCGAGTTTTGGCTGCAGTCACTCGTTCTGCTCTCACATATATAAAATCTATTGGATTGTTGAATAATTGCGGATTGTTGCTATGCAGCTTCGACACATATTATAATCTATCTAGGTACGATTTGAAATATGCGAATAGCAATCCGATATCAAAGTCTGTGTTATCAATATTGCCTCGCTCCCAATACATGTTTATGAACACCGTCGCTATAATATTATACGCTTCACTCTCCGCATTGACTACTAATTTGTATCGTTATCAATTCTAATGCAGTTGCTATTATAGACCTATTGTGATGTAGATGGAGCTTTCGTAGATGAAGATTTTTGTTAGTTTATAATTTGATTTAGCCGCTTCTTACATCAAATAAATTACAAACGACTCTTCGCTTTGATGTACCAGCCGGAATTGAATAATTGTAGGTGTTATAGCTTATCTAATATATAAAATTCTGGTGTCCCGGTGTTTGTTACCAAACTCCTCCGGAACGGCTGAACCGATTTGTATTAAAAATTTTGTGCATATCGGGTAGGTCTGAGAATCGGCCAATATCTGTTTTTCTTAAGCCTAAATGATTAGGGTGACCCACCCCTAAATATATTTTTTATTTTCATTTTATTTTGATTCAACATTAAAACATACAACTTAAAATTTTCGCCCTTCTACGATCTAAAACTATTTTTGTATCGCGATTCTTATATTATTCTGTTCCATCCACAATTCCGCTATAGATTTGCAAGATGACAATCGAATACAATAATAATTGGTAGTTCTGAGAATCGGTTGCATCTATTTTTCATTCCCATTTCAACATTTTTTTTAATTACTTTATATGGCAATACAACGTTTGCTGGGTCAGTTAGTTGTTATATATATATTCTTGATATTGTAATATAGGCATATAGCGAATTTTCTAGAAAATATGATAATCATAATTTAAACACTACGAACAGACTTGTTATGCCTACTACTCACCTAACTAGAGCCAGTAAGTCTTTTGTTAGGCGGTGTAAAAGATTTTACAACATGATCGTAGAAAAAGTACAACACTATTGTGGTACGAAAATCAAATTCGAATTGACTTTATCAGTGACAACCGTACACACGGGTCTGTCTATAATGTTTTGAAGTGTCGAAAAATTATGAATTCAAAAATAGAAATGCATGTTAACCATCACGGAATATTCCATTGTGTATCACCAATATATATTTTCTCATTTAACATTTTCAAATCAAATCAAATCAAGTCATTTAATTGCATAGATTGAGTGGGTACATTGGTGTTACATTATAATCATAGGTGCTAACAATCTGCCGGGTAGGCATGCAAAATTTTAACACTCAAAAGATGGAATTGCGTTGCAAATCAGACACATACGAGTACACACTGACATAAAATAAAACAATAATATAATGAAGCCCGCAAAGTACCTAGCAATTATATTGAGGGAAATATTTTTCTGCTTTTGTATCTTTATATAATTATCTTAATATATATAAATTACGTGACGCGTCGTTTGTCCGCGATGGACTCAGGAACTAATGAACGGATTTAAATGGGGACTACTCCACGGAGTGCAGTTTGGACCAACTTGAGAGATAGGATAGTTTTTTTTTTCGATTTGGGACCATAACTATTTTTTATTTTCAAAATTTGGTTTGGATGGACATATTTTCTACGAGAGAATTTAGTGACGCACGGTTTGACAGTTCCGCTGTGAAACAATTTCATTATAACAACAGGGAGCACTTTTTATAAAATAACTAGCTGTCCCGACAGACGTTGTTCTGTATATAATAAATAAAATAATGTTTTTATATGATTTTGTCAATCAAAAAATTACTTGGTAAAATATGCACCCTGCTGTCGTAATGAAATTGTTTCACAGCAGAACTGTCAAACCGTGCGTCAATAAATTCTCTCATAGAAATTATGTATGGACAGATCTAAGGAAAAACAAATTTGTTGTTTTTATTGAATTTAGCAGCATTTTCCTATTTATTCACCTTTTAAACCTTCTCTGGACTTCCACAAATAATTCAAGACCAAAATTAGCCAAATCGGTCAGGCCGTTCTCGAGTTTTAGCGAGACTTACGAACAGCAATTGATTTTTATATATATAGATTGATGTTTTGGAATATTATAGGCAAATTCAAAAAAAAAGTATTTTTTTTTATTATCTACAGAACAACGTCTGTCGGGGCAGCTAGTATTTATATAAATTAACATTGAAAACACCCACGCGAATTCTTCTAAAGTGATAGTGCTTTAAACTAGATTGAATTACAAACTACCAGATTTCCTGTTTTAACTGGTTTTATTACAAATAACAAATTAAGTATCTCGCAGGCAAATTTACAAAAAACCAATCTCTCTCATTGTAGTTATATAGACTTACAAATACTACCAAAATTTTAGGTTTATGATATATATACATATATACTAGCTGACCCAGCAAACGTTGTATTGCCGATATTAAAATCGCGATACAAAGTAACTGTTGATCGTAGATGGGTGAAAATTTGAAGTTGTATGTATTTTTAATGCCACATTATAAAAAAATATAAACAAGAAATTTCGTCCAAAAATTAAAAAAAAAAAAAAATAAGGGTGAACAACCCTTATTACTTAGGAGTATGAAAAATAGATGTTGGCCGATTCTCAGACCTACTTAATATGCTCACAAAATTTCATGAGAACCGGTCAAGCCGTTTCGGAGGAGTACGGGAACGAACATTGTGACACGAGAATTTTATATATAAGATATATATATATGTATATTACGTGGTAGAATGTTCAAAGAACTACGGCGAACGTGAAGCAGCACGGTAGATAACGAGATATTTCTAGAGCCAGGCTCACCAAAAAAAATTGCCTCCTAAATAAGCTGAAGACTGTGGACTTAGTAGACTTGAAGACTACTGTCTATTGTAAATGGCCAATCCAGAAACATTCAGTACGGCTTACGTAATTGATGTTCATTATGTTCACCCTTTATACAATTCACATAGAGTAATCGAATGGGCGGGACGATGAGTGCACAGAGTATTGACAGCTCATGAATATTTAACGATTCGCGTTCTGTGGCGCACTGATTAATTATGCGGATCTTGTGAAATTGGAAAATTTACGCTTCAATAAATATATCTGTTCTTGTTATTTTGTATTTGATAGAAACATTATCGTCAATACTTTGCACGTGTCGAATTCCCTAATGGTCATCAGTTGACACAAAAGTTCGCCGGATTATTTGTGAGTGGGTTTCTTGCTACTTCTTCTTATCACTGTTCAACTATCCCGAAGTGGTGGAGAAATGCTGAATTGTATACAAATGTGAGGGAGATCACTTATCAATAAGCCAAGGTTTGAGTAAAATGCAGATTTTTTTTTGGGAATAATAACTACCAGGTTATTCAGATATGATTTTTTGATCCTCGAATCTTTGTTAATATTATCATAAGTAACTTGTAATAAACGATTATCTGCACCTCTATATACATTACATACATTTACACCCCTTTTTTACACGCTTTTTATTAGCTTCACCTGTATGTTTGTTTGTTTGTAACCGACTCATTTAGGCGCGATTTTGAGCCACTTTAAACGGCTAGATTTTGTTCAAACTTCGTAGATTTATCGAAGACCGATGACAATACATTAATTTGATAAAATTATTCCATTTTTCAATTTGCAAAATAAGATTTTTGTTAATTTATGTAATTTTTTCATCCATTTTCGATAAATCAGGAATTCATGTTTAAATTTCAACTATTATTTTTTAAACTATTTTTATTTCTGATAATTCGCGAATTAAAGTAATTCGCGACGAACTATGACTCGTATTGTGTCAATGTATCGGCCTGTTAGCGACATAAGTTGCTGTAATCCCCGGCGAGTGCTGAATAGATAAACAGATCGTTGACCGCGCTGTTTGTCTATTTCAGGAGCGTCGTGAAAAACATCTCGCATTCGCTATCTAAATATCGCCAGCTATCTAATATTTATTGCTTACTATTTTTATCAGTTGTGTACTATACTTCTGCTAAATTTAAATTGTTATGTCTTTTACGTTACTATGTGTTTCGTTATTTTTTAAAGTAGTTTTCTTCACTACTTGGATCATATATTTTACGATTTTTTTAAAGTTTCGGTGGTGTTAGGCTAGTTACCGTTGCCTCTCATCCGGGAGATGTCGGTTCGATTCCCGCTCGCCACGTTCGTTTTTTCTTTATGAAAATAAGGGAAGAGACAAGCAGGACGTTCAGTTGATGGTAATTGCTCAGGATTCTTGAAAAACACAAAAATTCTGAGGGCACTACGATTGCGCTCGTCCCTTTGAGACATAAGATGTTAAGCTACGGCGCCCTTCAGACCGAAATAGTCGCCGTTGTGGTACCCATAATCTAGTCGGCATCCTGTGCAAAGGAGCACAGGATACATATAATAGAAATGCTATGCGTCAATTCTTAGACTACTTGCTACCTACGCTTGCAACGCTCCGGATATTAAGGGAATTGAAATTCTTCAGAACAAAACCTAATTTGGAAATAAATTAAGAATCTAGAAATAGGAAAGTTACCGCCATACACTTAATTTAAAAAACCGTTAAGTTAAAAAATACCGATGAGTTGTAATATTTAATAAGTATAATTGAAGGCTGTGGTAGAGCTTCTACAGTTATTGCACCACACTGAAATTTATATTCGTCGTTCGTTAAATATTAAACCCATGCTAACATCGCTCAGTCGTAAGCCGCGGTGTATGGTAAACGCGACTTTGTCACTTCTAGAACCTTCTTATTTCGATTTCTATCGTCAGCAGCTACCTTGCTGATCCGAACATGCGGATTGACCTGAATTCTACAGATTAGTGTGTATAACAAGAAATGAAAAATAATGATAATATTAGATTACAGTTTGGTTAAAGATTCAAGAAAAATAATGAAGAAGAAATAATAATGGTTCAAGATAAAAGCTGACACAAATAAAAATAGTTTAAGAGTTATGTGAAATTATACGCCATATGTTAAACAATACAGAAACGTGTGAAATATCGCATTTCGAGTATCACACATTATTCGCCTAGGAGTACAAGTCATTGGAGACAAGTAACTATGTGTGTTATCATATATGTTTATCTTTTTACTTACGGCCGTTTTCAATAACCTATCTATCCTTAGTTTAACTTACCTACAAACAAATTTATCCTTTTAAGCTTACTCAAATTTCAATAACCTATCGACATAAAGCATTCGACTTTAACTATATTGGTCATTTAGACAACTATGGATAGATAAGATCTTGTCATTAAACGGTGACAGCAATGTATTCGTAACTATCTATCCGTAAGAGATACGTTGAAAACGGCTCTAAAACAAATCTGCCAGAATTTATTTCATAACTCATTGCCTATTTTGGATGGCTTATATAACAACAGAGATTACTAAATTATTTAGGGCGCGATTTTAAGAATTGGGCAGAATAGTTTAGTCACGAAGTAAGTTTTTTTTTATAGTACGCATTTGCGGTTGTTTATAACCGCAGTGGCTTTAGTGGTTAGGGTTTTTGTATACGTTTATATTTTATGTTTATGTGGTAAAACGCATATGATGACTGACCATTACATCGTCCCTACTAATAGTATAAATGTGAATGTAAGTTTGTTACGCTTTCACGGATAAAAGACTGAACCGATTTTGATGAAATTTAGTACAGAGAGCATGAGCTTGGGAAAGGGCAGAGTTTACCTTTTCTCGCGAATAACAGTCTTGGTGGGGTTGAAACAGGCGTGGAAGTACGTCATTATCGAAGATGACACAATGAAACTTTGTATTTAGGCACTTGATAAGAAATAAAAAAATTCTAGCGTTTTTAAATTTCTACCTGTGTGGGGATGAAAAAGGGGGATGAATGTTCTATTTGGTAGTTAATGTATTACCCGAAGCAGTTTGTATGTGTATTATTTGCAAAGTGACTATATTAAAAATAAAAAATGCCGCCGAAACTCTCCACTCCACGTACCTAGACGAAGACGCGGGTAAAAGCTAGTAATTATATACAAAGGTAAATGATATTGGTTGACTTATTCGGGTTTTAAATCACGTAGCAAGAATAATCTTATTACTCTATTGCAATTAATATTTATTTAATAACAAATTCTGGTGGCGATCAGTTTTTGCTATAGAATGGTTTACCACCCAATTCTTAAAAATTTTAAACATGCTTTTTTCTTCTATTTTTGCATGTTCTGTTATAGAAACATGTTCACCATCAAACGACTCACTGACTTGGCATAGCCGACTTGTATTCATCCCAAATACAGGGATCATACGATTATATACAATTTGAATATAAAACCAGGCTAGGATTAGCTGTTTAAGGCTGCTATCCCAAGAAATTGCCAAAATAGCGCATAGTCGAAACCATTTCTTGACGGTTTATGTGAAGCTTATATTTCTACAGAAAATAATTATAAATCTACAGAATATGTGAAAAAAATAATTTCTTCATTACATTTCTATATGTTATAGACAGTGCAAACAAATCACCAAAATACTCCCAACATTAACAGTAGGAGCCATGCTAATCATTCAATGTAGATAAAAATTGTATTAAATTTTATTAATTGTACACCAATACTATTTAACATGACATAGTTTTGTAAAGAAAATTGTACTATGTTTGTTATAAATTAAAAATGCATCTAATTCTGAATTAAAACTATGGCGATCTTGTGGTAACCTAGCTCCGCTCGATTCCTCAAGGCCGTTGGCTCGGTCCACAGCCTTAATGCAATGACCAACATCGCATATGAGTTCGACTCGGCTAGTAAACGTTTGATAGAATACTATTCTTATAACTTATTCTCAATAGTATAACTGTTCATTAGTTATTTTAAACATGTATCTTTTGATAGTTAAACTTTTACAAGTGATTATGGTTTGTCTCCACTAACATTCGATGTTCCTAATTGCTATTTTGACAGTAATTTGCTCTTAATAGTGATTTTCATTATTATAACACTAGAAATAAGAGATTGCTTGTAACAAATTCTAGTAGGCCTCATAAGATACATAATAGCTTTAAGGGTAAATGTATGCAATTTTATTATTAAGCCCCAGCCACTGTTCAAGCATTATCTATAAATAAATTTAAATGTTTTATTAAAAAATTACTCTGCCGTAAATCCTATTACTCCACAGCTGAATATCTAAGTGATCGGAAAGCCTGGGACTAGATTTAGATTATGATTATTTTATAGCGATAGAAATGACTGTACAATATTGTATATTTATATTGAAAAGAGCGCAAAAAAAGAATGCTGGGAGAGTTTCTTGCGCCGCTTCTTCTCTCTCAGGGCGCCATTTGTTTCCGAAGCGGTAGTAGTGTCTAGTATATTAGAGATGACAACAATAAGAATTCTAAAGGAATCAATTTTGAGAAAATAAATGCCTTTTATTGTTTACGAAGCCTCTTTGACCATATAGCGAATTCAAGTTCTAAAGGTTGAAGCAGTACACAGTATAAAGTATTTACCGTTCATTAACATAAAAAAATTGACATTTAAAACGCTGCATACGACTCCTTATTTTCCTTTCATTTCCATCAAATATTTGACATTAAAACCGCTTAAAGCGATACGATTTTGCACACGATATAGGATATACAGTAAAATACATTTTTGATAGATGATAGATATAGATACTGTAGATTCAGTGAAAACGTGTTTATGCCTATTTGTTTAGATCATTTATACGTCTTGTTTTTTATGACAATAACGGACGAGACGAACAGGACGTTCAGCTGATTGTAAATGATACGCCGTGTCCATTACAATGCAGTGCCGCTCAGGCTTCTTGAAAAACCCAAAAATTCTGAGCGGCACTACAATTGCGCTCGTCTCCTTGAGATATAACATGAAGTCTCATTAGCCCAGTAATATCACTAGCTACGGTGCCCTTCAGACTGAAAAACAATAATGCTTGCACATTACTGCTTCACGGCAGATAGGCGCCGTTGTGTACCCATAATCTAGTCGGCATATAGAGGAATAGTCTCTTGCTGTTAGACAACCGATAAAAACAGACCAGGAATATTAGTTTAGAGTGAGCGACAAGCTACGTCTTACACTCGCGTTTTGTATGACACTTTGTGTTAGTGTGCGTGAATTGCTCCAAATGGAGGTTAGTTCTACAGTAGTTTATTCGTCGTTTTCACAGCTATGATCTAAGCCTATTTGGATAAAGATAAATTGAATGAGAGACTGTTGAAACAGAATCAGTTTCCTTGTGTGTTTATTGTCAATTTTATTCAATGATTCTGTATATTTCTGGCTACTTTTATACTATCAATAAAATACCATCGTTGATCATTCGATGAAAACAACGTTTATTAAACATCTTCTTAAACAGTATTTAACGTAATAATGCATTGCGGCCAATTGACTGCGTATAACTGTTTTGCCCAACATTTATAAACCTGTTACGTAAATATATTTATATTGATATAGAACGTGGTTCGGCCGCGGCCGTGAGCTGCCTGAGCAATAGGCTCGTCCTTGTTAATGGCCGTGAAAAATATTATGTAGGTATGTAATTAAGTATATATTTCCGTACCAGTAGGTATATTGCAGTGTCGAGGCTACTGACGCTCCGTTAGCAACACGCCGCTTAACGGCCGTTTTCAATAACCTATCCATCCTTAGTTTAACTTACTAGAAGTAGACAAATATAGCCTTTTACGCTTACTTACATTTCAATAACCTATTGACAGATAGCATTAGACTATAACTATATTGGACATAACTATGGATAGATAAGATCATGTCATTAAACGGTGACAGCAATGTATCCGTAAGTTTAACTAAGGATAGATAGGTTATTGAAAACGGCCGTAAATGCTCATGTTGTTTGTGCTTTATCTAACAAATTGATAGTCTTGTCATTTGTATGTCTGTCATAGATTCATGTTGATCAATATTATTGACGGCTGATCTTTGATTTGATTTACAGGTTCTATAGCATAAAGAATCATTTAAAGAAAAAACATTTTGACTGTTGCTTCTTGATTTTGTTCTATTATGTTCGTTTCATTAGCACAATGAGGAATTTGCTAGAAACTGTGACAATCATAATGTTACCACGAGGAACAAATGTAAACTTGTTATGCCTACCACTCGGTTAAGTCGAGTTAGTAAGTCTTTCATTGGGCGATGTATATGATTCTACAATATGATCCCAGAAAGTGTATAAAACAAATGTGTTTCTTACGAAAATTAAAGGAATTGTTAAAATACGTTTGTGTGGGAAAGGTTACTATAACATAAACGTTTATTGTACGATATTACATTGTAGTCCATATTTTTTATAAAAAAAAGTCCGCTGAGTTTCTTGCGCCCGTTCTTCCGAGGTCTGAGGCAGTGTATTTTGAATGGGTGATAGTTTTTGACGTTCAATAACTGATTTTGAATAAAATATTGGAATTTGAATTACTTACACTTTATTCTGTAGTGCAGGTAACCTTGATCACCGGCTGAAGCTCTCTTTAAAAGAAACAAGACAAAGGATTTTATTATGCACAAAAAACAAGTGATGAAATGAGTTACTATTAATTTGACAATCTAAATCGTCAACTTTCGGTTTCAAATAGAATATAATACGAATTTTAATAAATTTTTTAATGAGATAAAGTTACTGCCCTCACAATACACACTTATAAGTGGGAGGCATCCTTTGCACAGGATGCCAGCTAGATTATGGGTACCACAAAGGCGCCTATTTCTGCAGTAGTGTGTACGCATTACTGTGTTTCGGTCTGAAGGGCGCCGTAGCTGGTGAAATTATTGGGAAAATGAGTTTTAACATCTTTTGAGAACTAATTTTGACGTATAATACAAATGGCTGCGAAAGAACGTACAATACTACGAAGTATTTTTGCATTTTGAATTAATTTCGTTTGTTTTCTGGGTCATTATATTTCGCATGGGTAGCATGTTTACAAGAGACGGAAGATATGAAGGAGATATTGAAAGGAGAGTGACTGCGGGAAATTGTGTGAATGGAGCGCTGCATGCCTTTATAATGGAGTGCTTGTCGCCACGTTAATGTATGGAAGTGAGAGTTGGGTATGGCAGAAGAAGCATAGAAGCAGAATTAACGCAGGGAAATGTGGCAAGCCTCGTGAAGCGAATCACATCTGCCCCAAAAGATGTCACTTGTCGTGATGACCACGACAGCTCTGCCAAGTGTGTGTGTTACGAAGAAGAAGGAGATCCGAAGTCTCTTATTTATTTCATTATCGCTTAACAATGTCACCGTCACTTTGTTTTTTTATGGAAAAGGAGGACAAACGAGCGTACGGGTCGCCTGGTGTTAAGTGATCACCGCCGCCCACATTCTCTTGTAACAACAGAGGAATCACAGGAGCGTTGCCGGCCTTTAAGAAAAGTGAACGTGCTTGTTTGAAGGTACCCATGTCGTATCGTCCCGGATACACCACACAAGGAAGTTAAATGTTATGTTCTCGCTTATTCACCAAATTATGCTTTATTTATAAAAATACTTCAAAATATGTTGCTGAAAATAAATTGAAAATTTGGCACAAAAGCACTTTGACAGCACCAGACCAGTGGTATAATAGTAGAGTTCAGTGATCTGGATCACTCAACTTTTAATTCGAACACTCGATATTCAAAAATCGCCTCGAAGGTTCAGGCTTTGGCAATCAGAATGCAGACCGCATTGCATCCCTTGCCGGACAAGCCTCGATGCACAATCGCGGACATTGACCTGTAAACTGCTCTGGATTGGGCGATTTAAGTGTCACAGTCATTTCTTGTTTGGTGCATTTGCAGTTGCAGTTTTTATATTGTGAATGAATATTTTTCTTTTTTACATCAACGGAGCAAAGTGCTTTATTTCCAATGCAAATGAGCTGTCGCGGATGACGAAGGTTCTATCCTTCTAGGTTTCAGTGTCACGAAGAGTATCAAACTTTTTATAACTAAGCAATAATTTTCAAAGGACAATTTTAGTGAATGCCATACAACTTGCTGGCGTCTATCTAATTAAAATAACGACTGTATCACAAGCATTCTTAAGTAATTGATATAACTTCGGTGTTGTATTAGTATTGGTTCGATGACTTTTGTAACAGGGGTCCCAAATCACACAAGCATAATTTGCTCCAAATGTGTTTCGTTTTTGTGTCAGCACATCACTAATTTAGTAGGCGCCGGCCGCTGTATAATGTGAAGTGTGTTATGTAGATTGATAAATTACATCTAATAGAATTTCAAAGGGTGTACTAATCTGTATTTTTATTTATTCCGACGTTTTGCTGCCTGTCCAGGTTAATGTTTTCAGAAGTGGGATCACATAAAATGAAATATTTCACCAAATTTCTATTATTAGTAAAAAATTCATTCAAAAAGTACTACTTGTGTGTATTATTAATACTTGCAAATAATAACGTTTTAGTGTCACGTATTTAGTCCGATATGACCCGGATAACGCCGACAGGACCCGCCAAATTTGGCGACAATTGGTTGGAATAGATGTACATAATGAATACAATTAAGTCGCTATGGTCGCCGCTTCACTCCACTACCCTGCATGTCACATAGGTGTATATGGCATTCTATTGGTTTATACGAGAATCTTATAACAAATGACGCCGAAGAAAAGTTCACGGAGGAAAAGATAGTGAATTTTTACGATAGAGACACATGATCCCACTAATCATCTGACCCCAAAGGTCACCTGATGTAAGTGATCACCGCCGCCCACATTCTCTTGTAACAACAGAGGAATCACAGGAGCGCCACCGGCCTTGAAGCGAGACGAGTGAATGAATAATTTTACGGTTATTTTCGCTTTAACACAATTATAAGCATTGGTTTATAAAATAAAAGTTTGTATGGTATTACGTATAATAAGAATTATTTTTGTTTATGCAAAAATATTCTATATCGCGAGTAATGTCGATAATTCGACATTGAATTCAAGCGCTCCATGCTAATAAGTCGCCTCCCTGTATCAAAATAAGGCCCGTATTCCGGAGGGTGGTTCGATACGTAATCCAATATTATGTGTTTTGTGATAACTTGATCACGGATTTCATATCAGATGCCTACTCGTTCTGGAATACGGAGCTAACACAGCTTGTAGTAACATAAGTGGGTATAGTAGAGAATATGTCAAGAGCGTGCTAAGTAAAAATTATGTTTATGTTTGTATCCTAACTCCAAAGTCTCTAAAAATATGTCTGTCAAAGATCTGTAAGTCTGCTGTGGGCGATCCATTGAACGAGTGTACCAGGCTGTCGACCAGCAGGAAAATGTGGAAAGCCTCGTGAAGCGAATCACATCTGCCCCAAAAGATGTCACTTGTCGTGATGACCACGACAGCTCTGCCAAGTGTGTGTGTTACGAAGAAGAAGGAGATCCGAAGTCTCTTATTTATTTCATTATCGCTTAACAATGTCACCGTCACTTTGTTTTTTTATGGAAAAGGAGGACAAACGAGCGTACGGGTCGCCTGGTGTTAAGTGATCACCACCGCCCACATTCTCTTACAACACCAGAGGAATCACAGGAGCGCTGCCGGCCTTTAAGAAAAGTGAACGTGCTTTTTTGAAGGTACCCATGTCGTATCGTCCCGGAAACACCACACAAGGAAGTTAAATGTTATGTTCTCGCTTATTCACCAAATTATGCTTTATTTATAAAAATACTTCAAAATATGTTGCTGAAAATAAATTGAAAATTTGGAATTGAATTGGTTTTTTAACGGGACCAAACTGAAAGCATACTTGACTAAATTCTGAGGTTAGAAATTTAATTCACACGTTCTCTCGCAGTGCGCAGTGCCTTTAAGAACGCGCCACTATCGCTGTGTTACTTTGGTCAAAATACGAGGGACCGGTTTTTTTAAATTTATTGTTCATTTATTCCATAACAGCGAGAATTTTAGAAAATGTATTCCAGTCCAATCGTTTACCGTATTAATGTGAATTTATGTGTTTATATTACCGCTATATGTACATTTTAATGTTTAAGATAACCGTTAAAACAGAACTGAGTTGGTGTTTGATTTTAATTGTCATAACATACACGTAATAGTAGTCTTAATTATTTGTACTACTAGGAATACTTATCTACTAATCAAATAAAAATTTAATGTATTTATTTAGGTCAAGAAACTCATTGCCGCTCTTTGAAATGCACATTTACAGCTTTCTTCTTCATATTTTTAAAATAATATATTCTCAAAATACTCAAACGTTTCGCCTTGAGTAAGTTACAAAGAGTAATTGAATTATAAAAAAAACTAGCTGTCACCCGCGACTTAATATTATAAATAAATGTCTAATGACTAAACTAATATTATAAATGTGAATGTAAGTTTGTTTGTATTGCTTTCACGCCGTTGCTACTGAACCGATTTGGTACAGCGATAGACTAGAACTTGGGAAAGGACGTAGGCTATATTTAATCCCCTAAAATCCATGGCTCCCGCGGGATTTGTGAAAAACTGAACTTCACGTCGATGAGAGCTATAACTATACCAGTAGTAGGTTTAGTTTCCCATAACAATATTCCTAAAAATAAAAAAATTAGATTCAAATAATATGTTTGGAACGGGAGCGACAACGGGAACCGGAACTGGAATAGGACATGAGATAATCTTCAATTCCAAACTTGCTTATTAGAAAATTATATGGTTACAAATAATCACATTATATCTCTCATAGCTAAGGCAGCGTTCGTCAGAAAGGTTTGCTTCTCCGACTTCAAATCTTAACAATTACGAAAAAGTCTTTTCATTTTCCAGGTTAAGTAATATATCCCAACTAATATTATAATTGTGATTTTTTTTGGAAAATTGTTACGCTTTCACGCCTAAACCACACAACTGATTATGATGAAATTCAGTACAGAGACAGACTAGAAGCCTTGGAAAGTGCAAAGGCTACCTTAAATAGCGATATAAAAAATTGGAGGGGTTGAATAGGAGATGGAAGTTGGTCATTATGGAAGATGACACCATGAAACTTTGTATTTAGGCACTTGATTGGACATAAATAAATTTTTGTACTAGCGTATATGAAATTTCCACCTGTGTGGGGATGATATACGTATGGAAGTCCAAACAAAGTCAGGCCTAGCTGTAAATTCGTATTTTATCATCTTTATATCTAATATATAAAATTCTCATGTCGCGGTGTTTGTAGTTAAACTCCTTCGAAACGGCTTGACCGATTCTCATGAAATTTTGAGTGCATATTGGGTAGGTCTGAGAATCGGACAAATTCTATTTTTCATCCCCCTAAATGTTAAGGGTGGTCCACGCCAAATTTTTTTTGGCATTTTTTTTTTAATTTGTTTGATTATGAGTCAGCATTAAAAAATACATACAACTTCAATTTTCATTTTCACCCATCTACGATCAACAGTTACTTTTGTATCGCGATTTTAATATCGGCAATACAACGTTTGGTGGGTCAGCTAGTAGATGTTTAATAATAGCTTTAAGGGTAAATGTATACACTTTTATAATAAAGTCCCAGCCACTGTTCAGACATTATCTATAAATAAATTTAAATGTTTTATAAAAAAACGGCTCTGTCGTAAATCCTATTACTCCACAGCTGAATATCTAAATGATCGGACAGCCTGGGACTAGATTGTGATTATTTTATAGCGATAGAAATGACTGTACAATATTGTATATTTTATTGAAAAGAGCGCAAAAAAAAATGCTGGCAGAGTTTCTTGCGCCGCTTCTTCTCTCTCAGAGCGCCATTTGTTTCCGAAGCGGTAGTAGTATCTAGTATATTAGAAATGACATCAAAAAGAATTCTAAAGGAATCAATTTTGAGACAATAAATGCCTTTTATACCTTTTATGATTTAGCAAACGATGGTTTAAACAAATTAAAGTAGTTTAGAAAAAATTATAAAAATAAGCAATTTATAATTAACTGCAGCAGTTTGTTTATTCTGTTCCACGCGGACATAGTCGCGGGTAATAGCTGGTAGCTTATAATTCTCAAAAATATTGTGGCTTTCTATTGGTAACAGAATTTTCAAATTCGATTTAGTAGATCAAGAGATTACCAACAACCTTACCAACTTTACCTCTATATAATCTCATATATAAAACTCTCACGTCGCGGTGTTTGTAGCTAAACTCCTTCGAAACGGCTTGACCGATTCTCATGAAATTTTGAGTGCATATTGGGTAGGTCTGAGAATCGGACAACATCTATTTTTCATCTCCCTAAATGTTAAGGGTGGTTCACGCCAATTTTATTTTTTTATTTTTTTTTAAATTTGTTTGATTATGAGTCAGCAGCAGTTAAAAAATACATACAACTTAAAATTTTCACCCATCTACGATCAACAGTTACTTTTGTATCGCGATTTTAATATCGGCCACACAGCGTGTGCTAGGTCAGCTAGTCTTATATATATATATATAAAATTCTCGTGTCACAATGTTAATTACCTTACTTCTCCGAAACGGCTTTATTGAATTTTAGCAAATTTGATATGCATATTCAGTAGGTCTGAGAATCAACTACTATCTATTTTTCATCCCCCTAAATGTTAGGTCCACCCATAAGTTTTGTTTTTTATTTTTTTGGACGTAATTTTTTGTTTTTATTTTTTTATGATACAACATTAAAAAATACATAAAACCCTAAATTTCCAACCCTCTACGATCAACCCCTGTTTTTGTATCGCGATTTTTATATTATTCTGTTCCATCCAACAAATCCGCTATAGGGTTGCCAGTTGGCAATGGATCAATACTTACAATAATTGTAGTACGATAAATTTGGTAGGTCTCAGAATCGGTTGCATCTACTTTATACACCCCAAAATTTATTTTATTACTTTGTATGGCAATACAACGTTTGATGGGTCAGCTAGTATTAAATATAGAAAACTGAAAACTCAATGGAATTATTAACGCATGGACTAACCATTGCTTCGTTATATTGAGGGAATTCAACGAACCGCCTTACGAAATCAAACCAAACCTTTTTATTGAAGCGAGCATGATGAAGCCTGCTTCCAAACTCCACTTTCCCAACTTCAAAACATTATAAATGAATATGAGTGATGTATTTAGATCGCTTACTACATCTACCGCACAACGCGTTCTTTGTCCAATAGATCGTTGTGTTAAAGTTGAAAGGTAAACTGTTTACTTCCGTTACTACACTGTTGGTACTATTGTTCTACTTTTTGATTCACACTTTACATCTGAAGGTTGTTGTTGACGAGTGTGTTAGCGTGTAATCTCTTGTTACCGAATAAGAACTCACGTAGGCATTACTGAGGAGCGTTGTTACATTTTTTGGCTATTTTTTTTCTCGGAAACGCAGACGATATAACTTCATCTTTTGAGAAAAGTTGGCATTTTCTCTACCTAAAGCAAAAGAATGTGTTTGTAATAAATAATTTATTTATTTTTAGTGAGATATTTGTTGATGTTATATTTTGATATTATTATTGACGAGAAAATAAACTCTTAAACTTTTTACAGGGTTGGTCATTATCAGGTTCTTGATTTTCTCTTTTATTTTTATTTATTGATGAAAGAGTATAATGTTCCTGGGATTCCGCCATTTTATTTGACTGATTATTATTTTCATTTTATACTCTATTTATAATTCCTAATACAATAATTGATAATAAGAAATTGAAGGTTATATTAGCACATATTAATATGACGTGGTTATTGAATATTAACGAATACGGCTGTATGGGCTCGAACCCTTTGCCTATCCTAATAATGGACGAGTAAACCATAAAAACAAATTAACGAATGTCGCAAATATCAGAAAAATTCTGATACTTTTTATTTTATTTATTACAAAAATAGTAAGTAATAAATGAGCAAATTATAGAGATTTGCAAAAAATATTACTGAGCATATTGAAATGTTTTTTAAAACCATAACCATAACCCCAAGTCGCGCCTAAAGAAGTTTTACTTCAAAAATAAATAATAATATGCGAAGGTTATATGTCAAAGTATGTCAAAGTAAAAAAAACATATTTTAATCAATCTTTGTTACACTTGTGTAAAACTACATATTTTGCAACCCAACTCTAGATTGAATTATAGCACGTCAAATGTTACATCGTACAGTCGATCACCAGAGAAAACCGGTACGCACCGGTATTTAAACACGGAGCTTACAAATAAAAAAAGTTACTTAAACACTATAATAGGACGTATTTCCAGAAAAACGTTCCAAACCACAATCATGTCGAAATTGAGTTAAAAACACAAAACTGGCCACGTGATTCATATTAACGGACTGACAAAAAATGGCAGCCCTACTGTCACTCCTAAAATGAGATCACGACTTAGTAGCCCACATGTATTTTTTTATGAAAATAAGGGACGAGACGAGCAGGACGTTCTGCTGATGGTAATTGATACGCCCTACCCATTACAATGCGTTCAGGATTCTTGAAAAACCCAAAAATTCTGAGCGGCACTATAGGTGCGCTCATCACCTTGTGACATAAGATGTTAAGTCTCATTTGTCCAGTAATTTCACTAGCTACGGCGCCCTTCAAACCTTACACATTACTGCTTCACGGCAGAAATAGGCGCCGCATATGGAATACACTTATATATTTTATTAAAACTTTAAATACGAATTCCTTAAAACGTGATGTTTGTGGCTTGGAACGTTTTTCAGGAACTATGTCCAATACTAGAATCTATACGTGAGCAGCCGCGGGCATCCGCTAGTATAATATAAAAAAATGTAACAGATTCCAGGTCATTGACTGGGTGTAAAATGATAAGTAAGTTGCACTCGCAACGTGATAAGTACTGTGTTATCTTGAAACAACTACATAGTTTGTGCTTCATAACACTGATATGAATTCAAACACAATAGAATTACAAATATTACAAAATTCAATCTACAACCAGACAGCGTTTTATCTCTATTCATAAGGTCGATGGTGTACAAGAAAAATAAAAAAAGCGGCCAAGTGTGATGAATCGCCTCGCCCATGAAGGGTTCCGTAGCAGCAAGTATCATAATAAATTAACAAAAATCATATTTTGCAAATTAAAAAATTGAATAATTTTATCAAATAAGTGTAATGTCATCGGTCCTCGATAAATCTACAAAGTTTGAACGAAATCTAGCCGTTTAAAGTGGGTCAAAATCGCGCCCAAAGAAGTCGGTTACAAACATACAGGTGAAGCTAATGTAAAGCGTATTATATAGAAAGATTTTTTTGGCTCGTTGTACCTTTGATCGATGTTTTAATAATATTGTATTTTTTTTAAACTACTGACTAGATCTCGTTCAAACCAATTTTCGGTGGAAGTTTGTATGGTAATTTTTTTATTTTTAATTTTTTAGTTTTATTATTCTTTTATTTTAGAAGTTACATGGCGCAGAAGTTTCTCTCGCGCAAACTATTTAGTTATGTAGAAATTATCGTAGAAACCTCAATATCAGTTTTGAAAACCTATCCTTAGATACTCCACACGTATGGGTTTGATGATATTTTTTTTTGAGTTTCAGTATTCAGTCGAAGTACCTATATTATTTTTTGTGTAAAAATCTTAATGCGGTTCTGTGAATACATCTACTTTAAACCAAGTTTCAACAGTATAATTCTTATAGTTTCGAAAAAAAGTGGTTGTGACATAACGGACTGACAGACAGACAGACAGACATGACGAATCTATAAGGGTTCCGTTTTTTACCATCTAGCTACGGAACCCTAAAATGCAGCGTTGTAATAATATTGTATCGTAACGGCATGTTACTATCTTATCGGAGAATAATTGTAATATTCAGGTAACATCGATCAAAGACTAAGGTATTTCAAACATTGTAATGGTAAATAAATTCTGTAATATTTACATGAAAGTACTTTTATACTGTTGGCGATAATTGCAATGACTTTAATATATTCGTAAATCCCATAAGCGTATTTGTGTGCGTGATATTGTTACGAAGGTCGCGTCGAACGTTGAATTTTCGCGAGATATTCAATAAAGGTGTTAAGGCGAAGAGTAAGCAGAAAACACGCAAATATGGTGTTTTTAGACAAGTTTTGTGGTGAAAGTATAGCATTTCGAGCTATGAACACTAATTAATCGTTAATTAGTTGTTACACATATCCTTAAGTCTTATTTGTAGGTTGCTATGCTTGCTATTGGTTATAGTTAACACTGCCGAGCCTTTTTGAACTATCACTTTTCTCTGAAAGTTAAACAAGTTTTTTGGCATGGCGTGACGCATTTTTTTGGTACTTCTCTCATAAAAGTTATTCTTATAGCTTGTAATTTTTTGTGTAGGTTCATTTATTCAGATTAGTAGTGAATAACGAGGATTGTAGTTGTTGTTGGAAGTTGCTTCTGCTTTTGAGATTTTTTTCTGACATTCCAGTTTCTATCACAAGCACTCTTGTCTCCTCCACCAGTGTTGCTGAGTCACTTCTTCTGGAAAATGTTAAAGAATGCCAAAAAACTTTCAACTTTAGTTTTGTTAGCCCTGTAGAAATAATTAAAATTTTTAAGTCTCTCGACATGAAAAAAGCTGTTGATATATGGGGTATTTCTGTTAAAATAATAAGTTCAATAATTGATGTCATAGCACCATATCTTGCAATAGTCTTTAATAATTGTATTAGTCGTGGCGTGTTTCCTAACCTTCTGAAACATAGTAAAATTACACCAATATTTAAGTCGGGTTGCTCTTCTGACCCGAATAACTATCGTTCTGTGTCGGTTTTGCCGACCCTTAGTAAAATTTTTGAAAAAATAATTTTAAGCCAAATGCTTACTTGCTTTAACTCTCATAAGTTACTTCATTTGAAACAATTTGGCTTTACTAGGGGACGTTCAACAACGGATGCTGGTGTTGGGCTAATTAAGAATATTTATGATGCCTGGGAGGAATCGCAGAATGCACTTGGCATATTCTGTGATTTATCTAAGGCTTTTGATTGTGTTCAACATTCAACGCTGGTCAAGAAGCTATAACACTATGGCATAAAAGGAACTGCGCTCGATCTTTTGACTTCATATCTAAACAATAGAATTCAGAGGGTCGACGTGAATGACAAGAGATCTCCTGGGACTCTTCTCAGTATGGGGGTACCACAAGGGTACCCCCATAATGATCTTCCTAATCTTATAGAGAAAAAACATAAGGTAGTATTGTTTGCGGACGACACTTCACTGATTTTCAAAGTGAAAAGAAACCAAGCTATGTATGACGAAGTGAACGATATTTTATCTGACATCGTGTACTGGTTTAGCGCTAATAACCTATTGTTAAATAGCAAGAAAACTAAATACATTAAATGACTTTCTTAATGATACCACAGATTGGGAATGGAGTGACCGCCCTCAGGCTATTAAATAATAAGTTTAATTGTACAATATTACTTTGTAAAAATATTTATTCGATAAAAAAAAAAGCCCGCTGAGTTTGTTGCGCCCATTCTTCTTAGGTCTGGGGCATTCATGTTGGAATGGGTGGTAGTTTTTGACTTTCAATAAGTGATGTCACAGCCTATTTTGAATAAAAATATTTGAATTTGAATTTGTAAGCATATAAACTGTTTTCCACGCAAGAATTTTGAAAATATTGGCTTTGTTAAATAGATGGCGGGCCGGCAGCGGTGAACTCATATCGCTCAAGGTAGCTGGTATTTAGTGTCGCCTAAAGGAAGATTGACATATTTTTTTTATATATTAACATGGGGGCAAACACGCAAGAGGCTCACGTGCAAGCCCCATAAGATGACAGTTTAGCTATAAGCGCTTTGTACCAAACCGGTCGAATGCCTTCACTGTGTCGGCGCCAAGTCGGTAGCATATGCGTACGCGTACTTCTGATACTACAAAATAGGTTTTAAAATAACTTATTGAACGACAAAAACTACCACTCTTCCGAAAAAGTATGCCTCAAACATGAGAACGGGCGCAAGAAACTCAGTGGCCTTTTATTTCTTAATTTAGTTACAATATAATATGTAGTTTCGTACACATATTTATAATTAAATAGCCTGACTGCGTTCGCTCCATTCCCAATCTGTGGTATTATTAAGAAAAAGAACCTTTGAATATCTTCACAGGTGTGTAAGGTTTCCACGCGGACACCCTGGTCCGACATATGTATCCCGTTTCGGGATCTTAAAAAAATGCTCCGGTTCAATCCCCGCCCGCGATGTACTAATGTGGTTTCGGGACACCCCTACCGACTAAAAACCTCCTCTATGCTGTCAGCCCTGAAGGCTTTTACAGCGACAAGAACCTGAGCCTCCCGTGAAAGACAAAATCACTAAACACATTGCGCCGACTCTCTGCTACTACTTAGATGTAAAAGATGTTAAGTATATTATTTGCAACTCACCAAAATAAATTTCAATGAAGGGAATTTTATAGCTTTGCATGGATTTATTGTGCTTGATCCATGGTGTGGCATATACCTACTATTAACACCTACTATAAATTGTGTCCCCTGTTTCGCGATGAAGAGATCGTAGTTCCTTACAAAGTACATAGTTACCCGTCGTCATTTATATATCATACATTGCACCCGTCCGGTTTATAATATCTATATTCTACGACGTAGATAATAAAAAAATACTGTTTTATAGGAATTTGCCAATAATATCGGTGATACAGTGGAACTGTCAAACCGTTCGTCACTAAATTCTCTCATACAAAAAATGGCCATACGAAACAAATATTGAAAATAAAAATATTTATGGGTAACAAATCGAAATAAAAACTATCCTATCTCTCAAGTTGGACTAAACTGCACTTCATGAAGTAATCGCAATTAAAATCCGTTCATTAGTTTAGGAGTCCATCACGGACAAACAACATGACACGTAATTTATATATCTATACTAATAATATTATAAAGCTGCAGTGTTTGTTTGTTTGTTTGAACGCGCTAATCTCTGGTACTACTGGTCCGATTTGAATGATTCTTTCAGTGTTGGGTAGTCCATTTATCGAGGAAGACTATAGGCTATGTTTTTTTTTTCAAAATTAGGGATCCGTAATAAAATTGCTATTTTGTAACACAAGGTGTAAAATCGAAAACCTATTGTTGCGTGCTCTGCAAAAACTATTGACAATAGAACAAAATGATGTACAGCCTATAATATAGGCAATATTTTATTACTTATAAAACTATCGTGTGAATTATACTTTATATGGCAAAACAACGTTTGCCGGGTCAGCTAGTATTAAGATAACAAGCTAAATATTACAGATAATATTCAGTTATTGCAATGTAACTGCTATCAAATATTCTTGTCTGTCAGCAATGTACGTTATTGTTATAATAAGACAGAATCACGCGCCATTATGATACTCAACTAATTTAAGATAAAGTTAATTTTTGCGCACACTACTGTTGTAGTGGGCGTTTGTTGATGATTTATATTTATGTTTGTGTGGTTGGTACCTACTTAGAATACTAATGTTTATTTTATGCACATTATTAACTTTATTCCGTCTCAACTCGCTACATTGCATTCCCCGCGACCTTGACAGCCTCGGGCTCGCTTGCTAGATTGTAGTTTATTTTTAAATAGTGATCCGCAGTTATCAAAATAAAATACTAGCAATAAATACCCGGTTACTTTTCAATGTGACTTGGAATGCTGTTGTGAGGGCTCATGTTTTTCTAATTATATTCCTTAATTGGCTCCATTATGCGTGTAGGGTTGGCCTGTTACTTTGTAGGGCGTCGGTAACGGAATAGGTTGGGCTGTAGACCCGTTGACTCTCTCCGAATCGAGCCTCGCCCGCCACGAAGATACCAAAGTGTTTTTGGTTTTCGAATTCATAATGAACGTTTATTTGGCGCTCAATAATGTCGCCAAGAATATTGGCTGCGGTGATCAGGACTCCACACAACTCCCTCGCTTCGGACTCTAGGCGGACAGCTCTATCGTTATTTACGTACCACGCAGCCACAGGTCCCCTTAGGTAGGTATTCATTCGACGTTGGAAGTGTATTACCTTGACCTATTACTATTCCGTTCCGTATCTGAAGTTTAATATACCCTTATACTGTAGCTGTCTATCCATTCATCTGTCTGTTTGCGGTCAGTTTCTCAGAAACAGAAAATATTCCTGTCAGACAGCACAAATTATTTCTGTGTTTGTAAAACTATTGGCACTATCATAATACAAAGCAACATGGCGAATTACAAATTTATTAACATTGTTACAGCGCCCTTTCTTGTTCCTTTTACTATTTAAATGGTTTTCTTAATTCATCTAGTTTTGTATTAAGTTCGAGTACTGAAGAGTTTAGCAAAGTAAAGCCGAAAAGTGCTATTTATACTCCACGTCCTCTGTGACCGGTCCGCAGCGGTTCGTTGGCCCGTCACTATTAATTATAATATAAACGTTCCTGTTTGTAGAAACGTTAATAATTATTATCATTTAGCAAAGATTATAGATTCAATGTAAATTTTGTTGGGAATTAAATAGTTTGCATTATTATTCAAATAATAGAAACTAGATGACCAGACAGACGTTGTTCTGTTCATAATAAAAAAAAATGCGTGTGGAATTTCGTAAAATGCGTTCTTAGCTGACCTCTACTCGGCGAAAGAAATATTCCTACCAAATTTCAAGTCTCTACGGCATATGCTTCCAGAGATATCGTGATGAGTGACTATACACATGGAAATCTCTTATATGTAGTTATAATCCAAATATTATGATGCTAAGATTTGTCTTTAACCATTACGAGATGTGTTTCGCCTTTATACGAGGCATCCTCAGGAGATTTTGACTCAGGAACAAGAGTCGACCCTTACTTATGGACTTCCGCATAATAATGCCAAATTCAATAAATTTTGATTGTTATTATAATACATAGATTGCGTTACCACGGTGTATATTGTTTACTTATTTATTAAGGCTTATCAACCCGACATAAATTAGCATATCTATAATACACATGATATATATATTACTTATTTGGCGTATAATTAGAATTTGAACTAGCCAATCAAGGCCATACTCAGCACTGACTCAGTCTTACAACGCACACATATATATAATCACGTCTGTCTTCCAGAGGTGAAGGAAGATATTATTAACTTCCATTTACCACACTCCTGAAATTCTTGCCTGGCTTCTTCTTACTGCTAACCTCATTCACCAAAAGATCATTTCAAGTCTCGAAGCGGATTCAGGGCTGAGTCCTATTAGTACCTATGTATTTGATTATGCTTGTGTTGATGATGAAGGAAATAATATGAACTGCTCACTGCGATCAAACAATCAAATATTTGACTCGGGTTTTTTTTTAAATGGAAATAAGGGACGAGACGAGCAGGACGTTCAGCTGATGGTGATTGATATGCCCTGCCCATAGCAATGCAGTGACGCTCAAGATTATTGAGAAACCCAAAAAGCAAGCGGCACTATAACTGTGCTCGGCAACTTGAGACATACGATGTCAAGTCTTATTTGCCCAGTAATTTCATTAGCTACGGCGCCCGTTAAACCGAAACACATTAATGCTTACACATTACTGCTTCACAGCAGAAATATATTCGCTTTACAAATAATTCATACAATGAGCGGGAACGGGGTACTTAATATAAATGGCAAAATCAAGTTTCCCTCGTCAGCACTTGTGATATATATATATATACAGTATTGAATAGATGTCTGTCATCATATCGTATCGAGTTTCGATATTTTTCTTAACATCGACAGATGAGCTCAAGTATGCAAGCTAAGCTCATGCGTGGTAATCGTCATTAGATACGCTTTGTCGAGTAAACAAACAGTATTTAAAACGTCAGCGCTCGGAACATTCTGTACTTTTTCTTCAAACATATTTCTTTAATTTACTTACGCGGCGTTCCCAATATAATATCTACAGATAGAGATAAATTACTACCTTCTACTGTCAGTAATTAGCTGTCAAT
This sequence comes from Leptidea sinapis, assembly GCF_905404315.1. Lineage (NCBI taxonomy): Eukaryota > Metazoa > Arthropoda > Insecta > Lepidoptera > Pieridae > Leptidea > Leptidea sinapis. Next base: position 11,303,704 of record NC_066267.1, on the reverse strand, counting down.
AATCTGAGGCTGTTCGAATATACTCGATAAGTCATTCTAATCGCCTTATATTGGGACGGGTGAATTGCAATTTCCATACAAACTTCTAGCGGTGGTAAGCTATACGTCGTCTCATTGACAGACAGCGTGAACGGATAAGGTGAGTTACCGTCGATAAGTTCATTGGGACAGAAAAGTCAACGATAGTTACGATTTTTATCTCAAGTAAGAGATATACTGAATATTGGGAAAGGCCGTTAAAGACTTCAAAAATCTATCAGATGTAAGTGTGAGTGACTTTGATGTTGTCAGTTGCATCCTTATCATAGATCGTTAGTTAATATTATATTAAAATATGTACAAGATCAAAATTTTATTTACAGGAAAAAGATGTTTTTGTGTTCTATCGCACGTAATTTATTTTTCCTTCAATTTTTGTTATATTCTCTACCTTTTCCAATAGGTTTCATCCTACTATTATTTTTTATATTATAGTCTTGCTATTATAGTCTTGTATATAGTGGCGAAATTTACCTTTGTATTATAATGTTATTGTAGCTGTTTCTCATGAAAACACGGATAAATCTATTTTTTTTTAAATTGAAACCTAGCTAGATTGATTTATCGCCCCCGAAATCCCCTGTATACTAAATGTTATGAAAATCGTTTGAGACGTTCCCGAGATTCAAATTATATACATATATATGTAAAAAGAAATGCTCGTTTAAAGATAGCCTGCAATTCTATCGATACCTAGTTTCCTGCAAGGATAAAGCGTCATCATGAGTTAACATTTCTTTTGCAAGTTTAAGATCGTCTGCAAAGATCAATCAAATTATTCAGTTTAGAAAAAAGTGATATTAGAAACCTTAATATCATTTTTGAAGACCTATTAGGCCTATTAAGCTATTAAGCCCCACCCCCAAAAATTTATTGTTATTTTTCTACTATTTTTGTGTGAAAATCTTAATGCGTCTCACAGAATTACATCTTTTTACCAAGTTTCAACAGTATAGTTCTTAGTTTCGGAAAAAGTGGTTGTGACATACAGACGGCCAGACAGACTGACATTTGGCTTTGGAACCCTAAAAAAGGAGCACGCTGGACTCAGCGTGCTTGTTTTGTGTTTTTTTTTCATGAAACTTCATGCACCCGTTCTTCTCAGGTCTGCGGCATATATTTAGGAATGGGTGGTAGTCTTGGACCTTCAATTAGTGATTAAAAAATCCTATTTTGTGTAAAAATATAAGAATTAGAATTTTGTAAACATAGCGTCGTGGTCTTCAGTGCGTCTTACCATTACACGTGTAAAGATACACGTGGCCGATCGGTGTAAATATAACTCATGTTATGTGTTGTTCGCGTGTATGATACATTGTAAGGTGCAATGTACAAGCCGATATAGATATCATCGGATGTTAACAGTACAATGTCAAAGTCAAAGTAACATAAACTTTATTCAAATAGGCTTAAAATAAGCGCTTCTGAATCGTCACTATCTATCTATCTATATATATAAAAATGAATTGCTGTTTTTTTTTTTTATGGAATAGGAGGACAAACGAGCGTACGGGTCACCTGGTGTTAAGTGATCACCGCCGCCCACATTCTCTTGCAAGACCAGAGGAATCACAAGAGCGTTGCCGGCCTTATGTTCGTTAGCTCGCTAAAACTCGAGAACAGCTAGACCAATTTGGCTAATTTTAGTCTTGAATTATTTGTGGAAGTCCAGAGAAGGTTTAAAAGGTGAATAAATAGGAAAATGCTCCTAATTTAAATAAAAACAACAAATTTGCTTTTCCTTTGATGTGTCCATACGTAATTTCTATGAGAGAATTTATTGACGCACGGTTTGACAGTTCTGCTGTGAAACAATTTTATTACGACAGCAGGGTGCATATTTTGCGATGTAATTTTTGATCTTATGATATATTATTGACGAATGTATGTTTGTATGTTCCCTAATAACTCCTAAACTATTCGACCGATCTCAATGAAATCTTTTGTAATAGATTCGTTGAAGCTCAAGGAAGGTTTACATATATAGTTTGTCATGTCACGATCCCACCCACGCACTCACCCACGCATTTACCATATCTCTCGAACGGTTTATTGACAGAACAACGTCTGTCGGGTCAGCTAGTATTTATTTCTTATAAATTACTGAATTTATCATATGTTCGTAAAAAGTTGAGCTCGTGTGAAGAACATATTATAAGAAACTCAACGGCCACTCTTTTCAATCAAATAGAGTATTACAATGGCTGTAATATACATACAAATTAGTTTGTTACGTGCGGCATCCAATATATTATGAGTTATGTTTAAATAATATAAATTATTTCATAAAAAGTAATAAAGAATTAACTGTATAAATATAAATTATCGTATATTGTATGCATCAACCTTTAGAGCTTGAACTCATTGTTTGTGTAAGGATGCTTCATGAACGTGATGGTCGTGATTACTGTCACAATTAGTAATTGCATCCAACAAATACAATGATTCATTAACTATAACAACAATGGCTTCTGTTCTCTTTTATTTTTATCACCGTATTTATTTTAATTCTCATTTATTGCATTGATTTACACGAAAAATTACTGTAATGATTATTTTCTAATCGAAATAATTTACGCAGCAACAATCTCGCACGTTTACTGGTCACGCCAGACCATAAGCTGCGTAAATCGGAGAGATCAGTATACATAATGGGTCCATCTGTGTATAACAGGCTGCCGAACTCGATCAAGAAAGATGCAACTTCCACAACGGTGTTTAAGACACAACTCCGAAAATGGCTTCTCGGACATACGTTTTACTCAGTTGAGGAGTTTTACAAGATGCCAGTTATTTGACTAGGTAAAACTTATTTTACAATACGTAAAAAAATATTTATTTTCTTTATATACATAACAATATATGATTACATAATACTGTATTATTTTGAGGTAGGACTTCCCTACCTATTTAAAATGATAATTTGAATTTGAAATTGACCTATTTTTGCTTTTTGACTTGTAACATGGTGTTATTAATAAATGATTTGATAAAGGTTACTATAACATAAATCACAGATTGGGAATGGAGCGACCGTCCCCAGGCTATTAAATAATAAGTTAAATTGTACAATATTACTTTGTAAACATATTTTTTGAAAAAAAAAAGCCCGCTGAGTTTGTTGCGCACATTCTTCTCAGGTCTGAGGCATTCTTTTTGGGATGTGTGGTAGTTTTTGACTTTCAGTAAATGATGTCATATCCTATTTTGAATAAAAATATTTGAATTTGAATTTGAACTACTACTTGTAGATAACTATTATATACTACTTAGTACTATTGTGTATTATTTGTCATTACTTTGATCAAGTTTCATTTATAATTGGAACGATTCCATCTTATTATCATAATAAAAATTATTATTATCATCATAATTATATAAACAAACTGAAACTCAAGCCATGTGGTAATTAAAGATATAAGAATCGAAGATTTTTTGATTTATTTATTTTCATATTTATGTAAAGCCTTGTCCACATGCAACGGAGAACGTCAAACAAAACGCCTTCCTTCTCTTTCACTCGCCGCGTCATATATACTCTTCCTCTTTCGCTCCGTAGCGTCTATTTCCTTGTATGAAGCAGAGTTATTGTGTGGCCAATACCTGGTTCTAAAAAAAAACTAAAAAAAAGGACAAATCAATGATCGTATTTACTTTATAACCAGCTAGGAATAACTTACCTGTTACAGTTTCGACAGTAGTTCATGGTTTGGTAAATATAGGTAATTCATATCAATTTGTTTTCGGATGATAGCCTGTAGGTATCCCCCCGCCAAACTTCTAGTTAGTTCTGAAGTTGACGCGAGCGTCTGTTTGTGCGCTTACAGACATGAAGATGGCTTACCGCTCTCGCCTCCCGCATTCATCCCTCCGAAGTTTTTTTTTTTACATAAGAAACGGGCAAAAGGCTCACGGGATGGAGAGGATGAGGTAACCGCCCATGGAAATCCGCAACAGGAGAAGTCAAGAAATGCGTTGCCGCCCTTTAAGGTGCGAGTATTCTCTTTTCTTGAAAGTCCCTAACTCGTATCGGTTCGGGAAAACCGCAGTCGGTAATTGATTCCACAAAGTGGCTGTTCGAGGCTAGAAATTTCTTGCAAAACGCGCGGTTGTGGAATGCCAGACGTCAACGTGATGCGGGAGTGTTTTTTGCTACTGCGTAACTATTCGCGGCACCACCGGGGGTTAGGCGATGGAGTTTACCTGCTTGTTCTTACGAATCTGGCTATCATATACAAAAATATTTGTTCAAACCTGACTGCTTTATCCATACATTAGCGCGTTGAAATGCCTCTGCTCTTGCTCGCTTAAATGCCTCTGCTTGTGGCGGCGACGTGGGGCGGGTCGTTCCCTTCCCTAAAATATGGTCGAGGGAGGCGATGGCTGGTCCATGCGTCATGCTCGTGAACGGGTGCTACTTGTGGGGGTTGGATGAACTTAAAGTTATTATATATTTTATTTTATGAAATGCTCACATAATGCCTCTATTTATTTACGGTATGTGTGGATTGGTGCATCTACTATACTCAATAACTCTTGTGTTTATAAGTATTAATTTACTTTTTTTTTCTTGTTTTGACTTACTCGTGTAAGCCTTTCAGTTTGACCTTTGAGTATTTTTGTTGCGTCACTTTGCATATATTGTAATTGAAATGATTTGTAAAACAACTAAAATGTAAATCTTGACTTAAAAGAGTGGCAATGAGTTTCTTGCTACTTCTTCTCATTAGGTCAACCCTTTACGAAGTGGCGGTGAATTCAATAATAAACAATATTTTTATATTTTTTTTCGACATTCATAAGTGTCATTTCTGTGACCTACATGAATAAAGTGTTTTTGAATTTGAATTTGAAACAATCAAACAAATGTGAGCTTTATGATATAAATATAAGGAATATATTTTATAAGCATATCTCTAATTCATGAAATGCTCCTTCGCCACGCATAGTTAACATAAGTTAGCGACCGAGCGTTTAATCTTTGGTGGCGACAGTGTTTGCGACATCCTCCGCACTGCAGCCTTCTATCCGAGGTGATCGATAAGTTAATAATTAATATGTGTGTTATTTTTAATTCAGGCACGCTTCGATTGTAACAATCCTTTATCTACGCAGTATGAATATTTACCTCGCAATGAAGGATTAATTCCTTTCGAATAGTCATTGGTGTCTATTAAAGAGATTTTAACCACCGCTTGGGAAACAAATGGTATTCTGAGGGTGAAGAAACAGCGCAAATTACTCTACTATTACGATACTTTATATATATATTTCTTGCAAATTTTATTAATTATTATTATTTTGAAAATACAATTATTCAATACTAGCCGTTACCTCTGACTTCTTCCGCATTTATCAGCGTTATCATATTATTTGCTGTTCCAATGCTTCCACATATATGTATCTCTATATATATAAATCCAGTGTCCTGATGTTTGTCTCCAGTGAACTCCAAATCTAATGAACGGATTTTAATAGGGATTACTTCATGGAGTGCAGTTTAGTCCAACTTGAGAGATAGGATACTTTTTATTTCGATTTGGGACCCATAATTATTTTTATTTCCAATATTTGTTTTGTATGGACATATTTTCTATGAGAGAATTTAGTGAAGCACGGTTTGACAGTTCTGCTGTGAAACAATTTCATTATAACAACAGGGAGCATATGTTACGAAATAATTCTTGATTTTATGAAAAATTATTGACAATAATTAAAAACAGTATTTTTTTATTCTGTACAGAATAACGTCTATCGGGTCAGCTAGTATATATATAAAATTTCATACCAATTCGAAATGTGTTTCAAGAGATAAAAACCACTGCCCTACCAGCGCCATCTATATGTCCGGAACTAACGTAACTATGTTGGTCTGAGTGCCCATATGGAATTGAAAACACCGTAAAAGATAATTCGTCGTCGTGAAATGAATTAAAACACACGATAGATCGGTCTTATATATCACAGTATTGCAAAAATATTAATTGCCTAAGTCGTCGAACGGCTCATCAGGGGGTTTATTGAGTTTCGAGCGCTCGAAATTAAAGTCGACATCAACTTCCACGCTTATCTTCGTATTTACCAAAAATTTAGTATTTACCCCCTTATTCATAATAGTCTGCTAACTTAAAGCATTGCTAATTCTCACTCTGTCTTCTTCTATTGACCTAAGTCAGAATGAGAAAAAACACTCGTTAGCGGCTGTTTAAAGTTAGCGGACCATTATGAATAAGGGGGTTAGTGTATTATTACAAATACGTGTTCCAATAATATTATACATAAATAATAAACTGTATAACTTTAGTGGAAATTCATAATTATAGAAATAATATGAGTTTTCTTGAGTGTTCATTTCGCTAAGATTTCTTTTACCAATTCGACACTTTTGGAGCATTTGGGAAAACCACACGAAGTGAGAACTTCGTTAAGGCGAGGTCAATAATACGTTGTAAGAACATACATTTTATGGTACCTTTAAAAGGCATTTATTTTCTTAAAATTGATTCCGTTAGAATTCTTTTTGATGTCATTTCTACTACTACCGCTTCGAAAACAAATGGCGCTCTGAGAGAGCTCTCTCCCAGCATTCTTTTTTTGCGCTCGTTTCAATAAAAATATACAATATTGTACAATCATTTCTATCGCTATAAAATAATCAAAATCTGACTGCCTGGGACTAGCCCAGGCAGTCAGATCATTTAGATATTCAGCAGTGGAGTAATAGTATTTACGACAGAGCCATTTTTTATTAAACATTTAAATTTATTGAACTGAACAGTGGCTGGGACTTTATTATAGTCTATAATAAGGGTGTTACAATTTGGTAGGAATATTCCTTTCGCCGAGTAGAGGTCAGCTAAGATTTAACGAAATTCTACCCACAAAGGGGGTTGCGGGGGATTAAATAAAAAATCTCATTTTTAAACTATAGCACATATAGGTACATATAAAACTTGGCCAGATTGGGCTACATGTTATCACCAGTCAGTATTTATGCCGTATATAGCATCCACATAAACGACGACGCGGGCAGCATCTAGTTATAAATTAACACCTACAGAAGTATTCGTGCAAGTAACAGGCGATTCCCCGGGCTGTGTTAACAAGAGACAGTTAAAACATAACGAGTATCTAGGTAGTACAGACATATTATTATTGGTCATTATCAGACCTATTCTAATTGCTGGCTTGTTTTATAAATAACCCACGCTTACACACACTGATAGTGTTATCTCACACTGGAGTACATTATAACTCGCTCAGAGATTGTTATAACATTTTAAGGGTTCCGTAGCCGAACGACAAAAAACGGATCCCTGATGGATTCTTCATGTCTGTCTATCCGTTCGTATGTCACAGCCACTTTTCTCCGAAACTATTAGAACTATACTGTTGAAACTTGGTAAGAAGATGTATTCTGTGAACCGTATTAAATTTTTAAACAAAAACAGAAAGAAACAATAACTTTTGGGGGTTCCCCACACTCACAACAGAAACTCAAAAATTTTTATTCATCTAACCCATAGTTGTGGGGTATCTATATGTCTTCGTAGTAAAATGATACTGAGGTTTTTAATATATATTTTTTTTCTTAACTGACTAGTCACCCCCCGTAAATTCTAAAATAAGAGAATGATATTACTGAAAAAAATATAATATGATGTACATTACCATGCAAACTTCCACCGAAAATTGGTTTGAACGAGATCTAGTAAGTAGTTTTTTTAAATACGTCACTAATCGTCTTGCTGTTACGGGACACTTCATGGGCGAGTCCGACTCGCACTTGGCCGCTTTTTTAACTTATAACATTATTTGATACTTACACAATTAAATCCGTCCCAACGCGACTCTTTATTATTGTTGATAACAATACGAATTATGGCTAGTTTTGTTTGCTCTATCTAATATATAAAATTCTCATGTCGCGGTGTTTGTAGTTAAACTCCTTCGAAGCGGCTTAACCGATTCTTATGAAATTTTGAGTGCATATTGGGTAGGTCTGAGAATCGGACAACATCTATTTTTCATCCCCCTAAATGTTAAGAGTGGTCCTCGCCAAGTTTTTATTTTATTTTTTTTAACATTTTTTTTTTTAATTTGTTTGATTAGTCAGCATTAAAAAATACATACAACTTGAAATTTTCGCCCGTCTACGATCAACATCTTTTTAGTATCGCGATTTTTATTTATTCTGTTGCAACCACAAATCCGCTATAGGGTTGCAAGATGGCAATCGAATACAATAATTGTTGTACGATGTTTTTGGTACATCTGAGAATCGGTTGCATCTATTTTTTATACCCCAAAATTTTTTTAAATACTTTATATGGCAATACAACGTTGGCTGGGTCAGCTAGTATACATTTAGTAATAACATGGTACTATCTACTCCAGATTCCTTCATATCTCTCTTGGTCTCGGTATTTGGTATTCCAACAGATTGATTCACAGTCGATAAAACATTAGACGGTTGCCTCATCTAAAAACCACAAAATAAACGTATTACTATTTTTTTTTAATTCACAGGCAATCTTCACATTAAGCCGGCATGTTTTTTTGTAGTTTGGTAGCACCAGATCTACATAATTTAGATTTTGGTGGGTCGTTTTAAACTCAATTGAATAATGGAAATAAACAGAAGTAGACACTTCCTTCTTTTTTAATTGAATCCATTTGTATGGTGTATTGAAATAAAATAACACACTGTAATAATTTTTTTTTTAAATGTTGTTTACGTATACGTCCTTTTATTGAGTATAATTTTACAAAATACAACTTAATAATAGGTATTACTGTAATGCTTAATCGAATAAGGAAAATATTGAATGTATTTAAACTCTTTAATTAATATATAAAACGCTCTTGTGATTCCTCTGGTATTGCAGGAGAATGTGGGCGGCGGTGATCACTTAACACCAGGTGACTCGTACGCGCGTTTGACCTCTCTTCAATAAAAAAAAAGTAAAACGCTAGATGTAGTTTTTTTGAAATTGTTTGAAGAAGAATTGAATTGTTTATGTAATTCAACCAACCTTTTATCATGTGGGATTTTAAGTAAATATTATGTCAGACGATCATATTATTGAACACTTTACATTAATATTTTTTTTTGATAAATATAAAAAAAAATATGCAAAAATATAGGCAACAAAACGCGAAGCCGACTATGGCCACGGTGGATAGGCCTATAATCATAATAACCTACATGGTAGTATTTGTTTAATATCCCTTCTGTATGTCCAAAAGCAATTCATATCACAATAGCCGCCTAGCCCATAAGTCAAACTGACCAATATTTGGGCCAAATAGATGTTTCGGACAATATTGACTTCGGTCACTTGAAGCGAGTTGACAAACAAAAGGGGTTGCTTGTTTTTTGTATATTGTACCACAAGGTAATAGCGATTCCATTTTTCGGATTACTTAAGAAGCATTAGCATTAAGGAGTCAGCATTCAAGGAGCTTTCTTCCACGTACTACAAAGCTGTGGAATGCGCTTCCTTGTGCGTGTGTTTCCGGGACGATACGACATGCATGTACATTAAAAAAATGCGCGTTCACCTTCCTTAAAGGCGCTCCTGTGATTCCTCTGGTGTTGCAAGACAATGTGGTGTGTGGTGATCACTTAACACCAGTCTAAAAAATCGTGTTTAAATACGTTATTAATTTAACAGTAATAATTAATTAAGCGACTTCAAAAAAGGAGGAGGTTCTCAATTTGTCGGTATTTTTTTTATGTTTATTACCTCAAAACTTTCGACTGGGTGAACCGATTTTGATAATTATTTTTTTATTTGAAAGCTGGTGCTTCCCAAGTGGTCCAATTGCAATTTGGTCCAGATCTGACAGTGGAATCCATGAGAAAACCATAAAAGTCTTAAATTTTGCTATACATATACGTATAGCAAAGTGGATGATAGATTTACGAATAACTCGATATCGCGCCAACCGATTTCGATTATTCTTTTTTTATTGGAAAGCATATACTTCAAAGATAGTTTGGTGAGAGTTTGGTTGGGTTCTGATCACGGAATCCATGGTAAAGTAACGGAACACTGTCCGTAATCAAATTGTAAAGTACTTACGTTCATTGCTGCATTAAAAAATTTAGTATATTTATACATATTTAGACAAATTGTTAGTGAGTATACTTCAAATTCACTAAAAAACATAAAATAAAACAAAAATAATTAAAAAAAAACCGCCTTCATAAATACTATTCCAAAACAATAGATATAATGTGCACTAAAATTATAAAAATAATTGCGTATTTTTAAACAATCTAATTAATTAATGTTATTCTAGTTACAATAATTATTGTAATTTTTGGAGTTGGTGTCATCCAAGATAGGTTTGTTACTACATACATAGTTATAGGTGAGATGTGCTTGAGTCGTGAGGAGGCGAGAGGCGAGAGCGGGTGGCGGCGGAAGGACACCGATTCCAAAAATAACAATAATTGTAACTAGAATAACATTCATTAATTAGATTGTATAAAAATACGCAATTATTTTTATACTTTTTAGTGCACATTATATCTATTGTTTTGGAATAGTGTTTTTGAAGGCGGTTGTTTTTTTGTTAAAATTTTTTTTATTATCTATTTAGCACTGTCACCTCTTTTATTTCTTTTGGCAATTTATTAAATATTTTTAAACACAAAGCATCACAGTGGTATTCAAAAGCTGGTATGCTATAACCTAGAAATTTCCCAAGTCGTATTCTTCAGCCGGCAGATTTCCATAAGGTGGCCTTGCGAGCCTAGAAGTTTCTGGTGAAACGCACTGGTCTGCACACCAGCCATCAGAACGTGATGACGTGGGTAACATTTCATATGTGATGTTCATTCTCTCATTCTCTAGTAAACGTCAAATATTAAAGATATTTAATTTGTTACTAATTGTTATTTCAGATTTTGCCATACATAGACGGCTTCAATCACGTGTCCAAGATTGCGACGCTGACGGAGGTGGAAATCAGCCTGGTGCGGGCGTGTGTTCAGAACCTGGTGTACTATGGCGTGGTGACGCTCGTGCCCATCTTCCAGTACTGCGCGGTGAGTGGCATTCTGTGGTAGACGCAGGGTCGAAGTTAGGCTATGGTTTCCTATTTTATGCCGTACGCGACATCTGGCGTTAGCGTCAACGTTCAATTCCGTGGCTTCCAACGTCTGGACGCAACGGTCGGCGGTCAATACGTCTGGCGTGACGCAGGTGGCTACTCGCGAGCGGTCACTCTCCATTGCCCTCTGAGCAGCCATGAACTTTCTCATCAGGCCCATATTTAGCGATCACGTAATACCGTAAGCTATCACTGGCAACACACAATGGTTGAAAACCTTCGTCTTCAGACACTGTGGTGTTTGGGACGAAAAGATTTTACGGAGCTTCCCGAACTCTTGAGCTTGTATACCATTAAATAAAACAGAGATGTTGTGTTCGGCAGGTGTACAGCGCGACGCCCAAGTTGCGACAGCTGACGAGGTGCGTGGGGCTACAGCGGCAGTGTGTGGAGTTCTGTGCTCGCTCTCGTGAGTATCATTATTGATAATCAAGGAGGGCTTTGCAATATACCGTTTCTTAACATAGGTACCTATCAATTTAATTATTTTATAAACCACTAGCCGTTCCCGCCCGCTTCTCTGGGCGTGTTTTAAAAGGAAATAAATTAATGAAGGAACGTTGGAATTCGTAAAACCATCTAGGATAAATTTAGCATCGAATGGTGGTAGTTTCATGTCGATACAATCAGTGGTTTAGGCGTGATTGATCCTCAAACAAAGACCATTTTCACTATATGTATATAGATTATTATATTAATGCTCTATCTGACATTACAGTATAGTGATTCAACTGGGTGGTTGTGGTGTGGTATCTGCTATAATTTTTGGTATTACTGTTGATTCCAAATTAAAATGAGGGATTTGCGTTTTTAATAGGAAGACTAAAAGGGACAGGCGTACGGGTCTGATGTTATGTGATTACTGCCGCCCACATTCTCTTGTAAGAAAAGTGTACGCGTCGGGAGAAAGTCCATGTGTGGCTTCTGGAATAGTTCTGCAGCATACACGATTAATATATTAAGACTACTTAGGTAATTGAGGACGTTTTGAGAAAAGCAAAGGTCCGAAACACCCGGAACCGGCGAGCATATATGAAAAGAGTAATGAATGTAGAGGAAGCGCGTGAGGTTTGTAAGTATAGAAGCAAGTGGCATTCTATTGTCTCTGCCTACCCCGACGGGAACAAGGCGTGTGTGTGTGTGTGTGTGTACTATTTAGGTCTACTAAAAGATCATCTAATGTCTCAAGGTGACGAGCGCAATTGTAGTGCCGATTAGAGTTTTTGGGTTCTTCAAGAATCCTGAGCGGCACACTACATTATATCATGCATTACTACATTGTAATGGGCATGGCATATTTATTACTACCAGCTGAACGTCCTGCTCGTCTCGTCCTTTATTTTCATAAAAAAAAGTTAGTAGTTTTTTTAGTCCTATGGTATATATATACATATATATATATTTTGGGGCAACGCAGCAATACTTAAAAAAATAAAATATTTTTAACTGTTGCGTCTCTATCATCTTTTTTTTGTGCCTATTTGAAGCACCACTCAGGAGCGTCCAGAGAACTTTGACGTATAATACAAATGTCTGCGAAGGAACGTACAATATCCTGAAGTATTTTTGGATTTTGATTTAATTTAGTTCTTTTTTCGTGTTATTTATACTTCGAGAATAACGTAATAAAGAACATTTTTTTTTGTAAAATAGTTTCCCACCATCAATCGATGTTTGCTTTTTTTTTAGTTTTAGTACCGCAGACTGTCGCTCATGTAGCGACGCGCTGTTCAAACAGGCACAAAAGCACTTTGACAGCCGCCAGTTCAGTGGTTTATTAATTGTAGAGGTCAGTGAAATATAACGTTGCTATGGCACCTATAGCACAGGCTTGGATATACTGTAGATATAATGTAGGGAGAGAGTGTGTCCATGGTTATGTAATTGTGGTGTACTTCAACTGGACTTCAACTGCATTTTGGTGGCGATTTCTTAACACAGTGGAAATAATATAACGATCTTCTCGGGCACTGGTACACCTGGGTCTGCCATTACAAGGTCTCCTCAGATGGTGTCCAGTCTCTTCGTACCTTCGCTTTACCTTCTGGACCGTTCGTACCGTCACACTCACCATTCTTGCAGTGCGACGCATACTGATGCCTAGTTCCAGAAAAGCCATGATCCTAGCACATTCTTTAACTGAAAGAGGCATGATAAATAAATATTATGTGCTTTTTAGCATAAATTTTTAAAACAAGACCCATCGATCTTGAAAAAAATGAATGGTAAAATTGTAAATCGTAAACGTCCACTTTGAAAAAGGAATGGTTTTGTTTTTGAAGTTTTTTGTTCAGCCAATTCTTAAAAGAATAAAATAAAGTTTTTATGTACAAAATTAAATTCTCTTTGGAGTGCTTTTTTGGCGCAATTTTGGCCCACTTTAAACGGCTAGATTTCGTTCAAACTTCGTAGATTTATCAAGGACCGATGAAAATACATTAATTTGATGAAATTATTTCATTTTTTAATTTGTAAAATAAGTTTCATGTTATTTTATATAATTTTCATTTATCGTGTATAAGGCAGGAATAAATGTTAATTTTAAATTTCTACTCTATTTTATAGTTCGGTTTTCTATAAAAAGCGTGTTTTTAGTTTTTTTAACTACTATTTATTCTTAGAGAGTTTCGCTAGGCTGCACACACACACACACACACACACACACACACACACACACACACCAACACATACAATCACACGTCCACATACGTATATACTCTCACCCACACTCACACAGCACATTAAGTTTAGATTACAAATAAATCAATTTTTATAATGTTATTATTGTTAGTAGTTTTCTTTCCCTTAGTCTATTATATTTATGTTAAGGCGCGGTCATACCTCAATATCAACAAAAATCGGTTTCTTAGGGAGTCGATTACATAACATAACGCAATGAAAATATTCCGACGCAAAAAATACAGTGCACAAAGACGGATTTAATGATAATTTTTAACCGAATAGAACATTTATATATAATTTGAAATATCCAATAAAAAATTTGGAAGTTGATTCCCAAAAATAAACTTTGGAGTCAAAAATCTCCGAATTTTAAGCGATAACAATATTATTTTTTTGAAGAATTGAATAGAATTAGCACTTTTCTAAAACTTAAGCCGAACAATTTTTTAATCTATTATGTAAATTTTGAATAAACAAAAAAAAACCAGTAAAATAAATGCCCATTTGCTTAGCTTAGCCACATGATCAACACAAATAATGTAAGCTTGGTTGTGGCGTTTACAATGATAGTCAGTCCGCGCCTTAAGGTCAACTTGTTTATTATTACATCATATCATGTTTGTGCTATGGAACAGCGGCGCCTCCTACTACAGGCAACTCTTTGCTTAAAAGGAGACCCCAACAATGATTTGTATTTTGTTGTAATAAATAAATATTTGTATTTCATACTAAAGTAAATTTCAATTTTGACTCAGGCAGTCCCGTCTCTTATGACGTAGTATTTACATCCTCTTTGTTGTTGGTAGCGCGGCAACTGCCCCGAGTGAGCGACCTGTTCCGCATGTACGCAGCCATGACTTATGGCAGCACCATGCGTGACCTGTGCCGTCGTCTGCGCCCGCAGGAGCTGGCCATCAACGAGCGCAAGCTGGTGCTGTTCGGAGTTCTGGAGGGCCTCATCCGCCGGGTCTACAAGGTGGGTTCCTCGCGGGCGATCGCCCGGAAACTATACCTCGTAATATCTACTAAAATACCCGCAGCGTTCTTGGAGAACATTATTTGCCATCAAAGACATTCGACGTCTAAGGTTTGCATTCATATTCTATAAAAGTTTTCGTTTTTTTATGATAATAAGGGACGTGACGAGCAGGACGTTCAGCTGATGGTAATTGATACGCCCTGTCTATTGCAATGCAGTGCCGCTCAGGATTCTTGAAAAACCCAAAAATTCTGAGCGGCACTACAACTGCGCTCGTCACCTTAAGACATAAGATGTTAAGTCTCATTTGCCCAGTAATTTCACCAATTACGGCACGCTTCAGACCGAAACACAGTAATGTTTACACATTACTGCTTCTAGGCAGAAATAGGCGCCGTTGTGGTCCCATAATCTTGCCGGCATCCTGTGCAAATGAGCCTCCTACTGGTAGTAATCAATTTGAAAAGAGAAAAAGATGCAGTTCGTGATTTGAAATTATCTCTTTTATTCTAGTACCCGGTGACATTGAACAATGATTCGTCATCGATTCGCAGCGAGCAAAGCCAAAATCCGTCCCGTGTCTATACCGGCATGGCTTGTCTTGACGAGCTGTGTTGTCAGAGTGGCTGCTCCGCGTCACAGATTGAAGAGCAGCTGGAGAGAGACAGTGATGTCGTGTTTATTGTCAAGTGACGTCACCGGTCTATGTTATTTGTTTTTAAAGGCAATGCTTGGACACGTTGTGCCTTATACAAAGGTAAGGTTGACATGATGTTAATAAAAACATTCAAATTCTGGAATGTACTGAGTATGTAAATTGTAAGTATAACAAAAAATTATATAATTCTTTAAATGAATTAAATAATGACGTAATAGATATTTTGTAAATTGAATTAATTAAAAAGTTGAAAATATTATCATTATCTCAAAATGGTTTCATCTTGAAAGTTTTTTTATTCTTATTATAGTGTCTATGGTTACAATAAATGGTAATACATCTCGTGAAAGACAAAAATTCTGTGTCAACTTTCTGTTTGGCCAATATGCCATAGACTACTTACAGAAGTCAATGATGAAGAAAAAAAAATTAATATAATTCATTAATAAATATGACATGTGCCTTTCTATATAATGTTGCTAGCTTTATTTATATACAACGAATAGTTTCCTAATTATTATACTATAATGTTTAATTGAATTATTTATGTACGTTTATGTACAACCACCATACATTATATGAGATTCTCTATAACTGTTGGTTCTGACCAGGGGTGGGACAGACGCCTTAAAGTGACGTTTTCAGAAGACTGTGGTGCCATCTGTTAGTTGACCCGAAAATGAAAGTTTGTCAGCTGTCACTCGCTTTGAAACCTTTCAACTTTTCTTTATTTGTCACTGCCCACTGGTCATAAAATGGCGGCTACTTCTAGCGTTTGCGCATGTATGTAGCTCTCGTGTTCCATTTTGCATATTTACACTACTAAATCTATCCTCCATGTTCTATGTTGTGGCAAAATTAAATAACTGTACGCGCAATTTCAACTTGATTAAAAATTGCAATACCTGCATTAAAAAGTAGTGTTAGTTATTGCATCACAACATTAAAAATGAATTTTATAATTTCGAGCTTATATATAGTTATTTTCGGGGCCAATCTCCAGATGGCGCTAGTTTTCAAATAGAGAGCTGATAATGCGTAGAGAGGGCTCTCTTTACCCTATATATTATTATACTCTTGGTTCTGACTTAGCAGTCGCTTTACCGCATATTTTTTTAGATACCTTCAACCTTGAATCGAAATGCTATAAGATTCTGTTTTAGTCGTCTTTCCAAAAAATATTGACTGATAAATTATAAGATATAAAAAATAACTTTAATGGCGGCCATAATGTGTGGTAATTGTATGTTGACGTTGATGATATAATATAGAACTATTGGAAGCCTTTTATATTAATATGAACATTTAAACAGTTGTGAGTAAATATTTGTGATTAAGTTAAGTGCTGTTGTCCTAGATTAAGGATTGGTCTCCGCTGCGCTCCAACTACATCATGTCTAAGTGGGCGTACTCGAACCAGTCTCGAACAATGCGTGACTTTGACGTGCCACATTTTCTGTTAAACTTTGCTAATAATTGAAACTAAAGTGCCGGTTGCGTAGTAAAATTTTGTAAAAATAATACTACAAGAAATAAGAAAGACACTGGGATCACATATCATCAGTAATTATTTTGTATTTTATTAATCTCAATGTAAAATAGCACGAAGCGTATGTTACAAAGTTTGAAAGATGCCGTTGAGTGTCAAGATGCCACGCACACAAGCATCTAATAGTTGACATAATGAAAAAGGTTGTTCTTATGTAGTGCGGTATCTAGTTAGAGCCTAGCGGAGACCAATCCTTTATCTTAGGCTATTGTATTGTATTGTATTGTAAGGAACTGCTCAATATTATAATAATTGTAGTTTAGTTTTATACAATTTTTGACATTTGTATTTTGGACTGAGAAGGTGCTGGTTTAGTTAACGTTGACTTTCCCACCGACATAATTATTTTATGAAATCATTTTATAATCACTTATTAAATGTAATTTTATGTATGAATTAGGTAATGTACTTTATTTTAGTTAATTATTAATTTAAAACTCAGAAACCAAGCTACAAAAACAACCAGCAAGGATTTTTTAAATATATACATATTGTATAAGTAACTGAACATGTAGAGGGCCTATCTGATGTTAATGACCTGTAGCAGAGCATACCATGGTGTGACGCGAACAACAGAACTGCACCCGTCTTTCTTATCATAAGATGTCGAAATCGTCGCCGTATTTAGAACTAATGACAAATTATAACTTATTTTTTGATGTTATTTCTCCGGGCAAAAAGAAGGCACCTTTAAATAATAAATAAAATGCAGTAACTTCAGCTACCATAGGCCTCTTGTCACTCATACGTCTAGTGAACCACATCCAATGGACGAGAAATCGGTACCTATGTTGTAAAATAATAAAAAAATATTTCTTTCTAATTGTATTAGAATAATTAAATGATATTTAAATGAACATTATTTAACTAAATTATGCGGCATAATAATATTTTTGGTTGTATTTAATTCTTTCTTTATTAAAATATTGTTCTTTCAAACGTAAAATAGCATGAGGAATTAAAAAATTAAGAATTTTTGTATTAAGAAACTCTTACGTAATTAGAACTTTGATTTAAATGCAAATTAATAATGGAAGGTACTTCATTAGTTACAAGTTATATCAATTTTTTATTGTTGTCTCGTTAGCAAAATCTGTTTATAATTTTCTAGTCTATGTTTGTATTTCAGCTAGTCAAAACTGTACGACTGAAGCAATCTGATAATTTTTAGAGTTTATTATCACCACTTTCTATACACAAGTACAATTTTAGATCGAAATTGAATGGGAAATAAGAATTAAATAGGTATATTTTTTATCTTATTGCCAATTTATTCTAATATACTCAATAACGAACATATTCCATCACTTCTTACTCCTAAAATGGCAATCAGTCATCGCATTTGCCTCTAGTGCCATACACTGTGTGCGGCGGTAGATACCAGGCGCACGATCCTATTTGAACCGACTTTATAAAAAAATAGTTATCTGCATAGTAAGAGCACTTTCTGCACTTCGTTCGATCCGTAACCGTGAAAATACGGTCCGAAGTAGCCGTAGAACTATTACTATTGTAGTTTACGCACTAGATCTGGCTTCCGTCATCCGATTTCTTTCCGTCAACCGATAAAAATAGTTCTACGACAACACCGGATCGTATTTTCACGGGTACGGATCGGACGTTGTGCGAAAGCGCTTTAAATGAAAATCCGTTCCCTATCCACTGTTCAGTGCTACCAATCTAAAGAACAATCATTTTATGTATTAATATACTTAGCTCTAAGCGTGAATTGCTAGAAGTTGGTCAAATTGCACCTTACAGTGATAAATGCAGAACTTATTAATTGGTCGCTCTAGTACAGATATAGCGTTCGCCTCTACATATTTAATTAAGATCTCTGTTTTCTTAAGTTTGGAAATCTAAGTCAAATCAAAAGTACCTAATTCTATTCTGAAGTACAAAATTTTAATTATATACCTTGATATTTTAATGTTCATAATTATTATTGCTTATATCTTAGTTCTAAGATTAGTAATTTAAATATTGTTGTTAATATTTTTATGGAATATTGTAGTAATTAATCATATTATTGTTAAATTTTTGAGATATTTTATCAAATGTATCTGACTCAAATAAAGTAACCTATTTTATTCTTTTCTTTTTTAATTTAACTATACCTTTGCAAGACAGTGATGTGCATGTCTAATTTGGCAAGGAGTACTGGGGCCTTCCTTTTTTTCCAATACAATATTTTTTTGAGATGGTTGCCCAATTTGTAGCTAAAAAACTAATATTTTCTAAAGACACGCAATACATCATGTTAACGTTCTACACGATTAGTGAACGTCCACTCTGACGCTCACAATATCAAAGAGGATGTAAATACTACGTAATAAGGGGAGGGACTGCCTTAGTAAAAATTGAAATTTAGTTTAGTATAAAACGTGCAGTGAGAATTGAATTAAGTTTTAAATAGTAATTACAATATGGCAACGAAGTATAATCCGGCCAAGTTTGAAAGCGAACAGTTGCTTAAAACGTAGTCGATTTCGGCTATCTCCGTTTTTTACAAGATTATAGCCGTCATCTGTCAATCTATCAATGACTGCACGTTTCATACAATCGAGTGAATCGCTTTTTTTACGAGTTTCGCTAGGCTGACAATATATCTATTTTTAATGGTCTCCTAGACATGACGTGTACGGATCTATAGGTGTACATTGCTGTCAAGTCTGATTTCAGATTCGTTAGCAAATAAGTACTTATTTTTATAATATTTGTATAACTACAATAATCAGTTCTATTTAGAAGTCGCTGGCGGCATCCCGAGAGTAAACATATACTTACATAATGCTTTGTTGAATCGACGGGTGAAATAAGACAACATTTAAAGACCTTATATATATTCCTATACATAATATAAGTTACAAAATACAGTTATGTAGGTAACGAAACACTTGACTAGCGTTTTAGAGACGAAACAAGCTTCACAGAATATTTTCCCTCGCATCAGCCACAACTCAAGAAACATGTTTAAGGCTCAAGTAATGCCACGGCTCTACCATTTAGGGAGACACACCCCAGAGTCAGTAGAACGTTACCTGGCCTCTGGATTTTATTTTTAAATGTTGCAATATTCATGCAAACATACAATCACAATCTGTCTCCCAGAGGTTGGCAGATATTGCGGATATATCTATTTTAATTTAACAGTACTTCTTCGTAATCTTTTAAAGTTATATTGATAAAACTGACAAATTTGAGGTCAACTTGGCGCTGCCTTTGTGGTTATGTTTCAAAAAGACAAAATATACTCACGTACTTTCTAATTTCGATCTGGGGCCGTAAGACATATATTAGCCATGATGACAGTCACTCGCGACAAAAATAATTTAAATGATTCAAACAGAGTTGTACAGCGGCCTGTCGAAAAAAAAATGCAAAATAAGCACTCATTCGGTTGTAACACATTTTAGGTCTCACTGGCGTGGTGAACTGATGTTTTGGCCAAAACGCCCGTTACTATCTACATTCGAAACTCGGATAGGAAAAGATTATCGGCGGGAAAAGCCAATATATTTATTATAAAAAGCGACATGGATTCCATAGCAGATACTACAGAAATACGAATATTAGCTACAACAAATTGTTGCTCGTAAAATGTAAAAAATCACAATAAATACATTCATACAAATAGTAAAATTATTTTCGCGTTTTTGATTCATTTGATTCAACACTGAAAAACTTGTTTGGTCTTCAATACATCGTCAACACGAGAAAGTATCAATAAATACAAAACTAAAATTACTTATCGTCGATTACATTCGTTTTACTTTACTTCTAACCAACTATATACACTTCGATTGATGAAACACCGATATTACTCTAGTTAATACAAAAGGCTGAAGCGTCTATAGGACAGAATACAAAAATAGTAGCTTCACAACGTCGCGGTAAATATAAATGTATAAATTATTATTCACAATATACTGTCAACAAGAGTATTGTATAAAACTTGGCACGGTGTGTAGAAAACAATTTAATAAATAGATTAACTTAGTATTAAAACTGTATTTCGTCACCTGTCATCTAACATTCAAAATGGTGAAAGGATACCGCACTGTGATTGGTCGATATTTAAAAGAAAACACAGTCGAAAGATTTTATCGAATTATAATTTTTTTAATTTCTTAATAATATTTTAAAAAGTATTATTTATGACTGGATATCAATATTGTAGAAAAAACATTTAATTACAGCCAGGTACTTAGTTTTCCTCAAAATTATTTCACTTTTTCATGGTCACATGTTTGTGACAAGTAACATTGTAACGAGCTACGTACATACATGACGCATGTCCTGTATTAGCAGAGCTCAAGAAAACTCAGCCAAATAACATGTGATATGTACACCATGACAGACAGAAGTACACCACACTAAACTTATAGAAACTCATCTCGGGGCTTGGTACTATAATATAATATATTGTTTAATAATACACATTGTTTATAATATATAATGCATGTAGGAGGTATCCGTGGCCAATTTTCACGACGTACTATTACGTATGGAGTAAATTACAATATTAATATTATCTTTGCACTTTGGCCATTGTACAAATTGCCAATAATAATATGTCCCCTCGCTATGAATTATGTTAGACATAAATACCTTAATAATTAAAGCGATTGTAAGTTTTATAATAAAATTTTATAGTACTAGTGATAAAACGCTACAGCATAGGAGTCAACTTAGAATAGCTTTCACATTATTAATGATAATTAAATTTCAACCTTATCGTATTCATCGTACATTGAGTTGAAAATTATATGGTAAAAGCGTATAACCTAGGCTAGATGCTGTTAACAGTATAGACTGTTATCAACTTTATATGCAGGGATTAAGATTCAATTTCGATCAACAGAGTATCAAAGCATGGCGCACGACGTAAAAATTGGCTAAATTACAAGAAAGAAAAAAAAATATTTGATCTAGATTCTAGAGTACCTATTATATAATTACTATATATTTATAATGAGTTGATACAATATTATTCCTTATCACACAAGGCCGGCCGTGGTACATCTGCGGTATTGTTTATTTCTTAAAAAAATATCTGTTCTATACATATAGACAAATCACATGGTATAAAAAGGCTGAAAAATGGTACATGCCAAAAATCATACCATATATCTGCTGCTATATCTATACATTGCTGCATTTACTCCAGTTGTTTAAAATATCCTTGGTCAATGACCAGCAATGTAAAACATTTATTCGGTTCAGTTTATTTGATTCGGACATTGACAGTTGACTAAGGGTAAGATAGAGCGTACTAAGAATTTACTTACGTAAAACTTAGCCGAGTGTGATAACACGGGAACTGATTTTGCATTGGGCTGTCTTAGCTTTTTTTTATATTAACTGGCTCCGTCGACTGAAAGTCGAAGATTCGGCCAACGTCAAGGTGGAGAGATTTTTTATTTTAATTTAGCTGATTGAAGTATATAAATAGCTGATTTAAAAGGAAATGATCGGTTGACATAGCTGTGTTATACACATACACTGAACACTGTGTTATACACTGAACTAAGTTTTACGTCAGTAAAGTCTGAGCAAAGTCTAGGTATGCTCTATAGATTTTAGCCTAAGGAGAAAGTGTGCTTGCATTGTCTTTAAGCACACTTTTGCCGTTCCGCTATCAAACTGCGAATCTGTTCGTGTATATGTATAGAACATCATTGATTATTATCAGAGACAAATATTGATATGTAAATTTAATGAGTTCTTTGAACATAGATACCTCTTTCAACATATAACATGACTAACGAAATGGTGACACTTCAGTCATAAATAAGAAGGGCACAGTTTAGTCAAACAATAGTTACATTTAAGATTTTCTATAGAAATTATCGAGAGTTAATATTTTTATTATTATATATTTTTTCATTAGATCATGGCTATCACATCTTCTTGATAGCAAAATTAAATGATTTCTATATTATTTGACACTTCGCAAGTAACAGATTACAAAATAAAATGGAATACTAACCTACAAGTTACACCTCATTTTTTTTTAATTTTGCTTCATAAAGTGGTTTGAGTTGATGCCCTCGCTGCCAAATAAATAATGTAAAAATTATTAAGTCAATTTTCTTATGTTGTAAGCACAATAATCACTTTAAACGAATACCGCAGTTGTCCACGTGTCATATTGTACAATCACTGTTCTGTATCTTAACATAACTCACTTACGTTTAATTGAAAGGCACAAAATATTTGGTGAAGTTATTTCTGTGAGAAAACTAAACACTATTTCAGTATGTAATACTTAAATTTCTATGTATCGGATAGTTGAGGAACCATACTTAACGAGAGTCATACAAGCAAGGTGTGATTTTATAATCTCATAACAAAAACAAAACTTTTGAATTGATCAATAGTAAAAAAAAAACTAGGTTTTTTTATTTCTATAACTTTCCGTTAGTTGAAGAAATGCACAACCATTTTGTTGCCCATAAAAAAATTATTACAAAAAAATAAGTTCTAGTAGTAGTAGATTAAGATTATTGTAATTGTAGATTAGATTTTTGTGTAAAAGTTACATTTTTATTATTATTTTAGTTCGTCCGACGTTTCAAGACCTTTCCAGATCTTGTTTTCAGGGGGAGTGCAGATGTAGTGAGTCAAGATAGTATTTGTGATAGGTAGTTATATAATAAAAATGTAACTTTTACGCAAAAATCTAATGTAAAAACAAAGTTACAATAATTACACGCGTTTTAAACCTTTTAAACGCGTTTTATTTAAATTTGTCACACTCGCGTGAATCAAAGAAAATTCTAGTAATGTGTAAGACGCTTTAGTCCCTTATAAATGCCACAACCTAAATATTAATTGAGAGGGACATTTTATATAAGAATATATTTTTTTGTTAAATTGTTCCTACGACTCTTGTATTCCTATATAACATGACAACCACAGAGGGTTAACAATAAGTGGGCTGTTTGAATACCATCGAGAAAAGATACTTCAATGAAAAAAAAAACATACATTTTAAGTAACTCCAAAGATACAATGTAAAATAATTTATTTGAAATTATTTTATAATTATTGCTATCATTGTAATCCCGCAAGATTAAGTTCATTAATTAAATTCATTTTTCTAACAATGCAGTCAATAAACTGTCACGTGTGTGTAATGTTTGTCAAAATGGCGTCACAAGTTCCGCTTGTGACTAAATTAATTCTGATCCTTTTTGCATTATAAAACATTAGACGCCTAAATTGATTCCTTCGGGACTCTAAAAATTTAAATCTATTTTACGCACGCGGATAATCTTAAATAAATAGTTGTATATAAAAATTTAACTAAACAAATTTATTATGACAAAAATCACGAACCACTCGAATTTCATGAGAAAATGTTCAATTAAACATAATTAATAACTATTGATTCATCGACTCTTATATTATTATGATTTAAAATCAATATAATGCAATTATTGATAATGACATTAAGGCGTGGCCACACCAGTCAAATTACAGCTGAGTTTCATAGAGTTCTCATTGTTAATGTAACAAAATAACTTGATTATATTATGATATTAAATACGTCAAGATATTCTGTGACAGCTGTGAAAACGTGGAAAAAAGATTGAGGTTGACAGTTAGCCCCGTTTATGAGCAATTCACGCCCACTCACATATAGTGACATACAAAGGGCGAGTGTACACGCACACTAAGGTAATAAACCTAGCCTGTTTTCATCGGTTGTCTAGCTAGCAGTAGACGTATAAATTATCGAAGATCTCGGCTTCTCTTGAATGTGTGCAGCAATTATTGCTCTTAGCAATGTATGCCCATAGCAATATTAATGATATACGCGAAAGTCTGGAACAAATAATTTGGCTAAACATTTGCAGCCGCTCTTAGTCTATTTATTTACTATATATATATTATACTTAATGTATTTTCAATCCATTTATGAGATGTCGTATTAGTTTTTTTAGACTTGAAAATGTATCAATGTGACAGATAAGGGTGTTCTACACGTAGATTTAAAAATTAATACTCGCATTGAAATTCACATTCAGAATGTGGGAGGGAGTCAGTGGGAGGCTCCTTTACACAGGATGCCGGCTAGATTAAAGGTACCACAACGGCGCCTATTTTTGCCGTGAAGCAGTGTTTCGGTCTGAAGGGCGCCGTAGCTAGTGAAATTACTGGGCAAACGAGACTTAACATCTTATGTCTCAAGGTGACGAGCGCAATTGTCGTGCCGCTCAGAATTTAAGGGCTTTTCAAGAATCCTGAGCGGCACTGCATTGTAATGGGCAGGACGTATCAATCACCATCAGCTGAACGTCCTGCTCGTCTCGTCCCTTATTAACATAAATAAAAAGAATATCTACATTGAAATAAAAATCTGAATTCTAAATAATCTTCAGGAGTTTGGAGGCGGCCGTAAGACTATTCGGTTACCGCAACAGTCATTATCGAATCGTTATTGCGGAACTGTTTACTAAAACAAAATAGTACAAGACATGATTCACTGCAAGCTCACAAAGGGAGTAGTTGGGACTCCGAAATCAGCCGAAAACTATTCGTATGACATGACCACGCCGTGTTAAAAATAACTTTAACAAAATACTGTAACTGTAACAAAACCTTTAAAAATACTGAATGATTTTCGCTTAACTGTCTCGCTAGCTCAGCAGACATCGCGATTCGTAAGATACTGAATGTATTTGAGGTAATTTTAGGTGCCATATTTAGAGCGAAAACTAAATTACAGATATAATCATATATTAAGTTTGGTGTCATTTAATAACTGGTGGCGCAACAAATACATAAATAACCGATTTTGAATACTTAAGTAATTCAATGGTACTTACACCAGACCAGTTTTTGTCTAAGCTCTGCAATAGCTGAACCATCTTACGGAATTTGGCTATAGAATCGCCTTTTTTCATATCTAGAACCTCTACACGTGAATTTGAGTATCAATTAGAACAATCGCACGCAATCGGTGTAAAAAAAAACAAAATGAAGGCCATTTTATATTCTGTATGAGAAAAACCAGTAATGCTAATTTTAATACAAAATTATAAAATTTACCATTTATCGTCGTCCCATTAAATTGCTGGCATTAATAATAGAAATATTGGCTTAGTTCAGCACAAAAAAAAATATTTTTATTTCTACACTCAAGTATCTTACCAGTAGCGACATCTGGTGACTCAGATCCAAAACAAGTATCTTACATCAAAATGTCTTTGTATAAGCTTTAATATCCACTATACTGACTTGGAGCTAGCACTTAACCTAGGCATAGAACGCAAGGAACAACGTTACTTCAGAGATTCGCCTATATCAAACCATACTCGTAAGTAAATAAGGCAATGTACTACATATACGCATTCTTACAGACTAATCTACACCTTATTGTGACAGCGTTGAAGTTGATTTCAGCCAGAACACATGTCCGAGTGTTCGTCCCACGCAGCTACCTGTATTAATAATACAATGATTATTGTTAGTTAGTTAGTAGTTCACAAAGGAAAGGAAGCATCGAACTATACCCAGTAGACTATTATAGTTATTTATGCAACTGTTGTGTAATAAGGGGTATTTAAACACGCATGTGGGTTTATTTGGTGATAATAGTATCACATGAGGGTTTTAATACCTATGATCAACAGTTGCATACAAAGACTTTATCTACACCCATAATTTGAATCCTCTATAAAAGATTCTGAAACAGCTTACTGCTAACATTAAAAAGGCAGTCCTAGTAACCATAATATCATCCAAAGGAGTGTTATTATGAAAACGGATGATATAATGTTGTACTGAATTTCATTACAACACTCGTTAGGATGATGTAATGGATTGGATATTTGGACATTGTTTTAATGTTGGCAATAAGCTAAGTGTTTTAGAATTTATAATAGAGGATTTAAAGCATGGGTGTAGATAAATATCAATACAGGATGTAATTTTTTAAGTGTGCGATTATTCTGTAATTATTACAGATATCAATAAACTTTAAACTGATATCTAAAATACACTGTGTTAAAAAAGCCCGTACGATAACTGACTCGGATAAGTTGAATGCGGAGATACCACTAAAAATAAAATAAAAAATCCAAACCCCTAGATTAAATGCTACGATCAAAAGAACATTTCATATGATGAATATGGATGTTTGTTTCCGAGTCATGGATGTTTAAATGTATTTATGCATGTTTATATGAACTTATGTATGTTTAAGTAAGTATATTGTACTAAATATATCATTATCTTGTAACCCATAACACAGGCTATATATGCTTAACTTGGGGCAAGATAATTTCTGTGAAAAGTGATTATTATTATTATTGTATTAAATGTTTGGCAAAAATCTTGAGAACCCCTGACTTATTTATTCTACCAGTAAACTAAGGTCATCGCCCTGACCTGGGTCCAAAGGCGTATACCTAGCACCGGCACTGCCGCGGTGGCTCAAACGAATAAGGCGGGCGATGTTTATTATTAAGATAAAACTTTCGTTTTTGCCGCCGCCCGCAGGCCCTTCGCAGGGTACATGAGTGAAATGGGTGTGTGGGCGGGGAAAAAAATAAAATTTAGGCAGGCAGAGGTGTCCAAACTTTATAATATTGGGTACCTTAATAATTTTTTTAATGTGAATATTTATTTGTTCTCACTACTTGATATCAATATACGCCTTAAGATTTAGTACAGGATTTTTACTATCGATTTAAATAATGAGGGATCACTGAAGTGGGAGAGGTCCGTACCTGACACTCGCGGCTGCAGTACCACTGGTTGGCGCAGCCCGCGCACACGAACTGCGCGTCCCGCGCGCGACAGCCCTGACACAGCGGCGTGTCGTCGGCGCCCTCGTCGATCACGAGGCGCCCCCCGCCCGCGGGTGAGTCGCCCGACCCCCCGCTGCCCACCGCTTCGCCTTCCGACGCAGGACTTTCCTCGTCATCCTACAACACAAAATATAAAATTATTCAGCTGGAGAGCTGTTTCCTTTAGAGCAAATATGAAACTTTTAAATTATCTGAGAAGATTTTATACGAGCTATTTTCCCAAACATATAGACGCTTTATGGAATTCTGGTAATAAAAATTGTATTCTTGTTTATCAAAAGAAAAACTAAATCAATAAACGAATAAAAGGAGAAAGCATTATCTACTTTTACAATCGAATAGTCTCTCCCAGTTTTATAATGATTAACCCCCTTATTCATAATAGTCTGCTAACTTAAAGCGTTGCTAATTCTCACTTTGTCTTCTTCTATTGACCTCAGTCAGAATGCGAAAAAACACTCCTTAGCATCTGTTTTAAGTTAGCGGACCATTATGAATAAAGGGGTAAAAGTATAGGTATCAACACTGGTATTAAGATATAAATGTAACCAGTAATTTTTAATTAAATGAATATTCTATGTATTCAATGTACCATTTGCATACATAGTAAAATCGAATTCACAAAGTATATAAACTTAAGAAAAAATAGAAATAATATTATACACTGGCCTTCAAAAGTAAGTATCACACTTTTAAAATTGGGATAACGTTTCAAGTTCACAAGATATACTTTCGAAATAAAAAGGACTCCAAAGAGAATTTAATTTTGTACATAAAAACTTTATTTTATTCTTTTAAGAATTGGCTGAAAAAAAACTTCAAAAACAAAACCATTCCTTTTTCAAAGTAGACGTTTCCGAATTACAATTTTACCATTCACATTTTTCTTTCAGTTTTAATTTTTTTTCAAGATCGATGGGTCTTGTTTTAAAAATTTATGCTAAAAAGCACATAACATTTATTTATCATGCCTCTTTCAGTTGAAGAATGTGCTAGGATCATGGCTTTTCTGGAACTAAGCATCAGTATGCGTCGCACTACAAGAATGGTGGGTGTGACGGTACGAACGGTCCAGAAGGTAAAGCGAAGGTACGAAGAGACTGGACACCATCTGAGGAGACCTTGTAATGGCAGACCCAAGTGTACTAGTGCCCGAAAAGATCGTTATATTATTTCCACTGTGTTAAGAAATCACCACCAAAATGCAGTTGAAGTCCAGCAACAGCTACTTCAAGGGACTACATTAGTGACAGTACAGTGAGAAGAAGACTTGCTGAAGCAGATTTGAAACCCCGAAGACCAGCAAGTGACCCAAAACTTGAGAGACAGCATCGAGTAGCGAGACTGCGATACAGCCGTGAACACATGCAGTGGGATGAAGAAGAATGGTCAAGAATTTTGTTTTCAGATGAGTCTCGATTCTCCCTTTACACTTCTGATGGAAGGCGAAGTGTTTACAGGCGACCTGGTGAGCGATACCTTCAAGCCTGCATCTCAGAAAGAGTCCAATACGGTAGAGGCAGTGTACATGTATGGGTTGGCATATCTTCAGAAGGTCGCACAGAGCTAGTAGCCATAGAAAATGGCACCCTCACTGGGCAAAGATATGCTCAAGAGATTCTCAATGAGTATGCAGGGCCGTATTTAGCAAATAAGGGTGATGGATCGATGCTGATGCATGATAATGCCCGGCCACACACGGCTTATATAGTACAAGAGTATATTCAGGAGGTCGGTATCAGCGTGATGGCTTGGCCATCAAGAAGTCCTGATCTCAACCCGATTGAACACGCTTGGGATGAGCTTGGGAGGCTAGTCAGAAATCGCAGATCACCACCTACTACCCTCAGGGCACTAAAGCAGGCCCTGGTAGAAGAATGGGAGAATATTCCCCAACATCGGCTCCGAAACCTAGTGTTCAGTATGCCAAACCGGCTCGAAGCTGTAATCAGAGCTCGAGGAGGCAATACCAGTTAATAAAAATTAAATAACATGTAATACATTTTACTTATTTTTTTTTACACTAAACTAAAAATGTCTATTTTCATTGTTTTATCTTTTTTAAGTTAAAAATGTTAGTAATGTATAATTTTAGTTTCTAAGAATTAAAGCCTATAAAATTTGCAACAAAACGTTTTTAATCTTAAATCTCTACCTTCTATAGTTAAGCAAAAAAAAATTATTTGAAAAGTGTGATACTTACTTTTGCAGGCCAGTGTATTATGTTTTATGAAATATAAATCAATTTTATAAATATTGGTACACGAACGAGCAACACGAGAGTTTATGCGATTTTTGTAGTGACAGTGGTGCAGGCGGAAGGGAAAATAACTCTCATCCCAGAGGCTGCGATTTTGATCTGTTTTTTTTGGCTAATTTTTCACAACAAGAGCTACTTTACGAATTCCCAGACTTAAACAGAGGTATAATTTTACAATATTTATATTATTAATATTTATCTCGATATTCGAAATGGTCTAACCGAAGGCGCCTCCAGCTAGCCGGGCCGCCTCCTCTACTTGTGGTGTTTTTTTTTTATGAAAGTAAGGAGTCTCGTCCCTTCGAGTCGAGCAGTATGTTCAGTTGATGGTCATTAATACGCCCTGCCCATTACAATGCAATGCCGCACATGATTCTTGAAAAATTCTAAAAATTTTGAGCGGCACTACACGGCGCTCGTCACCTTGAGACATAAGATGTTAAGTCTCATTTGCCTAATAATTTCACTAGCTATGGCGGCCTTCAGACCGAAACTCAATAATAGCACATTACTGCTCCACGGCAGAAATAGGCGCCGTTGTGGTACCCATAATCTAGCCGGCATCCTGTGCAAAGGAGCCTTCCACTGGTGTAGGAACTTAACACTAAGGGACCAATTAATGAGACAGTCTGCAGTCATGACAACTCACCAGCTGGACAACTTCAGCCTTCTCCGGTGGCTGTGACTCGGCGGGCGGAGGCGTAGGCTGTACCGGCGTTATCGTGATCTCGCCGCAGTTCTGTGAGAATCAACCATACATGTAACAGTAGCCTTAGCTATCCTGTGTCTTGACACATCACAAGCACACAAATATATTTTAACAGCTGTCAATATTATTTTAATGCCTGTTTGTTTCATTTTTAATATCAATATTATGAGATTTTTTTTTGTAGTCGATGACTATTAACAGATACACTATTTTAATTTATTCATTGATATAAGAAAACCCTAGATACACAATCATTTTCTTAAAAAAAAACATCCTAACAGAGCGCTTACGTAACATTTTCTTCTTATATATTACTAGCTGACCCGACAGACGTTCTGTACATAATAAATCGTATTTATGAATTCGTCAATAATATTTCGTAACACCAAGAATTATTTATTAAAATATGCTCGCTGTTGTTGAAACGATATTGTTTCTCAGCAGAACTGTCAAACCGTGCGTCAAAAAATTCTCTCATAGAAATGTGTCCATACAAAACAAATATTGGAAATAAAAATAATTATGGGTCCCAAATCGAAATTAAAACTATCCTATCTCTCGATTTGGACTCAACTTCACTTCATGAAGTAATCGCAATAAAAATTCGTTCATTCGTTTAGGAATCCATCGCGAACAAACAACGTGACACATAATTTATATATGTATAATTAAGATATTATAATTCATTTTCGTTCGATCATCCATCAGAAAAAATGCCCCAGTGCTCTTTGAAAACACTGGTAAAAATAATACTTCTAACATACAACAAAGTAAGTTTCTTAACCCTCTGCGACTGACGTTACGTATCAGACACTACGAAAACGAAAATCTGTTACCATGTCGCCGTGCCCTATCGTTCTGCCCCGCTCAGTACCTTCATGCTCTGGCGTCAATCACCCATCAGTGCGGCAAGCTCGGCCGAGGCGATTGCACGTGTGGAGTTAGAGCTGCCTGGTGTCTCACATACGTAAGGTCAGTAATAAGCGATGGATCTGGTAGACGTAACGTCAGTAATATAATTTTATGTCCATAGTATCTCTCAGACGTAACGTCATAAATATAGTTATACTCATACCCCCTTACTAATAATAGTCTGCTAATTTAAAGCATTTCTAATTCTCACACTACCTTCTTCTATTGACCTAAGTCAGAATGAGAAAAAACACTCTTTAGCGGCTGTTTTAAGTTAGCGGACCATTATGAACAAGAGGGATAGTGTACATGACGTATCCTCTGTTCTAAGCGCACAGAGCGCGCCAGCTAAGTTCTCGTACCATTTCGACCCCCATTTCTCGGATGTATGAATAGGTACACACTGATTTTTGTTCCTATTCCTATACAATATAAGTGATTGAAAAAACCGAAATATAACAGCTGATAACTGGTTTAGCTCAATTGCTCTGATGGACGAACAAAGGTTTGACGTACACAGGTACATAGTACAAAGTGGGAAGCTCACAGTATGGCTTTACCAAAGACTTCACTTTGGTATCCTACAAGAAAAATTGGGTCGAACTTTTTTTTTAAATATTTTTATGTTGATTTGATTTAAACTAGGAGATTTTGTTGTTTCAATTTTTTATCTAGATATAGTTCTTACGTTATTTTAAGAATGGATGTCTGTAATACTCTGCCTTCACCTGCAAAAATTGAAAATTTTTGGGGCTGATTTCTGAAAAATTGGCTCCAACAATTTTTTTTATAATGTTAGTTCACAGATAGAAGATAGCAAATTTAGGTTTTATTTGTGTACATGTTTTATCTAGAAACATTCCTAAATTTTTAAAGTGGCGCTGTTGAAAGTTCTTTAAAATCTCTAAAATAAAGAAATAAGTGTAATTTTTGAAAAATACTTATTTTATTTTGGTTTTTCACACTAAAACATATCGATAAAGCTTTGAAAATTACCCTAGAACATCTCTTCGACGAAAAGCATCACTACATAAAAAAACAAAACCATTTGAAATATATGTCTGACAGGCGACACCTCAGCAGAATGTTGAAAATAATGTCACCTCAGCCGCAGAGGGTTCATTTCACTAAATCATTTAGTACTTTTTGCAAAATTTAATCCATTTATTATATACATACTTACTATTCTATTTCCACTAGATTTCTCCGGGTTACTTGTTGATGTCTGTTCTAATACAATAGAGACAGCAATGATTTTTATATATTTGTACATTCTTTAAAGAATGGTGGAATATTTTATTATGAAGCTGTAGTTTTATAACTATAAATGCATTTGTTTATTATTAATTAACGAACCGCACCAGCTTCGCATGGACTACAGTCTATTCTACAAGAAGTTCTACAGAACATAAGTGACTAATCAGTTTACTGCTTAGAGCATATGGATTATATTTAAATAAGATACAGACATATATTCACTCTATTAGAAGTATTTTTCAAATATTCTTTCCTGTCGTGTCATCACACATGTAAATGAACATTTTTCTCTTCATCATTTTCATTACATCGACTGAAACAATTATTTTGGCACATGTCGTACTTCTAATAAAGCTGATAATTAGATGTTGTCAGTCTTAAGTCAACCGAAGTGAAGTGTTTGGATAGAATTGTGTATCTTGGGTTATTATACATCAAGGATATTAAGAATTTATATTAACAGGCAAAAAACATAAGTTAAATATAACTTACGCTTTTGTTCATATACATATTTTGTGCTTTACACTACAATATTTGCAATGTGATAATGAGGTGTCATTTCTCAACAATGAGTATTGCCATTCGTAAAATTTCCCGTAAGTTACTGGCTAAAATCGGACTTAAAAACTAAAATTTTGAATTTGGAATGATCAAGGCCAATTAGTGGACACCAATGGGGTGTATGTATGAGATGGTACCTTGGCCTGACCGATTGACGAGAGGGGCGCACTCTGTTTCCCGTCCGGCGACGTAAGCAGTTTAGCCAACGTCGGCGAGTAACACTGAGATGCAGGGGACGCCTGCTGGAAGTGGCAACACTCATTCAAATGTCAGTTAATGTACCAAATGTAAATGATTAAAAAAATAACTGAATACTTTAATTTTATCATTTAAAGGCATTTCTCATGAATTTTTTACTTTTTAACAACACAAAGATTTCAAACCAAAATTAATACTGATAACATCTAGTCCATTATCTATGGTCAACATATATTTTTATTAGACTCTTTCAGCAAGTTTTATAATAAATTTCTTACATTGTTCCTAGATAAAAACTACAATGAATCTTTAATATTTTTAAATTGGTTTTAGTGTTGAAAGACATCCTACTATCTAACACTATTTTGTGCAGTTGCATGAGAATTATGAGGTTATGGATATAAAATGACTAAATATGACTTCCTACAATGTAAATACATATATACATATCAATATGATTTATGAAAATGGGAACAGACATACCTTGGTTAAGATTCCATGCAGTAGTGAATTCTGTGTATGATTAGTTTCCTGACTTGTTGTAACAGGCAGCAACGATATTTCTGGATATGGAGGTGGTGGTGGAAGCCTTGGACTAGAAGCCATTCGTTCCTGCTTCATTGTCATGTGTTCTTCATTCCTCTCAGGTCTTCGCCTGTTTTCAGGCCTTATATGCTCAGGTCTGCTCTGCATTGGGTCCATTGATCTGCTGGGCATCATATTGGGTCCTGGTTGCTGCATGTTGGCAAACTGTACAAGTACATCTTTGAATGACATACCATTTGGCATGCTGCCTGCTTGCATTTGTTGTAACCGTTCCAGCATAGCTTTTTGATTCTGGAAATGTATTATTAAAGAAAATTAGCATTATCATTTAAATTGGGTATAGAAACATAAACAGTTTCTTTTAGGCTGTTTTATTATTTTAAGAATAAAATATGGTGCAATAAGTAACCAGAGACAACACAATGGTATAGTATTTTACAAACAAAAATTTATATAATAATAGATACAACATTGTACAAAATTCTATGTTATAATATATTACTTATAATCTGTTTCTTTTTATAATATTATTGACAATTCACACCTCATAAAAAGTATTTATACAGAACACCCCTGGTCATAAATATAGTAGAATATACACAATAAAGCCAAGCCACCACAAAACTCCATTGTGCTGACAACTAAATACTAGACCTGTACAATTCGAAAATTCCATGAGGGCAAAGATTTCTGAGTTTGGAGTGAAGAGCTCCGGAGTATATGAGGGCCGGCTTGAAACATTCCCGCTTAATATTGATAATAGTCAGTATTGAGACGTGACGGAAATTTTTTGTTGTTCCAATTTAATCGTCTAGTGGTCACTGTTAAAGATCGCACATGACTATGTGATTTCTTATTCTAACGAGAAAGCAAAATAATGTCTCTCAACAATAGATGTTAACATCCTCATTACAGATAGATAATTATTCCAATTATATAGTGTACATCATTACTTAATCATATGCTCAAAATGTAATCTAGTAGGCGATATGTAGAATGTTTTATAAGACAATTGTCTATACTTGAGCTATTGGGGTCGAGGATTGCATTCAATTATATTATATTAGTGTGTACTTTATAAATTATT
Organism: Leptidea sinapis; assembly: GCF_905404315.1. Lineage (NCBI taxonomy): Eukaryota > Metazoa > Arthropoda > Insecta > Lepidoptera > Pieridae > Leptidea > Leptidea sinapis. The sequence continues at coordinate 11,268,320 of NC_066267.1, read as the reverse complement.
ATTTGTGTAAGCAGGTTAAGATCCTTACGAACTTTTTTTACATAGGTGATATTTTGAGCCATAAAACAGACATTTCCGGTGGAATTATCCGAAAAAAAAAAAACTATCATATCACACATTTGACATCAGAATCAATCTAAACCGTAACTGTACCTATAAATTTTATACCTAAGATAATTTATTTAAAAGTGTGTCAATATTATTATATACTAGCTGACCCGGCAGAGTTCATACTGCCTCAATCAATAAATAAAAGACCTAAACTTTTGTATGTACGTCAAATAATCTTGATTGCATTCAGAAATTTTATCTGTGACAAAACATAAACATAATCTGATAGATAGTTAACAACTGTATTTATTTTTACCTCCTGAAAAAGTCAGACAGATATAAAAATTCTATTTAGTTATTCATTTTAAACTATTATTTTAATTTGATTTCTGAATGATGGGGGACACATCAAAGGAAAATAAACATTGTTGTTTTTATTTAATGCCAAGTATTTTCATATATTTTATTCACCTTTTAAACCTTCTTTGGATTTCCACAATAATTCAAGACTAAAATTAGCCAAATTGGTCCAGCTATTCTAGAGTTTTAGCAAGACTAACGAACAGCAATTCATTTTTATATATATAGATATATTATGATAAATATATATTGATATATTTTGTGGATGTGATGGTTATTGATCATTAAATATAATGTTTAACAATTATATCAATCTTTTATACTATACATTTGAAAAAAGTATGATTAACAATTATTGATACAGCTAAGTATAATCTAAACGCCATGCCCATGCACTCTAGAAACACCAGATAACTAACGAAGTGTTGCCTGCCTCTGCCTCTGTATTTATGCCTTGTTAAAGTAGTTTGCAATAGCTGTATTAAATTAACAATGCTTCAGCTTATGAAAAACAATAAAAATTACCAGTTTTACTCTGGAATATTGTGGCTCTCTAACCATTAATGAAATTGCGAAATCAATTCAGTTTATGGATTGTCTATTCATGCAAACTCACAAATAATAGCTATGCAGACTTACCATATCCAAATTATTGAATAACATATTAAGGTTCCCTAAGCTATTAACACCATCCATCTTTGGAGCAATTGGTCTTGGATTCATAATGTTAGGATTAACCATGGGCTTCATGCGTCTCCCACGGCGTGGAATTATATCTGGGTTTCTTTGTCTGTAATCTGCTATTATAGACTTCACATCTTTTGTCGGACCTTGACGACCCATAGGCAAACCAAAGCCAGATGGCAATTGACCATTCATATCTCTTGGAAAACCAGGCATTGGCCCTGGCATCATTAAACCTTGAGGAAACATTGGCTTACCCATTGACTGCATATGTGCAGCTTTGTCATATGGAGGTGGCAAGCCAGACATAGGGTTGAAATGTGATGTTACTGGCATTATTGGCTGCATCATTGGGTTAACTCCAACGGAACCTGGCTGTTTCAATGCTAGCCCAGATATTTCATCACTTTTGTCTATTGCTAAGTTTTTGGCTTGATTTAAATAATCAAATGGATCAGTTCGTTCTGCACCATTTACATCAGGAGCTTTTTCGAATGACAACACCTGCTTTCGTCTTAAAAGTCGCAAGAGTATTTCTTCTTTTACTTTCTTGAGGTGCAAAATATTGTTCCATTCATGTTCTTTCTTCTGTGCCAATTCTCTTAATGTTTGTATCTCTGAGAGCAACTGCTCAGTATGCCTTTGTATTTCATCTACACTATTTTTTGTTGCAGTTTGTATGTAATCATTAACCATAAAATCATGTTGGGGGAATGTTTTTTCAACTTCTTGGCATAACTTTTTTAATGGACTTTCTGTTTCCACATCCTCACTTGCCCTTCTTTTGATGGCTGGCTCTTCCTGATAAAGTAAATGCCATATGAATATGGAAAATCAAAATTCTGTCTTTTTTTGTTAATGACAATAAGGGACGAGAGGAGCAGGACGTTCAGCTGATGGTAATTTATACGCCTTGCCCATTTCAATGCAGTACCACTCAGGATTCTTGAAACTCGCAAAAATTCTGATTGGCACAACAATTGCGCTCGTCTCCTTGAGACATAAGATGTTTAGTCTCATTTGCCCAGTATTTTCACTAGCTATGGTGCCCTTCAGACCTTAACATAATGTCGGGGACCCAATGGGTTCTGATTTATAACGGGGAGTGTCCCGAAGAGCTGTTTAACCTGATTCCTGCCGTCAAATTCCACCTTCGCACGACATGCCACAAGTTAGGATATCATCCCCACCATCTGGATGTGTGGCGGTCCTCCACAGTGCGGTTTTCAAGGAGCTTTCTTCCTCGTACTACAAAGCTGTGGAATGAGCTTCCTTGTGTGGTGTTTCCATGACGATATGACATGGATACCTTCAAAAAAAATCTAGCCGGCATTGTGTGCAAAGGAGCCTCCCTGCCTGCCAAATAGTTTACAAACATACTTTTAAGCTTAATAATAAAAAATAATATTATTGCTGTTTTTAAAGTCTGTAAATATTGCACTGATGTCAGATATATAAATACAACATTTTAAAATAGTACTAGTTGAGACCATTTCATTCAAAAATATGACATTAGTATTTAGTGTACACTAATATATTTAAATAACATGAAAAACTACTTTTTGTTTTAATATCACATAATTATTGTAGCATTGTATGCCAATTAACTCGCAGCATGGATATCTTACCCATGCCATTATATATAAAAACTGATAGAGGTTTTCATGATAGACATTTGATGTCAAGTGTTCCCAGCATGTAGGTAGCACCTGTATGCTCATCACTTCCTTTAGAAACTTACATAGTAATAATATAATAGGATAAAATCCATTTAAGTTTGGTCCTCACCTTTGTCACATCGCCATTTAATGGAGGTTTCTTTACTCCCTTTTCAATTTTATCAACAGGACCCACATCAACCATTTCAATATCAACTTTAGGTTCTTGTTTCTCAACAACAGCATCAATATTATCTTTTTCTTGCACAGATATGAGAGGTTCTGGCTTATTATCTTCTTCCACTTTGCCAACACTCATTTTTACTTCATCTGAGATAACATTTTGAACTAGCTCTGGGTGTTTGACATGTGTTTCCACAATACTGTTTGTATCATTTGCATCTTTACTTATATCTAAAATAAAATATTACAAATTATATTATAAATAATTACAAAATATAGTACCTATTTTTTAGTCATACATAAAATGGTGTAAAACACAAAGTCACAAAGTTAAATTGCCATATCCCTTATAATACATATTGTTTCATTACACAAATTGTGTGAAAATACAGCAATCCAAAAAATATGCAGTAATAATTTGAAAATATTCTTGTCACCTGAAAGTTTGATTTTTGTAAATATTATTTATTGACACTTCCACTACCATTAAAGGCAAACAAGTGTGTGTATCCTTAAACAAGGAGAGGGGAATAATAGCAGTTAGATGATCCTGCCAGTGGGAACTCGGCTTTATTTGTAATAAAATGTTTTTTTTTTTATAATCTCATCAATTGTTTACAGTGTGTGAAGATTGGTGCACCAAACCTACCACACTCAAGGTTTTATGATCTGTTTTAACTTACCATAAAGTTCAACTTGGTGATAAATGGTAAATTTTAAAACTTTCACATTCATATATCATTGTCTGCCCTACATTTCTTTTGTTTTGATATGAAACATTTTAGTACAAAATCATTTTAGTATGCTATGGGAATGTCAGCTGACAGATTTAAAATCACATCGCCATGACTATGAGATTCAGATAATTAGCACAATAGTGAATTCATTTTAATGTCAATTAAAACACTACAACCATTGGAAACAAATGAAGCTATGTGATTGTAGAAACAGCGTAGAAACTATCTCATTACTTTTTACAGTCATATCATTAACCTTTCTGTTTCGGGAAACTCTGATCATGTGGTAAGCCTCAATCAGCATGATTTTAGCACTCCCGCAACATTCTGTCAATACATTTTATTTTATGTGAATTAAAAGATTGCTCATAAATAGGATAATGTGAGTGAATGTATCTGAAAGCTATTGAAACAAGCTATAAGAGCATGCAAAATAAACCATCTTATAAACAAAATAAGGGACATAACTTAATAAGGGAGTAGGGTGATGTATAGACTTTTGGTTTTGGTGTATCTCAAAAATCTAGTAGCCTGGGGCACTGCCGATTTGGGAATGTTAATGTAATGTTGCATATATTAGTAATTGCTAAAGACAATCATGAACTAGTCTCAGGGTGCCACATCAATTACAATATCTGTAGAGTAATAAGATAAAGAGTAGAGCCTTTTTTTAAATAAGTCTTCTTAATTAAATTAGAAATTACATCTTCTACAACTCTATTAAACAAGTGTCTATTTGCCCTTGTAACTACAGTGTAATTAATGTAAAACGAATGTTTTAGGAATTACTATAAGCCCAAGGACACTTTTAACACATATATTTACTTAATGTATTAATTATAAGTTACCGTTTGTCTCCTCAAAATGTTTTTGTTCAACTTCATAATTTTCATTCTCTTGTGATATCTTTTCTTTGGCATTATCATGACAGTTTCCAAGTTTACTCTCTTGATTCGAATTCACATCAGCGGCTACATCAGATTCTTTTGCGGGGCTCATTTGATCATCAATACATAAAGGGTCAACATCGTTCTCAGAACCCTCAGTTATAGGTGACTCTTCAGCACCTAACAACGGCTCTTTTGGAGTATCAACTATCTTAATATCTATATCGTTCATGTTTATTTACATAGTTCCGATGTTTGTTACGTCTGCATGCCGAATGAATCTTGAGATTCATATGCCACAATAACCATAATTTCAGACGTCAAAATCAAATTCATATAGCAAATTCTCAGAACGCACATTAACTGTACCGGTACATTTGTTATGAGTAATGAGTGTTATGGTATAGTAAGAATAATTATGATATTAAGATTTCAATTTTCATGAATTCATTACGTACTGATGGGAGCCAAAGTGATCAAAAATTGCATTAGTAATTATCAACACTTTTGCACAAAATTAACACTTGGTACGGGTACGTATTACTAGTACAGTTTAATTTACAAAATGTAGTCTTTTCTTTAGAATACAATGACCGCAAGAAACCTAAAAATATTAGCCCGCAGGACGCATAAACTCGGTAGCCCTCGTAGAAGCATAGAGTCTAGACGAATTATAGACTCTAAAAAGTATAGACTAGAACAGATAAATTAAATAGCTACTTACTCAGTGCTGTTATTAGTGTACACTTACACTTGAAAATTAAATTATAAACTTATTATATGTATTGAATAATTTGACTAACAAATAAAAATAATAATAAGCTAAGATGTAAAACACAAAATATTTATATACCTAATCGTGGAAAAATGTTATGTCGAATATTTTTCAGAAAGAAATCGAATTCTATATTTTTCCAAAACTATCAGTGCCAATATTTATGAATACTTTTATTGATTGATATATTATATCACTTAACGGCATCTTTATAGCAAAAATAGCATTATAGCAAAAATAGTAAAATTATTTACTTATCACGTCAAGCGAATTAATTATGTCAGCTGTCAATGCTAACCCAACATTTCAATATTAGTTTACACTCTACAGTCTACAACTGGCAACACCAAAGAAAGTATAAAGATAAAATTCTCATCATAAAATTTAAATGAAAAAGCAAATGGCTGACTACAGATCGACATTCTCGATTTCCTAAAAATAAATCCGATCTTATTACATGAATTATGCTCTATTTATGATCATGACTAGAAAAATATTGACATTTAGTATACAAACTACTTGATAAATATATTATTGCATTGAAAAATAAGCCCAAATAGTAGATTATTTGAATAAATAGACTAACCCAATTTTCATAAATTTTGATTTGCAAAAATATATTCGTGCTGCTGAGGAATCTATGCCCGATTATATTGTGGTAAGTCGATTTTTTATTTGTTTTCAATAGCATCAAGTAGGGACGTTATTATTTGCTTTGAAATCAGACAAGCTATTCTATTTTTAGACCACGTAACTGTTCATTTTGCATAATTATTACTTATAAATCTTTTTAATTCAAAGTCAATCGAATATTTTCTTTTATTAATAAATACTATTGTTAAAAAAAAATCCTACCATATAGCATTTCTTAGTCAATTTTATTAAAAACAAATAATTCCTTATCTATTCACCGATAATGAGGATCATGACACCGTGAATTGTGAAACAGCCAAATAGTTCCGACAATATTTCTTGTGTAAATAAAATTTTACTCCGAATTGACTGTTTACTGAGAGGAATAGCACAAATTTATGGGGTACAGTGTCAACTAAATTTAATTTATCTGTTTCAGTTGATGTGAATTTTGCGAATTCGCAGTGGAGCCGCCGCTGAGCATCATGGAGCGGACCCATGATAAGCGGTACAGCAAACACTACAAGGAGAAGCACAAGAAACACAAGAAATCCAAGACCTACTCTAGTGGTACACATGAACAGTCTTATGCTACTAGTAACTCTAATAAGCCTTTGGTGGAGTACTCAGATGTCAGTTCTGAAGATCTCTCAGCTCCAGAAGCTGGTGAGATTGAGAGTGAAGCCAGCTCTATTGGCAGGCATATTGCTGATGATCTGGATAGAACTAGAAATTCACATTCTGTGCGCACATTTCTTGACAACAAGATATCAGTCACAACTAGCAGTCGGACTGTGGATGAATACACACTTACCCGTGATTCTTGTTCGACAGTGAGGAAGAGACGGGAGTTGGACTATGATGATCCTGACTTGGAGTTTGATGATCACGCTCAATATAAGAAGAAAGGTAAAAAAAAGAAGGATAAGAAGAAGCGGAAGAAGAAGGCAAAGCATCGTTCCAGGTCTGAAAGCCTTGACAGTGTTTCCCCTGTTGATCACCTTCTGAAGGAGACTACAGTCCGTCCTGCTACACCTCAAAGGTACACAAAAGTACCTATAAGTGAATGGGAGAAGGCTTCTTCTCCACTCCACAATGGCTCCTGTTCACCGGTATCACCTTCTACACCACCGATACTTCGACATGAGATTTCACCGAGGCATAGAATTGATCATCTTGATGCAATTCACACATTGACATATTCGCCAGCGAGACATAGAGACAGATCTCCCTTAATCAGGTAAGATTATATTTCAGTGTGTAAATCTTATTTAAGATTATTATTGTAGCTATTCATTTGCATGGAAATTTTTATGTGTTTACTAAATATAATATCTATAGAAAACAAAAATGAATATATCCCAATGGAGCTATTAATTTTTTTGGGTCTTAAAATAGTTTGTCATTCTATCTCTCTTAAAATACCTCTATGCAATATCCTCGTTTACAAAAGAAAAGTAGCCTATGTGATAATCCAGATTATTTCTCTGGTATATCTCTGTCCCAAATTGCATCCAGATTCATTCAAATGTGATTGAATAACAAATATCCTTCTAAGCACATTTAAATTTAGAATAGATTGAAATAGTGTCATTGAAATTTACTATGTTCTCTTTAATTTGATTATTAGATAGTATTATTTATAAAAACTTAAAAATAATATTTTGTTTTCATGCCACCAGTATTGACCTATGGTAAGAACATTGTATGATTTATTATTATTATTGGATAGTTGTTTTAGCATGAAGGTTGAAACTCAACCAAGCAAGGTACTATACATATTATAGTACACATTTTAACATATTAAATGTGAATTCACACAATCTTATATGCAAGCATATCTTGGAAAATAATCTCTAATGGCTGGCTAACTAAGCTAAGTTTTCACATCACTGTCAAGTACAGTTGCTTTAATTTTTAGTAATACATTTCTTTGCAAAGATTGATTCTTATCAGCAAAAGAGTCTATTGGTCAAATAATACAGGGGTAAGTTTTTTTTTTAAATCACTCGGGTCGAAATCCGTCAAAAGCTCAAGAAATTCTAAAACACTAAATATGCAGTTAATAGTTTCTTATAAATCAAGGGCATGACTCCTTTTACGACTTTCCTCTTAAGTCTCGTAGTTTCCGACTTAGCCACCACCCCCCTTCTCAAAAAATCACCCTGTATAGTTGTGGGTCCACTAAGGATTGGAAATAAATTTGTTTTGGTAGTTTTGGAAACAATAAAACATTGTGGATGTGTTGATAACACAATATCATCACTGTTACTATGGAAACTAACAAATACATGCCTAACAAGTACACTGACCATTACCATTACCTAGAAAAATGGCTTTTCCTATAAGGTAATTATTGTAGTTATAGATAAAACATGGAGTTTTCCATAGACATTCAAAATTAGTTACACTAACAATAGATTCACTAACTAATTAATTGTTACTTGGTAACCTTTTGATACTAATGTCTGATTCATCATCTATTAAAGTAATTAGTATCAAACATAATAATTGTTAATATAATTTAAAATACCAACCAATACTAGGCAAATAGACTTTGATGGTGATGTGATGTTACAAACATAACGGATATACACATCAATTTGCAGGAATTAGAATAAACCATATTTAAATTGTCCTATAGAATTGGGCTTGGTAATGATAGTGTATGTAGTAGAAAATATATATATAATGCTAATTGAAAAATTGTATTTAGTTCAAGTAATAGAAAGAGACAGAAATCTTCAACACCACACACTCCATCAATTCCGCCTTACCATGAGACAGTCACGATCGAGTCAGACAATGAGGAATATGAAAGGAACCGTAGGGAATACTGGCATGAGCAGCAGAGGCTTCAGAATGAAGTTATGGTTATATCTGGTAAGTAAAACATAGTATCTGCATGTAACCTCTAAATGCACGAAGGTTTTTAATCATAATTTTTTTGTACAAAATTATTTTAGCATAAGTACTATTAATACATCTATAAAAAATAATAATTATTTTCACAGAATTGTACGTCAAATTATGTCAAAAATCAAAATTATGTCCGAAATAGTTGTGTGCTATATATGTTATATCAGTTTTCAAGGAATGTTCTTTGACATACCACAAAGCTGTGGAATGAGATTCCTTGTGTGATGTTTCCAGGACGATGTGACATGGGTACCTCCAAAAAAGCGCGTACACGTTCCTTAAACGCTGGCAACACTCCTGTGATTCCGCTGGTGTTGCAAGAGAATGTGGGTGGCGGTGATAACTCGACCCATACTCTTGTTTGTCCTCCTTTCCGATAAAATAAATAAATAAATGTATTGTGTTGTGTTGTATGGGCATACAGCAGTGTTTTATTTTTGTGCTAATATCATGGGAATAATGTAGGAGAATTCTCAATAATTTTGTGGATAACTGGTGATTAACAAAACGTGTAAAGCCACACACATTCCGCAGATTCACCGGTACACCAGTCGAGGCGGGAGTACAGTCCGCGCCGATACCGCAAGCGCAGTCCACACAAAATCAAGAACAAAAGTCGCGAACGAGACAGGCATCGGGATCATCGCATGAGTCATAGGTATGTGCCAAGCAATGTTTAAATGTCCCAGTACATCGGTCTGAATTTTTAGGGAAAGTTTAACACACCACTTTAAATAAAAATCTGTTATTTTTGTGATTTCCCTTACTACTAGGATTATATTAAATAATTTACAGACTAGTTTCAATCCAGCATAGTTTAGATTTGAAATAACAAAAGTCAATTTCCTAGTATTAATTTTTTGGGGGTGAGAAAGCTATCAACCTTTAAGTAGGTCCTGTACATATAGGCCGTTCCCAATATACTATCTACAGATAGAGATAATACTTACAATTCTACTGTCAGTAATTAGCTGTCAATAATCGGAAGCTGTCCCAATATACCCGATAAGTCATTCTTATCGCCAGTTCACTGTTACAATTTCCATACAAACTTCTAAGCCCTTGTAAGCTATACATTGTCCCATTGACAGACAGCGTGTACGGATAAGTTACCGTCGATAAGTTTTTTGGGACAAAAAGTCGACGATTGTTATGATTTTTTTATCTCAAGTAGGCCACAACCGGAGATAGAATGAATATTGGGAATGGCCGTAAATCAAATATGGAGAGTTGAACTAACATACCAAGATTTATAATGTAGGAACTAGACTGTTGATTAATAATGTAGGTATTAGACTGGTAAATTATAATGTAGGTATTAGACTGTTAAATTATAATGTAGGTATTAGACTGTTAAATTATAATGTAGGTATTAGACTGTTGAATTATAATGTAGGTATTAGTCTGTTGAATTATAATGTAGGTATTAGACTGTTGAGTTATAATGTAGGTATTAGACTGTTGAGTTATAATGTAGGTATTAGACTGTTGAGTTATAATGTAGGTATTAGACTGTTAAATTATAATGTAGGTATTAGACTGTTAAATTATAATGTAGGTATTAGACTGTTGAATTATAATGTAGGTATTAGACTGTTGAGTTATAATGTAGGTATTAGACTGTTGAATTATAATGTAGGTATTAGACTGTTGAATTATAATGTAGGTATTAGACTGTTGAATTATAATGTAGGTATTAGACTGTTGAATTATAATGTAGGTATTAGACTGTTGAATTATAATGTAGGTATTAGACTGTTGAATTATAATGTAGGTATTAGACTGTTGAGTTATAATGTAGGTATTAGACTGTTGAGTTATAATGTAGGTATTAGACTGTTGAGTTATAATGTAGGTATTAGACTGTTAAATTATAATGTAGGTATTATACTGTTAAATTATAATGTAGGTATTAGACTGTTAAATTATAATGTAGGTATTTGACTGTTAAATTATAATGTAGGTATTAGACTGTTGAATTATAATGTAGGTATTAGACTGTTGAGTTATAATGTAGGTATTAGACTGTTAAATTATAATGTAGGTATTAGACTGTTAAATTATAATGTAGGTATTAGACTGTTGAGTTATAATGTAGGTATTAGACTGTTGAGTTATAATGTAGGTATTAGACTGTTGAGATATAATGTAGGTATTAGACTGTTGAGTTATAATGTAGGTATTAGACTGTTGAATTATAATGTAGGTATTAGACTGTTAAATTATAATGTAGGTATTAGACTGTTAAATTATAATGTAGGTATTAGACTGTTGAATTATAATGTAGGTATTAGACTGTTGAGTTATAATGTAGGTATTAGACTGTTGAGTTATAATGTAGGTATTAGACTGTTGAGTTATAATGTAGGTATTAGACTGTTGAGTTATAATGTAGGTATTAGACTGTTGAGATATAATGTAGGTATTAGACTGTTGAGTTATAATGTAGGTATTAGACTGTTGAGTTATAATGTAGGTATTAGACTGTTAAATTATAATGTAGGTATTAGACTGTTAAATTATAATGTAGGTATTAGACTGTTGAGTTATAATGTAGGTATTAGACTGTTGAATTATAATGTAGGTATTAGACTGTTGAGTTATAATGTAGGTATTAGACTGTTGAATTATAATGTAGGTATTAGACTGTTGAGTTATAATGTAGGTATTAGACTGTTGAATTATAATGTAGGTATTAGACTGTTAAATTATAATGTAGGTATTAGACTGTTGAGTTATAATGTAGGTATTAGACTGTTGAGTTATAATGTAGGTATTAGACTGTTGAGTTATAATGTAGGTATTAGACTGTTAAATTATAATGTAGGTATTATACTGTTAAATTATAATGTAGGTATTAGACTGTTAAATTACTGTTGAGTTATAATGTAGGTATTAGACATTTAAATTATAATGTAGGTATTAGACTGTTAAATTATAATGTAGGTATTAGACTGTTGAGTTATAATGTAGGTCTTATACCTACTATTGTGTGTCTAATTGTGTTTGAATTTAGTGTTGTAGGCTTTTTTTGAATTCCGCATGGTGCATATATTTTTCCATATATTCAGTTTGTATATTAGATTGACGAAAGAGTATTCCCATCTTGTTGATATTTATTTATCTCTTATCTATTTATCATTAAATTTTAAGTATTCATTATTATTTTTTTACATAAAAAATTACTGCGCAGGGCAAGTGTTTCATTTTATTTTAGAATTTTTAGTTACAATATAGTTATATAGGTAGAGATTATGAATTTTTAATAAGCGACAATTAAGTCCCTACCCCATATAATATTACTAAAGTTGCGCAATGGGCTTTAGAACAATTTATAGCTTTTTTTGGCCCAAATATAAAAACAAACTTTTAATAATATTATATGGCCTTAAATATATAATAAATTAAGTTTTGCTATAAAAAAAATACATAATATGAAACTAGAAAGTTAAAAATATATAATTTTTGCACGCAGGTCACACAGCCGTAGTTCGCTAAAACGACGTCGATCAGTGTCGCGGTCTCGCCGTCGCTCGTCGTCACCTCCGCGACATCGCCCACGACACAAGGAACCCAGCAGAGATCGCCATAGGTACTGCCTGAATCTATATACTATTTTGTTAAGTCTTATCACACTATTTGATGAAGTTTATTGGCAATAATATAACAACAATCCATCAATAAGATCTATGTATATAGACGACCTGTATAGCCGAGTGGTTAGCGATCCTACCTACTAAGCTAGAGGTACCGGGTTCGAATCCCGGTAGGTGTAAGCATTTATATAATGAATATGGATGTTTGTTTCTGAGTCATGGATGTTTATTTGTATTTACGTATGTTTATTTGTGTTTACGTATGTTTATATGTATTTATGTATGTTTAAGTAAGTATATTGTATTAAATATATTGTTGTCTTGTAACCCATAACACAGCCTGTATATGCCTAATTTAGGGCAAGATTATTTGTGTAAAAAGTGTGTCAATATTATTATTATCTATCATAGCATTTGGTTGGGGGTTTGATCAGTAATTTTCGAAGCAGCCTATGATGTCTGCCAAAACCATATTTTTTTCTCCAATAGTTTAATAATGAGACTTTTTCTCAATCACTCTCAAAAAATTATTTCAATTTTTCTACTACTTTCCTCTCCTAGAGGTACTCCTGGCTTGTATTTTTCATTGGTAAAACAGCTTCATGCCTTACAATCCTAATTATCTTACTATTATGTTGACAGGAACAAACATGACTCACCTAGTCCACCCACAGCAACAGTGCTTCAGCGCAGGTTAGACTTCAAGCAAAAGATCAGTGATACCAGCCTATTTGCTGAACTTGTCAAGGATAAACACAAGCGAGCCAAGGTATTGACCATATAAGATAGAAAATTTGCTTGGATATTAATTTGACATTTTTTTTTCCAATATACTGAATATGCATTAAGAATCTTATGTTACTATAAAGTCAGTATATGTATGTCTAAAGATGACTAGCACAATTATGGTGATGTTAAGAATTTAGGGGTTTTTCAAGAATACTGAGCGACACTTCAATGTATGGGGATAGTGCATATGAATCAGCTGAACATTCATCTCATCTCTTATTGTCATAAAAAATATTTATTGTATTAGTGTTTATGTTCAACTAACACAATCATCAAAACATTACACAATATAGTATGTGATAAAAACATGTAAAAGTAAGACAAAAGTATGAACACAAATGTCAATTTTCAATCATCCTCTGCACTTCTTATTATATATATAGGTTATAGTTCATAATAATATATATTCTTATATATTATTATGAACTATAACCTCATGTCTGTGAATTACATTTTTAGAATATGTTTTATTATTATTATTGAAAAATTAAATTGTTTAATTTGTTTGATCCACAGAAACTTCAAGAGATATTGAACCAAAAGGAAGAGGAGTCCCAAGGTGGTGCGTCAAGCTCAGCCTCTATCAACAACACTGATATCCTCACCATTGACGAGTGTTCTAATGCCACTGTGGACAGCTCCAGTCAGGTATGCAAAAATTATGAAATGTTACTACAAATACACAAGCTACTAGAAGGAAAATGAGATAGAGAATAATTAATTGCGTATTGAAATAATATATACATTATTAACAGGCATTCAAAGAGAATGGTGAATTGATCAAAAGTCAGGATGTGGTTGATATTCCGATGCCTATGCCATCTGAGATTGTCCCGGCACTGCCTGAAGACCCTCAGCCACCAGAACTGCCTCAACCACCCGAAGAGGTACCTGCCCCCGAACCACCAAGCAAAGCCCCAGAGCAGCCGGCTGCTGCTAATGGTGAAGTGGAAAATAATGAGGTAAAACTTGACTATGTTCATAATTTTAACAATCATTCCCATATTAAAAATTCATTCCCCTAAACAAAACCAACTCATGATCAAAAGTAAAACTAAGAATGGAAGATTCTGCATGTCACAGTTATTTACAGGTCACCCTGTTCAAAGTCTACTGCCAGGCACTCTACACCTCTCAGCTCTGGTACAATTACACCAAAGCCACCTTTGACGCTCTCAGAGTGCAATATAACAATGCGTTTCGGTCTCTACTGGGGTTGCCATGGAGGTGTAGCGCGTCGGGTATGTTTGCGATGCACAGGGTTGACGATTTTTATGCTGTAATGCGTAGGGCTAGAGTGGGATTTCTGACGAGATTATATAATAATCGTAAAAATTGTATATTGAAATCGGTAAAACATTACCACCGAAATATACCAAAATTTTTTCTTATATAATAATGTTATTTTTAATTTTCCATTTGTAATTTTAATTTATACTTTTTAATTCTAATTTATATAAATTTTCTTTTTACTAATTAATGTTATCTAATTAATTAAGTAATGTTGTATACCTTTTTTAATGCAAAATTGGCTATGGATGATATAATCTGTCCGAAATAAAATATTTTATTATTATTATTATTTAAACATATTTAAAAATTACACAAATAAAATTTGAATTCGAACCCACGACCTCCGGCGTTCCGTGCCGGTGCTCTAACCAACTGAGCTAACCGTTCGAGTACCGCCTCGTTATAAAATTCTGTTTGCTTTGTTCAACTCTCAGGTTGTGGCTATTTAAAAAATTTCTAAGATGCACCAAGTTCTTGATTTAACATAAACAGTTACAGCAAGAGCAGCCAATAGTACCGACATCAGAAAATGTTCCATCGCCAGTCCCGCCACGACCCAGCATTGTGGACAGTGTGATGTTGAACAGTCAGCCCTCACAGCCACTCAAACCCAAGAGTCTCACCAAGCTACCTATGCCACCCAATACTCAGGTACAAGTCCTTGTTGGTATTTAAATAAAACACTTTTAAAGGATTAAAACGCGTGTAGTTGTAACGGTTTTACATTAGATTTTTAACCCGACGTTTCACGAACTTTCCAGATCTCGTTTTCAGGGGGACTGTAGATGAAATGACTCAAAGATATTATTTGTCATTGTTGTCACTATGAAGTTTAGCGACATTTATTTCCTCGGAGGTGGTATGTGCTGTACACAGATGGATTTTTGGTAAAATTTACTGACAGTGTCCTCTTCTTTTATGGTATGTGTAGTTATGGGTTTTAATTTAGAGATTATTGGTCCCAGGTATTAGATAATTTTACACAATCTTCTCTATTGAAATTTGTAACTTCGACGAAAAAATCTAATGTAAAACCGTTACAATTACACGCGTTTTGATCCTTCAAAAGTGTTTTATTTAAATGTGTAAGTCTCGCGTTAATCAAAGAAAAAAAGCTTGTTGGTATGTAAGGTACCCAACTTGATGATTTTATTCATTTCAGGTTGAAGACCTAAAGACACTTGTTAATGAAAGCCCACTCAGCACTCCATCAACAAGCCCTGTTAAGAAACCAGAAAAACCAAAGAAGACTGGCATCATGAACTTGCCTATGCCACCTGGTTTGTATTGGTTGTTTTTAAAAAAAATCCACAACATGAGATTTATTATTATTTTTTGGGAGCCCTTGTTTATTTGAATGCACTGGTGTAACCATTTTAACTCCCTCCATTACTTCTCTAATTGCTACAGCTTTTCTACCATCATACTCGTTGTTGATATATGAAGTGACATTCTGTTCCATGGTCTCTTGGAGAGAAGGCTAAATTGGCCTCGCTTAATGTACTAACCGCCTAACAACTATAAAAGGCGCAATTCGGCGACAACATGGAGTACTGTGCTTAGCTATTCCATTGTGGTCAACATAGTATGAAGAGTGGCCTGTCATCATAGAGTCATCTCCGACGTGGGGTGTCTCTGCATATTCTACCGCATATATCATGGGTAGTGCTCAGAAGCGTTTTTCATAAAAAGGCAAACGCATTTATTTTCCATAAGTTGATTCCCTTAGAATTTCTTTTGATGTAATTTCTAATATACTAGATACTACTACCGCTTCGGAAACAAAAAGCACTATTTAATAAAATTTTATGAAATTTTGTGCACTTTTTAATAAAATATACAATATTGTACATTATTTGTACAATATTTTTTTATAGATAATGCCAGAACAGTGACATAAAAAAGTGTATACATTTACCCCTTAAGCTATTAAGCCTTAAGTATCATGAATCAATTACCAGCTGCAGATTTCCCGAAACAGTGCAAATTAGGGGCCCTCAATCCAAGAGCATATCCTGGTGTTGAGGATGTTTATAAGAAGTTCCTTTACTACTTCCCACCATGTGTGCCTCTCGCCTGTTTGCTTCGTCTTAACGTTTGAACTACTAACCCCCTTATTCATAATGGTCTGCTAACTTTAAACAGCCGCTAAGGAGTGTTTTTTCTCATTCTGACTTAGGCCAATAGAAGAAGACAGAGTGAGAATTGGCACTGCTTTAAGTTAGCAGACTATTATGAATAAGGGGGTTAATGTATACTTGATTTTATATAACCTAAATTAGATTAGGTATATAACCTAAATCTTAGGCATTTGCCAACTCGTAACACGCACCTCTTGGATTGTCTAAGATGATATCATATCATAGTAAAAACTTATATCTTATTCTGTTATGTCTTAAATCATCTTTGTGGTTATGGCAAAAGGGCACTTGTGCATCTAATGGATCCTTTGTTCAGCTGGGTAGTTAACCTACCTACGGCTTTTTAACGAAAAAAAAATGGAATTAAAGTACCTAAGAACCTTTGTTGCGTTCGATTTAGAATTTAATAACGGTTACAGATTAATTTAATGGTGAAGCATGTGTAAACGGTGTGGTGTTTGTTATGTTCCAGTGGTGGCGGGCACAGAGGAGTTGAGCGGGGACGAGGCGGAGGGCTCTACCCCGCCGCCTGTGTCACACTCACACAAGTACTCACACGTGTTCGCCAGGAAGAACAACAAGGATATTGCGGTGAGTTTTGTAGACTATTTTTTTTTATATAACAGGGGGCAAACGGCCAGGAAGGCTCACGGTGTGGGGAGAGGTGAAACAACCGTCCATGGACATCAACAACAGGTGTCAAGAAATGCGTTGCCGGCCTTTAAGGTGGTAAAGTATGCTTTTTTCTTGAAGGTCCCAAAGTCTGATCTGTTCGTGAAAACCACAACCGCTAATTGATTCCACTAAGTGGTTGTGCGAGGCAAGAAATTCTCGCAAAACGCGCGGTTGTGGAATGACAGACAGAAATTATTATTTATTTTTAATTCTTGCTGAAAATGACAATAATTACAAATTCTTATTAAATAAATATATTTAAAAAAAAAAATATATTATTAAAATATGTTACATATTATTCTCAGTTTTATTGTTATATCAACTATAATTAATTAATTAATTTTGATTACAGAGTCAGTCCGGCACGAAACTAAAGCGGCCGCGTATCCTGAAGCGACGTGGTTCCAAGGTGGTGCCAGTGGTGACGCCCACACACCACGCCAAGGACTGGGGGGAGAAGTGTGTCGATGGTTTCCAGGTTTGTTGGATCATTAAACGAACGTAAAACTTGATACAAATATATTGCTTTGCATTCTTTAAATTTTAAACTCAGCTTCTGACTATATCCAAATTCAAATACACCAAAAACTACCTGACATTCAAAAAAGTGTGTGTCAGTCCTGAGAAAAACGGCCGAAGAGTTGGCAACCCAGTGGGCTTTTTTTTAAATATGGATAAAAATTTAATTTCGTACTATAAAAATTAATAATTAAAGATCTTGAGGGTGTTCGCTCCATTCTGTGGTATAATAACCTTAATAATAATGTACCACACAAACGTTTTTCAACAATTCTTTTAAATTTCGTAAAACGTTTTCTGTGATGATGTTGTAAAAGCATATAAATTGCGAAATAAAGCGCTTACCAACAAGTTTGACTACTTGACTTAATCTAGTAGTAGGCGTATAGATTATAAGAACACTATAGAATATAACTAATTGCATCTGATATTATAGAGTGATTTATCATGATTCAGGTGATAACTCAAATAGGCGAGGGCACATATGGGCAAGTATACAAAGCTCGCGACAAGAATACGGGGCAGCTAGTTGCGCTGAAGAAGGTGCGCCTCGAGAATGAGAAGGAGGGCTTCCCCATCACCGCCGTGAGGGAGATCAAGATACTGCGACAACTGAACCACAAGAACATTGTCAATCTGAGGGAGATTGTCACCGACAAACAGGATGCCATGGACTTTAGGAAGGTGAGGTGATGGAGTACAGTATTAGCATTGATACAGAAATCAAGCTTTAGTCATAAAGAAGAAGCAAATCTAATTTAAAATAATGCCAAACAACGGAAGTACTGTATAATAACGTTACTTTAATAATAATATTTACACACTTTTTACACAAATTATCTTGCCCTAAATTAAGCAAATATAGCCTGTGTTATGGGTTGCAAGACAACAATATATTTAAACAATATACTTACTTAAACATATATAAATACATTTAAACATACATACATATAAACATAAATACTATTTGATATTACAAGTGAAAGTATTTTATAATTCTTAAGAAAGCACTTCAGTCTAAAAGTATAATTTTATGTCAATTCCAGGATAAAGGTTCCTTCTACCTAGTGTTTGAATACATGGATCATGATCTCATGGGTCTACTGGAGTCAAAGATGGTTGACTTCACAGAATCACACAATGCTTCTATAATGAGACAATTGTTAGACGGACTTGCATACTGCCACCGGAAGAATTTCCTGCATAGAGACATTAAGTGCAGCAACATATTGATGAATAACAAGTGGGTTAATACAATTATTGATACTGTAAGGTTGATATCAAAATAGATATTATGTAAATCCACAGAGATATGGCTTTGAAGTAATTCTATTTTAAGTTTACCAGTGGAAGGCTCCTTTGCATTGGATACCGGCTAGATTATGGGTAGCACAATTACTGCTTCATGGCAGAAATAGGCCCCCTATTTCTGCCATGAAGCAGTAATGTGTAAGCATTACTGTGTTTCGGCATGAAGGGCGCCGTACCTAGTGAAATTACTGGGCAAATGAGACTTAACATCTTATGTCTCAAGGTGACGAGCGCAATTGTAGTGCTGCTTAAAATTTTTGGGTTTTTCAAGAATCCTGAGCGTCACTGCATTGTTACGGGCATTGCGTATCAATTTCTTAGTTTCATAAAAAATAAAATAAAAGTATTTAATAAAAAATATATTTAGTTATGTATTATTACATTACATAACAGGCAACACTCCTGTGATTCTCAATGGGGTTGGTGGTGACCACTTAACACTAGATGACCCATATGCTCGTTTGTCTTCCTTTTCCATAAAAAATGGCATCTATTCCTATGAAATTTCAGGTTTTTAAATTCACTTTACATACTAACCATTATTAATAATCAATAACAGTATTTATTATTTGTTTATAATATGGTGGTATCACTGCAATCTATCGGCTCTCATTTTCAGAGGTGAAGTTAAGCTCGGTGACTTCGGGTTAGCGCGGCTCTGGTCGGCTGAAGATAGGCAGCGACCTTACACCAACAAGGTTATAACATTGTGGTATAGACCACCGGAGCTACTTTTAGGTGAAGAACGGTATGGGCCCGCTGTCGATGTTTGGTCTATGGGTTGTATACTCGGGGAGTTGTTTCAAAAACATCCCCTATTTCAGGTAATCATTTTATTTATATTCATGATATGGTGTTAAGTTTTTAGAAAGAAATTAATTTAACATAATAATGCTCTATTGTTAAACATAGCTGAAGAGAAATTCTATCTACAGAGTATCTTACAGTTTCAATATTTTTTTTATAAAAATGTTATTTATTAATATGAAAAAAAAAAATATATCCAAATTTAGAAATGACTCGAATATTTGTATATTTCATCCTAGACGTGAGGAAAGTCATTTAAAATAACAAAAGGTGTGTTTATGTTTCCACACCATTTACCTGATTGCTCATGATCATCAGCCGGAAGATTGCTGAACAAAGGCTTCTCCTGACAATTTCCTCAGCTATCTGTTCTGTGCTGCTCTCATCGAGCGTATTCCGGCGATCTTGACCAGATCGTCAGTCCAACTTGTGGGGGGCCTACCAAATACCTATGGGCATAGTCAAACATAATTTTTATTATTATTAAAAAGATTTATTCATATAAATAATATGTTCATTATGATTTTGTGAATTTTTCGAAGTATAAAAAAAGCGTGAAAAAAGCCATTATTTGCCATCAAAAGTCAACCCATTTTTGGTTGAAGTGAATGTGTTAGTAATGAGCTGCCAACTTATGATAATGTCTTGTAATATAAAATAAGTTTGTTTATCAGTTCCAACAAACCAACCCCATAATATTGACACTATCAAACAATAAAAGTTATATTCAAATTAGTCAAACTATTTCTGAACATTTACTTTCTCTATTCACAGTTAGCTATACAGATAAAATGAATGAAAAGATGCCGGCTAGATTATGTGTACCACAACACCCCCTTTTTCTACCGTGAAGCAGTAATGTGTAAACATTATTGTGTTTCGGTCTGAAGGGTGCCGTGGCTACATTACTGGACAAATGAGATTTAACATCTTATGTATCAAGGTGACAAGCGTAGTTGTAGAACCACTCAGAATTTTTGAGTTTTTCAGGAATCCTGAGTGCCACTGCATTGTAATGGGAAGGGAGTATCAATTACCATCAGGAGAACTCGTCTGGTCCCTTATTGTCATATACAAAAAAAATGTATAAGCATATTTCATAAGAATAATTTTATAACTTTCTTATGAGTTGGTTAATACTTATTACAAATGTTAATTATTTTGTTAGTAGTTTCATGTAGCATAAAAATATTTATGTATTATTATTTTTTTCATTCATTCATTAATTCACTCCAAATTGCTTCTGCAAATTTTAACTCTTAATATCATTTATACGTCTAGATAGACATGTGACATTTGTGAAAAAAAATTGAGGTTGACGATTAACCTCTATTTTGAGCAATGCAACACACAAACACAAAGTGACACAAATCGTGAGTGGAAGATCTATTTCCTTCGGTTGTCTAGCACCAAGAGGTTCTATCTAGATTATAGGTCCTCAACGTGGGCGATAAGGACCCCTTGTGGGCGTTTGAGACTTTCGGGGGGGCAGTAGAAGACCCAGAGAAAATTAGGGGGCATTGAGATGGCGTAGATGGGGCGTGGGTAGATAAAGAAATACACGAAAATACTTTAGAAGTAAATATATTCTCAAAGGGGGTGGTGAGCAAAATAAGGTTGAGAAACTGTGATCTAGATGTATAAAGTGTCTCAAGTTTGTACAGTTTTTATGAACTCAATGTACATGACAGGCTGGCGTGGAGATGATGCAGCTGGAAATGATATCGCGCGTGTGCGGCACGCCCGTGCCCGGCGTGTGGCCCAACGTCGTCAACCTGCCGCTCTGGCACACGCTGCGGCCCAAGCGCTTCCACAAGCGGTGTGTGCGGGAGCAGTTCGCGTTCATGCCCACCCCCGCGCTCACTCTGTTGGACAGGATGCTGGAGTTGGACCCCGACAAGCGAATCACCGCCGAGGAGGCGCTCAAGAGTGCCTGGCTAAAGTCCGTCGTACCTGAGCAGTAAGCTATTTGTATCCATTCAATAAAATATCGGGTCACAATCTGATCAAATTCCAGCTAACTATTAAAAAAAACCGAATTCAAAAACTGATATGTATCAAATTGTGCATCATATTAAGTAAAAAATATGTAGCACATACAAATAATAGTATTTTATTAATATTAAAGGTAAAGGTTTGCATAAGAGGTGTATTAAATTAACTTTTCAGTTATTTGATATTTTTCAGTTTTTGAAGTCGGTTTTTTTTTAAACATAGTTTTTTTTTATTTTTTATTTTTACTTTCAGCTAATAATAATAATAATGTATAATCAACCTGATTGGAAAATCCTAAAAAGCCATAATATACAAAAAACAATTATATCATCCACATACACAAAAATAAACTACTGGGGGAAAATTATGTAAAATTTTTATAGGACCAAATGGCATCTATTTCGCATCAACCAAAAATAAAAGAATTACGTAAATAGTATCTAAAATCTCTGAGTAATCGATCTACATACATTAAAAAAATACCGATTCAATTGAGAACCTGCTCCTTTTCGAAGTCGGTTAAAAATATCTACGGTTAATATTACTTTTGGTAAAGTATGCAAATAATAAATTCAATAATGTACTTTATTCACATAATTAATGTAAATATCCATTACTGAATAAATAATATTCCTTTCTATAATAACTCTTATCAATAATCAGGTAAAGTAAATTGCATATTACAGAATCAAAATATTATAACATGATTTTTGTGACAGAATGCCTGCTCCTGAACTTCCAACATGGCAAGATTGTCATGAGCTTTGGTCAAAGCAGCGTAGACGTCAACAAAGAGAAGAACAGACCAAACCCAAAGGTTACAACACTGAAGACAAAGACTTCAAGCAGGCTGATGCTAGTCAGTCTGATGCCAACTTCAAGAGTGATTTCAAAATAGAAAACTGCTTTAAACCGGAACCTCCACAAGAAACTATAGGACAAGTAAAATAGTATTTGGAGTATTATTACTTTGGTTATTACCAATGGTGAGTGATACGGTGCATTGAAGTGCATATGAACCGACCGCCTTAGTAGTGAAGTTAATGTAGATTATGGATACTGTGATTTGTAAAATCATAGCTTTGAGTGATACGAAGCTGTATAGATTGAAACCAAAGTGCTAAGTGTTCTGTTACCTGTCAGCAATACGAACTGTATGTATGTATGTATATAATTGTAAATACTTTAGTCAAATAATGTGAACAATTTTGTGAATGTCTCTATATTATGTTGAATTTTAAGTAATCTTCCATTTCTTTCCGTGTATGAGATGGATGTATACATATTATTTTAATTAAGTATGGAAGAAGGTGTTATGGAGGAATGGTGATAGTGGAATGTGCGTATTTATAGTGGGCATTGTTTTAATTCCTTTATATCTCATAAAACCAATAGATTGTATTAAATTAATTGTATAATAAACTATTCTACTCACAAATGTTTTACAAAGATCACAATGATTTTTATATTATTGTTTCTATTCAATTTCCATCAATTTTCACTCATAATTCAATTTTAATTTTTATTTAATAATTAATGTTAAATTTATTTATTTATTTAATATAGTTAAATGTATTTTAAGGAGCTTGCAAGAGATTGCTCTATTCCCAATTTTTACCACACAATCATTTCATAGCAAATCTTTTCAATTTCATAACACAACATTCTATGTCGACTTTTTTTTACAGTCCTGTTGCAGAAGTTATTCACCCTACAAAAGACTTATTTTATTTAACCCGAGAAATAGGCACAACCAGTTTATAATAATTACAATTTCTTAAAAATTTATGTGCCTTATATACATAACATTCCCAAAAACATATTTGGAGACAACCATCAATATGTTAATCTCTTTAAATTTTTCTTATATTGATTATTTAGGTTCTAGATAAGTAAGTGGTCGCAACAGCAATGTCTGCAAATCTAAAATCAAAATTGTGACACCCAGGCTCACAGTGTAATAAAACTCCATTAAATTAAATAAAAATTTAGTGATCTGTGCATCAAAGCCTCCATACAACCTCCTCACGTCCATCGTTTGTAGTGGGTGGTAATGGAATAGTATACAGGGCGACCGAAAGTCTAACTACTTGCCTCGTCTGGGATTCGGAACCGACTTAAATGTATAAAAAAACAGCCCTACTTTATGATGCCAATCAAAATAATGGCCAATAACTAATAACTCTTCTTAAGTAGCATAGTATTTTGAAAGAAAGGAACAACTTAAAATGTTTGAGTCAATTTTCAAGAATGTTATTTATTGCCGACGACGACTTTCGAAAAGTAGCGATATCTTAAAAATATCTTTGAATGCAGAATTAATAAATTTTAAAAATAACATAGTCTTCTTTCAGTAAAATACCCTATCTACGATATTTATGGTACTTTCCCCTCATGTCCCATAACTTTGGGACATCCTGTATAGAAGGCGCGAGGTAATCATGCATCCGATTTTTTTTTCCTTTGCCGGATCTCTTTTAATATGAATAAAGTAAGGAATCCACAATCAAAGACTATTTACGGTCAAGTCTTTTTACTATAAAAATAAAATGACGAAATTTTTTACTACTGGCAAAATACGTTGTCTTTGTATTATTTATCTTCAATGGCCCTCTAATCCGGCGTTCATACCGGATTATAGGGCCGGTTGCCTGGGTCGCTAAGTGCTGTGAAATTAAGCGCCTACGGTATATTTTTTTTTATTCTTATACCACACATTCCAGAGCTCCAAAACAACTAAGGCATTACTTTCCTGTATTGGAGTAAAGCACTGGTATATTTGGTAGTGTATTACACTACTTCCTAAATTGCAAATTGAAGATGTTATGTCACTGTACTTCCTCAAAGAAGAAAAAAATAAAGATCTAAACTTTCCTACTCATATTGTCATGGACGTGAACATAATATAGAAGTATTTGGATATAAACCATTATATTCGCTAAAGTACACGAACAAGCGGAAAATTATCTTACACATAATATGTAAGTAGGTATTAATGTCAAGTATTTTTTTTATTAATTAATTAGTTAATTTAACAAGTTCCAAAGTAGAGATATACCTACAACTAACAAATTATCAAATATTTAAAAGAATACTCTAAGTTAGGTAGATATTTTAAAGCCTAGGTTTAGGTGACTTTTAGACTACCAGCGCGTGAGTTGTGATTAACGGCCGTTTCCAATAACCTATCTATCCTTATTTTTTTCCTTTTCTTACTAGAGGTAGACAAATCTATCCATAAACGCTTACTCAAATTTCAATAACCTATAAAGCATTGAAGTATAACTATATTAGATATGTCTATGAATAGATAAGATCTTGTCATTAAACAGTGATAGCAATGTATCCGTAACTAGAGATATTATTAAAAACGGCCGTTAGTGTTAATCGGAATGGCAGATAGTTAACAACGCGTAAATATGGCGTATTTCAGTAAATGTAGGTGCGTACAGATTGGTGAATATATCATGCAATGAAAGCATTCCCCGTATATACGCTGCAATGTATCATGAAAGGTACTTTGTAACAATTCCTCATAGCTACTACGTCTTGTGCGCGCAAAACGAGCATTTCCCGCTCACGCTACGAATATTAGGTTCGGTTTCAACCAAAGCGGAGAGGAGAGGTCTCATTTTTCTTTGATTTTGTGCCGCGTGCAACTAAGCGGCGCGGCAGAGCGGAGATGTGAGATGTCTGTACTTACCCAGGCGGCCGCGCGCACATTTCCCCGACGCCCAAAAGCGTCATTTATTCGATTGAATGATCTTGAATGTAAAAGGCGTTTCGTATTTGTCCTTAAAAACCGCGCGCGGAGCGAGCCGTGATTCGAACGAACTCTGCGACTGAATGGCGGAAACAGACATACGCGGGAGTTTCGAAGCAATGCGCGCTATAAGTTGCAGCGAACATGCAAATAAAGGTATAATGATACATTTCTTGTTACGTTTCACTAGTCTGTACGTACCTTAAGTGGGGAAACTCTTTCACTGCCTGCAACTACCAAACAAAATATTACATATTTTCACCAGTAAGTCTTCTGACGTTTTTATAATAAAATATATTGCGACCATTTTTAATCTCATTACGGCATTTTATTTATTCGTATTACCGTCATTGGAGTGTTGCAAGTGTATTAGTGTATACATTGCTACATGTGATGTTTATTTCTGTAGGCGATTTACCCTTAGAACATTTCTATTACGGTCTTATTTAGATTTTTATGATTTATAATTTTGATAATTTATATATCTACATAGACTGACCGCTGTGAACACGTAGAAAAAAAGAACTGTATTCAGTAACTCACGCACCCAAAAACAAAGTTGGATACGTATCGCGAGAGTAAACTTTTCACGAACACATTATTAATATACCTGGCATGTAATCATGTGTTGCCTAACAGGAAGATGCTTTGGGAAGTATAAAATAAGTAAAGTTTATAATATAAATCATCACAATTATTTACTGTGTTAACTGTGCGTATAAAATGTACGGTAAATTGTATAGTTTAAGTGTCATAGGCCTACACCAGTGATATGCGTTCACTGGCCTAAAGCGGATCAATGATTCG
Organism: Leptidea sinapis; assembly: GCF_905404315.1. Lineage (NCBI taxonomy): Eukaryota > Metazoa > Arthropoda > Insecta > Lepidoptera > Pieridae > Leptidea > Leptidea sinapis. The sequence goes on along the minus strand of NC_066267.1, from coordinate 11,241,737 downwards.
ACATCTGATGACCGGACTTGGAACCCGTACCTGGAGAGAACGTCACAATTCACTGCGTACCGCTCCTCAACTTATGGGGTACTTTAAACATGGCCGAGTAAAAAAAGGACTCCGTGTCACCTTACATAACAGTGAAGCACCAAATTGTGGCCATATATTATGATTATTTAAGGGAGAATAATAATTGTGTAAATGGTATCCCCCGTAACCGCACACACACTAGCATAAAGGTGCTTCAATTGCTAATATCACGGCGCCGAGTCCTTCTGTTTTTACTCGTCCGTGCATGGCCTATATCTAGTAGTAACCCCCCACCCCTTAACAGTCGACATTATTCAGTCAGTTAAGAAAAATTATTTAAAATACAAAAGTAAGAACTTAGAAACAAAATTAATAATATTGTTAGATACATTCCTGTTACATAACTGTAGAAAAGCTAATATATTATTTTTCTTACAACTGACATTATGTTTTCAAGTTATCATCTCATTCTAACCTCATAACTACTAGCTCATTTGCTTTTTCAATGCTCTTTTAAAATAGAGGAATTTGCTGTTTATAAATTTAAACGGGTCACTTTTCTTAATGTTTTTATCTGACCTATTTAGTTTAATTAATATAAATGTGTGGCATTTATTGTGTATTTGGTGAAATATGGTATGATTAGAAATACAGTAGTTTCTAAATTGTAAACAAAGTATTGGTTGATAATTCCACTACATATTTATTAGTTGTGTTGTATGGGGATCCTATTTCTTTAGACTCAGAAAGAAAAGTTGAGTTATCATCATTAGACAATGAAATCTGTATGACACATCCCATGCTGTTTATCTTCATAGTACCTATCAAGGATTAAAAAATCAGTGTCTATGAAACTTTGTTCAAAATATACATATATTTAAATAAAATATCAGTGTCTTTAATTATAATAATTCAATTTTGACATAATTTTTTACTAACACAAATAAAAATACGTCTTGAATCTATAAAAAGTTTTTATTTTAAACATGCAAAATACTACGAATAATGTGTAATATATACCTATACCTACAATAATGATAACATGATAGTTAAATATTTCAAATCAATTCAAATTTCCGGGGAGGCCTTTGTCCAACTATGAATGTCTTCATGTGTACATTTTAACAGTTTACTCATATTTAAATAAGAGACAATTAATTGAATTATGGTCAGAAAACTTGAAACAATATTCTTAGTATTTTAATTGATTAAAGGTTCTGAAGGTATTTGAAATAAAATAAAGACAAAATCTCCTTTTAAGTAAGTACATAGTTGTAACAATATTTTTGTTTAATATGTAAGCTGTGAATAAATTGGGGTGGGGCATTTACATACCTATTAATGTGTTAATTTTCAATGTTTGCCACATGTACCACAAAATGTACAATAATCTCCTAATAATATATATATATAAAAGACTAGAGTAATAATTATTGTAATGTACAGGGTTATAAAAGGCAATGAAGTATTCATTACAATGGTCTGGAGTTATTGTTGCTTGTACATATTATATGATACAGAGACAACACTATTGGTTTGCAATAAGAAAATGATTTAGATGCTTTCTTAGATGTTATAATTTACAGTTGGTCTTCAGTTCCCTATTTTAAACCCACCAGTGGCTGTGAAAAGTTTCTAAAATAAATAAAAGTATAAATAAATGGTGCATACTTAGAAGGGAATTGTAACTGGCAAAATATGTAACAGCATTATTATTGTTTCTCACCACCGTCTCAAATGAGTATGTACAGAGGATAAGCTTCTTAAAATTGGGCAAAATTGTTACCTATTTTAGTAGGGTTGTCACAAAAGTAATAAACAAAACACTTTACCTAGTATTCATGTGACTGTATCAAATGCTCACACCCAGATCAGATTCATTCGTTTGTGACAATCAATATTAAAACAATTGGAACTAGAATAATATTTAATTATGTTCAGAAAGCTATATATTTATTTTGTTTAAAAGGGGATCGATTTATTGTAAGACTGAAGATGTAAGTATCCCTAACTCTGGATTGTTATCATATTAGGACGCTATTGTATAAATGTAAAAATCCTACATACTTTTTTAAAATAATTATAACTCCTAAAACATACATGTGTTATTTTATTGCTCATGACAAAATTTTATTTCAGGGTTGTGGAAATAAAACATATTAATGCATTATAATATTTATTATGTAAAAATGAAATTGACTTACAAGGCACTTTTAATTATGGTCATAAGAATGTTTGTGTACCCACCATAAAATCTAATCTCGTTAATACACATATAGGTACTCTATCTACTCGATTCTCTGCTAGGGTCACATAATTATATGTAGACAATAATACTACATTCGGGCACCACTGTGATTCAGCTTTCATAGTATTTTTGAAAAAGTTCTACCTAGCTATTTAGCAGTGTTACAGAAAAAGTGATTCGTGAAAGGTGAGGAATCATTAAGGATTTTTGATATGCGTTAACATTTCTTAATACTTTGGATATACTTTATACCTATACTTACAATAAATAGGAAACAATGTATTTAATATATCATTTTGTTACTACTGTCCTCCCTTCGGTGCACTCATCATTTGCCACATATAAAAACGTCACAATGTATTTCTATAACATCAGTACACACACTTCGCCACCAAGTAGGTATAAATTATCATATCTTTCCTGTGCGTTCACTGATATCTGTCAAGAATTTCAAACATTGTTTTAGGATTCTGCAGGCTCTTTGTCCACCAAAGCGAAGAGGAGATGTATTTTGATAACCAATCAGATTTCATTATTTCCGCATCTCCTTCCGTATCTGCTTCGGTGGAAATGGATCAAGAGAATGGAAATGGAGGAAGAGAGGTCTCATTTGGCTATAGAATATTGTGCCGCGTCGAGCGTGCTATGAACACAGCTCACATCTCTCCGCTCTGGTGGAAATAACCTGACAGCTTCGCTTTTATCTCCTCTCCTCTCTGCTTTGGTGGATACCGGGCCTTATTCTGACCTAAGTACATAATTCAGTATTTCATTTTATTAGTACCTACATTTTGCAAAGAATAAACCAATATTGATAATAAAAATTTATTTTTGATTACATTCTCAAAGTACTAAGTACCGATTAGTAAATAATTTTATGCATATAAAACAATATATTATATAAATCTTATATCTTACGACGAAATAAGTTAAGGAAGAAATAACAATTTGACTATAAAACGAAAATTGTTTTTGAATTGCTTGTCATGTTTACAATACTCAGGGCGCTGCAACCTGGAATAATATAAACATAATTTTAACAAGTTGAAGATAATTAATACAAAATATTTGCGACATCTTATCACTAATTAATAAACATAAAAAAAATATTTACAGAATATTAGATCCTAAAGTACAAATTAAATTTGTAACCAAAATTTACGCACGATGTGGGACTCTTACCCGCGCCTGGAGTATCCGTTTGAACGGGCGCTTACGAACTGTAGCTAACGTTTCGAGTGATGTATGGTCTTGTTCAACACTCAACTCTCTGGTTGTGGCTCGGACGGAACCCGAGAGGCGCGGGTAAGGGTCCCGCATCGTCCGTAAATTACGAGTACCGCGTCATTATTTTGGTTACAAATTTATTTTGTTTAAGTCAAAGTCAAATAAACTTTTTTCATTTAGGTATAAACTAAGCACTTTCAAATTACTGCTGGAAAAAGTTGAACTCGTGAGAAGAACATACAATAAACTCAATGGCCACTCTTTTCAATCAAATTGAGTACCTTTTTTACAATGGCTGTATACTACATGTATATACATAACAAATCAGATTGTTAATTAATCCCAGAAGTGTGTATATCACTTTAAAATAAATAATTACCTGCTACGTGACAGAAATAATAATAACACCCTTCATTAGAATTCTTCAACAGAGCTGTAGACTACATGATATGAGCATTATTTACAATAAGAGTCGCGATAGCATATTGTGCATGTGTTCTTTTATTTAAAAAAAAATAATTGAAATGTCGCTACTACGTGTTCAGTCCTGTATCAATAGGTTATAAACCTCATAAAAGCAATGAAACAGGACAATGTAGGTACGTATATTTTGCCATTAATATTATTTAGATCCTTGCTCCTCCAATAAGCTTACAACAACAAATTTTCCAATTGGCCAAATTTCAGGGTTCAAATTTCAAAGAATCTTGTTGGTTTTATTTCACCTAAAGAACATTATTATGAATAAACTTTTGATTGACTTGATTTTCGTATCAAGTAATCTCTGAGATATCTATATTTTTGATGTTTTAAGTCAACTTGATTTTTTCGCACAATTCTAGAGAACAGGTCTTCGCGTTTTTTTTATGAGAATAAGGGACGAGACGAGCAGGACGTTCACTACAATTGCGCTCATCACCTTGAGACGAAGATGTTAAGTATCATTTGCCCCGTAATTACACTAGCTACGGCGCCCTTCAGAAAGAAGCACATTACTGCTTCACGGCAGAAATAGGCGCGGTTGTGGTACCCATAATCTGGCCGGCTTCCTGTGCAAAGGAGTTTACTGGTCCCACGTCATTGCATAAAACGAACTTGGCAAGCGTTGGTTTGGTTGTTGTTTTGTTGAGTAGAGGTGAACTCACCACGAGAAGGTTGCCGCTTTTGGCGCGTTGAATGGCGGGTTGCGGTCCGTGGGTCACCTCGATGGTGCCGCCCTGTTTGCCGTTCACCAGGTTATGTGCAATGCTAGACATGAGAAAATATCAAAAAATTATTATGAATCACAAAACTAAGTCGATATTTTAGTTATATTATTTTTAGGTAAGTAATATTTTTATGTTAGTTATGTCCATAATCCTCTTCAACGTTATATTTTTGTACTTATAATTGTTACTACCTACTGGAAGACAGTGCTTTTAAATCCTTCGACCATCTAGTTAGTAGATTTATATCTCACATTCTTATCTTTCCAAACTTCTGCTCAAACTAACAACCCAGGTCGCAAACTACGAGAGATAGGTATTAAATATAGAAGTTCTCTGAATTGCAATTGTCGCATATGGTTATGTTGTCGATAGTTGGCGCGTTCACTGAGACCTACAGTACAAGACTCATTGTTAATGTACCTGTGTATGTAAATGGTAGTAAATATATCGTTTTTTTTTTGCAGTCATAGTAAAGTCTATGTCAAGCTTGGAAGAAGATAATTTGTGTAAAACTGTAAGTATATATTATTCATTAAATTGACGTATCCTTCGCTGTATCAAGTACATATTTGATCGAAGCTCTTACGTTCTCGTGTCAACAATCTCGACGATCTCGGGTCGCTTGGTGTAGTCCGTGACTATGGTGAGGGCCTCGATCACGTGCGACACCGATATAATTAAATCCCCCTGAAACAGTTATAAATTTAATTAAAATAATTGTCTTTGGTGCAAGACACTCAAGCCTGTTTTCAATGATATTAAATAAACAAATAAGTAACCGACCTACAATATATTGAATTAACATTCGATAGAATAGCTAATCTGAAACTACGTCTAAGTAGGTATCTACTATGCTAAGTGCGATGAAAGTCTTCGACCGGTTGATTTTATTGTTTCTCAACAATAAATAATCGTTTGCGCTTAGCTATCTATAGGTGAGTAATATCCGATAAAATACTAATCAATACATACCAGTCGTATTTGTATCTGCAGTTATAAATACCGATGTTTAAAAGCAGTTAACGATTCTTTAACATTCGGTTGAGTAGGTATTGAAGGAATTACTAATTTTAAGCTATGCGGCTATAGATAACTGTAATCACATAATGAAATTTTACTACGAATCTACGCAGAAATATCCCGCCTTTTTTTATGAAAATAAGGGACCAGACGAGCAGGACGTTCAGATGGTAATTGATACGCCCTGTCCATTACAATGCAGTGCCGCTCAGGATTCTTGAAAAACCCAAAAATTCTGTGCGGCACCACAATTGCGCTCGTCACCTTGAGACATAAGATGTTAAGTCTCATTTGCCCAGTAATATCACTAGGTACGGCGCCCTTCAGACCGAAACACAGTAATGTTTACACAATACTGCTTCACGGCAGAAATAGGCGCCGTTGTGGTACCCATAATCTAGCCGGCTTCCTGTGCAAGGAGCCTCCCTCTGGTAAACCCCCTCACCTTATCCTTTTTCAGCTCCTGGGGTATCTTGACGAGAGCTAGTCCATCAGACTCGTTGGTGACGACGACCCTCAGCTTGTCGACGGGCAGGCGGTGCTTCAGCTTGTACGTCTTGCGAGCGGCCGCATCGAGTACGTAGAGCGCTTTGTCGGACGCCAGCAGAGCACGCTCGCGGGGTTTGTACCCGCGCCGGTCGTACTTCACAGCTTCACACGAATACTGCAACAGAGTCGTTTGACATGACTGGTCTTTGTGCCAGGTCTTCGTACGTAGGACCCTACAAATAACAGCTCATTGCCTTCTTAATGCAAATTAAATACCTAAATTCTACTTAATTACCTATAACTAAGCTTGTTAGGCTATATTATACCTAAGTCGTACCTAAATAGGCTAATCATTGTAATATTGTCACATGTCATTGCACAGACAATAACATAAACCTTACCGTCTATTTTGTACAATTAAAAAAGTATAGGCATTCTAAAGCGTTACTCAAAAGCGTCATACTTTGGAAACATTTTGACAATGGCTAATTTTGTAAAAATGTACGCCCAAGTGACCAATATTTTTTTTAATTCTATACAATATATGATGTAGTTAATAAGGGGTTATGTGAATCACACCCACATTTCGTGTGCTTTATTTTTAGGTCTCAACGTTAGATATGGTAGGCCAATCTATAAGCGGACACAATTGCAGAATATGTATCATTACTAAATATTTTCGCACAGAAAAGACCATTACTTCCTACCAATAAATAAAGAAAATAAGGCTGATAACTCACGATGAGCTGTTCGCCGCTGGGCCATGAGGGAGATGCCATGAATGTATTCCTCAACACGCGATGCTCCTCCGTCAGACGGTCGTCGACAAATCTCTCGCCGACGCTGCTTGGATAACTATTCTTCTTGCCTGTATACACAACCTTTAATCACTAATGAATTATGGACGAAAAGTATCTACTAAGATATTGAGGGGTTGGAGCAAGATAATGCCTAAAAGGGGCAGATCCAGCTAGGTATAGACTAATGCCGTCATCTTTGGTCTGGTTCACCCCTGTCTGTGCTCGAACCATTTAAGCATCATGTTAAGCAGAGTTACTCGAATTATTGCTATCCAGCAGGTAGACACTTAGTGAATAGCTGTATCGCTTGGTTTCGCTTAGATACGTCATTTCATTTATCACGAAGTGAGTTGTTTGACATGATTTCTTTGCTTCTACTAACTATAAACTTATCAGATGACCCGGTCGATACACCTAATGGGTCTTCATCGCTTCTGTAATTCCTCTGGTGTTGCAAGAGAGTATGTAAGGCGATGATCATTTCTTGTACTCCTATTCCGTGACCCACAGGCTCGTTTTCCCTGCTATTTCAATAAATTGCAATATTATTAATTTCAAACGTAGCAAACATAGGAATCTGCAAATGTTTAATCACATTTCTAAACTGAAAATGAGCAGTACAAAACTCCGTTAGTTATTAATTTATTTATTCAGAGGAATGATCATTTTGATAGCAAATTTGAGCTATATTCAAAAACCAAAATTGGACGAACATAAGAATTGTTTCTGGTCCGAAAATACCAACCTTTGAACATCTTCTCCGCCAAAACCTTCAGCTCGAACTGCTTTTTCTCAGCAGGCGACAATGCCAGACGGTATTTCCTGGCGAGGTGCGCTCTGTGCAACCGATGCAGCTCCTTCGAAGCCTCTTGGCAAGTTGCGGGGCAAATCGGCCATGATAAGTCCAGCAGTTTTTTCGGGAGCTGAGTAGAAAGTCTCTTTAGCCAGTGGACTTTGGCGATGGCGAGGAAACGCCGGTTTTCTGGGGTTTCTGGTCCATTCCTTGTTATGAATCCTTATGTGGAAAATAATGAAGCAAACACTTTTTAATAAAGTATTATTAAATAGTAAAGTCAAAAAGAATTTCGGTGCATATAATAGAAATGGATATTTAAATTTAAAGTTTCATTCTAATGTATTTTTGGAATTCTGATGCTTTATATGCTATGTTTTATATAAAATAACACAATTTTTCAAACATTCTTTCTTCATTTAATATCTCCATAATCATTACCTCATATATTATAAAATATTTTTTTACAATACCTATTTAAGTAGCAGAAAAGTTTTACTATAATCTTCTTTTGCATTCATCTGCTTTGGTATAAAGCCTATAAAGCTATATGGATTAAAATGCTGTTGAACGATATCTTATATTCCAAAGACTGTGAATAAATTACCTTTGATAAAAGCCCTGATGACGTCGGCAGCTTTTCTCCGTCTCTCCCGCAGTCTTTGCGCCAGGAACCTCCTGACCCACTTTTGTATGATGATGGCAGACTCTTTCATCTTGAGGTACTGCTTCCTCTGCCAGTATCCTCGCCAGCGGCTCTGAATGATCGTTGCGATATCATTCTTCTTTATCTGGAAGGCGTCTTCTGTCTCGAACAGCGTTTTCGGGAATCGTATGAAGATTTTTGTGCTGTGAAAAGTGTCTGATGAGAACATTTTATGGGTTGTTGATAGAATTTTGGAACAAAAGATGGCTAATGAAAAATGACTGATGATTTATGGTAATTTTACCATTATTACCATTATATTTATATATCAAATTTGTCAATAAGAACGATAATCAAGAATGTTCTTGATTATTGTTCTTATTGACTTGATTATCGTACTATGTAGTTTGTAGAATGTTCTTCATTATCGTACTATGTAGTTTGTAGAATGTTCTTGATTATCGTACTATGTAGTTTGTAGAATGTTCTTGATTATCGTACTATGTAGTTTGTAGAATGTTCTTCATTATCGTACTATGTAGTTTGTAGAATGTTCTTGATTATCGTACTATGTAGTTTGTAGAATGTTCTTGATTATCGTACTATGTAGTTTGTAGAATGTTCTTCATTATCGTACTATGTAGTTTGTAGAATGTTCTTGATTATCGTACTATGTAGTTTGTAGAATGTTCTTCATTATCGTACTATGTAGTTTGTAGAATGTTCTTGATTATCGTACTATGTAGTTTGTAGAATGTTCTTGATTATCGTACTATGTAGTTTGTAGAATGTTCTTGATTATCGTACTATGTAGTTTGTAGAATGTTCTTGATTATCGTACTATGTAGTTTGTAGAATGTTCTTGATTATCGTACTATGTAGTTTGTAGAATGTTCTTGATTATCGTACTATGTAGTTTGTAGAATGTTCTTGATTATCGTACTATGTAGTTTGTAGAATGTTCTTCATTATCGTACTATGTAGTTTGTAGAATGTTCTTGATTATCGTACTATGTAGTTTGTAGAATGTTCTTGATTATCGTACTATGTAGTTTGTAGAATGTTCTTGATTATCGTACTATGTAGTTTGTAGAATGTTCTTCATTATCGTACTATGTAGTTTGTAGAATGTTCTTGATTATCGTACTATGTAGTTTGTAGAATGTTCTTGATTATCGTACTATGTAGTTTGTAGAATGTTCTTCATTATCGTACTATGTAGTTTGTAGAATGTTCTTGATTATCGTACTATGTAGTTTGTAGAATGTTCTTGATTATCGTACTATGTAGTTTGTAGAATGTTCTTGATTATCGTACTATGTAGTTTGTAGAATGTTCTTCATTATCGTACTATGTAGTTTGTAGAATGTTCTTGATTATCGTACTATGTAGTTTGTAGAATGTTCTTGATTATCGTACTATGTAGTTTGTAGAATGTTCTTGATTATCGTACTATGTAGTTTGTAGAATGTTCTTGATTATCGTACTATGTAGTTTGTAGAATGTTCTTGATTATCGTACTATGTAGTTTGTAGAATGTTCTTGATTATCGTACTATGTAGTTTGTAGAATGTTCTTGATTATCGTACTATGTAGTTTGTAGAATGTTCTTGATTATCGTACTATGTAGTTTGTAGAATGTTCTTGATTATCGTACTATGTAGTTTGTAGAATGTTCTTGATTATCGTACTATGTAGTTTGTAGAATGTTCTTGATTATCGTACTATGTAGTTTGTAGAATGTTCTTGATTATCGTACTATGTAGTTTGTAGAATGTTCTTGATTATCGTACTATGTAGTTTGTAGAATGTTCTTGATTATCGTACTATGTAGTTTGTAGAATGTTCTTGATTATCGTACTATGTAGTTTGTAGAATGTTCTTCATTATCGTACTATCTAGTTTGTAGAATGTTCTTGATTATCGTACTATGTAGTAAATCAGGATATTTTTCAAAAGTGAGATTTTATCAACATTTTCACAATACAACCGATTACCATCAAAAAGCCTCTTCTTAATTGGACGTAATTCCAGAAAAATGTTCTAAGCCACAATCATGTCGAAACTGAGTTAAGATCACAAAACTGTTCACGTGATTTATATTAACGGACTGGCAAAAAATGGCAGCCCCACTCTTTAAATGATATCATGACCTAGTAACCCAGCCCACATGTATGGAATACACTAATATTTATTAAACATTAAACACGAATTTCTTAAAATATGATGTTTGTGGCTTGGATCGTTTTTCAGAAACTACGTCCAATTTATACTAAGGAATTCTTATTCTTTTGTATAATTTAGTTGTTAAGTGTGTTTTTCAGGTCTTCCTATACTAAGTATTTATTATTTAATAAACTTTTTTTGATCAAAATAACTAAGGGTATGTTCCGATATGCATTGCAAGCACTGCACAGTGCTATCATTGTAGAAAAATTCGTTCCGTTATGGACTGCCAGTATACTGCCGCAGTACCCTAGGGAAATATATGACGTCATAAATCGCCGCCATATTCTACTGTGAGCACTGGCGTTTTCGAGGTAAGGTACTCGCAGTACGTTGATCACGTGACCAGTCAAAACCACTCGAGTGCCTAACGTTTTATAAACGATACCTACAGTTTAATCCCAAATATTTTTAATTTGACAGTACTCCAACAACAGTTTTTTTTACTGAACTAGAAAACTTTAATACACCCATTTGGGACACCCACCTATACGGGATTGCGTTCCGTTTTAAATAGTACCCAATATAAGTGGCTATAAAGAACGGCTTCACAGTATACTAAATTGACGTCACACTGTACAGTGGTCGCAATGCATATCGGAACATACTCTAAATAAAATCCTCGCAAAATACAAAGGACTGTTACTTATTTAATAAGTTACTTGACTCTTTCAAAGTATAAGAGATCCAAAGGACATTTGGTCATTGTTCTCTGTCAGCAATCAGTTTCATGTTTTTGGTATATGTTCAATATATTAAAGAAAATAATAGAATAATTGAAAGGAATACTGACTTGCCCATTCTGAAATCTTCTTTATCATAGCCCAGAGCCTGCACAAGTTTGTGTACTCCATCTCTCGCTGGTCCTCTGAAGTTTGGCCAAGTTTCCAAACTGAGACACTTGTATCTGAAGTTATGATAAAATATTTTAGAATATACTGCAATTACTTTATCTGTATTTTTTTAATGAAAATAAGGGACGAGACCAGCAGGACGTGCAGCTGATGTTAATTGATAGGTACGCCCTGCCTATTGCAATGCAGTTCCGCTAAGGATTCTTGAAAAGCCAAAAAAATAATGAGCAGCTCTAAAATTGCGCTCGTCACCTTGAGACATAAGATGTTAAGTCTCATTTGCCCAGTAATTTCACTAGTTACGGCGCCTTTCAGACCGAAACACAGTAATGCTTACATATTAATGCTTCATGGCAGAAATAGGCGCCGTTGTAGTACCCATAATCTAGTCGGCATCCTGTGCAAAGGAGCCTCCCACTGTATATCTGCTCTTACCACTTGATATAGTCCACGACATATTTTGTAGCCAAGCAAAGTACCCTTTCACTCCTCACCCTGCAGGTTATGACAACTCTGGTTGCAGATTATAAATCACGCGCCTCTAATTTGTAAGAAAATCAAATTAAAAGTACTTTTTCTGTTCTAATGAAACAAACTACAAATTGTCGAAATAAAACTGAACGGCAATGAGGCTTTCCAATAAAAAAGCAGTTTTCGTACAAAAGACCTCTCTAGATAAAGGATTATTGGGAGACTCGACACTTTCATGTACCAGTGGGAAGCTCCCTTGCACAGACTGCCGGCTAGATTATGGGTACCACAACGGTGCCTATTTATGCTGCGAAACAGTAATGTGTAAGCATAACTGTGTTTTGGTTCGAAGGGCGCCGTAGATTACTAATTATTTTCATAATTATTACGATATACGATATTACGATTAATCTTACTGGGCCAATGAGACTTAAACATCTTATGTCTCAAAGTGACGAGAGCAATGGTAGTGCCTGTCAGAATTTCTGGTATTTTTAATTAAAATTACCGTATAAATACCGTACTGGGCGTATAAATTATCATCAGCTGAACGTCTCATCAGTTTATCTCGTTACAGGCATAAAAAAACTTGTCTGACTACAATTTTCTGTTCGGATAATTTTTTTGAAATTGTTGATTCTATTCCGTTATAACAAATACCTTTCAAGGAAAGCTTCGTAAGTCCTCCTGTAAGCAAATCCAGCTCGTCTGACTCGAAGGTTCTCCATCAGACCCAGATACTTGACTTGATGGGACACCAGCTTATCATCAAATTGCACTGAAATAAAAAAAAAAAAAATTCAGAATAATTATCTTATTCAATAATATAAGAAAACCATTGAAACATAATAAAATAGGTCTCACTAGGTAGCTTGAAATCGTTAGGTTTGATACAGCGGATATAGGACGGCTCCTTGCTGCTGAGGATCTTGATCAGCTCATTGAGGGAGATCTTGAACTGTGTCACAGCTGTTTCTGGACGTTTCTTGCTCAACAGGTTCAGGTCCTAAAAGGGATTATTATTAAATTTAATTTTTGCCTTAAAACATTTACACACGAACAGCAAGTTGTATTAAATATATATTACTGCTACAATGTTAACGGGTTGTTGCTTTATTATGATATAGTCTTTCTGAGCAAAAGTTTCGTTTAAAAAGGTAATTATTAAATGAAGTAAATATTTAAAAGTTTCCAGCTTTCTAAAAATTATCATAATTTGCACGGTTTTTATTGGAATTTGGTTATAATTATTGGGGATAGTCTAATTATTATTGGTTCGTAGCAAAGGGAAATCAAAAGCTAAAATGAAAGCTTGCACAAATTATCTTGCCCCAAACTAGGCATAGCCTGTACTATGGATACAAGACAACGATATATTTAATACAATATACTTACTTAAACATACATAAATACATATAAACATCCACTACTCGGAAACAAACATCCATATTCATCATATAAATGATTGCACCTACCGGGATTCGCACCCGGGACCTCTAGCTTAGTAGTCAGTGTCACTAACCATTCGACTATATGGGTCGTCATATATATTAACTAGCTACAATATTTACCCAAAGACCCCAAAACCTTGTATACTAATGTTACACACCTTAAAGCAAGTTCCAACTATAGTGTTGCCACAGGAGGCCATCAGTCCTTGCAGGTCTCTGAACAGGAGATCGTTGTTTTTCTCCAGGAACGTGTTAACGTTATAGGTTACTTCCCCGGCATAGTGAACGAGACAGAACTCCTGTAAAATAAATTTATTTTTACATACTAGGATAGATTACCAGATAGTGTACAAATACACAAAAATAAAAATGTTTATTGTTTCGAACTCTATTATATTATTTTTATTTGAAGCGGCATACTTTGATTGATTTTTGAGGTTTTGTGCTTTCTTGTATAGTCTAAAGGACTTTATAGTTTGTGGCGCAAACAAGAATATTTTCTGATAATAAGCACTTCTAGATTTGTTGCGTCAAAAATCTGATTAAAAATTAGGAAAACAGTTGATACTAAACGCCATCCCTGCAACTTCCCGCCAATTCCATACCTAAACGATTCAAACTGTACATAAGACGATTTTGAGCTCTACGAGTTCCAAAGTCTGGTAAAAGTTAAATAACCGCCTATTTAATTTTTTTTTTTTGAATGAATAAGCAGATTTTCACCCAGTTTTTACTCGATCGTTTTAAAAACTATTCCAAGAAAACTACAGTTTTCTCAAAATCGGTCCGAATTGTATTCAAAATCCAAGTTTGGCCAAGCTCTTTGGAATGACGCCAACTGCGAACCAAAAGTTATAAGAGTTTTACATACATCCATACACACACACACACACATACAGACGTATGCATATATGTCAGGGAAGCTTCCTAGGACCTTAAAATGTTGTGATCTGATGAAAAGTCGATTTTCGAAAACGGGGTAGAATCGCGATACCTATTTGAAAATTTTCAAGAGGCAACTTAAAAAGTTTTAGGAAGCTCGTGAGTCTTGACACGGAAGTCATTTCAAACAATTCGAACACTGAGAGCTGAAAGCTTACCTAAAACACAAACAATAACAAACACATTTACAATTACAGGATTAAATACCGTTTTGGTAATATTTTTAGTCAAGAATAAATATGTCGTGAATACTAACATCTCTTCCCATTAGTTTTTGAGTTTTGCTGTCGACTTTTCTATGCGATTTGTAGTGAGCATGACCGTCCAGTTTCTGGGTCAACTTCTCCAAGAAGCTGAGATCCGTCGCGTCACCAGGACGGAGACATTCATCGTCTAAGATTGATATTATACCTAGAAATATGATACAAAGAAAATGTTAAATCGAATTGGATACTAAAAATATTCCACAAATTAAATTTCAAAACAAATTTTATGAACGATGCGGGACGCGAACCCGCGACCTCTCGCGTTCCGTGCGAGCGCTCTTCCACTGAACCAACCGTTCATAAATCTTGATGTCTTGTTTAACTCTCAGGTTGTGGCTTCATCTACAGGATAATTGATAACCTGCTCAATATTGGGATATAATATGCATATTAGGAAATTGACTTGAGATATCGCTCTTTCAAATGTTATTACACAAATTAGCTTACGCTACTGGAACGGTTGGCTCAGTGGAAGAGAGATCGCATGAGCACGAGTTTGAGTCCCGCATCGTTCATAAATTTTACATTCAAATTTATTTTTATAAGAATAAAAACACTAAAATATTCCATAAGAAAGTGATTTCAAAATAATGAAATCGAAAACTCAACAAAGAGAAAAAAGGCTGACGAGTAACATGTAGGTACAATTTAATATAATCCCGACCAGCAGCACATAATAGATGTATCGTAATGGCAACATAAATTTTGACTCGGGTTAGCAACATGTTCCTAACGGCAGTATTATAGTTTGGCAAGATAAGATTCTGCTGAAAAAAGAAATAAAAAGAACCTTGATGTCTCGCTTCAATAAGGTCGCAGATTACGATGTTGTTGAAGTACTCAACAGGCTCCCACTCGATTCCTTCCCGCAGGTACTCTTCCTGCTCCTGTTTCAAAGTCAACTGGATAAAGAGCTGTTGAAGTTTCTCGTTGCAGAAGTTGATGCAGAATTGTTCAAAGCTGAAATAATTATGTTAAACTAATCTTATTATGGTATTCCGGACAACTTAAGAAAGTTAAAGATTTATAATAATTATAAAATAGAAATGAATCACATCACATAGAAATCTCTGTTGACAAAGTTGCAATTATTCTCCCGTAGCATAAAAGTTACCCGAACACTGAATAAATTAGGAGTTAAACATAATCTCTGTTAAAACTACAAGAATTATAGAAGAAATATTACCATTAAGGCTAGTAGTTCTACCTCATTGTGTACATTACAGACCCCAGAGGGATTCTTGAACAAAGTGGGCGATGCATGATGATGCATACATATACCTAGGTACTATGTAAATATCATTACTTATAATAAGTACTTATATTTTTTATTTATAATTCTATAAAATTAACTAATTATGTTGCGTTCTTATGTGGGTATGAAATAATATAAACCAAAAGAATTAAAAAAGATTTCGTTAAATTATTTATATAGTTACGTTACCTGTTTTTAGGGAAGATCTCAAATCCATAGATGTCCAAAATACCCATAACAGAGGCTCGTGGGTCCTTGTCTTTAGGCGCTAAGGATGAATTGAGTCTTGATACAAGCCAGCTAAAGTGTTTTTCGTATATGGCCTTCGCTAAAGCATCTCTGGCGTACTGTGCCTGTTCGAGGTCCAAGGGAGTGTTGACGACATCGCCTCGAGCGTCTATTGTTCTACTCGTGAGAGCTTCTCGAAGTTTCATCACGTTTACTTTCAAAAGCTACAAATATTACTTTTATTATCAAGACTTAAATTTTAATTCAAAGTCTATTTGAATTGAAAGTTTGGAACAAAACTCCTTTAACATCTACAGGTAAATAAAGCTAAACATTTATTTTTAACAAACTGACCCAACAGACGTTGTTCTGTTCATAATGAAAAACATTCTTGCGGGTGTAATTTCGTAAAGGTAGACTAGACCTCTACTCGGTTGAAGAATTATTCCTACCAAATTTCAAATTACACCGTGATGAGTGGAAATCTCTTATATTTATAAAGATTGGCAACTTTCCGTTACAAGACATAAGACTATCTTTCATATTTCACATGTCTTTAATCCTGTCGCTTCTATTTTAGGTTTAACTTATATGGGCTTTAAGTTTTATTTTAAAAATAAGTTTTTTTTCATGATTATACATATCTTAAATATGAATAATAATATAGTCGTTGGTACTTACATCAGCAACATCTACATTGCTATTGTCATGATTTAAAATCTCAGCATATCCTTTTTCGTTTTGCACAAATTTGATATTACCTAGATGTAATACACTAGCCACTATATCGAATATTTCCTTCTGTTCAACTTCGGTAATCTCTATCACTTTCATAGCTTCTAATACAGTCTTGAATTGTTCAGCGTCATTAATTTTTTGTGTAGAAGGTGTCTGGAAGAAAAATTTTGGTTTGATTTGGTTTTTAACAACGTTTGAATTGTCTTTTTTTATGAGAAATGTAATTAAGAATTTTGGTAGAAGGAAAATGCTTTTGATTAAAATGATTGCCATTGCATTTCGATTCGCCCTGTGGCCTTGTGCAATTATTCACTGAAATAGTATTTGGTTAAAAATGAAAAACTTCTATTTTATCCAAACACTACTTTCAGTCCCCGCATTTATAGGTACTAACAAAAATACGCTACTGAAGAATCGCTTGAATCTGTGTTTTAAAATACGATGCAATGTTGATGAAACATCTTCCTGTAGAATTTTTCAGTTGTTTTTTGAACAACTTACGTTATCCGTAGTATATTTATATAACTCTGGTCTTCCTTGCAGCCTGAGTTCCTTCATCAGATGTTGGTCAGCTCCAGCTAGCAGCTGGTAGAATATATGGAAGTTTCGTTCCCCAGACATTTGGCTGACAACTCTAGATTTTTCTAAAAGATAGTTGAGTATGTGACCTCCTTCGGGAGCACCTTCATAGTTGAACTGAATGTCCATGTATTTGCCAAATCGGCTTGAGTTGTCATTTCTGTGAGTTTTGGCGTTGCCGAAAGCTTCGAGTAGGGGGTTACTTTGTAGGAGTTTGTCTTTGACTTTCTCAACATTTTGTAGATGGTTGGTTCTGGCTGCTATGTATTCTAAAACTTTCTTTGAAGCTTCAGTCTTTCCTGAACCGGATTCACCTGAAAATATCCGGATTCACGTTTATTTTTTAGTCGACTTTGCTCGCTTACATAAGTGTTGAGACTCAAATATCAATTAATATGGACAGAGCAAAGTTCCTAGGGATGCAGACTTTTTTCGTATAAGGCTTAAAACTTCGTTTAAGAATATTTACCTGAGATCAGTATGCATTGCTCTCTATGTTCATAAACAAGAGAACGGTAGGCGTTATCAGCTATCGCGAATCTGCAATGTATAATATACAATAGTAAGCTTTTTCATATTTAGTTTAAAATTTTATACAGATTTACATATAGGTACAACTGAAAAATGCCTGTCCTGAAAGATACAAAATATTCTAGAAACAGAAATGTCGTGGGATTAAAATTAGTTATTTGATTACTTCAGATCCTCGGATTTGTTGACTTCAGATCGCTATCCAATCACCGTGGATGCGAAACAGAAATCCGAAGATGGATAAATGAGGCTAAATCTCCTACTGGTTAACCTCTATTTGAAAGAACCGTAAAGTGTCAAATACTTCAAAAAAATACATATTTCGATATGCTAAAGAGTAGTTGAGAATTCGGAAGTAGAAAGTAAAACGTAGTGGTGTTTGGGATGATGCTTCTCATACTATGTAAAGTTGTTAGTGGTTGGCAAGGTTGGAGGTAAAAAACCTATTTCTTAAAATACCAGCACTCGTTGTCCTCAAACACGTATTGAAAAAAGCAGAAAACCGAACAAGTTATAAGCAAATAACGACATCTAACACGAATTTCACGGATATGACCTACAGTAATGAAGCAAACGACGATATTTCAGCCGAGCTAAGCCGATTCGTACAATATTAATTTAGCCGCTACATTAAACTATCTGTGATATTGGCCACAGCTGATATCTCTTATCTGCTTTGATATTGTTATGTTCGTTCACAACATCATTCATTGCAGTAGAAAATATACAAAATATATAGACTTATTACTCATTTTGATTTGATACTTCAAACTATATAGGTAACTAGCCTACCTATGTTTAAAAAGTACGCACCAACAATATTCTTATAATTAAAGTGATGATAGGACGGAGGATTATATTTAGGCCACTGAACAATGTAAAAAGATTTAGTACCTGTAGTTCTGTGATTTGGCCATATGATCAAAATCAATTCGGAATAGACACATAGAATTTTAATATTTTGAATTACGACGAATCAAGCAGACTGGTTTATTTTACATGCAGCCATTTAATTATTAATTAAAAATATATTTTGTCGCTACCCCATTCCAATATTGGTTGTTAATTGATGAAATTTACTGCAGGGGATTTAGTGAATTATTTCTATCAAAATTTCACACTTTCCTGTTATCAAAATTTAGGTTATATAATCTTCATTTTCATCAATAATCGTCTTCGATTTTAGGATTATTTTAAATATAATTTTAATATTCTGTTTTACGATGAATCATAGTGACTGATTTTTTCATGCAGCGAATTAATAATTAAAATGGGCCTAAAACCGTTACAAGAGTAAAAATTGGCATTTTTTAAGGAATTATACCTGCAACTGTTATACCATTTCATTTATGTATTTAGTTTGTAATTTCGTACCAATACTCAAAACACCGGAGTTTACCATCAACATTGATAACCTACTTTCAAGCGAGCCCTACGATATTCCTTCGACGGCTGGCAAATAAATTTATACTCACACATGTGGCGGAGCCTCAAAGAAAGCTTTCTTGTAGTAGAGCTTGGTCTTCTCTTCAGTATAGATCGGAAGAGGCTTGTACGGGTTCACGGAGATCAGCACGTTACCGATGTATGTCTGTAAAATCACACATCAAAATAATATATATATACATTTAGGTATTCGATCGGAGAAAAATCTTCGCATTTTACGGATAAAAGCAGGTATACGAATGTAATTTTGTTCGATGACTGTTTGCCGTCTTGTTATAATTTCATCAAAATCATTATAGTTATTTCCGAGATACATGAAATACTTGAAATTAAACAAACATAAAATACATTTTAACGTGTTGTTATAATCACAACAGAGCTTCAAAAATTTGTAAAACAACAAATGTACCTAAGTGATTAAGTTAGTTAAATGTAAGAAAACTGAAATGGAACCGGACTGGTGATATAATGAGAACAAACAGATTAATAGAGGTGAAAAGAAATGGAAAACACAGGAAGTACGTCGAATCAGGAGGTGAGAAGATAACCTACGAAAAGGACGTAGTAGCAAAAAATAGAGGGCTATGTCTCAGAACCTGATGAAGAACTTTATATTTACACGTCACATTACATCTTTGTCTAGTTAGATTCAATTAACATGACGATATTTAAGGAGCTTATAAGTAATGAAGGATATCATGTAAGAGCCTTTTTAACCAAACGAGGAGGTTCTCAATTCGACTGTTTTTTTTACATATTTGTTACCTCAGAACTTTACAGAGTCGGTGTCAACCAAGGTATTTTTGTAACTACAAACATAGTTATAGGTGAGATGTGCTTGTGTCGCACGCGCGACGTGACGAGGCAGGAGGATCTAATTCTAGTTACGGTTATTGTATTACAAAAATAACAATAACCGTAACTAGAATTAGATTATTTATTAAGATGGTATAAAAATACGCATTTATTTTTATACTTTTCAGTGCATTATATATATATATATTGTTTTGAATATTTTTTATGTCGTTTGTTGTTCAATAAACAAAATAGGAAAACATTAGAACTTACATAGATGATATTCTCGCTGAATCGTTTCCTCAGGTTGTCGATGAAGGCCGGCTCGGAGCGGTAGTCCTCGAGCAGCACAAAGTCTTGAACTCCCACCCGGTCGCGGTGCTGCAGAGCATGCTCCATCACGCCCTGGACTGACACCGGCCGCAGAAGGCTGGAGACGCAGAACAGAAATTTAGATAAGTCAGAGGGATGATGTTTTTAACGTTCAATGGATTAATCGGGCGCGTGCCGGCAGTTCATTTTATGACCAAGCAACTCCGAACAGTCTTTTTTTATAAGGGACGAGACGAGCAGGACGTTCAGCTGATGGTAATTGATATTCCTGCCCATTACAATGAAGTGTTGCTCAGGATTCTTGTAAACCCAAAATTCTGAGCGGCACTACAATTCCTCTCGTTACCTTGACACACAAGATGTTAAGTCTCATTTGCCCAGTTATCACAAGCTACAGCAATCTTCAGACCGAAACACAAATATTTACACATTACTACTTGACGGCAGAAATAGGCGCCTTTGTGGTACCCATAATTTAGCCGGCATCTTGTGCAAAGGAGCCTCCTACTGGCAGATTTATTTATGTTGTTCGAGATGCGTGACTCGGGTATAGGTTTATTGTCTTTGTGTGTAGATTAGATTTACCCCCTTATTCATAATGGACCGCTAACTTTAAACAGCCGCTAAGGAGTGTTTTTTCTCATTCTGACTTAGGTCAATAGAAGACAGAGTGAGAATTAGCAATGCTTTAAGTTAGCAGACTATTATGAATAAGGGGGTTAATGTTTTTCGATGTCGACATTTTAAATTTCTATAGCAACAATCACTGGTTTATAATAGTCAATTGTTGCGATCATCGTTAAAAAGATGAACAATAAATTAATTTATTTAATTTTGTTTTTATTATAATTTCTGTCGTATTTGAGTTATGTTCAGAATTTATCTCTTAATACCTTTCGAAAGTTCTAAATATAAAAATGTCTTTGCTGTAAATCTTATCACTCAATTTCACACACCTATCTTATCGATTTTTATGGTTTTTAATTTGTATTAAAGTTGTTTTTTTTTTTATGAAAAATGAAGACAAACGAGTTTACGGGTCACCTTATGGTAAGTGGTCACCTCAGCCCATACTCTCTTGTAACACCAGAGGAATCACAAGAGCTTTGCCGACCTTATAAAGCGACAAATAATAATAAACGTACATATAAATTGGAAAACCTAGACCTCACTGATACGTGGCAGGTGAGGACCGAACAGGAGGCTCCAAGTCGAGAGTCAATAGCTAAACCTATTGCTCCACGGAAGCTTTTGCTATTTCTTCTTAAGATTTTATTTTACTTCTTGCTTTGAAGAGTTAGTACATTTCAAATTCAAATAAACTTTGTTCAATTAGGCTTAAACTAAGCGCTTTTGAATCGACACTACAAATATTAAATTACTGAATTTACCATAAATATTCGTAAAAGTTGAGCTCGCGAGAAGAACAAACAAGAAACTCAACGGCCACTCTTTTCAATCAAATAGAGTATTTTACAATGGCTGTAATATACATAACACATTAGTTTGTAAGGTGCTGCATCAAATATGTGAGTCCTCTTTAAATAATATAAAATTATTTCATTAAAAGTAATTAATAATATATGTATAAATATAAATTATCGTATATTGTATGCATCAACCTTTAGAGCTTGAACTCATTGTTTGTGTAAAGATGCTTCGTGAACTGATGTGATGTATTTGAAGTATATATCTACATTATAGCTAAATCTATCAAAATTCAAAAACACTGTAGGTCACGGAAACAACACTTATGAATGTCAAAAAATAAAAATATTTTTTCTTATTGAATTTACCGCTACTTCGTAAAGGGTTGAGCTTAAGCTTGGCTCTATTAAGTAAAGATTTACATTTTAATTGTGTTATAATTCATTTCAATTACAATATATGCAAAATGACGCAACAAAATACTTAAATGTCAAAAACTGAAAGGCTTACACGAGTAAGTCAAAAATAGAAAAAAAAAGTAAATTAATACTTGTAAACACAAGAGCTGTTGAGTATAGTAGATGCATCAATCCACACATACCGTAAATAAATAGAGGCATTATGTGCGCATTTCATAAAATAAAATATATAATAACTTTAAAGGAAATAATAATAAAAAAAAACACATCAAGCAGACCCCGGTAACAAGATCATCCAGCCACCATCATAACAGTTATAAATTATCCGAGTATAATAAAACAGCAATATTTCTTGATATTTGGTATCAATAAAATGCGCATTGAATCATAACATAATATCAGCCGCTTATCCTGGCACCTGGTGACGTCATTCAGATAAGGTTTATCACAGTTTCATTCAGAGGACAAGGATCTATTGACCTCAATACCCACGGACTAAGATACGGACAATGTTGCTATCTACTTTATAATAAACAATTGGACCGCCCCAAGTTCATTCATCTTTTTTTTATGGAATAGGAGGACAAACGAGCGTACGGTGTTAAGTGATCACCGCCGCCCAAATTCTCTTGCAACACCAGAGGAATCACAAGAGCGTTGCCGGCCTTTAAGGAAGGTGTACGCGCTTTTTTTGAAGGTACCCACGTCGTATCGTCCCGCAAACTCCGCACAAGGAAGCTCATTCCACAGCTTTTTAGTACGAGGGAGAAAGCTCCTTGAAAACCGCACTGTGGAGGACCGCCACACATCCAGATGGTGGGGATGATATCCTAACTTGTGGCGTGTCGTGCGAAGGTGGAATGATAGTGTAAAAAAACAGTTATTTAAGGCGTATTGTCAAAATTTTTACACATGTTAACGTTAGTATAATAATGCATACCGCATTCTAATGACACTGCCAAGGTACAATAGTGCTTCGAGCATGTTTGCATCCGCTGGTGTGAACACGGACTAGTAAAAAAATAAGGACTCCGTGTCACCTTACATAACACTGTAGCACCAAAACAAGCCGATTAACGTGTAAATACAAATCAAATCAGCAGAGTCGCAATGCCGCTCAGAATTTTTGGTCTTCCTAGAATGCTGAAAATTCCAATAAAAAAAAGAAAGAAATATCCAAATAATAATAATAACAGAGCATCTTAGAATGCCTTTAGCAGCAGCAACCGGGCCGATAACCTCAATTTTTATTTACAGTTAAAATATGGTTGCAAAATTTAAATTTTGCCTCTGTTTTATAAAAGGACCGTCACCTTTTTTACTTAACATTATTCATTTCTTATCATTCGATCACCCTTGAGAGCAAAGCCCTTTATTTTATACTTCTGTCAACAAAACAAATTGTTCCAAATGGCCATTGCTGGCACGTTCTAGTGAACTAATCTTATTTTTTATGTAACTCTATGGGAAATGTTTGCATTTCGATCCCCAACCTAAATTTTTATGCTTTTTATTAAAAAAATGGCTCTGTCGTAAATCCTACCACTCCACAGCTGAATGTCTAAGTGATCCGACAGCCTGGGACTAGATTATGATTATCTTATAGCAATGACAGTTCAATATTGTACATTTGATTAAAAAGAGCGCAAAAAAAAGAATGCTGAGAGAGTTTCTTCCAAGATAATATATTATAGGGGTCTGTACCTATTCTGGTTGCTGACGAATAAAATTGCAAATTCCGTGTTAGTGCTTTATATGTCAACGACGGTGGTCGTTTTGCCACCACGAGTATCTTTAGTAGGTTCTCAATTCGCCTGAGCTCTTTTGGGCCAATTTTAATGATTCTTTTCTGAACAACTACAAATTTTACCACCGTGTATAACGGGTTATATATTCAAATCCAAATATTATTATCCCAAATAGGATGTGACATCACTTATTGGAAGTTAAAAACTACCGCCCATTCCAAAATGAATGCCTCAGACCTGAGAAGAATGGGCGCAACAAACTCAGTGGGTTTTTTTTTTCACTAAAAAATATGTTACTTAATTGTGTTATTTATTAGTTAAGTTATTTATTGTGTTATTTATTAAATAATAAGGTTAATTGTACTTCGCCTGAGGGCGGTCGCTCCATTCCCAATCTGTAGAATCATTAAGAAAGTCAATTATCTATATAGTAACCCTTACCACAGGTTTCTTAACAATTCTTTTGAATATCGTAATACTTTTGTTTTGAACATTTTATGGGATCTTGTTGTAAAAGCGTATGCATCGCACCACAAAAGACTTACTAACTCGACTTAGCCGAGTAGTAGGCATAACAAGTCTATGTTCGTTCCTCGTGTTAACATTATGATTGTCATATAATAAATATATAATAAGTCTTATTGTATAATTAAGTGAGTTTTAAAGATTGAGTTGTTCTTACTAAAATCCGTTGCTCATTATTTGTAGAGTATAGCGCTAAGTATCCAAAATATGTTACCGTAAAACTGAAGCATGACACCGGTCGGTATCCACTCTATAACCCATCACAGAGCTCACAGTACCACAAACAACTGAGATGAACAATATACTGATTACGACTTTACTGAATGCTAATAGCCGCCTCTGGGAACTGCAAACATTCAGACTACAAATATATAGATGGACGCTTGGATCGTTTAAAGATTTGCAACAAAAAATATCGAATCTTATATCGTGATTGAATCGTTTTGATCCTAGCAAACTTTTATGAGTTCAATCTGTAAATGTAAAAATTTAAGCTATATTTCAAGTGATTTCAGAACTTCCGGTTGGCTTACGATTTTGTTTCATTACCGATGATGATGCAACAATTGTAAAACTCGGTTCATACAGAATTACCAGAATGTAAAGAAAACCTATTATTATTGGATTTGTGGTTATATTTAACAACTCGCTTTGGATTAGATTCTGATAAGAGAATGTATTCTATTCTTCTTGTACTTTAAATTTATTAAAGTTAGTGTTTTATTACAAAGTACATATTAAAGATACAGTGAAAATTAATTTATATAACTTTGTTTTAAGTTCATTGTTTAACATAAAAGTATGTTAGTATTTTATTTTTAAGAGATCTAAGATAATCTTTGAATATCTCTGAATGGAATCTACATTTGAGTATTTTCTAATAAGCATGTTATATAGTTCACCATCTCTGATAATTGGAGACTTCAGTCCTTCATTTGATTTTTTAAGCTGTCTACTAAATGCATTATTAATAATTTTAGTTTTTACGCGGTTATCTCGAAGGTACCTACGGTAAAATAAATTTAGAAGTTACGAAATACAGTAGGCTCCTTTTTTTTTTAATAAAATCGCCAGGGGGGGGGGGGAGAGGTCACGCACACAAGGTGTGGTGTCAGTAAAAGCCAGTTAGGTTATGCAAATATTTACCATACAATCGTCTTTAAACCAATTCTTTTGAATTTCATATATTCATAAAGCCCTTGAATATTAAAGCCAAACATCATAGAATATTATTCAAATAATAGGCTAAATTTTACCTGTTTATTATGAGCATGGATTTGTAGAGCTATTTAAGAATCGACCAAAGGTTATAGACGGTCTATATTAATATAATTAAAGGATTTCAACGCATTTTAATCCTTTAAAAGTGTTTAATTTAAAAGTGTAACACTCGCGTTAATCAAAGAAAATTATATAGCACGCTCCGTCTCTTTTCTCTATAGGTCTGTGGGCAAACAGTAACAACGGATGAAAGTTATCAGCTATCCTGTATTTGGTGTTAACTCTTATCAGCTTACATAATTAACATTAGTTAATATTTGTATCCATTAGGCATTTGTTCCAATCGTAAACAGAAGTCCTGGCAAATTAGCAATTTATTTTATGTATGTATTTTGTCTGCCGGCATCATCCATCACTGACGACCATTGGTTTACGGGTCCATTTTGTGTCACTATTGTCTTTCACGGGTGTATTTACAAGTGGGGGGCTCCTTTGCACAGGATGCCGGGTAGATTATGGGTACCGCAACGGCGCCTATTTCTGCCGTGAAGCAGTAATGTGTAAGCATTACTGTGTTTCGGTCTGAAGGGCGTCGTAGCTAGTGAAATTACTGGGCAAATGAGACTTGACATCTAATGCCTCAAGGTGACGAGCGCAGTTGTAGTGCCACTCAGAATTTTTGTGATTTTCGATAATCCTGAGCAGCATTGCATTGTTATAATAGTAATAATATTGACACACTTTTACGTGAATTATCTTGCCCCAAACTAAGCGTATAGCCTGTGTTATGGGTTACAAGACAACGATATATTTAATACAATATACTTACTGTGTTATGGGCAGGACGTATCAATTACCATTACGTCCTGCTCGTCTTGTCTCTTATTTTTACATAAAATAGGTACATTTGTGCACGCGTGAGCGGCTAAAGTAACATAAAAGTTCCAATGCTACCACCGTGCTCGTCATCACCGCTGGTGCACCCCGCCTTATCGAGCCGCGCACTACGAGCCTTAATCCGTTGTATGAGACGTCCGCGGTCTGACGTCTACTATCTAAAGGACAACACTGGCAAAACGACGTTTATTAGATGACCCGGCAAATGATCGTTGTTTTGCCATATAAATTATTTCTAGTGAATATTTTGGTACCGTGTGTGAACACACAATAAGTTAGTTATTATTCATTTGCGAGATTAGAGATCACTCTCTGATTGAAAGACGAATGAAGCCTCATCCTTATCACTTATAGGTATAAAAATGGTTTATGAACCTATTCTCAGACCTACCGAATATACACAAAAAAAAACATAAAAATCAGTCAAGCCGTTTCGGAGGAATTTGGTGACAAACACTGGTACATTAGAATTTAATCTATTAGATATAGGCTTAAATTGAATCCGACAGCGTGATCTAATACATTATGCGTTGACCTAACAGTCGCTTACTAAATACCCATATTATAACATTGATAAATTTAAAACTAACTAATTTTGGGATACACAGTCTAAATAACCAGTTATTGTGGCATAAACCGGTTTCTTGTGCAAATATGGACAATGCAAAGTAACACGTAAACCCCAAAGAAAGAATGAGTCATATGTTTGGACGAGTGTAATGGGCTCAGAGACGGATTTGATGAAGTTTAGTCATGCTTTATGGAGAGGTGACATAATGAATACTTAACACTTAGCAGAATTATTATTCGAATCGACGTGGACAAAGGAGCGTGTGGGTCACAAAATGGCACTATATATTCTCTTGCAACACCCAAGAAATCATAGGAGTGTTGCCGGCCTATTGTTTTGACGTATATATATTTTATTTAAATAAGGGACGAGACGAGCAGGACGTTCAGCTGATGCAGATTAAAATGCAGTGCCGCTCAGGATTCTTGAAAAACCCCAAAAATTCTGAGCGCCACTACAATTGCGCTCGTCACCTTGAGACATCAGATGTTAAGTCTCATTTGCCCAGTAATTTCACTAGTTACGGCGCCCTTCAAACCGAAACACAGTAATACTGACACATATTACACATCTGCTTACACATCGGCAGAAACAGGCGCCATTGTGGTACCCATAATCTAGCCGGCATCCTGTGCATAGGAGCCTCCCACTGGTACTGAGTAGTTTTATTTTTCTTTGTTGTTGCATAGGACCCAAACGGTCACATCTATGAGGTGAAATTGCGATATGTTGCCCTCGTCCCATAAAAGCATTCAGTTTAATTCAAATTAATTATGACGCAAGGGCAATGAAGTGCACAACACCGCATGCAAATCTATTCGGCCTTAATTTGTGTTTCTGCCTCACTGCTCCGAATTGAAATAATTTTAAGATCTAACCCTTTTCAATATGTGATAGAGGAAAATGGCGAATAAATTAATATTATGTCTGCAATAAAGTCATAACGACATGTATAGCCGAGTGGTTAGCAATTCTACCTACTAAACTAGAGGTCCCGGGTTCGAATCCCGGTAGGTGCAAGCATTTATATGATGAATATGGATGTTTGTTTCCGAGTCATGGATGTTTAAATGTATTTATGTATGTTTATATGAATTAATGTATGTTTAAGTATATTGTATTAAATATATCATTATCTTGTAACCCATATCACAGGCTATATTATATGCTTAACTTGGGGCAAGATAATTTGTGTAAAAAGTGTAATGTAATGTAATGTAATGTAGTGTGTCAATATTATATTATTATTATATATTTTATCTACACCCATGCTTTAAATCCTCTATTAAAGATTCTGAAACAGTTAGCTTATTGCCAACATTAAAACACCCAATGTTCTAATAACCATTACATCACCCAAAAGAGTGTTGTAATGTTGTACTGAATTTCATAACAACACTCCTTTGTTTTTTTTTATCCCTTCATGCGCAAAGAGTTTCAACATACAGCCACATTCTTATTGCTCGATACGTGGTATCTGTATGAATTTCAAAAAAAGAACATTTTCGTTTACGCGCGCTCCACACTCCCAGAACGTCGCGCGCCGTAAAAAAAGTAGGTATTCGAATCCCCGCCATTTTTTTTCGATATTTTTATTGTATTGTTTACAAAAAATAAGCGATTCATTTTAAACGCTGCAAAAGAACATTATATACGAGTGAATTTTAATTATTGCACTATACAAAATGTAAATTACTAAAATAAATAATTGTTTCATTAATACTTATTTTATTTGTATATTATCAGTAATGAATGATATTAGGTTACTACTAGGACTGGTGTTTTAATGTTAGCAGTAAGCTAACTGCTCCAGAATCTTTTAGAGGATTCATATTCTGGGTGTAGATTTAGTCTTGTATGCAACTGTTGATAATTAGGTATTAAAACACTCATGTGATACTATTATCATTCCACATTCGTGTTTTAATACCCCTTATTACACAACAGTTGCATAAATAACTAATAACGTAATTCAGTCACTACACAGTAACCACTAGCCCAATTATTGTATCTAATCGCACGATTTCACATCCAAATTAAGAATGAATCACCCAAAATGCTTGTCCGTATTTGTATGTTTAACTTAATAATGTTGGCAAAACATAGAGTATTATCTATAAAAGTATGCTGTCATTAAAATATCAATCAAAATAAAACGTAAGCAATATAGGTAAGCTATACTTTATACGTAAGTATCCATTTTTACTCTGTGGCAATACCGAACGGTATTCGATCTTAGAAGCTACGCAATGTGTATAAAATTATTGAATTAAATAATATAACTCTCTTGAAATAAAAAGCCTTTAACAGAAACGCTTTTCTGGACTGTTGCTGTGCAATTCGTTAATGGACAAAAACTTTTATAGTGGGATTTTTTATGCTGTCATTAAAATATCAATCAAAATAAAACGTAAGCAATATAGGTAAGCTATACTTTATACATAAGTATCAATTTTTACTCTGTGGCAATACCGAACGGTATTCGATCTTAGAAGCTACGCAATGTGTATAAAATTATTGAATTAAATAATATAACTCTCTTGAAATAAAAAGCCTTTAACAGAAACGCTTTTCTGGACTGTTGCTGTGCAATTCGTTAATGGACAAAAACTTTTATAGTGGGATTTTTTAAATGAACAGTAGAACTTTTTGCGTGATCATTTAAATTAGCCGAATAGAAGACACTATAATGTATACTTTATTCGACACAATAAATAAATTTAATTTCATTTACACTATACAACTCAAGATCAAATGCCACTGTCATATTGAAAGATGTGTTCAGAAATTTCTAGATCTTTTATGCAATATTTTTCATTAGCATTGTGTTTTTCCATAAAAGTGTTTTCAGTATTGGGTGCCTATATATAGGGCATTCTGGAATCACACAATAAACCGCATAATTAATAGTATTGAAATAAGTACCCATTGTCTTATAATGGCTCCCATAAAAAAATATAGTCTCGAATATACGACGAATGAATAGATTATCACATATAAAAAGAAAGCGCCGCTGATATTTAAATGTCAGGATGACATTACACTTCGGCATTCAACGACAAACACACAGGCTACATTGCTTAAGTCGGTTACAACCTTCAAAATATCGGGAAACAGTCAGAATAATAATTAGTGATGTCTAAATTAGATGTATATTAAATATAATTACACTACGAAGACCCAAAACATAACGATCATACACATACATACATATACATACGTAACGATCGATACACAGTCAAAATTTTGATGAATATATTCAATATTTTGCATACTTTACGTATGCCGTTGCTTCATAATGGATCAAATGACATGTCTCAAAAACAAGTATAGGGCACTTGCGCTGCCCACTCACCGTCTAAGTTCAGAAAAATCGAGTAGGTACGTTACAATTCTCTGTCACGACCCACCTGTGTCTTTTCTACCAATAAGGCCGGGTATACATAATAATTATGTCGATAGAGAGCTTTGAACGAAAAGATAATATGTAGTATCTTTACTACACATACTCCTTCTTTATTTCTTCTCTTGAGCAAAAGACGAGTGACACATTTATCTGGCTTTCGTATACCGTCATTCTTTGCATGTGATTTACAAAGTACGGGTTTACAATTTCGAATTCTGTAGTCAATTGGGAAGTATTGTAAAGGCGTGTTGCTGTTTGTTTTCGGACCCGATGGTTTTGATCACACACAGCAGTACATCTCATTGGCGCACCAGAAAGTGTGGCGTTTT
Source organism: Leptidea sinapis (assembly GCF_905404315.1). Classification (NCBI taxonomy): domain Eukaryota; kingdom Metazoa; phylum Arthropoda; class Insecta; order Lepidoptera; family Pieridae; genus Leptidea; species Leptidea sinapis. The sequence goes on along the minus strand of NC_066267.1, from coordinate 11,210,626 downwards.
CACGCCTAAGCCACTGAACTTGTATTGATGAAATTGAGTATAGGCTAGACCTTGAAAAAGGACATATGCTAAAAAATAAACGGAGGAGTTGAAATCGGGAATGGAACATTGTATTGAAGTTCTAGCATTTTTTAAATTTCAACCTGTATGGGGATGAATTGATGACGACGATGACAAAAAATTTGTTTATAAAAATGTATTAAAATTAATAACCGCAGCAAGTTTTCTAAAAAATAAAAAATGAGTCGCGGGTAAAAGCTAGTATTTTATACGTCAAACATACAAACTCACTTGTTGCTATAAATAATTTCATTAACATTGAGTAGATTTGCTGGTGTACAACTAGCAATGACCCATTGACATGATTTATAGAATATCCGATAGAATGTAATGTTAATCCAAATAAATTAGAGATAAGTAGTCCTCCTTGCTGAGCTAAGCTTATATTAGCCTTCAACACTGAAGATTAAAGTCTCATTGCTTCAACCTTTTCAATCCTACCACTGTAAGACCATGATAGAATTTAAGCCTCGGTCTTTGGCGGATAAATAGCAAAACTTTTATATCTACGCCTAAGTCCTGCTTTTAAATATTGTTTATACATCTATGCATACGCCTAGCATTGTACTCCTCTGATTGATATACATCTCTGATCTGCTTGATTCTTTGGCGTTGCGAAGAGATGTGAGTTCTTTTTGCATCTTCTTCCGTATTTATCACGGGTAGTGCCCAAGAAATTGTTCGGGTTAATACCAGCAGCCAAATTCCACCACCAGACATTACGTTAAAATGCGAAATTCCACCCGTACAATGCCAGACGCCAACAAACGCGCGTTTTATAAAAAATAGCCACTTTGTGGACTCAATTACCGGCTGCAGTGTTCTAGAACCGATACCGCTAAGGGACTTTCAAGACTAGTACATACTGCCAACTTAAAGGCTGGCAACGCAATGTCCCTGGGCGATTGCCTCACACATTCCAACACGTGACCTCTTGCTTCCACTTATATTAAAAAAAAAAAACTCTATTTACTTAACAGTAATCTGTAAGTAATCATAGAAGCCCGCCCTGATTGTGATCTATTTACTAACAGACTTGATGTGTTGGTTCAGTTGCTGCTCCAACTTTGTGAGTCCTCGCATAGTGATAACTAGCAATATGATAATATTATTATGTAATTGATTAATGTAACTTGTTTGTAGTACCGTTATTATCAAATAAATATAACATGTGATGTCTTTGTGTTATTTCCAAAAAAAAAGATGCTCATCAACGTTACCCTCCACTGAATATAAATTCTTATCCTAAATCCCTATGGTGTTATTATTTATTTAAAATCTGCTATAAGTAGATGTTATTTAAAATTTCAAGTTAATATATCTGAGAACTAACTTTCACACAAACTTATGGGAGGACCTAAAACCCTTTCTAACGTAATAAAAAATAAGAAAGTGTTTATGTTCCGAAAGTATGGCTTTTTAGACTTTGTAGCGTGTGATGTTCTTTGATGCGACTATGAAAACTCAGGAATAATTTATTTATAATTTTTCTTAACTAATATAGTTATCAATACAATATTAGCAGTACAAAAAAACCCTAAAAGCTAACTGTACAGTCAAGTGGGTAAAACAGATAAAAAAAGGAAATGTTTACCAAAAGATATAACATAATATTAAGCTTCAATGTGGGTCATTTCACGTGGCGTGAGCTGAACGGTTAATATTTTTCATTACTATCAGACAGCGGTCAATTAATTTGGACAAAAGGCTTTTTTGTCATTTCTTTGTGGACTGGATGACCTAGAATTACAACTAAGGGTTGGTGGATAACGTTTTAACGTTATTAATATAACGTAACCTTTTGTATCATTATTTAATAACTGCACTGACCTGTATAAATACCACTGGACAGGCTGTTCCATATGTTTGACAGCAAATTTTTTGTGCCTATTTGAAGCGTCCAGAAAACTAATTTTGACGTATAATACAAATGGCTGCGAAGGAACGTACAATACTCTGAAGAATTTTTGCATTTTGAATTAATTTCGTTCGTTGCTGTACAGAATTAATTACCTAAGGTTCTGAGGGGAATCATATTACAAGGAATGAGGTGTCGGTCCGCCTGTCTATAAGTCTATACGCACGTTAACAGTGTTAGAACTACTGCCGTTATTACAACAAATAACAAAATGGCCGCCGTGGCAAATAAAAAAGGTTTCTTTAAAAAAAATATAATATACATATCATAATTTCTTCTGATATATAGAATACAGGGGAGTTCATATATTATAGGCAATTAGGCAGTGCCTACCTCGTTATGAACATAAATAAATAAAGCACTAGTGTTAAACACGGACTAGTAAAAGAAGAAGGACTCCGCGCCGTGATATTAGCAAGTGAAGCATCTTTATGCTAGTGTGTGTGCGGTTACGGGGTATACCAGTTACACAATTTTTGCTCCCATAAATAAGCATATATCCACAAATACTTTTATATTATTGTTTTTACACTTTTCACAACGCACGACGGTAATTTTAAAATATTTTATTGCGACGCAAACTGATCTGTTACAGACTATGGCAAATCTTATAATGGAGGCAGATCGGCTTGTATAAGTGTAAGTGTATGCGTGGGGCTATGTGTTTACGCGTTTACCGGCTTGTTTTGGTGCCTCACTGTTATGTAATGTGACACGGAGTCCTTATTTTTTTACTCGTCCGTGGTGTTAAACTTCTATTGAACACCCACTCAATTTTTTTTTCTTATGCTAGATACTAATTACCGTAGGGGTGAACAATCTTTGCTTATTCCAAAGCTCAACTACGACTACTTAAATCCACAGTGCCTACCTTGCTAGAAAAATCAATGCCCCTGATTATATATCAACGCCAAGAATAGGGGATATATAATTGGACGTAGTTCCTGAAAAACGTTCCAAACCACAAACATCACATATTAAGGAATTTTTGTTTGAAGTTGAATAAATATTAGTGTATTCCATACAAGTAGATTGGGCTACTAAGTCATGACGTCATTTAAAGAGTGACAGTGGGGCTGCCATTTTTTGTCAGTCCGTTAATATGAATCACGTGACCAGTTTTGTGTTCTTAACTCAATTTCGACATGATTATAGCTTAGAACTTTTTTCTGGAATAACGTCCAATTACTCTTAGTTGTGATTGTATTCTCAATTTAGTCTCCGCATCAAACCCATCCAGCGTCCTCCGTCAATGAAACAATCTCCTTCGGCGTATTTAATGATAATGCTCAAGAGTTAAGCTAAATTTAGATAAGTTTCGACCAAAGGCACACCAGAGATTGACATCGCTGCGAATTAAGTCCATGACATTGATGCGTGAAATCTAATTATAACGTTAAATAGAATCGATACAACGCGATCGACTTGAATCTAGCTTACGGGGTGATTGACATGGCGCATGTTTGCAGATTTTGTAGACGCTATATATAGACTTTCTTTTATTTGAGGTGGAGGAAACAGTGGGAGGCTCCTTTGCACAGGATGCCGGCTAGATTATGGGTACCACAACGACGCCTATTTTTGCCGTGAAACAGTCATGTCTAAGCATTACTGTGTTTCGGTCTGAAAGGCGCTGTAGCTAGTGAAATTACTGGGCAAATGAGACTTGACATCTATGTTTCAAGGTGACGAGCACAATTATAGTACCGCATCAACATCCTGATCGCCTCGTCCCTAATTGTCATAAAAAAAAAACTGAAGTGGCTGGGCTCTACCGTGAGTAGAAATTAGCGCCAACTCTATGCTATCTACAAGAGAATAATAGACCTATTTAATACATAGAACATACAATCACACTTGTCTTCCACACGGGTGGGCAGAGATAGCTGACTTCCATCTGCTACGGTCCCAGTCGATCTTTCATAACACTTTCTTCCACATTTGCCTCATATATGTATTTATTGGAGAAGGAAATTGGTGTAGAAGTGAGCGTACGAATCACCTGATGGGTAGTTATCACTACCACCCACACTCTCTTGTAGTGTCAGTTGTAGTGCCTTTTAGAACTTTTGGGTTTTTCAGTAATCCTGAGCGACACTGCTTGTAATGGGCGGGGCGTATCAATTACCATCAGTTAAGCGTCCTGCTCGTCTCGTCCCTCAATTTCATAAAAAAACGTATCTACGAGCGTTTGTATGAAAAATATGACAGGTTGGCCGCCCTTAACGGCTCCTTTCAAACCGTAATAACCTGTGCAAAGAAGCGTTTGATTCAATTAATTTGTCAAAGCTTTAAGAATTTAATTATAAGAAAAGATCAGCAAAAATAGTAAAATGAATGTGATTATGCAAGAGAGCGACGGAAACGGTGATTATTAACTAGTGATTTTTAACGCTGGATAGTGCCCACTGTCATAAATGAACTGCCACAGGATTTGCTAAAAGATGTTTCCTCTAAAAATCAACTTAAACAAATTCTCACGAAACACTATCTCTCACTGTGCCCATGAAATGGATTTAATATAAGTTTATTTAATATTTAATTTATAACTTCAACTTTACTATGCCGTTTTAATTTACAAATACGAAATAATTTAATGCTCTACATTAGGTTTAATAGTAGTTTTAGGTTAATACTGTAAATTTAGTTTTATTATAAGTAGTATAGTTATTATTGTTAGTATTATCTTTGCACGAGAGCTGCTGCCGACAAACTACTTACGTAGTTTGGCAGACTGTACTCATGAAATTTGTAAAGGCTACTGCAATAAATGTATTAAAAAAAATAACATCTGGTGATCCGTATTCGTATACAGTCAAAGATGTACAAATCGTCCCATTTAAAGTCACATGTTAGAGCATCGGTGATGACGTAATTATGTTCACCTCGGGCTTCTAACATTTGATGCTGGAAACAGTGAGCCAACAATACAATGCATTTTCATCAACACAATTAGTAAATTGATTGATAATTAATAAATCGCGAATTGAAATCAATCAAGTGTCTGCATCACATCAAACTACAATTGTTAATGTACCTATATTTGAATTCTCCAAAGGTGCGCTCATAATAGACTAACGGCCGTTTTCAATAACCTATCTATTCTTAGTTTAACTTACTAGAGGTAGACAAATCTATCCTTTTACGCTTACTTACATTTCAATAACCTATCGACATAAAGCATTGCACTATAACTATATTGGACATAACTATCCATAGAAAAGATCTTGTCATTTAACGGTGACAGCAATGTATCCGTAACTAGAGATACGTGATTGAAAACGGCCGTAAAATAAGTATCGAACTGTAGCTATCATGGAAACAAAAAGTTGCCGCAGGGAATGATTCTTTGGGTTTCTTCCAATTCTTACGTGAGACACATTTTAAACAAGGTCACTATCGAAAGAAATATCACTAGTAAAATAGTCATAACCTCAGAAAACACCAACATAAAACATCGGTCAAATATGTACATAATTGATCGAAGACTCATTTTTTTTTATGGAATAGGAGGACAAACGAGCGTACGGGTCACCTGGTGTTAAGTGATCACCGCCGCCCACACTCTCCTGCAACACCAGAGGAATCACAGGAGTGTTGCCGGCCTTTAAGGAAGGTGTACGCGCTTTTCTTGAAGGTACCCATGTCGTATCGTCCCGGAAACACCGCACAAGGAAGCTCATTCCACAGCTTCGTAGTGCGAGGAAGAAAGCTCCTTGAAAACCGCACTGTGGAGGACTGCCACACATCCAGATGGTGGGGATGATATCGTAACTTGTGGCGTGTCGTTCGAAGGTGAAATTCGGCGGCAGGAATCAGGTTGAAAATCAAAGACTTAATGGCATCATTATCATAAATAAATAAATAATAATAATAATAAGCACCTTAAAGATTTGACGGATGACCCCAGATCAGAGTGCCAAATGTGACATTTTAACCTATTCGATTGCGTATAAGTACGAATTGTTTAGCGTCGAAAGAGCGCCATCTAGTGGCAGTGGAAGAACAAATTCATACTTAAATTATGTATTAGCAAAATAAATTAAATAATTAGCATTAGTTATGTTAATTATTCTTAATGTTATAAATGCTAAGTTGTTTCGTTTATTTCTTTGTTCACAATTTCAAAATACAAATACAAATATTTTATTTTGTCTCAAAAGAAAACGTATTATACAAAAAAGCCATGTACAAGTTACTACATACTCATAATACCTACTACACAACATTATACATCACCTTTAGATATAAACATTAGGAAGAAGCCTACATACTTAAGTTTGGTAAGTGCATCTAGACAAGTAGGTACGAAGTTTTTATTGCTATGACTTCTTAAAGAAACTAGGCACATACAGACAGTAGATTATTTTTTATTATTTCTATTTTTTATTTAGTATTATTTTACCTTTAACGAAATAATCTCAACTTATTATCATAAATATTGCACAGCCGATGTCAGGGCTGCATAAAAAAGCAAAGGATAGATTTTATTCCGCTTTCCTTTGTAGCTCCCGACGAAGCGCAAAAAAATAGGTTTGGTCCACATATTAGTAGTAAAGGCGAAAGAAAGCCAGGAGAAAATCCAAGGTTCTGGGAATAGATAGAGAATAAATTATGGGTCATGTTTATGATCGATATATATATTTATATAGATATCGCTTCCTATGTTCTCAGGTTAGTAAACAACTTATCAACAAATAAAGATCTTACTTACTTACTTACCGAGTAGTACTTATAAGAGTCGAAATTCTGAAAATTCGTGGGACACAAAACGTGTCGCGCCAAGGCAAGCTTTCACCTTATAGCGACAATGTAGCCGGATGCCTAGTTAAAGTTAAACTTCACACCTTTTTCAATATATAGTAGTGATAAATTGGGGATACCATAGCTTCATGTTATATATTTACAGTATCTCTACTTAACTTATGTTCGCCGGGTACTACTAACAAAAATGCGCTGTGCGAATTGACGTATTAGTCTAACGCGACGGGACGAGCAGGATGTTCAGCTGACGGTAATTTATACGCCGCCTGCTTAGGATTCTTGAAAAGTCCAAAAATTCTGAGAGGCACTATTATTGCGCTCTTCACCTTGAGACATAAGATGTTAAGTCTCATTTGCCCAGTAATTTCACTAGTTACGGCACCCTTCAGACCAAAACTGCTTCACGGCAGAAATAGGCGCCGTTGTGGTACCCATAATCTAGCCAGCACCCCGTGCAAAGGAGCCTCACACTTATGAAAAGGGCGAGGAGATAGCGACTAAAGCTTTATCTTAATACATTTTAATAGTGAACATTTCACAGCTACGCACCGTAAGGAACTTCGTTAAATATCTTATTGATGTGTGCAGACAAAGAACTACAGATAAAATTATAATATTATCCACCGTATGAGTTATAATACAGTAGATGACGTCCTCGAGCTGGTCTGTTTGTTTGCAATGATCTCATAATGAATCAGACAGTCGTTGCACTATACTGTTTATCTCACCAACTCGTCACATATATGTTTTGAATAAGTATTTACCTTCTCAGACAATCAGCAATTCCAAAGGCAAATTAAAATTTGTTGTATCATAAAGAAAATTTATTGAATTAGGCGTTACTTTGCGGAAATCCATAATTATACAAATGATTTAAGTTTTCTTTAGTGTTAATTCGAGACACCACGTCCTGAGGATGCCTCGTGTAGAGGCGAAACACGTGTCGAATTGTTTTAAAAACAAATATTGGCGAAATTAACTCTTAAGAAAACTTAAATCATTTGTTTATTATAAAGCTTGCATACACAGAAAATATTATCTAAATACAATTATTGTAGAAGTTTAAAACGCGTGTAATTGTAACTGGCGGTGTATACCGCAGTAAGGATTACAATGATAAAAATAAAAAATGAAAAAGGTCAAGTGTAAGTCGGGCTTGCAAGTGAAAGGCCCCTTTACCATAATGATAATCTTTATTTGCATTTGAATAAGGTCAGTTTTACAATCGGTCTTATTTTATTTAGATAAAGTCTCCCTTATTCTACCTACAAGTCATGCAAATATATACAGTAGTATAAAATTTTATTTTATACAAAATCGAACATAACCAATAAGTATTATAAACTAATATTTTGGTAGGTGTGAGAATCGGTTGCATTAAAAATTTAATAATTTTTTTTTTTTTTAATCTATACTAATATTATAAAGCTGCAGTGTTTGTTTGTGTGTTTGTTTGTTTGAACGCGCTAATCTCTGGTACTACTGGTCCGATTTGAATGAGTATTTCAGTGTTGGGTAGTCCATTTATCGAGGAAGGCTATAGGCTATGTTTTTTTTTCGAAATTAGGGATCCGTAATAAAATTGCTATTTTGTAACACAAGGTGTAAAATCGAAAACCTATTTTTGCGTGCGCTGCAAAAACTATTGACAATAGAACAAAATGATGTACAAGCAATGTAATACAGGCAATATTTTATTACTTATAAAACTATCGCGTGAATTATACTTTATATGGCAAAACAACGTTTGCCGGGTCAGCTAGTAAGTATTATAAACTAAGCAAAACAATTATAATTCTAATAAAACAGTAATATTCATGTCAATGTTAAATGCCAATTATCCTTAAATTTAAATAGTCATCTATTGAATAAAAACAACTATATATATATATACAACATAGCAGAAGATATAATTCAATGTACTTACTATTGCTTCATGCCTCACTATAATTATAGTATATTATGACAACCTGTATAGCCGAGTGGTTAACGATCCTACCTACTAAGCTAGAGGTCCCGGGTTCGAATCCCGGTAGGTGAAAGCATTTATATGATGAATATAGATGTTTGTTTCCGAGTCATGGATGTTTAAATGTATTTATGTATGTTAAAGTAAGTATATTGTATTAAATATATCATTGTCTTGTAACCCATAACACAGGCTATATATGCTTAACTTGGGGCAAGATAATACACATGAGGCTATGGGTTGCAGCCCGAGCCGTAGGCGAGGTCGTAAATCAGCCGAGTGTCTAGTGATTCTGGGAAATGGTGCGCATGATATAATTGAAGGCCAGGAAAACATGGTTTTAATACTAAAAAAAATTGCGTGGATACTAGCAAAAAAAATACTGTCCTTCTTCACATAAAAATCATTTTTGGCTGAGCGTACGTGCTATATTAGCTGCCAAAAAGACGGTGAAGATGAAATAAACTTCAAAATTCAAAATGAAATTGCCGGTGAATTAAAGACATTAGACATACAACACAGTGGATTGGGCAACTAATCAAGATTATTGGATTTCCCAGGATGTCCATCCCATAATCTTCAATGGAAAGTAGGATCGGTAGTCATAATGTTACCGCGTCTTTCTAATTTTTACTGTCAACTTTTAACAGAACGAAGTCTGTCCGGGCAGCTAGTATTGTATAACAAATAATTGTTAATTATACATAATTTGATAATAGTAATAAATGTTTTTGTCGTAATTGGGACACACGCATTTATTCCAAAAATGTAAATAGATTTTCAGCGGCATAAAACCTCTTTCCTATTACAAAAAAACTGTATTACCCGGTCAAATTGAAAATGCTCTAAATGTCTCTAAAACTAGCAATTAGGTACTAACTTAACTTTGTAGGGATAATTTTATTACGCATTCGTGTGTAATATGTACTATGCACGTGTGTTACGAGTATAGTTTGGTTTGTGTGATAAGAACTTTGATATGTGATAAAAAACAATTGACATATGATTTTCCGCCAATTGTTTTTTTATTACTAAGAAGGTTGCAACGTTTCTAAAAATATAACATTCGAAATTTAAATAATTCCGATTAGCTAGAAGTGCAAAACTTTTAGTGTACCCCATATTATATTATTATAAACGTGTGTGTTATAATTCCACTGAATGGCCCTTAGAACGATGTAAAAAGGCTCATTTTACGAACAAGTGTGTTGAAAAGATATCAAATGCATGTTTGAAGTCATTATTATTTTAGTTAAAATATTTTTCTTTGTTTCTCATCACTTGTAATAGATAAATTAATATTGTCACTTTAGAATTAATAATGTAGGTATAGCGCTTAAGTAAATAGCTTTTGGACCGTTTTGTGCACCTATTCAAAAGAAATACTTTTACGTGAATGTGTAAAAGCCACGCTCATATCGTTTAAATCTATTTTAAATTAACGATGGTTTGTTTCTCAGTCTAATGAATGACTACAACAACTTTGTAAATGTATTTCGAATCAGACCTCATCCAACTACGTACTGACGGGTTCAATAGAATCATAGCTTTAAAATAGATGATTTGATCCAGGATATGAGACAGTTATACTCCAAAATGGTCGTCAAACTAATTTGCATTGTCGTCAGTAAATATGGCCACGAATACTAATCGGATACATATTTCTGATAACGGCCTTTACTCGAAGTCTCAATTCACTATCTATTGATAAGATTAAATGGCGTGAAGTGTTTGAAATGATCCGGCAGATAACATTTGACGCACATGTTATTCCTGAAGGCACTGGACACAGATCTATCTTTATTCTTTCTTTAATTCTTTGGTATTGTTATTCCCGTAGCAGGCAAATTACCTACGGATTGATAATCTTTAAAAAAATCATTCCTTCCTAAAGTCAAAATCAAATGAACTCACAATCAAATGAAGTCACTATAAGTATTTCTTTTAAATTACTAAATCTACCATATGTTCGGAAAAAGTTGCTCGTAAGAGGAACATACAAGAAACTCAACGGCCGCTTTTTCAAATCAATTTAATTTTACAATTAAATAAAATAATGATTCGTGTTCAGAATTAAAAGCGTTTTTAATATTATTAAATATTTCATACAAGTTATAAAGAACACATTAAAGTAATAAAGAATTAACTGTATAAATATAAATTATCGTATATTGGATGCATCAAACTTTAGAGCTTGAATTCATTGTTTGTGTAAGGTTGGTGTTTCAAAACTTATAGACGATTGCTGGACTACACTGAATACTCTGGAAGAAATAAACAGAGTTACACGTCGATGGGTTCCAGGACATGCGGAGATCGAAGGTAATGAATGCGCTGACGAACTTACAAGAATTGGTGCTAAAAGTACTCAATTTAGCCCTGAACCCTTCTGTGGTGTACCAAGGAGTGCTGTTAAATAAACCCTTGATACATCATGTTCACGAGAGTGCATTAAGCCCTGAAGCAATACTGCGGGCTTAACCCATTCCAAAGCCCTAATCAAAGCCTTCAACAAGAAGGCTGCGCATGAGACACTAAGGCTAAGTAGGGAAAACTTACGCATTCTAACCAGGACATTAACGGGGCACTGCAGATTAAACAAATACCTCCTAATCTTAGGTCTCAGAGATTGCAGAGCGTGTAGATTCTGTAACAGTGCTGATGAAACCCCGTTACACATTTTCTCTGAATATGGTCCTTTAATGCATAAAGATTTTGACTTGAGATATGTCAGCTCAATACATAAGGTATAATAAGATTCATGAAAAGAATCAATCTTAGCAGTGAGCATAACATAGACTATTACAATAGATCACATTGGTCGCAGTGAAACAGGGCTGCCTTGAACGCTTTCTTAGCCTCCGCTTCCATAAAAAAAGAATAAGGAAAGGCAACATGACAATTTCTAAAATGGCCGCCATGCAATTTCATAACAATTTACTTAAATCCAAACGCCGGACGTCAGGTGAGCTTTAATTTGTGGGCATTGAATGAGACTGGGTCAATATACTGATACGTATTTATCATTGAAAAAGTAATTACTGTATGAGTAAAGAACAACAAAATAGTTCTATTTCGTTTTATTAGCCTCGCCTTGATGAAGACGTCACTTTTGTCTTGTGGTCTTGACTCTCCGTTTATTCACTCTTCCACATCAGTGACGATTGTAAATGATTTTAATTTTGGCCGGAAGCCCACAAGAACAGCACAAACTCGACAAAATGTAACAATGTTAGCGAACAATGGAACTTCCTTAGCTTTCACCTCTCACCGCAATCAACTCATCTTCCTCGTTCCTACTTCGTGGACGAGAGGAAGTTTACGAATAGGGTTGACAACGTAAAGCTAGGGCTGCCATTAAAGCTGAAAAAAAAATGGAAAGTCAGTAATCTAAAGGAATTTACGGTTCCGTACGCGAAGGATTACGATCGGGAACCAAGTTACTAAGATGCCGCTATACGTCCATCTTTCTGTCAATCTGTCAGCGGGCTGTATCTCATTAAATGATTTTTTTTCGGTTCACCTGGTGTTAAGTGATCACCGCCGCCCACATTCTCTTGCAATACCAGAGGAACCATAGGAGCGTTGCGGGTCTTTTAGTTATAGTTTAAATATTTTTTGACATTCATAAGTGTCATTTCCGTGACCTACATGAATAAAGTGATTTTGTAGTACGTATAATTAATTAATTAGATAACTGACATATATATTGGCAGTGTATTACTATTACCGATATAATTAAAAATCAAAACAAAATGGCGAATAACAAAATGGCTGCCATACATATAAATATGTTTCTTTTTCACAAGTACATTAAATAGTTTATTATGATACAAGGACGCTAAGTTGCTTATTATACACGAGGCTTTATGTTGTAGCCCAAGCCGTAGGCGAGGGCGTAAATCAGCCGAGTGTCTAGTGAGCAAGTTGCTCACAAGTTTGGACTTGCGAGGAAAAACAAACATGTTATGCATAAATCGTTTAATTATTATATGAAAGTTTTGGGATTTTTTTATAAAATGGATATATTTTGTAACAAATTATTGTGAATTATAAATAATTTGATAATAACCACGGACTAGTAAAAAAATAAGGACTCCGTGTCACCACATAACAGTGTAGCACCAAAACAAGCCGATCAACGTGTAAATACATAGCCGCACGCACACACTTACACTACTACAGGCCGATAGGCGGCAATTATGAGAATTGTCATCGTCTGTGACAGATCAGTTTGCGTCTCCATAAAATATTTTAAAAATGCCGTTGTGCTTTAAATTAAAAGTGTAAAAACGGTTAATTAAATATTTTAAAAGTGTAAAAACAATACTATATAAGTGTTTGTAACCATATATGATTATTAAGGGAGAAAAAATTGTGTAACTAGTATCCTCCGTAACCGCACACACACTAGTTATTCTAGTATGTGCTTCACTTGCTAATATCACGGCGCGGAGTCCTTTTTTTTTTACTTGTCCGTGATAATAACAAATGTTTTTTCGTCTTAATTAGGGACATATTTATTTATTCCAAAAATATAAATGGATTTTCAGCGGCATAAAACCTCTTCGCTGTTACAAATAAAACTGTATTACCCGGTTAAATTGAAAATGCTCTGTTTACTCTCATATAATTTGCAGTAAGGTACTAACTTAACTTTGTAGGGATAATTCTAGCATGCACTAGTGTGTAATATTATTATACACGTGTGTGTTATAATTCCACTAAATGGCCCAAAGCAAGTATGTTGAAAGTATATAATGTAAATATACCTTTAAAGATGGTAGGGAACCTTTCCTATGCAAGTCTGAATAGTACTATACCAAAATTTTTGTGGAGGACAAACGAACATGTTTCATCTTTTTCTTTCAATTAGGGATCATAATAATATAGTCATTAAAATGCTGCCCCACTTGCATTACAATCTAGCCTTAACTTAGACAAATAAGTAATTCTACTTTAACTTATACTGCTAGATAGATTAAACTAAGAATGTGTCCATTAAAACATTTCTTACGGCCGTTCCCAATATTCAGTCTATCTCTTACTTGAGATAAAAATCGTAACTATAGTTGACTTTTGTGTCCCAATAAACTTATCGACGGTAACTTACCTTATCCGTACACGCTGTCTGTCAATGGGACGACGTCTAGCTTACCAGCGATAGAAGTTTGTATAGAAATTTCAATTCACGCGTCTCAATGTAAGGCGATAAGAATTACTTATCGGGTATATTGGGACAGCTTCAGATTATTGACAGCTAATTACTGACAGTAGAAGGTAGTAGTTTAGCTCTTTCTGTACATAGTATATTGGGAACGGCCGTTAATGTCTCTATTAAGGGGAAGTGACTTTGTTCATGTGTTTATAATCACTATTTTTATATTGTATTTCACTAATTCACTAGCACTATACTAACTCAAAAGATTTTACTCGTTTAAGTCTTCTTACTATATCAGTGTTGTCAAGCAGCTGGATTGCCTCGACTTTCACGTGATGGTCTATGTTGATTAGCTTCATCGTATTTTTGGATAACTTTGTCAACGAACGTAAATGTATCAACTGATGGTAAATCATCAACTGCGACTTTATTCTCTTGTATCACCACCACTTAATTTACTTCAGTCAGCTTTCGGCGGAAAAGCATTGGCTGACATGACGAGCGATAGTTATATTACTATTACACTTTGACTATTTTCAGAATCCGCAACAAAAATAAATGCAAACTTCGTTAAACTTCAGTACGTTGCTGACTTATAAAAAATAGAAACAAATAGTGTTAAATTTCATTCGCTACATCATAAAACAGAATCATAATCCACGAACGCAGCAAAGTATTGTAAGCCACAAGGCAGCGTGACCAGGCACTATGAGAACAAAACCTCCATGACTAAGCGATACCTATTCTTAAACATAAGACTTTTTAACCGACAAGTGACTGTGTGTCGATTACTAACCAGTTTAATAGTTTTGTATTTTTTTTTGTATAGTTTATCGTGTTAAATTTCCAACTGCCGGTTATCAAGCAAAATTCTTTGTAAATATCGAATCTGAAAACAGTCGTTTGGTTACTCGAACAAAATTTGTCAATTTGCCTACTGCACGAACCGGGTTTTCCAGTTGTAAACTATATATGCGTTTATAATATTATATCTACTAATGTACAATGTATTTCGCAATATCGAGCATAGGAATTAAAAGAAATAACACAACTTCATAGGGTTAACAAATATGAAAGCCAGTAGAGATATTTGTATAACATTTCAGTAAGTGAATATATCTACTATAAACATATCACTGATTTAAGAATAGAACGCAACGATCAAGTTACGAACAAAAGCACAACAAAAGATGAAGTGTGACTTATCGCGGCGATTTTATGTCGAAGTATTTGAACACAAACTTCTATGAGCTTTCCATGTAAATAAATATTAATTACGATACTTTTTTTATTAGTAGTAACACAATAGATTTGGATTTTTCCTATTTAAAACTTTCTGTAATAACTGTCAAGGCTTTACCAATTCTGTTTGCGTTTTAACAATACTAGCAAACAACCAAATACACAAAGATTTACTTATATTTAGGGCTGATATTTATGACTTATATTTATCTCCGTTTCGAAATAATATTTCGAAAAGACAACATTTTAGCGAATGACCTCTGGAATAAAATTAACATCAAAATTAATTTAGCAACATGGCACGCGATGACTTATGTAACAGTAAATGGGGGAATAATACTCATTAATATATTTGGTAGGTGTAATATTATCTTCACTATTGTAACAGAAATGACAACAGTTCTGACATCATAATATCGCAATAATCCACCCTCAAAAAATATTAGAGAGATGCCTAAAACAATAATGCATAAAAACTTAAAATAATGGCTAATAGATAAATGCTTTTATAATTTAAAAGAATTCTTTAGTCAAAAATAATAATAAAGTTATTATTTGAGAGGTACCTACAAACTAATGTTTATTTTATATTATACTACCTGACCCAGCAAACGTTGTATTGCCATATAAAGTAATTAAAAAAAATTTGGGGTATAAAAAGTAGATGCAACCGATTCTCAGACCTGCTAAATTTATCGTAATTCAATTATTATCGTATTCTATCGGCATCTTGCAACCGTATAGCGGATAAGTTTATGGAACAGAATAATATAATAATCGCGATTAAAAATAGTTGTAGATCGTAGAACGGCGAAAATTTGAAGTTGTATCTATTTTTCAATGCTGTATCATAAAAAATAAAGACAAAAAATTACGTTGTTAAGACTGTGTTACCACAATTCATTCAAACAGATTAATTTCATTTCATTTCATAACTTTTCTTAATCTTATATCTTTAAGCGAGCAATTCTTATATATATATATATATAATCTGAGTCTTGTAAACGGCTCCAACGATTTTCATAAAATTTAGTATTCAGGGGATTTCGGGGGCGATAAATCGATCTAGCTAGGTGTCAATAAAAAAAAGTAGTTTTATCCGTCTTTTAATGAGAAACAGCTACAATAACATTAGAATAGGTACAAATCTAAATTTCGCCACTATATACAAGACTATAATAGCTCAGATGGGACATTGGGTGATCCGGAAGTAGACCCCGGTTCGAATCCTATTAGTTTTTTTTTGTTCAAGTTTTGTACATTCTTAAAAATCCGAGCAAGGCTCAGTCGTCCGGATATTAGTATTTACAAGCTGACCCGACAGACGTTGTTCTGTCAAGAAACGGTTCGAGAGATATGGTAAATGCGTGGGTGGGATCGTGACACGACAAACTATATATGTAAACCTTCCTTGACCTTCAACGAATCTATTACAAAAGATTTCATTGTGATCGGTCGAAAAGTTTAGGAGTTATTAGGGAACATACAAACATACATTCTCTTTTATATATAGATATCATGTTCGGGGCGTTTAATTGTCATTATCAAAAGCACGACGATTCCATAGATTAAAACCAGTTGTATATTTAAAAAATAACTCATGCCTCAGAATAACTAAATAACAAAACCCATTTAACAAGTGCTGCCAATTCTAATTATTTACGCAGTGTTTATGTTACAGCCTATTTTTACGAAAGTAGATCGCACATGCTAGGGTATAAATATAACTTTCCCATTCCCGTGGGAACTATACAAGGTAATAGAGATACATAAATCGTACCACTCGGAAATTATCTTATCATTAAAAGGCATAAAAGGCATTTATTTTCTCATAATCGATTCCTTTAGAATTCTTTTTGGTGTCATTTCTAATAGGCGCTCTGAGAGAGAATAATAAATTTCTTGTATCAACCACACTTCACAGTAAAGACTGCGTGGATTGTACACGAGTGTCGCTGCAGCATGTAAACATATCAAAATTGGCACGTGTATACATATCTCTTATCAAATTCATTTTCGCTATCCACTTTAGGTACCTGATGGAAATGCGCCAATATATGTCTTTAAACAATTCGACACGTGTTTCGCCTCTACACGAGGCATCCTCAGGACATGTTGACTCGCCAAACTCTGGCACGAGACTAAGGATGAGTTTGCCTTGTGTAGAGGCGAAACACGTGTCGAATTGTTTAAAGACAAATATTGGCGGGATTAACACTAAAGAAAACTTAAAACATTTATAATATTTTAATTTGAAATATGTGACTGAATATTCATGATTACTCAGACTAACTGGGCAGAAATACGTCACTCAACATATAACATGTTATAATATGTTCGTGTCAATAGCGTAGGGTACTTCGAGTAGGAGTGGTCCCGACTCCCGGCCTCCACGAGGTGCGGTCGTCCCAGTTTAAACATGTGCTCCGAATTTACGACAACAGTGAACAAATATAACGAAAATACTAATTACGAACAGTTAAGTCATGTTTCTTTCTTACTATTCTCGCTAAATACACTTTAGACTGAACGCTAGATTTAGGCTGGCTTGCATCATATAAGCTGTTATAGTTAAGGTTTAAGTCAAATTTAACGCCGTTTTAAGCTCTAGCACTCTATCTAGCTCGGAGTTTCCCTGTGAGATCGAAACAGAAATGAGGACATCCAAAGGAGAACCAAAGGCACCGACATAGCTCAGTGGTTGCGAAACTGATGTGGCAGTCGACAGGGTACATAGTTCAACGGACAGATGGCCGTTGGGGCAGTGAAGGTGAATGGCGACCACGTACCGGAAGACGCAGTGTTGGCAGGCCCCACAGGGTCCACAACATGGACCGACGATCTGATCAAGATCGCCAGAATACGTTGGATAGGAAAGTAGCGCAGGTCCGATCGTCGAGTAAATCCTACAGGGAGGCCTTTGTTCAGCAGTGGACGTTTTCCGGCTGATAATATGATGATGATGACAATGAAGGTCTAGCACTTAAAAATATGGAAATATGAAAAAAGGGCAAAAGAGACAGATGCATATAATTATTATTGACGTATATTGAGTTAATCTTATACCTGCAAAGATCTCAGCTAATGTTTGCTGAAATCAAGAACGTTTACCAGAAAAAAATACTGACAATGTTTCTATTAAGCCTTTGATTATGACGTCATAGAACAACCGTTATAGTAAATAGGGTTGTTCACGAGTACCGTATTCGTAATCAAACAATAGATTATTATCCAAATTTAATATACACGCGAATGTATTGTGAGTCATACATTTGTGTCAGCTAAACAAACACTTTCATAAATCTTAAATACGCCATTGTTTTCATTATGTCAATATTTGGTTTTGTTGCCATATTAATGAGAATTTTTTGTGGTTGTTACGTAATATTCTCATGGTAGTAATAGTTAATCTTTCCTGACTTTACCAAAGATTCTAGCTTCAGATCAGATTTTATATAATCCAGGGCCGTAGCTACCGCCGTATCAATTATACGGGGCCCCAGAGGCACGGAGACCCCCGACGTGCTTGAGCAAAAATTAATAAAAACTTGTGCAGCTTGCCGAAAAAAAGGCAAGGAGAGTGTATGTTTAATGTGTTTTGTTTTTATGAAATAAAGGGACGAGACGAATAGGACGTTCAGCTGTCGGTAATTGATACTCCCTGCCCATTACAATGTAGTGCCGCTCAGGATTATAGAAAAACCCAAAAATTCTCAGAGGCTCTACAATTGCGCTCGTCACCTTGAGAGGTTAGATATTAAAGTCTCATTTGCCCAGTAATTTCACTAGCTACGGCGCTCTTCAGACCGAAACACAGTAATGTTTACACATTACTGCTTCAGTGCAGAAATAGGCGCCGCCGTTGTGATACTCATAATCTAGCTGGCATCCTGTGCAAAGGAGCCTCCCACTTTTGCTGCTTGCCGAATAAAAGGCAAGGAGAGTGTATTGTCTGTAAAATTTTGGAAAAAGTGACAGATAGATAACGATAAATAAATATTTATTTTAATTTTATGCAAACATTTTTTTTTCTTTTGTGAGAATACCTCTTAAAAAAGGCCCCCAAGCAAATTTTTATACGCCAAGGCACGCTACGCCACTATAAATTTTTCTTAATCCGTCCAATTATAAAAAATAAGATAGAGTTATATTGTTTATAATAAATACCTCAAGTATTTAAGGCTGCAACGGGTGAATTATTTAGTCTTCAGATGTAGCATTAATAATAATTGAAGTCAGAATCAGAATAATAATAATAATTAAAAAATAATATACACAAATTATATTTTATAAAGTTTTATTTTAAGTATTAATATGAGTTAATTTAATTTTGATAAAGCAAAATATTTTTTATTCATTATTTATTAAATGCCAGCTGTCCATGAAATATTTTTATCATCTATATATAAATAGTCAGTATATTCGGACTGTATCCCGAACAAACATAAGTAAGTATAAATAAATTCGTCATTTAAATTTTAATATCCGGACGACCGAGCCTTGCTCGGATTTTTAAGAATGTACAAAACTTGAACAAAAAAAAAACTAATAGGACATCTGGATTCGAACCGGAGTCTTCTGCTTTCCGGATCACCCAATGTCCCATCTGAGCTATTATAGTCTTGTATATAGTGGCGAAATTCACCTTTGTATTCTAATGTTATTGTAGCTGTTTCTCATTCAAACATGGATAAAACCATTTTTTTTTAAATTGAAACCTAGCTAGATCGATTTATCACCCCCGAAATCCCCTGCATACTTAATTTTATGAAAATCGTTGGAGCCGTTTCCGAGATTCAGATTATATATATACAAGAATAGCTCGCTTAAAAATATAAGATTTAATAATTTTCGTAAGACCACGTACCTATCGTTTTTACACAGAACAATGTCTTTTACCTGTTCTGTGCGGTTTTAGCCCAGGGATCTTGAATGAATTTCAGTGAAAGATTACGCCCTAATAAAAAGGTTATACAAAATATAAACTTAGTAACAGAATTAGGTTTATTAAATTTGATTTAGCGAAACATTAAACAATATTCGTTGAGATGCATTTTCGCCGTTATCATAAATTATAAAAGGCATTAGAAATAATATTTGAGATAAGAATAGCCATTAATGAAACATTTTAGTAGACCGTGTCTTAATAATTATATACTTAGCGATAACTTAGAGGCGTGAGATGAACCCGTTGTTTCGAGCGACTATCGTTGATTCGGTCCCCGATCTCTTACAGGTATTGTGGTTGGTATGTAGTTGTTTTGTAGCAAATAAATTCCTATGAGGAATGAAATATTATTGAAATAACAACTGTTTAAAACAGCAAAAACAGCGGTTTTCAAGGAACTTTCTTCCACGTACTACAAAGCTGTGGAATGAGCTTTCTTGTGCGGTGTTTCCGGGACGATACGACATTGGTACCTTCAAAAAAAGCCACCAAGAAGTACACCTTCCTTAAAGGCCGGCAACGCTCTTGTGATTCCTCTGATGTTGCAAGAGAATGTGGGCGGCGGTGATCACTTAACACCAGGTGACCCGTAGGCTGGTTTGTCCTCCTATTTCATAATAATAATAAAAATAATTGAATTGACCTTGAACTGAAGAGACTTTAGGTAGTACATTATCTTGAGCAGTGTACCAAATACTGTTAGATAACGCACATAAGTACATTTACCTATAAAGTATTTACTGAGATAATTTAATTTAATGAGACTATCCAAAAGTTTTGAAATTTTTTTTTAGTGTTAATTCAGCCAATTTTTGTCTTTAAACAATTCGACACGTGTTTCGCCTACACGAGGCATCCTCAGGACATGTTGGCTCGCCAAAATCTGTCACGAGACTGACTTCAGTCTTATTTGTTGTAATTGTAAATTTTTCTTTGGATAATTATGGATTTCCGCAAAGTAACGCCAACTTCAATAAATTTTCTTTAATGAGACTGTAAATAATATGAACAATTTTCAAAATGATGCCGGAAAAAAACGACGATAAACACGTCACAGAGTATCTAGACTTATAAATTATGTAAGATTTTTTCTATATTATTAAGTTATTGGGACTCACCCAATAACTTTCAATATGCCCATACGTCCCTCCGACTGTATATCGGCACACGACGCATGTACCACCACTACTAATAAGTTTACAATATTTTATATATCACTAACTGACCCAGCAAACGTTGCATTGTCATATAAAGAAATTAAAAAAAATTGGGGTATAAAAAGTAGATGCAACCGATTCTCAGACTTACCAAATTAATCGTACTACAATTATTGTATTCGATTGCCATCTTGCAACCCTATAGCGGATTTGTGGATGGAACAGAATAATATAAAAATCGCGATACAAAAGTAGTTGCAGATCGTAGAAGAGCAAAAATTTGAAGTTGTATCTATTTTTTAATGCTGAATCACAATAAAATAAAAATTAAAAAAAAAAAATTGTCAAAAATATAAAAAAATATTCAGGGGGATGAAAAATAGATATTGTCCGATTCTCAGACCTACCCAATATGCACTCAAAGATTCCTTAGGAATCGGTCAAGCAGTTTTGAAGGAGTTTAACTACAAACACCGCGACATGAGAATTTTATAAATTAGATTTCTACTGCTGGGCAAAGGCCTTCCTTCTTCTTCTATTCGTCCTTATTGTTTGTTGTGCGGGACCACAGCACTCCTTCGTAATTTACTAGATCGTCTCTCCATCTAGTACCAGGTCTACTTCTTCTTCTTTTGGCATAGAATAGAACTGGTACCAGTTTGGTGCTATACTGCTCCATCCTTCGTTACTATAAGCCTTGATATGCGGCCTGCCCAATTCCATCTCGAGTAATATGCATAATTATAATTACGTATATATTTTAAATGTTCTTCCTTTATGAATGTGCAACAAAAAATAGTTCTGTTTTGTATTATTAACGATAGATTGATTTTATAATGATACGTCACTCGAACTGTTAGCTCAGTTGGTTAGAGCACCGGCACGGAACGTCGGAAGTCCGTCATGAAATTTTGTTTTTCAAATTTTATTTGTGTCAATCCTAGAAGTCAGGGTTATCACTTTAAAAACATAACAAATTGGATAGATTTACAAGAGCGACATCTCAAGTAAATTTCCTAATATGCAAATATTGGGTTTGAGCAGGTTATCAACTGTAAAGTAGATCCTCTAGATGAAGCCACAACCTGAGAGTTGAACAAAGGATACAAGATTTTCACTCGAACGGTTAGCTCAGTTGGTAAGAGCACCGGCACGGAACGCCGGAGGTCGTGGGTTGGAGACCCACATCGTTCATAAAATTTTGTTTTTCAATTTTATTTGTGTATTAATCCTAGAAGTAAGGGTTATATGATACCCATTACAATGCAGTGTCGCTCAGGATTCTTGAAAAACCCAAAAAGTCAGAGCGGCATTACAATTGCGCTCGTCACCTTGAGATATAGGATGTTAAGTCTCATTTAACATCAGTAATTTCACTAGCTACGGCGCCCTTCAGACCGAAACAACCAGCCGGCTTCCTGTGCAAAGGAGCGTCCCACTGGTGAAAACTATCTTAAATATAAATTTACGTTGCTGCCCTTCTATGTTACATAAGTAGATTATATTTCTGATATCCTAAGCAAATCAGATTAGTGGATTTTTGTAATTGTTTCTTGAAAACAATATTTCCTGTGTGTGGGTAAAATAGTTGATCCGCCTTTATATGAAAACTTTTCTCTCGAACTAAATACATAATATGAAATAAATATAGTTAGTAGTTGTACGTACTTGTAGTTTCTATAACAGTTTCATTTCCTTCATTAGTTGCATTATTAAAAGTACACTGGAACAATTATTATCGCTGGGAACATTACGGTTAGTTCCCATCGATTGAGCAACGTTAGGAAGTTTAGCAACACTATTAGAAATCAATTCTTTCCCTCGCTATGGCAATTATCATAATCTTTACATATTATTGTTGTATTTTTTAAGTATTATCTTATACAGCGCAATGAATGTTTTTTTTTATTGCAACTCATATTATGGCTTTTTTATTTTATAAAAATATTCCTACAGTAGCTTATTAAAAATCACTTAAATATAAAATATTTTATATTTTAAGAAATGGGCGTACCAACGTGAGGGTGCCTAATGAAAAAAAATATTGACTTTACTACGCTAAGGTGATAAAATATTCAAATTTGTAATTCGGGATTCATTCAAACATAATTATGTGGGTATAAACACAACTTAAATTTGATTAAAATAAAGTATTAAGGAAAGTGGTTTGCTTTTCTTCTTAACACATAGAAAGAAGAGTAGTAGACGAGGTAGGATATAGTAAAAATTAAAATACATAAAATCCTGTCAAAATAGTTTTTTTTTTAATCTACACGGATGGAGTCCACTCGTAGTAGGTTCAGCAACGATATCATTGATAGCATCGATATCTGCCCTCATATAACACTAGATATACATTTCATAGAAAAAATTCGTATCAGGATTTTAAACATCTATGACTGCAAATTATACCTTCCCGCTTTAACATAAGGTTCAACTTACAAAGCTTAAAAAACGAAGCAAAGTCAATGCGACCAACTGGGAGAGTCATTGAATTAGCGCTATTTCATTATTATTAATACAAATAAATAAACGGCAAATTCTTAGCTAACAATCCACAATTTCAATATAAAAAAATATTATTTATCGAAAATCAATAAGAAACTCGGACATTTATTGGTCCTAGATGTGTGATTTTGAACATATTCTGTGGAGCGATAGCATCCGTACGTTGGCTGTGCTTCGACCATACCACAGAGTACCTTTGTCTAAACTAGTGACCATAACTAAATAGTCTTGTGTGGTCGCGAACTAACTAGTTTGTTTCCGAGTCATGGATGTTTTAATGTATTTATGTATGTTTATATGAATATATGTATGTTTAAGTAAAGTATATTGTATTAAATATATCATTGTCTTGTAACCCATATCACAGGCTATATATGCTTAACTTGGGGCAAGATAATATGTGTAAAAAGTGTGTCAATATTATATTATTATATTATATTAACTAGTTGGAAAGACCGCTCCCAAAGACGAACTAGTTCCCGGACGCTTTAGTTCACTATCAATCCTAAGGATGCTACATTTTTTTAATGAAAATAGGTGACGAGACGAGCAGGACGTTCAGCTGATGGTAATTGATACACCCTGCCCATTACAATGCAGTGCCGTAACACAAAAATTCTGAGCGGCACTATAATAATAATTGCGCTCGTCACCTTGAGACATAAGACATCAAGTCTCATTTGACCAGTTATTTCACTAGCTACGGCGCCCTTCAGACCGAAACACAGTAATGCTTGCACATTACTGCTTCGCGGTAGGAATAGGCGCCGTTGTGGTACCCATAATCTAGCCGGCATCCGGTGCAAAGGAGCCTCCCACTGGTAAAGTACAACAAGGTAAAGTACTACATACTAGTAATCTGTGCCACGGATCCTTTTTCGAATTTCAATACTTACTCGCAAACTAAATTATTAAATTGTTTGTTATTATCTTGTGCAGGATCGATGTACAAAATATTATTCGCATAGTTGTCAGTAGTTATCTAATTATGTTCAGTAACTTTAATAGTTTTAGTTCTATTTTGCTGGGATGGTTTGGACATGTCGAGAGAATGAATGAAGAACAATTGACGAAGAAAGTGTATAAGGCCAGTGTGAATGAAAGTGTTAGTAGGGGAAGACCTAGGCGGACGTTTCAAGATCAAATCTGGGACGTCTTGGAAAAAGGCCAGGTCAAGAGTACCCTAAACCGAAGAGCATGTATGAAAGGAATAATGAAAGTGGACGAAGCGAAACGAGTATGTAGGGATCGTAGCAAGTGGAAAGAAGTGGTCTCTGCCTACCCCTACGGGAAAGAGGCGTGATTATATGTATGCATGTAGTTCTATTTTATTTGTTAGTTAGTTAGTTTGTTTAGTTTATTTGATCGAAGTATTACAATATATCTTACCGACGTGCTGAACATCGTCCGCGTGTTATCAAAGTCGTGAAAACGTGACAGAATAATGGCTAAATGTTCGCCATTGTAACCTGATACTCGATTTTAATTTATCATGCGTCGTTGTTCACAACTGCGAAATAATCGTTTCGAAATTATTTTCGATGTGTTACAATTCGGTGGACAAGTATTAGTCCAGGAGGAATTGGCGCATGAGTACCGAAAACTATTCTACCTCATTTTTTTTAGGATTCCCCTTCAAATTGCCCTAATTTAATCACTCTAATTTTTTTAAGGAATTGTTATTTTTCAACCGGAATTTTTTTTCTAATATTCATTATTAAAATACAAATAAAAAAGGTGATATGACTATTCACGATAAAATCGATATTTTTAAAGATATGTTCGAAAAATCAGTTACTGATATTCTTAATAAATTTAAGATAAAATCATTGTATATACCTGTTTTTAATTGTTAATTGCATGAATCGGAACATATAATTAAAATTACTTATTTATCAGTTAATATTATTTTACTTTGATTTAAAAATAAGTATTAAATAGTAATAGAAATACTAAATAAAAAATTAAAACAAAATTCCTTTATATACACTTAGTAGGGTAAAAAGCTTATTTTTTTTTAAATATTAAATTTTAATCAGTAGTACCTACAAAAATTACACTACTTCTTATATTTTCATTTCATTGTTTCCGTTACAATGGTCCCATATATATTAACAACTATCAAAACATGAGCAAAATTCAAAATTCAAATATTTTTATTCAAAATAGGATTTAAAATCACTTATTGGACGCCAAAATCTACCACCCAGCAATTAACGAATTCGGTTCGAAACTAGTTCGTGGGTTCATATTTTACCTATAATTGATCACATTTGCAATGGAATAAGGTAAGCACATTGGATCCAGTACTACAGTAACACATAGTTACATCATCAGCGATATATATTTGACGTACCGAATGATAAAAATAATATATAAGATAAAGTAAGTGTCCTATTTAACTTAATATCGATAAGTTGTGGACGTTATAATAAATTGAATTATCATTATACGTAATACACAAATAAAATTTGAAAAACAAAATTTTATGAACGATGCGGGACTCGAACCCGCGACCTCCGGCGTTCCGTGCCGGTGCTCTAACCAACTGAGCTAACTAAGTTCGAGTGACGTATCCTCATAAAACCTTGTATGCTTGTATGCTCATCATGTAGCCACAATCTGAGAGTTGAACAAAGCACAGTTCAGAGTCCCACATGGTTCATAAAATTTTGTTTTTTAAATATTATTTGTATATTAATCCTAGAAGTGAGGGTTAACACTTTAAAAACATAACAAATTGTCAGTACGTAATAATATAATTATTATGTGCTATAGCACATGATAAAACCTAGTATTATAATATATATATATATATAATACTAGGTTTTACCCGTCGCTTCAACCGTGCCGATAAGTGTCAATTATTATTGAAATGAAAGTAAAATATTTTCATATTTTAAAGTGAAACTTTTATTACATCGTCTCAAACTTTTTCGTCTGTGTGTTGCATGTCGAGTGACGGTCGGTCGGCGCCTATAGTTCGCAGCAGCTGACCGTGTAGTGTATAGACTATTACTCATTTGTCCCATTATACTATGTATATCCTTATGGTATTATCCAGTGTATACCCTCAATAGAATATTATTTAAATTTTTAGTTAAATGTCTATAATGTGAAAACTTTTGATTAATAAGCTAAAATTGATTTAAATATTAACAATAAAGCGATTTATATACCCTTAATGGAAAATTATTCCAAAAATTTTTAGTAAATGTGAAAAAAAGGTAAAAGTGAAAAAAAGTTTCACTTTTACCGTGGTTTCATAAAAACCACAGAATCCTTTTTGTACTTTTTTTTCGGGATCGCATAATCGTTTCAGAGTTTTACAATTTGACTGATTCTGTAGGATATTAAATAAACATAATATCTCATGTGAAAAAAAAATCCGAATTCACTGACTCTTAGCACGCTCAGAGTTTTAATTTTGTTTTCTTACTAGTTGATGCCCGCGACTTCGTCTGCGTAGATAAAGGGTTTTTAAAAATAATAAGCAAGTTTGGAATTAAAGATTATCTTATGTCCTATTCCAGTTCCGGTTCCCGTTTTCGCTCCAATATATTAATATGAATCTTATTTCGAGGAAGATTGCTGTGGTAAACTAAACCTCCTATTGGTATAGTAATAGCTCATTGACGTGAAGTTTTTCACAAATTCCATGGGAACCGTAAATTTTTTCGGGATAAAATGTAGCATATGTCCTTTCCTAAGCTCTAGTCTATCGCTGTGCCAAATTTCATCAAAATCGGTCCAGTAACTCCAGTGTAAAAACGTAACAAACAAACTTACATTCACATTTATAATATAGAGTAGGGATGTCGAGCTAGCTCCGTACTGAATATTTATTTTGGAATAATATTTAAGTCATTGTATAGGAAATTTAATTTTCAAGATTTTAGGGCATTATATGGAAAAAAAAACATTAATAATTGTTAAACAAACAAAAACTAAATAATCCAATATAACTGCGCTCAATTGCTCAGTACCGCGCGCTCATCTGTATAAAACGAAATTGCATTTTTGTATTGTCATAACCTGTTAAGAACCAGAACCAGTGGGAGGCTCCTTTGGACAGGAAGCCGGCTAGATTGTGGGTACCACAATGGCGCCTATTTCTGCCGTGAAGCAGTAATGTGTAAACATTACAGTGTTTCGGTCTCAAGGGCGCCGAAGCTAGTGAAATTACTGGGCAAATGAGACTTAACATCTTATGTCGCAAGGTGACGAGCGCGATTGTAGTGCTGCTCAAAATTTTTGGGTTTTTCAAGAATCCTGAGCGGCACTGCATTGTAATGGGCAGGTTGTATCAATTACCATCAGTTGGACGTCCTGCTCGTCTGGTCTCTTATTTTCATGTGAAATGTGAATTTAAACTGCCCAAACATGTCGGGTAATGTCAGACGATCATAATAAACCATTTTTTTGTCACTTTTAAATTTCGTGGCCATTTATAATTTATACGTCTCGATAAAGCCTCTTGTTAGGCGACGCATGGCAACAGGCCAGGTTTATTACTTTAGTGTGCATGACAGATACGTCTTACACTCGTGATATGTCAGTCGCTTCTTTATTTTAATGTGTGTGCGTTGATGAAAATAGAGGCGAAATGTTCGCCGCTAGTTACTTTTGTATCGCGATTTTAATATCGGCAATACAACGTTTGTTGGGTCAGCTAGTCTTAATGTATATATTTCTTTTGTGCGTCTGTTGTAACTGAGCTCCAGATTGATTGATTCGAGAATGGTTTAGATTCACAATTGAACTACCTCCTAAACGGCTAGACCGATTTCGACGATTTTTTTGTGTGTTCCAGTGAATTTAAGATTGGTTTAGATTCTCAATTCCGTCCATATAATATAATTCTCCTGCTCATGTGTATGTTAGTGAACTTCTCTTAACGGCTGGACCGATTTTTTCAAATTTAAGACGTGTGTACAGGACTACGACTGTCGGATCCACTAGTATATTATATATCATGTTGTAAAAGCATATACGTTTATAATAAAAATACTTGGTATGAGTTGAGGTACGTAAATAGGTAATTTAGAGGATTATTAAGGGCAGTTAAACATCTCAAAACAATCAGCGTTTGTAGCAATTATAATAGACAATAGAGTACCGTAGAATGACATCACTGATCAAATATTTACTGTTCACACATAAACATGATTCAGCCCTTGTTGGTACTCGTATCGCTTTGAGGAAGTTCTAGGACAGTATTAAATCAATGTTGTTAATGTTAATTATATTGAAAATTAATCACCGTAGAGTATTGTCAAGGTATTTAAATAAAGTATTGACTGAATAGATGTGAGCATTTGCCTTTGTGTGCGTCGTTAATCTCCAAAAGTGAAAAAATTACATTACCTAATTATCATTCTATTTGGGATTATCTCAATGAGGGTAAGACAGTACAGCTCAAATTATTAAGAAATGTGACGAAAATAAAAAATGATTTATGGAATTGAAAACTTCTTTAGAGGCGTTGAGCACGTTTTTTGGGATGGGTATAAAATGTTTAACTTGCGTCAGCACACGTGACCTGATCGAAAATTCGTAAGGCAGTCGTTGAAATTATGGATATAAGTTATTTTTTCTAAGAGATTTTTAAATGTAAAATAATTGCAATAGTTCTGAAGTGTAAAACATTTGTATGTAATATAATTTTTTTGAATTAGGCGTTACTTTGTGGAAATCCATAATTATACAAATGATTTAAGTTTTCTTTAGTGTTAATTCCGCCAATATTTGTTTTTAAAACAATTCGACACGTGCTTCGCCTCTACACGAGGCATCCTCAGGACGTGTTGTCTCGCCAAAATCTAGCAAGAGAACACGTGTCGAATTGTTTTAAAAACAAATATTGGCGGAATTAACACTAAAGAAAACTTAAATCATTTGTGTAATATAAATTGTCATTTTTGTGTACGATAGCGCAATTATTACCGAATATTGTATAGCTAGTAATTTTGTACTGATAAATAAAGCAATTCGTGCGAAATAGCTCCCTAACCATTCCAAAATTATAAATATTGTAAATCCGTTATTATATGTAAGTTCTACAAAATAGTATTATTATAACCTAATTTAAATTCTGTGGATTTTGTGATGTTTTAAATAAATAAATAAATAAATAAAATGCACAAAGTTAATGTTCAAGTTTTTTTTTCTGCCGGCACACCCGGAGCGCAACCCGTTATTTTTATTTCGTTACGACTTATGTACCTACACTAATCTAAATTTAATTCAAGGTAACTGATCGAGTTTTATAAAATGTACATTTAATAAACCTACCACTACCATATACAAATATGATGTATAAAATACTGAAGCATAAACTATAAATAATTGATTAGCTATGAAAAAGTGGCAATAAGTTATTTGCCTCTTCGGCTTATTGTAACTCAGTTTTTTCGTAGTGGTGGTAGATAAAAGAAATAAAAGGCATTGATTTACTCAAATTTGATGCCTGTAAAATACTTTTTTTAATCAAATAAATTCACATCAATTATCAAAAATACCGCTGCTCTGGGAGAGAAGAAACGGAGCAATAATCCCTCTCAGTATTCTTTTTTGCGCTCTTTAAAAAAACAATTTCTACAATATTTTACCGTGTCATTCATTGCCATTGTTGTAAAATAATCGTTAATTCTTACGTAGAAATTATAAGCATTATAAGATGTTATTTCAATACGCGAACTAATGAAGGCTTTTTTTTCGCATCTAGTATCATCTTGTACGTGTCATATGATATAAAACTATTTTATTTAAATAATTGCGTTACGTTTAATTATAATATACTGCTATTATGAAATCGTAACAAAATTAAAACTGTACATTGAACATTTAATGAGTACTTGATGCGGGTTCTACAAACAATACTGAATCCAAAAATGTCTACAAAATTTGAATTAAGAATTCATAAATAGCTTTAATTCAAATATTCTATGAATATTAACATGAGGTGGGGTCACAATATGAGCGGGATAAATTGTAGCCTACGTGACCCAACCTCATCTTGGCTACATTTTTTTCCCGCTATTAACTATGGTCGACGAGGACGATGTACTACGACTAGTAATATAGTGAAGATATTAGATGAAAGTCTAAATGGCAAGGTCTTCGTTAGGTAGGTGATACACTTTCGTCTGATCGTTCTGATGATTTTGACACATCAAGGCTACTTATTATAGGCAAGGCTGCTTATTGCGTTCAGCCCAAATTTAGTAAGGAGGTCAGATTCAGATAGTTTGCACACTTTGTTGTTTGACTATCTATTTAAATAAAAAAGAAATGTATTATTCGTTCGCCTATTTCGTTCGAATATATCTTTAGCTCTCTATGTGATACGCCGCTTATAAGTAAATTGAAGCCGAAACTGCAATTGGAACTTTGTCCTTTGATATTTTTAAAGTTCCGAACTCGAACCATAACCAACGGCTATCATCGCCACCATCTGGATGTGTGGCGGTCCTCCACGGTGCGGTTTTCAAGGAGCTTTCTCCAACGTACTACAAAGCTGTGGTAATGAGCTTCCTTGTGCGGTGTTTCCGGGAAGATACTGGTACCTTCAAAAAAAGCGTTTACACCTTATTTAACGGCAACGCTCCTGTGATTCCTCTGGTGTTGCAAGAGAATGTGGGTGGCGGTGATCTCTTAACACCAGGTGACCCGTACGCTCGTTCGTTCTCCTTTTGCATAAAAAGAAAACGGGATCTCTATATCTACAACTCTACGGCTGGCCTGTCCGTCCGGCAACGGGCGGTCTCAAAAACAGATAGTTTGACAGAGTATGTAATAATTATAGCGCTATGATAAAAAAAAAACAATAAAAATTAAGACAATGTAAAATAAAATTGCAATGTTAGCTCATTGTTACAATTTTGGTGTATGGCGTTCTTTTACTTTTAAAATTAATAGACACACTATATAGAAATAAATTTAAATGTTTTATTAAAAAATGGCTCCGTCGTAAATCCTTCTACTCCACAGAATACCTAAGTGATCGGACAGCCTGGGACTAGATTATGATTATTTTATAGCAAATACAATAATAGTACAATATTGTATATTTAATTAAAAAGAGCGCAAAAAAAAGAATCAAGTTTCTTGCGCGGTTTCTTCTCTCTCAGAGCGTCATTTGGTTCCAAAGCGGTGGTAGTGTTAGAAATGACAGAAAATAAATGCCTTCCTTTCTCCTTCTGTGGCTGCTGGGTGTTACCCGGTCATGGGAAAATGGTCATAGTCTAAGCGAGCTTCGAAACCGCAACACATTGCTAGATAAACAGACTAAAATATTATTTAACTCGACCTACCCGGTTGTTCCTTTCGTCGCAACTTGTTTATCAAACACTAAATGTGCATTGAGCATACGAGTTTTTTTATCATAAAATATCTATTATTGCATAATACAAGAAATAGGCATTCCGGAGAATTTTGTAGGGCATTATTTTACGTGCCTATCACTAACTACGCCAGAGTACGCGGATAAAACGGTTTGGTAGCGCTTTTTATATGACATACTTTACAAAAATAAATATTAACCTTAACGTTCCGGAAAACTCTGATGGCGCGGTAGGCCTCAGATCGGCGCGATTTTGGCGCTCGCGCAGCGTTCTGTCAATGCGTACTATTTTACGTGTATTATAAGATTGCTTATAATTTGAGTGAATGTATCTGAAAGCTATTGAAACAAGCTATAAGACCATGTAAAATAAACCATTTTATAAACATAATAAGGGTCAGAACTTGGGGAGGAAATAGTGTGCCGTACGGCACGGCACGGTCACCTTCCTGAATAGTGTGCCGTACGGCCGATCTAGGAAGGTATTATCTGAGAGATAAAACCGAATATTAGACGGCTTCCCTAGCTATCATAATAATTTTACAAAAAAATATTTCGAAATATATTAGTGAAATAAAAATAATAACTGTTTAATATATAACACGGTTTTAAACACGGTTTTTTTATGACATGGGTAATATGCGTACTATTTTATAAAGTCACTTCCCGATAAAAGTTAACAAAACTGACATGAACTGTTACTATGGGAAATTTCCACGGGAAAGGAACCTTTTACAAGCGTAAACAGTGTGCTATTGGAGGATTGAATTAACAAATTCTTAATTTTTATGTTACGCTAACTTTACAGAATTTATAACACATGACAGATATTATTTCCACGTTATAAACTTTATCAATTTATTTTGGGAATTTTTTTTTCTAATAAATCAGTATATGGCAGATATTTAGCAACATCACTTGCTTCATAAAATATTATGTCATATCATACCATATACCTAATGGACTACTCGGCAATATGCTCAAAAGACTGCATGGGCGCATAATAAAAGTATACTTTATACGAAAATAGAATGGTGTAACCTTTCCATCGTCTTCACAAGGCTGTATGGAGAAATAAAAAAAACAGATCTATAAATAGTAGCAGTAATGGACCCACCTAACTAGTAGCGTCTGCATTGACAATCATTAGGAATATAGTTAATGTGCATCAATTAAAACCGGTTATGTATGACTAATGAACAGGCAGGTGATTTAAGGAACTTTAGGTTACATACACCTTACATGTAACATCCATAGAAAAAACCTTATGTATACCCATTCATTATTTTCCTATAAAATGTTAATAAAAACCTTATAAATATATAAAATAAAGTCCGAATTACAAAAAGTTTTATTTTTCGAAAGATGTCAAAAACTTGTTTTAAATAGAGGCAATGAACTTCATTCGACTCACCTTACTCTGGCCAAAACACGATTAAAATACCACTACATTCGGCAATGCACATGCCGGCAATGCATCACTTAAAAAATTATCTTTCACTTTCAATCTATTAAAAAGTTTATCAAATTAAATGTCAGAAACAGAGAAATGTCACAGTTCCCGCGTTTGTTACTTTAAAAAACAAACTAACGTTTTTATTATCGAAACGGACTTTGGTAATGTTATTCAGCCAACGCGTTCGACATGAAACCTTTTCGAGCGTTGGCGGCAAACTGGCGCACAAATGTGGTATCATTTGAGCCCACGTACAATACGTTAACTTTCAAGTTCCTTATAACTTAAAGTTACGCAGACTAAACAATAACTGAAACCGTTGATGTGCGAATCGAACACGTGTTTCATATCACACCAACTTTTCGTACCAAAACAAAAATGGGTTTATACGAAACACTCACAAAGTTAATTATAAAAAGCGAAGTATGACTAGCATAAATACCAAGGTATCTTAGTGAAAAAAATAAAATTAGACATAAAATAAACAATGAAAACTTATATTTTATTTACAAAATATTTGATTAATTAACATGACATAATACATGACGGTGATAGCAGATGTACACCGTGTACATATTATTAATATAAAAAAAAAATTAATGGAAGAGGAGGGCAAACGAGCGGGGCCTCATGAAGTGATCACCGCCGCCCACATTATCTTGAAACACCAGAGGAATCACAGGAGCGTTGTGAATGAGATACACTTTTCTTAAAGGCGCCTTTAAGAAGAGTGTATCTCAATTTATTAGCTTGACGAAATAGTTAAGTTTAAAGAAAATGCGTTTATTTATTTATTTTATGAAAATAAGGGACGAGACGAGCAGGACGTTGATTTGATGGTAATTGATACGCCCTGTCCTTTTTCAATGCAGTACAGCTCAGGATTATTGAAAAACCAAAAAATTGCTAAGGAGCACTACAATTGCGCTCATCACCTTGAGACATAAGATGTTAAGTCTCATTTTCCCAGCAATTTCACTAGCTACGGCGCTATTCAGACCAAACACAATAATGCTTACACATTACTGCTTTACGGCAGAAAAAGGCGCCGTTGTGGTACCCATAATCAACCCGGCATCCTGTGCAAAGGAGCCATTTATACATTTTTAAATAGTCTTCAATAATTACATAGCCTTAAAATTAATTACCAAGCTTTTTAGTTTTCTGACATGCAAGTTATCTCTAATTTTGGACAATTATGTCTAAGACCTAGGAATAGCTAAATCGTTTATTATAAGTATCAAGTAATCTGGTCCATCCACCGTAATATTATTTTTTAAGTGAGAACCTCTTAAGGCACGTTGGGCATTTTTGGGGATGGAGAAAAATTCCTTAATAACTTTTTTTCTTCTCTTTTTATTTGGCCTAATGGCCAAATAGATTAAAATATAACAAATTATATATAATATGATAATAATTTGATTGTTGTAAATACAATTGATAATATTATATGAAATAAATATATTATACTTATTTATAACTAGCTGACCCGACAGACGTTGTTCTGTATATAATAAATAAAATAATTTTTTACATGAATTTGTCAATAATATATCATAATATCCAAAATAACTTCGTAAAATATGCACCCTGCTGTCGTAATGAAATTGTTTCACAGCAGAACTGTCAAACCGTGCGTCAATAAATTCTCTCATAGAAATTATGTTTGGACACATCAAAGGAAAAACAAATTTGTTGTTTTTATTTAATTTAGCAGCCTTTTCCTATTTATTCACCTTTTAAACCTTCTCTGGACTTCCACAAATAATTCTCGAGTTTTAGCGAGACTAACGAACAACAATTCATTTTTATATATATAGATAGATTTTATTTGTATTGCTTATATAAATAATAGTAATTATTCTTTATCGTGTCGAACAGTGCAATAAACAAAAAGAACATTACTGTATTGATATGTGGATAAACATAATTTCTATTAAAAAAAACAAAAAAATAAAAATTTGTGAAGTTTCACTACTGACGTGGACTACACGTGGCCCACAGTTTTTCTATGCAGCCCTGTTTTGAGTGGGTAGGTCCTTACAAAAGTCTAAACTATACACTACTAGGTATATACTTAGTTTTATATTATTGAACTAACACCTCTCAGTATGGGGGTACCACAAGGGTCTATTTTTGGACCGTTTCTCTTCCATAGTTATTCTATATAAATGATCTCTCTAACCTTACAGAAAAAAACAAAGTGAAAAGAAACTACGTTGTGTATGTCTGTACATACTATATTAAGTAAATACTATCACTATTCTATCTTGCATCGTGTACTCGATTAACACTAATAAACGAATGTTTAATAATGGCAACGCTGCCGCTATTTATACAATCTTTGTGCTGCACAAGAGCCCCCTAGGTTCTAAATAATCATTTAGAGCAAAAAAAAATTGAAGAAATAAACATCTTAGATGTAAGTACCTGTTGCTTCTCAATATATGCTTGATAATGTTATGTATGTACATAGGCACATAGATCAATTTGCTAGAAACTGTCAGAACCATTATGTTAATTTTTACTACAAGATCCTAGAAAATGTTTAAAACAAATGTATGACGAAGTTCAAAAGAATTGTTAAGAAACTTTGTGTGATAAAGGTTATTATGACATAAATGACTTTCTTAATGATACCACAGATTGGGAATGGAGCGAACGCCCTCACGCTATTAAAATAATAAGTTTGTACGATTTTAAGTTTGTAACCATATTTTTTATGAAAAAATAGAAGCTCGCTGAGTTTCATGCGCCCGTTCTTCTCAGGTCTGAGGTATACTTTTTCTAATGGGTAGTCGTTTTTGACTTTCTATAAATGATATCATATCCTGTTTTGAATAAAAAGAAATGAATTTGAATTTAACATACAAACAGTTAAGTAAAATGGCAGGATTCTCTTCTATATTTTAACTACATTACGTCAGCTAGCTCTCGTCGAAGAATCTCGAAGATCGAAACTAATGAGTTTAATTTCCAACAGGGATAAAGTCCATTTAAACAATATTTTTGAGACAATTTTATTAGTTTTTTTTTTTAGGAGCTGATATCTAGTAAAACTTTGATATTCATTAAGTGTAATTTTGAGTACCTTATTTTTTACTGCTAACGCGGTTAATTTTATTATAGGAAGTGTTGCAAAATACTGCTATACGAGACCTTATATAAACATTATATTATATTTCAATAACATTGTTTTAATAAGCACATGGTAGTCTTCAGACAATGACTGGATGATACGATTAGTATTCAACATTGTATAGATTACAGCTTATCGTTGCCAGGTTGCTAGTGATAGAACGAAAGGCCAAACGAGGTTAAAATTGAAGGCGAGTATCAATTGTGTTTTTAATTTTTAAAATATGCAATTGAATACTGGGTTGTGTCCGCCATCGGTGCCAATCTTCAATTCGCAAATATTGAGACTTTCTCAAAGACTTCTCTCTTTAAGACTTCTTCATTTCATTTCATTAATATTGAGTACAGTATTCTATACAATGGTGCTTTCTTTTGACTTTGTATCTAAATATAGTTTTAATTTCCAAACAATATAATACACAAATTAAATTTTAAAAACAAGTTTTTATGAACAATGTGGTACACGAACACACGACCTTCTGGCGTTTTGTGCCCGTGCTCTGCCAACTGAGCTAACCGTTCGAGTGACGTATAGTCATAAAACCTTGTATGCTTTGTTCAACTCTCAGGTTGTGGCTTCATACTGTCGTGGGTTCGCGTCCCGCGTCGTTCATGAAATTTTGTTTTATAAATTTTATTTGTTTATTTATCCTAAAAGTGAGGGTTATCACTTTACAAAAACATAACAAATTGTTTAAACAATATAATGTCAATCTTAGGTTTTTACTACAAATGTGGTAAATAAGCCGTTCTTGGTGTTTATAGTATTCTAAAACTGAACAGTTTCATCAACGAAATCGCATATAACATTAATCTAAATCTATTTTCGTAAATCCTTAGAGTTATAGTTGGTAAGCGGTCACGGTCAGAAAAAACGTGCGTTCGCGGTCAACATTGGATAAACGTGGTCATTGGTCATGCAGTCTGCCATCAGCGCAGCGCCTTAGCGAATTAAATGATTCGAGACGTTGCCCTTGAAAGAGACTGTAAGTTGAATAAAGATTAACACACGCATGCTTTGAATTTAAATGATGAGCATTAATAATGAAGTCTTCTTCGGCCGTTTATTAGAATTGCAAGCAATGTCTAAATATCAGCGTTAGGACCGTCATGGTTACAGTAATGTTGGAAGTATATTTGACTGATTGACTAATCAAATATATTATATTGGAGAAGCAAATAATGTTGAAAGTAAGAGTGTTTATTATTTTTGCTTGCTTCCTAGCAAAAGGTTTTCTATCTTGGTGTATCAATAGTCATATCTGGGTGATTGGCTTGCTTTATTAGTTGTGCATATTATAATATTGCGCGGATTTGTTACACTAATTGTGACTCGTATTTACAATCCAGACATCAAAAATATTGGTCAAATTTCGACGTGAGTGTTTATCCAACTGCACGGATCTATAGCGGTATAATAGAATCGCCAATTGGTCAAAATTGGGTCTCATTGGCAGAGATGACGCAGATTACACGAACCCAGTGTACAATATACATATATTATGTAATAACAATGTCATCGTTTGTAGCGGAGACATGGGGGAGGTCATTTCCTGTCGCACTGGCGAGGGATGTGATGGCTGGTTCCGGTGTCAATTGCGAACGGGGGTTAGTTGTGATGGCTGGTCAAACAATGTCATCGAGGATTCTATTCTTAATGTTATTGAATTTCGCTTTACATATACGTATCTACGTATAAACAGAATTTTTTAAATTGGTTTTTATCCATTTCAAGATGTCCGATTAACTTGAAAATTTGCATATGTGTCATGGAGCGATGACAATATAATACTTTGATACTTTGTTTGATCTTATGGATAACTACTAATCAATTTTAGCAGCTATAGTTGGCTATCACAATAGATCACTTTAATCGCAGTGGAACAGGGCTTCACTAAACTTTACAAACCATAACCATACGGATTATCAGGATAAATATGGACACACATACTATGTAAGAATAAATCGTGCCTTTCAATAAAAAGTACTTTGAATATGTTTTTAATAATAAAAAATAATTACCTTGGTACATATTTAATGTTATTATTAAAAAAAAAGGCATAAAAAGGCATTTATTTTCTCAAAATTGATTCCTTTAGAATTCTTTTTGATGTCATTTCTTATACTACTAAATACTACTACCGCTTCGGAAACAAATGGCGCTCTGAGACAGAAGAAGCGGCGCAAGAAACTCTCTCAGCAATGTAAAGTATTAATTTAAATATTTTTGAATGGAAACCACCGGAGGGTCCCTTGCACAGGATGCCGGCTAGATTATGGGTACCACAACGGCGACTATTTCTGCCGTGAAGCAGTAATGTATAAACATTACTGTGTTTCAGTCTGAAAGGCGC
The DNA here is from genome assembly GCF_905404315.1 of Leptidea sinapis. Taxonomy (NCBI): domain Eukaryota; kingdom Metazoa; phylum Arthropoda; class Insecta; order Lepidoptera; family Pieridae; genus Leptidea; species Leptidea sinapis. The sequence continues at coordinate 11,171,607 of NC_066267.1, read as the reverse complement.
CGTAACTAGTGAAATTACTTGGCAAATAAGACTTTACATCTTATGTCTCAGTGACGTAAGCAATTGTAGTGCGTTTCAGAATTTTTGGGTTTTTCAAGAATCTTGAACGGCACTTCATTGGCGTATCAATTACCATCAGCTGAACGTCCTGCTCGTCTCGTTAGCGAAAATGCCTCAAATCTCACGATTTCATGAATTATGTAGAATAGCTATCAAGTGGAGAGAACGATGAGTAAACTTTGGATGTTGATAGATATGTACAGATCATATATATAAAAGACAATATATGTTTGTATGTTCCCTAATAACTCCTAAACTATTCGACCGATCTCAATGAAATCTTTTGTAATAGATTCGTTGAAGCTCAAGGAAGGTTAGGTACATATATAATTTATACGGCAAAACAACGTTTGCCAGGTCACCTAGTAACTAATATTCCTGGCCTGTTTTTATCGGTTGTCTAACAGCAAGAGACTCTATGGAGACGTATAAATTATCCAAGGATCAAGTGTACCCAGAATTTGTTATGTTCACTTTTCCGGCTTGCCTTCCAAATCTGTTGCAAGTTAAATGAAGTTCCCGCCAAAAGTATAAAAATTGTACGGCATAAAATGATTACAACAACAATTTGATAATAAATTCACCTTTACGACTCAATAAAATGATAAACTAAAAATATTGTAATCTGTATATATCAGTGAAAGTCATAAATTAATAAACAAACTTCTATCGATAGTAACGAATAGACGCGAATTCATCGAGCCATTTCATCACTCGATTCTTTCGATTCATAATGTCAATCAGAATGCAGAAATGACATCTTCAATATCATCTATGGTTTTACTCTGTGGTTTTGCGCCTACTACTGATCGATCCTATTCGAACAGTGCTGAAATTCCTATAGGTATATGATAGGTATAAAGTCTAATTTGTAATTCTAGAAAACCAAATTAAATATTTAACAAAAAAAATCTTCAAAATCTTTGAATAAAGAGGAACGACACCATCTGCTTATTTCGCACTTATTTCAGATAAATAAAGAAATAAAAGAGTAAACGTCTGCAAAACCAAAGGTACTTAATATATAACTTAGTGCTAGCCTATTCCGTGTTTAATCATAACTAAATTATTATCAAGGATAAAGTCCTTGAAAAGGAAGTCTAAAATTGGAATGTTGTCAACCTCTTAAAAGGCATAATGCAATTACGTTTATTGCTTCCATGTAATAATTATAAGTTATTTATCAAAGAATTACATGTCTTACGCAAACCCATACATTATATTAATACTCTTAAGGCCTTACAAATCAAATTGGCATAAAGGTATAACTAAGCATAAACCAAGAATATTTAAAATGTTTACAAATAGACATTTTGCTTAATCGAATGGTTTGTTCGGACGTATAACGTTTCCCGCGTTTATTTGCAAGGCAGCTTGTCATTCGGAAAACATCAGAATTATCATTGTATTGACAGTGTTATCAACGATATTGTAAACATTTTGCATTTTCTTAGTTTATAATCAGTTATAATTTTATACCAAGTTTATTTGTAAGGCCGTTAGTTTTTGAACAAAACTATAAGCATTACGTCTTTTGATAATAATTGCAAACAGCCAATTGTAAGAAACATAATGAAATAAATAAGGCGACTCCTTTAGAAATTTAAAGAGTAATAATTTGTTAATGTGTTGTAAATTTTATGATGTCCAACTTTGCTATCATATTTTGTCAGGAGTTAAGATTTGTAATATATTATATAATGTGATTCTACGTAAGTAAGTAACATTTTGTGTAATATTATTAGTACATGTGACTAATAAATTACAACAGTGATAATTGTAATAAAAAACAAAAATATATATAATAACAACTACAGTGCAGAATTTTATTTTTGAAATCAAAAAATATTTCATTTACACAAAGTGCAACTACCATCTAAATAAAAATTACCTTAATTCCTTCAATTATTTTTTTTATAAATTAGAAGGAATCAGGTCAAGAGTTAGAAAATTGTTTCGAGGTTCAATGTCAGCTCTGATATATACCACGACCGTATCAAAAACAGCGATACTGGCTAGCATTTTGGGCGATTGTTGGCCATTTTTATGTTTCTACAATTTAAAACACCTTATAAGTTAGTTATCAAGTACTGTATAGTAACACCTACTGTTCACTATAGTATTACAACAGCTAGGACAAAAATAGGTTTGTTTTACCAGAACGCAGTGAATTAAATTGTTTTTTTTTTTTTTTTTTAAATAACCGTATTCTTGGAATACAAGCATATCATACCTTTTTAAAGGTTTACTTTATTGAGTTTACAAAGTTAGTAGTTAGTAATCAATAATCAACGATTTCAGTGAACCGCAATGTGAATAGCTTCGTGATGTACTCACACAATCCCTTAGCACGGAATACCAAATATACCGCTCATTGGAACGTTCCAGTAGCTAGAGGAAACATTTGCAGACCGTAAAGTCACTGGGCTAATGATATTAAACAAAGTATTCGTAAATTCTGAACGCAGCACGAGCTGGTAGAGAAACCTAGAAGAAGGTAAAACCTTACCCAAGTAGGGTTACATTTCTTATCATTTAAATAATTATATACAGTTAATTTTTAAATCGCAAATACTAACACCTTCATTATATGAATATCAAATGTGGAGAGTATGAAGTAGTATTTTTGTTCGCTTGTAGTTTTACTCACGTAAATCATAAAACTAATTACGTGGATACTTATATAAAATTATTAATAAGCACTTAATTGATTGAGTCATTCATGATCAGTTTTTAATTCAAATATGATAACGAGTTCTGTATTCTATCTGTGTAATTACATCTATTTTTTTTTACATGAACGAAATTTAATGATTAGATATCTCTGCTATCAATAAGATTTTAACCTATATGTGTAGATAAAGGAGTTAATTTACTTACGTGCTAGGTGTTTCTGTAGGTTTAGCAGGTACCACACCGCTGTTAATGACTCCATCAGCAGTCTTTTCTACAGAACTAACTGTTATTGTTGGTGTCATTGTTTTAATCTCTGCAGAACTTTCAGCCACACTGTTGTCCATTGGTGTTACAATATCAGCTTTCTCTCCAACTTCTGCTATATTAGCTACAGCAGCGTCCCCGCTATTGACAGATGGCTGTCCATTATCAGCAACTTGCACTGAATCAGGTTCCGTCATTTTGTATTTCACGGAAATTCTCTCACGAAAGCAACACAAGTTCTAGTAAATATTTTTATTGCTTTTAATACATGATCCTTGACGGACGTGTCTGCAGGTGCAAGGATCGGAAAGCAAATGGGTCATATCTATGTAGATATTAACTGATATGAAGTGAATTAATCAATAATTTTATCGAATTATTAATTGTCTGGTATTTTATTGCTCACGTTATTGTATTTAGATTACATAATCAGTTGATAATTGATTATGAATAATTTGATAATTGTATTACCGTTTCATGTATATGAATTTATATTTAATGCACTAGTAAACATGGTCTCAGACTCAAATTATTTTTCCAAGATAACATAAAATGTGTTGATATTAGATACAAACAAGCAATTTCAGGTTTTTTCATAGAATAAAATGAGATTAAACTGTACAAATATATTATTAAGAATAAAAGGTGTGAAAATAATAACTGAATATAGAGAAATAAGGGTTTTAAACAAAATTAAGACTATGAAAATAAAGGAAAATACTATTCAGTAGATATTCACTAGTTTTATCACATTTTTTTTCGCCAATAACTCGAAAAGTGTGAAAAATTAGACAAACATTTCTCATAAAGTATTGTAGTTTTCAAGCTTAAAATTTTGCTTAAAAAATTTCCAATAACTTTTTTTTCCGGTCAAAATTGACAGAGTAAGGTTGTAAGCTGAGGTTTTTAAGTTTAAGGCATTCAAATTCAAGTTCAAATATTTTCAAATTCAAATATTTTTACATAGTAATATTATACAATTAAACTTATTATTCGATAGCCTGACGGCGGTCGCTCCATTCCCAATCGTGGTATCATTAAGAAAGTCATTTATGTTATAGTAACATTTACCACACCAACGTTTTTTAACAATTCTTTTGAATAACGTAATACTTTTGTATTGATCATTTTCTGGGATCTTGATGTAAAAGCATATACATCACCCCACAAAAGACTTACTAACTCGACTTAGCCGAGTAGTAGGCATTATAAGCTTATGTCTGTTCCTGGTGTTAACATTATGGTTATGATAGTTTCTAGCAAATTCACTTATGTGCCTATGAACATACATGACATTATAGAATATATTGAGAAGCAACAGTCAAGATGTTAATTTCTTTGAATTTTGCTCTCAATGATTCTTTAGGACCTAGGTTATAAACAGCGCGAATAGCCCTTTTCTGCAGTACAAATATTGTATTAATATCGGCAGCGTTACCCCAAAGCACTATACCATAGAGCATAGTACTATGGAAATAACTAAAGTAGGACTAAAAGGGCCCCATTGTAATTTGGAATCCAGAGTAATTAAATATTAAGATTAGGGTAATTGGATAATAGTAAACTTAAAAAAAATATAGGTACTAGCAAAACAGCCGAATTTTTCTATTGCTTTATTTTTCAAGTTATATTTAAATTGAAATATTTATCAATTTTTATTTAAAAATAAGTGAAATCACTCATTGAAACTCATAAATTACGCAACCCATTTGAAAATTACTGCCTCAGACCTGAGAAGAACGGGCGTAAGAAACTCAACGGGCTTCTTTCTTTAATGAAATTTGGATAAAATCAAATTTATAATATAAAAAACCTGATGGTGGTCGCTCCATTCCCAATCTGTGATATCATTAAGAAAGTCATTAATGTTATAGTAACCTTTACCACACAAACGTCTTTCAATTCTTTTGAACTTGGTAATACATTTGTTTTACTTTGTTGGCACTTGTGTGCAAAAAGTCTTGCCCTGCCCTTATCAATCATATTCAATCGCTCTCTAAGTGAAGGTATCTTTCCACACAGATGGAAAACAGCATACATAGTGCCTGTTCACAAAAAAGGTAGCAGGACAATGATTGAGAACTATAGGGGTATCTCAATGCTATGCACTGTAGCTAAGTTACTCGAACTTATCGTATACAATTCAATTTATCATATAATTGCTAAATCCATTCCTCATGAACAGCACGGTTTTCTCAGGAGGCGATCGACTTCCACGAACCTGGCGTGCTTCACCAATTATGTACTTTCTAACATGCAACGTGGTGGTCAGGTTGACGTGATCTACACTGATTTTGAAAAAGCTTTCGATCGTGTGGACCATGTCATCCTTCTCCACAAACTGCAGCTCCTTGGAATTCATGGAGATTTACTTCGTTGGGTACAGTCGTATCTTTCAAATAGATCTCAAGCGGTTGTAATTGGTGGTTACAGGTCTGATCTCGTTGATATTCCCTGCGGTGTACCACAGGGTTCGCATTTAGGGCCATTGTTTTATAATGCATATCTCTATGATATCGGTTCCTGCTTAGCTAACTCTGAATATCTTATGTATGCTGACGATAAGAAGATATATCGTAGTATAAAATCTATAAATGATTGTCAGTTGATGCAAAAGGATCTCGACTGTCTTTTTGAATATTATAAAAGAAACAACATTACAGTCAACATACTCAAATGCGTGCAAATCAGTTATACGCGTAAATCAAAGCCCTTTGTCTATAACTACACCTTAAATGGCACACTTTTACAGAAATCCAAACTTGTTCGCGACCTCGGAGTATATTTTGATCACAAAATGTTACTCTGCGACCACATTAACAACATAGCAAAAAAAAGCATAAGAAATCTGGGATTTGTCTTGCGCACGTGCAAACCATTTTCTGATATAGAACCTATTAAAGTTATCTACTATGCATATGTCAGGAGTATTCTGGAATATGCTTGTCCAATATGGTCTCCACAATATATAATTTACAATGAACGCTTGGAACGTATACAGAAAAAATTCTTAAAACACCTAAACTACCGTAAAAAATTACACACCGGCTCTTATTATGACAGTTGTAAGGCGCACAAACTATTAACGTTGGAGCAGAGACGCATTTTACTTGATATGAGCCTACTATTTGATATTGTGAACAGCTTTGTTGACTGTGATAAATTGACCTCTAAAATATCATACTGTACACTGTCAACCCGCACGAGGCACACGAATCTACTATATGAACCACTACACTATACAAACTATTCCAAAAACACTTTCATATCACGGGCAATACATACTTACAACACAACCTTCAGTCACGTAGATCTTTTCAGCATAAATAAATCTAAATTCAAATCAGAACTCATAGCTACTTTCAATGATACATCTAAGTAACTGATGCACTAACATAATATATTAATATGTTTATTTATTTTACCACATATAGTATACATATTTATGTATTACCTTTTATGTATATATTTAGTAACGACCTATATAATCTCAAGATAAATCTCATTTTTTTTAGTAGGTATCGCACCATGTTGAAATTTTTCGGAAACCGTAATTTAATATAATATAATATAAGGGAAACCTGTTATTGGCATTATTATTGTAAAATATTATTAGTTATTTATCTAATCTGTAATATGCTGTTAGTTTTCTTAATAAAATAAAACAAATAAAACAAAACACTTAAGTGCCTATGTACATGCATAACATTATCAAGAATATTTGTTAATTTCTTTAAATTTTGCTTTAAATGAATCCGGAAAGCACAATACACAATAATCTAAGTATATGTGCATATTTATGTAAGTACTTGATAACATCCTTTATCAATTGCCGCTATAGGTAAAGAAGTTTAGCGCAATTTAAATATTGACAAAAAAATACCCGCTTCAAATATATTGTGAAACAAGGTACCCTATAAAGTAAAAAATAAATGTCCGCTTCAATATTTGGAAGTAGGTGGTTATTACAATTTAAGACTGATATATTTCGTATTTGTTTCCGAAGCGGTAGTAGTATCTAGTATATTCGAAATGACATTAAAAAGAATTCTAAGGGTATCTATTTTGAGCAAATAAATGCCTTTTATGGCTTTATTAAAATTACATTGGGTATAATATCAATAGATAAATCGAATTGACATAGAACCTTCCAGGTTTCAGATTTTTGAGTGAAAAGTTCATTTTGAAAAATCTTTTAACACATTCGATTATCGACGTTCAATTGTTTTTTTTACTCAGCTTAGATAAGAAAGATGGATTCTACGAAAATTTGAGTGATTTTTGAATACGGGTTCCGACGTGAAACTATCGCGGCAAAAACAGTTGGCAATATCAATGTTGCATTTGGAGAGGGGACGGCTAATGAACGCACCGTGCGATTTTAGCTTAAACGCTTTCGTGATGGAAACTTTGATTTGAAATACGAACCACGTGGAAGACCGTGCACACGGGTGAATAACAATGAAATGAAAGAGATGGTGGAACCCGATTCCAGCAAAACTACCCAGGAATTAGTGGCATGGTTTAATGTTACATTATCAACAATATTGCCTCATTTGCGTCAAATCAATAAAAAAATAAATATGAAAAATGGGTGATTTGACTGATCTGGAGTACAAAATGCTTTCACACAGTTTGTCGAATCTAGATCACCACAGTTCTATTGCAAAGGCATAAATGACCTTCCTATTAGATGGCAGCAATGAATAGATAATAATGGTAATTATTTTTATTTAATAATTTCGGTTTTTCAGTACAAATCGGAAATATGATACTTTAACCCCTAATATTTTAATTAAAAACTAAAAATAGTTAATTTGTTTCACAGTATATGCATATTTGAAGTCGGTCAATTTCATTCATCTAAGATTAGTAGCTCCTTAGTATTTTGAATTAGTTATTTAGGCAACTGTTGTGCAATAAGGGGTATTTAAACAATCTACATTCGTATATTAATACCTCATTATCAACAGTTGCAAACAAGACTTATCTACAGCCATAATGTGAATCCTCTATAAAAGATTCTGAAACGGTTAGCTTACTGCTAACATTAAAAAAGCCAATCCTAGTAATCATAATATCATCAAAAAGAGTGTTGTAATGAAAAAGGATGATGTAATGTTGTACTGAATTTCATTACAACACTCGTTTGGGTGTTTTATTGAGCTGTGTGTTAAGAAAGTGTAAAAACTATGGTTTCAAGATATATAAAAGTATGAAATAATACCATATGTAAGTATATTTTGAACGTCGTATTTTTTGGTTTTTGATTTTATTTCTTATTTACAAATAAATTTCGAATTATTAACATGGTGGTTCGAGCAAGATAGAGAATATGATATCAACTGCAGCGCGACAAGGACAAATAGCATGTTTCATAGATTAATCAACCAGAAGCGCAATCGTAGGCAGAATACATATTGATTGATTGCGCAACTTGAGTTTTCTTGTTCTCAAAAAAAAAGAGGTCTCATTAAGGTCATAGTCTTATTCTGAGGCCGCGTACTTAAGGGGATCCAATTTGCCAAGTGGCGCGACCATCAGTAAAAAAACGCAAATGATAAATTATGTACTCGCTGAGTAGGTACCTACTGTAATTTATTTGGAATTTATTTGTGAAACAATAAAATATGAAAAGTTTGCTTATTGTTTTATTTAATAAATACTTACAAGCGCAACACTCTACAGATAGCTATCTCTTTCTGTGTCATACGTTCTGTATAATCTATCGCAGTCGTAGTTGAAATCTACTATACACCTATGAGTAAGTACTTTGTCATAACAACGCACTCAGTATGAATGTAGCGTACCTTTCTTTTATAATATCATTGACAGAAATGACGAAATATTGATGCTGTCTGTCGCGGGAGGTAGTATATTTTAGAAAATGATGTAAAAAAGTCGTTGTTGCAGTGAATGTAATACGAAATGTAATAATTTTAATAAACAAGTGCGTATATAGGTAGCTGAACTATCAAACTACAAAAACAAGTTTTAGTGTAGGTAGCTACTCATTAAAAGATTTTCTTGACGATAAAATAGTAAATAATAAAAATTAACTTCGACTGAACTCAATATCATTGTATAGCTAATGACATTATATTATAAATTAAACTTAATAAGCCTATGAAATAATAAATATTGTATGATTGATGTTAATCTAAGTTTGCTTGGGATGTTACATACCTTTTTTTAGTATAGTACAATATATTATAATTGTTACAGAAATTAAAACGTGAACTATGTATTTCTCTATAAGTTTGCATGCCTTGTGGGTTAGGATAAGAGCACTTGTTAATTATAAGCCAACAACATATTATTACCTTATCTTGCAAATAAAGATGATTTGATTTGATTTAGCGGACGTAGACAGTGAGTGCTATTTGCTTACGTAGAAGTTTTTCAGTAACACTGTCCCTTTCAGCATATCCCTTACTAACTGCAGAAGAAGCAATGGATCATTTTCTTACTCTCCCATTACCTTATTGTAATAAACCCTCAACAAAAAGACATTAATAAATAATATAAGATACAAAAAATACTTATAATTGTAAACTTAAATCTTTTTGGGGGCCGTCATTAGTAAAATGGTAAGAATGGACCCTTACTGTGAATACATTTCGGTTTTGTTTTGTTGTCTGTATGTTTTTTTATTATTTTTTGTACAAATAATTGATATCATCAATGTGGCAACATATATAATCTAAATAAAAATATTAAATTATTTTTTTATAAAATCACTTTACCTAATTTCAATGCAGTTTTACTACTTTATAACTTTTACTACATGAACTCATGAATGCAGTGGCGGATTTACCAGCAGGCTGAGTAGGCTGGAGCCTAGGGCGGCAAATTTTAAGGGGCGACAAATTTAATTCACAAATTTTTTATTTCGATTTACAAATTGAAAAAAAAATTATACACAAAATACGCATTTCTAAAATTGGAGAGAAATTAAAATATTTAACAAAAATTGGAATATAGTGGTACAGTGCTAAATATTTCAACATCTCTACTTAAATAAACAATTGCTTTTTTTGTGAGCTCCACACAACGCTGGCAATAATTAATGACTGAAATTGGAAAAGAAAAAAGCGTTAAAGGGGTAAATCTCACACGTTGGTCAGCTAGAGAGGAGGAGATTCAAATTTAGACTTTTAACAAAGATTTTATTACCGTTGCTGATCTTTACGACGAGAGAAAGAATTTTAAGTACTTCGAAGAAAAGGCTATCGAGTTAAGCGTATCGAAAGAATATACAAGAGAGACGAAAAAAAGACAACCAAAAAGAAAAAAAAGATTTGATGAAACACACGATGAAGATATTGGAATAGCTGCGAGTGATTACTTCAGGGTTAAAACGATTCTCGTTTTCATAGATAGCCTCATATCCGAGTTAGAAAAACGGCAAGAAAATGAGTGAGTTGTTATAATCAATTCTGACGGAAAAAGCCAATTTTTTTGGAAAATGTATCCTAATGATTTAGAAACAGACTTAGTTAAGGAATGTGTACACTTTCAAAGCTACCTTTTGTCTGAAAGGATTTCAATAAAACCAACCTGCTCGAACAGAATCTAGGAAACATTTATCCAAACTTATAGTATGATATAGTAATTCGTATGGCTCTTTGTACACTAGCGACAAATTGGTCAGGAGAAAGAAGCTTCTCTTGCCTGAATAGAGTAAAGAACTACCTACGATCCACTTTAAGTCTTGAAAAGCTAAACGCTTTTGCTCTCTTGTAGAGTCAGAGCTAATGAACAAGCTGTGTTTTTGCAAATTTAAAGTCTCGTAAAAAAGTATTGTAATGCTTTTATAATTTAACTTAAATTATAATACTAACAAATAATTAAGAAAAAATATATATCTATTGTTTTGTTTTTGAACTGTAAGAGTAATAATAAATCAACGTTCGTCAAATATATATTTTTTATGTAAGCTTTATTCATATTATGTAAGTATTGTACAGTTTTAAGACATACCTTACCTTACTTTAAAAGTTCTATATGAGTGAGATATATTTTGCATAATGTTTTTTGATATTTCTTTACTGTAAAAATAATCAAGGATCTAACACGTTACCATAGTTCTCAATGATACTAACCATACGGGAAAAGTTGAGTTGATGTAACGAGTATGATGGAGCACAAATCATAAAGTTGGAATTTTATTGATAGAAAATTGATATGATTGTGGACTAAGATAAGATAACCTCTAAATTTTGAGGCGGCAAAAATTTAATAGCCTACGGGCGGCAAATCTGTAAATCCGCCACTGCATGAATGAATCGTATTTTAGGCATACATCACGGTGTAAACATAATAGGTATATAAATACTTGAAGTAATAGGAACATAGACTTGACTTCTGTCAAAATACCTAGTGTTGTACGAAAATGAATAAACATATCGATAAGTTAGTAGAAGAATACTATGTAAAAGTTATTTTTATTTATTTGTTAGTAGAAGAAAACTAGAAATGATATAATCAGGGTTGAACGTACGTCGTAAGCTAAAATAATAACAGCTTAATATATTTCTTAGGTATAGTTTTATTTAAAAGGATGGACAATATTTATCTCAATTCAAATAAAATCATGACAGCGTACACGAATAGTCTTGGAAAGTTACAATGTCAATAATATATTTTCCTGGGAAGCAATACACGCATAAGACATAGTTTTTTTTATAAGTGTTTATTGTTATTCTGTATAAACCCAGAGGCCAGTAAGACATGAAATTTTATAAACCGTGCTGCTTCCATACGTAATGCGCGTGTGGAAAGAATTCCAAATCAAGCAGTAACGAATGACTAATAAAAAGAGAAGCTAGATTAAGTATTAATAATCTTGTTAGTCTTATGATATATGATATTTTATGTTAATATGGTGTACATAATATACTACAATGATGGCAAACATTCCCAGAATTCATGGTTTTCAATCTATTTTTTACAATTCTATGACGTATTTCCTCCACTAAATGATGTGATGAGATTTTTCTTCTACTCCACCTCGACTCAACCATATCGGTGGAACCTCAATATATACCAAATATCAAAATTTAATTAAAAAAATTGTTTGTCTTTATTTAAAAATAAACGCTTATTTTGTTTTTCTGAAATCTTACACATATTTGTTAAATAATAATTAGTTGTACCTAAGAGACAATTAAAACTATTAATTTGAATTCATCGTAGTCTATCTTGTACACAATTACCACAACCATAATATTATAACATTTTGCTTACTTATACCCTTATCGCATGGAAAAGAGCAATACTTGAATACAGTTTATAAAGATAAAATTTATTTCGATAAAATTATATCGATATGTACATGCATGCACTTGTTGAGTAGCAAGATATTTTTCTTGTTTACATTAATTATTCTAACATAAGTTACATCGATTAAACGTACGTCGTAATATTATGGTTAATTTTTAATTTTATATATTTTTGCACAACACAAAAAATATTAATTGAATTAAAATCGGAAAATTATGATAACCGATGATAGGAAATCCCTTTGTTGGACCTATTTTTATTGATGCTATGATTTCTACAGTCAAAAATGGCACAATAAGGCATATTTGTATTTTATTAAAAAGATAATTATGCTTCACTTGATATCAAACGACTGGTCTCACTTGAGCCTCGAGTAGGTAGGTACATTTATACACATTTACCCAATAATGGCGACAGGGTAACGCCAACATGCTAGTTTTTTCTGTTCCGTGTAATTGCATATAATATAAACTATTCTCCTTTGACGTGTATATAAACTATTCTTTTCTGTTCCGTGAAGGTAACCTATTTATACTTTTAAATATCATTGGCCAGTGTGAGATTTTTTACCTATTCGATCGCGTTAAAATTAACTACAATTTGTATAGCATCGAAAGAGAGCCATCTAGTGAAAGTAGAGGAAAACATCATAGACGTCTATACACTAGTCGCTAGTGTATTCGAAGTTTATAATAGAATGTACGGATTCACAAACTACAAGGACCTATTTCTATTTACCTCAAATATGAATCGTAGGAATGCAACAAAGTGACCTATAAAAAGTAATGCAAATATTATTTTCAAATCGCGCAGTTTTAATCGATGACTTTTTAGATTCCGCCTTGTCCTTTTAAATCTATTGAGTAGGATACTCATGTGATGCTGTAATAAGCCCGACTCAAATATAAAGTGGACATGTTTCTGAAATTTCTTAGTCAACGGAAAACCTCGGTTAACGTAAAAGGTTAATGGTAAGTTTTTCGATAAATCGTGCTTGTAAAACTTATAATAGTCATCCCCACTTGTGAAGCTGTGAGCGCTTAATTTATATCTATGATCCATTTCTATAGTGTACATATATATTTTATTAGCAACAGCACGCAATGAAGAACCTGTATCTCCACAGCCTGGTGATCTGTTTGCCGGTAGAGTTATACCGTAACTATGAAAGTAGTCTCGGATGCTATCTGAGATACATGGCTCCGATGTAAATGTTCCTAAATCCTTCAAGTCGGGTGGTTTTACATACATATCATATATTTCTCTTACGTGGTTGGTTAAGCTGCACAGCTGCGTTGTGTAAAACATGTTAAAAACATAAGTGAACCAAATCCAAATTGCAATCATAAACCTTAACTTTTTCAAGTTTCCGAACCTTCGATTAGTATTACCCATAAAGTATCCAAATAAAGTTAATGCCAGGAAACTCGGAGAAAGTTTTAAACTCTTAGTATAAAGCTTCACGAACAAAATAACTGATGTTACGTAGCTGATTAAGAGCATCAGCCAAACTCCTTTTTCGAATTGTATTAAAATTCTTATCCAAATTATTCTCTGGTAGCCAAGTAAAATTGGCCTCATATATTCATGTCCCCAAATAAAGCTATATTGATTCGCCCAGCTTCTTTTTAAGTAGTAACCTCCAATGACAATATCAACTTTTGTTTCATTTAGTAGTTTCAGTAGATCGGTTTGACCGGAACTGTCAGAATTTATTGTATTTTTATAATAAGTGTAGTTCAGAGTTAGATGTTCCATCTTAGCAATAGCTTCCATTACGTATTCTTCCATACCGATTGTACTTCTTCCGTATTTAAATAGCACACTGTTTGGTTTGTTGGTCGGTATCGTATAAGGAACATATCTATAGGCTGCAACAGATATTGGACAGATACGAAAGTTTAGTGTATTGTTCCTCTCAATCAGTTCAAAATTCACGTTCTCACATAATCCCAACTTTTTATAGTAATACAGGTTCTTGCCGCACTTGTCATTATGAAAGGGGTCATTTCTGTAAACATTTATTTCAGCTTTCTCAGAAATGGAAAGCAATATAATGTTATAGTTATAATTTACGTTTCTCAGAAATGAAAATATCTCCTGAATATTGTTTGCACTGCTTATAATGATCAGTTCTCTTTGAGAATTCCAGTAGGGATAATTTTTTAAAGATCTGTGTATGTCCAATTCCTGTATACTAGAAATTCTCAATATATGTATATCTGACCTCAAACTCCAATGCCTTGTATGTTTTGCTCTGATAGAGACTGGGTAGCAGGTGTTGTTTTGTTTGAAATTAACCCCACAATTCTTTGTTTCACAAATAAAATTCAAGCTGGTGTTGCACGGAAAATTACTGATTATCTTAGCTAAGCAATCTCTTTCTAAATCATTTCTATTCTGAGAAATTATTAGTTCTTCAAGCACAGTTTCGAGGTAAGAATAACAAGAACTATAACAATTTAGAATAATATACAGTTTCAGAATAGATTTCATATCGGCTCCGACGGGGGCTGTGCCTTCGTGTTAAACAAGGGTGACAGACTAAATAATTTTCAATGTGGATTATTATTATATAGGGAGAATCATTATTTATGATCGATGGAAATTGGAAAGACATATTATAATTAGGCTCTCATAATTGTACCTTCTGGTAGTATACTGTTGTGGCTTTGCATTATGAGCATTTCATATTTTTCTATAGTACCAATACAGTACACTACTTACAATTCACACAGAAACATGTATTCATTAAAAAAAAATACATAACTGACAAGGTAGGGTACCTTGACAAAATAAAATGACAAAATACTTCAAAGTAAAATATTTCAATTAATTAAAAAAAAATCACGATGATATTTATTTTATGTATATTTTCATCATATGAAATCCCGTTTAACATTTTCAAATGTATGTTTGAATAAATCTTATACGACTTATAAAAAATAAGCTCAAACAATATCCGAAAATCTTGCACATAACGGCAACAAATGAGGGATAAGTATTACCAATCTCGCTCTCTCGCTCTAAAGCTTATGAAGTACCTTTATGCTGCAAAATTTCTCATGGCTCTCCTTAAATCGATGTAGGTAGGAGTCTGCGGAGACGTAACACCAGCTATTTTAATATTTCATTGTATGTTTGACTAAAATACAATAAAATATTCAATCGAATTGAATCATCAGGTGTCAAAATCGAGATAGTATCAATAGTATATGATGAATAATTACAGTGCGATGCAAGAGGATTGTAATTAACGTCGACAAGCAACTAAATCATTATCACTGTTAGTGTTTTGTTAATGCACAGAAAATATTCAATAAAATAATAATTTCAAGCTGACCTGACGAATTTAGTCCGATCCAAAAAAAAGGGGAAAATTCTATGCAAATTGTGATGATTTTTCTTAATTTTAACATATTACATTACAACAACTAGATTCATTAAATGGACACATGGGTAGAGCTATTTATTTATGGAAAATTAGGACAAGCGAGTGTTCGGGTCACCTGGTGTTAAGTAATCACCGCCGCCCTTGCTGCATTGAAAAATTTAGTATATCTACACATATTTAGACAAACAAATTAACAAAAAATCAACCGACTTCAAAAACACTATTCCAAACAAAAGATATATTATGCACTAAAACGTATAAAAATAATTGCGTATTTTTATACAATCTAAATAATTAATCTAATTCTAGTTACGATTATTGTATTTTTGGAGTCGGTGTCAACCAAGATAGGTTAGTATCTACTAGGGCTTCCAATCTCGCGGCCTGTATTCAATCTCGGCATTTGCGGGACTACGAATTTTCAATACCGCGGGATCTCGGTATTTGCGCGATCCCACATATTGATAATATGCACATTTTAAAACAATGAATTTATCAACTCCATAGTTATTTACGTACATATTACTATTAAAATGAGATCAATCAAATTATACTCTTTTTTTTTTGTGAAAAAAATTCTGAATATAAAGCAAATCAAAACAAAAATTTTAATATTAACTGAAAATGTTTGCGAAGAAAATAAAACATGTCCAAACAGTCGTCTGCCAAACTACTACATATTTTACTCTACTGCCTGGCCAGAAAAAGCCCTTTCTGCTTCCACACTTGTGGGTGTGGTATTCCTTTTAAAGGCTTGTACGTGAATGAAAGATTCATTCACGTACACACGTACACACGTACGTACACGTACACGGATCCCGCGCCCGTAATCCCGCATTTCGATTGGAATATGGAGCGGGATCCCGCAATACCGTGGTATAGGTGAGATGTGCTTGAGTCGTGTGGAAGCGAGAGGCGAGAGCGGGGCCACGGCGGGAGGACACCAATTCCAAAAATAACAATAATCGTAACTAGAATTACATTAATTAATTAGATTGTATAAAAATAGGCAATTATTTTTATACTTTTTAGTGCACATTATATCTATTGTTTTGGAATAGTGTTTTTGAGGTCGGTTGTTTTTTTGTTAAAATATTATTCTTTCAACTTTTCGTTATCTAAGCGTAGTTGTTTCATCTGTCGCCAAATGACATTATTTCTCTTTAATTTTATTTAGCTTCTTTCTCATGCTTCCATCATAATAGTGCTGCATCCAATATATGAAATTAATTAAGCGCGGAGGTATTAAAATTTATTATGAGAAAACCCCTTCTGATCTTATTTCTTAGAGTATAATAAACACTCATATTTTTACGTAAGTACTGTAAGTTGTAGACGTGCAAATACTAATTAATAAGAGTAACTTTTAAAAGTTATGGAAAATAGATAGGCCACTATTTATGAAGGAAGTATGAGAAAAAAGCTAAATAAAGTTAAAGAGCAAGAATGTCATTTGGCGTTCGATGAAACAACTACACTTAAGTAACGAAAAGTTGAAAAAATAATAGTAGGAATAGGTACCTACTTTATTTCTAAAAAAAATTTTAACAAAAAAACAACCGACCTTCAAAACACTATTCCAAAACAATAGATATAATATGCACTAAAAAGTATAAAAATAATTACATAGTTTTATACAATCTAATTAATTAATGTAATTCTAGTTACGATTATTGTTATTTTTAGTACTCTTACTAACAATTTGTCTAAATATGTGTAGAAATACTAAATTTTTCAATGCAGCAATGAACGTAAGCGCTTTGCAATTTGATTACAGACCGTTAGAAATTCTGCCACAGATCGCAGCCTTACTTTAAGTCGTTAAGGAGTCCCATTGATCATCATATTAGACTACGACAATTACTTGACCATAACTCTGTTATGGTAGACGACTTAAATATCCGGATAGCATACAAAAGATTCGGCCAGTATCGTTAATTTTGCTCCTAAGAATTGAAGAGTTCCGTTACTTTGTCCTGGATTCCGTAATCAGAACCTAACCAAACTATCTTTGAAGTATATCCTTTCCAATAAATAAGAAACATTGAAATCGGTTTGCGCGATATTGAGTTATTTGTAAATTTATCATCCACTTTGCTATACGTATGTCTAGCAAATTTAAGACTTTTATGGTTTTCTCATGGATGCCATTGTCAGATGTGGACCAAATGGATGAATTACAATAGGACCATACGGGAAGCACTAGCTTTTAAATAAAAATACTATCAAAATCGGTTCACACAGTCGAAAGTTTTGAGGTAACAAACAAAAAAAAAATACCAATGAATCAAGAACCTCCTTTTTTGAAGTCGGTTAAAGAATATTTTTTGCTAGTTTAAGCCTTTTAATAATAAATTTTTATTTTTAAGGAATGCCTCATAGCTGTTTTTGCAAATAAATTTAAATTACAAAATACCATTACCTCAGCTTTAACTAATTTAAGACTGGCTCTCATGCGCTCAAACAATATTATTTTGAGTTTTATTTTTTTTTAAATATAGTGGTTGGGCGTCTATTACAGTAGGATACTGTATTATATAGTAGGGTTGGCAACTCTAACGGTATCATATAAGTGAGGCCAGGAGACCGGATGCGGGTCAATGTAGTGGCAGCAGCGATATTATGTCATACGACACTAGAACTAGACACTAGACAGGTATTTTTTTTAATGAAAATAAGGGCCGAGATGAGCAGGACGTTAAACTGATGGGTATTGATACACCTTGCCTGTTACAATACGGTGCCGCTCAAGGATTCTTGTTAAGTCTCATTTGCCCAGTAATTTCACTAACTACGGCGGCCTTCAGACCGAAACACAGTAATGATTAGGTACACATTACTGCTTCACGGTAGAAATAGGCGCCGTTTTGGTACCCATAAACTAGCCGGCATCCTGTGCAAAGTAACCTCCCACTAGTAACAGAAACTTGTTATAATTAACTTTCTTCCTGACTTGTGGAGGATATTACTCCGGAACGCATCGTCCAAGCAAGTCCGTTTTTCTGCCACCATCCACCCTGCCATGACGACCACTTCTATTACCTTAACCACTTGAGTACATTATTTACTTTTTTTTTATTATTAATCACTTTGTGTTGTTTCCTTTTGTCAAAAGTTCATCGGACTATAACATAACATTAGATATAGTAAGTAAGCTATCTTCTTTCCTACCCCAAGCACACAGCCGGTCTGAGGTTCGACTTTCTTTAAAAGATGCCCGCGACTGCTGTTGCGTAGTAATTGTATCTTCCATGGCCCACGTGCTATGTCCTCTAAAAGCTTCCACCCCCACCGCAGCACTTCTTCTCACATGTGTCGCCAATTTATCGCGAAGATGTTTTTAATTTACTTTTCCCACATTTATTTTATCTAAATTTTTGATTTTATTTAGAGCATGTTACGTTGATGTTAAGATGTTAGCGTCTGTCTGTCGGTCTGTTGGCGATAAACTCAAAAAATAATCCAATGATTTTCATGCTGCTTTCACCAATGTATAGCGTGGTTCTCGAGGAAGGTTTGAGTATATAATTTGTTAAGTTTTTTAATACAAATTTGTAACGATGTTTATTGAAGGTGTCGGAAAAAATTTGCCGTCTGGGAGCTTTCAACGAACACGCTGTCTAAGCCCTTTGAGATATAACAATGTTATGTATGATGGAATTGTGTATCTTATATAGAACTACAGAAAAATGTTCGATGTCATAAATATATCTCTTAGGGATAACATACTTCATCCTTTTTAATACTTTAAAAAATTGGCAATGATAAAGCCATAATGTAAAAGCTGTTTACACAAATACTATATTAATCCTTATCATTTTATCTATATGTATAAAAATGAATTGCTGTTCGTTAGTCTCGCTAAAACTCGAGAACGGCTGGACCGAATTGGCAAATTTTGGTCTTGAATTATTCGTGGAACTCCAGAGAAGGTTTAAAAGGTGAATAAATATGAAAATGCTCGGAATTACATAATTTTTCCTTTGATGTGTCCAGCGTCGTTCAGAAATCAAATTGAAAGAATAGTTTAAAATGAATAAGTAATTAGAATCTTTATATCTTTCTGTCTTTCTAAGGAGGTAAAATTATGGTTGTTATACAACAAACATAATTTTAGTTACCTATAGTTGGTAGATTTTATGCTAGTCGTACTAGCTGACCCGGCAGACTTCGTACTGCCTCTATCGATAAATAATAGACCTAAATTTAGGTATAAAACAAACTTAAAACAAACAAGTTTTAAGGAAGTTTATTTTTTAGCTCCTGAAAAAGTTAGAAAGATATAAAAATTCTTATTAGTTATTCATTTTAAACTATCATTTTTATATGATTTCTGAACGACGGGGGACATATACAAGGAAAATCAAAATTATTATTTTTTATTTAATTCCGAGTATTTTCATATTTATTCAACCTTTTAAACCCTCTCTGGACTTCCACAAATAATTCAAGACCAAAATTAGCCAAATTGGGCCGAGCATTTAGCGAGACTAACGAACAGCAATTCATTTTTATGTATAAGATTTTTAATATTAATTGTTAGGTCTGAGAATCGGTCGTCATCTATTTTTTATACCCCAAAATTTTTAATTCTTGATTTTTTCTTTTTACTTTATATATGGCAATACAACGTTTGCTGGGTTAGCTAGTTACTATATAATATTATACAATCATTCAGAAATACGTTTTTGTTTCATTTTCAACTCATCACATTTCCGATGGCTTTAGACTATGTATTATTCCCGAATACTTAATTTTTTTTATTGACGGAACAGAGTCTGTTGGGTCATCCAGTGTAGTTATAATTTAAACATAAACATAGTCGAATTAAATTATTAAGGGCAAGAAAATCATATACATAATAGTAATCTTATTTATTTATTTATCAAAATTTGAGTTCACTTTGACGTAAAATATGTGATCAAATCTTAAAAAATATTACCTGCTATTTAGGTAACTGGAAAACTGCTTAGCTCTACGGCATTATATATAATCCTTTACTAATATAGGTAAGTATATAAAAAAAGCTGAAAACAAAATCATCTTACAAATATTGTGATATATACAAAATATCTAATAATAAACTAGCCTCATTAATTAAGCGACACTGGGTTTTACCAAAGTGAGAAATACAATGTGAAAATTTATTGAAGTACGTTACTTTACGGAAATCCATAATTATCCAAATTTTTTGTGTTTTCTTTAGTAATAATTCCGCCACGAGACTCTCGTCTCGACACTTGAGTCTCGTGCCAGAGTTCGGCGAGTTTAAATCTCCTGAGGATGCCTCGTGTAGAGGCAAAACACGTTTCGAATTGTTCAAAGACTAATATTGGCGGAATGAACACTAAAGAAAACTCAAAACATTTGGATAATAACGATGTGTTTTTTTTTAATTCTTTCAAATACAAATAATGAAAAGCCGGTATCTTATTAATTCAAAGCATAACAGCACCTTTTAATACTTTGTTCTACTCTAGTATACAACCGAAGTCTTTTTGATCAAAATTTTACTTAGACATACCCTCAATAAACTAATTATTGCTGTGATAAGGCAACCCACCCTTCAAAATAGTATTTCCAACGTGATTTATATAAAATACAAAACAAAATTGTGTTAAACCGTTTTGATTTTTATCTCTGGGAGGTTTTATAATAGTGGAAATGTTATTTTAATGTTAAGCATGTGACGATTGAGTTGCATCTGGAACTGTCACCATTTCATCATCCCGCTGGTGAAGATAGCTGGTTTCTGGAGTGGTGCTGCTCTGACTGAAGGTTGCTACTGGTTGGTATTTGGTCTGGTGATAACTATTCACTCGGTTATAACCGTTATCTGACCCTTGGTCATATGTGTCATCTAGTTTTGGTACTCCACTGAAATATGAGAATTAGAACAGTTATGAATAAGTTGCACACAGGCGTGCAAAATCGAATTTCATGAGCCAACAACTGGCATAAAAATAATTATGAAGACTTGAATTCAAATATGGAAAATATTGACTTCAGTGATTAATACGTCTTAATAGAGCGTCTTGCTGTTAGACAACGCATGACAACAGGCCAGGCTTATTACTGTAGTGTGCGTAATAAGCTACGTCTTACACTCGCGATACGTATGCCATTTTTTAGTATGTGTACGTTGGTGAAAATAGACGCCAAGATTTAGCCGCAATTTATTACGACGTGTTCATATCTGTCAGACTATCACAGTCTATTTAGACGTTTAGATTATACAAGTTAAAACTTTATAATATTTGAATCCTTACGCCATTTTAAAACAACAAACAAGAGTCTTTCTGCAGACCAACATTGACTACGTTGTTCTTGGATGTGTATCGAGTGTTGAAAGAGATATGGTAGCTCTTAAATCATAGACGTGCCCCGGCACAACACACCTCGCTATAAAAATAATCTTATGCAAACTAACTCTAAATTGACATTACACAGTTCCGGTCCCTACCCAATGTCAGTTAAAACTTATAATAAGTTACCAGAACACTTAAAAGCCGAAACCAATATTAAAAAATTTATAAGCTATTTGAAAAAGTTACTTTTGGAAAAATGTTCCTATTTTATTAATGAATACCTAGAGGAAAAATATATTTGAATGTCTGCCCCTCTGTCGTTCATTGCTATGCCTTATTACGAGGTGCATGTGATAATTATTTAGTACTACAATTTTGTTTAGTAACTAAGTCGCATGTAACGCAATTTAATCAAATAAATAAATAGAAACAACGACGGTTATAGTATGATCGTGTTCGCATAAAGGTAATAATGTCTTAAGTATAAAATTGCCGTATTGGCGTACTGGCTACGTTGGATTAAAATAAAATATGCTTGGAATATGATTTCAGAGTGCAATACCTTAGATTAGAACATTCTAGATTTTAAGTAATGCACTGCATTGGAGCGCTTGATATTCAATTATTTATTCATTCGTTTGAAGTTTAAATTTTGCTGCAAGAATCGGGTCAAACAGTTCTTCGAAACAATCCCCGTGGTAAATACGATAGAAAACCGACGACTCTAGGCAACGCCAAGTGATCAAAACCCTTATGATACCTTATATTGAGTTAGAAAATAATCCATAAATATAATTATGTTATAGCCCCTGATGGCCTACCATCAACTTTTAATAAGCGATGCGAATCCGATGCAGTTCATAATTAATAAAATTCGTACCATGAAGTGCCTTTTACTGTATGGCGTTTGGATCGCGAAGCATGAACGAAATAAAATTGCGTTTCGAAACCTAAAATGATATGATTTTAGCGGCTTTTTTGCGTAGAAAATACTAAAAATACATTGCAAAAATGCGCAATTGCGTCTTATTATAAACCATTAAACTTTTTTTTATACTTATTAAATAATAGTAATATAAATAAATATAGTTTTTGAATTAGAAATTAAATGTTTGCTTATGTGTTTTCGTAAAAACAACGAGTTATGAACGCACCTCCATTGATGTTTGATTTGACAGGACCACAGAGTACATTTTTTTTAATTCGTTCTTGCGAACAGGTTTTAGCCCGGGCCCTAGCTGCCTCATCTTTAGTATTTTCATTTTTGGTATTTATTGTCAGTATTTTGTTTTACAAAAAGTCCAATAAAGTATTCTCATCTCATCTTTAATCAATAAAATTTTTCTTTTCTATGTATTCACTATTTTTTAAAAGTTATTAACAACACGATTCACTTTGTTCTAAGGAAGTAGCAACTTTTTTCAAATAGGTCACTTTGCATAAGCTATCCAGTTTAGGTTGTAATAACACCTTATGGTACGAATGAATGATCGAACTTAATCAGTTTGCGATTCAGTTGATATCATTTTTGACATCCAATTGACATCATTGCGATTTAATCAGTTGATTTAACGTCAACCTAAATTAGATTGCTCTTATCACGTCGTGGTACGAAATAGCAAAGCAGTTCATTTTAGATCTTCAATTGAATCGCAATAAGAGTTCATGGTAGGCCCGCTGTTCTCGGATCTAAGTCCATGTCTTGAACAGGTAAAGATATACCACTGCTTCACGACGGCACGCACACTTCAACTTGCAAACGATCCTTTTCATTGGTGTTTTTTGAAGTGTATACTGGGTTTGACGTGTACTATGACATCATTTTAAATGACAGCTATACGTACTATGACATGTCCCCGATCACATCGCTCTGGGCCCATCAGCATTATCGTATCTATACATCTGCAACCACCTCCTTTTAACTGAAGGTTTTTTGGCCGAAATAGATTTCATTTATGGCAAAGAGTGACGATACTTACAATCCCTGCCCATTACAATGCAATAATAATAATCATTTATTCAAGACTAATAATATATGGTACAGAATGTTTTGTGCCCTACCCTCTGCGGTAGGATACCCTGAGTTGCAGAGGCTAGACCCTTCCGAAAGGCTATACATTATTATACATAATTAGCAAACTCACTATGGTCACAATGGCTCTCAGGATTCAAGCAAAACTCTTAATTCGATACTTTGACACATAAAATGTCTTATTAGCCGCATCTAATCGAAAGAAATTCTTGAAGGCAGAAAAAGGCGCCGAACTGTTACCATGTTATCCATCCTGTGGCATCCTGGCAAAGACGCAGCCCACTGGTGTAATTATTGAAGCTCGCGGCCTTTTTGTGATAGAGTGCTTAAGTAACAAAGTGCTGTCTTTATATCTGGTCTCATGTTAGTTAGGAATTGATGAGAAATTATTTAATAAGTTTGGGTTTGCTTTATCTTCATGATTACAGCGAAAGAGATACACGTTTGAGAGTATTAAAACAAAAAATACAGGTTTGGTAAAATATTTTAGTCTCTCTTCAATACAAACCTCTGGTCTCTGTACGGTCTTCGCTCTCCTACGTTACGCCAGCCACTTGCCTGGCCGGAGCCCACGTCCTGGTAGCCACTGTAGCCACTGGTTCTGTACGGGACTCGGTATCCAGTGTAACTGTTGCCACCACCGTAACCGCTAGCGCCGGCGTACCCACTCCCACTAGCGTATCTATCAGCGTAACCAGCGTAACCGCTGGAGTAGTCGTTAGAGTATCCGCTCGGATAAGCAGCACTTTGCCACCCAGCCGCTGGTTGTGGTCTGAAATTAACAATGTTTTCTTTACATCATATCATCCCCACCATCTGGATGTGTGGCGGTCCTCCACAGTGCGGTTTTCAAGGAGCTTTCTTCCGCGTACTACAACGCTGTGGAATGAGCTTCCTTGTGCGGTGTTTCCGGGACGATACGACATGGGTACTTTCAAAAAAAGCGCGTACACCTTCCTTAAAGGCCGGAACGCTCTTGTGATTCCTCTGGTGTTGCAAGAGAATGTGGGCGGCGGTGATCACCTAACACCAGGTACCGTACGGGTACGCTCGTTTGTCCTCCTATTCCATAAAAAAAACTTAACAGTTATAAAATAAAGAGTGTAAATTAATGATGATGGGAACCCTATTAATAAGACTCTGATGTCTGCATATCCGTCCGTCTATCATAAACTGTATCTTTTAAGCTGCAATAGTTAGTCGCTGGAATTTTGAGAAAGAGTGTGGCCTCAATGAAACTAAAATAATATCTATCTATATATATAAAAATTAATTGCTGTTCGTTAGTCTCGCTAAAACTAAAACTCGAGAACGGCTGGACCGATTTGGCTAATTTTGATCTTGAATTATATGTGGAAGTCCAGACAAGGTTTAAAAGGTGAATAAATTTGAAAATTTTCGGAATTAAATAAAACAACAATTTTGTTTTTCCTTTGATGTGTTCCCCGTCGTTTAGAAATCAAATTGAAAGAATAGTTTAAAATTAGAATTTTTATATCTTTCTAACTTTCTCGCCAGGTAAAAAATAAACTTAATTTTAGCTAACTTTTGTTGGTAGATTAACTACAGACGTAAACTATCTATCAGATTATTTTTATGTAGATTAATAAATCTTAAGTTATGTCATAAATTTCTGAATCTAACCATAATATATTTGACATTTGACAACCAATATGTCGATCCATCCCATCCATTCTCTATGTCGATGGCTTAGAATATTATTGTCAATATTCTAAGGTCGATCGATACTTTAAACAAAAAGTGCATCCTTCTGTGTTTGTGAGTGACGATTACCGCTACGTGCGCGAGAACTTTCTTTACTTTAATTTCATTTCAACAACAGGTATTTCGTAAAATATGCACATATTTTACGAAATAATTCTTGATGTTATACTATATTATTGACAAATTCATAAAAAAACATTATTTTATTTATTATACACAGAACAACGTCTGTCGGGTCAGCTAGTCTTGAATATAAGTAGCGTTAAGTACTAATTGTTAGCTTATTATCAATGAAGGCACGCAAAAATTCGTCAAATGACTACTTCCGGTTCAGGTTCCTTTGTTAGTATTCCGGGTGATAAAAAAAATAAACCCACATTAATTACAAACAGAAGTTTCAAGAAGATGTAACTGAACTGAAGTGGCTGGGCTCTGCCTTGGGTGGAAATTAGCGCCAGCTCTATGCTATCTGAAAGAGTATAATAGACCTATTTAGACATACAACATACAGTCACACTTGTCTTCCACACGTGTGGGCAGACATTGCTGACTTCCATTCATCCCCTAGACATTCATGTCAATATTTTCACCAACAATTCCTTCCCAAAAACTTTCACATACTCTTCTTTAACTACACATCGCTCTTTTACGTAACTATGTCTTAATCTATCACTCAAATTTACTCCACAAATACTACGCAAGGCTCTTATTTCCACCACTCCTATTTATTATTTGTGTCCTAAGACAACTTACTGGGAAGTCCCAACCACTAAAATGTACATGCAACTTTGCATTGCATTTTTTTAATGAAAATAAGAGAGGAATGAGCAAGACATTCAGCTGATGGTAATTGATACGCCCTGCCCATTAAAATGCAGTGCCGTTCAGGATTATTTTAAAACCCAAAAATACACGTCACCTTGAGACATATGTTAAGTCTCATTTGCCCAGTAATTTCACTAGCTACAACGCCCTTCAGACCGAAACACAGTAATGTTTACACATTATTGCTTCCCGGCAGAAATGGTACCCTTAATCTAGCCGGCATCCTGTGCAAAGGAGCCACCCACTGGTAAAATAAATGAAATATATTATTATTTATTTATCCTATATTCTTATGAATTAATACGTTTATTCTTCTAGCAAGCCCTCGCCTCTTCCTTCGTCTCTTTCATAAGAAAGTAAAATACAATCTTATTAATAGCCTGACGTATATACCTGACGTAGTCCCTTTGGGCATACACCGTTGAATCAGGTCTCCCTGACGCGAAGTAGTATCCTCGACCGCCGGCGTCCCAACCCGCCTGCCCACGGTATGTTTCATCCCACGGCCTGAAACTGTCATCAAAGTTGGTTTTATGTTTCACACCAACGATATAGTTTGTTAAAGTTGCAGGTTATTTAAAAAAAGGTAATGAATTGTTTCAGTTAACTTTTGTATGTCAAAATGATAGAACTTTAAAGAAAAGAATACTATATCTGCTTATTAGTTTGCCAGAGGACATCCAACGGGAACCAAACAAAAATAAATTTAAAAAACTAGTGAATTATTATTTATTGTATTAGTTATAGATGAATATTATTGTGTTACTGTTAATATCTAGGTCCAAATAAAGTAAAGTAAATAAATAAATAAATTTATTGTTGCAGTAACATTTGTAAAATATGTTTTTTATTAGATTTATTTTATTTTGTGTTATTTTAAGAAGAAACTGTATGTTTATAATAAATAAATAATAAAAAAAAGAAACACTTCAGGTAAAGTGTGTCTTTTGAAACGTTGTTAGACAAAATGAAACCCGGCTGAGACGTCATATTACATTATTTGTTTCCGAAGCGGTAGTAGTATCTAGTATATTAGAAATGACATCAAAAAGAATTCTAAAGAAATCAATTTTGTGAAAATAAATTCCTTTCAATCATGTCGTGTGCTTACATTAAATATTTTTAATATTTACTAATAATATATAAAATTCTCGTGTCACAGTGTTTACAATACTGCCCCCAAATGACATTTTTTATGGATGTGGGGGACAATTGTATCATGTTGTATAGGAATCACATTTGCTTGACCTTTTATACCCCTATTTTTTTTTTAAATTGACAGGTTACTAAGTAAGAGTTCTGCTGTCAACTAAATTACATTGTTAGTTATTTTTATTTCGGTGCTATAATATTCACTATGTATAATTTACATGGCAAAACAACATGTGCAGGGACAGCATGTTTTAAAAAAAAAAACTAACAAAAAACAACCGCCTTCAAAATCGGTGTCCTTCCGCCGCAACCTGCTCTCGCCTGTCGCCTCCTCACGACTCAAGCACATCTCACCTATAACTATGTATGTAGTAACAAACCTATCTTGGATGACACCGACTCCAAAAATTACAATAATCGTAACTAGAATAACATTAATTAATTAGATTGTATAAAAATACGCAATTAATTTTATACTTTTTAGTGCACATTATATCTATTGTTTTGGAATAGTGTTAAGAAAGGCGTTTTTTTTTCTGTTAAATTTTATTTTATTTTATTATTTTTAGTGAATTTGAAGTACATTAACTAACAATTTGTCTAAATGTGTGTAAATATACTAAAGTTTTCAATACAGCAATTAACGTAAGTACTTTGCAATTTGATTACAGACAGTGTTCCGTTACTTTGTAATGGATTCCGTAATGAGAACCTAACCAAACTCAGCAAACTATCTTTGAAGTATATCCTTTCCAATAAAAAAAGAATCATCGAAATCGGTTGGCGCGATATTGAGTTATTCGTAAACTTATAAACCACTTTGCTATACGTATGTATAACAAAATTTAAGACTTTTATGGTTTTCTCATGGATGCCATTGTTAGATCTGGACCAAATTACAATGGGACCACTCGAGAAGCACCAGCTTTCAAATAAAAAATTATCAAAATCGGTTCACCCAGTCGAAAGTTTTGAGGTAACAAACATTCGAAAAAATCCGACGAATTGAGAACCTCCTCCTTTTTTGAAGTCGGTTAAAAATCATAGGATATCCCAATATGTTCAATGTTCAATAATTTTGGCGTGATTGCGCCTCAAAGTGAAGTTGTATCCATTTTTCAACTACCTGACCCCCAGAGCATAGAATTCCTCCGAGACCTGATCTGACAGACGTTGATCTGTCAAGGCAGTTGCTATAAAAACGGTTACCATAGCCAAAGAGTAAATACTACGTAATAAGAGGTGGGACTGCCTAATTGAAATTTAGTTAAGCATGAAACATGCTCTCATTTGATATAAGTTGGAAATAGTAGTTAGTAATTACAGTTATCGCGATTGGCGACGAAGTAAAATCCGGTCTAAGTTTGAAAGCGAAAAGTTGCTTATAACGTGGTGGAATTCGGCTATCTCCTTATATCCTTTTTTTACAAGATAATAGCCGTCATCTGTCAATCTGTTAATTACTGCACGTTTTATACAATCGAGTGAATCGCTTTTTTCTTAGAGAGTTTCGCTAGCCGACCATAGCAACAGTTGGTTGTCTAGCGTGTGTGGGGGTAGGTGTCTTTTTTGTGAGTTAATTGTTGAAAATTACATTTTGTATAGGATTTCTGTAAAATTAGTTCTTAGATTTTAGAAATTTCAAGTCAATTGTGTTTTAGAAATCTTGTGACGAGTCAGTAATTCGCTTAAATATATTTGGATGTAAATTTAATCGCATAATCTAGATAAAGTAACAGCGTCATAATATAATTGCATTGAATTATGATAAACACGGAAATGACTTAGTCAGAATTAACACTAACAGTTATAATGAAGGTCAATAACTTATATTAGTGAGACGAATTAATTATTTTTTATCAAACTATAATTATTTGATTCTATCTTGGTTTTACCGACAACCGTTACAACTTAGTTACCCTAAACATCTACCCACACTAATGAATTACCGCTGTCAATTATATTTGGAGATTCTTAATTAGAGTCGAAATTTGTTGCAAATAGTATTTTCTTGGTCGCAAATGTTACACATTTAAATAAAATTCTTTTCAAAGATTAAAACGCGTGTTATTTTAACTGTATTTTTATATTAGGTTTGCGTAAAAGTTGCATTGAAACGTCGGGAAATGGGATGCCACGGCTCGGTATTAGCTACTGCTAAGGACATCACGGCTCCCTTTCCGGGAAATCGTGAGACCAGGCATGCTGCTTCAAGAAAAATGATCAGATTAACCAGCTGTAGAAGCAGTTGCCAACTGACGAGCTGATGGTGTATGCTGTCTGCCAGAAAGTTAGCAAAGGTGCCTTGAAGGGGTGTCGCAGGAGCTGTCTTTGCGGCGATCTTTGATAAAGTTCTATCATTACTATTATTATATATTATTGTTACCTTCCGAGTTAGACAACCCGAGCCTCCAGTTGGAGAAAATAATGGCAATTACTAACAAGTTCTCTTACTGGACATTTGGAATAGACTCTTTCTCACTCGAAGGGGCTAAGCCTCTGGATCCATACTTGGAAGGTGTGTCCAGTGTCCGAGTGAAATTGTGAATCTATACTTAAGTAGTAATGTATACTTAAGAGTCGATAGCAGCTGAGGATTTCAACTAATTTAAAAACTAGTTACATATTGTTGCAATATCGCTATAAATCTCCTCCAAACCTTTATCAATTGTAACGACACTTTGAAATCTGAACGGGAAGGATATATTCTGTATTTGACAGTTTCAATTAAATTAAACCAATCAATCGGATCTGCATGTTTGGCTTCTGTTTGGGGCTTTTATGAGTATGTCGTTTTAAGTACGGTTTGAACCTGTTTGAATTAACACTTATGAAACAAAAATACCAATAAGAGCAAAAGAGTTGATACACAAAATATATTGATCTTATTTGAAACAAATATTGTTCTGAGGTAAAAACATAAGAGAAATGAGTCAAGAATGTTTGTAGTTTCCTGTATGCATGAGAATCCACAACAATATCCTAAGAGTCATAATAAGTTTTTTTATGGAAATGGAGGACAAATGAGCGTATGGGTCACTTGATGTTAAGTGATCACCGCCACCCACAATCTTTTGCAACATCAGAGGAATCTCAGGAGCATTGCCGGCCTTAAAGGAAGATTTACGTGCTTTTTTTGAAGGTACCCATGTCGTATCGTCCCGGAAAATCCGCACAAGGAAGCTAATTCCACAGCTTTGTAGTACGTGGAAGAAAGCTCCTTGAAAACCGTATTGTGGAGGACCACCACACATCCAGATGGTGGGGATGATATCCTAATTTATGGCGTATCGTGCGAGTGTGTAATTTGGCGGCAGGAATCCGGTGAAACATCTCTTTGGAACACTCCCCGCGATAAATACGGTAGAAGACACACGATGTCTCTACTCAACGCCAAGTGATCCATCCGTTCACAGAGCACTGGGTCCCCGAAAATTCGAGCTGCTCTGAGTTGCATGCGGTCAAATGGATCGAGCTGATACTGGGGTGTTATAGTTTATACAGTATCAATCCCTTTTACTGTGTACAATTACATTTTTTACTGTTTATCTACAGGAAAAGGGCACAACGCTTCTTCACATTAAGTCCAACTTTAGATAACGTCAAAACTATGTCGGAATGCGCTTAACGAGTCTACCGATAATGTCGTGAACTGATCATTACTCATTACATAACTGTTAGATACCTATACCCACATGTGAAAGGTATCCCAAAACATGTTATTATGAAGGGTTAATGCGTGGTGAGTATGCTTCAGTCAAAAAAGAATAATTCTTAACTCCTTCTGGTTCGAATATTGTGATTATAAAGTGAAACAGCGTTAATTTTCTAACGGCCGTTCCCAATATACTATCTACAGATAGAGATAAATTACTACCTTCTACTGTCAGTAATTAGCTGTCAATAATCTGAAGCTGTCCCAATATACCCGATAAAGTCATTCATATCGTCTTATATTGGGACGCGTGAATTGAAATTTACATACAAACTTCTATCGCTGGTAAGCTATACGTCGTCCCATTGACAGACAGCGTGTACGTATAAGGTAAGTTACCGTCGATAAGTTTATTGGGACAGAACAGTCAACGATAGTTACGATTCTTATCTCAAGTAAGAGAACGGCCGTAAGGCTTCAATCTCTTTTAAAGCGAGATTTCTGTGTAAATGTCGTCGGTATTTAACACATAAGGCGGATTTGACAGACGTTGAAAACTAATAATTAATATTTACTTCATATTAATGTTTGTACATTTCCCTATGCGTTACTTTGACTCTTTATTTCCTCATACTTTGCAATGAATGCTGAAAGGTAAAAAAAAGGAAAGTTTAAAATCTCAATTAGTATTCAAGATATCTCCAAAAAATTAAACACACTTTTTCACTAAATTGTTTATAGCGTGTGCCATGCTTTTTTTTTAAATCAGCTAAATGCTATTCCAAATGGAATCACACCTGGTTATTTTTTTCTGAAACTGCTGAAAAAAAGTTGACTGAAGGAACATGTCTTTTTGACTATTCTACTAGATAAATGGCGGAACAGAACTGTAACTTTATCGTAAAAGTTCGGCTTTTTAATTTGTTTTATTCTTGATTAAATGTTACATAAAAGAACATCATCTCAATACTTGTCTGTTAAATATTTCCTCTGACTACAAACTGAATCCTTTAAAAGAGTTTATAATGTAAATATTTCAACATTTATTTGCGTGAATACAAAATCGCCAAAGCCAATGCCACCAATTTCTCACCATTGATAAACTATACAATACAAAACAGTTACCTACATTGACGTATATGTGAATGAGCCTAGATTACAGAGAAAGCGTTTCGTGAAACTGAAACTGGCGTTTTTATCGTAACGGTGAATTCGGAACTACGCATCACTGGGATTCTGAAGTTCAATAAAACTTATAACGGTTTAACAAAATAAGCAAAATTTATATAAATATAATTCGAGTTCTAAATATAGCGACTGTTTTTCGTAATGTGGTCGGCAAATATATTGTTACCGTCAGAATAATACGTCAAAGATTTTGTTAATGTTTGGTTTTTTTTTGTATTAAAAAGACTTGACAACTTATGTCTCAAGGTGACGAGCCCAGTTGTAGTGCCGCTCAGAATTTTTGGGTTTTTCAATAATCCTGAGTGGCACTGCATTGTAATGGGCAGGGCGTATCAAGTACCATCAGCTGTATGTTCTGCTCGTCTCGTCCCTTATTTTCATAAAAAAAATGTGTGAGTGGCGGGTGAGGATCGAAATGGGGGAAACGAGGTGAGACTCAAAGTTTCTACTTATTGCACCCCTGACACTTTTTAACCGACTTCAAAAAGGAGGAGGTTATCAATTCGATCGGTATTTTTTTTACGTACGTACATCGATTACTCTGAGATTTATGATCCAATTTAAGTAATTTTTCTTTAGTTCGGTGCAGAATAGATGCCATTTGGTCCCATAAAATTTTACATAGTTTGGCCCAGTAGGTTTCATTTTATGAACATTTTTTATGAAAATTTTTGTTTACCTCGATGATATAATTGTTGTTTGTGTACGGCTTTTTTAGGAGTTTTCATTCAGGTTAATTATATATTATAATTATTAACTGACGCTAAAAAGAAAAAAAAAATAAAAAAACTACGTTTAAAAAACCGACTTCAAAAACTGAAAAGTATCAATTACTTAACTAAAAATTTAATTTAATACAGCTTTACCTTTAATATTCATAAAATACTATTAATTGTATGTGCTATGTATTGATAGTTTTGAACTCGGTGCGAAGCCAAATGTCACCTACACTTGTCACGCGTGACTTTGAGCGGGATAGCTTCGTCTAGAACAAAACAACCGAAGCGGACAAACACGCGAGGCCAGACAACCTAAATAATTACAGTAAGTAAGATGTTTATAATAAGTATTAAGTTTTATTTTGTTTAGGGCTTGGCACCGACTTAAAACCTATCAATAGCACATATAAATAATAGCATTTTATTAATATTAAAGGTAAGGGTGTATTAAATTAAATATTTAGTTATTTGATACTTTTCAGTTTTTGGAGTCAGATTTTTAACGTTGTTTTTTTTTATTAAGTGTAGTGTTGTTTATTAAAATTAATTAAAAAATATTATATTCACATCACTCGATCAATATTCAGGAAACGCACCACAGAGTACGTATAGTATATTTAAATATAAAAGTAAAAGATTTGTAAAGATTTGATCTGTTGAGGTAATTAGCAATATTTTTTATATTAATTAAATAAATTTGAACTTACCTATCATGTGGTCCTCTTCCAGCCGCAGGTCCGTACCCTCCATATCCATCATCATATCTGTCATACCTGTCCTCATAGTACGGTCTTCTGTACCCCGAGTAATAGCCGTCGTACCTACCATAGTCGTCGTACCTATCGTACCTATCAGAAGACCGTCTCGGATAATCATCATATCTGTCTCTATACGGATCTCTTAGATATCTGTCGTAATAATCTGGCCCATATCTATCCCTGTCATCGTATCTATTTCTATGTTTACTTCTGGGTCTGTTTCTATCTCTCTTACCCTCGTGAGATCTTTTATCATCTGAGTCATCTGTCTCGTTTTTACTACTGCGTCGATCAGCTGTGTACTTTTTGTCGTCGTCTTCTTCATTGCTGTCATATCTATTGTCATGTCTGTTAGTTCTCCTGTCATCTCTTCTGTCGTCTCTTCTATCATCATCGTCGTCATCGCATCGGCCACATCTGGAAGGTCTGTCTTCGTTTCGATATCTATCGTAGTAACTTCTGGTCAGCCGAAGTTGGTTTTCTTCTGTTGGTAGAAGAACTGATGATAGTAGAGATTCAGTGTCTTTGGACTCCGTTGAAGTTATAACGATGAACAAAAGTGCCTGCAATAGAAAAATAATAACCAACAAGTCGAAATTATTACTCTTTCTAGAAATCGGACGGTAAATATTGGGTGTGGGCATAAAAGTATTATTTTAAAAAATATTATTTATAAAAAACAAATTCGAGGCATACTATCAAACTTATATTCTATAGAATTCTTAAGATTTTTAGGTTCTTAATACGTTTTGGCAATTTATGGCTTAGTCTGTACCACTGCGGGTTACTTAGTTAGGTCTGAGTAAAGTATACATGCACATTTTTTTCAAGTTTAAGAACTGTAATTTTGAATAGCTCGTTCTACTTGTTTAGTAAAATTATTAATTTTCAAATTATTCTGCTTTTTATATAGGAAACGTTTAAATGTGAATGAACACAGGGCGCGACCAAGGCGCGACAAACAAAGGACACCGAAGCTTTTATGGAATAACGAATTACAAAAGCACTGCCTACTTTTACAGAGGTTTTCTAGGTAGTGTCAATATCGTATGTACAGCCGTGGACGTCTTTTGGATGAAATAGATGGATCATTACAGTCCATTAAGAGCATCCGGCGCAACTTGCCCTCTCCTATAAATTAAATTATATTCTCTCTCCTATAAATTTAATAAAAATTGATATTGATCTATTATTTGTAAACCAAAATTCTTTTTCGTGTTAATATTGTTATCCTATCTCTCAGCACACTAAAGCAAACAGCTTCCGTCATGCCAAAATTAAAATTTTCTTATCTCATTGTTGCAAATTCAGTCAAGTAGTTTGATTCTCATAAAGATTTTAATCATTCTTAATCTACTTTATCCTTTTCGTGGTTTTAACTTTTGCATCTATACAATATAGATGTCGAAATATCCCAACAATTGCTGCTTCTATTACACATATATGTGTAGATCTCTTATCAGTGCTACAGTCTGTTTAAGCTAACGTGGGTGAAAAAAAACAAAGGCAATTAAACCAAGGTCCCCCTATTCGGTTGTGATGCCCTAACACGTCACACCATTGTATACACAGTACGGAGGTCGAATTGACGTGGGTCAATCTTTTATAATATCTAACATAACTATGTGAATATAAAAATGTTGTTTTGTGAAGGTTAATGTTTTTACGAGTCATCGTAGCGCGAATTGTAGAGCAGTTTTGAGCTAGTTTATGATAGTGTTGTCTTAGTTACGGGTTCGATTCCTGCTATGGTTTTACGATAATAGTTAATATTGTTTTTTTAAGTCAACTTTCGTGAGACAATTTAAAGCTAATACACACAGCTAGTAGACACTTATAATAGTACTAGTTCTCTACAACTTGCCCGTTTTTTTTTATTTTTATGGAATAGCAGGACAAACGAGCGTACGGGTCACCTCGTGTTAAGTGATCACCGCCGCCCACATTCTCTTGCAACACCAGAGGAATCACAAGAGCGTTGCCGGCCTTTATGGAAGGTTTACGCGCTTTATTTGAAGGTACCCATGTCGTATCGTCCCGGAAACACCGCACAAGGATTTCCATTCCACAGCTTTGTAGTACGAGGAAAAAAGCTCCTTTAAAACCGCACTGTGGAGGACCGCCACACATCCAGATGGTGAGTATGATATCCTAACTTGTGGCGTGTCGTGCGAAGGTGGTGGTTTAATGTGTCCATTTGTTTTTGTTACATTTCTATATTATCCTATTGAAGAAAAAACGGAGCGGTCCTAAAGTAAGAGCCGGATGAGCATAGACGCGGCGATCAGTAAGTCGTGAGGCAAAAAGTCATATTTAAAAAAGAAATAAACATAATGACTGTTCGTTGTCAGTATTTTTATGACAATTTAATATATTTTCACAATTTTCGTCACTCTTTTCACTTAAAAAGTCATTTTTATAGTTATCCCTTCTAATATTATAAATGTGAATGTAAGTTTGTTTGTTACCTACGCTTTCACGCCTAAGTCGGTTTTGATGAAATTTAGTACAGAGACAGACTAGAGCTTTAAAAAGGACATAGGCTACCTTTAATCGCAAAAAAAAAGACTTGGAGGGATAGAAATAGGAGATGGAAGTTTGTCATTATTGAAGATACCATGAAACATTGTACAAAGGCACTTCATTTGACATTAATAAATTTTGGTACTAGGGTTTTTGAAATTTCGACCTGTGTGGGGATGAAATAGGGGATGATATTTCGCATGGAAGTCCAAAAAACACACGCTTTCACGCCTAGCTGTGAATTCAATATTTGATCGGATCCTTATGATTTAGCAAAGGATGGATAAATAAAATAAAGCAAGAAAATAACATATGAATGTATAAAAATATGCAATTTATAATGAACCGCGGCAGTTTGTTTATGTATATTATTTGCAAAGTATTCTAAAAAAAATCTGCCTAAAGCTTTGCCGGACGCGGACGAAGTCGCGGAGAAAAGCTGGTAATACATATATATAACAATAAGATAATAGTTAAAACACTACCCTAATGAGTTCGATAAAAATTATGGTTAAAGAATACATATCAATTCATTTATATTATGGAGTCAAAGAGTACCTACTACTGTACTAGTCAAATAACCATCGGAACTATTTCAAGATATTAACGATACCTACATATCTTAAAACTTTTGAAAGCTTTAAGATCGCAAGTTTCTTATTAGTTTTATATTCACTTTCTCCCAAAATAATAATATGTTAAAAACTACTTAATTATAAGTATATTAATTATTTTTCAATTTTTCTTGCAATTCTTCAAACATAGAATTGAACTCCACATGAAGAAACTAGCTATAAAGGAAGCTCCGATAGCTAGCCGCATATGTTTGCCCATATCATAAAAAAAAAATATGCAAAATTTCAGCTGAATCGGTTAAGCATCACAGACTTAAAGTTCAGTGTCAAGATTTGACATACTAACAAAATGGCTAAGACAGCAATAAAATCTTGTAAGAACTGCCGTTAATCGATATAATGTGTACAAATAGGTATCAGATATGACAAATAGTTTAATGGTTGGTTATATCATTCATTAACACATGATTGGGCGCTGTTGATGGTAGTTGCTACATGTGGGTAGCCTGCGTACCATTAACAAAATGAATTACTGATCGATTATTTTACATTGAGTCCTTAAGTCCGACTTTATAGTATTTGCCTGAACGGATTTCACCCATTATTTAAGTAACTTTGAACGTTATCGAGCTTAACGCCTTTGAACGAAAAAAAAAACAACACAAATAAAAAAATATATGATAATTTAACATACCTGTATTATAAAACGGAACATGTTGATGTCAAAGGCCTACACAGCGCATCCTCTTTCAAACAATGAACACTGGCCACAGAACCAGTTGTCTATAAATAAAACTTTTATAGTCTATGATTCAAAATGACATTATTTCAAAATTCGAACTGTGTGCGCGCCGGTCCGGTTGCAATGGCGGACTGTGAAGCAAATGCCCTCGACCAGTGCTTATAATAATTACAATAATTGTGTTTTTTCGACCGTCCGTCCATCACAGCGAGGGCCACATATTATGGAAGGTTACTAATGGTAATCACAGAGTGTGTTTGCAGATAATTATGGTGCTAGCGCTGGTTTTGAGGCTTGTTAAAACTGTATAGGCTTGCCAACTTGATTGATCAAACGTTATGTTTAATTTATTATTCTGTAGGCACTGTTAGCCTGTAACTTGTTAGCGACGAAATATTCAATAAAAAAATATAAAAATAAAATCAACACGTGATGGGTAAATTTTAGCTCCCTTTAGATGAAAGTTATCGCTCACAGGGTTGGTGTAAGTTTTGGCATCGTGAGTCGTTTTACAAAGAGAAGAAGTGCAGAAAGCTAAAACTAATAAAAGATTTTGTGTAACATTTCGTTAGTCAAAAATTAACGCTCTTTTTAACAATTTCAAACAAGAGTCGGAATGTCACATAGATTTTGATGTCAATATGGGTCGAAACGAGCAGGACGTTCAGCTGATGGTTATTGATGCGTCTTGCCCATTACAATGCAGTCCCGCTCAGGATTCTTGAAAAACCCAAAAATTCTTAGCGGCACTACAATTGCGCTTGTCTCCTGGAGGCGTACGATGTTAAGTCTCATTTGTCCAGTAATTTCACTAGCCGGTGCCCTTCAGACCGAAACAGAGTAATGCTACCACATTACTACTTCACGGCAAAAAATAGGCGACGTTGTGATACCCATTATACAGCCCGCATCCTGTGCAAAGGAACCTCCCACTAGTAAAAAGCTATATGACAAAGTCAGTAAGTACGAGCACTTCTCGTACTACTAACTTTTACCACAATTCTAATTAGCGATTTAAGAGGTAATGTTTCTCTTGTTACCTTTTAAAATTTTATTCATTGGAATAAAAGTTAGAATACCTCATTAATGATATTTTTTTTTTATTTTTTATTGAATGGTTGTTTAACT
Source organism: Leptidea sinapis (assembly GCF_905404315.1). Taxonomy (NCBI): domain Eukaryota; kingdom Metazoa; phylum Arthropoda; class Insecta; order Lepidoptera; family Pieridae; genus Leptidea; species Leptidea sinapis. The sequence goes on along the minus strand of NC_066267.1, from coordinate 11,132,598 downwards.
TTGGACCTGCTGGAGGCTAACTAGAGGCAAACTAGTCTATGTACTTTTTGAAAAACAAAATTTTATGAACGATGCCGGACTCGAACCCACGACCTCTGGCGTTCCGTGACAGTGCTCTAACCAACGGAGCTAACCGTTACGTGACGTATCGTCATAAAAGTTAAGTAGTTAGTATCGTTCATAGTTTTGTTTTTCAAATTTTATTTGTGTATTAATTCTAGAAGTGAGGGTTAACACTTTAAAAATATAAAAAATTGTTTAGTCTATGTACTATTAGGAGTATGATAAAGAACGAAAGGTATAATGTGGTAAGGTAAACGAAATATATACTAAAGGTACAATGTTGATACCATCTTTGTGCTGCAGAAGAGGACTATTCGCGCTATTTATAACCTAGGTCCTAAAGAATCATTAAGAGCAAAATTTAAAGAAATTAACATCTTGACTATAGCTTCTCAATATATTCTTGATAATGTTATGTATGTACAAAGGCACATAAGTGAATTTGCTAGGGGCTGTCATAATCATAATGTTAACACCAGGAACAGATACAAACTTTAAATGCCTACTCCTCGGCTAAGTCGAGTTAGTAAATCTTTTGTGGGGCATTGTATATGCTTTAATAACAAGATCCCAGATAATGTTCAAATAATAAATTAAAAAAAAAAGAAGCCCGCTGAGTCTGTTGCGCCCGTTCTTCTCAGGGCTGAGGCATACCTTTTGGAATGGGTGGTAGTTTTTGACTTTCAATAAGTGATTTTATAATATGATGCTATTAAATTTTTTCATAGATCCATGGTGCGAAAAACTAGCACGTTTGGATTTTCACTTCAGCCAATTTTGTGGTAACATTGATCCCCCGAAGATTGGTGATCAAGTTGAATATGAAATGACATATGATACTCGTAGAACTGGGAAACCCATAGCATCAATAGTAAAAAAAATTGCCCCTGAAGTGTTATTGATTGAAGCCAGTGGCACTGGTATTGTAACCATTGATGTGAAGGGTGAAGGATCAGGTGATAATAAAGGGCAAATGGCGTTGTGAATATTTTTTCTTGACTTATGTATATGTAAATGTGTACACTTTTATAATAAAGTCCCAGCCACTGTTCAGGCATTATCTATAAATAAATTTTATTGTTTTATAAAAAAAATGGCTCTGTCGTGAATCCTATTACTCCACAGCTGAATATCTAAGTGATCGGACAGCCTGGGACTAGATTATGTTTATTTTATAGCGATAGAAATGACTCTACAATATTGTATATTTTTATTGAAAAGAGCGCAAAAAAAGAATGCGGGGAGAGTTACTTGCGCCGCTTCTTCTCTCTCAGAGCGCCATTTGCTTCCCAAGCGGTAGTAGTATCTAGTATATTAGAAATGACATCAAAACGAAATCTATTTTGAGAAAATAAATGCCTTTTATGACTTATACTAAAGATGATGTCGAGGGGAATGTAATTCTGCATTCAGGTGATACTGTTATATTTCAAAACACTTGGTAGTGCCTCGTTCATTATTTAGCAGGTGGACCGCTTGAGCTCTGGAATTACTACCGCAGCTAAACTCACATGAATCTACCATGCATGCAGGTGAGGTTGAGGATTGGGACCGGAATGATGTTAGATCCATCCTTACCCGCCATTTCAATCTACATTGGCCTGCAAAAGTAAGTATCACACTTTTCAAATTATTTTTTTTTCTTAACTATAGAAGGTAGAGATTTAAGATTAAAAACATTTTGTTGCAAATTTTATAGGCTTTAATTCTTAGAAACTAAAATTATACATTAGTAACATTTTTAACTTAAAAAAGATAAAACAATGAAAATAGACATTTTTAGTTTAGTGTAAAAAAATTCAACTAAAATGTATAACATGTTATTTAATTTTTAATAACTGGTATCGCCTCCTCGAGCTCTGATTACAGCTTCGAGCCGGTTTGGCATACTGAACACTAGGTTTCGGAGCCGATGTTGGGGAATATTCTCCCATTCTTCTACCAGGGCCTGCTTTAGTGCCCTGAGGGTAGTAGGTGGTGGTCTGCGATTTCTGACTAGCCTCCCAAGCTCATCCCAGGCGTGTTCAATCGGGTTGAGAACAGGACTTCTTGATGGCCAAGCCATCACGCTGATACCGATCTCCTGTACGATATGAGCCGTGTGTGGCCGGGCATTATCATGCATCAGCATCGATCCATCACCCATATTTGCTAAATACGGCCCTGCATACTCATTGAGAATCTCTTGAGCATATCTTTGCCCAGTGAGGGTGCCATTTTCTATGGCTACTAGCTCTGTGCGACCTTCTGAAGATATGCCAGCCCATACATGTATACTGCCTCCACCGTATTGGACTCTTTCTGAGATGCAGGCTTGAAGGTATCGCTCACCAGGTCGCCTGTAAACACTTCGCCTTCCATCAGAAGTGTAAAGGGAGAATCGAGACTAATCTGCAAACAAAATTCTTGACCATTCTTCTTCATCCCACTGCATGTGTTCACGGGCGTATCGCAGTCTCGCTACTCGATGCTGTCTCTCGAGTTTTGGGCCACTCGCTGGTCTTCGGGGTTTCAAATTTGCTTCAGCAAGTATTCTTCTCACTGTACTGTCACTAATGTAGTCCCTCCGGGTCTGAAGTAGCTATTGCTGGACTTCAACTGCATTTTGGTGGCGATTTCTTAACACAGTGGAAATAATATAACGATCTTCTCGGGCACTAGTACACCTGGGGCTGCCATTACAAGGTCTCCTCAGATGGTGTCCAGTCTCTTCGTACCTTCGCTTTACCTTCTGGACCGTTCGTACCGTCACACCCACCATTCTTGCAGTGCGACGCATACTGATGCCTAGTTCTAGAAAAGCCATGATCCTAGCACATTCTTCAACTGAAAGAGGCATGATAAATAAATGTTATGTGCTTTTTAGCATAAATTTTTAAAACAAGCCCCATCGATCTTGAAAAAAATTTAAAACAGAAAGAAAAATGTGAATGGTAAAATTGTAATTCGGAAAAACGCCAATTCTTAAAAGAAGGTTACCGACTATAAAGTTTTTATGTACAAAATTAAATTCTCTTTGGAGTCCTTTTTATTTCGATAGCATATCTTGTGAAGTTAAAACGTTATCCCAATTTTAAAAGTGTGATACTTACTTTTGAAGGCCAGTGTAATATATAAAATTCTCGTGTCACGGTGTGCGGGATCGAACTCCTCCGAAACGGCTTGACCGATTCTCATGAAATTTTGAGTACATATTGGGTAGGTCTGAGAATCGGACAACATCTATTTTTCATACCCCTAAATGTTAAGGGTGGTCCACACGATTTTTTTTTTAATAATTTTTGACATTAATTTTTTTAAATTTGTTTGATTATGAGTCAGAATTAAAAATACATACAACTTCAAATTTTCACCCATCTACGATCAGCAGTTACTTTTGTATCGTGATTTTATCGGCAATACAACGTTTGCTGGGTCAGCTAGTATTATATAGAAATCTAGGTTTTAAGATTCTTAGGATTTAAAAGAGTGACAATGAGTTCCTTGCTACTTCTTTCTCATAAGCTCAATCCTTTACGAAGTAGCGATAAATTCAATAGAAAAAAAAAAAAAATTTTTTGACATTAATAACTGTCATTTCCGTGACCTACATGAAAAAAGTGATTTTGATTTGATCTTGATTGGAAATATGTAGGTATAAACTAAAAAACATAATATGTATTGCAACATATCGAAGTTATTTTTTTTTGTTCTCCATGTGAATAGATTTCATCGTTATTTTTGTTTATGTTAATGTGAGTGGACTTAGATAATTATGACAAACTGAAACCAATATATTTTGTATTATCATTTCATTAGTTATAATTAAATAAATATAAATATAAATATAAATACAGTAATTGGCCATTTAACGCGTTTTCATATTACGCGACTTTAAATGCGTTTATAATGTTGTAATCTAATTAATTAAAATGTGGAGTAGAGTAAAACTAGTGGGAGACTCCTTTGCACAGGATGCCGGCTATTATGGGTACCACCACAACGACGCTTTTTCTGATTTCTGCTGTGAAGCACTAATGTATAAACGTTACCGTGTTTCATCCTGAAGGGCGCCGTAGCTAGTGAAATTACTGGGCAATGAGACATCTTATGTCTCAAGGTGAAGAGCGCAATTGTAGTGCCGCTCAGAATTTTTGGGGTTTTTCAATAATCCTGAGCGGCACTGCATTGTAATGGGCAGAGCGTATCAATTACCATCAGCTGAACGTCCTGCTCGTCTCGTCCCTTATTTTCATAAAAAAAAAGTAAATAACACTGAGTAAACCCTAATGTATTTTATTATTATAATTCAAAGTTAAAAGTGTTATGTTTTGACATCATAAAACTAAAAAGTAGCTCATTTGTATTTAAAGCCGATACAGCCAATAGGAGCTTGTTCCTGATTGGCTGATCGATATAGGATTGCCAACCTAAGTCTACTAATTTTTCATGGTTGGTGCAGCTTGGCTAACGATAATACTGATTCTGCATAATATATAATAATAAGCTGACACAGCAAACGTTTTGCCATATAAAGTAATTAAAAAGAAATTCAATAATTAAAATTTTTGCGGTATAATGTAGGATTTAAAATCACTTATTGAACGTCAAAAGCTACCACCCATTCGAAAGAGACTGCCTCAGACCTGAGAAGAATGGGCGCAAGAAACTCAGCGGGCTTTTTTTTTATTATATAAAATATGGATTATAATGTGATATTGACCAGTAAACATTTATAATTAAAGAGCCTGAGGGTGTTCGCTTTATTCCCAGTCCGTGGTGTCATTAAGAAAATCGTTTATGCTATAATAACCTTTCCCACACAAACGTTTTTTAACAATTCTTTTAAATTTCGTAACACATTTGTTTTGTACATTTTCTGGGATCATATTGTAGAAGCATATACATCGCCCAACAAAAGACTTACTAACTCGACTCAACCGAGTAATAGGCGTAACAAGTTTATGTTTGTTAGTCGTGTTAACATTATGAATGTCACAGTTTCAAGAGAATTCCTCAATGTGCTTATGAACATACAGAACATTATCAAAAATGTATTGAGAAGCAACAGTCAAAATGTTTATTTCTTTAAATTTTTCTCTTAATGATTCTCTAGGACCTAGGTTATAAATCGCGCGAATAGCCCTCTTTTGCAGCACAAAGATGGTATTAATATCGGCCGCACTGCCCCATAACAAAATACCACAGGACATAATACTATGAAAATAACTTAAGTATACTAATCTCGCCGTATCTATGTCAGTTAACCGTCTAATTTTCTTAACCGCATATGCTGCAGAACTATTTGAGGATCGACTACCAAATATATCGTACGTATATGCAGGTATACATAAAATTTATCGTACTACAATTATTGTATTCGATTGCCATCTTGCAACCTGGATTGCGGATCTGTGGATGGAATAGAATATTATAGAAATCGCGTCACAAAAATAGGTGTTGATGGTAGAGGGTTGAAAATTTATGGTTGCATGTATTTTTGAATAAAAACAAAATGAAAGAATAAGAATACAATTTAGGGGGATGAAAAATAGATGTTGTCAGATTCTCTACCCTATCCGATATGCACGCTAAGATTCACGAAAATTGGTCGAGCCGTTTCAAAGTATATTAGATGAATCAATAATGGCTGATCATAATTTTAAATTAGCACCGCAATCGTCACTAAAGCAAGTGTAAAATTATATAAATGCAGTAATGTTATAGGAAGAGGAAATTCTATTGTTTTGTTTTGTGTTTGTTTCCGTTATACTACGATTTCACTACATTAGATACCTTTGCTTTTCCAGTGGGAGGTTTCTTTGCACAGAATGGACGGATATGTTCCTGTTTCGCCCCGAAAAGCTTCGCCCCACACAAAAAATTCTTTTTTCGACCCAGATTTTATTCCTGTTTCGTCTCGAAAATAAGAATATTTAATAATATATTATTTTATTCTTGTTTTGCCCCAGTTTTTGTACTTTATTCGCCTCGGGTAGTAATTTATGTGTTTTACATGTTTTGTACGGACAGCATACAAAATATTTTAAAATCTTATTTTTGACGATAAATCTTATATCTTTAAACGAGCAATTCTTGTATATATATATATAATCTGAATCTCGGAAACGGCTCCAACGATTTTCATAAAATTAAGTATGCAGGGGATTTCGGGGGTGATAAGTCGATCTAGCTAGGTTTCAATTTAAAAAAAATGGTTTTATCCATGTTTGAATGAGAAACAGCTACAATAACATTAGAATACAAAGGTAAATTTCGCCACTATATACAAGACTATTATAGCTCAGATGGGACATTGGGTGATCCGGAAAGCAGAAGACCCCGGTTCGAATCCAGATGTCCTATTAGTTTTTTTTTTGTTCAAGTTTTGTACATTCTTAAAAATCCGAGCAAGGCTCGGTCGTCCGGATATTATTATAAATGAGCTCAACAAGTAAGTACTCAATACAAGAAATCAATTAACGGAAACAGGAGCCTTTTAACTAATTCAAATTGTAATATAAATTTAAAAAAACTATGTTAAAATAAAAAAAATGTCTTTAGGTGATTTTATGTTGTCTATAATTAATGCAATTGATCTGTGATTATTATTTAAGGCTAAGTGGGTACCACAGCGGCACCATTTTTTGCCATCAAGCAATCAAATTGTGCAACTATTTTGTGTTTATAATATGTTTAATTTCTACAATTAATTTTAAATAGCCATCGTTTATTGCACCTCTGCAATTAGGAGGGAAAGAATTAGGTTTGTTGGACGACGTGCTGGTGAAATTACTGGTCTTATGATGTTTAACATCTTAGGTTAAGGATTGGTCTCCGCTGTGCTTAAACTTGATACTGCAGGCGTAGTCACAGAGTTCGGCTACTAATACTACGCCTAAGTGGGCGTACTCGAGCCAGTCTCAAAGAATTTATGACGTTGACGTGCCACATGTTAAACTTTGCTAATAATTGAAACAAAAATGCCGGATTGCGTAGTAAAATTTTGTAAAAATAATAATGCAAGAAATAAGATAACTGGGAACACATATCATCAGTAAGTATTTTGTATTTTATTAGTTTCAATGTAAAATAACACGAAGCGTATTTAAGTTTCAAAATTTGAAATATGTCATTGATTGTCAAATTGCCACGCACACAAGCATTTTTAGATAAAACACACTACATCATAAAGCTGCCGTAATAAAAGAACTATTGTTCTCAGGTAGTACATTATCTAGTTGGAGCGGAGTGGAGACCAATACGCAGTCGCGATGTCAATCAGAACTTTGGGAGTTTCAAGAATCTGAACTGAATAATCTCATCACTTTTCTCATCACACTCATCACCTTATAAAAGAAAGTAATAATGATCATTTACATCAGGTTATAAATATAAATAAATATTGATACACAAAACACAAATTATCTTGTCCCAAACTAGGCATAGCCTGTACTACGGGTACAAGACAACGATATATCTAATACAATATACTTACTTAAACATACATAAATATTTATAAGTTTCCATGACTCGGAAACAAACATGCATATTCATCATATAAATGATTGTACCCGGCATTCGAAACCGGGACCTCTAGCTCAGTAGGCAGGGTCACTAACCACTGGGCTATAGGGGTTCTATTGTCAAATACTTAAACAATAGTGAATTGCCCCGTAATTTATATGCTGGTTTATGGAGTGATAGTTGATACACATTTAACTGTATAGGAATCTTTAAATATTATATTTTATATGAGTAACATAATAAAATACAATAATATCGATAGAGGAAGAGAAACAACTAAGTAACGCATTTGATTCACAATTACGTATCGCTGCTTCGGTGAGACTAAAAAGGCTCATTTTGTGGGATTGGAACTAACAGACGGAGCTTAGACAAGTTTTTGAAGAACGAAGATGGAAGCCGGCGGGCTGGTTTGAGAGAACGAATAATATATAACACACACATGCAAATGTTTGCTATTTTGAACATTTTCTGGTGGTACACAAATTTGTAAGGTACAAAATCCTTAAAGTAAAAATGTTCTATGCAGAAACGAATCTGTCATCATTCAAGGTAGAGAAAACATTTCCGATCTCCTTGATGTCTTGGCGTTCCGTCCTGTATCTTCTACCGCATATATCACGGAGCGTGCTCAGAAGAGTTGGAATTCCACCATCGGACATTACAGAATGCAAAATTCTAGCCGTATCAGATCTGGCATTTCACTACTACGTGGTTTGCGAGGAACTACTTGCCTCACACATCCATTTTTTGTAACATATTACCTGTTTGCACTTTTTCCTGACCGATACAATTAAAAGGCCGGCAACCCATCTTTTGCCCCTGGTGTAACGAATGTCTATACGCATTTGCCTCACCACTACTCATCAAGCGTGCCTCGTGACCGTTTGCCTCCTCTTATATTTAAAAAATTATATTATTTATGGAACGGACTAGTAAAAAAATAAAGACTCCGTGTCACCTTACATAACAGTGTAGCACAAAAACAAGCCGATATACGTGTAAATACATGCCCCACGCACACACTTACACTACTACAGGCCGACAGGCGGCCATTATGAGAATTGTCATCGTCTGTGACAGATTGATTTGCGTCTCAATAAAATATTTTTAAAATGCTGTCGTGCGTTGTGAAAAAGTATAAAAACGATACTATATAAGTATTTGTGGCCATATATGATTATTTAAAGGAGAAAAAATAATGTAACTAGTATCCCCCGTAACCGCACACACACTAGCATAACGGTGCTTCACTTGTCCTTCTTTTTTTACTCGTCCGAGATTTATGGTAGGATATTAAAAAACATATCGTGTCGTTAGAGATAATGTTAACTAATATATTTAAATAAGACCACAGTAGGTGAACCAAAAAACTGGCGCGCACCGAACCGAGACCGACACGTCATTATGAACTAACGAAGCGACTGTGCGGTAGATTGATAGTTTACGCTATGACTTCATGGCCGGAAGTGAGTAGGTGTTGCGTAGTACGTAGGGGACAATGCTGGGGGCAGAGACAAAGGAATTACAGATAAAAGTTAGTCAAAGTCAAATAAACTAACTACTAAACACCAGAATTCCACCGCAGGGCATTACGACAAAATGCTAAATACCAGCCGCAACAAGTCGACGTCCTCTGTACTCTTTTACTAATATACTTTTTTTTTAAATTCACTTTCTGGCTACAGCCAGTTTGTGGAATAAATTACCGGCTGCTGTTTTCCCGAATAGATACGACTTAGGGACCTTTAAGAAAAGAGCATACTTCCACCTTAAAGGCCGGCAACGCGTCTCTTGACACTTGTTGTTGCGGATGTCCATAGGCTGTTGGGGAGAGGCCCTATCATGTGAGCCACTTGCCCGTTTGCCCCCTCTTATATATACTTGTCCGGTTTTTATTTCTGCCATGAAGCAGTAATGTGTAAGCATTATTGCGTTTCGGATAGAAGGCCGCCGTAGCTAGTGAAATTACTAGGCAAATGAGACTTGACATCTTATGTCTCAAGGTGACGAGCGCACTTGTAGTGCCACTCAGAATTTTAGGATATTTCAAGAATCCTGAGCGGTACTGCATTGTAATGGGCAGGGCGTATTAATTACCATCAGCTGAACGTCCTGTTCGTGTCGACCCATATTTTCATAAAAAATAAGTAAAAAATCTTTATTTAAATATGCCTAATACTAATAATACCTAGCCTTTTATAATTCATACTTAAAGTTTTCTTATTATTCTATAACTTTATTAAAATAGAGAGTATTAATTTGAAACAGAATGTATGACAAGCCTACGTACAAATAAATTAAATTTCTTTTTTATTGTGCTGGGTTATAAAGATACACCGAAAAACGATTGATATCTGATAAAATACATTTATCATGATAGGCTAGATATCAGGCCACTAAATATATTTAGTGTTAATTTGTAGTGCGTCAATGATAAAGCATATATTTTTATGTATGAAGCTAGCTTGAACAAGTGCTGAATGAAGAATACGGGGCGTATTGAATTAATTAAGTACCCCGCGCCCGCCCATTGTATAAATTGTCATATCTATGGGTTCCTGTTAAGAAATCATCAACATAGGATATACTGAAATCTTCTCCGAAACACATCGCATTTAATGGTATAAGTATTATTCCAATCGGTTCAGTAGTTTTCGAAGCATAACCGAGAGAGAGTATTGCTGTCATCTCAAGTCAGGCGCACCCCAGTATCAAGTTGAAAAAATATTCTTACCTGATTTATATTATTCCTTAGCACTGGCGATAGCGATCGTTTACCATTGAGCAAGCTCGGGTATTTTCGTATTCTATAAAAAATCTCTTTCAAATAAATTTCGTTTTATTAGCAAACCCAACGTAGTCCTAACCGAATATTGCATAAAACTTAGATCATTCATACGCCTAGATAGACTGTGACAGCTGTGAAAACGTCGAAAAAAATGAGATTGACAGTTTTCCTCTATTTTGAGCAATGCACGCACACCAACACAGTGACATACAAATTGCGAGTGTAAGACATAGCTTGTGATGCACACTAAAGTAAACCTGGCCTGTTTTTATCGGTTGTCTAGCAGCAAAAGGCTCTATCTAGACGTATAAATTATCTATCGCTTAAATCAGTTTTCGATATGCAGCGACGAAATTTTGGATTAATATTCCATCACCAAACCCGGAGCCAGCGTAGTTTATCTGGTTTTAAAGCTAAATTAAAGAAATTTATTTTTGAGCACCAAAAAAAGAGGAACTTTTAACTATAAACACCAGTGCAATCTAGTTTGTTTGTTGAAATTTTTGAATGTATAATATTTTAACTTTAATTTTAACGAAGAAAGTACTTACCTGCTAACGAAGATGTAACGTTTAAGAAGTGTAATTAGAAAGGCGTGCGCTACTTATGACATTCGTGTGTGGCGTCATTTAGTGGTCCCACTGGAAGATCAGCGCTGGTTGAGACAGTTATCAGCATTATGCTGGTGTGACCAATTTGTGACAAATACTCCAAATTGTAGTTTGTTTGTATATATGTTTTTTCTATTATATAATGTAAATATTGTGTTTGTTACAAATAAATATATTTGTTCTTTCTTTCTTTCAAAATAATTGAACTGTTGGTTAAAGAAATCACGGTTGGGAAAGGTTGTTTTGGTATATTATGAAGATTCTAAGTTTCATAATCAACATTTTATGTAATTGACTCAAACGACGCATATCTTACCGAGCCGTAACGTTACCGCTATAACTCTATATTTATGTCGACTAATGAGGCAAACATTATCATTAGATGAGGTTCCATACTTAGTAACTAAGAGGTCGCAATTATCCTTCCCGGACAAATGTCATTTTCAAACTATTATGTTTTGAAGGTAAGGTAGGGTGGTGGTGTTGAAATAGACCCAAAGAGGATGTAAATACTTCGTAATAAGAGGCGGAACTGCCTAATAAAGTATTGAAATTTACTTTTGTATGAAACGTGCAGTGTTTTTTTTAATGAAAATAAAGGACGAGAGGTACAGTTCGTTCAGCTGATGATAATTGATACGCCATGCCCATTCCAATGCAGTGCCGCTCAGGATTCTAGAAAAATTCTGTGCGGCACTACAATTGCGCTCGTCACGTTGAGACATAAGTTGTTAAGTCTCATTTTCCCAGTAATTTCACTAGCTACGGCACGCTTCAGACCGAAACACAGTAATTACACATTACTGCTTCACGGCAGAAATATGCCCCGTTGTGGCACCCATAATCTAGCCGGCATCCTGTGCAAAAGAGCCTCGCACTGATTAAATAATGTTTGATTTCACGTATCTTTGAAATAGTAGTAATTATAGTAATTCGCGACGAAGTATAATCCGGCTTAGTTTGAAAGCGAACAGTTACAAACAATATAGTGGTTTCCGGCTTTCTCCGTTTTTAACAAGATCATAGCCGTCACCTGTCAATCTATCAATGACTGCACGTTTCATACAATCGAGTGTATCACTTTTTTCTTACGGCCATTTTCAATAACCTATCTAGGTAGACAAATCTATCCTTTTACGCTTACTTACATTTCAATAACCTATTGACAGATAGCATTGGACTATAACTATATCGGACATAACTATGGATAGATAATATCTTGTTGTTAAACGGTGATAGCAATATATCCATCCAGAGGACGCAGTCCCACGAGATGGTCGGACCAAATACGATCTGCTCTAAACATCAACTTCCATGATGCCCTTCATAAGGCTAAGGATCGCAGCAGATGGAGGGGAATCGTACGGGAGAAACTGATGCAGCGGGGAGTCACAACCCTCAGTAATGAGGAAAACGACGCGAGGAGGAGGGAGCAATATTTCCGTAACTAGAGATACGTTATTGAAAACGGCTGTAAGAGAGTTTCGCTAAGCCGATAGATAAAACAAAGAAATTTTCAAATATACCTAATGTTGAATTTGATATTAATTTGACCTGGGGTAAAAAAGGAGAGAACTTTAAAGATCCGACAGAGCAAGAGGCGCTATCTAGACGTATAAATTATCAATGCTATAGGCATACTACAATCAAAAAATAATTATATTTGTTGTATATTTGTTCAATTATCGTTCATTAAATTTTTTGTTCTTCAAATAAGGTTAATGTTTCAAATAATATTCATTTATACTTGGTACAAGTTAATACAATCAATTAAAATGACCTAGCTAACATATCACTTTCTTAATAGACGAGTTTTTTTTTCTCTTTTTTGTTCATATAACTGTTTGTGACAGCGGTAACCATGTTTGTTGTGATAAAAAATAGTCCAGATATGCAAATGTGAGAATATAAAAACATTATAACAGTTATTGAGCTTAGATAATTTATACGTCTAGATAGAGTCTCTTGCTGTTAGACAACCGATGAAAACAGGCCAGGAATATTAGTTTCGTGTACGTGGCAAGCTACGTCTTACACTCGCGATTTGTATGACACTTTGTGTTAGTGTGCGTGAATTGCTCAAAATAGAGGATAGTCCTAAGCTCAATTTTTTTCCACGTTTTCACAGGTGTCACAGTCTATTTAGACGTATAAATGATCTATGTTACTGAGTATTGGATGGATCTAACAGATACCACAAATAATACAAGGTTATTTCACTATGGGTATACTGTAATCATAGACATAGAATATAACAGCGAATATACGACCTGACAAAGTTTGTCAGTGTGTGCTTGGCTAGTGGTTTAATTTTGAAAAGACTATCTGTCTTATTCACAATGACTTAGCGGAGATTTAAAACATCGCTTTCATAATCGCATATTAGAGCTGAAACGCTCATTATCTCTTCGATAAATCTGACGTGACTTATAGTAGCTAGGCCCTTCTATATACTTATTTTAAGCACTCCAACGCAAAAAAACATGGCCGATATCGATCAGCTGTTCGTTGAATAATGTGTTAAATAGCTTCCCGCCAAAGAGTATAATAATATATAGGGTAAAGAGAGCCCTCTCTACGCATTATGAGCTGTCTATTTGAAAACTAGCGCCATCTGGAGATTGGCCCCGAAAATAACTATATATAAGCTCGAAATGATTAAATTCATTTTTAATGTTGTGACGCAATTAAATAACTAACTCTACTTTTTAATGTAGGTATTGCAATTTTTTACAGCCTAAGTCTGCGTTGGTTGTAGGACTCACGTAAAACCTAGGTGCCTACCCACTAAACACCACCTGAGGTTGGCTTTGGGCAACTGCCCTCTAAGCCTTCATCGAAGGCGACCTTCTCTTGGGGAGAGAGAGGCGCAAGCGGCACTCCCTATAGAGTATCCGCTGAGACAAAGCTGAGATTATGCTGAGCTTCAGTTAAGACAACCCAATAGAAAGGTTGAGTTCACGTTTCATTATACGCAATCATTAAACGCATATAAAACATGGAAGCATTTCTGACGCTTCAAAATAGCGTATTTCAAACTATCCCGTATTGGGCAGGGCTTACAAACTGTCCTGGCACGCGCATTAGTTCGGTTGGGCGAATGAGTACGATCGGATCCTAGTCGGGCGGGATTTTAAAAACAACTGAAACAAGGCACGGACTAGTAAAAAAATAAGGACTGAAAGAAAATGAAGAAAAAATTTCTGTTTAGCACCAAAATAAGCCGATTTACGTGTAAATACAAGGCCCTACGCACACAATTACACTACTACAGGCCGATATGCGGCCATTATGAGATTTGTCATCATCTTTGACAGATAGTTTGCGTCTCAATAAAATATTTTAAAAATGCCGTCGAGCGTTGTGAAAAAGTGTAAAAACGATACTATATATAAGTATTTGTGGTCATATATGATTTTTAAGGGAGAAAAAATTGTGTAACTAGTATCCCCCGTAACCACACACACACTAGCATATCGGTGCTTCACTTGCTAATATCACGGCGTGGAGTACTCCTTTTTTACTCGTCCGTGGAAACAAGGATTTAAAATAAATAGTACGGTACGGTAGTTGAATCACTTTTCACGTGTCAGTAGACCAATTCCTTAAAAATACAATAAAATAAATTTTATTTGAGGGATGCTATTATGCTTCTACATTTTACTAACTTCTTGTTATATAACTAAAATATTTATTTAGTTACACACAGATTTGGTTTTTGGTCTTTTTATGGTATGGTACCTGTTCGGTCAATGTGCTAAAGCTTTATTTTCTAACTACCCTCATCTTGTCGAAGTGACAGCTGTCAACGCCAACGGGATTGTGCGAATGACACACAGGAGTCGAGAGTCCGCGTCCGACCACTGCCAAGAAGAGGTGCTGCCACTTTGTAGTTTGAAAACCCCCTTGTTCTTTGTTGATCCGAGGCAAGAAGAGGAAATATTTTAAGGTTAGTGGTCACTATTTTATCTTTGTCCCGATTTTGCACCTTGAGATAGGGATCTAAGAGGACTCACATTAATTCCTTAATTATAAAATAATAAAGTACAGTCCATTTAAAATAATATTTATATCGAATTACCAGCGCTAGTTGTAACAGTAACTATACTGCCGTGGTATTTAATTTTTTGGTAATAATCACTTTTTTCGACTCTTTTTCCAACTATTCTTATATAAAATGAATACGTGCTAGTGCAGTCAGGATACGTAAATATTTATGGATAAAAGCTGTTCAATGAGAGACATGAAAATGATTGGATACCTA
Source organism: Leptidea sinapis (assembly GCF_905404315.1). Taxonomy (NCBI): domain Eukaryota; kingdom Metazoa; phylum Arthropoda; class Insecta; order Lepidoptera; family Pieridae; genus Leptidea; species Leptidea sinapis. The sequence continues at coordinate 11,117,363 of NC_066267.1, read as the reverse complement.
AAGAGACGTGTGTTGAGTTCAATTTAAAAATGAAGATTTCCATTTATTCAAGAAGAAATTCACGACGTATGCAACCGATATATCACTTTTCTTCTGCAGATGGCTATTCGTTCTATTTATAACCGAGGTCCTAAAGAATTGTTAAGAGAAAATCAATGTAAAGAAATAAACATATTGTTGTCTCTCAATGTAACTCTGTTAATGTAATGTATATAGGAACATAAGACAGATGAGCGCTACATGATCTTGTGCAGACCCTCTGTACCAATGATGTATGATCCGGAAACCTCGTAGAAAAACCACATGCAAACACCCAAAATATGGGCGTAACAGCTACCACCTTGACTGTTTAATATTTAGTTTGTTGTATCACAAGTTATAATAAACAAATAGTAGGAATAGAAATACTTTATGCAAACAAAATAAATCTTATATTATTCTTATATTATTTTTAATACTTTGATTACATTGAATTAAATCTATCATTACGAGGGGGCGAACCAAAATATTGGCAACATTTCCACGTTGGATAGCTAGACTGATCCGTTGACTAAAATAGCTGCGAGCGCATGGGTTGCCAGAAGCCCTATTGAGGCGAGAAGATAGTACTTTGTACATTCTCGGCGTCTCTGGGGCCCACGGGCCAAGTATCTCGACACCAAACGGCACAAAGATGTAAGGGTCACTTATACATATTTGAAACGTTTACCTGTCTTCGATAGTCGAAGCAGCAGCGCCAACACCAACTGACGTAACTTGGACATGAGAAGGAGCCAGAGTGTCGACACAAGCCGCGTCCCACACCAGTTAGTAGGTACCTACTATAAAATATATCACCAGGCAAGAGGCCGGCAGGCAGTCTCTTACCTTCTTCTTTACCTTATTTTTACTGATATCAACTTTGTACTGTACCTTATTTTAATATAACTTCTTTGTACTGTAACTTATTTTTATTACTTTATATCATCTATTTACTGTAACTTTTTTTACTGTTTTATACAATACACAGAACGTCATTGGTTTTATTATTATTTTTATAATCAACAACAATTTTTACAATTACGAATATGACAATGGTTTCTCATCATTTATAACACTATAAACGGACACGATTAATATTGCTTAGTACTTATAAAGTTTGATCTGACACATGACCTCCGCAGAAAGTTCCATTAAAAGAACTACAGCCAACACTTGATATAATTTCCGTAAACAAAATTACCAACATATAAAAAGCAATTTAGACGTACAATATCGTGATAGCGAGGGATACACTAATTATCCATCATTATTCATTTTTACGCTGCGGATATTAAGTTAATGATAACTTGACTACATGAATGAAGAAATGTAGCGGCTAGGTACATAATTTTTAATTTTGGCATAAGGTCAGTTTAGCACTGATTGAAATTTACTTTACATACCCCTTCTTATACAAAAAAAACGCGATCATATCAACTAGTACTTTGTGAGCAACTTTATTCTCATCCTTAAAAAATGTCTATACAAGCTTCTGTGCTCGACTTTTAAGTTCTTATCTGGCTCCCTCGAGAACTCCTGATGATGTATGGTTGAGTAGTTAAAGGCGTGACAGAGTGACACACAAACAAACATTCCTTTTAATTTTGATTGTTAGCCAACTCAACAGTGTCAGATGGTGCACTAGGCTGTCAAACTGTAATCAGCTTCCGTGTGGTGTCAGGCAGGGCGCTTACCTCTCCTGATCTGTTTAATATTTATAAATGAATGGACTCCAGTGGGGTTGGGGTTGGATAGCAGATACGTCGATAAACTAAGCTAAATGGTGTTGTATGAAAGGTAGGCGAAAGAGCATAATCTAACATATAATATAAAGAAAACTAATTAAGAAAATCAAGGGTGTGAAATAAAGAATTATTATTATTAAGAAAATTAAGAATGATTCAAAATACTGAAGCCATAACATACAATTATTATCATTGCTTTTGCATCCTGATGGCTACTTCGGTGGATATATTCAATAATCATTGCAATGTTCCATGCATTGTATTCGTATCAACTTCCCATAGTTTCACAGGTCAGACGGGATCGTTACCAAAAAAGGCTTGGCTGATTCACCATAGTGGTGCGATACGATAGGGGTACCTTAAAATAGCTCGCACAACCGCCTAATGGCCAAAAATGTAAAAATGTTACTACCCCTGCTGTTGCAAGAAAGTATCGGCTCAGATTCAATAAAAATATTATCACCTAAAATAAATGTAAGAAAAAGAACTTAAAAACATGAGCCTTTCCTTAGAATGTCAAATTCAGTTTCAACGAAATCAACCGAAACATTTTCGTTTATATATTATATCACTTCATTCATGACTCAGGCTTACAACATTAGTTTATATAAGTCCGCAATACATTTGATAAATGTTAACATCAAGGAATACCAAGCATTACTTTCAATTAGCTAGGCTATTTAATTACTTATTTTACCTAAAAGTGTGGGTTGATAATCAAACTTAGATTCCAACTAACAAATACCTCAATTAACTAATATTATGTATAGCGTTGAATCATCATTTCATGTTTCAGGGTGTTTCAGTATTCCATTTCAGTATTCAGTTGGAAACGCGCGCGGAGCGGTGTCACACGCGCCGCCATTTTTAAAATAGTTTCGCGCCAAAACTATGTCTCTTATTTTGAATGTGCATTAATTCTATATCATTTATCATTAAATTTTATAATTTATCTGTAAGTTTTGTGAATAAGATCTCTAGTAAATCATATAGAGTATTTAAATCAGAACTATTAGGTACTAATAGGTTTCAGCCATAGACATTTTATATTTTTAATATCGAATTATTTTGGATAAATAAACTAATATTTCGCAACTTTTCTTACCAAATCTGCAAGTATATGCCATTTTTGTAAGAAAATGCAAATATCTAGTTATATATTATCATACAGTTTTCATATAAAAAATGATATTTCAAAATGTCACTAAAGAATCTGAGCTTATTTCAACCTTTGTCCAAAAATATGGTGTACCATCACAGACAGACAACACCAATGAAGGCTCCTCCATCCGCGCTATCCAGAAGTATTTCTAAGTCCGCTGAAACTTTGGTTGGCACGACTAGACATGGTAATTCTTAAACTTTTATTCGTATAGGAATTAAAGTAGTAATTCTATAAAATAATAGTTAATTGTTTAATGTGTTAAGAACGTTAAAAGTGATGCATAACGTTGTAATTAAAAATGTATAACATTAGGTGCATTACTTTGAGTAAGTCGACATTTTGAAGTATCAAGGACAAAATTTATAGGAGAAACCAGACGAAAAAACCGTCAAGGAGAGATGTCAAAAGACAGGGGGAGCAGTTGGTCGAATGGTATGATTATTTTTTGTGATCACCGGAACCATTAAATTTGGAGATAAGTACGAAAAGGGCAAAAAAATCTGCATGCATAGGCCCATCTGTCTGCCTGAATATTTATGACATTAAGATGCTAATATTGAAAATGGCTAGAAAGACAGTTTTTGAAAGTCGATTTTATGCAATTTATTTATTATTTACAACAACAAACCTAAAAAATCCCCTATGCTTGTTAAATTATGCTCTCTAATTTAGATGAGTCGTTAATCACTTGAAAGCCTCATGAATTGTGTATATAACTAATTCTAGTAGGCTTTTAAGGATCCAGGAATATCATAACCTGAGACACAATAGAAAATTGTATTATTTTAAAAGAGCGCAAAATATAAGACTGAGTGAGTTTCTTGCGCCGTTTGTTGTAAAAAACTTTAATCTACCAAGAAATTTTACATATTTCTACTATATTTATTTATTATATACTATATTTATTTTATATTACTTTACTGATTGCCTATCTGTACCGTTACTGCAAATATTGCACATTCCATAAAAAAGTCAGTGGAAAAATCAGAGATTTTAAAGAATTTTAAATTATTATAATATACAGTCTTATTAAATATGTCTTTTTTTAGGTAAAGAATTAAAAACTCGAAAAGCAAGGAGTACGGAAAAGCCTGCCGCTGCCATAGCGAAGGGCACCAGTTCCCTTGGACTGCCAGCTCTAGCGAAGTGGAACGGTGATGACGATAGTCTTAAGTCTAGGAACGGAAGGTACGTAATATGTTCATATTGATTTCAATATAAATTTATTTTAAATACAATTATTAAAGCACTTTCATACAAATTATCTATCCCCAACTGTAATATGGATGCAAGGTAACGCTACATCTATATAAGGATTCATATTCAACATACAAACGAAGGCATCGCTTGGGACTCACACCCTAGATTTTCCTTCGTATCGACATGAAACTACCACCATTCGATGCGAAATTTATCCTATGTGTCTATGGCTACTATTTTTTTTTTTAATTCCATTTCCTTCATTAATTAATTTTCTTTAAAAATTCGCCCAGCGAAACGGGTAGGAACGGCTAGTGTATGTATAAATAAAAATAAATAATTAAATAGTCGTTATACCAAAGCAAGTGATCGTCACATTTTGACTTTATACACTGTCCCTCGTTTTGTTTGTAAAGAACCGCATAGAAAATTATAAATAGATGCACTTAAAAGCATTAAGCAATTAAAGCCTCAATATTTATCTTCACAAAAGCAGCAATCATAATATATAGCCTTGAACTCAACACCTATGGTAAAGGCAAGGGCTTTTGTCATGAATTTTAAATGTAGTTCGCCGTACCTCCCGCCAGCTAGCGTTTACCCCCCGGCTGTCACTCAATCACTTCCGTTTCCACGCAATCAGGTTTACCAGATTGACCGATTACAAGAATCATGAGCTTTACCAACGATTTGGTTTAGTAAAGGAAAGCTAATTGAAAACATTGGACACGGAAAGGGCAATGGTATCAATCACTTTAAGTTTCATTAAAAAGAAAAGGGCGAAACGGGAAATTATTTCTAACTCTATAATAATATAGTTATAACATCACTTTTTTGTGACAGTAAGGGACGAGACGAGCAGGATGTTCAGCTAATGGTTGTTAGAAAACCATGTGTTTCGGTCTGAAGGGCACTAATTATTATGAAAATTTTGTAATCTGTCGCACTCTATGCAACTATAATAAACAATTCAACAGTACTGAATATAGTGGCGAATAAGCGAATAATAAATAAATAAATTTTTTGAATGTTTCCACGTGTTTGTGAATTATATTATTTGTATTTAGCTACGTAATATACTTTTAAATTTATTAAAATATGTCTTATGTTTAGCATTTATAATATAATTTGTGTCAAATTGCCTTCTAATTAACATTATTATTGAACGGCATAGATATATATTTTATTTGTATAAAAGTAATCCTAGTACATTATAATTACTATAACATGAAAAACTCTTTTTTTTTATATCTACCTGACATAAAAAACTAGTTCCAACATCATTTTAAAAGTATTACTTTTAGTTTATCATCTGTAGTATTTCAATCTCTCTCATTCAACACAGGTAAAGTGAATTAGTAAACATAAACTTGTTATGCCTACTACTGGGTTAAGTCGAGTTAGTAAAATATTTATTGGGCGATGTATAAGCGTTTTAATCCCAGGAAATGTTCAAAGCAAATATTTTACGAAATTCAAAAGAATCGTTAAGAAACGTTTATGTGGTAAAGGTTACGAATACATTAATTACTTTCTTAATGATACCTTGGTATAGATAATTCTTGCTTGCGACCGTTCTTCTCAGGTCTGAGGTCTTAGGTTAGGCCTTTCGGCTCTTATTAGTAATTTTCATTATTATAACACTAAGGGATTGATTGTAACTAATTCTAGTAGCCTTCATAAGATACATAATAGCTTTAAGGGTAAATGTTATTCTAACTTTTATAATAAAGCCCCAGCCACTGTTCAGGCATTATCTATAAATAAATTTAAATGTTTTATAAAAAAAATCGCTCTGTCGTAAATCCTACTACTCCACAGCTGAATATCGAAGTGATCCGACAGCGTGGGACTAGATTATGATCATTTTATAGCAATAGCAATGACAGTACAATATTGTATACTAGCTGACCTGGCAAACGTTGTTTGATTTCATTGAGATCGGTCGAATAGATTAGGAGTTATTAGGGGACATACAAACATACATTCTCTTTTATATATATAGATAGATTTCATTAAAAAGAGGGCAAAAAAAGAATGCTGGGAGAGTTTCTTGCGGCGCTTTTTCTCTCTCAGAGCACCATTTGTTTCCAAAGCGGGAGTAGTATTTAGTATATTAGAAATGACATGAAAAGGAATTGTAAAGGAATCTATTTTGAGAAAATATATGCCTTTTATGCCTTTATAATGATTGGTCTCCGCTGCGCTCCAACTAGATACCATACTACCTAAGAACAATATCTTTTTTATTACGGCAATTATTAGATGCTTGTGTGCGTGGCAACTTGACTTAATGGCATCATTAAAATTTTGTAGCATTATAATAAATTTTGTACCCAGTGTCTTTCTTATTTCTTGTTGTAATATTTTTACAATTTTTTACGCAACCCGGCATTTTAGTTTCAATTATAAGCATAATTTAACAGAATATGTGGCACGTCAACGTTACTCATTGTTCGAGACTGGCTCGAGTAGCCGCCCACTTGGGCGTAGTATTAGTTGCCGCACTTTGCAAATACGCCTGCGGTATCTATGTCTGAGGCATTTATTTTCGAATTAACAATTAACATCTCACGCTGGATAAAAATATATGAATTTGAATTATTAATAGTGACAGTAAGCCCGATGTCATAATATTGTGAATGTGAATATTGACTTGTAGCACTTGCGAGTACCAGCTACATTATAATGATGACTTTGATGGGCGCTACAAAACAAACATAAACTCTATCAACGTGGACATGACAGAAATAACAGTTTCTATAAAGCCGTTTACTATATTACACTGGCCTTCAAAAGTAAGTATCACACTTTTAAAATTGGGATAACGTTTTAAGTTCACAAGATATACTTTCGAAATAAAAAGGACTCCAAAGAGAATTTAATTTTGTACATAAAAACTTTATAGTCGGTAACCTTCTTTTAAGAATTGGCTGAAAAAAAACTTCAAAAACAAAACCATTCCTTTTTCAAAGTGGACGTTTCCGAATTACAATTTTACCGTTCACATTTTTCTTTCTGTTTTAAATTTTTTTCAAGATCGATGGGTCTTGTTTTAAAAAATTATGCTAATAAACACATCACATTTATTTATCATGCCTCTTTCAGTTGAAGAATGTGCTAGGATAATGGCTTTTCTGGAACTAGGCATCAGTATGCGTTGCACTCCAAGAATGGTGGGTGTGACGGTACGAACGGTCCAGAATGTTAAGCGAAGGTACGAAGAGACTGGACACCATCTGAGGAGACCTTGTAATGGCAGACCCAGGTGTACCAGTGCCCGAGAAGATCGTTATATTATTTCCACTGTGTTAAGAAATCGCCACCAAAATGCAGTTGAAGTCCAGCAACAGCTACTTCAGACCCGGAGGGACTACATTAGTGACAGTACAGTGAGAAGAAGACTTGCTGAAGCAAATTTGAAACCCCGAAGACCAGCGAGTGGCCCAAAACTCGAGAGACAGCAATGAGTAGCGAGACTGCGATACACCCGTGAACACATGCAGTGGGATAAAGAAGAATGTTCAAGAATTTTGTTTGCAGATGAGTCTCGATTCTCCCTTTACACTTCTATGGAAGGCGAAGTGTTTACAGGCGACCTGGTGAGCGATACCTTCAAGCCTGCATCTCAGAAAGATTCCAATACGGTGGAGGCAGTGTACATGTATGGGCTGGCATATCTTCAGAAGGTCGCACAGAGCTAGTAGCCATAGAAAATGGCACCCTCACTGGGCAAAGATATGCTCAAGAGATTCTCAATGAGTATGCAGGGCCGTATTTAGCAATTATGGGTGCTGGATCGATGCCGATGCATGATAATGCCCGGCCACACACGGCACATATCGTACAAGAGTATATTCAGGAGGTCGGTATCAGCGTGATGGCTTGGCCATCAAGAAGTCCTAATCTCAACCCGATTGAACACACCTGGGATGAGCTTGGGAGGCTAGTCAGAAATCGCAGACCACCACCTACTACCCTCAGGGCACTAAAGCAGGCCCTGGTAGAAAAATGGGAGAATATTCCCCAACATCGGCTCCGAAACCAAACCGGCTCGAAGTTGTAATCAGAGCTCGATGAGGAAATCCCAGTTATTAAAAATTAAATAACATGTAATACATTTTAGTTGAATTTTTTACACTAAACTATTCTTAGTTGTTCACTAAAATAAAACAATGAAAATAGACATTCTTGTCTATTTTCATTGTTTTATTTTTTTAAGTTAAAAATGTTACTAATGTATAATTTTAGTTTCTAAGAATTAAAGCCTATAAAATTTGCAACAAAACGTTTTTAATCTTCAATCTCTACCTTCTATAGTTAAGAAAAAAATTTAATTTGAAAAGTGTGATACTTACTTTTGCAGGCCAGTGTATGTATCTATAACGGCGGTTCAAATTTTAAGTTGAGGGAAATAATTATTCAAAAGATATTAATTCCAAAATGTAAGAAGTTCTTGATATTTACACTATATATTATTCCCTACGATTTTCCAGAAACTGATTCCTGCCGCCGAATTCCAGCTTCGCACGACTCGCCACAAATTAGGAAATTATCCCCACCATCTGGATATGTGGCGGTCCTCCACAGTGCGGTTTTCAAGGAGCTTTCTTCCACGTACTACAAAGCTATGGAATGAGCTTGCAAAAGGTTGCGGTGTTTCCGGGACAATTCGAATGGGTACCTTATAAAAAAAGCGCGTACACCGTCCTCAAAGGCCGGCAACGCTCCTATGATTCCTCTTGTGTTGTAAGAGAATGTGGGCGGCGTTGATCACTTAACAACAACCCATACGCTCGTTTGTCCTCCTTTTCCAAAAAAAAAAATAGAACAAAGAATCTGTTCCGTCTTTTAAACAGCATATGCCACATTTTGTTCTTAAAAGAAATTACTTTCAAGGTTTTCATAAATTAATACATAATCAATGATTGAAATTTGTAGCGTTAGCAGTAGAAATGGAAGCAGAGCCGGAAGTAGAGCTGGAAGCAGATCAGGCAGCAGGCCAGACAGTAGGTCAGGCAGTAGACCAGGCAGTAGACCTGGCAGTAGACCGGGCAGCAGGGCAGGCAGCGCTGACCGAAGCACTCACGGATCCATGACTACCCTCAATTCTGATGATGATAACATTAATGTTGTCGTAAGGTAATTTATTTATTCAAACAAAACATATCATATATCTATATTTAGCTACAATTCTATGATTACATTAAATTCAAACTATCAATACGGGTAAGTGTACCAAAAATACTGGTAGCATTTCCCCGTTGGATAGCTAGGCTGATCCGTTGACCGAAATCTGTTGCCAGAAAGCGCTTGGGTCTCCAGTGGCCCTATTCAGGCACGTAGATAATTCTTTGTACATTTTCCGCGCCTCTGGGGCTCCACGGGCCAAGTGTCTCAACACCAAACGGCACAAAGATGTAACACTGACATAAATACTGGTGGCAAATACACAGAATTGCAGACAAATATCCAAAGTGGCTCATTTTTCTAACGCCAAGTACGCAAGCACTGTTTGGGTTTCATGACATAAATGTCTTACAAAGACAAATTAGCATTTTATGTGGTTGGCTAAATTGTACTGTAACTTCAATAAAAGCCACAGTAAGAAGAATAGAATAGAATCTCCTGTGACAAGGTGAGGTGTCCCTATTGGACTCATCAACTACTAAGATTTTGATATAAAAAAGAGCTATGCGTTGTGGAGGAAGGGGGGCTTAACTTACTATCTGCTAACACAACACTTACCTTAAAATTTCTAATAAAAAATTACTTAGGTACTTAGTTTCTACATTCAGATCCTAACATAAGTTGAGAAAAAAATTACGATTTTATCCTTATCTGTACATAAATATGTAGTATGACGTCTATGATCTAATAAAAAAAAAACTATTTCGGCATGGTCCTTTGGAGTAAGGTAAACTTAATATTATATTTAAACAGTAAAATAGATTTAGCATTATTAATTTAAAAACTTCGGCAATAATATTACAAAACATGTTAATTGTTCGATACAATCAAGTTGTCATTTGAATCCTAGGTTTTGAATTTCAACTTTTACGTCATGAAATAATTAATTTAGGTTTTTCACACCACCTTAAACACCCACAGGCTAAATAATTACTTAATATCCTTTGGAAAAATAATGATTCTCGAAAACATAACAACAAAATATTAGCGAATAATTTCTCAGAAAGGTCAATCGAATGCCGTTAGTTTTGAAGTTTGTCAGTTCCGTTGTATGTGGGCATACGAGTACCAAAGGTTGTTGACTCTAATTAAATGAAAATGTATTGATTTTCTTCACCCCAACTAGACAACAAGGCGTTAGGTAATTTTTGCTATTATTATGTGATTTCAAGTTCATTAGTGTGAGTTTTATTGTACTTACAATGTGGCGAGAAATCGTAACTTCTTTAGAATTTGTTAAATAACGAAACTTCCAACATTTTTGAGCAATGCTTTTGAAGTGAAGACTTCTATTTTTTGTGGGAATTGAATGAGACTGGGCTCTCCCGGCTATGTAACGCTCGTAGGTAAAGTCGACTCGTGTGGACTAAGGCTAAGATCTATTTAGCGTTTTTTGCTCAGACTTTACTTTTTTTTATGACAGTAAGGGACGAGACGAGCAGGACGTTCAGGTAATGGTAATTAATACGCCCGGCGTATAACAATGCAGTGCCGCTCAAGATTCTTGAGAAAGCGAAAAATTCTTAACGACACTACAATTCCGCTCGTCACCTTGAGACATAAGATGTTAAGTCTCATTTGCCCAGTAATTTCACTAGCTACTGCGCCCTTCAGACCGAAACACAGTAATACTTACGTTAAACTTAGCTGACTGTGATAAAACGCAAACTTGACTTCTGCATTGTGCCGTCTTAGCTTAACCTCAGTATAATTTCAGCATTCAAATGAAACGATAAACGAATTCAAAGATTTTGCTAAGCTTACACTCAGCTGAGTTTTATGAAAGTAAAGTTTGAGCAAAGTCTAAGAACGTTCTATAGATCTCTCAGGCTATGGGGGCACGATCAGCTGGAGCAAAGTTGACCAGGTTAATTTATACACAAACATAATTATATAACTACTAGCGGACTTAACAGACGTTGTCCTGTACACGTGTGTGCGTGATAAATGTGAAAAATCGGTCGCGACGTATACGGACTGTATTGAGAATCTAAAAAATTATCAAAATCGGTCCAGCCATTAAGCAGTTACTTCAATTGCGAATCTAAGCAATCCTCCAATCCCCTTGTACACACAGAAAAATTCATTCAAATCGGTCCAGCCGTTTAGGAGGAGTTCACTGTCAACAAACGAACAGAAGAGTGATATATATAAAGATGTCGTACACTTTATAAATATAGAACAATAAAATTGTTGTGTTTCGTAATATTAATATACCCTTGATGAAGTTTTCACTTCTCCCGTGTGGTTTTAAGTGCACAACTTTAAATGTTAAATAAAAGGGGGCAAATTCACAGACGGCTCTCTTAATGTTTAGTGAAAACTGCTCCCCATTTAGCATTTGCAGTAGCAAATATAAAACAGTAACAAACAAAGTAATGTAAAACATTACAAACGCCTAGGAAAACCTAGCTAAACTAGTATTCTAGTTTGTTGTGTGTTGATGGCTGACATAAGAAAGTCCTGTGTCCCACCCCCTACTTGAATTGGGTGGTCCTCATTATTTACGATCATCGGGAGTACTGCGTCTTCGTAACCCCTAAAGGATTTTAGGAATTATTAATCTAAGGCCATAAATATTGCGACAGTTAAAAAAGAAATAATGCTACGTTTGAATTTGGAACCTGTCTTAATATAAATTGTTCCCATAAACCTAAAGGGGTTTTTCTTTCAATCGAGGAATATCCACGTAAACTCGACGTTAAGAATAATTATGTGATGTTTTATAAAACTTCAAATTGTGGTATGGCCTGCTAATATTGCTTAATATAACAATAATATAAAAAATAACTATTTAAATGTGACTGACTGTATACAGAGTCCGGCCACCAAACGATAAAGAGCGATCACTAAGAGAACGGAACATGCTTGAGTTTCCTGGCAAGGGTCAGATTATCTGCAATGGCTCCGGACCGGGACAGAAGCCCAAGGTGTTCTCCTATAACGTTGTCTTCGAACCAGCTGCAACTCAGGTAAGTGATGATTGAACTGGAAAGAGGATTTACCCCCTATGTATGATATGATGATCAAATCAATTTATGTCTTCACATTCGTTGGATAATTAAAATCTACGGATATAATATTAAGAATACCCGATCCAGGTGAACATAGGCTTTAAAATATATGATTAATATTGGATGTAATTTCAAGTAAACAAAATAATTAAAGCTGCCATTTTTACCATACTGGTAAAAAATTATAAAAAAAATACAGTATTATTTGCGAAATTTTTGTAGCAGGCAGCCGTTGTAACACAATAAAGTGTTTAATATTCTACAACAGTTTTCACTTTTGGGCAAAGCTCGTGGAAATTCTAAACCCCTTTTTAACATCGTTAGGTTCTACTTATTTGAAACCTTAAACAATAACCTGACTGATTTTTCATTACCTACAAAGTATTAAAAGTTTTATTCGTTAACTTTAATTAATGAACTTGTGAATATTAAAGTTAGGTATACAACTACAACGGGAAGAAATGGGATTAAATGATAAGAAGTGGTAAGAAACTTAATATTATCACAGAGTAGGGATGTAATAACTATTATTTTAATTCAACATACATCAAAAGCATGAACAGTTAAAAAAATTAAGGTGAGAGTATCAAGATAAGCATCATTTTGGCTTGCAAATCAAAATTATAAGCAATAGAAACAATTAGTAAATAAATAAACCATTTGTTTATGCGTGTAGCGCAGGAAAGTGGGCACTCCTCTTTGTTCTGTGGTTTTCAATCCCTCTTAATCTATGGAGGGTTGAGACAATGAGAATCATCTCATTTGGGAAAAGAGTTGAAAAAGTGTCCAGGTTATGCAGTAAATAACAGTTCAAAAAGCTTCCACAATGGCGCTAGTGTAGGTACAGGGTATGGTGAATGTAGCAATAGTAAACGAATTGAAGTATGCAGAGTTAAAAAATTTAATATAAAATTGTCTACTAAAGTAGTTAATTATTGAAAATTTCAACAACTTACGTCGTACAAAATAATGTAGACAATATAACCTTAAAGAATTATTATAGGGAAAATGCACCTAGAGTTCACCTAGAGTAAATGCACTTAGTGATTAGTATTTTTTATATTTGGCGCTTCTTTTAATATTTACCCTGATGCTAGTGTAGCGCCACCCTGATTTAATGCATTTTGACGGACACTTTTTCATATACACAGCTGATTCTCCTTATCTCTTCCCTCCATACCTTAATCATAGCATGTTTCTGCTTTTTTTTTTTAGGACCCCCTTGATTTCAATGTTGTTATTTCTAGAGAACTGGTCCTAGTCTTCCATTTAATTCCAAAGCAGATAATTGTCTCACTTTACAGGACGTGATTTTATCATTATTGGCATTTAGTTGAGGTGATTTTGATTGAATTGATTCAATATTTGCATCGTTGACAATATAATCGATTTGTTCACATATAGTACTGAAAATCTTAATTTTACCTTGTTTGTAGGCTGTATATATAGGACTTCATATTTCGTAGCTACCTCACTATTATTGTCCTATATTGACAACTTACCAAGCTTTAGCGGAGCTATTACATTTTTGTCAATATATTATGTATTCTTGTTGACTATGATCAAGCCTTATACCAAATTACTTTCTCAGGAGGACATTCTAGATTATTCTGGAGTGAAGCGGTTACTGGAGATGGCTGTGGAAGGATTCTCGTGCACCGCGTTCTGCTACGGTCAAACTGGCAGTGGGAAGACACATACTCTTACAGGGCCGCCTGGGCTGGTAAGTAATAATATAGAAATTAATACCTAATACTGCGATTATAAGTTAAGTTACCGACATAGTCCAAATAATTGCGAAACTGAAGTGGCAGTGGGAAGGGGACATAGTACGACGGACAGGTGGCCGTTGTGACAGTAAAATCCTCGAATGGCGACCACATACTGGAAGACGCAGTGTTGGTAGGCTCTCCACTAGATGGACCGACGATCTGGTCAAGATCGGCCAAGGCCGGAATACATTGGATGAGGGCAGCGCAGGACCGATCGTCGTGGAAATCTTTGGGGGAGGCCTTCTTTCGACTGATGATGATGATTGCGATTATAATTTATTTCAAAAATAATATGTTTTTTACTAAATAAGAATTGCTGATTTCAAACATGCATTTATGGTTTGCAACAAAGTTACTAAGAAGTTAAAATAAAATGTCTAAAGATTTTGATGTTGGTGCTTACAAATATTGCGTTGAACTATGCAAAAATTACGACATTCAATACTATATTAGTTAGGGGATTGAATCCCCTATTTATTATTATTACTTATATATATTATTAATATTATTCCTATATTTATCTCAATCATTTGGGCCAAAGACTGTTCTAGTGCTTGGAGGCACGACTGGAGTAATTGCAGTATGGGGATATCTGCGTGGTACTCGGATATAGCATTGGTTTTCATTAGCCTCAATAATAACTTAATGAGTATGAAAGAAAGAAGAACATTATTTCACAAACACTCACAGGATACACTTAATATAATAATATAAAAGTACAAAACAAACCGAAAAATAACGTATTTATATAGTAATTGAGAATTATAATAATATTAGGGAGTTCTCAGGAGTTAGCATTAGGGAGTTACTCAGGATTATCTGTGACACGGCCGTGGCTATGAAACAGCATTGATTTTCAGTATGTTTAATAGCATAGTACCCACCATGCATTTAAGGTGCTATGAATTATATACTTGTATTAACATTATTCAAACTAATGTACTTTATTCATCTAACGGTCATCATATTCTTCTAACTCGCTACCTCTATGCGTTTGGCAATTTTCCTGATTGAAAATTACATTTTTGCAAGACGTGACGTCATGCTTTGAATGCTGAAACAGATGTTCACAATTCCGTAAGTAAAAGGCAAATTTTGCAGCATTTAGTTTCAAAAATAATAGTGATATTTATTTTTCAAAATATTTTTTTGTCGTAATTATTCATGCTCTCTTTTTGTTCTTGCCTAAAATGCCTATTGATTAGATCAATAAAAGTTCACAGATACAAGATTTCTGAAGTCTGATGACTGAATTTATCAGTTAAACATAGTCCATCGATGACCCTGAAGCTATCAGCAATAATAAAATTTAATGTCTGTTTTGCAAAACCCTCACGGAATACCTGAACTAATATATAACATACTGATAGGTAAATGAAGGTGAGAATCGATCGCGATGACCGCGAGGCCACTTGCTTTTATATTCAAATATCAGCTAAATACTAGCTGATACCGCAGACCTGTCTGCCTAAATTCTCCTGTGCCCTGGTTTACCATTCATTCTTTGATGAGCAACTTTCCAAAAACACAATCAATAATTGAGAATTCATTATATAATATGTTATGTTATTAAAGTGATAACCATCACTTCTAGGATTAATACACAAATAAAATTTGAAAAACAAAATTTTATGACGATACGTTACTCGAACCCACGACCTCCGGCGTTCCGTGCCGGTCCTCTAACCAACTGAGCCAACCGTTCGAGTTGGGGCGTATCATTATAAAACTTCTTGTTTGTTTTGTTCAACTCTCAGGTTGTGACTGGTTTTAAAGTGATAACCCTCACTTCTAGGATTAATACACGAATAAAATCTGAAAACAAATGCTCGAATGGTTGGGTCAGTTGGTTAGGGCACCGGCACGGAACGCCGGAGGTCGTAGGTTCGAGTAAAGTATCGTCATAAAATTTTGTTTTTCAAATATTATTTGTGGATTCATTATATTATTCTCGTAATGTTCTTATGATTGGCGACAGTCCGGGCTTTAGTTGTAACTTACCAACACCTGACTAGAAAACTATATTCCTAAATAAAAATTCGTATTGAGAGCAATGAGGAATTTTTTTGTTTCAAGGATTGAGAGCAGAATTTACTTCGAATTCAATAGTACTTAACAGACACCATTAAAAAAGATTAAAAGGAAATAACAACGGAACGAAACTAAGAAGGAATTAGTTGCCCGATTTTGAAGATTTTTTTTTGTAAATTCTAGCGTCATTTTTATTATTTCAACTTATTATATAATACTAGCTGATCCAGCAAACGATGTTTTGCCATATTGCGATGTATGAAGATTAACTTAAATTCAGAAAAAAAATATAATTTAAGTAAATATTTGATTGCCATCCTGAAACCCTATTGCGAATATGTGGATGGAACAGAATAATATAAAAATGGTGATTAAAAAACAGGGGTTGATCGTAAAAAGGTGAAAATTTGAAAGTAGTATTTTTTTTTAGAAAGCTAAATCATAATAAAATATAAATTTAAAATTTTGTCAAAAAATAGGGGCGGGCCTTATCATTTACGGGTATGAAAAATAGATGACCCATATAGCCGAATGGTTAGTGACCTGACTACTAAGCTAGAGGTCCCGGGATCGAATCCCGGTAAGTGCAATCATTTACATGATGAATATGGAAGTTTTTTTCCGTGTCATGGATGTTTATATGTATTTATGTATGTTTAAGTAAGTATATTGTATTAAATATATCGCTGTCTTGTACCCATAGTACAGGCAATGCCTAGTTTGGGGCAAGATAATTTGTGTAAAAGTGTGTCAATATTATTATAATTATTATAGATACCCGAGATGCACACTAAATTCCATATAAACCGGTTCAGTCATTTCGGAGGAGTTTTGAAACAAACACCGCGACACGAGAATCTTATTCAATAGGTATAAAATACATACTAAGCTTAATATAATTAACAATTGATAGCAAAATGTAGGTCTCCTTGGCATAAAATATTGTATTTTACATGAAAATGACAGTATTTCCGCTTTGGATAGGCTACGTTGATCTTTTGACCAATTTTATCTGCTGCCAACTTTTTAACTTCGGAGGGCCACTATTCTATTTCTAATTTTCATATATATTTTTTTTTATTTATCATAATACATATACCGATATAAAATTAGGTCAACTTAGCATCTAAAAAAACCACAAAGGTTAACAACTAATTCTAATATAACACTTAATAATACGTCACAACTCACAACTTATGCTATAAATTAAATGAACAACAGTGAAAATATTTTAAAAGACATAAAAACGAATAAATATAAGTTATCAATATGACTAAGCAGGTTCAAATTCTCTTAGCTGCTATAATTTTTGTAATAGACAATCTTTTAGTCTGTAATTAATGTTTTTAGTATTTAAATTTTGCCGCTCAATTTAGCTCAGCTTGTTTGTCGAAAACAAATAAGTGAGTCTAAAAAATATCAAAAACATTACCATAGTCCATTAAGAACTTCATATTATTAATCAAAGTCCAAAATATATCATAGTTTGGTGTAATTATTGTACCTGCTCATACAAAATAGCTTTTAGCTGACTGTCGTGGATCGCGTGACGTAACACATTAGCAATCACTGCTCTTATCTACTAGAATCCTTTTAGCATAGAATTGACATTTGTCGTATGATTTGTTTTTTTTTTATTACATTAGAGTATGTGGCCACGATCCAATTCTCACCGTAGATTTAGTTAGAGCCTCCCAATTTAGTTTTTTTTTACGAAAATAAGGGACGAGACTAGCCGGATTCAGCTGATGGTAATTGATACGTCTTGTGCATTACAATGCAGTGCCGCTCAGGATTCTTGAAAGACCCAAAAATTCTGAGCGGCACTACAACTGCTCTCGTCACCTTGAGACATAAGATGTTAAGTTTCATTTGCCCAATTATTTTACTAGCTACGGAGCCCTTCAGACCCAAACATAATAATGCTTACACATTACTGCTTCACGGCAGAAATAGGCTCCGTTGTTGTACCCATAATCTAGCCGGCATCCTGTGCAAAGGAGCCTCCTACTGGTATTTATATTAGTATAGCGCTATATATATCTCGTTAGAATAGTACAATGAGGATTAAATATCTTTGAAGGATTATGTATACAGTTGTTTAATTACAATAAATTTTTAAATCGTTTCCTTTAAAAAATAATACTTCGTGGGTTTCGTGTGCTGTTTCTTCTCTTCCAGAGATTTAATTGTTAAAAACTGACTTAAGTGCCAGTCAAGGTAGCAACGAAGACATGAATGGCGCTCTCAAGAGATTTGCATACAAAACGGTGGTAGGGTATAAATTTAAGTCAAAAATAATTCACAAATAAAATTTGAAAAACAAAATTTTGCTGAGCAGTTGGTTAGAGCACCAGCACGAAACGCCGGAGGTCGTGGGTTCGAGTCTCACAACGTTCATAAAATTTCGTTTTTCAAATTTTATTTGTGTATTAATCCCAGAAGTGAGGGTTATCACCTTTAAAACATAACATATTGTTCAAATATGATTCATAATGAAAAAATTAAAAATACTTTTATAAGGTGTCTAACCTTTCGCATTCATTATCTTCGATAACTTAGGGCTTCAATATTTTATTTTCAAGTTATACCTACTTCTTTAGGCGCGTTATGAAAAATGATGAGAGTGAAATTTTAAGATGCGCGCGCATCACTGTAGCACAAACGTAACAGGGTGAAGTTGGTTCCTAAACTTATCTGACGTTTGCGACATTCGTTATTTTTTTTTTTTTTGGTATCTTCGTCCATTATGAAAATAGGCAAAGGGTTCAAGCCCAAACAGCCGTATTCGTTATTTAATAATTAATTGTCAAAGTGATCGTTGCAAGATTTTTACAATATTGTTCTTTCTACAAACATAGAACAGCACGAGGAATAAATAGTTTTAAGGATTTTTGCTATGTTATGCCAAAGAAGTATAACTTCTTGCGTTTGTACATTAGTACACACATATGGAAGAGGAGTACAAACGGGTCACGGATGGTATGTGAACACCGCATCCCACACTCTCTTGTAACACCAGACGAATCACAAGAATGTTGCCGACCTTATAAAA
This sequence comes from Leptidea sinapis, assembly GCF_905404315.1. Taxonomy (NCBI): domain Eukaryota; kingdom Metazoa; phylum Arthropoda; class Insecta; order Lepidoptera; family Pieridae; genus Leptidea; species Leptidea sinapis. Next base: position 11,098,170 of record NC_066267.1, on the reverse strand, counting down.
CATCGAATAAACGTACATGTACATATCCATAATATACAGGGCCGGCCCAAAGTTATGGGACATGAAGGGAAAGTACCTTAAATATCGAAGATAGGCTATTTTACTGAAAGAAGACTTTATGTTATCTTTAAAAGTTAGTAATTCTGTATTTAAAGTTTTTCTTAAAATTACTTGCCTCGTCTAGGAATCGAACCGACTTTAATATAAAAAAACACCCCTACTTTTATGATGCCAATCGAAAGAATGGCCAAAAACTAATAACTCTTCTTAAGTAACATAGTATTTTAAAAGACAGGAAACGTAAAATGTTTGAGTGAAATTTCAAGAAAGTTATTTATTGCCAAATTTTAAATTTTTTTTGATAATATTATTTGGATAAACGAATCTAGCTTTAGCAATAACGGTATGTATAACTGCCACAATAATCGTATTTGGTGTAAAGAAAATCACCTACCAGTCACTCAAACGAATGACCTCGTGCGTTTTTCACTCAACTGTTGGTACGGACTTCTAAAAAACCGGGTTTTCTTAATCCATCCAAGGAATCTTGAACACAGAAATGTATTTAGAAACACTTCAAATTGTAAGAGATGAGATAAGAAATTTTTCCGCAGCGGAGCAAGTAAACATAATTTTCCAACAAGATGGAGCTCAGGTTCATAACAGTCGGAGAGCTGCAGATTTTCTAAATGCATGTTTTTATACTTAGATTGGTACGAATGGACCGATTAGATGGCCGACCAGATCCCCGGACCTTACACCATTAGATTTCTTCTTTTGGGCATACGTGAAAGATATGGTCTAAGAGAACGTGGGCGGGCTACAAACAGAATTGTGCCATATCATATCCAGTATTCACCATAAAATGATTAGAAAATCAACAGGCAGCGGATCACATTTTGAGCATTTAATTAATTTATTTCCAAAAAAATACCCACTTAATTGACTACTTTCTTTTAAAATACTTTGTTACTTGAGAAGAGTTATTATTTTTTGGCCATTCTTTCGATTGGCATCATAAAAGTAGGGGTGTTTTTTTTACATGATGGTTCGATTCCCAGACGGGGCAAGTACTTTTTAGAAAATCTTTGAATGTAGAATTACTAACTTTTAAAAATAACATAAAGTCTTCTTTCAGTAAAATACCCTATCTACTATATTTAAGGTACTTTTCCTTCATATAATAATAATAATATAACTTCATATAACTTTTGGATGCCAAAAAGCGCGTAAACCTTCCTTAAAGGCCGGCAACGATCCTGTGATTCATCTGGTGTTGCAAGAGAATGTGGGCGGCGCTGATCACTTACCACCAGGCGACCCGTACGCTCGTTTGTCCTCCTTTTCCATTAAAAAATATATGTACATTTCAATTGTTGTTATTTACTGTTAGTTAATATTTTTCTTAATATGTATGTGTATTTTTTTGTATGAGTTATTTTTGGATATTTCCTCGGGTGAAGGCCTCCTCCAGCTTTTTCCACGCGTCTCTGTCTTTGTCCATTATTTGCGAGTCATTCCCGGCTATTTCTATTATTTCATCAGCCCACCTTCTTTTCGGTCTGCCTACTCGTCGTTTTCCTATAGGTCCCTTCCACTGCGTGATTCTGAATTTCCACCTGCTGTCTTTATAGCTAGTTACGTGACCAGCCCTTTACATGTGAATTAGAAAACCGAAAACACATGTGGACCACACAACGTGGCGGGCGAGGATCGAATCAGGGACTCCGTGGTGAGAGTCAATAGTTCAACCTATTGCGCCACCGACGCTTTAAATAATGTTTGTTTTTGATATATGCATTATAACAATAGATAATTCAGATGTTTATAGGAAAATTATTAAAGCAACCTTGAACAATTTTTTCCATTTTATCCTTCATTCTTTTTTGTTGAGTAATGACCTTTTCGCAGTATGTAAAGCCTTTTATTTAATAATTATAAACGTGCGTCGCCTTTGTTGGTACGTTAGTAAACTGTAAAACTCATATTTTTTTGTTATTGTATCCTCAAAATAATACGATTTACGTAGGAGCCTCAGTTTGAAAATTTAACTATCTAAGTTTGCGATGAACAAAAGAAATATTGGATATCTTCTCAAAGATGTAGGTATATTGTAGATGTAGGGCAACCGCCCATGGACATCCGCAACAACAGGTGTGTCAAGAAATGCGTTGCCGGCCTTTAAGCTTTTTTCTTGAAGCTCCCTAAGTCGTATCTGTTCGGGAAGACCGCTGCCGGTAGTTGATTCCACAAAGTGGCTGTGCGAGGCGAGAAATTTCGAAGAAAACGCGCGGTTGTGGAATGCCAGACGTCTACGTGATGCGGATGGTACTTTGCACGTAATGTCCGATGGTGGAATTCGGCCGCTGGAATCAACCCGAACAGCTCCTCTGAGCACTCCCCGTGATAAATGCGGTAGAAGATGCAGAGAGAACCCACATTTCTACGCAATGCTAGAGAATCAAGCCGATCGGAGATAACTTGATTGTCGATGATTCGAGTATGATCTTGCACATCTGGGATTTGCGTTGGCGCAATAACCTTGTGTAGTTCAGCTGTTGTGTTCAAGTAGTTGAATAGAATGAATGAATGAATGTTGTATTTTATATGATTATAAGGGACAAGACGAGCAGGACGTTCAGCTGATGGTAATTGATAAGCCTTGCCCATTACAATGCAGTGCCGCTCAGGATTCTTGAAAAATCCAAAAATTCTGAGTGGCACTACAATTGAGCTCGTCTCCTTGAGACATAAGATGTTAAGTCTCGTTTGCCAGTAAGTGAAATTACTGGCCTACGGCGCCCTTCTGGCCGATACCGCCCTTATGACACAATATTGTTTACACATTACTGCTTCACGGCAGAAATAGGCGCCGTTGTGGTACCCATAATCTAGCCTGTGCAAAGGAGCCTTCCACTGGCACCTTTGACAGATGAAGTATAACTTACAAAAATAAACTCCTTGTGTTAAACGTAATACAGTCGACGATATGAAATCTGGCGTTGACAATCTAATTTCGTATGAAATTTATGCATTGTCTATGAAAGTACTCCTGATATTAATGATCAATAATACTTCTCCATTAGAAAGTATATTATTCTGTTGATAGAAAGACATCAAATTGTGTAAAATTAGAGTATTTAAAATACTCTAAATAATTTTACCTGTATAACATTACGTCAATAAAACATTTATAGCAAAGTGGACATCAAGCACTCCAAAATTATTACACTATTCGTAGTTTCTGCTTATTGAAAATTCTTATCCATTTACCATTTAGTTTCGTTTTCTATAAGAATAAGAATTATTTATTTAAATCGATCTTTTAACAAATGCATTGTCATTAAATTACAGCTTATATATATATGACTACATTGTGATTTTCATTGAATCGCAACACTAGTCGGAGACTGTATCGTGGGCGTAATATTGGCGAAATTAACACCAAAGAAAACTCAAATCATATTTATAATTATGGATTTCCGCAATTATTGACTGCAGTAGTAGACTGGCTATTCTTGCCCTCTCTAACCTACGCAAATCTTTTAATATTTCTGCAGCGTATGCACTGGTTGTATCCCAGGCTACTTCAGAAGTACGCATTACGCTAATAAGGTGTAATGGTTGTACCTACTGTCTTCTCCCAATTATCCCGAGCAGTTATGTATCGATGGCATTTAAAAAATACATGATTGGCATCTTCGATTGCGTTTGTGCAGTTTGGGCAATCTGGGGAGTCCTCGTGTTTAAATCTTTGGAGGTACTGTCTATAACATCCGTGGCCAGAGATCATCTGGGTCAGGTAATAGTTAATGCATGCTTGCGGTTAATCCATGGCGCAAATTCGGGTATCAGCTTGTAGGTAAAACGTCCCTTACTTGAAGTACTCCAGCGTTCTTGTCATCGTTACAAAGTCCTTTGTTTTTGTTTGTTTCTGAGTTCAGCTGGCAACATTGAGGTTTCCGTCCTCCTTTGATTAAACATCGCTCTACGTACTTCAACCAGTATGTCTGGGGGTAGGGTTCCAGCTATGAGAAAGGCAGCTTCGCCTGAGACTGTACGTAAAGCGCTTGCTACGCAGAGAGCACTCAGTCTGTAAACTGGTGTGAGTTTATGTTGTATCTCTTGCTTTGCTAGTGCTTTTGATCAGGTGGCTACTCCGTACATCAGTATTGACGTAACAACCGATGCAAGAATCCTTCTTCTTTTTTGTTTTGGACCTCCTGCATTTGGCATGAGCCTGGCTAAGTTGGCTAGAAAGGTTGAGAGGTGGAGAGGATCTCATAGTTTCCTACTTTTAACGATACTGTTTCTATCCTTTTCCTACTGGTGATGAGGACGGCTTCTGTTTTGTGGTCTGCGAGTAAGGCCTACTCGGTCCATCCATCTACGCACTACAGAAATCTCCACTTAATTTCTTCAATGTATTTTGACACGATGACAATCGCCAAGTCATATGCAATGGCAACAAGTTCTGTATCGAATGGAAGATACTGTTTTAATAGCCCATCGTACATGATGTTCCAAAAGAGCGGGCCCAACACTGAGCCTTGGGGGACGCCTCCTGTGATCTTATATTGGAATAGGCTCGGTCTCATATTCAAAGACCCTGTTTGAGAAATAGCTGGCCACGATTCTTAGTAAGTACATCGGGACATTCAATTCAGCGAGATGGTTCATGATGACCTACCAGCGGGCTGAATTAAATGCATTTTTTATGTCTAAGGTGGCCACAAAACAACTAGTGTGTGTGTGTGTGTGTGTGTGTGTTTGTTTGTTATACATGTAGGTAGGACAAATTAAATACAAGGGATCAAAATATTTTCAGTTTTTTGTAATCTAATTCTCCTAGTGATGTACTGATTTTTATTTTCGTATTTTTTGTAGTTAAGTCTAATGTACCAACATGTTTATGCATAAAATTATATGAATATTTCGATATTTATAAGGTGCCAGTCGTTTCCATTTATAAGGTCCAGTATTAACTCTTGGGCGCGTTATGTTAAACGTGCCTTTCAATTTATTACTGGCAAAACTGGGAGTACTGAGAACATTTTTGTGCTCCTTCATTACACTAGCCAATATGAATAATTGTAGAACTCCTAGCACGCTGCATTCCTTATTCAAATTGTCCATAGGGTGTCGTCGTGGCTTCCTGCACATGACTTTGAGAAAGGCTCGTTGAGCGAGAGCATTTTCCTTATATTAGAGAGATCTTATATAAGGAAAAATAATAATAAAAAGCGTGTTTTTTTAGTTTTTTTTTCTATAATTTATTTATTATTAAACCAATTTTAAACTATTATTTTAAATTAAGTTTCTAAGAAATACTTAGGCCAACGGTCTGAAATAAACAGATTTTATTTTATTTAAGTCATGTGTCAGAGGCTATTCTTGACTTACAGGTGGAAAATGGAACAAGCCCCTATTCAGAAGAGCATGGGCTGGTTGTGAGGTCATTCGTGTATCTATTCAACTTGATACGAGATCAACCTGAGAGTCATTTCATCCTCAAGGCTTCGTTCTTAGAGATTTACAATGAAAAGGTAAGATTTTTATTGGGGCATTCGTGTAATATTTACTTCGAGGAGGTTGAATATTATAACGGCTGTAGAATTTTAGGTACGGATACACTTTTACTATTGTGTACTCAAGTCATCATCGTTTAGCAGCCTAAACTCTGTGTCTCTTAAGTGAATTTAATTATGAGGTGTTATTACCCATTATTATAGTCGCTCAGAAGACAATGGAGAGGGCTATGCTTGGAGTTTCCCTAGGGATCGAATCAGAAATGAGGAGATCCGAAGGACAACCAAAGTCTCCGACATAGCCCAGTGGTTGCAAAACTGAAGTGGCAGTGGGCAGGGCACATATTTGAACGAACAGATGACCGTTGTGGCAGTAAAGTCCTCGAATGGCGACCACATACTAAGTAGACACAGTGTTGGTAGGCCTGCTGTTGGCCCCCAAAATGGACCGACGCCGACGAGTCTAATAAAATTCGCTAGCATGTGTGAGTGAGCTGCTTTATTGCCTGAGTCACTAAGAGACTTTATTATCTGAATGAATGAATGAAACCTACTACTGGACTAGGAATAAGCAACTCTACGACCAACCCGCGGCTCGAGACAAAGGCTTTGACAAACATTGTCAAAGGTTTTGTTAAAAATAATCTAATAATTTGCTTAAAAAGAGACTAAGTAGATATATTTTTGACCATTGCAGATTAAACACACATCTACATTCTACTGCTCAATGAGACTAAGAGATATCGATTTCGTTGCGGAAATCCGAAGCGAATGCAGTTCGCTCCATATTTTATGGCACCAGCACCTGGGGGAATACGAATACATAATCTCCCGAGAGATTTAACTAAAGCCTCCTCCCTCAGGAATATTATTAAGATAGAAGCAAATTGTCTGCGGAGAACCGACAAGGATCACAAAGACAACCCTCCTTACAGTGGACACAATTAATTAAAAATTACATATTATTATAATACCTCTTATTATTCTCCAACTTTCTTCTGGAAGTTCCGTTTGAAAGGATCTCTTGGTATTTCCAGTTGTGGAAGTCACTTCGTCATAATACGATGTTTTATTTCAAACTTGATAAGTTTCAAAACATTTTTATTAAACTATCATAATATTTCAGGTAATAGACTTACTAAATCCTGGATCCGCTAGAAAACCGCTGCAGGTGAGATGGTCCAAGGAGTCTCGCAGCTTTTATGTAGAGAATCTGTTCATGGTGGACTGTGAGGAGCTTGATGACTTGTTCGCTGTTCTTGAAGAAGGTAACTTCTTGAATAATATTTAGTAACAAAATTGAGACTGAATTAAATGTAAAATGGATAGCAAAATAGAAAAACAATATATATTTTTCCTGCCAGAGGCGCAAACATACGATTAAAATTACTTAACTGAATTAAGTGCAATGTAACGTATGTTCTAGATTTTAATTATTTTAACTTTTGTTTTATATTTCACATCATAATTCACTTATCATTTATTATGAGGGTCTCACAAGAAGATAGGATAACTACGGCGTAAAAGGAACTGCGCTCGATATTTTTTATTTATTATTTAACAATAGAATTTCAGAAAATTGATGCGAATGGAAGGAGATCTCCTAGGATTGCTGTCAATAAGGTTGTACCACAAGGGTCTATTCATGGACCGTTCCTTTTCCAAATTTACTTTAATGGTCTTCCTAACCTTGTAGAAAAGATGAAAGATTAAAGACATAGTTCTGCAGCGAACTCGGTTAAAAAGATTAGACAATAAACTAACGATACGATTTGATTATTAAATAACGAATAGATACGGCGCGACTAGTTTAGTTTAGTTATATTCATAGTATAACAGTATTATTCTAATTAACAAATAAAATTTGAAAACAAAATTTTATGAACGGTGCGGGACTCGACCTCTCGCGTTCCGTACGAGCGCTCTTACCAACTGAGCCAACCGTTCGAGTGACGTATCGTTGATAAAATCTTATTTGCTTTGTTCAACTCTCAGGCTGTGGCTTTTAATCCCAGAAGTAAGGGCTATCACTTTAAAACATAACAAATTGTTTATATTCTTATTTCTATAGTTATATTATTATTAGACGATGCAGTTAGTGAAATTACTCGGCAACCGAGACTTCACATCTTATGTCTCAAGGAGACGAGCGCAATTGTAGTGCCGCTCAGAAATTTGGATTTTTCAAGAATCCTGAGTGGCACTGCATTATAATCACCAGCTGACAGTCCTGCTCGTCTCGTCCCTTACTGTCATAAAAAAAAGTTGATATTAATACCATCTTTGTGCAGCTTTTGATAATATAGCCCCAAAATTCCAGGTATGCGCAACCGTGCTGTCGGCTCCCATGCAATGAACAGCAACTCATCTCGCTCACACACGTTGCTCAGCGTGCGCGTCAGAAGAGACATACGATCCGAAGGTGACGTCACGTGTTCCACTCACGGCAAGATCAACTTCGTGGACTTGGCTGGAAGTGAGATGACGAAGCGGACCAATAGTACTGGGAAGACATTGGAAGAAGCCAACAATATTAATAAGAGTTTGATGGTTTTAGGTACGTAATGTATTACAATGTGACAACTAGCTGCTATAGCTCAACACGTATCCATAGAATACTAACTTTTGGGCTCTACAATTTCCCCGCATGAGGGCCTGAACTTTTATGAGACATTTAGGGTTTATATTCCAGAATAAGTGTCAATATTTACGTAATTCGTGACGGAGTATGTTTGCCACTGCCACAAAATACACTTGATAAAGGATTGCCTATTGAGACACCCTGATACTGGCTTAAGAGATTATTTTCTGTTTTTAGATATTATTATAAATAATAAATAAATAAATTCTTTATTTTGCTAGAAAACATGTAACAATGGGTGTAAGTAGTTTTAATGTATCAATGTTATCGGCCATTTCTGGCATGCATAATTATTATTAACAAAATTCTAGTTATTATTATAATTGATTAACAAACTCTATATTTTAAGCACTTAGGTTAATTTAAATTATAATTATTATTTTAAATGTCATTATTTAAAGACTAGAATTAATATATATTTTAAAGTCAATTTAATTTAACCTAATGTGTCAACATTTCATTTATGGAATAAAAACATTTATCTATAAGCCATGTAAAAAGATCCTCTTTAAATCGTTGGACGGGTAATACGCGTAAGCTTGGAGGGAGTTTATTAAATATTTTTATGCACATGACATAGCTACATTTTCCGTAGGATGCATTATGAAATTTGTGTGCAATCACCAGTCTGTCACCGTTTCTTGTATTTCTCGGATAAATATCTCTTGCTTTTGTAAATAAATGGTCATGTTGTTTGACAAAGATACATATTTCGTATATATACATACAGGGAAATGGAAGAATACGTAATTCTTTAAACAGTGGTTCACACGAATCTAAGTAAAAAGCTCCTGTCATAGCTCTTAAGCATCTCTTTTGGGCTATGAAAGCCCTATTAGCCTCGCTAGAGTTTCCCCACAAGATTAGTCCATATCGAAGTACTGATGCGACGTAACCATGATAAGCTGCCAGGACTGTACTTTGTAAAGCCGTTTTACGCAATCTATATAACACATAAACATATCTATCAATTTTTTGGCATACCATGTCTACATGCTCTTTCCAATTTAGATTTTTATCTAGAAGTACTCCTAAAAATTTAACATGCAAAGCTTCTTCTATTTGGGTATTTGTATAATTTATCTTAAGGCTATAGTTATTAGAGTGGTTACTTAAACTAAATTGCATAAATGAGGTTTTTTTAATATTAACTTGAAGATTATTATCCTCTAGCCAATTTACCACTGTATTAATTTCATTATTAATTTCACTTTCATAAATATCAATCTCATTTTTATTATTACATGTCATAATTATTGATATATCATCGGCAAATAAATAACAGTCATTTTTTGTCACACTAGGCAGGTCATTAATATAAATTAAAAATAATAATGGTCCAAGGACGCTTCCTTGCGGAACACCAAATCTATTTAATTTAAAGTTTGATTGTTGGGCAATTATGGTAGCCTTTTCGTCGTCGGTCGTCGTCGTGTCGTATTGGTCGTCGATGAACTTAGTTTCCTATACTATATTATGTCTGTCATAGCATTTACTATCAGAATACCCGCTTGCTTGCCCCATACTTGAGAAATAGTTGATTATAGGTAAAATATTGAAACAAGACGAGTTTAGATACTCCTTATTTAATAAAAATAATTCATGTTCCGCTAAAATTGATCATGGGACCAGCTTTCAGCTTAGACCAAAAAGTCCTGCTGACAGCAAGGTACATCATATTAACGGGAATGCAACTGCAAAACAATATGGCATGGTTTTACTTTCAGCTGATTAAAGAATATAACAAATAAATAATAATTCGAATATTAAATTATATATTAACTGTATATTATTTATGAAGTGAAAACTTCTATAGCGGCGTCGAGCACTTTTATTGGGATGGATATAAAATATTAAACCCGCGTCAGGACACGTGGCCTGATCGAAAATTCGTAAGACAATCATTGAAATTATGGATGAAAGATTTATACTTCTAACTAATTATAGTTTAGCTATTTCAACTTAATGATCATACGGTTATTGGCCCAGTGGTTGAATCATTGTGATTGCGAAGCCTAAACATCGCGTGGTCGATGGACCGAATCTCAGGCGTGAAATATTTTTACAGTTTAATTACTTGGGCTTTGTCATTAGCGAAGACTCTCCCTACGGCGATAGTGATACTTTTGAATCTCTTTGTTAAAATTTTCACTTGCCGGTACTCTCGGATTGCAAACCGTAGCATGATGGCTGATGATATGTATTCACCGCGGCCCATACTACCTTGGAATACCAGAGGAATCACACGAGTGTTGCCGACCTTATAAAACGTCGAAGAGAAAGAATTGTCCAATACCAAGTATTTTTGATTACAGGCTATTGCATAGCGCAGTTGAGTGACGGTAAAAAACGCGGACACATCCCGTACCGCGACAGCAAACTGACTAAGTTACTGGCCGACAGTCTCGCGGGAAACGGAGTCACTCTGATGGTAAGTAATAATTCTATTATATTGATGAGACAAGGTAGGAAATTGGGTTCCTTGAGGGAGAAGTTTGTGCGTTCACCACTAAAAAGTCTCCCTTTGTCGTATCTCCCCGATTCGAGACCACTCCTCTAACTGCCACAACCTGTGTTGGTATACTTGGCGCCGATATGTCGAACGACGTTCATTTCCGTGGTCATTTGGAAGAGAAGGCCAAACTGGGCTCTAAAAAGCAGCTACCCCTAGAGAAGAGTCATTTAAACGCGCTCGAACGCCATAGGAGCGGGATGCGGGATGATAGAAGCTCTCATAAGATCTCAGCCAATGTCAATCACAATTCGCAGTACTCTGCTCAGGACGATCGTCCGTATTGGTGAATCTAGATTGTCAATTTGGCATTGAAAATTGTACGAGAATGTTAAAATAGAATTTGTGAAGAATCGCACAGATCTCTCAGAGACAGCTCTTTATGTAATAAAGCTATTTCGTGTTGTTCTATTTTGTTTAAGTTATTTTAAAGAATCCTCGCTACGCCCATGTTGACTATGTCTGTATGTAGGTTATGTCTCAAGGACTGGCAACGTTTTTGTATGGAAAAACTATATTCTTTGTCGGAGTTACCTACGTGCCACTTTAGCGGTTAATTATGTTAATGCCTGCACAATCATGAATTTTTGTAGACGGACCACTAGATTTTAGACTTACCTTTAGGACTTTTATGAAAATAAGGGACGAGACGAGCAGGACGTTCAGCTCAGATGGTAATTGATACGCCCTACCCATAACAATGCAGTGCCGCTCAGGATTCTTGAAAAACCCAAATTCTGAGTGGCACTACAATTGCGCTCGTCACCTGAAAATATAAGATGTTAAGTCTCATTTGCCCAATAATTTCACTAGCTACAGCGCCCTTCAGACCGAAACACAGTAATATTTTACATTACTGCTTCGCGGCAGAAATAGGCGCCATTCTGGTAGCCATAATCTAGCCGGCTTCCTGTGCAAAGGAGCCTCCCACTGGTATGCCTTTAGGATTACGTTTTACAAGATGAACGGTGTCGAACCCAAGTCGTGGCCCACACAAGCAATATTTTTCATCAGGTACTTATATTTACAATTCCTATTTTTCACAGATCGCGTGTATAGCGCCGACAAAATCAAATCTCAGTGAGACAATAAATACTCTAAGATACGCGTCAAGAGCGAAGAAGATTAAATCTAAACCAATTGTAAAAATGGTACGTATTAGTGCTCTTCCAACCGAGCTAACCGTTTAAAATCTTGTATGCTTTGTGTAACTCTCAGGTTGTGGCTTCATCTACAGGATCTACTTTACAGTTGATAACCTGCTCAACCCCAGTATTTGCATATTAGGAAATTGACGTGAGATATCGCTCTTGCAAATCTAAACGAACCCACGACTACTCGCACGGAACGCGAGAGGTCGTGGGTTCGAGTCCCGCATCGTTAATAAAATTTTCTTTTAAAATTTTATTTGTGTATTAATCCTAGAAGTGAGGGTTCTCTTTTTTTTATGGAATAGGAGGACAAACGAGTGTACGGGTCACCTGGTGTTAAGTGATCACCGCCGCCCACATTCTCTTGCAACACCAGAGGAATCACAAGAGCGATGCCGGCCTTTAAGGAAGGTGTACGCGCTTTTTTTGAAGGTACCCATGTCGTATCATCCCGGAAACACCGCACAAGGAAGCTCATTCCACAGCTTAGTAGTACGAGGAAGAAAGCTCCTTGAAAACCGCACTGTGGAGGACCGCCACACATCCAGATGGTGGGGATGATATCCTAATTTGTGACGTGTCGTGCGAAGATGAAATCATCTCACTTTAATGTTCTTTGAAAATATTAATCTTACTTGACCACTGCAGCCCTAATTATATCTAAATACTATTTGACAAATGACAAACACGGCCATGATTTCAGGACGCCCGTGATGCCCTGATTCTAAGTCTGAAGCGAGAAGTTGAAGCTCTGCAAACGGAGAACCATCACCTCAGAACCGCACTGCACTTGCAAACTGACCTGAATATGGATTCCTTTAGTAAGTGACATAGATTACTATATAAGTCACGAACATGTTATTTACCAAAAGGCCTCAAGTAGCCCAAACAGTAGGTTATCATTCGCTCGGATAGCGACGGCTCCCAAACACAGACAGTGCTATTACAAAAAAATAGTTTAAACATGGCTTAGAGTGTTAGTTAGTGTTTTGTTAAACAGTGACCTAACAATAACGACGTCTAAATATAGTTTATCTTTATCTGTTACAAAACAGTGTTTAGCTTGTGTTTAACTAAAGCGTCGTTAATCACAACATAAACTGAAGTCTACAGGAACAATTATAGGAACGGACCGCATTTTTTTACAGCTGTCATCATATAATCTAAATCTTCCTGAATATGATCTATCAGTTAGACGCACCTTAGACAAGTTTCGACACGTGTTTCGGCAATGTCCAAAGATTGTTGAACGCTGTACAACATAAAGACAGATTTGTAATAAAACTTTTTTTGAAAGAGTGTTCAACACAAGTTTAACCTTTTTTGTAATAACACAGAGAATGTTTGATTACGTTCATAAGTGTGACGTTTTGGGTGTCCATACCAAAAAGATAGCCAACGGGAACTCCGCTATCCTACTATACAGTCTTTTTATCTCACAGCAGGCTGTACATAGCACAGGTACTACATAAGCCACTTCAGTAGACAGATGAAATATTGTCAATGTGTGGCTATTGCATCTTTAACCTCCTTTGAGCAATACAATTTAAAGCCCCCAATAAACGCACAATGCATCTACCTATGCCCAGAATTCGGTGGTATGCCGTGCCCTTAGCAACTATAATAAAAAATCACCAACAGATATATTATGATACTAGCTGACTCAGCAAACGTATTGCCATATAAAGTGATAAAAAAAATCAGTAACAAGAATTTAGTTTTTAACAAGAAGACGACCGATTCACAGATCTACCAAATATATCGTACATAACATTTATCGTACCACAATAATCATTATATTCGATTGCCATTTTGCAACTCTATTGCGTTTCCGTGGATGGCATAGAATAATATTAAATCACGATAAAAATTGGTGTTGATCGTAGACGGGTGAAAATTTGAAGTTGTATGTATTTTTAATGCTGAAACATAATAAAATAAAAATATTATAGGGGTGGGTTTTTTTTTTTTTATGGAATAGGAGGACAAACGAGCGTACGGGTCACCTGGTGTTAAGTGATCACCGCCGCCCACACTCTCCTGCAACACCAGAGGAATCACAAGAGCGTTGCCGGCCTTTAAGGAAGGTGTACGCGCTTTTCTTGAAGGTACCCATGTCGTATCGTCCCGGAAACACCGCACAAGGAAGCTCATTCCACAGCTTCGTGGTACGAGGAAGAAAGCTCCTTGAAAACCGCACTGTGGAGGACCGCCACACATCCAGATGGTGGGGATGATATCGTAACTTGTGGCGTGTCGTGCGAAGGTGACCCTTATCGTTTAGGGGTATGAAATAGACCGATTCTCAGACCTACCCGATATACACACAAATTTACAAACAAATTGGTTTAACCGTTTCGGAGGAGTTTGGTAACAAGAACCGGTACACGAGAAATTAAAAAAAAAGAAACGAAAAAGATAATTCATAAAATTAAAACTATTATTACGTGGAAGCGTACCAAGAATACTGGCAGCATTTCCGCGCTGGATAGCTAGGCTGATCCGTTGACTGAAATAGCTGCCAGCGCTTGGGTTCCCAGTAGCCTTATTGAGGCGTGAAGATAGTATTTTGAACATTCTCCACGCCTCTGGGCCCCACGGGCTAAGTGTCTCGACACCAAACGGCACAAAGATGTATGACTCACTGAGACCAACATATTTGCGACACTTGCTGTCTTCGGTAGTCGAAGCAGCAGCCCCAGCACTAACTAACGTAGCTTGGACATGAGAAGGAGCCAGAGTGTCAACGCAAGTTGCGTCCCACACCAGCGCCCTTCCCCGTGCCCAAGCCACCAGCGTCATTCCATCAGGACGCTTGCCATCGCGGCGGGTACCATTTGGCTCTTATCCAGCTAATTCCAAAATTCTTGAAGTATACTAATCACCACGATTTTTCTGCAGGTAAAAGAAGACCACAAAATGAGCCGAGCAAACTGTTGCAACTTCCCAAATCGGAGCTCGTTGACCTCATCCAACTCCATATGGATGAAAACATTGCCCTCCGTAACGAGAATACGGAGCTTTTCACGGTCCGGGATCAGCTGTTGAGAGACCAGGAGTTGTTGAGTCGAGAGAATGAGAGGCTACTGAAAAAACTGGAGGATGTCAACTCGTAAGTATCAAAAGTTTCTAATAGTTACCATAATATCCAGTAGCGTATAGGCCATTTTATCTTTAAAGGCCTTGGCACGGTTCTTGAGCGGTTGAAAACGCAGAAGACAAGGACTAGAAGAGAAAATCGGATCGCACGCGCGGCGTCCCTTATTGACAATTTGGCTTAATTTATGTCAGTTTTGTCTTATCATGATTTTCTTACTTCTTACTCAATGCGTATCGCATTAGGCTGCATCCAGATATAACGAACGGCAATCCAATGAAAGCTAAGATACGACAGAGATAATTAAAGAAATATAGAAAATACGGACGCAATTAATTTTTTTTTCGTACAAAATCTAAACGATTTGATTTTAGGCCTTAGGTTTCCTACCAGTCATTCAGTTTATTAAGGTAGAGACCACCTTAGACATGTTGCAGCCAATAATGAGATTTGTGAGTGAAATATTTATGTTATCATATTTTAATCAAGTTTAAAAACAAAAATAAGTACAACAACATATGTTTGCGATGTGCAATACTAATAAAATTTGGTATTTAAAAAAAATTGCGATCGACCGTTAGCTATTTTACCTCAGAAAAAATTACGTCGTGAAATTTAATTATATGAAACATATTTGGTCTCAAGTTAACTTTAAATTTATATATTTTATGGCATAGAATAAAAAGAAAATGGCTTCATTACTACCTACAATACTTTATTAAACATAGTTTGGTGAGCATTTATAAATTTACCTACTTACGCAGAATTAAAATATTAGTCAGGTAGTAAAATATTTTCATTTTTGGTAAGCGTTCAGTCATAGAATAGAAAATTTATACGTCTACATAGACTGTGACAGCGTAAAAACTTCGATAAAAATTGCGGCTAACTCTTAGCCGCTATTTTTTCGACCTGCGTTCTGCAAAAACACGAACACTTAAACAACGGATCGCTAGACAGTGTAGACATAATATAAATTATTTAACCATAAGCCGTAAAAAAAATAACATCAACATTACTTAAATACAGTTAAAACTTATATCTACGGCGTGCAGCTGACAGTTTTTTTTTTTTATTTCTCCGCATTTATCTTAATTGTAGCATATATTTCATAGGACTCTCTTTGGGATGAGCTGATTTCAAGCACTTGTTTTATTAAGGTCAGTGGAAGGGTCAAATTTTTAGGCACTGGATCACAAGATAAACGTGGATAAAATAGATTACTTTGCATGGAAATAAAAATACATGTAATTGTGCACGATGGAATGTTTTTATCGATCACTGGTGAACTAAGATTGATATGTTTTCATTTTCAGGTCTCTAACAATATTTTTACCACCTTTACTATGTTTAACACAAGCATTATACTTTTCACAAAATTTTCTAATCTATCAAATTCAAAATGTTGGGTTATAATTACATAGTTGCTCTCATCATTACTTATAAGGCATGCTAACAAAATTGGGAGTAAATACCTAGTCTAATTTTTACATTAATTTCATTCAATTCATAATCAAACCAGACACCACGTAAAACGAAAATTGAATAAAATTAATTTTTGTACTTACTTTGTAGTTACTTCTATAATTTAAACATTTTTTTTTTTGGTTTGGATAAAGTGGATGATGACTTTGATAAATTGATAAAAATAAATTAATGGATAAAAAAATATTTTACTAACACAATGTGACATCATCAGCGAGGAACATTTATCTTTAAACCGGTACGCCTTAGAGACCTTCAAGTATAGAACATACTCCTAACTTAAAATGACGGCAACACATCTCTTGTACCCTGGTGTTGAGAATGTCTATGGGCATTTGCTTCACCATTCCCCATCAAATGAGCCTCTTGCCCGTTTTCTTTCGCTTACGTCTCCTTCTTCTTCGTGACACTCTTGGTAGAGCGGTCGTGGTCATCACGAAGTGAGATCTTTGGAGCAGATGTGATTCGCCTCACGAGCCTCGCCACTTTTCCCTGCTGGCCCACAGTCTGGTACACTTGTTCAATGTTGTTGTTCAATGGACCACCCACAGCAGACTTAATTTGGTCGTACCATCGCATGGGCGACCAAATTAAGTTGTGTAAGTGCACGATGATTTTACAATTTATTCGCTAACATAGAAACCATAAAAATCGCTACGAAAATTGTAATAACATTAATTATTTAATTCGTACTTAAATAATGGGTACCTTCACTAAAAGCGCGCACACTTCTAAATGGCCAGCAACGCTCTCGTGATTCGTCGGGTATTGCATGTGGATGACGGTGATCACTTAACAATAGGTGACCGGCACGCTCGTTTGTACTCCTTTACCATAAAAAAAAGTGTGCGAGGAAAATATTTTGAAGGCAATATTTATATTTATTCGAAATCAAAAATATAGTCTTTTGTTTTAATAAAATTGTGTGTGTTTGTGTGTCTGAAGGGTTTGCATCAGATCACCGATAATTCCCGCACGCCGAGCGTACTCTGACGGCGGATCCAGGGAAACAAACATTTGGACAAACACCGGAAGTTCTACCAGCAGCGCCATCTTTGAAGACGGATAGATATAATTATATTATGTAAAAATTATAATAGTTAAGTCTAGTGTAAGAAAATTATTTATAAATATGACCGATAAATCAACCAGGCGTAGTATTTTAAAACATAGTTTTTCGACAGTAAGTTATAATATCTTCGTAGTAAAAAGGTGATGTAAGTGGCATGTTACGTTTATAAAAAAAATGGCTGACATTAAGTTATAACTAACTACATACTCTTTGGCACAAAATTCTTTCTTGTGCTGTTTCACGTTTGTACAAAGAAAGAATTCCACCGTATAATTTAGTACTTTCATATCAATAGAATTAAATTATTTTTATACAATTACAAAGAAAGGATTTTTCTATTTTACAACTTGTACAAATTGTAATGCAGGTTATCAACTGTAAAGTAGATCCTATAGATGAAGCCACAACCTGAGAGTTGAACAAATCATACCAGATTTTATAACGATCCGTTAGTCGAACGGTTGGCTCAGTTGGTTAGTGCTCACTGGCACGGAACGCCGGAGGTCATGGGTTCGAGTCCCACATCGTTCAAAAAATTTTGTTTTTCACATTTTATTTGTGTATTTAATTCTGGTCCAAGAGACTCATAGTAGCTGGAGCATGATAGAAATGGTCTAGTTGACCAACTAACGTCCGTGTCGAATTTGGGGTTAGGAATGCTTGCAAGCCGTACAAATTCTTCCTGGTAATTTTTCCATAACGCACCATAGAAAGTATAACTTTAATTAGAGACCGATATAACAATACTTAATACCATAACACTAACGGTCGTTCCCAATATACTATCTACAGATAGAGATAAATTACTTCCTACTACTGTCAGTATTTAGCTGTCAATAATCTGAAGCTGTCCCAATATACCCGATAAGTCATTTTTATCGGCTATCGTCTTATATTCAGAAGCATGAATTGAAATTTCCATACAAACTTCTATCGCTGGTAAGCTATACGTCGTCCCATTGACAGACAGCGTGTACGGATAAGGTGAGTTACCGTCGAAAAGTTTTTTGGGACAGAAAAGTCAACGATAGTTACAATTTTTATCTTAAGTAAGAGATAGACTGAATATTGGGAACGGCTGTAAGTGACCAATATACAAGAATGTTAGAAAAAAAAAGATAAATACGCTAATACTAAGCATGCATGGTGGAAGAACATCTCTAACGGAGACACCGCATGATAGAAAAGGAAAAAGAATCTATTGTTATTGTAGCCGATTTTGATTGACAAGTCGTAAATATTCAGCCACGATAAGAAGGAGCTCCTTAGTAATGTGGATTTTAAGCCAAATTGCACACATTGACAAATTAAATTTGGTCACTAAAATTGACATTATCTGGCAGTCAGGTTGTCTATAGGCTAGTATATTCTAAGTCTATGCCTTAGATTAAGCATCCGCTGCACTCCAACTAGACACCGCAATACCAAAAAACAACAGCTTTTTTTTCTTTATTTGTTTAGGGGCTTTTGTATATGTATATACATGTCAGTTCCATTATAATCTAAGTACATTAACACTAAAACAAAAGAAAAACAAAATTTTTAACTTAGCAAAAACTAAAAAAAAATAATAAAAGGAAAAGCAAGTTAAGCATTTTTATTACGGCAACTATTAGATTATTTTATTTTTTTATACTATTAATCATTTACAGAAAGAATCTCGAAAGCTAACATAGATGCTTGTGTGCGTGGCATCTTGAAACTCAATGGCATCTTTCAAATTTTGTAACATACGCTTCGTGTTATTTTACATTGAAATTAATAAAATACAAAATACTTACTGATGATATGTGATCCCAGTGTCTTTCCTATTTCTTGTTGTATTATTTATACAATGTTTTACTACGCAAACCGGCATCTTAGTTTCAATTATTACCAAAGTTTAACACACACATTGTTCGAGACTGTCTCGAGTACGCCCACTTGGGAGTAGTATTAGTTGCCGCACTTTGCGACTTCGCTTGCGGTATCTAGTTGGAGCTCGGCGGAGACCAATCTTTAAGGTCTATGCTTATTCAGGTTATTTTTTTATCGAGTCATGGTATATTTCATCGTAATATTATCTTCTAGAAGCAACTAGGTTGAAAGAGTAAAATTAACCAATTCGACATTAATATCTAAAATAATAATAAGACAAAGTTTCGTAAATATGTATATACACTTATCTATTATAGGTACTAAAAATGATGGAGGCTGTTAAGTATGTATTTAAGTTGCTGCGCAAAAAAACCTTAGGAGAGTAAGCCGTTTAAGTTGTATATTTTCTCCAAATACTAAATAGTATCCCTTAGCCCGGCCGTAACATACCTACGTGTCGATTCGATTTTCCGATTTGGAAAAATCGGAATCTAGTAAGTACTAATTATGTAATTCTGTCGGTACCTACATACAAAATGTTTCGAAATATTGTTTAGTTTTTTTAACTATACTTCAAAGCCACCATTAAATCTCAAAATAGTTATTATTACTAGGTATATTATAATTTACATAAAATAAATGTTTAAAAATTACTTTTGCTTTTATTTTGCATGCCTTTCCCAACTTCAACAGTCGCTATTGTCACAACAGGCCCAAAACCTTTTTTTATGAAAATATGGAACGAGACGAACAGGACGTTCAGCTCGTGGTATACGATACGCCCTACCCTAAAATTCTGAGCGGCACAGCAAATTAACAATCTTCGTTTTTTAATGATTTAAGTGGGCCATTCCCGGCGGCACTGCAATGCCAGGCCGACCCGTGACAGGAGTGGAGCGAGCCCCTAACACCCCGTCATTTTCCAAAAATCATTTTAATATACTGGTCCCGCATAGCGGAACTTTCAGATATTAAGCTTAAAAGAACAGATACTACACTTTGATCTTAGCCAAAAGGCCGAGAAGCGATACCCGTACACACGTGATGTCATCTCACGCGCGCCCGAAGGGCGCGTGGGGGATGATGATCGAGGCGATAGCCTCCTGCATCAGGTATCAGCGCTGGACATGACTATGTCCAGATCATTGGGGTGGGGTTCTTACGTCCCCCATGACGTTTTTCCTTCCGTTTTTCATCTTTACTTCCTTCATTTGGCTTCTTGGTTGGCGCCCCCGCTTGTCCCGAGCGATCGAGCCCCGTAGGAAGGATACACGGGGCGATCAGCTGGTCGGCGAGGATTTTCGGCTTCAAGACTTCCGGGACTAAGTGTTCTAGTTGGAATGCTTTTATGAAGGTGCCCAACATTCCAAATGCCTCGTCACTTTCGATTTGCCGAGGCCATGGGTATGGATTCGTCTGCCGCCACGTCTTCTGGTCGTGGGGTTGGCTCAGGATCGCTTCTCTCTAGGCGCAACAACTCTTCATGGTTGTTGCGGGTATCTACAAAAAACTCACTGCGGGTAGTTTCATATTCCTCATTTTTTTCCTCGACTTGTGGGAGGGGCGGCGTGGGGGAAGCAACAGGCTTTCTGGAGCCGGTGCGCGTAACCGTGCTTGCGCGTCTGTTGCGAGCCTCTTCTTTGTAGACCCGGCAGCTTGTGTTGCTTGCCGGGTGGGGTCCACCGCAGTTTACGCAGGTGGCGGGTTCCGTCAGTGGACGGCTGCAGTCTTTGGCTGGATGCGGTCCGCCACATCGTACGCAAGCTTGCTGCCGATGGCAGCCGTGCGACGAGTGTCGGAAACCCTGGCAGCGGTGGCACTGTGCTGGCCCTTTCTTCGAGCGCCACGGTTCTACCTTGATGCCCACCATGTTGAGTAATTCAGTTATCTCATATATGGCGGGGGTAATTCCAGGAGATCTCTTCAGGATTATAAAATATATACATCCTGGCCGGCCTCTTCTTGCTTGCACTCGCCGGCAGTACTCGGGACTGTACCCCCGTGAGCGCAAAGCATCTTCAATATCTGCTGGTTCAGTGTCGACCGGCAGGCCCCGAATCGCAAACTTAAGTCTGCGATCTGCCGGCAACGAGTAACTGAACCAGGGGAGCTTCGCGGTTTCTTCTTGACTTGAGAGGTACTGTTGTACCACTCTGTACTCTTCTTCGTCCGCTGGCAGGAAGCGGATCCCTCTGCGGTATGGACGGGCGTTTGCGTTCCGACCCAACTTCTCGCGCAGGATCTTCATGTGTGGGATCCATACGGGCATTTCTTCAACCGTCTGCGTCGGCATTTTTCCCTTTCGGGTGGTGGCGGCGGCCGTGGGGCCGGTGGTGGCCGTGGGGGCAGTCTGCGTCTCCATTTGGCGGCCGGGAGACGATGCAACTGCGGCGAAGCTCGCAGTTGGGGATGTATTCTGTGGCGGCATCTCAGGTGTGCTCGTCCGTATACGGGTGTGCTCATCTGTTGATGAGCGCTGGCTGCAAGTCGATGGAGGTGCGCTGTAGGTCTGCATCTCCTCGAGGATGCTCTCCACACTAATAGAATGATAGTTTGGAGAGAGCTTCTTTTCAACCGCGTGGCAGGCGGTCGTGACCAGACGCGCGTATTCCGCCTTAACACCCGCGACCTCGATCCCCAGATCAAAGTGCGCAACTGCGAAGTTGAGCATGCTCTGGCTACACAACATAATGTTGTGTGCTAGGGATTCGGTCTTAGGCTTCAGGGGAGCGCACTGGATGGTCTCGACTGCCGTGTCGTCGCGGGTCTGCTGTGGCGTCTTGCTGGGCGCTCGCGGCGGTTCTGCGCTGATGAGCGGCGCGGAAGCGCTAGGCGTCGTGTCCATCGGCGATTGTGGTCGCACGACGGACGGCTTCTTTTTCTTGGACTTCTTCGAAGACATAGCGTCGGGCTCCAACGTCGGTGGAGCTGGGACCGTACTTCACTGCTCAAGGCTAGCAGCACACATCCCTCCCTGCAGTTGTGCCGTTCTCCGGGGGATCCCGCTGGTGGGAAGCCGGGTAGTAAGTACTGAGCCTGGAGGGCAGCTACGTAGCCGGAGATCGGAGCTGGTGACAGCGTCCTCGCACCACGGATGATGGCGCGGCGCTTTCTGAGGGTAGCTTTAAAAATAAAGCGACTCAGAGAGCTAGGTTGACAACGAGCACGAGTGAATATGGCAGTACGGTTGCCAATCCGCGATACCCGTACTTCGTGGTCTTCTCTCGCCGCGCCCACATGGGCGCGGTGGGGGAATGCTGATCAGGACTTTTCGTCCCCTGCAGCAAGGATCACTCGCCGCCCGTTGAAACGGGCGGATCATTGGGGGTGAGAGTCGTTGCTCTCTGCGGTCGTCTTCTTTAATTTATGGTATGGTTGGGGGAGCGCCCTCCCCCTTTGTGGTCATCTTTTTGGAGCTGAGGGAGCGCCTGTTCCCTCAGCTGAGATCCGGTGATTGTTGCCGGTTTGCGCGGGCCTTGACGATCAGCCCCGAAGAAGAGGGAGGGCGATCAGCCGAGCCGCGCGCAAACACTTCACTCTACATCCTCGTCCCGCACGAGATCACGCGGGTAGCGGCGGCTGTCAGGTGGCCGCGCGTGCCAGGGGGCCAGATCTCGCAGATGATGGAGATCGGACGAGTCGGCACGCGCGAACATGTTGACGGCGAGACGACGAGTGAAGTCGTCCAAGCCCTCGACTCTTAGGTCCCTCTGGATTGTTTGGTTCCTCACGTACCATGGTGCGCCCGTGATGCGGCGGAGGATCTTGTTCTGCACGGTTTGCAACCTTTTCCGGTTAGTTAGATTCACGAGCGCGTACCATGCAGGCGAGGCGTACGTGAGTCGGCTGCGTAGGTGGGTCTTGTACACCAAGACCTTCACCCTCAGAGGGAGGCTTGAGGAGAGCACTGGACGAAGTAAGGCCATCGCGACGTTTGTCGACGCGGGAAAACGGGTATCAAGGCGCGCTTCACTTTCAAACGGTGTTGACATAGGTACTAGAAGTGACATAGCCACAGTAAAATGTCACCTTAGAATCATGTCACCATATAAGTGAGTTATAAGCCACCAGCGAGTAAGTATTTATTTAATATATTTATGATTAAATGTCTTATGTGCTAACTTTTTAACATCATACTAAACGGTGGTCTAATTGCCATATGGCAACAGCAGCAAACAGGAGGTTAATGGTGGATGTGGTAACGGGTTTATTTCAGTATCTAAATGTGGAAACTTCCACAATCTGCAATTACACCAATCAAAATATTAAATTTATATCATAATTTTGTACGAAACTACTGTTTTTTTTTAATAAAATAATATGTAGCAACCATATTCCATTCTATAATTCTTAATTTTGCACACCATTGCTGCACAAGTCACTCAATATCTAGAGCTCTACAAGTGTATGTAGCATTGTGATGTTTGCATGTTTGCAAACATAGGCAATAGTCATTCCATAAGGTATGAGCAACTATAACATATCTATTACCTACTTTTTTAAATTTCTATGGGGAGTCCTAAAAACCCAAAATTGTAAGCAGCATTTAGAAGGCCTCAGCTTCATGGGAAATAAGAAATTATTGAAATAAAAGAAATTGTATTTTCTATTGTGTATTAGAAAAATCTAAGACATTGTTATTTACATAAAACAAAACTTATATTAACTTAAGCATACAAGACCTTGTGTGAATAACTTTCTCATTTTAAAACTTTGAGAAAGTAAAAATTATTGTTAGTGTCTTCTAAACCCATATTTCTTTCGTTCATAGAACAAGTCTGTTTTCGAACTGCCCAGGTTCACAATCTTTGGACATCCATCTCTCTGTAACAAAAATTGGTATTTATCATAGTTAGAAGTTACATTTCATTCAAATATATTTTGATAACCAAAATATATTGTATATCCAAACTTAATCCACACAAATAACATTAGTAGTATGTTCTTTAAAATATTAATACAAAACTTAAAATTATGCATTGTAATATAAATGAACTTAGACATAAACTCAAGAACATGTTAAGAAACCTAAATAACAAAGCTACTGAAAATCTTATTCGATAACCACTACTTAAACCAGGTATAGCATTTGAAAAATAAAAAGCTAAACACATACTCACTCACACACACACACACACACACACACACACACATACACACACACACAATACATACTTTCTGTGTTCATAATTTGTTGCATAACTTCCATTGTTAGACCTTAAAATACGTTGATGTTTGTTATTTGACATTTTACATTGCACAACTGGGAAGAGACTGACACTGTCACGGGCTGTCCAAGTTTGGGGGTCGAGGGTAATTTAAGCAAAATTGTATTTTTTTTTTTTGCAACAAATAAAGATTTATTATTATTATTATTACTATTATATTCAAAATATATTTTTGAATTGAAACAATAACATACACTTTTTAAACCACACTCATTTCACTCATGAGGTAGGAGTCTGCTTTTTGAGAATTTGATAATGGGCCAAGCAATTTGTTTAGGCTGTTCATATAGACACTGCAATGTCTCGCGGTTTCACTCTCATAGAAAATACTACAGTAAATTTTCCATTTTGGTTGTAAAAGGACTTATCAGAGAAGTTACCAGATTGATATATGTGTAACATAGGCATATTTAAAGACCCACCTTAATGAACAGGAATGGCAGGAGGTTGTCAATTAAAAGTACCAGCAAGAGACAAATTGTGGCAACTTAAATGTCAATAACACAAAATATCTATGAAATCTGATAAAAAAAATGCTATAGTTGAAAATCTTGTGTGATAATAAGCAATTAAGTTAAAAATTATAAAACCTGATATTTATAAATTTAAGCTTATTTTTATATATTGTATTTATACACATATCTGAGAAACAAATATCAAAACCCTTTCATGAATAATTATCTAATAACTCTTATAATTGCAAATTCGCAAAGAATTCATGAAAAGTCAATCCAGAGAGTCAGTGATCACTCCGCTTAAGCTTAAATTCAAGACAGAAATTAGTAAAACTCATTATGACCAGAAAACACATCCAGTGGGTCTTTGTACCATATTTTGGATGTTCAACTATAACAAATTGAAAGCAATCTCTCAACTATCATTGTAGCCTTAATATTGGTGATCAAGCAGCTGGATGCCTGTTCCAATCTTCTCTCTCTGTTTAATTTGTTGGTTGTAATTGTGATAAGTTTGTTTCAATAATTTGATATATTTCATATTTATATTAATAAACTTACATCCTTCTCTTGGATAGTGCATTCCTTGCAATAATACGCGTCTGACACCCCAGGTCCACCACATATTACACACCTGCCTTGATACGAGCCATAATTGCACTCGTCACATATTCGGACTAATGTACAGGGCCGCACGTACGAATCACAAATTACACATTTACCATCACATTTCTCACACAACCGTCCAATAGCTGAAACAAATCATATATTACTAACTATAAGTTCAAAATAACCATACATATGTAAGAAAATAACTACAGATAATAATAAATAAAATTTAACTAACCTACACCAGGTTGTTTTCTACAAAATATAAGATCAGGATGATGTTTCGCCATTGTAGCAGCGTTAAGCGCCTAGTTCTAGCCGTGGAACTATGTGAGGTTTTCTAATTATTACGTTTAGTCAATAAATTAAACTTTTTCTATATGTATATACCAACAATGTGTATTTACATTTAGAGAATAAAAAAACATCTAGACGCCGACCGCCGACTAAAAATTGACCGGTATCACCAAAGAGATTTTTTTTTATTTATATTAACTGGCTCCGTGGACTAAATGTCGACGATTCGGCCAACGTCAAAGTGGAGAGATTTTTTATTTTAATTTAGCTGATTGAAGTATATAAAGAGCTGATTTAAAAGGAAATGATCGGTTGAAATAGCTGTGGTTTTTTTTGTGAACTGAAGAATAGGCAACAAGAGTTAGTACGGTTAGAAATAAACACCCATAATATTAACTACCTTGTTAGTATCTAATCTAAGTAAAAGGGAGAAATGTGTGAATGTAAGTTTGTGTATATGTATCTAATAGAAGCGTAGAAAGTATGGAGGATAAATTTGTAAAGAATCTTTATGAAAGGGGAATGGCAAGCTAATGCAACTTCTATTCCCATTATGTGACATCTGTACAGGGATGCCTTCGTTCTTAAATTAATTGTTTTTTTTTTTATTTGGAAAACCAACAGCTTTAAAAACTTAAACGATACTTAAGATAATTACAGAGAGCCAATTATAGGTTTCCACAATTAGTGCTAGAGTAGAAAAATTTAACTGACAACGTGAGCATATACAATTCGAAAATTACAATTTACATTATCATTAAAGTTAAAGTTAATGTAACAACTTAAGAAGATGTAGGGTTATAAGTAAAGAATTTATTGGCTAAGGCACGTCTTACAGAGTCTACGCTTGAACAGAAGAGATCTAAATTATTATCACTACTTGACAAATTGTTGAAGCTATTACTTGCTCGCCAAGTAAAAGTATTTCTTTTATAGTTTAGGTTAGTGTGATGAAGTCTTAGTAAATCATGCTGTCGCAGTAATCTAACAGGGGTATTGAACTGAAGCTTAGCAAGAAGGTCTGGAAAGTCAATTAGCCCTTGGGCTATTTTTAAAAGGAGAGTAATATCGGCTATTTCGCGACGATTCTTTAAAGGCAGGAGGTGATGTTTACTGCAAAGATTGAGGTAGTCATCAGAGCGGTATGTGACTTTCACACGATAACAAAGATGTTTGAGGAATTTCCTTTGAATATTTTCGATGCGGTTAACATACTTCAAGTATGATGATGATAACTTTGACAGGTGACTCGTCGTTTTTGCGTATATGGATCTTGCAGAACTTCACCCACACATATTGATATCCTTTATCTTTGGCAAATTGTTTAACTTTATTGAGCAGTGTTTTGCTATCAGCTGTTAAGTGATCGTTGATAAATATTCGCTTCTGGATGTACTCACCGTGATAGCCTAGATCACCTGCAACTATAATTTTTTTCAATCTTGCCGCAGCTATAAAATCTTCCTTTATATATCGGTTTAAGAAGTTAATCACAATATTTTTTTCGGAACACTGCAATTTACAGTACTACACAGGCTCTCAACAATAGTGTAAAGGTTCTCGCTTTTGTTTACCGGCACGCCCTTTACCTCAACATTATTGAGTCGTGCCCACTGATCTCTATTGGCAAGCTCTTGCTTTGCTTTGCCGATTTCCAGTAGTGTAGCATTTAGGGTATCTTGTAGAATTTGCACCTGTTTTGAAGTTTTTTCGGACTCTTGTAATCTGCTTTCTAAGTCCTCCAATTAAGCATTGTTAAATTCACATGCTTTTTTCAATCCCGCAAAGTCGGATTTAATGGATTTAATTTCCTCGACTAGTTTTGGTAGAACAGTGAGTTTTTGTTTTACCTTGCTTAACTCGTTCAAAATAGCGTCTAACTTCTCGTCTCTAGGTAGAGAGTCGCCAGGTGGCGACGATGAATCTTCTGATTTACATTGACATCGAACACCTTCACCGACACTAGCCTTACAGATTTTGCACTTCATTTCAAAAGAAAGAAAATGTTTGGCACCTCTGATAACTTTACGATCGGTAATTTCGTTTAGCGACGACGCGACGTACAAACGTTTGCTCTGTGTGACTTTTGTCAGCTTGACTGTCATTGTGAAGTTGTTTGAAGATTTGAAACGATTTTTGTTAGGTCCAACAAGCAGCTTAATGAGTCAGACAGGATTAAAGCCTTGATCATCTTATGTGATTCAACATATGACACCGCCTCTGACAGGGCAATTGATTCGCCAGTAAAGATGGAATTCTGCGGTGGACTTTTGTAATTTAAAATTATATGGAACTTAGGGATCCAAACTGCAGACCCAACCCAGCTATTGTTGGATAATTTGGATGCGTCCGTGTACAACGTCACCCAATCAGACCAATCAGAAGATATAATGGAATTAAATTTTCTATTGGCTTCAGGGCAGTGTTTAGTAATTCCAAAGTCAAAGTAAATTTTAGGTTGGAAAATGAGAGACTGACATTCTACTTCAAAGACTGGGCATAAGGCTAATTGGAATTGGAGTAGAGGAAGGTGAACGTTGTCATATGCCGCTGAGATATCTAGAAAGACCCCAACAACATGCTCGCTTCTAGAAAATGCTAAACGAATTTCAGAAGTAAGGATGCTTAAGCTGTCCAGCGTACCCTTACCTTTCCTAGAGCCATATTGGCTATTAGAAAGGAGATTTTTATTTTCTATTATCCATTCTAATCTGTTTTTACCAAATTTTCTATAATTTTGGCCAGAACTGACGACAAAGCAATGGGACGATAGGAGGAAGCAAACAATGGGTCCTTGCCAGGTTTAAGGATGGATAATTTGAGTTTTCCAAGAATACGGGATTACAGAGGAGGAGAAGAACGAATAGAGAATATTAAGAAGGACGTTTTTGCTAGTGGTAGATTTACAAATGAAAGAGTAAGGTGTACCATCCGCGCCAGGAGAGGAATCACGAAGGTTATCAAGAACAGATGTGAGTTCGGAGAAGGAAAAAGGATCGTTCATTTTGTCTGAGTCGGAAAGGGATCGGAATGGGAAATCGGATCGGGGGTAAAAAGACAATCAGATTCAGGGACGTAGGGAGGAGCTAGATGGCAAAAGAAGTTTTAGAGACTGAGCGTTTGGCGATTAAATAAAACAACTGCTTGACGAGGAATATGTGGAAGATATGATTTATTTGAAAGTTACATGATATACACTGGCCTGCAAAAGTAAGTATCACACTTTTCAAATTAATTTTTTTTCTTAACTATAGAAGGTAGAGATTTAGAGCTAGTTCAGACATGGCGGATTCCGCGCGGATGCAAATCGCGCGGTTGAACCGCGCGGATCCTAATTACATTAGCGCCTTACAAATCGTTCATACCTGTCCGCACGGATTGACAATCCGCGCGGCTCAACCGCTAAGAGCTAGTTCAGACATGGCGGATTCCGCGCGGATGCAAATCGCGCGGTTCTAAACGCAAGTGTTCAGACAGGCGCGGATGTACATGCGGAGTGCCGTTATTCGCATAGGGTGACAGTCCAATCATGGAAGTCGAAGAAGCAATATGTGTGTACTTGTTGCTCCGTAAAAAAGAAAGAAAGAAGAAACGGCAGTATTGGGTGCATCCAATATTACGCGATCGGTTTACTCATGGTCAGTTTCAGACTTTATATCCAAAATTAAGAAGTTTTGAACCAAAATTCTTCAATTATTTGAGAATGTCGATAAATTCATTTGATGAATTATTAGAAATGATGAGTAAACAAATTGAATCTAATGATACCCATATGAGGTCAAGCGTGTCCCCAGAAGAAAAACTCGTGATCACATTAAGGTAAGATATTTATTTTATACGTCAGAATATATATTTTGTACTATAGAAGACTGTGAATCGTCAGTGCTATTGCATGATAAAGGCGATGGAGACTCTCCTGGTACTATTGTAGAATATCCAGTGAAATATCCTTGTGGGTTTGAATATTGTTGGTTTTGCCAAAATACTGCATTATGCGTGTTTTGCTGGCTCGTGATATGAATAGGCGATGGTAATTTCTGCCCTTTCTGTATTACCTGGAGCAATTCAATTTTAGTAGCCAATCGTTTATTTTCTGGAACTTTCTTTAACTCTTTATACAATGACATGCAAAAAAGTTTATCATCATCATCTTGCTTTGACATACTTTCTTGTATTTGTCTTTGTATTTTATCTCTTGATTCAATACTATTTTCTAATATGTTAGCCAATCGCTCTTCTGAAGTAATTTTAGTTTTCTTCCTTTTATTGGGTACCGGTTGTATTTCACGTGCATTTACAAAATTATCTAGCTTTTGGTCAATGTTCCGAATTTCTTCATTTTTGGCTTCATCTATGTTTGTGATAGTTTCTTTGTTTTCTATCGTCTTCTGAAGAAAAGAAAGCCGGTCGAAATACATGTATTTTGAACCTTTACATGCACCAGAACCAGAAGGAATTGATTTGCCTTTCTTGAATTCCTTATTATAAGCATCACGGATGTTCTTCCATTTTTTTTGTAATGATACACCTGGAACAGAAATCACTATCTTTAACAAATATAAATACAGTAGCGGTTAGGTAATTCAAGACACTCATTATGCTTTAACTAGCGGACCCGGCAGACTTTCAAAACGATACAGATTAATATTTTATTTTTCAGATATCTGGGTACTGGTTGTTCCTTTGGAGAACTACATTACAACTTTCGTCTTGGCAAATCTACAATCACAGGAATTGTCCGTGAAGTATGTGAAACTCTGTGGGAAAAAGTCACAAAAAACGTCATGCCTGAACCCAGCGAAGATATATGGAAGAAAATAGCTAAAGATTTTGAAAAATATGCAAATTTTCCCAATTGCATAGGCGCCATAGATGGCAAGCATATAAGGATTACAAAACCCAAAGATTCGGGTTCTTTGTATTATAATTACAAAACTTTTTTTTCCATAGTACTGTTGGCACTTTGTGATAGTAACTATTGTTTTACTTTCATAGATATCGGATCTTACGGAAAAAGTAGTGATTCTGCAATTTTTAAAAATTCAGCATTTTATAAAAGGTTAATAGAAAAGTCATTACACATACCAAAACCTAAACCAATATCTGAAACAGATCCTAAACCATTGCCATACGTCATAGTTGGCGATGAAGCGTTTGGTTTATCCGAAAATGTAATGCGACCCTATGCAGGTAAAGGGCTATCATATGAAAAAAAAATATTTAATTACAGGTTATCAAGAGCTCGACGTTTTATTGAATGCACTTTCGGAATTCTGGCAAACAAGTGGCGCATTTTTCATAGGCCTATAAACGTGAATATAGACTTTGCCGAAGACATAATAAAGGCCTGTTGCGTGCTACACAATTTTGTTAGAACTAGAGATGGTATACAGTATGAAGATACTTTACATACTGCGCCAATGAGTAATCTTATTACATTACATGCAGGAAGGGGTACACCATCATCATTAAACATTAGAGACAAATATGCTAATTACTTTGTGAATGAGGGTCGTGTAGAATGGCAAGACACGAAAATATGAAATTAAAATTGTTACAGTTCGCGCCAAATAACTAAACTCAAGATGGCGCGTCGCGTTGGTGGGTTGTACATACGAGTATTACAGTTAATAGCTATACGTTACTGTGGTAACGTGATAGTTTTCCCGCGCTCGTTACGTACCGCCAAACAACGTTATACACATTTCAGTTATTTGGGGTGGACTGTCTATTACAAAACATGTAAACTACCCTGGTAAAATGTATAATTAAATGTCTACTGACCAAAAAGAACCTTCTTTTCCAAAGAATCCTCATTTTCTCCAAAAATCTCCACCAGCTCCTGCCAAGCTCCGTTTTTAATCGTTTTGTTAGAATATTCTGCACATTGGATGTTCCACAAAGCAGGTCTTTTTTCCACCTCATCGATGAATAGCTCGGTGTCGAAGCGATCCATTGTCACCGTCCGATACGCGCGGCTTCCGCGGAGCAACTGAACGCCCTCTAGGTACGTCAAGTAAATAAAACCGAGCGGCGACCGCGCGAATTCATTTTTAGCGGTTGAGCCGCGCGGATTGTCAATCCGTGCGGACAGGTATGAACGATTTGTAAGGCGCTAATGTAATTAGGATCCGCGCGGTTCAACCGCGCGATTTGCATCCGCGCGGAATCCGCCATGTCTGAACTAGCTCTAAAAATGAATTCGCGCGGTCGCCGCTCGGTTTTATTTACTTGACGTACCTAGAGGGCGTTCAGTTGCTCCGCGGAAGCCGCGCGTATCGGACGGTGACAATGGATCGCTTCGACACCGAGCTATTCATCGATGAGGTGGAAAAAAGACCTGCTTTGTGGAACATCCAATGTGCAGAATATTCTAACAAAACGATTAAAAACGGAGCTTGGCAGGAGCTGGTGGAGATTTTTGGAGAAAATGAGGATTCTTTGGAAAAGAAGGTTCTTTTTGGTCAGTAGACATTTAATTATACATTTTACCAGGGTAGTTTACATGTTTTGTAATAGACAGTCCACCCCAAATAACTGAAATGTGTATAACGTTGTTTGGCGGTACGTAACGAGCGCGGGAAAACTATCACGTTACCACAGTAACGTATAGCTATTAACTGTAATACTCGTATGTACAACCCACCAACGCGACGCGCCATCTTGAGTTTAGTTATTTGGCGCGAACTGTAACAATTTTAATTTCATATTTTCGTGTCTTGCCATTCTACACGACCCTCATTCACAAAGTAATTAGCATATTTGTCTCTAATGTTTAATGATGATGGTGTACCCCTTCCTGCATGTAATGTAATAAGATTACTCATTGGCGCAGTATGTAAAGTATCTTCATACTGTATACCATCTCTAGTTCTAACAAAATTGTGTAGCACGCAACAGGCCTTTATTATGTCTTCGGCAAAGTCTATATTCACGTTTATAGGCCTATGAAAAATGCGCCACTTGTTTGCCAGAATTCCGAAAGTGCATTCAATAAAACGTCGAGCTCTTGATAACCTGTAATTAAATATTTTTTTTTCATATGATAGCCCTTTACCTGCATAGGGTCGCATTACATTTTCGGATAAACCAAACGCTTCATCGCCAACTATGACGTATGGCAATGGTTTAGGATCTGTTTCAGATATTGGTTTAGGTTTTGGTATGTGTAATGACTTTTCTATTAACCTTTTATAAAATGCTGAATTTTTAAAAATTGCAGAATCACTACTTTTTCCGTAAGATCCGATATCTATGAAAGTAAAACAATAGTTACTATCACAAAGTGCCAACAGTACTATGGAAAAAAAAGTTTTGTAATTATAATACAAAGAACCCGAATCTTTGGGTTTTGTAATCCTTATATGCTTGCCATCTATGGCGCCTATGCAATTGGGAAAATTTGCATATTTTTCAAAATCTTTAGCTATTTTCTTCCATATATCTTCGCTGGGTTCAGGCATGACGTTTTTTGTGACTTTTTCCCACAGAGTTTCACATACTTCACGGACAATTCCTGTGATTGTAGATTTGCCAAGACGAAAGTTGTAATGTAGTTCTCCAAAGGAACAACCAGTACCCAGATATCTGAAAAATAAAATATTAATCTGTATCGTTTTGAAAGTCTGCCGGGTCCGCTAGTTAAAGCATAATGAGTGTCTTGAATTACCTAACCGCTACTGTATTTATATTTGTTAAAGATAGTGATTTCTGTTCCAGGTGTATCATTACAAAAAAAATGGAAGAACATCCGTGATGCTTATAATAAGGAATTCAAGAAAGGCAAATCAATTCCTTCTGGTTCTGGTGCATGTAAAGGTTCAAAATACATGTATTTCGACCGGCTTTCTTTTCTTCAGAAGACGATAGAAAACAAAGAAACTATCACAAACATAGATGAAGCCAAAAATGAAGAAATTCGGAACATTGACCAAAAGCTAGATAATTTTGTAAATGCACGTGAAATACAACCGGTACCCAATAAAAGGAAGAAAACTAAAATTACTTCAGAAGAGCGATTGGCTAACATATTAGAAAATAGTATTGAATCAAGAGATAAAATACAAAGACAAATACAAGAAAGTATGTCAAAGCAAGATGATGATGATAAACTTTTTTGCATGTCATTGTATAAAGAGTTAAAGAAAGTTCCAGAAAATAAACGATTGGCTACTAAAATTGAATTGCTCCAGGTAATACAGAAAGGGCAGAAATTACCATCGCCTATTCATATCACGAGCCAGCAAAACACGCATAATGCAGTATTTTGGCAAAACCAACAATATTCAAACCCACAAGGATATTTCACTGGATATTCTACAATAGTACCAGGAGAGTCTCCATCGCCTTTATCATGCAATAGCACTGACGATTCACAGTCTTCTATAGTACAAAATATATATTCTGACGTATAAAATAAATACCTTACCTTAATGTGATCACGAGTTTTTCTTCTGGGGACACGCTTGACCTCATATGGGTATCATTAGATTCAATTTGTTTACTCATCATTTCTAATAATTCATCAAATGAATTTATCGACATTCTCAAATAATTGAAGAATTTTGGTTCAAAACTTCTTAATTTTGGATATAAAGTCTGAAACTGACCATGAGTAAACCGATCGCGTAATATTGGATGCACCCAATACTGCCGTTTCTTCTTTCTTTCTTTTTTACGGAGCAACAAGTACACACATATTGCTTCTTCGACTTCCATGATTGGACTGTCACCCTATGCGAATAACGGCACTCCGCATGTACATCCGCGCCTGTCTGAACACTTGCGTTTAGAACCGCGCGATTTGCATCCGCGCGGAATCCGCCATGTCTGAACTAGCTCTTAAGATTAAAAACGTTTTGTTGCAAATTTTATAGGCTTTGATTCTTAGAAACTAAAATTATACATTAGTAACATTTTAAACTTAAAAAAGATAAAACAATGAAAATAGACATTTTTAGTTTAGTGTAAAAAAATTCAACTAAAATGTATTACATGTTATTTAATTTTTAATAACTGGTATTGCCTCCTCGAGCTCTGATTACAGCTTCGAGCCGGTTTGGCATACTGAACACTAGGTTTCGGAGCCGATGTTGGGGAATATTCTCCCATTCTTCTACAAGGGCCTGCATTAGTGCCCTGAGGGTAGTAGGTGGTCTGCGATTTCTGACTAGCCTCAAAAAGCTCATCCCAGGCGTGTTCAATAGGGTTGAGATCAGGACTTCTTGATGGCCCAGCCATCACGCTGATACCGACCTCCTGAATATACTCTTGTACGATATGAGCCGTGTGTGGCCGGGCATTATCATGCATCAGCATCGATCCATCACCCATGTTTGCTAAATACGGCCCTGCATATTCATTGAGAATCTCTAGAGCATATCTTTGCCCAGTGAGGGTGCCATTTTTTATGGCTACTAGCTCTGTGCGACCTTCTGAAGATATGCCAGCCCATACATGTACACTGCCTCCACCGTATTGGACTCTTTCTGAGATGCAGGCTTGAAGGTATCGCTCACCAGGTCGCCTGTAAATACTTGGCCTTCCACCAGAAGTGTAAAGGGAGAATCGAGACTCATCTGCAAACAAAATTCTTGACCATTCTTCTTCATGCCAATGCATGTGTTCACGGGCGTATCGCAGTCTCGCTACTCGATGCTGTCTCTCGAGTTTTGGGCCACTCGCTGGTCTTCAGGGTTTCAAATTTGCTTCAGCAAGTCTTCTTCTCACTGTACTGTCACTAATGTCCTCCGGGTCTGAAGTAGCTATTGCTGGACTTCAACTGAATTTTGGTGGCGATTTCTTAACACAATGGAAATAATATAACGATCTTTTCGGGCACTGGTACACCTGGGTCTGCCATTACAAGGTCTCCTCACATGGTGTCCAGTCTCTTCGTACCTTCGCTTTACCTTCTGGACCGTTCGTACCGTCACACCCACCATTCTTGCAGTGCGATGCATACTGATGCCTAGTTCCAGAAAAGCCATGATCCTAGCACATTCTTCAACTGAAAGAGGCATGATAAATAAATGTGATGCGCTTTTTAGCATAATTTTTTTAAAACAAGACCCATCAATCTTGAAAAAATTTAAAACAGAAAGAAAAATGTGAATGGTAAAATTGTAATTCGGAAACGTCCACTTTGAAAAAAGGAATGATTTTGTTTTTGAAGTATTTTTTTCAGCCAATTCTTAAAAGAAGGTTACCGACTATAAAGTTTTTATGTGCAAAATTAAATTCACTTTGGAGTCCTTTTTATTTCGAAAGTATATCTTGTGAACTTAAAACGTTTTCCCAATTTTAAAAGTGTGATACTTACTTTTGAAGGCCAGTGTATATACAAAATCCTTAAAACTAGTTACCCAATTACAATTGTTACTTAAAAAATATTTACAAGTTCAGAAAATACACACCAGTACTAAAGCTTACATTTTAACCAATAGTAAAACGTTTCATTCAATAAGAAATGAGAATAATATTATGTGTTCTATCTCGCTCTAAAACTAATGCTATCGCAGTAAGCCGGCCAGCGAACGCGGTTTGTTTAAACTCGCGTCGAACCTCGATCATACGATGTCAATGAGCATTCAGCACCTACTCTGTCGCTCATTGATTAAAATTGCATGAATAGCGATCGACCCCCGAGTCCCGACGCGTCAGTAGAGAACGCTCGGCCTTGCTGTGCGGTTGTGTAACGCGGAGCATATGACTGATCACGTGAGTATATCTGCGGTCGTCGAGAGAACGTAAGATGCTTGTACTTCAATGAGATGACTACTGGTGATCTGTATGATTCTATGAGTTGATGTACAGCATTATGAAATGGTTCTTATCAGAGCTAATATTACGTTATGTAAAATAAAATGTTCTTTTTAGAACGAATCTTTCGGCATACGCTTATTACAGTTATTATGCACGATTACTATTTCTACGATCTATAATGCTACGAAGGTATTACGTTACACGTTTAGATATTAAACATTTGTATTAATTGATATTATTGGTTGTAGGTACAGCTACAAAGTCATTAATAAAAGAGTTTGGGTCATTGTTTGAAATGTCCGACATGTCAAAACCTCTTCGATACGTTTTTATATTTTTCCAAATGAGGGAAAGGGGGGATAAGGATTCACAGAATTGACGCCATCCAAGGGATTTCTTTTTGGAAAGAAATCTTGATTGAGGTTTAGTCAATAAATTAAAACTTTTCTATAAATAAACAATGTGTATTTACATTTAGAGAATAAAAAAAAATCCAGACGCCGACTAAAATTGACCGGTATCACCAAAGAGAATTTTAACACTACCCTGAGTTATGATGACTATGAATAATTAAGGAATCATTGACAAATACAATAATTTTTGACATTCGTAATCATAGAGTACATTTTATTAAACAAAAATCCGTAGCCTTAACTTTCAAGCTTCTTCAGTCATTATCATTCACATATTTAGACACAAGTTGTGAGTATATTATACAATCTGCTTAACAAATCTTATAACTATATTTACAATACTATGACTACATAAAATTAAAACTATCATTACGTGGAAGCGTACCAAGAATACTGGCAGCATTACCGTGTTGAAAAGCAAGGCTGATCCGTTGACCGAAATAGC
Source organism: Leptidea sinapis (assembly GCF_905404315.1). Classification (NCBI taxonomy): domain Eukaryota; kingdom Metazoa; phylum Arthropoda; class Insecta; order Lepidoptera; family Pieridae; genus Leptidea; species Leptidea sinapis. Next base: position 11,060,616 of record NC_066267.1, on the reverse strand, counting down.
TGCCAGCGCTTGGGTTTCTAGTAGCCTTATTGAGGCGCGAAGATAGTATTTTGAACACTCTCTGCGCCTCTGGGCCCCACGGGCCAAGTGTCTCGACACCAAACGGCACAAAGATGTATAACTCACTAAGTTGTGAGTAAATGTCACTTATTTGATGAATTTGACACTTGGTAGTTGCAACTTTCAGGTTTGTTGAACCAAAAGTTCTCACTACTCTTTGTTGATAAACTCCATGTAAACACGAAAGCATGTGATTTAAATTTTTAAAATTATAATATTTACTACAATTAATCTTTCAAAATGACTGCAAATAGTGATGAAAGTGACAATGAACATGTTGAAGAGGTAAAAGAAGTAACCGAAGAAGAGGATAATATCACATTTAAAGATTTAGTAAGTATACAGTATAACCTATGAGGTGGTTTATAGCTTCCATTTACATGTTAACAATACAACCTTATTACCCAATAATATTGCTTATAATCTTGTATAACTTTATTCTGTGTTCTGTCTTTATATTATCATGTAATAAGTTAAAGTTAAATATTCGGAGCTATGATGTTTAAAGCTTTTATATTTTTCATGTTAGGGTGTAGTCGATGTATTATGTGAAGCCTGCGAAGAGCTAAAATGGAAGAAACCTTCAAAAATTCAAAAGGAAGCAATTCCGCTGGCTTTGCAAGGCAAAGACATAATAGGTTTAGCTGAAACTGGTTCCGGAAAAACGGGAGCGTTTGCTTTACCAATACTTCAAGCTTTGTTAGAAAGTCCTCAAAGATATTTCGCCTTAATATTGACACCAACTAGAGAACTAGCATTTCAAATCTCAGAACAGTTTGAAGCCCTAGGTAAGTTGAATGATGTAGACTTGTTTTTTTTAAGTGTGATTATTTACTATGAAAACAGCTTAATTTATACTTTCAGGAATATTCAGTGTTATAAACATGTTAAATTTAGTAACTAACTAACATAACTTACATCTGAAAATTTATTAGATTGAATACTCAAAGCACTCGCAGCATTTTATTTACCAATCCCAACAAAATAACAAATCCATTTCAGTTAATTCATAATGTTGTTTTTAAAAACAAAGTTTTGAACTTTAGTTAGAAAGGTTAAAATTTCGCTGGTATAAAAATTTAAAATTTTCTAATGCCAAGCACCAATCTTATCTCAACCACCAATATTATATATAAAAATAAAACAAGTAAAAATCCATAATATTATTTTGATGATATAAATGAAAGTTGATTGACCACCTAAACTTATAAGTTTAGCATGGGTAAAAGTGAACTCAGGGGTACACATTGCACAAAGAGATAGGTATGTTCTATAATGATGTCAAAAGTTCCCAGAAAGACAGGGAAAATTTTGTGAAGGCTGGGGGATTGGCATGAGTAAATTTTAAAGTTGTAAAATTCAGATATTCCTAATCTTTTCTTATATTTTATGGGTAATAATAATAACTGTTAAAATAATTAATGTAATTAGACACTAGTATTATATAATATTCTCAGGTGCAAGTATAGGAGTAAAATGTGCAGTAATCGTTGGAGGAATGGACATGGTAGCCCAAGCACTTACATTGTCCAAGAAACCACACATCATCATAGCAACCCCAGGAAGATTGCTGGATCATTTGGAGAACACAAAAGGATTTAATCTGAAAGCACTGAAGTTTTTGGTAAGATTATTTGTCTGTGCTTATCTACTCCCATACTAATTCATATTCTCACATATAAGTATCATAAGCTACAGACTCATGTACTAATTGCAAAGTTAGTCTTGTCAGGCTCGGCCCAGTGGTTTCTTAGATTAGCTGGACCAGACCGTCAGACAATTTTTGTAAATTGCTTTATTGTTGTATTTCCAGGTAAACAAAAATATGCATTTAGTATTATAAAGTTATTTTGATGTTCATCACCATTCACTCATATAATGTTGTCACTATTCTGTGTGATTAAACAAGAAAATTCTACCATTATTACTAGAGATGCAACAAAATTTGTTTCAAATTCAGTATTACAAAGTTCTACCAAACTTCGTCTCCTGCCGAATTTATAAAACATGTTGTTTCTAAACAGTTTACTTATTTTATGATCATAACATAATAATTTTATAAATTTTCTCTTAATATTTCTAACCAGTGTCAAGTTGTGGTGGAGGAAAGTTAGTGTCTCAGCTCTTTATCATAAATATTTCCGGCTTCTGAGAAGAGCCTCTCATTGTAAACCTTACTTGCTGGGCAACATAGAAACATTTTTGCCACTTTGGCCATAATTGAATATCTAGCACAGTTTTTCTCCCACCTTTTAAACAGATCTTTAGTTCTCTTTAAAACCAGGCTCATCACAATAAAACTAGAGCTCATGGGCACTAGAACTTTTATCATTTTCATTACCTTTTTTGGCCTGTCTTTGCAGCAATCCCAGAATATTTTGTCAACTTTAATATGTAAACTTATGTCTTCTTCAGGCAAGTAATAGAATCTTCTTCATTGGTGTCTGCTTTTGTCGCCCAATTCAATACGTATTTTGAGAGTCGCTAAAAAAATTAAGAACGCACATGTTGCACCTTGTTTGAATCAAACAAGTAACGCAAAAGTGCTCGAAATTTAACTGGAAATCATATTTAAACCAAACATTCGGCTGAATTCGAGATTCGGCCGTTCTGGGTCCACATTCAGTGCAACACTTATTATTTACATGGGGTTGGGCAAGTCCGGCTAGACACATTTAAGGAAATATATAACACAGACTTTTATTTTTACATATTTATCTTTGTTTTTATTCTTTAGATGTTTGCTGAATCTGGTTATAGTTGGTTTTATTCAAGTAACACAACCCAGTACACACAAGAATTATGAACCCATTAGAGTAGGGAAGTAGGGAAAAATTCATTAATTTAAGTACATCTGATTGTATTCTAGGTAATGGATGAAGCTGATCGTATTTTAAATATGGATTTTGAAGTGGAAGTTGACAAAATACTTCGAGTTATACCCCGGGAACGTCGTACATACCTCTTCTCTGCCACAATGACCAAGAAAGTCCAGAAACTACAGAGGGCTTCTCTGCAGGAGCCTGTGAAGGTCGAGGTGTCCACTAAATATCAGACTGTAGATAAACTACAGCAGTTCTACATCTTTATACCTGTTAAATATAAGGTGAGAAATTGTTTCTATAGATTCTTAAGTACTCTATTGTTCACTTTTTTTTAAATAATCTACTTAGGTTTTGGTCCATACTAGATTTTCCATCATAATTTTAGTCAAGTCTCCTGATTTTTATTTGTTATATGTTTGTCACAATTCTTATTGCTTATTAAATGTAATAAGTACTTATTATTGTCAAATGGTAAAAAAAATAGGTAGAATTAATGTCAACTATTTGTAAGTTGTCATGTGGGTAGTAAGAAAATCCATTTTGAAATAACTTTTTCGCATGGGCTTATCATACCGAATGAGACATTAATTATTTTGACGGGATATTTCGATCTAATTGCATGAAAGATGGTCGTGGAGGATCGATTCGAAATATCGGGATCAAATTAATTAAATAATATAGTTACTATGTTAAAGTTCAGTGATGACAAAAAAACGAATGAGATGTATACCATAGGGGCGTCTATTCCTTTCCATTATGGTGATAATGTTGATGAGTAAAGTCGGAAATGTACGTACAGTTCAGTTGTTCGTTAACCAGGACGTCTACTTGGTGCACATTCTGAACGAGATGTCTGGCAACTCGTTCATCGTGTTCGTGTCGACGTGCGCAGGCGCGCTCCGTACGGCGCTTCTTCTCCGCGCGCTGGGCGTGTCCGCGGTCCCGCTGCACGGACAAATGTCACAGCACAAGCGACTGGCGGCGCTCAACAAGTTCAAGAGCAAGGCGCGATCCGTGCTCATATGTACTGATGTTGCCTCCAGGTTATTGAATGCTCATTTTTTCCACTTCGATGGACAATAGGCAAAAAACCTATTTATTCGGTACTTTACATCTCTCAAAATTATAGCAAAATATTTATCGCTTAGAAAGTAACTCAAAAGTATTTTTAATATGTGACCGCCGGCAGTTCTGACGCGCTTGATCGAAGGTGTGCATGTACTATGTCACAGCAAACAAGAGTTGCAAACATTTTTTGCCGGCATACTTTTACGTCGCTCTGACCAATGGCGTCGCTTTTTCAAATATATGAATTTTCCAATTACTTTTGAGCTTTTTAAAAAATCATAGAAATTGTTTTTAAATAGTGCAAAAGTAGTTTTTGTGTAAAAGACAGTTAATTTTTACCACTTGCTAACTCAAAAAATAACCTCTCTGACGACCTTTCTTATGTGGAACCACCCAGCTGTGGAATGAGCTTCCTTCTTCGATATTTCGACGAATTTTGTGGTCCGTTCGTTTTACCTCCTATTCCATTAAAAAACAAGGTCTATATGGGATGGATTTGTGTTGGCAGAGGTCTGGACATCCCACACGTGGACGTGGTCATAAACCTGGACATTCCGCTGCACAGCAAGGACTACATCCACCGAGTTGGACGCACGGCGCGCGCGGGTCGCTCCGGCAAGTCTATCACATTCGTCTCACAGGTAGCTATCAATTCTTTTATATTTTTACATAAATGTTAAATATAAATGCTTGAAGTACGAATTGGTTTGTAACCGACTTCAAAAAATGAAGAGTGTTTATTTTTGTTACCAGACTCCTCCATCGTTTATGGGTTTTGATTTTTTTTCTGCATCGTCATTCTTCCAAATTGATCCCATTATAAAAAAATCAATTCTTGATGAGTGAATTTATGTTTACATACATAAAGCGTTTTTGATTTATTTTACTAACAAATCAAACATGTATGGAAAATATTTTTGGTGAAGTGGAACTGACGGCGAAGAACAAAGCTACCGGAACTTGATAAGTTTTTCAAGTGTGGCAACAAGTTGTCAATATTTAAGACCATTAGAACCATGTGTCATAGGCTTGTTTGTTTTTTTTTTTAATTTTTTTTTTAATTTATTTAGTGGCACGGGATAGGCTTGTTTGGGCTCATTGGAATTGCCATCAGACAGTTATGTAAAATAATTATGGTCTATTAGATTGTAATGGAAATATCATATAACATGTGATAGTTTAAGTTCATGTGTTATATATTCATGATATCACTGCTTTGTTTTTGAAGTATTCATTGCTACAGTTTGACTTTTGTTGTTAATAGTTCACTAGTTGATTTTGCTAGTACTGCCAGAAAAATAAATACCTTTTTACTTAACCCAGATTCTTTAATTTATTTTTCATCTTTATAATAATTAATAATCTGCAGTCCAACACAACATTTTATTAAATCAATCTATAATACTGAAAAAAGAAATCGTTGTTTATTCATTAATAGTAATATCCTAGTGATGCACACCGTAACAATGCCGAAAACCGAGTAGTACCTACGCATTTTCCTCGTCATTGAAATAAATGTGCTATTTTAGTTCCTATGTTCGCTAAGATTTTTTAACAGAGATTTCGTATGATTTAGTATGAGACAGCCGCCGTTACCACAAAGTTTCATAATATACAGAGACAGGCGAAATAATTTACTAGATGTTCATGAAGTTGATTTTTTTTTACTTTGACAGTACGACGTTGAGCTGTACCAGCGTATAGAACAGCTGATCGGCAAACAGTTGCCGCTGTACAACACAGAGGAGAGTGAGGTGATGCTGCTGCAGGAGCGCGTCGCCGAGGCGCAGCGGCTCACCAAAATTGTGAGTTATTTTTAATAAATTTACGTATAAAAAAGTGTGTGTACTTATGTATGTACGCAAGAAGTTATACTTCTTTGGCCTAACGAAGCAAACATCCTTAAAATTATTTATTCTTCGTGGTATGCTACGTTTGTAGAAAGAACAATATTGCAAAAATCTTGCAACGATGGCTTTGACAATTTATTAATTATTAAATAACGAATACGGCTGTATGGGCTTGAACCCTTTGCCTATCCTAATAATGGACAAAGAAACCAAAAAAAAATAACGAAAGTCGCAAACGTCAGAACATTTTAGGAACCAACTTCACCGTTACTTTTGTGTTAGTGATGCGCGCGCATCCTAATATTTCACTCCCATTATATTTTTATAACACGCTTAAAGAAGTATAACTTCAAAAGTAAGTATTAAGTGTTTGTCGGACACACCTCATGTTTACATCGTAGTGGTACTGCTTTTTGTATGTTGTGCCGTTGGTCTTTTATTTACAGTAGGTATTAATTAATACACAACAATTGTACGATTCTCTATTCAAATAATTACTGATGTTGAGCGGGAAGCGAAAATTTTCTCAATAACTTCTCCTCCGACAACTATTTACTATGATTATGACAACTATTTATGTGATTTACTATGATACTTTACATTTACTTTCGAAATCGAAAGGATACGTCATCAAGCCAAATATAATAATAATAGGCGTCGATGATCACCATCCATTTCCAAATTAATTTGTAATAACCTAGAATTTATCCATAACGAATTTGTATGATAACATTTATTTTATTTTTAGGAAATGAAAGAGTTAGAAGATAAGAAAGGTGTAAGAGGCAAGAAACGCGGCGCGGATTCCGATGATGATACGGAAGAAGCGGCTGGTGTGAGACGAAGGATCAAGGGTAAATCAAAACACGGAGGCAAGAGGAAACGGTGAAATATAAATATACCCAGATATTTTTGTTTTATTTATTGAACGGTTTCGGAATTCATATACAAAGAACAACACCTTTTTACCTAAATGCGTACAAATGGTATTTATGGGAACTTACTTTATCATGAGCAAATATAAACTAATTATGCCTACTACTCGGCCGATTTGAGTATGTATTTTGTTGGGCGATGTATATGCTTTTATAATAGGATCCAAGTTTTTTTTCTAAATACATATTGTGTACAAAAGTCATTAGTGAGAGGGTCCTTTGCACCGGATGGCGGCTAGATTATGGGTGCCACAACGGCGGCTATTTCTGCCGTGAAGCAGTAATGTTTAAACATTATTGTGTTTCGATCTGAATGCCGCCGTAGATAGTGAAATTAATAGGCTAATGAGACTTGAAATCTTATATCTCAAGGTGACGAGCTCAGTTGTAGTGCCGCTCAGAATTTTTGGGCGGCTGAAATGTGGAATGGCTTTTGGTAATGAGAAGGGCGTATCAATTACCATCAGCTGAACGTCCTGCTCGTCTTGCCCCTTATTTTCATTTAAAGTTTAGACTCCTTGAATACTAATAGGCACATTTCAAGAAATATATTTTTTTTAAATAATAGAGGGCAAAGGGGCAAGAGGCTCTCGTTATGGGGAGTCATGAGGCCACCACCCATGGAATCCGCAACACCATTGGTTGATTTTTTTATGGAATAGGAGGACAAACGAGCGTACGGGTCACCTGGTGTTAAGTGATCACCGCCGCCCACGATCTCTTGCAACACCAGAGGAATCACAAGAGCGCTGCCGGCTTTTAAGGAAGGTGTACGCGCTTTTTTTGTAGGTACCCATGTCGTATCGTCCCGGAAACACCGCGCAAGGAAGCTCTTTCCACAGCTTTGTAGTACGTTTGTTGATATTAAACCAGATGCGTTGCCGACTTTTAAGGTATGAGTATGCTCTTTTTTTAATGTCCCTTGGTCGTATCTGTTCGAGAATACAGCAGCCGGTAATTGGTTCCACAAAGTGGCTGTACGAGGCAAGAAATATCGTGAAAAACGCGCGGTTGTGGAATACCAGACGTCGAAATGTGGTGGTATATAGCTTTCTTTGATCACCATGAATTTGATAAGAAAATTTAAGGATATGTCAATTAATAACTTTTGATATAGTATAGTCACTAACTGCATGATGAGAAAGCTCATGGCCGCTCAGAGGGATATGCTGGGAGTTTCCCTGCAAGGTCAAATAAGGGCTGGTATAAATCTGTTTTAATATATAGAAAAAAATTATATATTTCTATAATTTGGAAAAAAAATTAAGAAGTAATGGACAATAAAGAAAATTTTGAAATCACCAGAGATCTGATTGATAACATTTCCAAGGATTCCTCCATGCAATCATATAAACTTTTAGCCTCCACTTCTATATTTATGATGGACAGTCAAAAATAGTAAGGACTTCATGTACCACATTAGCCATAAAAAATAAACTCCAATTGTAAATATTTACAATGTTTTCTTAAAGTTTATTGAAGAATGTAAACAAACATCTTTTCAAAACAAAAATAAATAAAAAACCGTGACTCCAATAAGAATCGCCACTGCCAAGCGCGCTGTGCACTACACCACACATCAATGAGAAAATCACAACATTGTTTTAATTTATTTAATCATTATTTAATATTTCTATACAAATAGAACTGTACAGCAATTTTATTAAATTATTTACCACATTTCAATTCTCACGATAGACTTTTTACAAAATGAAATCTAACGACTTTCATCGGCGTACGACAACGCCTGTTTCACTTACATACGCTTAACTACAGTACCACCATCACAGTGACCCCACCCCTAACAAGCCAGGCCACCTTCCATCGCTGACCAATCACCATTTTTGAGCTGAACTATTGCCATTTTAACACTTAATTTAATCTGTTCGCCATACAATGGCCATACATACTGTGAGCAATGGTAACCAACTTTGTTGATTACCGATGCAAAAAAAATCTGGCAGCTCTATTTTGCTTATTTGATAAAATTTGACATACATTTTCACCTTAAAAGGATAAGTACTTAAGTTAAATTTAAAAATTAATACTTTTTTATAATTATTACCAATACAGTGGCAGTGATGTAAAAACTTCACAATTTAAATGCACAAGACATGCCTATTTTTAATTATTCTCTTCCATACAGAAAGGTGAAAAAGTACATGAAAACATATTCAAATCTTAGCTATAATGTCCATTTAAAAATACCACAACAGATACGCTCAATTGTATACACATACTTTATGTAAATTAGCTAATATTAAAAACGGAAGACACTTGTCTTACGCCTTTTACAGATACAGAGGTATATTAATTGAACATTACAAATACAACAAGGCTGCTTTATCTATCTTAAATGATCTTGATTACATTGAGGCACTTTGCACAAGCACATTCAGGCCAAACCAATTTAACGTCAATTATAAACAACACACATCTTACAACTTCAGCAATATGCAAAAGGTTAAATAACAATTTTATGCATTAAGTACACAATCGCTTATTCTGATCGCTTCAACACAGCCACATTGCATCTCAACTTCATGTTAATGTGGGTTATATACTTTGTGGTAAATTAAATGAACATATCAAGAACTTCATACTAAACCAGTCTCTATATAAACTTTATAAACAAATGCCCGAAGCGCTCTTAGATAACATTCATCAAAATGTTAAATTACTATTGAATTCAATTTGTTATATATACATAAGTACATAATATAATATCTCTATTATCGTTCTGCCCCAGCAGAATGTTATGAGAGGTGACAAAAAGAATATAATTGCAAATATGAAATTTAAAATATATCTGATCAAATAACATACTCTAAGCTTGGTGGTCTAATGAAATGTGATGTTGGCTGAATTGTGGTGACCATTTCAATTATAAGTGTGGACAAAACATCACTTACTGCAACCAGCAGGCAAGCAAGCACATTGTTGATTTTGAGAGTTGTGTGGGTCTAATTTATTCTATGAATTTTTTTAATCTTTGAAAATTTATTATTTTTGTTTTGGTGATTATCACCTAAGAATTTAAACATTGTCCAGTGTAATTGGAACACCTCAGCTTTTGTCAAGTTTTAGTTTGTTTTAAAAAGATTTATCAATTACAAAATCATATTTAGTTGGATCACATTTCAATTAAAATGGATGGTATTTTCCTCAATCAGGCTCCTAACTGTACCAAGTTCTGAACTGGCACATCTGTTATAGGGTACAGTTACTGACTCATCCAACCAGGTATGGTACATTTATTTGTGACAATATTTACACCAACAAACTAAACAAATTTTGTACCACAAATATAATGGCAATATAATTTGACATTCATTCCTTATTTGACAATAGGGTATTTTTGTTTAACATGATTTCTTTTTGATTTTAACTTGAAGTTAGTAGGAAACAATTTGTTAGGTATTCTGCAACTTTGACTATATAACTGAAACCACAGTTTGTGTTATAAAGCCCCAAGCTTTTTATCAAATTGAAGATGTTTTGTAATAATTAATTCTGATGGGGCAGCAATATCCTTCAATACAGTAAGAGCCTTGAAGTATAAGACACTAATAAAGGGAAATGGTATCATAATTGTGGTACTGGAGATGTACTGGACATATACACTGGTAGTGAAGGGCTCATTATTTTGATAAGTACCAAGGTCTCAGAATGAGACCAAATGAATCTTGTTCCATGACATGAAACTGCGATGGATAAAAAATGCTCTTCTCTCATCAAATAAGTATATCAGAACTATCTGAAAATAGCAGTGAATGTTTCTACCACCTAAAGATGGTTCCTTTGGTATAGCAAGGAGATAAGTACTCTTCCACAACATCTATCAAGGGGTGCATTCCAAAACTCTCAACCTATTACATTATTATTACTGGGCAATGCTCAAACAGACTTTCTAACCATCTGGATAAATGGTGGTCATACAAAGTCATACTACAGTTCTCATACAATAAACGAAAGAACAAACTGCCGTCTGTCCTTTCTTCTACGTTTTTCAAGGGAGTGTGGTTTTTAAAATATTAGTTATATATATAAAAATGAATTGCTGTTCGTTAGTCTCGCTAAAACTCAAGAACGGCTGGACCGATTTGGATAATTTTGGTCATGAATTATTTGTGGAAGTCCAGGGAAGGTTTAAAAGGTTAATAAATATGAAAGTGTTCGGAATTAAATAAAAATCGATAAAGGTCCGATATTTGTTTTGTATGGACATATTTTCTATGAGAGAATTTATTGACGCACGGTTTGACAGTTCTGCTGTGAAACAATTTCATTACAACAACAGGGTGCATATTTAACGAAATAATTCATGATGATATGAAATATTATTGACAAAATAATAAAAAACATTATCTTATTTATTATATACAGAACAACGTCTGTCGGGTCCACTAGTTAGTTATAAAATTTAAGTATGATGGTATATTTGTGGTAAAAATATAAGAAAAGTTTTTTTAAAGGAACAATGAACCCACTTTTACACAATATGTAAGTGAAGCTTTAGATTTAGCTGCCTGTTGTGAATTTCCTCAAAGTTGGAAATAATAATAAAATATTGTATCCTGCACATCTTTCTCATCATTCAAGGGTAGCCATGGTTACTAATATTAAATTGGTGTTTAACTAATTTAAAATAATAAATGCAATACTATTTCATACATTTTGATTTAGACTAAATATTATTACCTAGTTTAAGGTTAATTACAGTAATAGTATTGTGCAGAGCTTTGGCAAGAATATAACATTAAAAAGATCTAAGATTTACTGTTTCAAATCTGATTCAATAGTAAAGATAACATAGTGCCACATTGAAATCTCTATGACTAGCATAAAATTTATCGGACACAATGCACTTTGTTCCGTAGAACTTTTTAATTTTACTCAAACTTAATCTGTATCTATGTATTATTCTTTAATTCTGTACCTATGAGATTGATTATACATTTGGTGGTTATAATTTAAACTTCAAAATGAGATTCTCTAATGCATGATAAATAATCATAAAGAATGCTGTTTCCAATATGGATAGCACAGGTCCAATAAAGTTGAGAACAAAAATCATGATTTCCAAGTGCGCTCAGGGCCCTAAACCGATATCACAAGTCTTATTATACTTATTGAGTCTCAAAACGCGTTCAATCGCTCACTTTAAAAAAATTGTAATGTCCCTACTGTACAATAATACAAACTGCCAGAAGAATGAGAGAAAACTATTTTACAAAAGATACAACGGGGCGGGATATTATGTAGCCGTGTACAAACGGAATAAATAAAATCGCGCATTACATTTTCTAAATACATAAAAATTCGAATAAATTATAACGCCTCTTTAGATCACAGGAATAAGCGAACATTTATAATACTCACAATGGAATGACACGAGGAGATTTGGTACAAGGCAATATTGGTTGTTTGTTGTGACACTCGGAGACAAGAGTAGATGAAGGCCTGCTCTGCTGCCGTTGTTACATAATCACTTTATCACTTAGTTCACAAACCAAACAACGGTCACTGGTCACTGGCTTATAGGGATTCAAGGTCCATTCACTCACATAAGTGTTCAGTTCAAGTCGCGGTCTTCTAAGTACTTGTACTCAAATGTGAAGCCCTCTTTTTTCCTCTGGCCCCATTTCTCATAATCAAAGTATATATATGTGCCCTGTTGGAAAAAAAAACATTTAAAACCAAAAATTTCATATAATTATATACCTAAATAATACCTTATATTCCTAAACACTTATATAATTACATATACATTCATTTAATAATAATATTCCACCTTCTCACGACACACCACAAGTTACGATATCATCCCCTGTATGTGTGGCGGTCCTCCACAGTGCGGTTTTCAAGGAGCTTTCTTCCACGTACTACAAAGCTGTGGAATGAGCTCCCTTGTGCGGTGTTTCCGGGACGATACGACATGGGTATAGATATGGGTGGATATCTTCAAAAAAAGCGCGTACACCTTCCTTAAAGGCCGGCAACGCTCTTGTTATTCCTGATGTTGCAAGAGAATAAGCTCTATATTAGTCACATCAGACAATACGCAATTATTATGTTTATATTATTATATAATTGACATTGTAATTGAATTTGTATTAATTTTAACTATCAATTATAAAACAATGACTTTTTTTCCAAATATATGGTAGATACAGTAATTTAAAAGAAATATTTATAGTGACTATACAAAAGCACTTAGTTTAAACCATATTGAATAAAGTTTGACTTTGACTTGTTTAATATGTTGATTCATGTGACATTTATATGTTTCACATATTTTACAAAATAAATACATAGTACTAGTTGACACTGAAATTATTATCAGACCTGTTCGTACTCCTCATTGATAACCTTCGGTTCCTCATGCCTCTGGAACCACATCATGTACTTGGTGTGAAACCTCCAACTCTGCTTTTTTAGTGCCTTGGCGGCGAGATACTGCGCCTTCGTGCCCTCCATGTAGTAAAACACAAAGAACAGTGTCTCTGTCGAAAGACGCTGAAAGAATTCCACTGTGTCGGAGTGTGGTAACAGCACCTGTTGGCAGAAGTCATTTTGTTATTAATCTATTTAACCTGGGAAACTCGACAGTCGCAGTTAAATACCTCCAATTCGTAATTTTGATTTAACAAAGTTTTTTTTTATGAAAATGGAGGACATAATAGCGTACGGGCCACCTGGTGTTAAGTGATCACGCCGCCTAGATTTTCTTACAACACCAGGGGAATCACAGGAGCGTTGCCAGCCTTTAAGGTAGGTGTACGATCATCTTGGAAACACAGCACAAGTAAGTTATACACTTTAATCCATTTGCTGCTTTCAGCATTACAATATATTATGGACAAGTTTTTAATCCATCTATGGGATAACATATTAGAATTTTTAGATTTTTACTTACATGAGACAGAAAAACAATTTTCTATACAATTTGGATAATAAGATTGTCATAATAAATTAGAGATTGAATGGGGCCTTCCAGGCTTCTTGGTTGTAGTGGGGTTTTTATTTTAGATGTACATGAGGACAGCAAATATTACAAATTTGAGGAGGACTAAATTGGGCTCTACTGCCAATTTGTGTTTATATAATTCTCTATAGTAGCCCAAGTCTTCAAAAGCCTTCCTTAAAGGCTGGCATCACTCTTGTGATTCCTCTGGTGTTGCAAGAGAATGTGGGCGGCGGTGATCACTTAACACCAGGTCACCCATACACTCGTTGGTCCTCCTATTCCATAATAATAATAAAAAAAAATCACAAACTTACATAAAACCACCTAGAAACCCACAGTATGAATTAACAGTATTAAAACCAAGGGGGGTGCGAGAGTAACTGAAACCTCTTCCTACAGAGATTGCAATTTTTTATATTATATAAAACCATTATAATATCTAAAGATGCCTCTGATAAAGGACTTCTTCCTTAGTAACAAGTATTCTTGGCCATAAGAGAGATCTAGGTTCTTCTTAACAGAGTTTGTTTATAATTCATATTAATTTCATGTTGGTTTGATTTCCAATGGAGTGACATTAACAAAAAAAGTTGGTGAAACCATATCTAAGCTTAAAAAAATGATTGATTATTAACCTAGCTTAATTATGTAATACATAATATAGTGACAGCTTACCTGATTATAATAGGCAGGTGTTTGACAGATATTCTTAGGCAGATACACTCTCATCCTCTCGGAGTCTGATGCATGTGGCATATGGTAAAATGCTGCCTCCATCATTGTGAACTGCGATTGATGATCCTGTAAAGTAAAACACTTACAGCATTTGTATGTTTACTTCTAACCATTGAGATAACTTACTCTAGTCCACCCTTTCGCTTATCACATTATACTCCCAGTGAAGGCTGGCTATGATAAATCATTTATAAATGTAGGAAATAATCATAGACTGAAATACCTAATAATATTAATAAACATGTTCATTGTGAAGAGCACAGTAATTAATAAAAAATAGCAGTTGTATTAAAAATTATGTTTGAAAAAAAAAATTATAAAATAATTTCAAATTATATTTACAACTTATTTTCAATAATATATTAATGAAACAGAAACACTACTTCATCAATACACAATATATACACATTGAACTTTTCACTCATTTCCACTTATAAGATATACACTTCACTAATGTTGCACAATATGTCAGCCGTATAGCTACAGATATATATTTATACTAGCTGACACAGCAAACATTGTATTGCCGATATTAAAATCGCGATACAAAAGCAATTGTTGATCGTAGATGGGTGAAAATTTGAAGTTGTATGTATTTTTTAATGCGGACTCATATACTTACAACAAATTAAAAAAAATGTCAAAAAAAAAATTGGCATGGACCACCCTTAACATTTAGGGAGATGAAAAATATATGTTGTCCGATTCTCAGACCTACCCAATATGCACTCAAAATTTCATGAGAATCGGTCAAGATGTTTCGAAGGAGTTTAACTACAAACACCGCGACATGAGAATTTTATATATTAGACTAGCAGACGCGACAGACCTTGTCCTGTATGCACATGTTAAATTTGAAAAATCAGTCCAGACGTTAGGAGGAGATCACTAACATACGTAGGAGAATTATATGTTGACTGTATTGTGAATCTGAACCAATCTCAAATTCACTGGAATACTCTTAAAAAATAATCAAAATCGGTCCAGCCATTTAGGAGGTACTTCAATTGTGATATATTCACAATCCACTTAAACACACACAGAAAATTTCATTCAAATAGATTTGAATGAAAGGCTTGGAAAAATTTGGAGGAGTTCACTGTCAACCCAAATACAGAAGAATTATGCATATAAAGATTTATTTTTTTAATTATATATTTATGGCGTGCGCCAGTCATTTACCAGTGGGAGGCTCCTTTGCACAGGAAGCCGGCTAGATTATGGGTACCACAACGGTGCCTATTTCTGCCGTGAAGCAGTAATGTATAAGCATTACTGTGTTTCGGTCTGAAGGGCGCCGTAGCTAGTGAAATTACTGGGCAAATGAGGCTTAACATCTTTTGTCTCAAGGTGACGAGCGCAATTGTAGTGCCGCTCAGAATTTTTGAGAATTGGTAAGAGCTTGATTAATTAATTTCTGTATTGGGAGATGATTTAGTAGAGTAGTAATTAGTTCGTTGGTAAAGTAGTGTGTAAAACATACCGTATTGAGTGGTAAGGGTCCTAACGGCGCGACGCCTAATATCGGTGGGATGAGAGCTTGAGACAGTGGTACACCTCGTCTTGTGTTCTGAAATATAACCACAAATTGTTGTCAGTTATGGTGAAACATACTTGTTAAATAATTTATTTAAAAACAATTGCAAGTACAAAGTAGAATGTTCCTAACAACAATTAAAGTATGACAATTTCTATGTACTTACTGCAAAAAAAAAATGATATTAATGCAGAAAAGAGACCGAACATTGTGTATTATTGTATTTATAGATAATGGCACAGTAGTTTGTGCCTCACTTGGATCTAAGTGATTCTGCTAGTTTTCTTACAGAAGATTAGAACGGTATAGTTATAAGACTAGGACATTATGAAAAGTAAGTTTTAGCTTCAATTCATAGTTGTATGATCCTTAAATAATGAGATTCGGAAACTCATCCTTTTGATAATTGATTTATAATATATTATTTTTATACCTCAGTTCCAACATGTAACAATTCTCAAAAGGGTTCCAAAGACTGACAAAGAAATATTGGAAGTAATAACTAACAAATATAGATAGATAAAATATATGGACGCATAGTGGCATCATTAAATGTTAATAATTTGATGTTACAGCGGCAACAGTAATACAAAGTCTATAAAAATGTATTATGTCCATGTATTGCGGTTTATAGGATACAACCTGTTAACAGGCGGATCAGTGATACCATCGGCTTGTTTGTGCTATAATGACCTATGTTTGAAGTCCCGCTCTGTAACTATTGAAATTTATACAATACGACCTATTAATAATTTAAATAATAATATCCTTGGTATGCTTACAATTACTAATATTATATGGGCTATGGCTTGAAATAAATGATATTTTTAAATACATATAACCTACACTAAAAACATCTTATTCTTGGTGCTGAGCAATAAGGCCATTGAGCACGGTCCTCCTCCTCGCGTCGGTTTCCTCAGTGCTGAGGGTCGTGATCATCTCGACAGAGTACTTTTTTGCGTATTATTTGTCGCCATCTGCCCCTGTCGGAAGCAGAGTGTAAAGCGTCGTGGACAGTAGTTTCAAGGGCAGTGCGAATCTGATCGGTCCATCGCATGGGGCTCCTTCCTCTTGGTCTTCTTCCCTCCACCTTCCCTGTTACCATCAGTCTCTCCAGGTTGTCTTCATCCCTTCTGGCGATGTGACCGAAGTATTCTAGGACCCTACGCAAGCAGATGGTAGAGAGCCTAGTCACAATGCCCAGCTGTTTTAGGATCGACACATTAGTTCGGTGTGCTGTCCAAGGTATGCTCAACATCCTTCTCCAGGACCACATTTCGAAGGCATCGATTCGTTTTCGGTCGGCTTTCTTTAAAGTCCATGTTTCAGCGCCATATATGAAAATGGACAACACCAGTGAACGCACAAGATTGGTCTTGGTTTTTATGCTGATGGTTCTAATCTTCCATATTTTCTCTAATTGTGACATGGCGCCTTTTGCCATGCCGATCCTACGACGAACCTCTCCCTTGCAAGAACCGTCGTTGCAGATTTCAGAGCCCAGGTATTTGAATCTGTTGACCATTTCTAATTGTAGTGTTCCGGTAAGCTCCAACCTGCCAGTCCGATCCACAACCATAACCTTAGTTTTAGACCTGTTTATAGCGAGACCCAGCTCAGCGCTGACGCCCTCCATCCTGCTAAGAAGTTCATGCATTCAGCCTCGTTGACTGCCAACAGAGTGGTGTCGTCAGCATAGCGTAAGTTTGTGAGTTTATGCCCGCAAATGTTGATTCCACCGCTCCAGCCGTCGCAGGTCTTTCGTACGATGTACTCGCCGTATACATTGAACAGGATCGGCGAAAGTATACAGCCTTGTCGAACTCCCTTTTCAAAACCAAAAGGACCCGAAGTCACCTGGTCAACCTTCACAATTCCTTGGCTGTTATAATATAATGCCTGGATCAGTGCTGTTAGGTGATTAGGTACGCCAAGCTCACCAAGTACCCTCCACAAACAATTCCATTCCACGCAGTCGAAAGCCTTGCTGTAGTCCACAAAACACTTTACCATTGGGGTGTCAAACTCGTAGCATTTCTCCACCAGTTGTCGCACGTTCAGGATTTGCTCTCTGGTACCTTTTCCCTTGACGAAACCAGCCTGCTCCTGTGAGATCTGCCAATCGAGGTGATATCGAATCCGGCCGTTGATCACATGAAACAATACTTTGCTGGCATGTGATATTAGCACGAGGGTGTGGTAGTTTTCACAACTCCTGGTGGACCCCTTCTTGTGCAGTGGTAATATTGTTGATTGTGTCCACTCTTCAGGCCAAACGCCGTCTTGCCAGACCTTGTTGCAAATACTATGCAGTACGTCAACCCCCGAGTCACCCAAAGCTTTGAGAACTTCAGCTGTTACCTTATCAGGTCCTGGCGCTTTTTTACACTTAAGTTTTTGTAATGCGGCTGTTATTTCGGACCGTAAAATGTCTGGCTCCAACTCTAGGGCCCCCCAGTCTGTGCGACTGTCAACCACTGAAGATGACTTTTTGTATAGCTGCTCACAGTATGTGCGCCATCTCTCTGCTATCCTGTCAAGTTCCATCAGTGGTCTACCATCGGGGTCCTCTATGACCTATGATTTGGGTTTGAACTGCCTGCTCAACAAACGAACTCTTTTAAACAAGTCTGCTGTTTGTAACTTATTTGCATGCTATTCCACTTCACTGCAAATGTTGGTGATAAAGTGGTTTTTATCAAGGCGACAGCTTTTCTTTATAGCTCTGGATAGTTCAAAGTATTCCTTCATTACGGCAGGGTTCTGCAGTCCTTTGATTTTGGTCTCCTTCCTCCTCTGAATTAGATTCCATGTGTGCTCTGAGATCCATGTCGCCCTCTTATGATCTTTATTGCCTTTAGGGACAAGTTGCTTAAGGGAATCATTCATAATCGCTTTAAGATGTTTCCATTGTGAATTGACGTCAGTGGTAGCAGTCAGTGGGGCCTCGGCCAGTCTTGCAGTCAGGCATTGAGCACGGTAAGTGAATGCATTTTCGGATAAAATAGTCCACATTGTTGCTAGATGATAAAATAGAAACAGAAGCTTGTACGAACGGGCAGTCCAATCCGGCGCCCTCATCTCTAATGCACATTCGCAGAGGGTATCAGAGTTATCAAATTTGTTTCAGAGTAATAGTGAACCAGAATAGCTCTGGTTGTCCTTCTTTGCAAAGTGTCTAACTCTACCATACCCACAAATGGGCGAATGTGACTTAACATCTTATTTCTCAAGGTGACAAGCGCAGTTGAGGTGCCGCTCAGAATTGTCGGGGTTTTTCAAGAATGCTGAGCGGCATAGTAATGGACAGGGCGTATCAATTACCATCAGCTGAACTTCCTGTTTGATCCGTCCCTTATTTTCATTTAAAAAAAACTGCAAACATTAAACATTTGGCATGCTTCACAAGTCCAGGAACATTGCTAATCATGATTTAATTAACAGGATCAGTGATATCTTCGGCTTGTTTGTACAATAGTGACCTGTGTTTGGAGTCCCGCTCTGTGCACGGCTTCCTGCGCTATGCTCTTAAGCGACGCCGTGGTGGCGGTGAGAGGCTCGGCGCTGGTTGGTAGCGCCGGCATCGGTGACGTCAGCTGTGACGTCAACTGCCCGCTGCCCGTACTGCTGCCGCTCGCCATGCTCACTCCGCTCAGTGCCGGCGTGCTCGGTGTTTCGCTAACTCGTCCACTAAAATGAAATTTATTAAATGAAAAACCCACAGAGGAAAAAACCGAAAAGGAAGTTATATATTTTTCTCAAACATGCATGGAAATATTGTCATTATTTTCGAAAAAATAACACGTGAAGTATCGTATTTTCGGACAAAGAAAATCAAATCAATTGCAGGAGCGTTTTTTGAATTTGGAACATTACAACACTCCTGCAATGTTGTATGAAACGGCGTGCTGGGGTTATTAAATACTCTTTGATAGGATCTCTTTTGTCATACTTGGCATAGTCTCTTTGATTGTTGTTGGTTGCTTGTCGGCACAGATGATAAAAAAATTAGCGGCAAAGCTGAAAATTTTTCTTGATTTGTTATTTACATACATACTTAATAAATATAAATTTAATAAAAATCAAAATGAGTTCCAACGGTTCAGAGAGTGAAATGGAGATTGATTGTACTCCACCAGATTTAAGATCAGAAGCCAAATTGGCAATGGAAAACCTGCTTCCAGCGAAGTCAAAACAAAAATACATGAAAGTATAAGAAAATTTTTAAGTTGGAAAAACGAGGAAAAAGTGAACATTATCTCCGAAACAGTAATTTTGGCGTATTTTAGTGAGATTGCTATAACTAAAAAGCCATCTACATTATGGGCAATTTATTCAATGCCGAAATTGTACAGTTCATTTTGAAAACGGCATTAACTTGAAAAATTATGGGAATTTTACTACTGTAATGTATAATATAAAAAGTGTGTTATAATTCCCTGCATTCTTTTGAGAAAAGCACTATATATGCATCGGCGGGAAATGACAATTGCCTGAAGTCCTCGCCTATGGCTTGGCCTTGATACTCATACTCGACCTGCTATTGCCTATTTCCCAGCCTTTGCAATAATGTACTATTTATCTACACCCATGTTTTAAATCCTCTATTAAAGATTATTAAACAGTTAGCTTATTGCCAACATTAAAACACCCAATGTCCTAATAACCATTACATCATCCAAACGAGTGTTGTAATGAAATTCAGTACAACATTACAACACTCGTTAGGATGATGTAATGATAACTGCGACTGTCTTTTTTAATGTTAGCAGTAAGCTAACTGTTTCAGATTTTTTTATAGAGGATTCATATTATGGGTGTAGATAAAGTCTTGCATACAACTGTTGATACTAAGGTATTAAAACACACATTGGTGTTTTTAATACCCCGTATTACACAACAGTTGCATAAATAACTAATACAATCCGCTCTGTTACTTGTTAAGCGCGTGCGCGTTGTGTATCGGATTGTGCAGCGGCCCGTTGAGGTGTGGCGGCGGCGGCGATGACGGCGGCGGTGACGTCACGCCTGATGACGTCACTGCGGGCGTCGCGAGCGAGGCGGCCGCGCTCGCCAACGTCGTCGACGAGACGCTTTTTGACGTCTGGAAAGTACGACAAGAAAATTATGCCTAAATTACAAATTTATATCGTACGAAATATATGGAGGTAGTTTCTGAAAAACGTTCCAAGCCACAAAGATCACATTTTAAGGAATTCGTGTTTAAAGTTTAATAAATAGTGTATTCCATACATGTGGGTTGGACGACTACTAAGTAATGATGTCATTTAAAGAGTGACAGTAGGGCTGGCATTTTTTTGTCACTCCGTTAATATGAATCACGTGACCAGTTTTATGTTCTTAACTCAATTTCGACATGATTGTGGTTTGGAACGTTTTTCTGGAATTACCTCCATATATTAAATTATTAAAAATACTGTTCAATACTGTCAAATACAATATAATAAGTCATCAATTATAAGTTTCTGTAGTCTTTGAATATCGTAACGAAGTACATGTTTTATTAAATTAAATCAAAAAAATAGCAAGACCGATGAGTCATCAGTATCTGTGGCATGCAGAGTAAACAACAAACGCACTCACAGGGGCGGGCGCGTGCGGCGCCAGATGGAGCGAAGCGTGTGTCGGCGTGCTCGTGACCGGACCATTATCCAACACCTCTGCAACCAGACCATACACCACTCGACTCAATCATTACTAAAACGTTGCAAAACAATATTACGAAGACTTACAAAGATAATGGTGTTGTACAATGTTTTATTCATTATTTTATTTGATTGACACGTTTATATCAGGGAGACATTGCCCTCGATTTGGTTGCCTGGCAACTGTTGTTGTAGTCGAGTTAAATAATAAATAAAAATGATATTATAGCAAAATAATAAAAACTAACACAAAAAAATAATAAAATATAAGTAATAGATACAAACTAGTTTCGAACCTAGGACCTTGAGTGATTTAATGTAACGACCGGCGCGGCTAAACAGGACCACTATATGTCCAGCCTAGCGAAACTCTCTAAGAAAAAACCGATTAACTCGAATGTATGAAACATGCAGTCATTGATAGTTTTGACAGATGTCGGCTATAATGATAATTTCCGATAAATATATATAACTAGTTGACCCGACAGACGTTGTTCTGTACAGAAAAAATAAAATGTTGTTTTTATGAATTTGTCAAGAATTTTTCATAACATCAAGAATTATTTCGTAAAATATGCTCCCTGTTGTTATAATGAAATTGTTTCACAGCAAAACTATCAAACCTTGTGTCAATAAATTCTTTGATAGAAACTATTATGTCGATACAAAATGAATATTGGAAATAAAAAAAAATATGGGTCCCAAATAGAAATAAAAACTATCCTATCTCTCAAGTTGGACTAAACTCCATGAAGTAATCCTCATTAAAATCCGTTCATTAGTTTGCAGTGAACTGCAAACAAACATCAGGACACTGGATTCATATATATTAAGATATATATCACAACCGTACCCGAAGCAAACGTTGTATTGTCAATTAAGATAATAAAAAAATTCAATAATTTAAATTTGTGGAGTATAAAAAACAAATGATGACCGATTCTCAGACCTACCAAATATATCGTACATAAAATATATCATACTACAATTATTGCATTCGATTGCCATCTTGCAACACTATTGCACATCTGTGAATGGAACAGAATAATACAAAAATCGTGATTAATAAATACAGGGTTTGACTGTAGAAGAGTGAAAATTTTAAGTTGTATGTATTTTTCAATGCTGAATCATAATAAAAGAAAACTTAAAAAATTTGACAAAAATATAAAAAAAAGTACTTAGGGGGGTGGTACACTTATCCGTGATTCCCAGATCTATCCGATACGCACACAAAATTTCATATCATCATCATCAATCTGTTTAGGCGTATCGGTTGAGTTTGGTAACAAACACCACGACACGGGACTTTTATATATCTTAAGATAATGTATTAAGATATGTAGAATAAGTAATTTGTGAATCCTAACTCCCCATAATTAATTGAGATTATCACCTTCCAATCAAATCTATTTCATCACAGCTGCAACACTCGACCAACACTCACACGCGCTACCACTTACAACAATCCATTACATAATTAACACTGAACTTGAAATTTACGACGCAATAAAAAAAAATCTAGAAATAGTCATCAAAAAATCTGCTTGTCTACACACCTGCACACGACAATAACTTATCATCGTCCATACTTATATATTTTGCGCGCGAAACATTTTCGGACTATTTTTAATTTTTGTTTTGGGGCAACGGTGGCGTTGGATACAGCTTTCCGACTGAACGCATTCATCGTGTCGTGTCATCGCCTTGGAATAGCGCCAATTTGTAGGAAAATTGTAGGATATTTGGCTTCCCGCCAATCATTAATTGTAATGAGAATGTATCTCCGCTCATTCACTGCTGATAACGCTTATTTGTTTTGTAAACAGTGTGTGTTAAAGAGGGCGCACTTCGTTACGCCCGTTTCATGCTAAGTACATATTATATTACGACCACAATAAAATAATAAGGACTCCGTGTCACCGTACATAACAGTGAGGCACCAAAACAAGCCGGTAAACGTGTAAATACATAGCCCCACGCATACACTTACACTAATACAAGCCGATCGGCCGCCATTATGAGATTTGTCATCTTCTGTGACAGATCAGTTTGCTTCGCAATAAAATATTTTAAAAATGCCGTCGTGCGTTGTGAAAAAGTGTAAAAACAATAATATGAAAGTATTTGTGGATATATGATTATTTAAGGGAGAAAATATTGTGTAACTGGTACACCCCGTAACCGCACACACAGTAGCATAAAGGTGCTTCACTTGCTAATATCAAGGCGCGGAGTCCTTCTTTTTTTAAACTACGTACACTTTTATTTTTTCCAAATAAATTATACAGTGTTTCCTTACATTTATCATAGTTTATTGTTTTTCAAAATACAACCATTTTGTCGTAAATCGTCAAATTTCTTTCCCCTGGATTCGAAAAGGAAATAACGACACTATCTTTTCTTTTTGAAACTTATCTATAACTTTTTAAACGAAAAAAACATATATATATACATATTATGTATAAACAAGCGACCCGCCCCGATTTAGGTGTAAATAGAAAGAGTAAAGAAAAATGTTTTTTCTGTTAGCTGATTTTTAGTAACATAATACGAATGATTGTATTTGACGCATGAAAGGTTACTCAGGTGATCTTCAGGTTGTCTTAAGCTTTGATAATTATAATCTAATAAATAGTCTCAATCTTGGGCATTAATAATAATAATATTGACACACACAAATTATCTTGCCCCAAACTAGGCATATCCTGTACTATGGGTAAAAGACAACGATATATTTAATACAATATACATACTTACTTAAACATACATAAATAAATATAAACATCCATGGCTCGGAAACAATCATCCACTTATTAGAATTAATTTTATCTTATAATAATAAGAAAAATTTAATTCAGAATTCGAGTGTATCAAAGAAATGGTTACCGTAACTTATCAGTGTTTAATTATTTTAAATAAAATTTAGATAGTTAACCTCTATTTTGAGCAATGCACGCATGCCAACAAAAACTGACATAAGAATCGCGAGTGTAAGAGGTAGCTTGTCACGCACACTAAAGTAATAAACCTGGCCCGTTTTCAGCGGTTATCTAGCAGCAAAAGGCTAGACTATCTAGACGTATAACGGCCGTTCCCAATATTCAGTCTATCTCCGGTGGTTGCCTACGTGACATAAAAATCGTAACTATCGTTGACTTTTCTGTCCCAATAAACTTATCGACGGTAACTCACCTTAATCGTACACGTTGTCTGTTAATAGGACGACGTATAGCTTACCAGCGATAGAAGTTTGTATATAAATTGCAATTCAGTCGTCTCAATATAAGGCGATAAGAATGACTCATCGGGTATATTGGGACAGCTTCTGATTATTGACAGTAGAAGGCAGTAATTTAACTCTATCTGTAGATAGTATATTGGGAACGGCCATAAGTTATGTCAGTGTCAATGTTATATATACTATTTAATGATAGTTTACCTATGCTGTTGTTATGAACTCGCTGATGCGGTGATAGGGGAGCGGCCGGAGGTAGCTGTTTGTTCGGCGTGGAAGTGCCAGACACTCCCGTACTGTTTATACTGTAACATACAATTTATTCGTATACGCAAAAGTTATTATTGATAACATAATAATGAAAATCTATATTCAATTGATAATAATATAATTATATTTATAAATTATATCAAACACTTCAGACTTTTTCAATTGTCATCGTTTGTTGCGCTGACAACTTTATAAAAACATTCAAGTGCACCTCACACTGGTGTGTGTGTGAGTGAACGCACCACACGGCTCCTCTACACAGGATGCCGGCTAGATCATGGGTATCACAACGGCGCCTTTTTCTGTCCTGAATCAGTAACGTGTAAACATTACTGTGTTTCGGTCTGTAGGGCGCCGTAGCTAGTCAAATTACTGGGCAAATGAATTTTTGGCTTTTTCAATAATCCTGAGCGGCACTGCTTTGAAATGGGTATGACCATCAGCTGAATGTCCTGCTCATCTCGTCCCTTATTTTCATAAAAAAAACACGAAGGGTTCCATCATATCATCTTATAAGATGTTAAAAAAAATGCTAACCATTGCTGTTTAGAAGATACAAGGTGGACGGACAGGGGAGCCATAGAGCATTTTCACTCGGACCGTACGTCGTAATCGCCACACCACACTGAGACGAAGCGCCACCCTTGAGGTGAATTACGTTGACTCAGATATCTTGACCGATCGACACATCTACTCTCTGGCACCACGTATATTATGAGAACCGCGTCCGTTCCTACGCGTATGACTACAGTTCCCATAACACATAATGGATCATCTCATGGGCCGGCAATCGACGAAGTGTTTGCACAGATTACTTCCGCTGGAATGGTGTCCTTGGACTACTTCAACGTCAACAATGCCAAATGACTACAACGCGCACCAAAGATTACACAGAGCGATCTGGGCATAATTTTGCATTGGCGTATTTCAATTGGTTGAGGCTCCAACGCTGCTCCCAGTTCTGGATAGTCACATGCCGTACTTGTTAGATCTTCTACTGAATACACATCCCGATAAGTCTCTGTTGGTGGCCCTATTGGAACGTCCAACCATTGGCTGGTAAGGAGTAGTGACTATCCGGCGCCCACGTAACAGAACACCAGCGACGTTTGAAACTACAAGTCAACAGATTGGTATAGGATGCGTTACTTTTTTGCATACTTTCCTTGGGACAAGGTTTATTTCCCTTCGGATGATCCGCCTGGACTTGTGATGCAACAGGGTATGGATATTTTCACACCAAGCTCTAGTGATTCACCCTGGTGCTGCAAGAGAATGTAGGCGTCGGTGATCACTTAACATCATATGACCCATACACTTGTTTGTCCTCCAAGAAAAGACATGAAATGGGGTACCCATGGTAACCTTCATAATAAATCAAATACTGTGCATAAAAATCTCACCTATTATTAGTTGCCGAGTGGTTGAGCGTTGGTGGACTCGCGGGCGCCGTGTTAGACACAGCTCGCAACGCCAGGGGTTTCACCGGCTAAAATAAGTGATATAAAATAAGTTATATACCTAATCCTGCCCGGATGCTAAATAATAATTGATTAAATGTTAAAGTATACGACCATATAACGCAGACCCTTAAGTATTAATCATTTATATTAGCAGTCAACAAATTGATGAGGTGAAATTGGTAAACAGGTGAGCAGGTTACTAAAAGTTCATTATTAATAATCAAACCGATGTAACCTTTACCTTTATGTATAAGGCATTGAAACTTAAAATATTTGTTAAAATTATGTAAATATTCATAGGTTTTTTTTTAATAAAGTTAAAAATATTGATTCCACTATCCTGTATAATAATACCTGGTAATTTTTATTTGAAAAATCGATTCGATTTCCGTCAAAACTCCAAAAAAAAAAAAAACAAATATGCAGTTGTTAGTTGCTTATAAATCGAGAGCATGACTCCTTTCAGAACTCTAAGTCTCGTACTTTCTGACTTGACCATCACCGCCCTTCTCAGAAAAACCACCCTGTATATTCAGATATAATTTAACATTCGTTATCAAGAGGTATTTGTAATGGGAAGATATATGAGAAGTGTCTACCCAAAAAGTTATATCTACATGTTAAGTAAAATTTCAGGAAACAATAGAATAGTGAAATAAAGAACCAAGCTATAAATGTAATCGTTTTTTTTTTCTCTATGTTTGAAGGAGGGAACTATGTTACCCGTAGTACAATTTTTTACCCTCTACACACAGAATTTTAAGAGATAAAAAAATGTGTTTACAGGTTTTTTAAAGTTCGTAGCTAATGGGTCCTTATCAATGTACTTTCTGAAACAACACGAAATAAAGATTTAGTATATATTCCATGACACATTGTAAATTACGAACATTGTACATGACGAATTGTCGGGGACCCAGTACTCTGTGAACGGCTGGATCACTTGGCGTTGCGTAGAGACGTTGCTTCATTGTGTGTCTTCTACCGCATTTATCACGGGGAGTGTTCCGAAGAGCTGTTCAACCTGATTCCTGCCGCCGAATTTCACCTTCGCACGACACGTCACAAGTTACGATATCATCCCCACCATCTGGATGTGTGGCGGTCCTCCACAGTGCGGTTTCACACAAGGAGCTTTCTTCCTCGTACCACGAAGCTGTGGAATGAGCTTCCTTGTGAGGTGTTTCCGGGACGATACGACATGGGTACCTTCAAGAAAAGCGCGTACACCTTCCTTAAAGGCCGGCAACGCTCTTGTGATTCCTCTGGTGTTGCAGGAGAGTGTGGGCGGCGGTGATCACTTAACACCAGGTGACCCGTACACTCGTTTGTCCTCCTATTCCATAAAAAAAAACATTGTAAATTATAGTGATTCTATCTAGCTAGCTAGAATAATACCAATGAATAGACACTTACTTTCTTTTGTTCCTAGGTTGCTTAAATCTGTTTTTGTGGCGAGTGCCGCTGTTAATAGCACTAACGGTTGTCTCCATTGGTGATATTATCAATTAAATACTACTAAAGAGTTGAGAGATTCGTATTGTATATTATTTTAATAAAAAGCAGACAGAACTAAAATAAATACATTGCAATGCGGCCGCCCAGCCATACATAGAAATTGCGCGCCGAAAAGAAGAAAGTATCATTCATTCATAGATAAAATAATGCACACTTGTCAATTTTGACAGTGGCTGTCAAACTGAGTTTTTTTTTAATTAAAAAAAATTGATTGTAAACCCAAAGTAGACCTCAAAAAAACGACCAAGAACCGTTACATAAATATTGTTTGAATGTGTTTTAGCAATACGTTTTTTTAGACAAATGTAACCTTTTGTACGGTTTTATTTGCGAGTTTATGAATTTGTATGTAAATTAAAAGCTTTTTGGTCAAAATTTAAATCTTTTGCCAAAAAGTTAAAAAGTTACAGCGTTTTGGTCAGTCATACTGTCTTTAAGTCACATTTTATATAATAAAGAAAGCGTTTAGGACAATTTTATTTAGTCGGGATTGTACTTTTTATTGTACTGACCCAGAATCAAGAAAAAAAAAACATATTTCTATTTTTGTAGATATAACCTTTTGCGTGAACACTCCTCATATGTTTTCCTACCAAACGGAGTATACACCACAATTTTTTTTTAATTTATGCTTTGTAGAATAGTTGGCAGTTGTTTGGAAAATACTGTATTATTACATATTAAAATATATATGTAACTAGCTGAGTCAACAGACGTTGTTCTGTAGATAGTAAAAAAAAAACTGTTTTATAGGAATTCGCCAATAATATTTCAAAACATCAACAATTATTTCATAAAAAATGCTGAAATAAAAATATGTCCATACAAAATAAATATTGAAAATAGAAATAACTATGGATCCCAAATCGAAATAAAAACTATCCTATCTCTCAAGTTGGACTAAACTGCACTCCATGAAGTAATCCCCATTTAAATCCGTTCATTACTTTAGGGAGTCCATCGCGGACAAAAAGGTGTCACGTAATTTATATATAAGATATTAGGTGCTGTCACATTGATTGTATCAATGTGACAGCACCTATCGGTGGATGGAATACTATCGGTGGCTCACCACAGGATAGAGATCGCTAGCGGCGCAAGTTCTATTGTGAATTGTACGAATGCACACAATAACATTAAAGTGTGTTAATGTTTAGCTATTTTATTTTAATTTCAATTATTTTTATATTTTTAAAATAATGTTCAGTAAAAAAATTGGGATTGTGAAGAATTTTTAAAAAATGAAGACAATCTAATATAGACGTTTTTGTCTCATATTAGGATTTAAAGGTCACAACTCACTTTATTTACTTGTTCTTCCTTCTTTTTCTTATCAATATCTACAGAATCTGATGTGTGATTGTGTGGTTCCAGTCCTGGTGACGTCAGAGGACTTGCTCCTGGAATTAAAGAAATTGGATCTAACATATCTCTGGTGATTAAGTGTAAAAAAGTTTGAGCGTCAGTGGCGCAAAAGCTAGTGTAGTTGCCTTTCATCCGGTTCAATCTACGTCTGTTTCATTATGTTTTTGGGTTTTCAAAATTCACATTATGTAAGTTTATTCAACACTCTTAAAGTGAAGAAAAACACACTCAAAGTTGTGAGAAAAATTCACCAGCTTGATATGAGCTTGCAAGAACTTGAACCCGGGTTGTTTTCACGCAAAACAGTCGCACAGTAGACGTCAAGTGGCGGAAAATGGCCAGTGAAGTACTTTTACATAAAAATTGGTATCAAGACTGTAGATGACAATTTTGTACACGAACTCATCGCATTCCTATTGACTTAAGAATTATTATAATATTCACCTGAAAGTATGCTGGTCCTAGAGCCGGGTGAATCATTACTATTATTGCTCTCCGTTGTTGCTGATGATGGTACACCGACTCCACTCAACTCAATATCGTCCAGTCCCTTAATGTCATCGTAGATATATTCACTGTCCTCTAAGCCTCTTTCAAGTGACATTCCTATATAGTATTCGACATCTTCCTTTATTCTCTTTATCTGTAACAGGGATTTATAGTCCTTTTTTTTACGTAAATCTTGTTATTTCTCAAGCAAAATCAGTTGATATTATATGTATGACTGAATTGATCAATACTACAAAATAGTGTTTATAAAATGTTGGTAAGAGGTAAATGTAACTTTTTATGTTTTTTTCAAAGTATATATAATAATATATATCCTATATAAATATCATAGATGACTAAAGAATAATATAAGGTAATAATGTAAGGGTTCACTCGGTCTAAATTTCTTTCATGCACCTGTAGACTATAATAGTGCAAAACCAATAAAATATATTTTTAATATTAATGTTACTTAATGTTAACATATTCTTTGATTTCTCAATGAAATATATAAAATTTAATAATCACATCCATTTGTACTGAACATTAAAAATGATGTATATTAGGATTTTTACACATAACTAATCTCAATGGACCCCATTTGATAGGACACAGTAGTACTAGTCGTAACATATACTGAGACAGCCTGAGGCATAATTTACTTCAATACAATGCTGATCCCCATCAGATCCTGTCACCCAAAGGCAAAATACGATGAGACACAAGCCTGTTATTAAACCGGCACCGGCATCCTTGAAACAATACAATTGTAACACAATTTGCAGTAGAAATGGTGGCAGTATCATCGGCATGAACGCAGCACAAACTCTTAGTTGTACTGCTAAATTAATTTTAATACTACTAAAAATTACATGTATATATAACATAAAAGATAAATAAGAAATGACATATTTACCTGGCCAACTTCGACGGACATATTGTCTAACATTCTTAGCAGTGTTTCCAACTTTTTTATATGAAACCTATGTTTTTCGAGTTTCATTTTAAGCTCCTCCATTCTGTCCTGCTTTTCTTTGTCCAAACGCTTCTTCTTACCAACTAATAGTGACTCCACTTCCGATTCAAAGAGATCAATCTGAGAAATGAATAGATTTTTATAAGCAATCTGTTATGTTTTCAAAGTGATAACCCTCACTTCTAGGATTAATACACAAATAAAATTTGAAAAACAAAATTTTATGAATTATGCTGGACTCGAACCCACAACCTCAGCCATTCCATGCCGGTGCTCTAATCAACTGAGCTGAAAATTTTGTTTTTCAAATTTCATTTGTGTATTAATCCTAGAAGATTTTAATAAAATTTATCAACTTAACTATTTCAACAATATATTATTCTGGTACTTAGACAGCCATTGCTGAAAATTGTATTCACTCATGTCTTGTACATACACCAATACACAAGCCCTTATGAAAAGTGGAAGAATACAAGTTCACTGCTGTTTTGCGTCAGAAATATTGACAGTATGGCCCAGAGAGCCCCTACTTAGTACAACAACACTGCATACACCACTTAGTTCTCATGTTATAATACATAAAGAAGAAATATTGTTGTTATCAATTCACATATTAATAAAATTACAGTTGTTCAAAATTATTTATTTAAAAGAGTGTTGGCAGAATTAGTGTTTCATATAATTATTTATTCTATAATGTTACAGTGAAGTCTGAGGATGAAGAAACCTACACACTTCTGCAAATAATTTAAAAAATTGTATGTGAAGTTGATTATATCACATTAAACCAGCAGGTCCAGTAAAAACCACAGACTGAAAAGTGCTTGAACACAGAGCAACCAAAATAAAGCAGTGCAGGTGGCGAGTTGTAGAAATTTTAATTATTAAACATATTGGCTCAGTCATATTTCTTTCTACTATTCATTCTGGAATAGAGTATATGCATGATTTGAAAAAATATTTAAATTTGATTTTTTACATACTAAAAATTATCAAACACATCAAATAATAGATAAAAACATTCTTACTCATTTAAAAAATAAATATTCTTTACCGGCAATATATTTCGGCTATTCAAACGCGTCATTTTGCGCGGGATTTCTGTGACGTCAGAGTCTATCCCAAGAATCTATATTGTACCTACTAATAAATGTATGGCCGGTTTTTTCCTTCGGTCATACTGCGAAAATTACTGAACCGATCGGAATAATTCTTGTACTATTCGATGCGGCGTGTTTCGGATAAGATTTTAGTATATAATATGTTGGTGATTACTTATTTAGAACCTATTTTTTTACCTAGAAATGCCTATAAATTTGCAACACAACTAATTCAGTTCATGAAATTTCACTACATATAGTCATAATTCATACAATGAGCGGGCGCGGGGTCAGCACTTGTCTTGTGTAAACAAATTTGTAACAATTCCGGTGAAATGTATCAAATTTAATTACATTTTGTCATTTATAAAATAATTGACAAAAAGCAAAAACTTACATAAAAGTATTTTCTGGTGCCAAAGATACTTCGAAAAGTAAAAGTGCACTAGATGATAAAGTAAGAGTTCCAAGAGACTCAACTATTCGAGCAAAGTGGTATAAACAGTACCCATTTGACCGCGTGCAACGCAGAGCTGCTCAAATTGTCGGGGACGCAGTGCTCTGTGAACCGTAAGATAACTTGGCGTTGCGTAGGTTCGTCGCTTCATTGTGTTTTAGACCGCATTTATCACGGGGAGTGTTCCGAAGAGCTGTTTGATTGTGGCATATACGTGTGGCGTTCCTCCACAGTGCGGTTTTCAATGAACTTTCGTACAACCAAGCTGTGGAATGAGCTTCGTTCTGCGGTGTTTCCAGGACGATCCGACATGGGTACCTTCAAAAATAGCGCGTACACTTTTTTTAAAGGGCCGGCAACACTCGCACGAGGTATTGCAGGAGAATGTAGCTGGCGGTGACCATTTAACAACAGATGATCCGTACTCTAGTTCGTCCTCTCTTCCATACAAAAAAATCAATAAGCAGAGATAAACTAACTCCAACAACTTGCTTATATTGCTGTCCTATATATTCAAGGTACCTACAAATTTTGAAGTGACTTTAATTATTTTATTTGGTTTATAGTTTGTTTTTTACTTTAAAAATGCAAAAACTTAAAACAGAACCTATCATTGATCTCAACGAGGATCATATGTTAATGATTTTTGATAACAGAAAAAAACAATGGATATGGTAATTCCAATTAAACTATATTTTCTGCATTTATATATTTTGTTCAGTTTTAGAAATTAATTTGAGAAAATATGAATTTAGAAAACTTTAAAATTATATTAATTATCACATAATTACCTTTCACTGTTTTAAATTCAGAAGAAATAAAATCTGGGTTCAAAACACAATTAGGCATCATCGAACAGCATCATAAACACATCTAATTGTGTTTTAACAAATCCACTTTCAGTCATTGTAAATAATAATTATACAGATAATTGAATAATAAAAAACCAACATATAATTTAATATATCGCTAACCACCGAAATTAATATCTAGCAACCACACCATTGATTATGTTTATCTAGACTTTTTTGCAAAATCATAATAAAAAAAATCTATTTGCGATAAAATAAATAATAATAAAGATTAAAAAGAATAATATTTCAACTAAATATAAGTTACATGCATATACCCTATTTATTGGCTTGAAAAATGTTTAAATTGAAAAATTCACACACACACACACACACACACACACACCCATTCTTCATACACAGTGTAAATGAGAAGCCAGTGATGATAAAGAGAAATATCAGCTCACTTGTAAATTAAGTGCATCTATAGAAGAAATAAGCCATGAGGACATCTCCTCCCTCTCTTTTTGCGCAGGGTCAAGTTTTTGAGCAGCTCCAAGACCTTCTTTTGAATATGCTTTTGTTTTTGTTTCTCTTTCCACCACCTTGAACCTCTCCATTTGCTGAAAACACAGTTAAACTTACTGCTGTGGTTTATTAATGATAATAAGACCTACATTAAGAAATAGAGTTGAAACTCGGTGAGCCTTTTTTAAAATAAACAATATTCATTACAATAAAGAGGATTGGTATCATATATATTCATTAATGCGATAGTACCCACAAAAAATTTCTTAACTATTCTTACTGACTAGTAAGGCACAACAGCATATTTAAGAGACAATAGAGACTGGTTCAAGGCATCATAAGTGCCTTGATTCTTAATTTGCCAATGCCACAGACACAGACACAAATATTTTTCTACTGCATTACTATCCAAGCAATTACTTTAGTTAATAGTTATTACAAATTGTTTTGTTCTTTGCTAGCAAAATGGCAATATAAACTAATAACAGAGAAACTGTGAAACCTCATTTAAGTTTTGTTGCTTTATTTATATCATTTTAGGTATTTTGGGCGACAGATACTTGCCAAAGAGATATAGCTTACACCATAGAAATTGACCCATACTCTTATACCACAAGGAAACTTATGGGTCTACAATAATATTAAGGTCTGGTGTGATGAAGTTCAGATCTTCTGGGTATGACAACATTGAAATTTCAAAAGCATCATGTAAAAGTGTTCTCAGAATACATAAACAACTTGAGCCACTCCAGATATTTCACATCATATATGAAGCAGATGATTTCAATCAAATTATTCACAATTCCTCCATATGTACTACCAGTTCTCACAAGGTAACTTATTATACATATATATATATATTTATATATGTAAATATTTTCTATAATTATTATCTCTAATATATAGATAAAGGTTTATCACACACAGTAAAAGCTCCGCAGTGATACTAGAACTAGGCTACAAATACAATTTTATAAGAATGTTTCATCATAAAATTATTTTCTTGCTGTAGTAGTAGTATGTAGCTTTATTTTTACATAGCTCAGTAAGTTTTGTACCTGAGAAATTTGGATTGTCACTATGGAAAAGAAGCTTTTATTCTATTGTAATTTATATGAAAAAGCAGGACAAATGACTGTATGTAACAGCAGGCAAAACTCTCCTATAACAACAGAGGTATCACAAGAGTTTAGGTGACCTTTTCAAGATTAAAGTGTCCAATAAATTCAAAAACCGAAAACACCACCAACATGGCAGGTGAGGATCAACTTGGGGCTCCGTGATGAGAGTCAACAGTTCAACCTATTGCAGCACTTCTAATTACTTACATAGTAAATAATTCATTTTATACACACTCACTGTAATAGCCGAGTATGAATACACTAAACAGCTGGTATTATTAGTCTTTTCAATCTCTGTTCACATATAGCAATAGGAAAGTAATAAATATTTATTCTTATTTCATACCACATATTTACTACAAAAACAACCAGATTATGTAGTTTGAACAGTCTCTACAGTATCATAACCTGCATCCCAAGTGTGACTAACTATATAGCTAACTCAATTATAACTTATAAATTCAAATTCAAATATTTTTATTCAAAATAGGATTTATAATCACTTATTGAACGTCAAAATCTACCACCCATTCAAAAGAGACTGCCTTAAACCTGAGAAGAATGGGCGCAAGAAACTCAGCGGGCTTTTTTTTAATATAAAATATGGATAACAATGTAATACCGTACAATAAACATTAATAATTAAAGAGCCTGAGGGTGTTCGCTTTAATCCCAGTCCGTGGTGTCATTAAGAAAATCGTTTATGCTATAATAACCTTTCCCACACAAACCTTTTTTAACAATTCTTTTAAATTTCGTAACACATTTGTTTTGTACATTTTCTGGGATCATATTGTAGAAGCATATACATCGCCCAACAAAAGACTTACTAACTCGACCCAACCGAGTAGTAGGCATAACAAGTTTATGTTTGTTCCTTATGTTACCATTATGAAAGTTACAGTTTCTAGAAAATTCCTCAATGTGCTTATGAACATACAAAACATTATCAAAAATGTATTGAGAAGCAACAGTCAAAATGTTTATTTCTTTAAATATTTTTCTTAATGATTCTTTAGGACCTAGGTTATAAATAGCGCGAATAGCCCTCTTCTGCAGCACAAAGATAGTATTAATATCGGCCGCACTGCCCCATAACAAAATACCATAGGACATAATACTGAAAATAACAAAAGTATACTAATCTCGCCATATCTATGTCAGTTAACCGTCTGATTTTCTTAACCGCATATGCTGCAGAACTAAGCCTATTCGCCAATCCTTCAATATGGAATCAAGCGTAATGCCAAGAAATATAGCAGATTCCACTGGTTTTACCACCTCATTTAATTAAATATTCGCATCTACATTTGGTTTTATGATTATTTAACAATAAGTTATTGGCGCTAAACCAGTACACAATGTCAGATAAAGCATTGTTTACTTCTTCATATAAAACTTGGCTTTGTTTCACTTTTAATATAAGTGAAGTGTCATCCGCAAACAATACCACCTTGTGTTTTTTTCCTACAAGGTTAGGTAGATCATTTATATAAATTAGGAAGAGGAAGGGTCCAAGAATAGACCCTATAGTACCCCCATACCAAGAGGAGTTCCAGGAGATCTCCTGCCATTCACCTCGACCCTTTGAATCCTATTATTTAAATATGAGATCAGAAGATCGAGTGCAGATCCTCTTATACCATAGTGGCATAGCTTCCTGACCAGCGTTGAATGTTGAACACAATCAAAAGCCTTAGAAAAATTACAGAAGATACCAAGTGCATTCTGTGATTCCTCCCAGGCCTCAAAAATATTCCTAATGAGTTCAACACCTGCATCCGTAGTAGAGTGTCCCCTAGTAAAGCCAAATTGTTTTATATGAAGTAACTTATAAGTATTAAAGTGAGTAAGCATTTGGCTTAAAATAATTTTTTCAAAAATTTTACTAAGGGTCGGCAACACCGAAACAGGGCGATAGTTATTTGGGTCAGAAGAGAGTCCCGATTTAAATATTGGTGTAATTTTACTATACTTCAGAAAGTCAGGAAACACGCCCATGTTCAATACAGCTATTAAAAACTAGTGCTAGATATGGTGCTATGACGTCAATAACAGAACTTATTATTTTTACAGATATGCCCCATATATCAGCAGTTTTTTTCATTTCTAAGGATCTGAAAGTTTTAATTATTTCTGCTGGGCTAACAACACTGAATTTGAAATTTTGTTTAGATTCCTTAACTTTTTCCAAAAGAAGTGACTCGGCAACACTGGTGGAGGAGACAATATTATGTCATTTATATTTAGCATAAAGATTAGTAAATGTGGTGGACTTACAGTTTCTATTAGTTTCCTATAATCTAAAAGAGTACTCTTATCCTTTATCTCTCCAGAAGCTATCCATGATTTTATCTGATCTCGTAGCCTCTGAAGTTTTTTAATTTCCTTCTTAAGATCCGCCTCATACTTCTCTTTCTGGTTACTATTTGTTGCATTGTGTACTTTCTGCCAGATGTCTTCAAATGTCTCCACACCCTCTGTCACCTTTTTTAAACACCTGTCTATTTCACCTGCAATTTCCATTTAAAATGTTGAACAAAAAAGTGAAATATGTAGTCAGTAATACATAAAACTGTATTGTTTTCACATCTTCCACTATAAAAACAATGAAATATCACGTCCCAAACTGAATGTTGTTAGGTCAAACGCACGTAAAACACTATAATTACTTAATATCCACGTATAAATGCTCGAATATTAAACTAAGATTCAGCAACATTTTGTTCACTTTATTGATGATTCTCACAGAAACTAAGTACGGACAATAGAACTCCAGAACACGTATCTTACACAGGTTGGGGTCAATCAATCTTTAACCCGATAACAGATCTATTTACCTTGCAGTTTCCTTGTCGCAGCCATAGCTATTTACACATGTGGACGAACGTTCCGTACATATCCTAAGCATACAAACTATTTACAGGGAAACACGTAAAATTATTGATAAACAGACGAAGTACACATCGAAGCTTTGTCCAAATCAAAGATGGCTACCGTACACCGCTCGGATTGTTGATGACTGAAAACATCCAGGCGATGGGTCACAGAACAATTCTGTCTTGTGCCTGGAATTGTATCCTGTGCAAATTTTTCATAAATAAATATGGAAATGTTGTCACCAAAACAACAAACTTCAAGCTTTATTCAATATGATTTTACTTTACGTCGCGTAGACCATCAGTCAAGAGCGCAGGCGCAAAATAATAGAGCAATAGCAAGGTATAGACAAAAAATACTCTGTTGACAGATGACAGCTAGCTTGGAATATGCATGGGATAAACTTGATACCACATACATACCATGAATTCATGTAAAATTAAACATCTTCCGAAGGATTACTACATAAAAACAGGTGATTTTTATTTTGTTTGAAATATATTGACTATTTGTAAATACTATACTGTAACCTTTAGAGTAATCCGCCTGAGATTCAAGTACACCTTGCGCCATACTTCCGGTCGAGTCCAGCGAAAGCGGTGGCTATGGCATGGTTATAGGGTCTAATCTAGCCTTAGTCATAATTTTCATTCAGCTTCCATGAGAGGTGGTTCCATGTTGTGACCTAAAGGAAAGAACCCAATTGGGCCGGAACGCTCACTCGCCAGTCCCTCTCTCCAACTCAAAACCAACCTGAAAAAGTAACTTTGCCACTCGGCTGTTTTTCGTTCGATCTGTGGACCCCCTAGAGAAAATTGATAGCAAGGATTAAAATGAGATTAATACCCCACGGGGTTACCAGAGTAAGTTAATAAATAAACAGTGTTGTCAAGGAGCTGGATTGCCTCGACATTCACATGAAGGTGAAGTCTATATTGATGAGCTTCAGCATATTTTTGGAAAACTTTGTCAACAAACTCAATGTTAAGGTCCCGATGGAGTTCGCTGTTTCGAATGTACCAAGGTGTGTTCACAATTTCCCTCAATACTCTATTCTGGAAGCGTTGTATGATTTGAATATTTGTTTATTTGGTGCAGCCCCACAGCTGGATCCCAAAAGTCTATACAGGCATTAGGACTTGCTTGACAATAAATCTTTATTTTGTACTGACATCTTAGAGTGTCTTCCTAGTAGCTGGTACATATTTTTAAAAACAAAGTTCCAATTGTTCTCTTTTTTTCTTGACGTGAGCCTTCCAGCCGAGCTTTGCATCAAGAGTCATGCCCAGATATTTGACTGTATTTTCATATGGTACTTTTTTCTTATTAATGTAAACAGGTTCATAATCTGGTTTCTTATTACTAAAGTTTACATGAACAGATTTACTTTCATTAGGTTTAATTCTCCAATTTTTAGGCCACTTAACTACTGTGTTTACCTCTATTTGAACTTTCTCTGCCGCTTCTTAATGGTAACTATCCACGCCCATTAAAGCAGTATAATCAGCAAAGGTCGCAACAGCGTTATTTTCTATTTCAGGAATATCATTTGTGTATAGTACAGGACCGGACCTAATACACTTCCTTGAGGCACTCCAGCTTTTATCTCATTCATTTCTGAACAGATATCCTCTTGTCATATCCTAAAATATCTATTCGTAATATAAAATTCAAGAATAGCTGCAAATGATTTTGTTAAAGCCTTTCTTGGCTTGTAAATAAGGCCTTCATGCGAAACTTTATCGAAAACCTGTGCCACGTCCAGAAATATTGTGGAGCAGACTTCTTTGTTTTCTAAAGATTTTTCTATAATATTGCAAATTCTATGCACTAGATCAATAGTTGAGTGTTTTTCGCGGAAACCAAACTGGAATCAGATTCTTAATCTCTATTATAGGCTTTAGCCGTTTAAGTAGCAACTTCTCAAAAAGCTTGGACATTACAGGAAGCAGGGAAATTGCCCTGTTTGATGTTGTTTGGTTCGGTGGTATTCCTGGTTTTGCAATCATGATGACTTCAGCAACTTTCCACAGATCTGGTACATGTCGTAATGTAATTGCACAATCAATAAGGGTCGTTAATCTAACGAGACTTTTTTTGGGAGTTGGTGAAAAATTTCTCCGGATATCAAATCATATCCAGGAGCTTTATTTTTACTTATATTATATTTTATTTCTCTCAAAACTTCCTTAGGTGAACAGATCTTAATATCCTCCTGTCCTGTTTGGAGATTAAAATAATCTATACTGTCTGGTGTAAGCGTGTCGTTAGGATCACACTCATTTGGGCGAAAAATCGTTTTAAGGTGATCGGAAAATATTTGAACTTTTTGCTCATTGTTCACGGCCCATTTCCCATCTATTTCTTTTACAGGAGGTATTTCGCTAATGGGGCGTTTAAGTCTTTTAGTAAGCTTCCATAGAGATTTGTCTGTTTTCTTGTTTTCTTAATTAAATTAGGAGCATTGTACCAAGCGGTGCTTCGAATCAGTTTCACAAACTTTTCAACTTCTCCATTTAGCTTATATTTACGTAAATGAAAATCAAAATTAGGTTTGAAAGGTTATATTTTCTGATTTCTGCTTAGAAAGACTTTTGCAGCGTAATATTTAACTTAACAATATATTTCAGAATATGAAATATATACAACACTTAACATTTTACTTCACCACATAAATAAATACATTTACGCAATTTTTTAAATAAATGACGATCCCAACCGACGACTGGCATGCGGCCAAGCGTCGGTTTGGATCGTGTAGGTTACGACCGAGCAACAAAACAGACTCACTGAAAAAACATATTGTTTTCGTCTATTTAGTTCCTGGTAGTTCGTGTATGTTGTGAATTCGTTTATGCACTGGATTATTATTTACTTGTCATTTCCAGGTAAGCATATTCCTTATTCAAAGTAACGAAGGTCGTATTAGAATCAGCTTTCTTTAATCATTGTTGTAACAACGATGATATACCTAGTGACATAATCTGTAATTTGACATAAGGTTACCTAGCTTTAAGGACTCTAATCTCTATGGACTATAGCCATAGTTAATTTCATACTATAGTCCCTTGCTATAATATCATTCCATATCCATTTAATATAAAAATATAATATTAATATTTTTATATTAAATGGATCAAAGCGCAAGATACTCTTTTATTATCTATAACTTATACGTCTAGAAACTAGATAGACTAATAGCTATAAACACTTTGAAATAATAGCGGCGAACTGTTAACCTCTGTTGTCAAACGCACGCAGGCTAAAACAAAGTGACATTCATATCGCGAGGGTAAGACGTAGCTAATACGAGTAGCTTGTCACACTTAAGTAATAAACCTGGCCTGCGTTTTCTAACAACAAGAGGAGAGCCTCTTATCTGGATAGAGATCCAGACGTATTAATTAACTAAGTTTAATTACAAGAGTTTATCCTATAATTCATGATAATTTATTGAATATTATAATTTGTCAATAATGTATCAACACTTTTTAAAAATGCTGTGTAAACAGCTGATTAAATATAAGTAACAAAATAATGATTAACCAATGAAGTTATTTTTAGTGAAATGTTCTTTACCTGAATTTAAGCATTGATTTAAGACATATAGTGAAGCAGTAATGTGTTAGCATTCGGTACTGTGTTTCGTTCTGAAGGGCGCCGTAGCTAGTGAAATTACTGGGCAAATGAGACTAAACATCTTTTGTTTCAAGGTGATGAGCGTAATTGAAGTGCCGCTCAGAGTTTTTGGGCGTATCAATTACCATCAGCTGAACGTCATGCTCGTCTCGTACCTTTTCATCATAAAAAAAAGACATGTGATACTTATTTTTATACTACCTATCTACTTGAGCCCCCTGAGGATACTAAAGGGGAATAGTTTCTCTATTCGATAGCCAAAACTGACTTACTATACCTATAAATGTGGGCTCCCGCAACAGTTAATGTCATCTTTCAAGTTTCAACACATTTGAATGGTTCCTCTTTCCTAACAGTGAATATCCAATGTATTTAATTTCAAATTGTTTAAAAATCGATACAGTCGCAATTTTTATAATAAATATTTATTTTGGTTGCGTTTCTAATATTACAATAGAGAAGTGATTAGATAA
Source organism: Leptidea sinapis (assembly GCF_905404315.1). Lineage (NCBI taxonomy): Eukaryota > Metazoa > Arthropoda > Insecta > Lepidoptera > Pieridae > Leptidea > Leptidea sinapis. Next base: position 11,018,659 of record NC_066267.1, on the reverse strand, counting down.
ATTTTTGGAGAAGTAGGTGTTAATTAATGTGGCTGATACGGGTAGAAAAATCTACAGCTACCCAATTACGAACATTTTCAATAATTGGAGAAGCTTTATAATCTATATATATATATATATACATAAGAGATTTCCACGTATATAGTCACTCATCACGATATCTCTGGAACCATAAGGCGCAGAGACTTGAAATTTGGTAGAAATATTCCTTTCGCCGAGTAGAGATCAGCTAAGAACGGATTTAAAGAAATTCCATCCGCAAGAGTTTTTTTTTATAACAGAACAACGTCTGTCGGGTCCGCTAGACTATAGCTATGAAATAGTACCAACTTCGCGGGAAGTTAATGTCAGAGGTAAAAAACTGTGAACGGACTGTAAAATGTCAATATAAGATTAATATACGGCTTTTTATATACCATGAATCAAATTTTAAATAAAGACACTTATTTACACGTTTATAGCACTTTGATCATTTTATCTAACTTACTCACTTGGCTTTAGCTTAACAGAGCTTATCGTAAATAGTTATCATATCCTTAAATAAGTTTTTGCAATAGTTTTTTATAAAAATAACGGTAAAAGGCGCGAACGTTGAATAAAATTAAATATATATATTTATTCACAAAATGGATACATACTCGTAAAAATAAAATTAAGTTAGAGCTCAGGTTCATGAGTGAGCTTCAAGTCAAAGTTTTAATGAGTTCTGAGTAAAATATTTAATACAAGTAAAGTACTTACTCCTTTCTTAAATTAATATAATATACGTAACCATTATCTATGAATATAAACGCGTATTATACATATTGATTTATGACTTTGGCAGTGATCTGGCTGTGTGTGTGTAAAAAATAGAGACTCTTCTAGTATTCAGAGCCGGCTAACCTGCGAGAGGGTTTATTAGCATTAATTCACAAAAACTTTGCCTAGGCAGCTGTTCGGCAAACCAGTATTTCTAAGCTTCGGGCTTATTAGAATTGATTCACGTTTTTGGAAACTCCAGAATCTCAGTTGCGGGAAACTTTAAATTATTGAAGGCGTAGTTTGAAGGGTTAAATGTTACACAGCTTTAACTTATGTGCGGGAGGCCTTACAAATACAACACAGTTTCATAGATCATGATTCCCGTTAGAAACGAAAACATAAGTGCCGTTTACCATATTTATTTCGCCCATCATTTCGCCCATCATTTCGCCCAAGTAGAATATGGTGAAATATATAATATACTATCTTGATTATTTCTAATCTGATTGGATTGTTATAAAAACTAACTGTTACCGAGCTTGCAAAAAATCTGTGAAAACCTCTTTCAAATGGGCTTATTAGATTCTGAGATTATAATTTATTACAAACAAAATTCAAAAATTATTGTTTTGGTGTCGCTTATACGTGTATTTTGTTTTAAATATTTTATGGACAGACATACTTCACTGACCAATACATTTATAAAGCATTGTTCATTATCTAGCTGGAATTAATTAATTAAACAATCATAACACCAGGCACTGGATAAAAATTACAAACACACAGACGTAGAAATGTATTAAACATTTTCTGAAAAGCTTGATATTATAATTCAAGACCTTAGGCTTCTTAGTTCTCCAGTACTTAACGACATTATTACATAAGTTCATTTGTAGGGATAGAATAGAAATATATAAATGTATAATCCCGTGACACGTAATTTATATATATATATATATATATATAAATTACGTGCCACGTTCTTCGTCCGCGATGGAATTGAACGGAATTTAATAGGGATTACTTCATGAGAGATAGGATAATTATGTATATTTATAGGATTATATATATATATATATATGTATGTTATTGTCACTCTTCTATCATGATGTATATACATATATACATTTATATATTTCTATTCTATCCCTACAAATGAACTTATGTAATAATGTCGTTAAGTACTGGAGAACTAAGAAGCCTAAGGTCTTGAATTATAATATCAAGCTTTTCAGAAAATGTTTAATACATTTCTACGTCTGTGTGTTTGTAATTTTTATCCAGTGCCTGGTGTAATGATTTTTTAATTAATTAATTCCGGCTAGATAATGAACAATGCTTTCGATTTGGGACCCATAATTATTTTTATTTTCAATGTATGTTTAGTATGGACATATTTTCTATGAGAGAATTTACTGACGCACGGTTTGACAGTTCCACTGTGAAACAATTTCACTAGTTATAGTGACAGGAGCATTTTTTACGAATTTAATCTTGATGTATTGAAATATTATTGCCAAACTTTTTTAATATCTACAGAACAACGTCTGTCGGGTCAGCTTGTATATATATATATCATGGGGAGTGACAATAACACAGAGTCATGAAGCTACATCAGTTCGTAAAGAGGCTTTGACATGGGGTGAAGCAATGATAAGAAACTCCCAGCCCATCTTTTAAATCATATTATAACAAAATTTAATACTTTACAATCTTTGGCCTTCTAAAATCAAACTCAACATCTTAGACAACATATTATTACTGATAAAGAGGTATTATTGATTAAGTATGCAAAATGCTTAACACATTTTTTTCCGGGATTGAAGAAATACTACGAACGATATTATCGACATATTATATTCTATATTCACAATATTTATGTAGTCATAGTATTGTAAATATGTATGTAGTAGAAATGTTTCACAAAGCTGTAATAAAAATAGGTCCACAGTTAGTAAATTCACTGGATATATTGTAAAACTGCATAATGTCAAGCGCACAACGTATGTGTCAATTGTTGCTTAAACAGCGCTGATGGCGCAAGAAGTTTTTTTATGGAATAGGGGGACAAACGAGCGTACGGGGGTCACCTGGTGTTAAGTGATCACCGCCGCCCACATTCTCTTGCAACACCAGAGGAATCACAAGAGCGTTGCCGGCCTTTAAGTAAGGTGTACGCGCTTTTTTTGAATGTACCCATGTCGTATCGTCCCGGAAACACCGCAAAAGGAAGCTCATTCCACAGTTTTGTAGTACATGGAAAAAAGCTCCTTTAAAACCGCACTGTGGAGGACCGCCACACACGTAAGTAGCACCGTTGGCTCTCACCGTGACCGCCGCTTGCCCGCCATTGTAATAAATAATGTTTTCAGTTTTCGAATTCATATTAACGTTTTTTCGACGCTTTATACGGTTGGCAACGCTCTTGTGATTTCTTTGATGATACAAGAGATCTTGTCCATAAGAATAACTTGTCACTTCGTGGGATCAGTTAACGGCGACAATATCCGCGTACAGAAACGACTTAGAGACCCTTAAGTAGCAAATCAAATCAAATCAAAATAGAATAATAATTCAATCAAATCAAATCAAAATAACTTTATTTATGTAGGTCACGGAAATGATACTTATGAATTTTAAAAAAACTTATAGAATTTACCGCTACTTCGTATAGGGTTGAGCTAATGAGAAGAAGTTGCAAGAAACTCATTGCCACTCTTTTAAAACAATATTTACATTTTTATCGTTTTACAAATCATTTCAATAACAATATATGTATGCTGCCAGTATTCTTGGTACGCTTCCACGTAATGATAGTTTTAATTTTATGTAGTCGTAGTATTGTAAGTATAGTTATAAGATTTGTTTTGATTAAATAAATAATTAATATATGTATTATGTAAAGTGATTCCTCTTGAAAATCTACATAGTACCATTATATATATTTCGTGGGTATAGTATAAAGCAGTGTTTTTCAATCTGTGGGTCGCGACCTCTAGGGGCGTTGCAAAGCCTTACTTGGGGTCGCCGGCAAAAGGAAAATGAACAAAAAAAACACAATTTTATTGACAAGCATGCAATTGTTTAATTTTCAAAAGTCAAATCATGGTGCTATTTTTGAAATGTTAAAATTAATCATTTTCTAAATGAATTCTATTTCTCTTTTTAGTTTTAATGTCCACCATTGAAGAGAACGTTAGTTCACACAGGTATGAAGAGGCGAATGGTATTAATAACTTTAGAGCTTCCCGCACTCTAGATATTTTTTTTCATCCAAAACACTTCAAAAACTTTCTGTACAAACTCATTATGGTAGTCTTTTAAAATTATTTTATAAATTATGTATCTGACTGACAAGTGAATCGCCAGAATTTTTCAAGCTGTAATGGGGTCGCGAGGTAAATATGATTGAAAAACATTGGTTTAAGATAAAAATGTATAACGCTTCTGAAAAACTCAAAATAAAAATCGCGATACAAAAATAGTTGTAGATCGTAGACGGGTGAAAATTTGAAGTTGTATGTATTTTTCAATGCTGAATCATAATTAAATAAAAATAAAAAAGATTTGTCAAAAAAATAAAACAAATATATTTAGGGGTGGGTCATCCTTATCATTTAGGGGTATGAAAAATAGATGTTTACCGATTCTCAGACGGCTCAGCCGTTTCGGAGGAGCTTGATAACAAACACCGGGATACGAGAATTTTATATATTAGATGTAAAATAATGAAGTTATAAATAGCATAATGCTTAACTTTGACATTTCGTTTGACATTTATAAGTGTCACAATTTTTTACCTACACGAATAAATAGCTATTTATTTGAAAGTAGAAGCGCTAGTCTGTCGATCAACTTGTCGGATTTGAATAATTATTTTTACGCATCGTAGGTACGTTACATTGTGCTACATTTCACAGCTGTATATCAAGCAGCGCCAAAGAAAGCAACACTCCCAAACTGTTTTATCCTCCTATACACTCTCGAAATGTATAACAAACATAATAAATAAATTATGCGCGAGCGAAACCGCAGGGCACAGCTATCTTCTATAAATTATATTCTTATCTATTATATATAAAAATATTCATGTTTGCTGTTCGTTAGTCTCGCTAAAACTCGAGAACGGCTGGACCGATTTGGCTTATTTTGGTCTTGAATTATTTGTGGAAGTCCAGAGAAGGTTTAAAAGGTGAATAAATAGGAAAATGCTGCTAAATTAAATTAAATAAAAACAACAAATTTATTTTTCCTTTGATGTGTCCATACATAATTTCTATGAGAGAATTTATTGACGCACGGTTTGACAGTTCTGCTGTGAAACAATTTCATTACGACAGCAGGGTGCATATTTTACGAAGTAGGTAATTTTTGATGTTATGATATATTATTGACCAATTCATATAAAAACATTATTTTATTTATTATATACAGAACAACGTCTGTCGGGTCAGCTAGTTCTAAATAAAATTGAAACGAGAAAGCTATAATAAATACTTACTTTTTTCCAAACCTATAAAGCAGAAAGTAAAATAAAAGTTTTTTAAAATACATCACAATAGGTAGTACTTAAATATGTAGATATCTATTGTCAAAACACAATTAAGAAACCATTTCATTAATACTAACAACATTGAATTACAAAAAATAAACTTACGAAGAGTTGATAGCAAAGTAAACAGTAATGATAAAAGTTACATAAAATTTTGACACTTGTACATAGTTTTCATTGAGATATAGGTGGGTAAGTTATAAGTAAAGTATATACGTTGATAATTTACGTTTATTTTTATGTACTTACTAGCTGACCCGGCAAACGTTGTTTTGCCATATAAAGTATAATTCACGCGATAGTTTTATAAGTAATAAAATATTGCCTATATTATAGCCTGTACATCATTTTGTTCTATTGTCAATAGTTTTTGCAGCGCACGCAAAAATAGGTTTTCGATTTTACACCTTGTGTTACAAAATAGCAATTTTATTACGGATCCCTAATTTTGAAAAAAAACAGCCTATAGCCTTCTTCGATAAATGGACTACCCAACACTGAAAGAATCATTCAAATCGGACCAGTAGTACCAGAGATTAGCGCGTTCAAACAAACAAACAAACACTGCAGCTTTATAATATTAAGTATAGATTGAAAATCATTTTAATTTTAATTTAACCAACTAGGTATATTGGTGGCCGTAGATTATTACACAAGCCTTTGGGAAATTTATACTTTATTTTATTATTTATTTGCATAATAATTATGATAATTATTAATCATGATAATAAAAAATATTTTAGTAATTTTGTCCTTTTTAACAAGTAGATTCGTCTTGTGTCATTTATTGATCTAAGTAAATCAATAGACACAATAATATTATCTAATATTAATTTATGTTAACCTCAGACACAAATCAAAATAATATAAGTTATGTCTCTTATTACAATATTTTAACTATACTTTACGTAAAATGTAATAAAATACAGAGGGTCATAGGTACTACTTTTAGATTTGTTTTATTGGTACCAATTGAACAAATAGTAACTATGCGACTGAGATTTTAGAGAAGCTCTTTTAGGCGTAGGCGTTTGTCTCGCTCACTTGACAACGTGTCAATCTTCGTTGTCATACAATTCTATATTATGTAGGTTTTGTAATGTTCATAGGTATATGAGATGTTTGGAAGTTTACATAACACAAAGTCTCTAAACTTGTTAAGTTAATACCTACAACAAAAGATAACTTAATAATAATTACGTAATTTGAAAAAATATTTACCTTGTCTAGCTGATGACTCGTTCAGTAGTAAATTCTTCGGCACTGGTGTGGGCGCCATTTCCGCGACGCAGTAAACTATTAACTGATAAGTCAAAATTGTTACCGGGTCCTGTGACTTTACTAAAAATATTAAACTACCGTCTATTTAATTCGGGGTAGCGTTGATACCATTGGTCTGTATCTCGAAAGAAACTCGAACGGACACGTTTTGTGTTTTGTTTAGAATTTGACGAGAAAAGACGTTACGTAAGTGATACGCCCTGCCCATTACAATGCAGTGCTGCTCAGGATTTTTGAAAATCCCTAAATTCTTAGCGGCATCACAATTGCGCTTCTCACTATGATATACTACATCTTACTCATCTAATGAGAAGTTCTTTTATGAAAGAGAATGAAACAGGTACCCGTACAGAGTGTACGGGTAACCTGATGTCAAGTTATCACCGCTGCTCTGCACCGCTCTTGCAACATCGGAGGAATCACAGGAGCGTTGCCGGCCTTTTTAAAACAAGGTAGGTGTCGTGTGTTGGTGTACAAAATGTTTAATCGGCCTGGAAATAACGCAAAAGGATGCTCATTCACACACAGGTGTATAAAAAGTTTGCACAAGTTTCATAAAGCGAACGAGTATTAGCTAATTTTGAACTTTTGAGAGTTGCTCGAAAGTTGAGTTGAAAAGATTAATTAGATAATACTTAATACATCTAAAATTTTTAGTTTATTTTTTAATTCACTTAATAGAAGAAAAATAACATCTTAAAAAATACTCTTTTGAGGTAAGTATTATTTTTCTCCCATAAGATAGATTACGCATTCCTGATCAAAGCCACTTTGCTCCACATCGACCATATATCTTGGTACAAATATTTTTTTTGTATAATTAAGTAAGTTTTAAGTCCAATGTAAGATTAAATAAATTAAGATAAAATACTATTTTATTTACTTTTATTTCTAGAAACTGTGACATTCATAATGTTAGCACGAGGAACAAACATAAACTTGTTATGCCTAAACGATTTTCTGAATGACACCACGGACTGGGAATAAAGCGAACACCCTCAGGCTCTTTAATTATAAATGTTTATTGTACGATATCACATTGTAATCCATATTTTATATTAAAAAAAAGCCCGCTGAGTTTCTTCTTCTTCTCAGGGTTGAGGCAGTGTCTTTTGAATAGGTGAGTAGTTTTTGACGTTCAATAAGTGATTTTAAATCCTATTTTGAATAAAAATATTTGAATTTGAATTTACGGTATGTGTGGATTGATGCATCTACTATATAATAAGAACAAAATGTGAGAAATCAAAAAAATAAGTCAGTCATAAGGGCTGTCGTTGAAATTGAAAAAAGAGACGTGTGGCACTCGGGGACTGCCGCGGTTAAGCTATTGCATAGCATTTTTATCAACTTATGCAATTATAATTATTTATTTATTTTATTTATGCATTATTTTTTTTATAAAATTAATTTTAAAAAAAGCAAACGGGAAGTGAGTAAAATTTTACTTGCAAGATTTGATTACAGACAGACAACGGGACAGGTGAAACTAAATAAAAATGCTTGTCATAATAATAAAAATTAAAAAAACGTGTTAAAAAAAAATAAAGAAATTAAAAAAAATCAAGACGTAGCCCAGGCTCGAACCTGGGACTTCTGCACAAAAAGCATACGTGATAACCGCTGTTACGGAATTTCTAGATTCGGTCTCCACGCTCAAGGCCCGCGATAGAAGCTATGCGATAGCTTAACAGTAAATTTAATATTACAATAGTTGTAACTTGTTTGAACAGAATATAATATTTTATATTAAGTTATGTGTGATATCAAAAATTAAAAATTCCTAATTTGTAAATTAAATATTATTATTTAAGATAAATATGGTTTTTTGCTTAGAAATTAATAATTAGGTACATACTCTCACCACGGAGTTTCTAGTTCGATCCTCGCCCGCCAAGTGCCAATGTGATGTCGGTTTTACAATTTGTTCGTTAATTCGATGCTCGTTAATTGATAAGGTCGGTCGACGCTCTTGTGATTCCTCTGGTATTATAAGAGAGTTATGGGCTGTGGGAATCACATACCACCAAGACCATGACCCGTACATGCTTTTGTCCTCCTCTTTCAAAAAAACATACACAATTAAAGTACGCCGGATATTTTGTACACGGATGTCCCCGCAGCAACAGCAGACGTAAGTCAAAGAAGTAACGGCGACTCGCTTTAAAAATAGAAAACTATTTAAAACGTGTTGCTTTTTGTACGAAAATAGAACAAATTTATCTTAAATCAAATCCTCGTTGCAGCAATAAAAAACTGCAAATACAAATGTCAAAAAATACAAAAGTGAGTTTCGATCGTAAAGGAGACAAGTAGTACCTACTGACCTAAACGAAGTATGAGGGTAGTTCCTATTTCTTCTCAGAATGAGAGTTCGCTTGTCAACTCGATAAGCGGCGTATGTTATTGTTTATAGTTTTAGAAAGCAAGTAACGTGCTTTTAGAGACTGAGCGTTTGGCGGATAAATAAAACAACTGCTTGACTGTGAGGAATATGTGGAAGATGATTTATTAGAAAGTAAAATGATATATGTATAATAAAATGTTCTTTTCAGAACGAATCTTTCGGGATACGCTTATTACAGTTATTATGCACGATTTATATTTCTACGATCTATAATGCTACGTTACAAGTTAGATATTAGACATTTGTATTAATTGATATTATTGGTTGTAGGTACAGCTACAGGAGTCCCCGTCAAGTGAAACTCACTGGCAACTTGATGTGTCGGCCTGTCCTTGACATTTTGATAGGCTGGGACGTCAAGTTGTTCGTAGGGTCTGGAATCTTGTTATTTTGAGTATTGGTGGTATGTTTGTTAGGTATAGTATCGGCAAGGTTTTTGGTAACTTGTACAGGTAAAGGTAATTAATATAATGTGTTGTTTTCTTCAGTTTCATTTAATAAATATGCAGGTTTTAAACGGTCGATTGATATGTTTGTTTGACGACCTGGTAACTGAATGGTAAAAACTTTACCGCTTCGTTTGATAACACGGTACGGTCCTTCATATGGTGTTTGTAATGGTGGTTTTACTGAATCTGTTCTAATAAACACATGACTGCATGTATGTAAGTCTTGATGAACAAATATGTGTTTGTTATTACGATGTGAAGTAGGTGAGTGTGGTTTATTAGCTGCGATATGGGTACGTAATTTATCAACGTAGGTATGATCCAATGAGGTAGATGATGTTTGTGTGTTTATGTCGAAGAAATCACTTGGTAGATTGACTGAGAAGAGACTGAGCGTTTGGCGGATAAATAAAACAACTGCTTGACTGTGAGGAATATGTGGAAGATGATTTATTAGAAAGTTACATGATATATATATATAATAAAATGTTCTTTTCAGAACGAATCTTACGCATACGCTTATTACAGTTATTATGCACGATTAATATTTCTACGATCTATAATGCTACGAAGGTATTACGTTACAAGTTAGATATTAGACATTTGTATTAATTGATATTATTGGTTGTAGGTACAGCAACATGCTGTTAGATTTTTCTTTTGTTCACATTACAGCAGGCGCGCGCTGCGTTGTTGCCCTTTTTTACGATACTTTTTTAGATGAATCTTCGTGAATGTGCTCATTGAATTTAAATTGAAAACCCACTATGAACTCGGTTTTTTCCTGAGATTTTGACTGTCGGAAATATTTCTAGAAAGCACTGTCCGCGACAACGTCCACCACGCTATAAATCAGCCATAATATTATTACTGTATGTACCGTAACAATATGGAAGCTATATGTTGTCCCGACCTCGAGTTAATTAAGTTTTAAGCCGACCAGAGGTAGCCATGCAAAATTTTAATTAAATGTACAGTAAGACAAACAGACATCAAATCAGTAAAGTAAGTAGTCATTGGATTCGGTATCCGTTGCTAAAAAAGATTTTCTTTGTATCTTCTGGATTAGGATAACATAAAAAGTGAAATCTAATTAATTTTTTAACGATACAACTCATATTGAAAACGGCCGAAAGACAGATTAAATAAATAAAATACTATTTTATTTACTTTTATTTCTAGAAACTGTGACATTCATAATGTTAGCACGAGGAACAAACATAAACTTGTTATGCTTAAACGATTTTCTGAATGACACCACGGACTGGGATTAAAGCGAACACCCTCAGGCTCTTTAATTATAAATGTGTATTGTACGATATCACATTGTAATCCATATTTTATATTAAAAAAAAGCCCGCTGAGTTTCTTCTTCTTCTCAGGTCTGAGGCAGTGTCTTTTGAATGGGTGGGTAGTTTTTGACGTTCAATAAGTGATTATAAATCCTATTTTGAATAAAAATATTTGAATTTACGGTATGTGTGGATTGATGCATCTACTATATTGTATTTTAAGTATGTACTCAATAACTGTAACTATATTTTTACTTATTAATTTACATTTTTTTTACTTACTCGTGTTAGGCATTTAGAAATTGATGTTTGAATATTTTGTTGCATCACTTTGCATATATTGTAATTGAAGTGATTTATAAAATTAATTTGAACATAATAATCTGTAAATCATTCAGTTTTGAAAAGAGCAACCTTAGAGTTTCTTGCTCGGTCTTCTCTAAGGAAATCTGTCTTCCGTACGAGCTGTAAGAAAAAATGACATATATCAAGTGTAATGCAATTTACCTACGAAATTATTATTTTGTTTGTTTGTTTGTTTGTTTAAAACCAACAAAAAACAACTAGGCAGGGTTATAGTTATAATAATTATCCAGGCATATTATTATTATACGTCTAAAAACCCAAAAAAATTGTAAAATTAGGATGCTGGTAAGGATCCCTAACAATTGGCAGGCAAAAGATGAGATCAGTTACATGTTTATTTTAGCATCCATAACTTTATTTGCTCAACGATTTAACAGATCGTAAACGATAATGTCGTCGTTAACGAAACTCCATAACAGTTTTACAACACCCCTTTAAAGGAGTTGAACATTATTATTTGTGATTCGATAAACGGAAAATATTATTTCATTTCATACTTCGCTACTCCTTTGATATGCCCGGTACTAGATTATCACTTACTGGCTGACAAAAGGCATTGCTGGTGACTAAATAGACTGGACCCAAAGTTTTCTATGTATACTACAGACAAGCTCTGTCATCATTTCAGCCGGAAGACGTCCACTGCTGGACAAAGGCCACCTCCAAAGATCACCATGGCGATCAGTCCTGCGCTGCCCTCATCCATCCTAAACCTCATATATACATCCGTATATATGAGGTTTTATTGAATATCACGACTGTAACAGTCCTAAGTAAACTCCGGTACTGATTAACTGAAAACTCATTCGTTTGCGTCGAGTGTTGACCAACGCTGTGCCCACTCCAAGTGTCAACTAATTATGCTGAGCCTTGCTCCAATATGGAGGATATTGGGTCACAGTGAATCACGGAATACATGTGAATCATTCACTTTTTTCTCAGGGAATTAAATTGATACAAAGTAATCGTCTAAGTCACTTAAGAATTGCCAAAAATGCCATTTCTAAAATTTGATTCTTATTTACTTAATATTATCATGATTTCGGTTCGGAGATTATTATAAATCATACTTTCTTATTTAACTGCCTTTTTAAAAAAATGGAATTCTACTATTATGACTAGTCTAGGCATAAATCAATATTTAACTACAACTTTAAACTATTTTCTTTAAATTCATATTACTTGCAGCCTATAAGAGACGTATTGATCATTTCTTAACTGATAGCTTGAAAAACAATAGGGTGGTAAAATCAAACAACTACTGAAGCGGTACGCAAAGGGAGGTCACAGAAAAATTTAAATTTTAGAATTGAACAACATTTTAACAAACGAAATTACCTTATTTATGCTCAAAGCTAGTCGGCAGAGTGCAACGTGGGCACCATCTGACTTCAGTGATGGTTTGATGGGGTATTATGTATGAAGGAGTGACTGAGTCATCATCATCATAAGCCGGAAGAAGTCCACTGCTGGACAAAAGCCTCCCCCAAAGATTTCCACGACGATCAGTCCAGCGCTGCGCTGCGCTGCAACCAAATCGTTGGTCCATCTTGTGGGGGGCCTACCAACACTGCGTCTTCCTGTACTTGGTCGCCATTCGAGAACTTTGCTGTCCCAACGGCCATCTGTCCGTCGAAATGTATGCCCTGCCCACTGCCACTTCAGTTTCGCACTTGGTTCTCCTACGGATCTCCTCATTTCTGATTCGAAACTGAGGGAAACTCCGAGCATAGCCCTCTCCATTGCCCTCTGAGCGACCAAAGGCTTAATCATAAGGCCCATAGTTAGCGAACACGTCTGCGTACCGTAAGTCATCACTGGCAACCCACACTGGTTGAAAGCCTTCGTGTCAGACACTGTGGTATTTGGAACGAGAAGATTGTACGGAGCTTCCCGAACGCTGCCCTTCCGAGATGGATTCGAGGAGTGATCTCTTTCGCAAAATTCTAACTGGATTGTTCTGTCTCTGCCATGATTACGTTATCGTCTGTGAATCGGAGGTGAGTGATATATTCACCGTTTATATTGATGCCCAGTCCAGTTCCTCCAACTTCTCGTAGGTCCGCAGTGTCTTGACATTGTATGTTGCCAGGGCCAATGGTCGTTTGTGGTAGCGTTGTCGTACCCGGGGATTCTAAGCACCCCCTGCCCCGTCCATTATGTGGCTGCTACCGTAGCACCACGAGCGGGGGAGTCCTCGATTGGGGGCCGGCGCTTTATAGTGTCTGTCATGTGTAGGGGGTGTTTGCCATAATCGCCACGCTTGGCGGGTTGGCGATCGCAGTAGATGTTGTGCTCGTGTGCTTTAAGGAAAGACGTTGCTGCCCATCCGCCGTTGTTTGTATCCTTTAGTCACTTCTTACGACACCCATGGGAGGAGATGGAGTGGTTCTATTCTGGTGCGACACCACACACGCAACGAATAAGCCATACTTTTGTGAAAAAGCTATCAAAACATCGGGACAAGTGTATCAAGATACCATTCTTGAGAAGGTAAGCCCTTTACAACACCATGTTCAATAACCAAGAATGGTCTTTCTAGCAAACTCGGCGCCGGGTCATAAACTCGGTCTACGCAGTCTTGGAACGTTTCGGACTTCATCATAGCTGACGACTGGCAGTCGTAAAGTCCCGATCTTAATCCGCTTGATTATAATTTATCGTTAGTTTCAGCGAGTACGGCTTGCCATGATAATTTGGAGTCCCTAAAATTACTGCCAATCCGTACGATTACGAAAGAATTTTCCCATGGAAGGAGTGCGTGCTTCTATTGATAAATGGCCTCAACGTTTAAAGGACTGTATTGCAGCGAATGGAGACCACTTCGAATAAGCTTTTTATAATTTAAATTGTTTTATATTGATGTATTAAATTAACACACTGTAAAATAAATAAATGTTATATGATTTTTTTTCCTTTGTTTCAGTATTTATTTTCAGCAAGACTAGATAGGTATACCTAAGTATTTGCATTAGCATAACATTACAAATACCTAAGTAACTGAACTTACTTTCCTGAGTAGACAATATGTTTTTTTTTACTTATGCAATTCCTTGTTTATAAATATTATGTAATATGTTTGAGTTAAAAATGAGTTCTTTATGTTATTCATCAAATTCGGAGCATCTCCTGGGATAGTAAACCCACCAATTACATAATTAATAACCTGCCGCTGAACGAACTTATTTTCAGTAGGAGCACTGGGGCGTAACAAAGTGTCAGTTGTTTGAGGATGATAATGATATTGCGTGATAATACAATAATTGTTTGCGGCGCGCTGCGTCACCACAATCAATCTCTGTCGTAGACGGACCACATCAACATTGATTTGTAATTAGTGAGGCAAATAGATTCAGGAGGTACTTGAGGCATCGTTCCTGACCATCCTATCCTAGATACTTCAAATTCAAATATTTTTATTCAAAATAGGATGTGAAATCACTTATTGAAAGTCAAAAAAAAAACTACCAACCATTCCAAAATGAATGCCTCAGGCCTGAGAAGAATTGGCGCAACAAACTCAGCGGGCTTATTTTTTCATCAAAAATATGTTTTACAATAATTAAAGTAACATTTACAAAGTAACAAAGTAACATTGTAAAATTAAACTTATTATTTAATATCCTGAGGGCGGTCGCTCCATTCCCAATCTGTGGTATCATTAAGAAAGTCATTTATGTTATAGTAACCACACAAACGTTTTTTAACAATTCTTTTGAATAACGTAATACTTAAAATTTATTCAAAGAAAACAAAACTTATAACTATATTTACAATACTACGATTACATAAAATTAAAACTATCATTACGGGGAAGCGTACCAAGAATACTAGCAGCATTTCCATTTTGGATAGCTAGGCTGATCCGTTGACCGAAATAGCTGCCAGCGCTTGGGTTGCCAGTAGCCCTAATGAGGCGAGATAGTACTTTGTACATTCTCCGCGCCTCTTGAACCACTGGCCAAGTGTCTCGACACCAAACGGCACAAAGATATAAGACTATCCTAGAAGGAACTAATAGAGGTATGTTATTCTTATGAGCTCTACTTTTTTCCAACATATGCCACAGTTAGCAATTTAAAAGAAATATTTAAAGTGACGATTTAAAAGCGCTTACTTTAAGTCTAATTGAGTAAAGTATCTTTGACTTTGGATTCATTTTATGAATAAACCAGTTAACCCGACAGACGTTGTTCTGTTCTTAATAAAAAAAAACTCTTGCAGGTGAAATTTCTTAAAATCCCTTCTTAGCTGACCTCTACACGGTGAAAGGAATATTCCAACCAAATTTCAAGTCTCTACGCCTTATGGTTCCAGAGATATCGTGATGAGTGAAAATATAGGTGGGAATCTCTCATACGGGGTGGTTTTTTGAGAAGGGCGGTGATAGCCAAGTCGGAAACTACGAAACTTAGAATAAAGTCGTGAAAGGAGTCATGCCCTCAATTTATATGAAACCAATAACTGTTTATTTAGATTTTTTAATTTTTCAAAAAAAAAATACTCTCTGTATTATCGGACCAATGGACCCTGTGGCTGATAAGGATCAATCTTTGCAAAGATATGTATTACTAAAAATGAAAGAAAATATCAAAATTTCTGTTTTATTACTTGTACACGGCAGAAAACTCATCTCCTGTTCAAATTTTTGTTAGAAATTTTACTTTTTTGTTAATATTCTGTCGAGGATAAATCCTGTTATTGTATCAATGTAAATTAAAAAAAAAAACTAAATATGCCTTTATTGTTTTCTTATAAATTCACGACTTTCCTCTAAATCTCGTAGTTTCCGACTTGGCCATCACCACCCTTCTCAAAAAACCACCCTGTATATATATATATATATATATATATATATATATATATATATATATACTGTTCATTTTTTGAATAGGCATCGCATGTAATAGCGCACGCCTGGGTCTTTCGTAGAAAGGCTCTACCGGGTATCGGACATAAAATGGTCGCAAACCTGAATATTCTTGCCAATAAAATGGGAAGGAGTATTAGTTATTTATGCAACTGTTGTGTAATAAGGGGTATTAAAACACGAATTTGGATAATAGTATCACATGAGTGTTTTAATATCTAATTATCTTAATTATTATATTAATAACAGTTGCATACAAGACATTATCTACACCCAGAATATGAATCCCCTAAAAGATTCTGAAACAGTTAGCTTACTGCTAACACCAAAACACCAGTCCTTGTAGTAACCTAATATCATTCATTACTGATTATATATACATATGAACTAAATATTGAAACAATTATTTATTTTAATTAAGTAATTTACATTTTGTATTGTGTTAAAATTCACTCGAATATAATGTTCTTTTGCAGCGTTTAAAATGAATCGCTCATTTTTTGTAAACAAAAAAATAAAAATATTGAAGAAAAATGGCGGGGATTCGAATAACCTACTTTTTTTTACGGCGTGCGAAGTTCTGGTAGTGTGGAACGCGCGTAAACGAAAATGTTCTTTTTTTGAAATTCATACAGATACCACGCATCGAGCAATAAGAATGTTGCTGTCTGTTGAAACTCTTTGCGCATGGGATCGAAAAAAAAACATTGGAGTGTTGTTATGAAATTCAGTACAACATTACAACACTCATTTGGATGATGTAATGGTTATTAGAACATTGGGTGTTTTAATGTTGGCAATAAGCTAACTGTTTCAGAATCTTTAATAGAGGATTTAAAGCATGGGTGTAGATAAAATAATAAAGGTAATGGCACCACGATGTAGCGTGGGTCCGCGTTATTGGAATAGTCCTGTCATTATAAATTTGGCAGTACATAAAACTGTAAGTGGAAAATCCCAGCGTTATATGGCGAAGACTCCATGTTATACGGGTGATTCTAATCGCGTAATATGAAAAGGATTTCTAGGCGTTATAGGGATGATGGCTGTATAATAATTTATATTGTTGATTGTCATCGATCCTTGATAAGTGTGCAAATTATTTTTTTTGGGGATGAAAATTACATTCAAAGTACAAATAGACATATATACCAAGCTAACATAAGTTAGACAGACGATTTAAAAATTATTGCATTGTAATAGGTGCTTGACTACACATTTGTGTAGTTTCACTGTAATGCAACGTTTTAAAGAGGGGTGAGAATAACTTTTAAAGATATCGTTATATAGATAGGTATATAACAAGCTAATATAAGCGTGTTAAAAAGTAATTATGTATCATAAACGAGCAATATGAACGAATCGTAAAGTATTTATAGATACTGCACTATTTCATTGTTATCTAAAAGTTATCAGGAACATGTCAATAGGCAGGTAAATACATATTTTTTATGATTTATAATAACTATTGATGAAAACACAAAACGTTCAATGAATGAATTGAAAACACGAATAGTAGATTTTACAACGAGTGCACAAAACGAACGACGAGGGCTGATAGTAATGTCGAGGGTAAAAAGGTTTTGTGGACGAGTTATAAACTCTGCTTTTCATTTCGATTGCGAGGAAATGAAAAAGTAGTAAAATAATGTAATAACATAAACATTTTTAACAATTTTAGCAAATTTGAAGAAATTAATTAACGCACGACAAAACAAAACCTGTTTCCCGCCGCTTCTTTTTTTAATCTTACGACATTGATATTCAGGCTTGGGCTCCAGACCTATACAGCCTACTATTGAATTAATTTGGTAATATATATATATATATATATATATTTTAATAAATTAAATAACCTACCGTATTTTAATTTAAATTTTAACATCTTTTTAATGTCTTAGAAAACACATGAAGCAAATAAATTAAAGTAAATATTAAATAATCACAAATTCTATCTCTGAACTCTTTATTGTGTTTGGCTGTATGGCTCATTTTCTTTGCCTTAATATAAATACATTTATGAGTAGATACTTGTGCACAAAAATCGATTTTGTGCAGCCTATATCGTGCACAAATAAGCAATTTCAGACCATGAGAAGTGAAAATGTTATCTATTATACATGTTATTAATAAATGGTATGGATGAAACAGAATTTAAATATCAGTACAAAGTTATCCATGAATACAAGTTTATTAAATTAGGCGTAATTTTGTGTTAATTCCTCAACTATCCAAATAATGAAACATTTCACAACTGATTCTTCTATACTGCTTCCGTGCTGCTTCAAAATATTTTGTATTACCTACATTTTATATACGCAGTAAACACTCTATTTTCTTAAGATTATATGAATTTAAAAATATATGTGTTAGTAAATAAAACGTAACTTTTTTTATTATTCAAACAAAACAAATCGTATAACTTTAATAACAATACTATGACTACATAAAATTAAAACTATCATTACGTGGAAGCGTACCTGTCTATTACGCTTGTAAACTATACATACACGAATTCATACACGAATATACCCCACGTAACAATTTATGTCAATTGTTTTTACCAAAACAATAACACCATAAATTATTTCAATTGTCTTAACTATAACATGTAAATGTCTACTGTAAAAAGATTATAAGATTTGCAAATCCTTAGATGAAGCCGAAGTAATTTTGTTATTTACGATGTGCCGATAATAATGTTATTTGTGAAAGAATTTTTATCTTTGCTTATATTTAGAGTTATGTAGATAATTCAACATTTCCGACTTGATTCGTTTTGATAACGTTTGATGTTATGTTTCTTTGTATTAATTTATAAATTATTTCTTCTCAATCGGCCACTCTTGACAGAGTGGTCTCCGCAATTATGGGTCGCACTGCGTCCCTCGCGATGCTCCTCCAATTTTGACGGTTTGCAGCATTGCGGGAGCACTCCACAATAGGCGTCTGGGTCACTGTTTTGATAAGGTCCGTCCATTGCGTGGGTGAGCGTCCTCAATCCATCAATCAACTGCTCAATCGATCCTTCATTTCTGGAGATGTGACCAAAGAACTTCAGAATTCGTAGTTGCACAGTCGACGATAGCCTTTCTTTTATCTTCAGTTCTTTTAAGATGGAATTATTGGTTCAGAAAGCCATCCAAGGGATCTTCAGGAGTCGTCTCCAACACCACATCTCTAAAGCATCAATTTTGCCGCGGTCTTGAAGTCTACGGAACCAGGCTCCAGTCCCGTAGAGGAAGATTGGAAACACAAGGCACCTCATAAGTCGAACCTTCTGTTCTTCCAGATCTTATTGAGCTTCTCTACCGCAGACCTGGTTATAGCACATTAATTATTTACAAATACTTAATAAAAACAAAGGCTTTAATTGTCACCAATATTATTGTAGTCGCTAAAGTAGAAAACTTGTATTATTTTACGATTATTTCCAAAGTATCTTTGAGGTCATGAAGTAACAACCTCCCATATTTTATGAAAATATGTTAACGAAGGTATCCAATAGATCTAATGTGTGAAGACCCGTGTAAGACAGTGTGTAAGACCAAGATGGGCGTTTCTTATGATTGGTTGAAGATAAACCTTTGTTTTATTACTAATGTTAAATTCAAGTGGTAAGCACAACTCCACACTGAGAAATAAAGGTTTCGACAGACAGACACACGAACGGCGAAGGGATCCTTTCTTCGTCAATATTCAAAACTTAGATTAA
The DNA here is from genome assembly GCF_905404315.1 of Leptidea sinapis. Classification (NCBI taxonomy): domain Eukaryota; kingdom Metazoa; phylum Arthropoda; class Insecta; order Lepidoptera; family Pieridae; genus Leptidea; species Leptidea sinapis. Next base: position 10,998,983 of record NC_066267.1, on the reverse strand, counting down.
TAAGTTCAGATAGAAAAAAATACCGGCAAACAGTTGGCCTCTTTTCTCAGGAACGCGCGCACACTAAAACAAAGCGAAAGAATCGCGAGTGTAAAACATAGGTGCCAGACACGGTAAAGTAACAAAACTGGCCTGTTGTCATGTGTTGCCTAGTAGCATGATGCTCTATCTAGACGTTTAAATTAAGTAAGCTTCTAAGCTTCTGTCGCCCGCAGGGAGACAGAGTAATCCTTTGGATTACAGACCTTCGGTTTTTTTTATGAAGATAAGCGACGAGAGGAGCAGGACATTCAGCTAATGGTTATTGATACGCTCTACCCATTACAATGCAGTGCCACTCAGGATTCTTGAAAAACCCAAAAATTCTGAGCGGCACTACAATTGCGCTCGTCACCTTGAGACATTAGATGTTAAGTCTCATTTGCCCAGTAAATTCAGCTCCAGCGCCCTTCAGACCGAAACACAGTAATGTTTACACATTACTGTTCCACGGCAGAAATAGGCGCCGTTGTGGTACCCATAATCTAGCCGGCTTCCTGTGCAAAGGAGCCTCCCACTGGTAAAAGGTTTTTAGGTCTTTTAAGTAATAAGCTAAGTGTAGCTGGTTATTTCACTACGCTTGCTACGGCTCTCTTTAAACTGGAACAAATATAGTGCTCGCACAGTACTGTTTGTATGTAGGAAAGCAATGCTGTGATGTTTGGTGGTATCCATCCAGTCAATTACCAGTGGGAGGCTCCTTTGGACAGGATGCCGGCTAGATTATGAGTACCACAACGGTGCCTATTTCTGCCGTGAAGCATTAATGTGTAAGCATTACTCTGTTTCGGTCTGAAGGGGTCCCGTAGCTAGTGAAATTACTTGGAAAATGAGACTTAACATCTTATGTCTCAAGGTGACGAGCGCATTGTTGTGCCATTCAGAATTTTTGGAGTTTTTCAAGAATCCTGAGCGGCACTGCATTGTAATGGGCGTATCAATTACCATCAGCTGAACGTCTTGCTCGTCTTGTCCCTTATTTTCATTAAAAAAAAAAGTCAAAGTCAAATAGACTTGACAAAATTACGCTTAAATTAAGCGCTTTTGTCATTGTAATTAAACGTCACTATAAATAATTTTTTTCCCACCTCATCAAAAGCTATCTTTTAGCCCCTGGTACGAGGGACAAAAGTAGCCGAGTCTCTCCCGGCAAGATGACTTTTGTCCCTCGTACCACGGACTAATAGTGAGCTTTTCATCCAAGTGGGGAAAAAAATCGTATACGCACCACGTGATATAAGTGACAATATTTTGCGGGAGAGAACGACCTACTTCTCTACCTAGGTGCGTAATATACTATTTTTACATTACTGATTCTACCATATGTTCGGAAAAAGTAGAGCTCGTGAGAAGAACATACAAGAAACTCAACGGCCACTCTTTTCAATCAATAGAGTATTTTACAATGGCTATACATAACAAATTGATCTGTTAATCTTGTAATCTTGTTGTAATAATATAAATTATTTCATAAAAAGAAATAAATATTTAACTGTATAAATATAAATTATCGTATATTTGTTGCATCAACCTTTAGAGCTTGAATTCATCGTTTGTGTAAGGATGCTTCGTGAACATGATGGTCTTGATAACTGACATAATTCGATAGCATATTCCCTTAACATTCATTTAAAATATAGTTTTATATAGTATAATAAATAAGTTTTATCAAAAAACACGTACCTGCAGAATTGGGCAGTGAGATCTTAGTCTATACTGGATGAGGTATTTTTTTTGAGGTTGTAACATTGTTACAGATTTACGGCCGTTCACATATTCAGTCTATCCCCGGTTGTGGCCTACTTGAGATAAAAATCGTAACTATCGTTGACTTTTCTTTCCCAATATACTTATCGATGGTAACTCACCTTATTAATGGGACGACGTATAGCTTACCAGCGATAGAAGTTTGTATGGAAATTGCAATTCACTCGTCCCAAAATAAGGCGATAAGAATGACTTATCGGGTATATTGGGACAGTTTCAGATTATTCACAGCTAATTACTCACAATAGAAGGTAGTAATTAATCTCTATCTGTAGATATTATATTGCGAATGGCCGTATGTTGACACATACATTCTTACATAACAAGAATCATTAATTATATTCATGTCTTATTAAATTATCATATTCATGTATGCTCTTATTTGGCTTAAAAAAATTAATATTTTAGTAAGATAGAAACCATTTAATTGAATCTACATTAAATTACAAAAATTTACAAAATTTTATGTAGATTACATTAAATTTTGTCCTAAGTATAGATTCTCATTCTGACATATTATATTTTATCAAAAATATACAATATTAATGTGTATTGTAAACCAAGGTAAGGCACTCACAAAGTGCCACAGGCAGGTGATAATTACTCGCTTCACGATTTACAGGATGCGGCTGAAAAATATTTGCTCGAAAGAAAAACAATTTAATTTCAGTCTTCTTTCAACCGAGGCACGGTAAGGACGTGTCGATTGTTGATTATAATCTAATTTTAAATCTTATCGTGAATATTATGTGATGATATAGTGATTGTGTGCTATCACACGTGCTTTTAAGAACCGGTTTATATAACTACTGTTTGATAGAAATGTTTACGCGGGAAAGATGTAGACTTTTAAATTAAGTTCAGTTGTTTTTTTATGGCCAGGATGACGTCTTCATGGAAACATAACATATTGGTGGCGTGCCTCATTGTTTTAGGTAAAAAAATTATTTTGTTTATAACGCTTAAACGATATATATCTTGTATTTTACACAAACACATTACCGATTATTTTATGCGTATAGTTGAGTTTTGTTTATCATTGTGCCTACTTTTAAAGTAAGATTGTTTTTTCTGACTGTTTTTTTTTTGAACTGGTTTTATTTCATTTTTTTATGAAGGGAAATGACGATGTGATTCTCGCCGCCAGTCTCTTGTTACTCTTGCTTTAAATGTGACTTTTTTTAGATGATTCATGTAATTTATTAACCTGGAAACGCCATCAAAAACAACATAATCACTCAACTTTCTATATCAGTTCATCTAATAATAATTATAATATTTTTTACTTGAAACAGACTTAAAACATTGCATAGGTACAAAAATATTTAAAAAAGAAACAGTACAATTAAAACTAAAACTAAACTAGCTAGCTAATAAATATATTTTTCAAAATAGTAGCTGGGTGGCAGTGTGTGTTGAAAGGGATGCCAAAAAGGCATAAAAGGCATTTATTTTCTCAAAATTGATTCCTTTAGAATTCTTTTTGATGTCATTTCTAATAAACTAGACACTACTGCCACTTTGGTAACAAATGGCGCTCTGAGAGAGAAGAAGCGGCCGCGGCGCAAGAAACTCTCCCAGATTTTTTTTTGCGCTCTTTTTAACCAAAAATACAATATTGTACTGTCATTGCTATTGCTGTAAAATAATTATAATCTAGTCCCAGGCTGTCGGATCACTTAGATATTCACCTGTGGAGTAGTAGGATTTACGACAGAGCCAGTTTTAATAAAACTTTTAAATTTTTTTATAGACGTAATGCCTGGACAGTGGCTCGGACTTCATTATAGAAGTGTATAAATTTACCCTTAAAGCTATTATGTATCCCATGAAGCCTACTAGAATTAGTTACAAGCAATCCCTTATTTCTACTACTTATTCCTGCTACTCAGGTTACCTGTGGTAATTGGTCACAGCACTGATTTTCAGTAGCTTTTAGCCGTTCGACGCTTGATATCGCGGTGCTAAGCAATATCTTTCACTTTGTCTTTTTCCCCAATATTCCAGATAGAATAAGCGACGCTTTCGCGAAACCTTCCTTGTCAGTCATCGGCGAGCGAGCACAGGACTCAATTAATGGTATCTGACCACCCATACCTACCCATAATTATTGATTCGAAAGACGGATATCCTAATGATTGTAGGTATCACCCGCGATACTTCTATAGTTATGTTGCTTCCAGCTTATTTATAAAAAGAATACCTAATTAATAACCTTTACGCAGATAGTAATTCATGAAATTATACAGTGAGATTCATTATTAAGTATTGATTAAAATTAATTTATTCATTCTAAACTTATTATTGAATTACTAATGTAGATAACATTAAATCAAGACTTTATTCAATTTGCTAAAGAAATAACACTTATGATTGTTTTTGTGAGAATAAAGGACGAGACGAGCAGGACGTTCAGCTGATGATAATTGATACGATTGAAAAATCCAAAAAAATCTGAGCGGCACTACAAGTGCGCTCGTCAACTTAAGATGTTACCAGACATAAGATGTTAAATCTCATTTGCCCAGTAATTTCACGTGCTACGGCGCCCTTCAGACAGAAACACAGTAATGCTTACACATTACTGCTTCACGACAGAAATAGGCGCCGTTGTGGTACCCATAATCTAGCCGGCATCCTGTGGAAAGGAGCCTCCAACTGCTAAGTCATTCACTTATGAATATCCGAAGTTATTCATTTTATCATTCATACCAGTAAAGTAAAGGTTGAGCTTTAATGAATTAAATATATTAAAAGGCATAAAAGGCGTTTATTTTATGGTTAGGTTCTCTAGGAACTCCCCAACTCTTATGAGAAAATTAACGATATTTGGCCAAATATTTTATATGCTCTACAGATATTTGATATGTATAATATGATGATCAGTGGAACTCCTTAAACGCTCACAGTAATGCACTTACGTTCGTTGCTGCATTGCAATACGACAGCCTTCTTTCTATCAGCCAGATATTTTGGCGCTTTTCGCAAGTCTTTTGAAATTTTCCTCGAGGTATATTTCCTCTATTGCGATAGGCGTTTCTCCCTGATTTCGTTTGTTTCATTTAAACAGCGCTGACTCATATGAGTAGCACGTTTAGTAGGTCTTCACATATTCAGACAAATTAGTAAGTGTACTTCAGATTCCCTAAAAATAAAAAAACAAAAAAAAAACAAACGACTTCATCATTAAGTATTTTATATTTTATTAATTTCAATGTAAAATATCACGAAGCGTATATTGCAAAAAGCATAGGCAAAAGTGAGATTTATGTAGTCGTTCATAAAATTTTGTTCTCAAATTTTACTTGTGTATTAATCCTAGAAGTGTTATTAAGTTTATCACTTTAAAAGCATAACAAATTGTTTACTAACTAATCTTGAAATTTTCGAATAATTCCGTGATAGTCGAAAGTCATAGGGTCGTTTGTAACTTTTCAAATTCAGCTGCTACATGTTATAGTTATCGTTATCAATCTTCTTATTGATTCGGTATAACCATTTTCAGTCAAATTTTACAACGGCCTATTTCTGCCGCGAAGCAGTAATGTAAGATTTTTTGACGATACGTCACTCGAATGGTTAGCTCAGTTGGGAGAGCACTCGCACGGAACGCGAGGGTCGTGGGTTCGAGTCCCGCATCGTTCATAAAGTTTTAATTTCAAATTTTATTTGTGTATTAATCCCAGAAGTGAGGGTTATCACTTTGAAATCATAACAATTTGTTTAGATTTGCAAGAGCGACATCTCAAGTCAATTTACAAATATGCAAATACTGGGGTTGAGCAGGTTATCAACTGTAAAATAGATCCTGTAGATGAAGCCACAACCTGAGAGTTGAACAAAGCATACAAGATTTTATGACTATACGTCGCTCGAACGGTTAGCTCAGTTGGAGTTTTCAAACACTTTATTAGATAGTAATTCAGGTAATTTTATCCGGCGAGCTATATATTGATTCACTACTCTAGTTCTTTCCAACCCAGACTGTCATAGGAAGTTAGCCTTTTCAGAGTGCTGCAAGCTTTCGAAAGCGTTGCTGTCTATAAGTTGAAGAATCTGTGCCGGTTTTTCAACCACGCCGACACTCCGTAAACACGTGCTGTGGCGCGTCTGTGAAAACACTAAACATTTTTGAAACAACTTAGTACTAACCATAAATATTGTTATGAAGGTCTTGTCGAATTTTCGCGAGAGTCGTAGAAACCGATAGGTGCTCACGCCGTAAGGGAACCTCTACGTTATGTCTCACACACTAAAGTCGAGTATGGTAACAATGTTGCAAGTTCATTCTTTCTTGTTTATTCTTTGTGACACTATCTGACATCATTCGAGAATAATCCTGAGCTATATAATTAATACATGCGAAGTAAAGTTATTCCAAGTTTAAAATTTTTTGTCTTTAACACTACGGAATTACATTACAGGGAGAAATAATTTTTAGAATAACTTTACACTGCGTTTAATAATAAGACAGTAGGGGTATATAATGCGTAATTGATTCATTGATTAATTCAATTTTAGTAACTGAGCGATAAAGTGAACAGAATACACTGCAGATGTAAATACTACGTAATAAGAGGTGGGACTGCCTAAGTAAAATTGAAATTTAGTTAAGTATGAAACGTGCAGTGATTTGACATAAGTTTGAAATAGTAGTAATTCCGGTAATAAGTAAAATCCGGTTAAGTTTGAAAGCGAAGAGTTGCTTAAAACGTAGTGGATGTAGGCTGTCTCCATTTTTTACAAGATTATAGCAGTCATCTGTCAATCTATCATGAGTGTCTATCTATCATCATCTATGTGTGGCGGTCCTCACATGATCATTTTCAACGCTAGAAATAGTAGTATTGACTCTTACCATCAGCTTTTTTTTTATGGAATAGGAGGAAAAACGAGCGTACGGGTCACCTGGTGTTAAGTGATCACCGCCGCCCACATTCTCTTGCAACACCAGAGGAATCACAAGAGTTGTACGCGCTTTTTTTGAAGGTATCCACGTCGTATCGTCCCGGAAACACCGCACAAGGAAGCTCATTCCACAGCTTTGTAGCACGTGGAAGAAAGCTCCTTGAAAACCGCACTGTGGAGGACCGCCACACATCCAACTGTTAACTGAGAAGTCGTCTTATTGATGAGAGCTTGGAATGGAATCATGCTTACCTAACATTAAAAACAATAACATACAAACCTGACTTACTCGTACTTTTCAAGGAGATGCAAATACTCATACTTTCGATGCAGACGAAGGACATTTAGTTTTATTTAGTGTAAGTACTACTGTATTTAAATTGTTGTAATGTTCATAATTGGCTCTTTGGCGACCACTGACATAGGCTATAGGATAGAACAGAAAAAAGTTTTTTCTGTACCGTGGGCTTTAAGACTACTGAAACTCAATGATATTTGCTCAATATGTTCTTCATAAGTATTCAAGTAAAGTCGTAATTCTGTAAAACCCCCGAAGCTTGCTGTTCTTTATGCGGCGTACTTACACATTATTGTCTAAATGTTTGTCGATTCAATGTAAATTGTGCCGCGGTTCCCACTATCGTGACTGACAGATTACTGCGTCTATAATTTGTAGATAACGAACAAAGCGGCCGCGATAAGGGCTCTAGCACACAGCGATGAAGACATAGAAGACATAAAGGTGCAGCCATATATATCTATAACAACATTGAAGATACTTCCGTTATAGAAGCGAAAACTTCTTTAGACGTGATGCGCACTTAACGGGTAATGAATGAGACTGAGCTATCACGCTCTCACTCAGTCAGTTATTTATAAAAACCTAAAGGCAAAAACCAGAGTTATTAATACACAATTGTTATTTTATTTATTGTTAATGTTGTGACTTTACTAACTCGCTTTAAAAAGTTTTCATTTATGTCGGATGGTCTTAAGTATAGACTCTTTTTTTTATATATTTACGAGCTTTTAGCTCGCGTTAAAAAAATGTAAAATATCATTGAAATGATAATAAATATTTACATATTTTTTTTTGTGTACAAAACTGAAAACAACTGCTTTTAAAAATGTTTGCTGGTCACCCGGGTGGTCGGGTCCAAGATGATTTCTTAGATAGATTAGATCAAATTTTTCGACGCATTTTGAAAATGAACAAAATAACCAAAGAAACAATAAATATTGCGAATAAAACAATGGCAGAGGGAGAAAATATATGTAGATATATGTTCATTTAAAAAAAATAACTCATCGTTAATGTCATTCTATTTTTATTATTATGTGTTTTTTTAGCATTCATTTATCAAGTGTAATTTTAAACAATACAGCTTGATAATATGTAATACTACACTCAATTGAATTACGAAAAGAAATAATATATAAAATATACATATATATATTTAACCTTTTTGTTTGGAACGCTAGATGGAACTTTATGCAGCGTTTTATCCACAATAAATAAGTTGAACAAACATGCCGAGCGCTCGGGAAAATGTTATGTTTGACGATCATTTAACTTAGACCGCATTTTCCACCGTGGGGCCCCACAGGGGGGCAATTTTATAGTTAAGGGGGTCAATTTAAAAATAGACTCGACACGACCTTAACCCTTTCGGTTAGGGTTATTTAAATACAATGCTTAATTTTAAATGCAACCGGTAACAAATTTAACAAAAAAATGTGCTAGTAAACTTTTACTACCGTTTCCATCTTCGTATTTAGCTGAATGTGGATTTAAAAATTTAGTGGATTAAAAAAAATAACACAACGCGGACACTTGCTATTACAGCTACATATTACAGCTAAGTAAATTGGAATCTAATATAAAATATCTGTGCAGCAAGTATTAAATTTAAAGTATTTTGTATTTCAGTTTTTCATTTTATGTTTTGATTTTACTTACGATGTTTTGGTAACAATTTTATTGTGATTTCTTCGCAAAACTTAAATTTATATTTCTTATGCGAACGAAACAATTTTAAAAGTTAATAATTATGTATAATAACAATAATAATAACTACAAATTTTAGAAATGTAAAGGTGGGGCATGGCCTAAAACTGGTTGGGAAACACTGGCTTAGACAAATTTTTTGTCACTCATAAATAATTTTGATTTCACCTCTCTAGCACGAAAAGGGCGCTATTGCTACGTGAAAACTGTTGTCAAAAAGCGTTTTTGCTGCGAGCGTGAGGCAAAGTGATTTAAATTTCGAACCCCACGTGACCATACATCCGGGAATTACTCCGCTTTAAAAAAATAAACAATGCGATCCGGTGCGTTCCGAAACTCATTTTAGCCTAGCGTATTAACTCATTGTCACAGACTCATTCTCGAAATTGAGATTTATAAATTTGTCAACTTTTTATTAGGGTTTGATATTTATAATAAACACTTAAATATTATCTTAATTGTATCTCTTACTATATGTAAGCACTTTTCTAGCTAGTCGAGGTGACAAGTTGTATGTTTCACACGAGAGCAATTTTTTTTTGTCTCGTGCCTTTAAATCAAATTTAAAGTCATCACTCGCAGCAAAAAATAACTTTGCTCACATGTTGAACAAATAACTATTTTCTTGATAAACTGTGTCCTATGTCACTTTCTATACCCTGAAAATTTGTGTACAAAATTCTTTGAAGATCGGTTGAGTAGTTTAGATGTGAAAGTGTAACAAATAAACTCACATTCGTTTATTTAATATTAGTTAAGATGTAACACCTACCTACCATTTAATATATTCTCCCATTGTTAATCATTAACACGAGAAAAACACGAAGCATAGAGTCAAACGTTCGTGTTTTTCCAAAAACGGAATAAAATCTATAAACGGATAAACAACAAATTTTGTGTTAACGCTACATACAATAATACTAGGTATAATCATTTTTGGGGTATTTCAAGAATACTGAGTGGCACTGCATTGTAATGGGCAGGACTATTAGCTGAACGTCCTGCTCGTCTCTTCCCTTATTTTCCTAAAAAAATCATAGTCCCAGTACTTACGTTTATATTGAAAGCGAACCTCACTGCCTCCGTATTCTATCAAAATTAATTATTTCAAGTTTACTCCAGTTGTTTTAATATTTTATTGTAATGAATTAATCGCCTGTAATTATAAATCTAATTTTAATTACGCCAGATAACTTCCACACGCCTACGTAATAATCTATTATAATAATAATATTGACACACTCTTACACAAATTATCTTGCCCCAAACTAGGCAAAGCCTGTTCTATGGGTACAAGATAAAGATTTATTTAATACAATAAACTTACTTAAACATATATAAATACATATAAACATCCATGACTCTGAAACAAACATCCATATTCATCATATAAATGTCTACACCTACTGCAGGTTCACTAACCACTGGGCTATAGGGGTCATATAGGGGTAATACACGCACCTTTTTTATGTATAATTGTTTAACATGGTTACGTTCATCACATAATATAAATGCTGTGAAGAAAAGTATAACAAACTGTCTTTTGTGTACTATAACTATCGACCTATAACCCAGTAGACTCCTTATACCGCTACATTCGCAGGGCAAACAAGCTATTCAAACAACTGAGGTAAGCAGTCGCGGGGTCATCATAGCATACCTATCGTTATTTGTCTGGTAATATCAGAACATATCGTAAACAATCACTACTGGCAGCTGTGGAATTATGTTAGATTGTTGAGTTAGAGTTCGTTATTTAGTGAAACTGACCTCTACTATATACCACTGGACTGGCTGCTGTCAAAGTGCTTTTGTGCCTGTTTGATATTCGCCATTTTGGCGCATTTTGGCCATGTAGCGAGAGTCTGAAGTATTAAAACTAGTGAAGACAACATTAGCAAACATCGATAGATAGTGGGAAACTATTTACAATACTTTAATAAGTTGATTCTTGAATTGACTTGAAATAACACGGAAAACGAACAAAATTAATTAAAAATGCAAAAATACTTCAGAGTATTGTACGTTCGTTTGTAGCCATTTGCATTATTAGTCAAAATTAGCTCTCTGGACACTCGCAAGTCGCGCTTCAAATAGGCACAAAAAAATTTGTCAAACACATGGAACAGCCTGTCCAGTCGTATTTATACAGGTCAGTGGCCAAAGTATAATAAATCAAAACAGTAAAGTAGTTATACAATTTCACTATACAACGTGTTACAAAATACCCCGTAAAAATATTAATTATCAAAGCCAAAAATTTTGTCAACCCTTATAAGCTGTCATGTCAGGGAAAACGTCTTCTGGACTGGAACGAGCTGGGCCTCAATATCAATGACGAATACATCACTCACCTTCGATTCGCAGACGATATTGAAATCATGGCTAATACCATGGAAGACTTAAGCCATCTCCTCGATGGCCTCAATACAGCTTCCTAAGATCTCAAAATGAACACGGACAAGACCAAGATCATGTCTAATGCCTATATCGCACCTACCCCATAACAGTTGGTTACTGTACTCTCAAAATTGTTGATGAGTACGTCTACCTCGGACAAATAATCCAGCAGGTCCAATTTCGGGAAAGAGGTCACTCGTCGAATCCAACTCGGATGGGCAGCGTTCGGGAAGCTCCGTAAAATCTTCTCGCCCCAAATATCACAGTGTCTGAAGACGACGGTTTTTAACCAGTGTGTGTTTTCAGTGATGACGTACGGAAAGCAGATGTAGTCGCTAACTATGAGCCTTATGAGAGAGCTCATGGTCGCTCACAGGGCAATGAAGACGGCTATGCTCGGAAATTCCCTGCGACAACCAAAATAGGAAAACCAATGCAACCAATGGTTGCGAAACTGAAGAGTGGCAGTGGGCAGGGCACATAGTTCGACTGACAGATGGCCGTTTGGGCAGTAGACCTCGAATGGCTACCATATACCGAAAGACGTTCTGTTGGTAAGCCTCCCAGAAGATGGACCGACGATCTGGTCAAGATCGCCGGAGTAAGTTGGATGAGGGCAACACAGGACCGATCGTTATGAAGACCTTTGGGGAGAGGCCTTTATCCAGCAGTGGGCGCCTTCCGGCTGAAATGATGATGATGACACATTGAAATAATAAAATATTTTCCATTATAGTCTTTACATTGACTTTAAAATTTATGCATTCAAAATAATTTGGTATGACACAATAGGTATTTATTTACTGAAAGTGCAAAACTGTACTAATAATGTATAAGCCAAATAATTTGCAAATTAGGCTGTTATTGTGTTTTTTTTAATGAAAGTAAGGGACGAGACGAGCAGGACGTTGACGACGCTGATGGTAATTGATACGCCCTACCCATTACAATGCAGTGCCACTCAGGATTCTTAAAAAACCCAGAAATTCTGAGCGGAACTACAATTGCGCTCGTCACCTTGATTCATAAGATGTTAAGTCTCATTTGCCCAGTAATTTCTCTAGCTACGGCGCCCTTCAGACCGAAACACAGAAATGTTTACACATTACTGCTTTATGGCAGAAATAGGCGGCGTTGTGGAAGCCATAATCTACCCGGCTTCCTGTGCACAGGAAGCTCTGGCAAATTGCTTCAGTATGGAATGATTATGAGATATTTGCAACAGAATATCTTAACACTTTTCAGATAGTTTTTAAGAAGCACAATAATAGGTTAGTTTAATCGTTTTAATATTGCCGATATTTTTGGCGCGAGCCGTCATAATAAACCCGACCTTCGTTCAGTTCAGGAACACCCAATCAACAAACATATTTTTACATAGTTTTCACATCGCGCTGAAAGATATACCGACTCTTACTGAATCATTTGTTTACAAGAATCGAAGGTAATGTTATTTACTCTTTAATTCTTCTACTTTTGTTTATCATATCTGTAAATGTTTATGTAAGAATTTTTATCTATACATACTCAAAGGACGACTTTAGAATTGTAAGAAATTAAATATTTTAGTGTAAGCGCAGTGTTCAAAGTATTGCCGTTTAAAATCAATGATTATATTATACGAACTTCAGCCCGCAACATCGTCTGCTTGGATTCCTTATTAGGTCTAGACTACTAAATGAATGGACTATAAATTGTATCTAAATCTCTTTCAGAGCTCACTGAGCTTTACTCGGTACCTCATAGTCCTTGCGTGACAATTGTTGATGACGCAACGTTATATTTGAGTAGGTATTCTTATTTTCACTATGGTTTAAACTTAGTATCCCATAGAACGAATTATGATGTTAAAAATATTGAAATTGACAGAGTTTTAGTCCACGATTATAATGCTACCAATCTGGTTGTAAGGTAATGCACCGTTCCAGAAAAAAAAACCATTAAAAGTATATATATAACCCAACCTCAAATTATGACATTTTAAAACTCTTATGTATTATAAACAGTTACAATTACAAATACTTGAAATGTACAACAACAATGCGTGTAAGTGATCACTTATAAGTGAACCAGCGGGGGGTGAATTGGATCTACGATATAGTTATCACTATATCGATACGAAACGCCTTTGCATTCTTACATATAACAAACACGTGTAACAAGTCTAGTAAGACGAAATTTGATAAAATGTTAAGTATTGTAACATGATTGTATTATGTTACAGCATTTACAATAATATAATTTTTAATAATATATTATGTATTTCTTTATGTTTTAATAAAGTTTTAAAAGGCATAAAAGGCATTTATTTTCTCAAAATTGATTCCTTTAGAATTCTTTTTGATGTCATTTCTTATACTACTAGATACTACTACCGCTTCGGAAACAAATGGCGCTCTGAGAGAGAAGAAGCGGCGCAAGAAACTCTCCCAGCATTCTTTTTTTTGCGCTCTTTTCAATAAAAATATACAATATTGTACAGTCATTTCTATCGCTATAAAATAATCACAATCTAGTCCCAGGCTGTCCGATCATTTAGATATTCAGCAGTGGAGTAATAGGATTTACGACAGAGCCATTTTTTTATAAAACATTTAAATTTATTTATAGATAATGCCTGAACAGTGGCTGGGACTTTTTGGAGCAATCCTAGTCCATTTCTAGTGTTATAATAATGAAAATCACTATTAAGAGCAAAAAGGTGACGATTTTTGTGAACATATATTAAATTTTCATAAATGTACTGACAATGAACAGTCATAATATTTATTTCTTTAAATTTTTCTTTGAGATACTGTCTATAACCAAGCTGATAGAGCACGAACAGCTCTCTTTTGCAGTGCAAACACTATATCAATGTCAGCAGCATGACCCCATAGTAATATACCGTACCTCATGATGCTGTGAAAATCTAGCGGTCGCAACATTCGTGTACTATCTAATTTTTCTAACTGCATATGCCTTAGAGCTGAGTCTATCTGCTAGATGGGTAATATGTGGACCCCACTGAAGCTTTTTATCTAACGTGATACCCAAGAAGACCGTAGTGTCCACAAGTTCCAATCTCTGGTCATTTATATGTACGTTGGTTTGTACCTCCACTGTGTTTGGTGTAATGAACCGTAAACACTTTGTTTTTTTACTGTTTAAGTGCAGATTATTCGTCTCAAACCAACGCACTATCTTTGAGAGTGCATTGCTTACCTCGTCATCAACATCCGCACGTCGCTTCACTTTAAAAATAAGTGAAGTATCATCAGCAAACAATACAATCTCATGGCTATCATCTACTACAAACGGTAGATCGTCTTTGATGCTTGCTTAGGCGACAGTGCCCGGTTAGCATCCTAGTGAGTATGCATAGATTTTTCCTGTTCAAAGATAGGGCTTCATTCGCAAAGCTGCTGTGGAATGCCCTTATCAGTGCTTTAGAGTGGTTTAAACCTAAACAGTTGTTCCAGTGTTTAAGTGCTTCTTGCTTACATTGGTTACTCAGGGTGTGTCGGATGGCGCTCTTAGGTAGTCTACAAATGGGTTCCGGACCATATTGGGCTGCTTTAGCCCCAGCTCTTGCGCGCTCATCGGCCATTTCATTGCCTACGATTCCGGCATGCCCTGGGACGAATGTGAGAATCACTCTGTTTTTCATGCCTAATGAATTCAGGCATTCAACGCAATTATTGACTAACTTGGACGTCGTCAAGTCAGCGTCTAAAGCCAACAATGCTGCCTGACTATCAGAGTGAATGTATATGTTATGATTGAAGTAGCCTTTTTGGATATTGGTTTCCGCGCATTCCAAGATGGCGTACACCTCTGCATGAAATATGGAGGTAAAGCTCCCCAGGTTTGTGCTGGATTTAAACCTGGGACGTTCTCCATAGACCCCACAGCCAACTTCATTTTCCACTTTGGACCCATCGGTGAACCACATGAGGCTCCCGTTCTTCCACGAGACTTTGTTGTTCATCCAGTCGTCCCTGGAAGGTAGTTCCAAAATATAGTGTTGAACAGAGATTAATTGTGGAATCATCTGATTAGGTAACATGCCTAATATGTGGTCTCGCAGAACTGAGTCTTCTAAAGTCCTAAGCGTTTGCGACATCCAGTTACATGAACCCCCTGGGCGATTGCCCTCAGCATGCTTGCCTTCGCCTCTTGCTGTATGAACAGTGGAAGAGGCGGTAGGTTTAGCATTGCTTCAATGGCCGCACCAGGAGTAGACGTCATGGCCCCGGTTATCTACATACAGGCAAGTCTCTGCAGGCTATTTAGTCTGTCTGCAGGTGTTTTTTTTTTACATTTAAGTCAGTTCGATTCCTAGACGAGGCAAGTAATTTTTAGAAAATTTTTGAATGCAGAATTACTAACTTTTAAATATAACATAAAGTCTTCTTTAAGTAAAATAGCCTATCTTCGATATTTAAGGTACTTTCCCTTCATGTACCATAACTTTGGGACACCCTGTATATATTTTTTTGTTTATTAGCCAGATGAAGAAACTCACCGCGACACACACACAAAATAAATGTGCTATAAAATTGAAACGAATTTTTAAAAAAACGTTATTTGGTAAAAGGTTACTATCATAATTTATTTTCATAATAATAAGCCTGGGGGTTACCTATTTAATGAACAAATTTAACTATAACGAAGAAAGATTGAAAACATACACCCCGCTGAGTTTCTTTTCAAAATGATGGTATAATTTTGACGTTCAATAAGTATTTTAAAATTCTATTTTTAATAAAAATATTTGAATTGAATTGAAAAAACTGATCCTAAGTACTTACATATATTGACGGTTAAATTGAATACAGGTTCAACAACGTTTACGCCGACTTTTAAAAATACCAATTGACGGAGTGCTTGGAATGTTTCCAAATAGCCCGAAGACGTTGTCAAACAAATGCTTCATATCACATATTCTTATTTGGGTCAAACGCTCGCTAAATAAACATTCAGTACACTCAATTAAGGCACAGCTGAACACAATATCATATGATCGTGTTACTACTACTACCCAAGATTATATAAAAGAGATGGAAAATGGTGGGCCCAAATGTAATACGATTAGTTTTTTTTTAAATTTGCCACTTTTTGAAGTGAACACTTTTTTAGCATCATTGTGATTTTTAACGTCGATGAAACGAAAAAGCGATACTAAAAAGAGACAGACACATAAATTCATAAGATTTAACGTGGCAGAAAATAGGAAGATAGGAAGGCGATCATAATTGAAGAAGAGTGTGTGTGAGCATGTGTCATCCTAGCAACTTGTACCAGGTCACTTCTGACATATTATGTACTTTGTACGGACGTAATATTTTTTTTCTTAGAATATTAAAAATAAGCTTATTTCGCAATCTAGAACCAGAATATGAGAAATATAGCTTTGTAAGACTATATATTAATTGAGTATCCGATTACACAATAACAAAAATAAACCTTTGCACTAAGTGATAAAACTTGACTATAGAGAAGTCTTGACTTATCGTCAAGAACACCGCAACCTATATAAGGCTGTGGTTGTTACTACCTAACTACTCACTAAGCCGCCTACCCAGTTCCTAGAAGATATTATAAATATAATAATAGAAGATGAATAAAATGATGTATAATAATATATTTGTTTTATTCAAGGTATATAGGCACAAGTACCTATTGATTATTACTTACTTACGTCTTTCCTTGTGAAATGGGAATGGAAAGGAATGGGAATCCCCCAGTGTTCAATTCTTGGACCATTTCTGTTTTTAATCTATATCAATGACTTAACTCAATTATAACCCTATCTAATAAAGAACACACATGTTATAGTATTGTTTACAGATGATAAATCACTATTATTTAAAGTTAATCGACATGTAATTATAGTATTGACGATGTAAACAATGCTATTGCTAAAGTTAAATAATGGTAAAATGTAAACAATCTTCTTTTAAATGGGAAGGAAACTAAATGCAAAAATTCATATTACCAAAAGTGAAAAAGATTAACATATTAAATTAAGCGGAGAATTGTTGGATCTTGTAATTAAAACCGTGTTCTTAGGTATAACTCTAGATGAGAATTTTCAGTGGGCAACCATACATCTGCCTTAGCAAACAGATTAAGCTCTGCAGCATATGCGGTTAAGAAGATGAGAAAACTGACTGACCGACTGAATAGCACATTTTAGTTCCTTTCACAGCTTTTTGAAATATAGTATCCTTTTATGCGGTAATTCTGCTGAGATCAATACAGTATTTGTGGTGCAGAAGAGAGCCATAATAATAAATTTAAAGATGTTGGTATTATGACAGTAGTGTCACGGTACATTTATAAGAATTTGATGTTTGTTCAAAAGAATAGATATAATTTCACAAGATTAAGTGATTTACATAATATTAATACTAGAAATAAGTGTAAATTTGCGATTCATGCCACAAGGCTTCATAAAGTCAGCAATTATTTTAATGTCAATGTATTCATATCTTTCCGAACAATGAACTTTCCGAACAGATCGAAAATCTGTCTATAAATACATTCAAAGCCATATAAACAAGTAAATTATGCAACAAAGGCTAAGTACCCAAGATTATTTAAATGATAAAGCAGCTTGGAATTGAATTGTTTTTATAATATTTTAATTTGTTTGATATTATTATTTTAAGCCATTGTTAAAGATATGAGTTCAATAAACGTTTTCATTTTCATTTTACTAATCTTTACAATGCACTAGGTAGATGAAACTTGGATGCTAGAAGTATGCTTTCTTTCCCAACAATCACTATTTTTATGTCGTACACAACGATCTGTTTATGTTTCTGTGTGTTTGTCTGGGATTCGAATTCGTGTCATTCTGATTGGCATTCAGCATTGGCGAATATCAGACCATAGTTGAGCTAGAAAATATGTCTTGAATTTATAGTCAACAACATTGTAACATAACCTAACTTTTATCAAATCTTGTAGAACTCAGCACACTCATTGACAAAATCCTTAAAATCTCATTCATTGTCTATTCAAATTGATTATATTTATCTCGTTACATTTCGGCCCACGGTTGCATGGAAGGGCTTCGCTCTCTTTTAGTGATAAATGACACGCATCTAAAAGGCCATCTTGTAACTCCAGAGAGATGATATGAGGCGTTGATCAGTTACCGGTTGATCCGGTGACCACAGATTTCTTCTACTATTTCATAAAAAATCTTTGGTTGTATTTTCATTAATATTAACCTAAGTGATATATATTGTTGGAAATATGTTACGATAAAAGTACAAATATTTGCAGAATGACGAACAGGAGAATGTAATAGTGCAAGTATCTATACGAACCATATCAACTAAAGAACAATTCTTTATAGTATGTACGTAAGTAGATTCTCATATCCACGTGTCTGTGGCGTCATTAACTTATAAGTTATAACACGAACAGTGTCGTCTATTACAATTTCTTAATTGCTTGTTTACGGATTGTAGCGATGACGTCATTAGAAGGAAACTTAATTAGAGCCCCCGTTTTAAGTAATTTACTTGTGTTCACTTATGAGGTGTGCCCCCTGAAGTACGACATTAAAATCAATATCAGATTAATAATCAAAATTAATGGAGTTTTTTCAACTAATGAAATATTGTTATGTCAGAAGCGTTATAATTTTAATCAAATACTTTTTCATGGGGCACACTAAAAGTTTTGCACTTCTAGCTTATCGGAACTGTTTGAATTTCGAATGTTATATTTCTTGAAACGTTGGAACCTTCTTTTATTACTATAAAAAACAATTGGTGGAACATCATTTGTCAATTGTTTTTATCACGCATCAAAGTTCTACGTACGTCACGAAAATGGAATGAAGTCGAAAAGATTTTAATTATATTATAAGGTGCAATGTTTACTCGTCACAATTTTAATAGTACCATCTATACGTCAAGCTGTTTATCATATTATATCACAGTGTTTGTAAATTCATACGGTCTTCAATTAAAAGTGAGAATATCTCTGTTATCGGTAACTTTTAATAAATCTAGTTTTATTTTTCAATATTGTTACCTTTTAGTATTTGGGTTTTTTTTCTAAGCTTAAAATTGTTTTCTTTAAAAACTGTTTATCCTGCGCACCTTAATATTCCTGTACTGCACCGACTGCAACGTCCTGTTAACTAATCCTTCAAATTTAAAAATCGATAGAAATCACTGAGGTCTAGGTCAGGTGAATATGGAGGATCCTCAAGTATTTCAGACCAGCATCTCACAGACAGAGCAACGGCGGACCTGTGAGCCAGGGCATTGTCTTGATGGAATAAAACAATTTTCTGCAAGTTTGCCACGCCGTTTCTCACGAATTGCAGTTCTCAGTTATTTCAAAAAGACAGTAAAAGCTCCATTGTCAAGTTATTCAATAATTATGACCCCTTTACTCCAGAAAAGAGAGCCAATGATCTGTCTCTCCTTAAATTTCTTACGGCCTTAAAATAAAATTGGCATAAAGGTATAACTAAGCATAAACCAAGAATATGTAAAATATTTACAAATAGACATTTTGCTTACGAATGGTTTGTTCGGACGTATAATGTTTCCCGCGTTGGTAATTATTTGCATGGCAGCTTGTCATTCGGAAAACTTCAGAATTATCATTGTATTGACAGTGTTGTCAACGATATTGTAAACATTTTGCATTTTCTTTGATTATCATCAGTTATAACTTTATACCATTTTGTTGCCAGCTTATTTGTAAGGCCGTTAGTGTTTGGAGTTGATTGTCTCTTCCTTGACATACAACTAAAATTATGTTTGTTTTTTACCATAATGGTGAAGACACGGTTCATTCAATGTTATAAATCGAGATAAGAAATGTTCAGGATCTTGATATAATAGTTCCAAAGTACTAAGAGCTATTATGTTCAATGACTTTTGTATTTGTGTATGAGTAAGAATTCGTGTAAAATAGCATACATACTACCAGTCGATATCTTTCTTTCTTCGGAAATAAAACGAACTTGTGACTTGACGATCTTCTAAAACATTTTTAAACCTTTTAAATCATTGTTTTCAGATCCGAGGGTTTATTTTGGTGGATTCTTTCTTGTTCTTTCACGTTTAAATTCGGTCAATCAACGTGCAGTTGCAGAATACGGTGAAGCAATTGCTCTTAATTTGCAAACTATTCTGTAACTCTTGTTTAATTTGTTCCGTACTGAACAATTTGAAGCACAGATGTTTAATAATTAGCAATAGAATACCTATTGCTCAATCATACTAATTTGAATTTTTCTGTCGCAAATCAGTGCCGTACCGTATACTATTTATGTTACGATTTGTGGAGTGCCGCAGCAAGTGGTGTTTCAATAATTCCAATCAAGTTAACAAGCAAAATCTCGGAATATAATTTGTTTATCAATTACCATTATGTTAACATATAAATTGCCTCGTCAGTTCGTATCATAGCTGTATGTACTTGTATAGGACATTAATAAATAAATTCACGACAGTACTTATGTAGTTATTACATAATAAGGTGTTATAATTAAGACAAGGATATAGATACGCATTGCGAGCGCCTTCAGAATCTTGGGTACTAAGTTATTAATATAAATTGAAATGACCGAGCTAGTAGGTTCATCGAAGTAAATGATATCAATAAACACACTCGGTAACTGAATCGTGACCAAAGAAGTATCGTGTATACACATCTCGTTAACGAGACGTGACATTCGTGTTATTTACGTTAAAAACGTGCTATATTTTGCTGAGCAATCCATATTTTATGATGAAATTAAAAAAAAAACCGGCGAATATCTATAATAACCGGCCGTGATTTCAGCGAGATCAGCTGTGCCTTTATTTCAAGGTTTTCTTTAATTTGGACCACACACGGACACACTATTACACTCATATTAAATTAAATTATCGACGTTCAGCTGAACGGCGTTTAGCATACTAACTGGTTTATTGAAGTGAAAAGTTCTTTGGCAGCATATAGCCCTTTTCTTAGGATGGAGTATAAAATGTTAAACTCGCGTCAGGACACATGACCTGATCGAAAATTCGTAATACAGTCGTACAAATTATGGATGAAAGTTGATTTTTCTGCGAGATAAACTTTTTAATGTAAAATAATCATAAGTGTTCTGAATTGTAAATTTTTTATGTAATATAAATTGTCATTTTTGTGAACGATAGCGCTGATAAATATAATCAATGAATATTGTATTTAACCACATAAATGCTACTTTTATACTAATAAATAAAGCAATTCGTGTGCAATTATTACCTAACCATTTCAAAATATCCTAAAATGCATAACGTTAATTCTCAAGTTTTTACTTCTGCCGGCACTCCCGCAGTGCAAGCCGTTATTTTTTATACACCTTTTATTTATAATGGTCCGCTAACATTAAACAGACGCTTAGGAGTGTTTTTTCTTATTCTGACTTAGGTCAATAGAAGAAGACAGAGTGAGAATTAGCAATGCTTTAAGTTAGTAGACTATTATGAATAAGGGGGCTAGTCTTTCAACAAACGCTCCTCGATATCCACACGTCTCTTTATCTATTTGGATCCATTTAGTTCCAACGACTCTTAACTTCGTCATCGAAGTGCGAACAACATGGAAAGTAACCGGGTGACGGATATCTGCTCGGTGTATGTAAAGACTTCATGAGTTGACTGCTACATATAAAAGGTTGACCCAAAGCAGTGAAAGAGATGAAGCTACATACGAAGAAAGAGAGAGAGGCCTGGAAGATGGCGTAAATATATATTGTATTGTAGTTACAAGAGTTATTATGTTTTTAAGAATTGTTATGTTAAGAGATGATACGTCGTGTCCATTACAATCCAGTGCCGCTTAGGATTCTTGAAAAAACCTTTTTCTGAGCGGGCCACCAATACACTCGTTAGTTTGAGACATTTATATAATATGTCAATATAGTTAATATTGATGACACCGTGTTTCTTAGAAGCCAAATCTATCTCAATAACTACCTATTACAGTATTGTTAGTAGATGCTATATTTTACTGATTTTAGTTTCTTTAATATTTCAAAATTTATAATAGACATAATTAATAGGATACCTATGTCTGAAAGTATTGGCTACATGGCGTTGGACATCCATGTCGTTTGTTTCCAGACGTTGGGATGTCCAAATATAATTTCGTGGGCGGCGCGCTAATCACCAATCACAGTGAACCCATACATTTGCGAAGTAAATTTGGACGAGCTCAATTAGTGTCCACTCTTCTGCGTAATCAAATTCTTTATTTGCTCAATGTTCAAGTAGATCAGTGTTTTCTACAAGTACTAGCTTACTCGGATTCCGGAAACTTGCTAAATTTAATAAATATAAATTGTTGTTTTCGTTCGATGTTTTGATTATGGACACATTATGTTTTTTATCATTACTCAGCTTGTTGCTTTTAGTGTTCTGTTAGAGGTACTAAAAATGACTCTTATTTTAGTTTTCCAAACTTCGGTAGTTATTTAAATTATGCTTAGGCATACCTAACTTTTAGTGTAGGATTTCATGATTAATTTGCATAATATCGTAGCGATAAATGTAAAAAATAAAAATGGAGAAGAATATTTTAAATACGTCACAAAGAGTTTTTAAAAACGTCCCAACTCAGTATCGAAGCTGGTTGGAAAACCAGTGGTGTTACAGCGTTGGGACATTTGGTGAAGTTATAATTTATTTATGGAAGTCGAGTACTGATGTTATGTGATCATTATTCACACCACAACACACCATCGCACCACCACATAATGGTACAAAACCAGAGGAATCACATGACAGACGCTTTTGTTGTTTCCTCTGGTGTTGCAAGAGAGATGCGGTGATCACTTAGCAACAGGTGACACATTACGCTCGTCCACCTATTGCCACAAATGCATCACCAGTTATTTCACCAGTGAGGGCTCCTTTGCACAAGATGCCGGCTAGATTATGGGTACCACAATGGCGCCTATTTCTGCAGTGAAGCAGTAACAGTATTACAGTGTTTCGGTCTGAAGGGCGCCGTAGCTTGTGAAATTACTGGGCAAATGAGACTGAACATCTTATGTCTCAAGGCGACGAGCGCGATTGTTTTGCCGCTCAGAATTTATGGGTTTTTTAAGAATTCTGAGCGGCACTGCATTGTAATGGCCATGGCGTATCAAATACCATCAGCTGAACGTCCTGCTCGTCTCGTCCCTTATTTTCATTAAAAAAAATCATCATCATTTCAGCCGGAAGTCGTTTACTTCTAGATAACCATGACGATCAGTCCTGCGCTGTCCTCATCCAACGTATTCCGGCGATCTTCACCAGATCATCGGTCCATCTTGTGGAGGGCCTACTAACACTAGGGCTTCCGGTACGTGTTAGCCATTCGAGGACTTTACTGCCTATAGATAAACATAGTCAGTAATAATTGGAATACGTTGGACGAGGGCAGCGCAGGACCGATCGTCGTGGAAATCTCTGCGTGAGGCATTTGTCCAGCAGTGGACGTCTTCCAGCTATTAATGTTTTCATAAAACTGCGATACCCAGAAATAAGACAAATATATACCACCAAAAACTTGCTTATTTTATTCACATTGCTATAATACAAAAATATCAAATATTTACGATGCTGTAAAAGGCATCTTGAAAGTGCGTCGGCCAGTAAAATGTATAGTTTATGTATGTTTGTGATGCAATAAAACTAATATATAAATTTAGCTCGACGCCTCACTGTTCTCATACGTTATTGAATCGGAAGCCAATTGAAATTTAAACTATAAATATTTAGATTATAATTAACGATGAAAAAACATCTTAATATATATAAGACCAGTGATCTGATGTTTGTTTCCAGTGAACTCCTACAATAATGAACGGATTTTGGTTTCGATTATTTCATGGAGTGCAGTTTAGTACAACTTGAGAGATTGGGATGGGACCCATAATTAATTTTATTTCCCATATTTGTTTTGTATGGACATATTTTATATGAGAGAATTTATTGACATTGCACGGTTTGACAGTTCTGCTGTGAAACAATTTCATTACAACGACAGGGAGCATATTTTACGAAATAATTCTTGATGTTATGAAATATTATTGGAAAATTCATTAAAATCAATATTTGATTCATTATGTACAGAACAACGTCTGTCGAGTCAGCTAGAGACAATATAAAATTTAACAATTAAAAGATATTTTGGATCACCAAGACTACCAAGAATTGTTAGCTAAAACGGTGAATGAGACCTTATTAATGAATCAAATTTTATTATTTTCATTCTTTAAAGGGTATGAAAATTATTATTCAACGCCAAAACCCATTCGGTAGCCTTGCCTATGGTGAGAATATCGGCCCATAAAACTCACCTTGTGTCTTTTTTGACGTAAATACATACATATATATAGCCTATAGGTTAGCGATTCTACCAACTAATCTAGAGGTCCCGGGTTCGAATTCCGGTAGGTGCAAGCAATGAATATGGATGTTTGTTTCCGAGTCATGGATGTTTAATTTATGTATTTATATATATGTATTTATGTATGTTTAAGTAAGTATATTGTATTAAATATATTGTTGTCTTGCAATCCATAACACAGGCTATATATGCCTAACTTGGGGCAAGATAATTTGTGTATTAAGTGTGTCAATATTATTATTATTATTATTATTTAACACCCTTGAAATGTTTTATGGAGATAATAGAGGGTCTGATAGTAAAGGAATAATCCCTACTAATATTATAATTAATGTGAATATAAGTTTGTTTGTTACGCTATTACGCCGGAGCTACTGAACGGATTTTGATAAAATTTGGAACACTGATAGACTAGAGCTTGGGAAAGGACATACATTTTATCCCGGAAAAATTAATGGTTCCCGCGGGATTTATAAAAAACTGAAATTCACTTCGATGCGATTCACGCACAAAGTGTCATACCAATCGCGAGTGTAAGACATAGGTTGTCACGCACACTAAACTAATATTCCTGGTCTGTTTTACTCGGTTTTCTAACAGCCAGAGAGTCTATCTATACGTATAAATTATCTTACCTAGAATGATTTTAAATATAATACGTGCAAATCAAATCAAAATCTCTTTATTCATGTAGGTCACGGAAATGACACTTATGAATGTCAAAAAATATTTTTTCTTATTGAATCTACCGCTACTTCGTTAAGGGTTGAGCTAATGAGAAGAAGTAGCAAGAAACTCATTACCACTCTTTTATATCATGATTTACATTTTCTTCGATTAACAAATCATTTCAATTAAAATATAATATAATATGTAAAGTGATGCAAAAAACATACTCAAACGTCAATGACTTACAAGGGTAAGCCAAAAAAGTAAATGTAAATTAATACAAAAGTTATTGAGTACAGTAAGCGCCTATCTAACATTAAACTGAAACAATTGTTAATCCCTACAGTAAATAGTGTTAGATCCGAACGGAATCAGCTTCATATCGTGGCGGTATCACCTTGAGTCACAAATTTAGATGTGTACGACAAAAGATAAGATTCGCCGCTGATAGACGTGAGAAATTTACCGATTTACAACTTAACAACGTTTTAATAATACCTTTTTTTTATATAACCTAGTTGAAACCTACTACCGAAGCATTTGATGGTGACTATTGACAATGCAATCATCAAGCGAGATCAAAATCTGATTACCTGAGTCAGTGTGAATTCTGAAGATATTCATTCTTGGATGAGTTACATTCAATTTGTTATGTTTTAAAAGTGATAACCCTCACTTCTAGGATTAATACACAAATGAAATTTGAAAAACAATATTTTATGAACGATGCGGGACTCGAACCCACGATAAGCTTGATGAAGATGAAGCTACAACATGAGAGTTACAGGTACAGGTTGAAAGTCCATGGTACATTTATAAAAAGCGTAGGTATGGCTAAGATGTATCACAACACGATATAAGATAGTCTTACTGTTTTATATATTCTTGGTAATGTAATAAATATATGTTCATAGGAACATAAGTGAATTTGCTAGAAACTGTCATAACCATAATGTTAACACCAGGAACAGACAGACATAAACTTATAATGTCTACTACTCTTACTCGGATAAGTCGAGTTAGTAAGTCTTTTTTGGGGCAATTTATATGCTTTTATAACAATATCCGAGAAAATGTTTTAAACAAAAGTATTACAATATTCGAAAGAATTGTTAAAAAACGTTTGTGTGGTAAAGGTTACTATAACATAAATGACTTACTTAATGATACCACAGATTGGGAATGGAGCAACCGCCCCAGGCTATTAAATAATAAGTTTAATTCTACAATATTACTTTGTAAACATATTTTTTCGATGAAAAAAAAAGCCCGCTGAGTTTGTTCCGCCCACTCTCCTCAGGTCTGAGGCATTCGTTTCGGAATGGGTGGTAGATTTTGACTTTCGATAAGTTATATTACATCCGTTTTTGAATAAAAATATTTGAATTTGAATTAAACGCTTTGACTGCAATCTTAACTCCTTTTCACAAAAATGAAGCGTTGTGATTCCTTTATAAGACACTCCCCAGTCCCCACAAAACCATGGCTGGCACAGACGCAGAGATATTAAGATAACGTTACACTTTCCCACCACTTGTGAAGCTCCTTAGGAGCTATGATCATACACTATATGCTTTTGCTTGTTGATTGCCATTTGTCATTTGCTCCTCCATTGTGAAGATTATCTCATCGGTGAAAAGGATATTCCTGTACTTTTAATTTTGATCGATCCAGTCTCTAAAACTGGGTTTAAGATTAAAATTGTTTAAGATCTGCCCTGTATATCTACTAAAAGCACCAAGCTCTTTGATAATACGCGAAAGAGTCCAAGCGGAAATTTTCATTTCCCATGTTGCAATTTTTGTTTCCATAATGAAATTTCAGTTTCAATTTTGGTGAATTCAGTAAGGTAATGTAAGGTAAAAAGCTCGCGCTTAATATCTTGGATTATGAACGGAAGCGTGATAAAAACAAACGTGAATGAGTAGACTCAAAGAATCCCATATAATATTATGTACGTCAGATGAAATGGCTCAAAAAAAGAATACTGGAAGAGTTTCTTGCGCCGCTTCGTCTCTCTTAGAGCGCCGTTTATTTCCGAAGCGTTAGTAGTGTCTAGTATATTAGAAATGACATCAAAAAGAATTCTAAAGGAATCAATATTGAGAAAATAAATGCCTTTTATGCCTTTTACAAACAATAAAAATAAGAAAATTGTAAATGGAAGAACTGATACAGTTTCGGTCAATTCAACACTAAGACACGACTGCCAAAACTACTTGTCGTGTTTTTTCTTATCAGAAATCTCAAATTTTAAACAGGATCATGTCTCTATCTGCAACATAAAAAAATAAATCCAACAAAACAGCACATATATACTGTATTAAATGTTAATAAAATGTCAGAATAACGTCTTGAGTTTTCATACAAAATGCGAAGAAATGTTTTCTTCGGCCTATTGGGTACAAAAAATTTTTAAATAAATCAGGTAAGTTTAACCTGTTGCAGTGAATTATTGTTTACCTGTTTGGCGACATTAGAAAAATAAACCACAGAATTGATTGAAATAATTACAACAATTTACCCTTTGTTTATTCAGAACCTTTAAAACGTCAGAAATATTTTTATTAATGAGACCAGATATAAAGATATTTCACCAGCAGCTGGTCATTCACCGTTGTGGTTCATTGACTGCTGATAAAGCATAAAGCAACAGAATTTCGCATTGTGATACATTTAGTACCCGCGTGTTTACGTGACATTGGGCTGAGTTTATATCATTGTCATTTATCTACATTGTTATGTTATCATTTTATGTTTCATTATTTATGACCCAACAGAATATTCAGTAACATACCATGCCATTCAGAAACCCTACTTCATCATTTTTAAACCAAACATTTACTACTAAACAGGTGCAACGTTTGATGGATTTCATAGGCAGATATTGAAACCAAATAGTACTGTTTCGCAGTATTTTGCTGATTTTCACCATTGATCAGCCTTGTTCTAAAGCCACCACTGACATACGTGATTGCACTTCTGTTGGAGACGACCTGGATATGATATCGATGGAATACAAAGGAGTTTAACTACCAGGTCTTAGAAAATCACAAGCATTAATCCGAGATTTACTTGATGAGCTGCACAAAATTTGATAACTAAAGTTACATTGAGAAGAAAAACTGCCCTCCAGAAGATCTTAATAATGACGATACCCACAGGAGAATGTGATGCCAAATATGCATGCTTTGACCGTTGGCTTACTTAAAAGACGTATAAACTCAAAAGTTAAAAAAATCTTTATTCACTGTAAAAGTTTATAAGTTATTTAGTGCAAGTCAGGAAGAAGTACAGAAGTTACAATAGTATTCAAATGAGTATAACAATATTCATTAACAAAATTTACAACATTAATTCCAACTATCTTTATCATTCAAATAATCTTTCACATTATAATAGGCCTTAGATGTTAATTTATTTTTTACGATACATTTAAATTTTTTAATAGACTGATGTATGGATCAAGACGAAACAATATAAACTCAGTTCAGAAGCCAGTTAAATAGTAATAGACAAAACCATATAACTAGGTTAGCCAATTGGAACAATATTAAAAAACTGGAACGAATCGAAAGTAAAACAATAAGAACACTGCTTGGGATACCACTTTATATTAGTGATAAATATATAAACCCAAATCTAAATCAACTAAGAGTGAAGCGAGACATAGTACGTACTCGTACTATGCGTCGTAACTATTAGATGCGGCACCTAATTATTCTAAAATTTATCTACTGTAGGTTTGGTCATTGCTTCAGGATACGAAGTGGTAAGTGAATTTATTGTATGTTCTTCGTGTGGGTTCTTCTTTTTGCGTTCATATGGAAAATGTAGAAATGATTGAAAGTTCCTTCTTTTGTTTTATGTTAAAAATTCACCTACCCAAAATTTAGATCGGCATCTGCATTTCTGTTGCATTCCTTATCTTTAAACTGAAAAACAACGAAATAATAGTGTTTGTACGCAAGAACAATGCTGCTGTAATGCCCTGCAAGACGATTTACGATTTAGTCTGTATTTAGTGTAAAGGAGTTAGTTAGTTAAGTGAATAAATATTATTTGAATTTGATTTGAGTTCGTCATAAATATCGCGGTATTTAAACTCGCAACGCAAAAGCTAATAAATATCTATTCCGTTTAAATTTGTCAGTAATCTATTTAATTAAATCAACTGCGTAATTGATTCACAGCTGATATAATAATAGGAAATACAAACGGTGATTCATTTTGTATTTACAAAATAACGGACAGATTATTTATTGAACAACTACTTGATGTGAATCAAGTTGATAGCTTTATAAATATTAATTATTAGTATGTTATACTTGTTATCACTCATAATATTGAATTATTCACGGTTAGATTGAATGATAACCGACAGTATTGTATCAACGTTATTGCTTAGCAAATTCTTACTACTTTACAGTTGTCAAATATAGGGTGGGTTATCTGTTGTTTTAAATTCGTTATAAAAAAACTTCTGCTTATTTTTTTACATTTCTAGTGTTTTATTGGAAAGGTTGAATTTGAGAATGGAACACAATATCATTCATATGACCACCACGACTGGCTCCGCAGTAACCTATCCGATCAACCCAATTTTTCAGTACATTTTCGATTGTTTCAGCTTGAATGGCAACTTCCATTTCACCTTTCAATGCTTCAATTGTCTCTGGATGGTTCGCGTAACATTTATTTTTAATGGTTCCCCACAGAAAATAATCAAATGATATATAGGATATAATATCACTTATTGGAAGTCAAAAACTACCCATTTGAAAAAGTAAAGTAAGTTTTTAATATTTCCCAATTTAGTTCAAGCATGTAGTGTCCAATTTTGCAAATCTAAACAATTTGTTATGTTTTTAAAGTGATAACCCTCACTTCTAAGATTAATACACAAATAAAATTTGAAAATCAAAATTTTATGAACGATGCGAGACTCGAACCTACGACCTGTGGCGTTCCGTTCACGAAATCCATTAATCCTAGAAGTGAGGGTTATCACTTTAAAAACATAACAAATTGTTTAGATTTACAAGAGCGACAGCTCAAGTCAATTTCCTAATATGCAAATATTGGTGCTGAGCAGGTTATCAAATGTTAAGTAGATCCTGTAGATGAAGCCACAACCCGAGAGTTGAACAAAGCATACAAGATTTTATGGCGATACGTCACTCGAACGGTTAGCTCAGTTGGGAGAGCACTGGCACGGTACGCCAGAGGTCGTGGGTTCGATTCCCACATCGTTCATAAAATTTTGTTTTCGTGTACCTACACGTTTAGGTAAATAAGTCAACCCTAATTTCGTCAGAAGAGATAAGAGTCACGCGACAGAAAGAGAGGCAACTTCTAGGTTAATAAAAATATAGGTTATTAACACTGTCCAATCTAAATTACATGTTATTGTACCGCAAGAGTCGCTATTTCTTTAATTGATTTTGCGGCGTGAGACTTCCGTACCTTTACTATTATATATTCTTTGATGGAATGAATGTTGAACTGTTAGCTGATTCCGTATGCAAGTATACTAAGTATTTAAACTGTTACGAGCTTGTTAATGCTGTTAACGGTGTTAAAGGTTGCTAACAGCATTAACAACCTTTCCGTTTTGATATGCCTGAGGTACGCAACTCGAAGCGAACACAGTTTAACGTTATTTTTCAGTCTTTAAACATTTGCATAATGACTGAAAACATACTTAAAAATATATTCCTATATGTAACTTCACAATTCCACTACAAAACTCTTGTTTTTGCCATACACATTTTGTTTGATTCGACGTTCGTCACCCCAATTTACAGGGTTTGTTTTCTGTACCAGAATATCAACAGAACGCATAGACTAACATATAAATTAGTTATGGCAGAATACGTGCTAACTTTTTACCTGGTAACACATTTTATTATAGGCAAATAGTTAACGAATTCTTTAGTACTCTTCAAAATAGGACACTTTCAGCCAAGCGAAACTGTAAGAAAAAAGCGATTCACGCGATTGTATGATACGTGCAGTCATTAAGAGTCAGAGAGACAGATGACGGCTATAATCTTGTAAAAAAAGGAGTATGTATGTATGAGTGATGCTTTTGACATATCAAATGACTGCACGTTTCATACTTAACTAAATTTCAATTTTTACTTAGGCAGTCCCGCCCCTTATTACGTAGTATTTACATCCTCTTTGGACACTTTCTGGAAATCGTCAAACGGAAGAGGGCACTACGCGCAAAGGCCAAGTCGATTCGTTCAGTATTCAGATAGAACTTAGCATCAATAAGTGGGAAATAATCTAATAAGTTTAATTATATATCTATAGATAAAGATGACCGTGACCTATTACTAAAGTGATTTTGATTTGATTTGTTAAGAGCTAACGCAACCGCAGGTTTTTTTGAGCTCCTATTTCTTTTGCCGTTTTTCTGGTAATATTCGATAGAGAACTGATACCGATTGATTTATCTTTAACTTCGATTTTTGGATTGAATCACAAACTGACATCAGTAAATGTATTGGAAAAAATTATTTTGCCAGCGCGGTATTAAGTATTCAAGAACATTATTAAGTTTATTCATTCCAGATAAATTCTCTCACAAGTCATTCAGAACGGAATTGCTAACAACTTTGATGTTTATTATCAATAAACCAAGCTTTGCAAATACTGGCAATTTAAATATTCATGTGTACACCCACTAACATAAACATACATAACCTTAAGATTTATAATAATATGTTGATCTAAATGTCAGATTATTGCATATTATAATAAACTATCTATAATTCTTGGAATGCTGTTTTTTACAAATAAATTCCTACAATTTAAGAAGTATTAATATTTGTGAATTTGGTTCCTTTTCGTCTATAAAATTCAAGTCTATATATAAGCAAACATATTTTCAAAGTTCATATGTTATTTAATACGTTGAAATGCTATAGAAAATAAATAAATAAATTATTTACTACTGCATAATTAATGATAAGATTTCAAAAAAAATCTCACTTCACTTGAATTTTTTCTCTAATATTATGTGAGTAGATAATGAAAATATTTGTAAAATTTTATTGTTTTAGTCCAGAAAATTAATTCTGTTGTCGGTTTCATTCAACTCCTCATTTTACAGGGATGCGTAGTAAATTTGATATATTATTTGTTGAAGTGGAAATAATGAAAAAACAACTCACAATAGCTCTGAGACTACATACGACTTACCGTTTGTAGTCTCAGAGCTATTGTGAGGACTACTTAATTAGCACCATCAACGGCGCCTATTCCTGCCGTGAAGCAGTAATGTGTAAATATTATTGTGGTTCGGTCTGAAGGGCGCCTTACCTAGTGAAATTACTGGGCAAATGAGACTTAACATCTTATGTCTCAAAGTTGCAAGCTCAAAATTTTTTTGAGTTTTTCAAGTATGCTGAGCGGCACTGCATTGTAATGGGCAGGGCGTATCAATTACCATCAACTGACCTGAATTAACATCATCGTCCTGCTCGCCTCGTCTGTTATTTTCATCAAAAAAATCAAGCTCACCTTGTGATGAAACTGAAGTTATCCATCTGGACTCCTCAATATAATCACGTGTCCTGATCATGTAACTTGGGCATATTGGAACTGTCATGAAAATACAGTTTTTGTATCGATATACGTACATATATTCCGCGTGATAATCAGCTACTAGTGATTATTGAACTATTATCTATGCCTAGTGCTTTCCCATATTCGTAATATCTATACTTATCATAAATGTGTAGAGATCAAATTTCTGTGCTGTGATGTACAGTGGTGGATTTACACTAGGGGCAGTTGGGGCAAGTGCCCAGGGCGGCAAATTTTTGAAAGTGAAAAAAAATTTTTAGTCTTATCGAGATTGCTCAATATAATTAATTAATTCTGTTAATTAATAATTTTTGGTTTTATTGATAATATAAGAAATTAAATTTACTTATCCATTATTTGTAAATTATAATTTTGGCACGTTTAGTCAAAATTAATAATAAAAAAGATTTAATCAATTTATTTCCTTGGAGATTTAAAATTATAATCGGTTTTTTTTTGTGGAATTAAAGAAATTTAATTAGTATTTTATATTTGTACTTTAAGTAAAATTCCAGTATTGGGGCGGATATTATTCCGGTGCCCAGGGGTGGCATTAAGTTTAAATCCGGCCCTGGGGATGTAAGAAGATATTTTTTTTCAAAATTATTGTTTCTCTGTCTGTTTGTCTGTTTGTACGGGCTAATCTCTGAAACTACTGGACCGATTTATTTTAAATAACTTGTGAACTGTAGAATAAGTCATTTTTTTAGTACAGACTGAACATACTTTGAACATTTATGTTAGATTTCACAACAATAAAAATTGAAAAAAAATCTTACAACATTTTTAAGTAAATTAGATAGTTCATTACTACCTTCCATTTCGCTTTAGCTTTGAATAATATTAAATCAAATCAAATCATCTTTGCAGGATAAGGGTACATGGGGTTGTTGAGTTATAATAACTATTATTAGGTTCTCTTATAAGGCAAGAAAACTTATTAAATTGAATAATAGTATATTCATTTGCATAAAACATATAATGGTGTATTATAAGGTTCTCTTATAAGGCTCTCTTTAATAAATAAATAAATAAAAGGCAAGAAAACTATTTAATTGAATATTAACTTTATAATAAGTAGCCTCAATAGGGCTACTGGAAACACAAGCGCTGGCAGCTATTTCAATGGATCAGCCTAGCTATCCAGCGCGGAAATGCTGCCAGTATTCTTGCTTCCACGTAATTAGAGATTTAATTTTATGTAGTACCTAGTGTAAAGTTGTAATTTTATATAGTTATAAGATTTGTTCTGAATAATAATATATTTATTTGCATAAAACATGATATGCAATGGTGTTATATTACAATAATGAGCTTACCTATATGTTTTCCTAACACTAACCTAGCATCACGGATTAGTAAAAAAAAGAAGGACTCCGTGCCGTGATATTAGCAAGTGAAGCACCTTTATGCTAGTGTGTGTGCGGTTACGGGGTATACCAGTTACACAATTTTTTCTTCCTTAAAAAATCATATATCCACAAATACTTTTATGTTATTGTTTTTACACTTTTTCACATCGCACGACGGCATTTTTAAATATTTTATTGCGACGCAAACTGATCTGTCACAGTCGATGACATTTCTCATAATGGCCGCCTATCGGCCTGTAGTAAGTTTGTGCGTGGGGCTATGTATTCACATGTTAATCGGCTTGTTTTGGTGCTACACTGTTATGTAAGGTGACACGGAGTCCTTATTTTTTTACTAGTCCGTGCCTAGCATGCAAATATTTGACTTAGTACAACATCCCTACTCACAACAGTCTAACATGAGAACATCTTGTCCATCATAAGTTTTTAGCCAATTATAAGTATTTATCAAATTAAATATAACTTAAACTATTAATGCTACTCGGTTACTTATTATAAATACGAACACAATCACATGTATACAATTTTTATTATATTAAGCTGCTTGAATAACGAGTCTTTGCGGATTGATAATTCATATCTGCGGAACCAACGTGGGTTCCGCAGATATGAATTATTAGCTGATTTACGCAAAACTTTATTTTTATTAATAAACATACAAATCTCTAAATATAAAGCGACTGGAAAGGTAACAATTCTAGTTTTTTAAATAGGGGTTGAAACAATTGCTCTGGGTGCATCCCATACATTCATCTACATACAATGCTCTGTTTACATCTGTGCTGTGTCCCCATAATATAAGCCCGTAGCGCAGTGACGTTTGCTGTGTCCCTATAATATAAGCCCGTAGCGCAGTGACGTTTGCTGTGTCCCTATAATATAAGCCCGTAGCGCAGTATCGTTTGCTGTGTCCCTATAATATAAGCCCGTAGCGCAGTATCGTTTGCTGTGTCCCTATAATATAAGCCCGTAGCGCAGTATCGTTTGCTGTGTCCCTATAATATAAGCCCGTAGCGCAGTATCGTTTGCTGTGTCCCTATAATATAAGCCCGTAGCGCAGTATCGTTTGCTGTGTCCCTATAATATAAGCCCGTAGCACAGTATCGTTTGCTGTGTCCCTATAATATAAGCCCGTAGCGCAGTGACGTTTCTAGATGCGCGTGATAAGTCATGATAACAGTTTCTAGGCTTGTTACGTTTTTGACTTGTTTAAAGAACTTATGGCTTTACAAATAAAATTGGCATAAAGTTATACCTGAACATAAACCAAGAATATGCAAAATGTTTACAAATAGATATTTTGCCTATGATTGATTTATTTTGACGTATCGTTTCCCGCGTTTATTTGCTAGGCTGATTAACATTTGGAAAACTTCAGAATTGTCATTGTATTGACAGTGTTGTCAACGATATAGTCAACATTTTGCATATTCTTGGTTTGTTCTCAGCTATAACTTATAATACCAAGTTTATTTGTAAGGCCAGTAGTCTTTCGATTTTTATTTCTGCTACAATAACAGTAATTTGATATTAATATTGACGACATATTAACATTACGACATTATAAACGATACTACTTGTTAAGGGAAGATTGTTATACTGATGAAAATATTAAATAAATAAACAAATAAATTCCAGTGCGGCAGTGTCGCAGCGAAGGCGGTGTGTCGGTGGTGCTGCTCAAGTCGAACATAACGAAGCTGACGGCGAACGTGATCCAGTCGGCAGGTTACAACCTGGACACGGTTGAGCATTTGTAAGTTTATTTATTTATTTTTTATTTATGAGAAAAAGTGACGATAGAGCAAGACGTTCACCTGATTGTAAGTGTTACGCCCCGCCGGTTATAATACAGTGCCGCTCAGGATTCTTGAAAAACCCAAAATTCTGATCAGCATCGCAATAGCGCCCGACCATTGTGTAGTCTATAAGGCGATTTATTTATTTTATTATTTATTATGTCATAACATTCAAATGTTAACAAAACCCTGCAAAAGTGTTCTGACAGTTTGACTGCAGGAACGAGTCACTTTAAATATAGATATTTACATACTTTTATATACTTAATAGTTTAAATACT
Source organism: Leptidea sinapis (assembly GCF_905404315.1). Classification (NCBI taxonomy): domain Eukaryota; kingdom Metazoa; phylum Arthropoda; class Insecta; order Lepidoptera; family Pieridae; genus Leptidea; species Leptidea sinapis. Next base: position 10,962,748 of record NC_066267.1, on the reverse strand, counting down.
AGAATTTTAAATATATGTAGATATTTACATATTTCTATATACTTAACTTAATACTTTATAAACTAGAATTTTAAATATAGATATTTACATATTTCCATATGCTTAACTTAAGACTTTAAATGCGAGAATAGCAATATTTACAATGATTATGGAAGCGTGCTTAAAAATTATTTTTTTAACTAAGTTTTAAACCTAGATTTATTTGGCTCGAGGTGGATGTCCATAGGCAAACTATTGAGTAAATATGGTAAGCGTTTTTTTAAAGTTCTATCGCCATAATAATTGCCAACTCTGGATACTTCTAGTTTATCAGATGAGACTCCGTAACTATTACAAACAGACGTTACCTAATCAGTAAAATGACATCAATATATTTTTTAATTCTAACGAGATACTTCTCGTTCGTATAGTATAGGTTCGTATAGTAAATTTTTTAACAAGGATTTTAGGTAATTTCTCAATATATTATGAGCAACAACTCGCAACTTTGACACGTTAGATGTTAAGTCTCATTGGCCCAGTAATTTCAGAAGCTACGGCGCCTTTCAACTGCACATAACTGGTTTACGGCAGATAAAAGCGACGTTGTGGTACCTAGCAATCTTTAGCAAGTAAAACATTCCGCTGGTTAAGTTGCAAGATGTTTCGACGCAATTGTAAGCCGTGATGATCACGGTGCGATTGTCGTAGTAAGTAATTGCTATTGACAGACAAATATTTGAAAGTTTCTCTGTATTTAACTGCTTCAATCTGGATTATTGTCCCATGTAGGTATGGAAAATAGTTTACATGAAATTCAGTGTAATTATTATGACGGGTACTCACGATATATATTTTATTAATCTGGTGCCGATATTTCGATCCAATTGCATTAATTGTGGTCGCGGCGGGACTGCGGAGGCGGCGAGAAACTCTTGACACATTGACACTCGACACTAATAGTACCATAATCTGTCCACGTGGCGCCTAATTCGTTTTGGTCTTTGCTTCCCTAATTCACGACACGCACTACTGACGACGTCCATAGTTTCAGATCTTTTTGTTACATTTGTACTGCAGAGTGAGACCACGGAATTCCATGAAATTCAGTTTTTTGATACATCGGAAGCGCGGTAGGTAAATCCGAAGACTACGCGTTTCGGCGTTTGAATGAATGAAATTCTTTACTGCAATAAAAAATTATAAATTAAAACTCCTCCACTTCCATAAAAAAGCTTCTCGAGCTCCACAAATAACTAATTTACTAAAGTAATCACTAAGTAACCAGTGGGAGGCTCCTTTGCACAGGATGCCGGCTAGATCATGGGTAACACAACGGCGCCTATTTCTGCCGTGAAGCAGTAATGTGTAAGCATTACTATGGCGTTTCAATAACCATAAGCTGAACGTCCTGCTCGTCTTGTCTCTTATTTTTATATATAAAAAAAAAGTGGATTGGAAACCTCGGAAAAACGCGTTTCCCGAGAGAAGAAACCGATTTTGATCGTATTAGTCCTAAAATACCCCCGTCTTTTTGTTTCATCCAATACGTAAGAGCCAATTTTAAGATATAAATTTTAAATACTGACATAAAAGTATGAATCGAAAAAATTAAAAAAACGATTTCAGTGTAATATTAAAATTATTTCAGTACGGCCCTGGCTTCAATATAATTGGATGACTAGCAACTACTTCGAGGAATTTCACTTAAACCGTGGAACAACGACATCACATACTTAGTACTAACTAAGGTCAAATAAGTGTTTGCAGACCAATTAGGTACAATATGTTTTGTTTAGTATCAATATGATATTGTTCTCAGACTATTAACGTATACATTTATTCATACAGACATTTTTATAGGTGTAAGTATAATAACAAGGAATTTATGATAACAATAAAGGACGAGATGAGCAGGACGGTAATTGATACGCCCTGCCTATTCCAATGCAGTACCGCTCAGGATTCTTGAAAAGTCAAGTTAAGTCTCATTTGCCCAGTAATTTTACTAGCTACGGCGCCCTATAGACTGAAACGCAGTCATGCTTATACATTAGTCTTTCACGGCAGAAATAAGCGCCGTTGTGGTACCCTTAATCTAGCCGGTATCTTGTGGTAGGGAGCAATTGCACAGGTCATAAAATACGCAATAGTTTTGTATGTATACAATGGTGATCGCTGGATGATCCTGTTATTGGAAACTCAGCGTCATGATTTTTCAAATTAAAGTTATTTAATATACCTATTTATTGATTTATCATAGAGTAGGGATGGATACTTACGAAGGTGTTTAGTTTAATATAATCTTTTGTAAAATGTTTTATTTATTTACAGTAGGTATGTGTGGATTGATGCATCAAATGTTAACCTATTCAAAAACTCTTGTGTATTTTTTATTTATTAATTTACCTTAATTTTTTGACTTACTCGTTTAAGGCATTAATTATTAGTTTTAATTCAGTATTTTTGTTGCATTACTTTACATACATTTTTACTACAAAAATTTGTGGCTGTATTTGTGTGTAATTTGTTTGAGTTGCAGTGCACTGTAATAGGCAGAGTGTATCCATTGACGTCACGTCAAAAGAAAATTAAAAGTGTCTCATAATATATCGCGCTTTCACACTACGTCTTAGTTGTAGAACTATTTGTAACGGTTGACGGAAAGAAATCGAATCGAAAAGAATTAGTTCTACGACTACTCGGACCGTGTTATACGGATCGGATTCGGATCGGACGTAGTGCGAAGCGCTCTAAGACACATTCTATAATCCATCGATTGTTTACTCATTCAACAAAAGCACAGGCCCTGTCATGGCTGGTTTAAATTATTTAGGTGTTGTTCTGACGAGTGGACTTTGTTTCAGGTCGATCATGGACGCGCCCAATTTGGAGCATGTGGCAGTTGAAGATCTGACTACGATGCCTAATCTCAAATCATTGTAAGTACCTACGTCATATATTTATACTAATGTCGCGTAGTAACGCCTTGACGTACATGACGAGAGTTGTCAAACTTCAAAGCATTGATAATTTCGACAGCTCCGTCAACAATACTCGTAGCTCAGTGGGAAAGTGTTTAGTTTTTGTTTCGATACCTACCAGTTGCAGTGTAAGGAATTTTTTGGTTCTGTAAAATTAAATTTCTAGTGCGTTCAGGATCTATACAAATAAATTTTTAGTACAATTTAAAACAGATGAAAGAGAATCATTTTGATAATAGAACAGATCCAGGAGCAAGCCGTACTAAGCGTGGCCTACGGCAGTTCTAGTTCAGACTCGAATGTGAAAAGGAAAAGAAGGATGAGAAGAAGAAGTAGTGAAAAGTGGAAAGTGATTCAGGAGGAGTAGAAAGAAGAGATCGAGTGTTCGGTGCGGTGTGATCTCCTGGGGGCACCGCCATCGACAAGAGGAACAGCGGCAGGCCGGCGAAGTGCAAGTTCGTGGAAGTGAACACAATTAAAGGCTCGTTCCTTTAAGCTGCGTATTATTTTCCAATCCCTGGTCCACTCTCGTGACACACAAATATTAGCAATAACTGGCAAGGATTGTTTGGACAAGGTACCGTCATAGGCGTCTTCGGAACACTATCAAAGTTTCATCTCAATCAATAATATCGTAACGTCGTATTAACATAGGGAGCAAACATTTTATATATAAATAATAAACATTATGCTAATTTATTTAAAAACTCCAAGCAAAAATGAATGAATTAAAACACATACTTATTCAAATAAATAAAACTTAACTGAAACTTAAATGAATAAAAAAAACACATACTTATTCAAAGTCGAAGTTACTACTCTGTTTGTGCTTTTTAAACTTTTTGTCAAACTTTTTAAGACACTTTTGATGGATTCATGATAGTTCAGCTCCATAGAAAGATAGCTGTGCGATGATCTTTCCATATCTTCATGAGTGGCCGCTCATCTCATTAAATATCGGCTTATAATTTTCGCAACTTTCAGTATTTCCGATTATGGGTGCAGATATAACTCTGGAGTCTGGACAACTTCGAAAATTGCTATTTTCACGTAATTCTATCCATAACGGCGCCTATTTCTGCCGTGAAGCAGTAACGTGTAAGCATTATTATGTTTCGGTCTGTAGGCCGCCGTACCTAATGAAATTGCTAGGCAAATGAGACTTAACAGCTTATGTGTCAAGGTGATGATCGTATTTGTAGTGCCGCTTTGAGTTTTTGGGTTTTTTAAGAGACCCGAGCGGCACTGCTTTGTAATTGGCTGGGCGTATCAATTACCATCAGCTGAACGGCCTGCTCGTCCCTTATTGTCATAAAAAATTGACTCTCAATGAAATTCACTATCAATATTTTGGTTTCTTTACCATCTAATGTTTGTTTCCAAAAGCGAAAGAAACCGATCTACGTCTGCAATCAGAATATCTCAGATTCAGTAATAACCGATCTCCAATTGATTGAGTTTTCTAAAACTATGTGCATTATGTATTCACGGTTAAGAACAAAATATAGGGAAGACTATAATATACCTAATAATTATTTACACACTTTCTGATCCTAAAAAAAGTTTATCTAAATAAATGACGACTGAATCAGAGGCTGTCGATTGGTGAAAATATAATTAAGTATGTTGAATAAATATGAACTAAATTTGTTTATCTAGGTTTTCTGCGGTACGTTTGCAGTACTTAAGGAAGCTATATTTTTCCCACATCCGTACAAAATAAACTAAATAAATATTCAGCAAACTATTTAAATTGAATGTTCGTTGAGTTGGTGACTAAATGGCTTACAACAGTGTTTGATTGAGGTTACTTATAGATTTAGAACTTACTTAAAAGCGAATTAAGATTAAGTGTTATATATGTATATATAAAAATGAATTGCTGTTCGTTAGTCTCGCTAAAACTCGAGAACAGCTGGAGCGATTTGGCTAATTTTGGTCTTGAATAAATATGAAAATGTTTGGATTTAAATAAAAACAACAATTTTGATTTTCCTTTGACGTGTCCCCCGTCGTCGTTCAGAAATCAAATTGATAGAATAGTTTAAAATGAATAACTAATTAGAATCTTTATATCTTTCTAACTTTCTCAGGAGGTAAAAAATAAATTTAGCTTAATTTTAGCTACCTATAATTGGTAGATTAACTACAGTTGTTAACTATGATGGAAATGCAACGTTTGCTGGGTCAGCTAGTTATACATAAATATATTACAACTGATAAAATTAAATAGGTGCCTAATGATGAAAAGATATCGTTTAACGAGTTTGTTTCATTTATGATTTTTTTTTTAAATGACCAACACAATACAGTGTTTTGCTTATACGAGTAATTTTTATCACAGAACCTTCTCCGCATGATAACAATACGAAGATATACAGAGCAATAAAATGCATGTATATTCGCTAAATTATAACGCATTAAGAGCTGTTATTAAGGCGAAGAGTAAGCAGAAAATACGCAAACGTGATGTTTTTAGACAAGTTTTGTGGTGAAAGTATAGCATTTCGAGCTATGAACACTATTTAATCCTGTTACACATATCCTTAAGTCTTATTTGTAGGTTGCTAATGCTTGGTGTTGGTTATAGTTAGCACTGCCGAGCCTTTTTGAACTACCACATTTCTTTGAAGTTAAACAAGTTTTTTGGCATGGCGTGACGCATTTTTTGGTACTTGGTCTCAGAAAAGTTATTCTTATAGCTTGTAATTTTTTGTGTAGGTTAATTTATTCAGATTAGAAGTGAATAACGAGGATTGTAAGCATATAAACTGTTTTCCACGCAAGATTTTTGAAAATATTGGCTTTGTTACATAGATGGCGGGCCGGCAGCCGTGATCTCATATCGCTAAAGGTCACTGGCATTAAATGTCGCCTTAAAAATTATTTCATTTTATACTATCAGGTTATCTGTCTTATCTAACACAAGCTTGAACTCAAATATTTAATTCAAAATGGGATTTAAAATCAGTTTTTGAACACCACAGGATGCCGGCTAGATTATGGGTACCACAACGGCGCCTATTTCTGCCGTGAAGCAATAATGTGTAAGCATTTCTGTGTTTCGGTCTGAAGGGCGCTACGGCGCCCTTCAGTAATTTCACTAGGTACGGCTAAGCCGTGCCTGAGAAGAACGGGCGCAATTAGCTCAGTTTTTTTTAAATACAATTTCGTCACAATATATAGATAATATCGTACAATAAAATTATTATTAAATAGCCTGAGGGCGGTCGCATCATTCTCAATTCTCAATTGTTCGCATTAAGAAAATCATTTGAGTTGTAGTGAACTTTGCCACACAAACAAGGATTATGTTAGAGAAGCCCATCGCCCAACAAAACTAGTTTCCTAGCTGTACTTAACCGAGAAGTTAAGCATAACACGTGATGTTTCATCTGTTCACATTATTTTATTACAATTTCTAGCAAATTCGCTAATATGCCTATGTACATAACATTATCAAGAATATATTTTGATGGAACACTTAAAATGTTTACTTCTTAAAATTTTTCTCTTAACGATTCTTTATCATTAACCGACTTCAAAAAAGGAGGAGGTTCTTAATTCGTCGGTATGTTTTTTTATGTTTGTTACCTCAAAACTTTTGACTGGGTGAACCGATTTTGATAATTCTTTTTTTATTTGAATGCTGGTGCTTCCCGTGTAGTCCTATTGTAGTATTCCAGATCTGACAATGGCATCCATGAGAAAACCATAAAAGTCTTAAATTTGCTATACATACGTATAGCAAAGTGTATGATAAGTTTACGAATAACTCAATATCGCGCCAACCGATTCCGATGATTCTTTTTTTATTGGAAAGGATATACTTCAAAGATAGTTTAGTGAGAGTTTGTTTAGGTTCTCATTACGGAATCCATGACAAAGTAACGGAAGTCTTCAATTCTTCGAAGCAAATTAACGATACTCGACCGGATGTTTTTTATACTATCCGGATATTTAAGTCATATAACATAGTTATGGTCAAGTAATCCTCGTAGTCGAATACGATGATCAATCGACTCTAATCTCCTTAACGATCTGTGGCAGAATTTGTAACTGTCTGTAATCAAATTGCAAAGTACTTACGTTCATTGCTGCATTGAAAAATTCAGTATTCTCTACACATATTTAGACAAATTGTTAATTAGTATACTTCAAATTCACTAAAAATCATAAAATAAAAAAAAATAACAAAAAAACAACCGACTTCAAAAACACTATTCCAAAACAATAGATATAATGTGCACTAAAACGTATAAAAATAATTGCGTATTTTTGTACAATCTAATTAATTTATCGAATTCTAGTTACGATTATTGTAATTTTTGGAGTCGGTGTCATCCAAGATACGTTATTTAACTACATACGTAGTTATAGGTGAGATGTGCTTGAGTCGTGAGGAGGCGAGAGGCGAGAGCGGGTCGCGGCGGAAGGACACCGACTCCAAAAATAACAATTATCGTAACTATATAGAATTAGATTGTATCAAAATATGCAATTTTTTATACTTTTTAGTGCACATTATATTAATTGTTTTGGAATAGTGTTTTTGAAGTCGGTTGTTTTTTGTTAAATTTTAATTTTTTACATTATTGATATCCGCTGCTCTGCCCCATATCAATATACCATAGTGTTTAAGAATATGAAAATATAACCAAACTAGTCGCGTCGTATCAATGTCGGTTATTGTCTAATACTTTTAAACGCATATGCTGCAAGATTAGCTAATAGAGCTTATCCTTCCATACTGGGGGCCCATTGTACCAAATTTGCAATCAAGAGTAATGCCAAGAAATTATAGCAGATTTCAACGGGTTTACTACTTCTCCGTTTAACAAAGCATTCGTATCTAAATGATTGACATTGGGCGAAGTTAATTTTATATTATATAGTTATTGCTAATTAGCAATTGGATATTGGCGCTAAGTCAGTATACGATGTCAGATGGAACATTGTTTACTTAGTCATATAAAACTTGGCTTCTTTTCACTTTGAATATTAGTATAGTGTCGTCTGCAAAAATGCTAACTTGTGTTTTATTCTCCAAGGGTAGGTAGATTATTTATGTAAATAACGAAGAGGAACGGTCATAGAATAGACCCTTGTGGTACCCCCAAACTGAGAGTTCAAATTCAATTTAATTATTATGAAAATACCTACTAGAGACAAGGGATTACCTTGTTATTTCTTCAAATACTTACATTTTAAGACAACTACAATTAGTACTTCGTTAGGGTTCCAAGTTCTAGGGTCCGTATAAACAAAATTTAATCGCCGAAATGTATAAATGTTGATGTTAGCTATTAATATCGCTGGAACGAGAGCAAAGCGGTTTGGTGAATCAACAGCCTCTGAAGATGCCTCGTGTATAGGCGAAACACGTGTCAAAGTCATTAAAACTTAGCAGAATTAAACCTTAAGATCATCTTTTATAACATTCTAATTATTTATTTTTTGTTCTGTTCGTAACTGTCAACACAAGATTTCTATGAAAGAAAATGTAAGAAAAAGTTCAGATTTATATGGGATACTTTAAAGTTCTCATTATATGTTAAAGTTCTTATTATATGGGAGACTTAAGAGTCACCATATCTGTATAAAACTGATTGATAATATAGTGACACAATCGACAGACTGACGCTGTTCAAACGGATAAGCATGTTGGTACCTAACTATTTTAAAACAACATGTTTCCTTTAAGATTTAAGTATCCTATAAGAGATTCGTAAATAGTATCTCGTACCTAGAAATATATTATACGTCGAATGATTTATTAAAGAGAAACTTTTATTACATCGTCTCAAACTTATCCGTCTGTGTGTTGCATGTCGAGTGACGGTCGGGCGGCGCCTATAGTTCGCAGCAGCTGACCGTGTAGTGTATAGACTATTACTTATTTAGTTTTTGTCAGTGTTTAATGTAAATGTTCTTATTTATTAAAGTGAAACTTTTATTTGCTTTTGATAAACAACGACACAGCTAGTGGAATATTATTCAAAAAATTTTTAGCTAAATTTCTATAATATGAAAAAAATTTTCACTTTTCCCACACAATCCTTTTTTTTAATCATTTTATTGAGGAAGAATGAAAATATTTATCATAAAGTGAAAACATATGTCCTATTGACGAGCAATAAAAACTGTAATCCACAGGAATCCTCTTTTATTGGCTAAGATTACCCTAAATAGGAGATATAAGATCTGTTGCTACGAGAGTTAATGCTGGCGCAAAGAATCCAAGCTCGTGAAATATTCAAAATAAGTGTATTTTATTTTTTATATTGTAATCTATTATATTCTTAATTATAATCTACATCTTGATCTGAATTAATTTTTATAACGGCGTTGCTATGCATTGCCAAGTATCTCTTTAATTTTTGTAAACATATTGTTTTACGAAAAGAAGTGACGAGACGAGAACGAAGACTTCATTTACCAGTGGAGGCTCCTTTGCACAGGATGCTGGCTAGATTATGGTTACCACAACTGCGTCTATTTCTGCCGTGAAGCAGTAATGTATATGCATTATTGTGTTGCGGTTTGAAGGGCGCCGTAGCTAGTGATACTACTGGGCAAATGAGACTTAACATCTTATGTCTGAAGGTGACGAGCGCAATTGTAGTGCCGCTCAGAATTTTAGGGTATTTCAAGAATCCTGAGTTGCGCTGCATTGTAATGGGCGTATCAATTACCATCATCTGAACGTCCTGCTTGTCACGTATTTTCATAGACAAAAGCATTCACCTGATAATAAGTGATAAGCCCTGCTCATTGCAATGCAAATTCTGAGCGGCATCGCAATTGCGCTTGTCACCTTAGATTAAGAATTGGTCTCCGCTGATCTCCAACTAGATACCGCACTACCTATGAACAATAGCTTTTTTATTACGACAACTTTATACTGTAGTGTGTATTGGCTATTTGTAAAGATGCTTGTGTGCATGGCATCTTGACACTCAATGGCATCTTTCTAATTTTGTAACTTACGCTTCGTGTTATTTTACATTGAAGTTGACAAAATAAAAAATACTTACTGATGATATGTGATCCCATTTCTTGTCTTCCTTATTTCTTGTAGTATTATTTTTACAATGTTTTACTACTCCACCCGGCATTTTAGTTTCAATTATTAGTTTAACAGAACATGTGGCACGTCAACGTCACACATCGTTCGAGACTAGCTCGAGTACGTATTTGGGCGTAGTATTAGTTGTCGTATTTTGTGACTACGCCTACGGTATCTAGTTGGAGATCTTGTCACCATGAAACATAAACTGTCTTATTAATAAACGCGATGTAAAGTCACTCCAAGTTTAAAATTACTTCTCCCTGTAGTGTTATTCTGTAGTGACAAAGGTAATATAAACACAAAAAGTTTTAAACTTGGAATCCTTGAAACCTTGAAATGGGTCTCCTGAACAAGGAGCCTCTCGCAAAGATAACGAAAAATGAGAATGATCCAGAAAACCTTGAATAGCCTGTCTTCTAAATAAAGTTTATGTTGTTTACTTTATATAATTTACACGTTATAAATATATAGCAGTTAGTAGTTGGCAGTATTAATATTAATGTAACATCTACATAAATTTCTAAACAATTTAAAACTTTATCTATAATATTATAGAATACAAATATGTATAAAATAAATTTTCTCGATGGAAAACAACCCTAAAGTTGACGTCTTTGAACGGAATATAAGCCCTTAATTATTATTAAATTGTCCATCAGGTTTATCACACAAGCTCCGAGGCTGCACCGGATCGCGCCACTACCTGCTCTACCGGAACTACGCACATTGTACGTATGTATGTTGTGCTATATTTGTTGTACTATTTAATGAACTTAATACATTTAAATAAGAAGGTAATGGGAATGACGACTAATGTCGATTAATGAACTTAATATATACAGTCGCAGGTATATTGTCAAAGCTGTGGTATTACAATTTCACATCACGGACTAGTAATAAAATAAGGACTCTGTGTCTCACCTTACATAACAGTGTAGCACCAAAACAAGCCGATTAACGTGTAAATACATAGCCCCACGCACACACACTACTACAGGCCGATAGGCGGCCATTATGAGAATTGTCATCGTCTGTGACAGATCAGTTTGCGTCTCAATAAAATATTTTAAAAATGCCGTCGTGTGTTGTGAACAAGTGTAAAAATGATACTATATAAGTTTTTGTGGCCATATATGATTATTTAAGGGAGAAAAAATTGTGTAACTAGTATCCCCCGTTACCGCACACACACTAGCATAACGGTGCTTCGCTTGCTAATATCACGGCGCGGAGTCCTTCTTTTTTTACTCGTCCGTGTTTCACATATTGTGATATTATAATTAAACGGTTGATTGTCAATCGACTCAATTTCTTACAATTTAAGAAACGGACCAATCAGAGACGGCCTCATAAACTAACGCCCAGAAAAATTGTCAAAATATCATTGCATTACAATTTTACTATAGTGTACCCGTGACATCACAATGTCACTAAAACCAGGCCGTTAAATTGTAAGAAATGAAGTCGATTTACAATCTACCTACATATGACTAGTGAAATTGTAATAGCACGAATTTGACAATATACCTACGACATATGTATAAATAAGATACATAATAGCTTTAAGGGTAAATGTATACACTTTTATAATAAAGTCCCAGCCATCTATAAATAAATTTAAATGTTTTATAAAAAATTGGCTCTGTCGTAAATTCTACTACTCCACAGCTGAATATCTAAGTGATCAGACAGCCTGGGACTAGATTATGATTATTTTATAGCAATAGCAATGACAGTATAATATTGTATATTTCATTAAAAATAATACTTGGGAGAGTTTCTTGCACCGCTTCTTCTCTCTCACAGCGCCATTTGTTTCCAAAGCGGTAGTAGTATCTAGTATATTAGAAATGACATCAAAAAGGAATCGACTTCGAGAAAATAAATGTGGCAATGTTACTTCCAGAACCTTGTATTTTACATTTCTATGATTGCAACTATTTAAATAATTACTTTTGTGATTATGTATGTTGAGCTCTATAATGTGGGTTACATCTTAATCACTTGTGCAATAGTGGTATGTTCATGTGTTTTGTTAATATTTTCAGTATAGTGACGACGTGCGGTCTGGTTGAAGTTCCCAACCTGAGCCACGTGCACGATCTCCACACATCTAACGTGTCATATTTACAGGCAATGTAAGTATAGCATTAGGTTTTTTTATGAAACTAAGGGACGAGACGACAGGACGTTCAGCTGATGGTAATTGATACGTCCTGCCCATTAAGTTCACGATATATGAATGCTTTTTGCTTAAACGCTTCAAACATATCTGTTGGCAATGCAATACAATGCAGTGCCGCTCAGGATTCGCTCGTCACCTTGAAACATAAGATGTTAAGTCTCATTTGCCCAGTAATTTCACTAGCTAAAGCCTTTTTTACATTATTTCAGTAGTGCCATTTCACATGCATACGGTTGTCGGTTATAAAAGATACAGAAGAATATAAAGACGGTTGCCGCGTTAAAACCGATTTTGAGTGGATAAGCACTGGCGACGCACCGTGATGGCATGGTCGCCGTGCCACGTGAAAACTATTTAAAAATTTCTACTTAACACGGCACGGCGAATGTGCCATGACCGTATGTTAGTTACCTTTTGGGTACGGCACCCCTGAAAATTAATTCTGCATTATGATACCGCCCGCCTACGCGGTACGCATAATATTGCCGTCTAAGACTGAAGTTGCCATGTACCACGAAATAGCACCGTAAAATTGTCAACCGGGGTTCTATTTTGATTTATTATATAACTAGTTCCAAATTCTATGTACGTTACTGTAGTACTAATGTCAAACTTTTGCTAAGTAGTATTTGCTTTCTTCACACTGACAGACTTATCTGTTCCTTATTTTATGTCAATTAATTATGGACTCTTTATATCCTTGGTAATAATACGCTTTCAGTCGAGCTCTAAGGTGAAATTTGGGCTGAAAGTGCTCAGCCTCATTTTAGATATTGAATGATACCCAGCCGTCACGCTAAGCTAAATATGGGTTGTTGCGCAAGTTCGCAGGTTGTATTTTGAATGTAAGGCGAAGTTAATAACCTCGCCTGATGAAGTTTCCACTTCTGCCGTGTGGCACACACCGTTTGATTTTATTTAGGTAAATAAGTATTGGGCAAATTAACAGCCTGAATCCGAAACGCAATTGACGGCCCGCAGTTTGTTCAGTTGGAAATTAAACATTGATTCCATCCGGATTACACCAGAATTTCAACACATACACCCAGACTATAACAGAAATACCTGTGCAGTGATCCCCGCGTTAAATAAACCCATAGCCCCATTGCTTGAGAAATAGACGTGCATACGAATTAAATAAAAAAATTATTTAATCATTTGGGTGTAAGCTAATTTTGAAAAGTTGTCAAAAATTTGCGTATATATAATTTTAAACTTTTCTGTTTTAAAGCTTTTCTGTTTATCCGGTCACTGCACAGAAGGTCTTACCGGGCTAATCTGAAGATTTTGTGAAAAATTCCTCAAAAGATGTTATCCAAATGATTTGAGGTTTCTTTAGTGTTAATTCCGCCAATATTTGTCTTTAAACAATTATGGCGTTCGGCTCATTTGATTCAGTCTCGTGCGAGATTTTGGCGAGACAACACGTCCTGAGGATGCCTCGTGTAGAGGCGAAACACATGTCGAATTGTTTAAAGACAAATATTGGCGGAATTAACACTAAAGTAAACTCAAATCATTTGGATAATTATGGATTTCCGCAAAGTAACGCCTACTTCAATAAATTTTGAAAAGATGTTTTTAAGTCTATGGGGAACATACGCACATCGATGTTTATGTTTATATATATATTTATATTATTAATTATAAAGAGGAATGGTTCGTTTTGTCGACAGAGACCTGGAAGGTAACCACATACGGAGACTTCCCTCGCACGCGCTCCGAGTACGCGCTGATCAAGTGTAAGTCAATAGGTACATATTATATCGAATGATTACTTGTTTTGATTTATTATACTGTGGTCAGTGACCTATATAAATACCACTAGACAGGCAGTTCCATATGTTTGACAGCAAATTTTTTGTGCCTATTTGAAGCGCCACCAGCGAGCGTCCAGAGAACTAATTTTGACGTATAATACAAATCGCTGCGAAGGAACGTACAATACTCTGAAGTATTTTTGCATTTTGAAATAATTTCGTTTGTTTTCCGTGTTATTTTTACTTCAAGAATCAACGTAATAAAGTACACAATTTTATTTTGTAAATAGTTTCCCACCATCTATCGATGTTAGCTGAGGTTGTCATCACTAGTTTTAGGTCCGCAGACTCTCGCTACATGGCCAACAGCGCCAATGGCAAATATCAAACAGGCACATAGCACACACACAGTGCCTTACCACGCGATCGATCCTGACCATCTCTCTAAGGTTCATATTCCAGAAGGTATATAAATACGAAGTCCGTCATCAAATGAAATGTTATCTCTTTTACACATAAAGAAAGTGACAATTATAGAAATCTAAATACTTACTATTAAATATTGCTCTAAGGTCCAATCCTTTATTTAAGTCTAAATAAGAACTTTGTTCAATCTTAGCACCGATCATTATCGTAAACGCTGGTAAATCTTGGTGGTCTACGTAAATGTGACATTAGCTGAATTGTGTGTTGTGCTGTGTTGTGGTGAAAAATGATATCAATATCATATTTTATTTATAAAAAAAACTCTGATTGGCATAGTATATACTATAGATGTAAATCTCCTCTTTGCAGATCTTTGAACTACAACCTGATAGAGGAGGTTCCTGCGCACGCATTCAAGAACGCAAAAATATCTAAACTGTAAGTAGAGAATAAATCCACTATGATATAGAATTAATTCCAGTTATAAAAGATACAACATCTTTATACTCTCCCTACAATAGTTTTGTAGTAATCTTACGATTTGTTAGATAACATTACTAATTACTCGGCTAACTCGTGCGAATAAGACTTGTTATGCGAAGTTTATGCACACACTATACACACTTTATCACCCCAGTAAAAGTACAAAATAAGTAGGTTACGAAATTCAAAAGAATTGACAACAAAACGTTAAGCTTGGTAGGTTATAAATAACTTCTCGATGATACCACGCCACCAACAAAAGGGGCGGTCGTTTAGTTTCATGCCGTTCTTCTCAATCATACTCGACGAAAATATATGTCTAGAAGCAAAGGTATTATTTGAAGGTACCCATGTCATATCGTCCCGGAAACACCACAAAAGGAAGCTCATTCCGTAGCTTTGTAGTACGTGGAAGAAAGTTCCTTGAAAACCGCAGTGTGAAGTAACGTCACACATCCTAATGGTGGGGATGATATTTTAATATGTGGCGTGTCGTGCAAAGGTGGAATTCAGCGGCAGGAATCACGTGAATAAACTCTTCGGAACACTCACCGTGATAAATGTGGTAAAAGACACACCAAGAAGCGACTTCTCTACGCAACACCAAGTGATCCCGCCGTTCACAGAGCATTGGGTCTCCGTCAATTCGAGCTACTCTGCGTTGCAAGCGGTCAAATGGATCGAGCTGATACTGGGGCGCGCCAGACCAGACCTGATGACAGCAATACTCCATATGTGGCCGGACCTGTACTATGTAGAGCGAGAAAATGTGGACCGGCTTGAAGTATTCCGTGCTCTATTTATCACACCCAGCTTGTTCGAAGCTATTTTGTCTTTCGAGACCCAGTATTCTGATACTAGGCGAGACTTTGTTTTTGTTGTTCCAATCTTCCAAAGTGGCCTCTTGGATGACCACTTGGAACGCATTCAATGCCTTTTCAGGGCTTTTAAATAAATCGTATTCTTCTCAGGTTATCATCTCGGAAAAAATAATCATAAAGTGCAAAGACTGGTGGTTGCTTCTATATAGTTGCGGCCTTAAAAAACTCAAGGCAAATCTTCTAAAGGAGAACAATGCAATATTCCCAGGTTTCGTCACCGGTGATAATAATATTCGACTGTCCTCCATTACATTTCTTATCACTTCACGTTAAATCATACGATATCTATTAAATGCAAAGCTTCCCGGCGGCCTTCACGAAATCATCACGCCCGCGTCTGATTTCACTGAACCAGTAAAACAGTGCAGTTGCTACAAGATAGAGCTGTCAATTACATCGGATATTATCGTCAATTGAGAATTGAAGTCTCTGATTTCTTGTGTTTATTCTTAACCCACAGCGAAAATTATAAAAAAATCATTGCAAAAATTCTAGAGTTAAATTAATTGCACTGCTTTAACATAATTATGTGAAAATGTGATCTACTCTCGGAGTGTTCCTTTTTCAAATATCGTTATTTTTTATAATAGTGTAAGTTTGCTCTGTATGTAACTTTTTTTTAGGCTTTTTTTCTGCGAAAATTCGGTTGTCAAGTAATTTTGTAAAAAATGTTATTGTTTACAGGAGTTTCAGAGGCAACCCTAATTTAATAAGACTGGATCCACAAGCTTTCGCTGGAAATCTTCTATTAAGACAACTGTAAGTGAATTCTTATTTATTTAATGGGATAATTGAGCAGCGGGTTACAAGACTTCACACTATTAGGTGTAACTTTCAGATATATTGTGGCAACGTCGTGACGCGGGTCGTTCCTTTTCACTGCAATATGGCGGGGATACGATAGTTGTTCTACGTTGCATGTAACCGGCGCTGCTTGTGTAGAATGGTCTTTGAAACTTGGTGAAAGTAAATACGTTTGTGTATTCTTGTTGCCTATAGATTGTTCAAATATTATATGGCTGAAGCTGAAACAATTGGTTTAAAGAAGTGGCAATGAGATTAATACCACTTCTCTGTGGTGCAAAATAATAGTAATATAAGTAATAATAAATAAGTATAAGTAATACTTATATAAGTAAGTAATTATATAAGTGTACTTAATTATTTGAAATAAATATATACATATATATACATCACAAACACCCATCATCACCGCGCAAAATAAGAAATAGAGAAAATGCAAATGTTATATTTTTACACGCTTTTTATTAGCTTCACCTGTATGTTTGTATGTTTGTAACCGACTTCTTTGGGCGCGATTTTGACCACATAGGTGATAGTGATTTAAACGGCTAGATTTCGTTCAAACTTTGTAGATTTATCGACCGATGACATTACACTAATTTGACAAGATTATTCCATTATTCAATATGCAAAATAAGATTTTTGCCAATTTAAATAATTTTGGAATAAATGAATTTGTGTTTCAAGCCATCTAGCAGCATTTTAATAAACTCTTAAGGCAATTATGAAATGATATCATGGAATATACGCAAAAACAAAAGATTCTGTAATGATGAAGTAATGAAAACATTTACGAAAAGATGGCGCTGTTTGAGTATTCTGTTTCCATTATAAATTATTAATGCGTGATTTAACCGAGCTACTTATTATAAGAGCTAGTTCGGTGATCTCCGGCTAGCTGAATTAAGTGATCTTCCAATAAACTAAAATATTTTTATAATGAAACATATGATATTAATGAAATATATTGTTTTACACTATTTTTAATTTAAATTTATTAAAATTTATTTTCTATTTTTTAGTTGAATTTTATATAAAGCGTGTATTTTAGTTTTTTTAAAACTATTATTTATTTGAAAGACTCTTAGCTTCAAATAGTTACTAGGAAGATTCCAAGAACAAAATGAGCCTGAAACGTACGATCAGCACTTCACTGGCTTTGTATTTGTGAACGGTGGTTTCATATTGATTTTTGTGCTGATAGGAACACCATTTATTATGTCTGATCATACCCAACTATGATAATAATTATAATAATTCCATTTTTCAGAGATTTAAGCAACACAGCGATTACGAGTCTGCCAACCAAAGGGCTTGAGAAGTTGGAAGTATTGAAGATTGAAAAGACACCATCCTTAAAATACATTCCCTCAATTTATGAGTTTCAGGTAATAAAATAGTAGGCAGGTAGATAAATGGTTAATGAGCCAAAAGGACGCATTTCCTATTTGTTTATATAATGTAGGTGAATGCTACACAACATGACGAAGCATTTAATTGAAGTTAAAAAATAATAATAAGAAAATATTATGCGAGGAGTATCATCCTAATAAGAATATTTATCATAATAATAATAGAATATTCATCTAATATTAATAGCATATTTATCCTGATAATAATATTTCAAGAATCCTGAGCGGCACTGCATTGTAATGAGCAGGGCGTATCAATTACCATCAGCTGGTCGTCCTGCTCGTCCCGTCCCTTATTTTCATAAAAAAAAATAACTTTATAGGAAGTTGATTTGCAAGGCCGTTATGGTTTAAATGTTATCATGGTCACCATTTTGATTTTACCAATGTAACAAATATAAACCCGTTAGAAAATTAATACGTCTAGATAGAGTTTCTGTTAGACAACCGATAAAAACAGGCCAGGAATATTAGTTCAGCGTGCGTGCAAGCCACGTCTTACACTCGCGATTTGTATGACACTTTCTGTTAGTGTACGTGAATTGCTCTAATTAGAGGTTAGTTCTAAACTCACTATTTCACAGCTGTCATTGTCTATCTAGAAGTATAACGGACGTTCCCAATATTCAGTCTATCTCTTAATTGTGATAAAAATCGTAACTATCTTTGACTTTTCTGTCCCAATAAACTTATCGACGGTAACTCACCTTATCCGTACACGCTGTCTGTCAATGGGACGACGTATAGCTCACCAGCGATAGAAGTTTGTATGGAAATTGCAATTCACGCGTTCCAGAATAAGGCGATAAGAATGATTTATCGAGTATATTGGGACTGCTTCGGATTATTGACAGCTAATTACTGACTACTAGAAGGTAGCAATTTATCTCTATCTGTAGATAGTATATTGGGAACGGCCGTAAATGATCTAAGACAAAGCCAATACAAAACTTGAAGCTAGAATAGGTATATAGTGGTAGAGTTTACCTTACCTTGAAATATTTTATCACCGTGTTCGGAAATTTTGAGTCAATTTCGTATAATATTATTAAAAAATCAATATGTTTTCCAGCATTTAGAGAAAGCTCACCTAACCCACCACTTCCACTGCTGTGCGTTCGCGTTCCCGGAGCGACACAACCCAGCCAGACACGCTCTCTACGAAACGCAGTTGGCTATCATGATTCAAGTAAACATAGTTTATAGTATCTCTCAGGAACGCACCTAAAAATAATGGCTAACTGACGCAACATAATTTTCCACCACACCTTATGATGTCTCAACACCACATATTACATCACTTTCAGAAATGTTAGTTACACTTTACCATCTTTGTACAAAGCAGTACTTACTATTTGGTTTGATACGCCCTGCCCATAACAATGCAGTGCCGCTTAGGACTCTTGAGAAACTCAAAAATTCTGAGCGGCACTACAAATTGAGCTACGATGTTAAGTCTCATTTGCCCAGTAATTTCACTAGCTACGGCACACTTCAGATCGAAACACAATAATGCTTACACATTACTGCTTCACGACAGAAATTGGCGTCGTTGTGGTACTGGTGAACTACTACTACTACAGTTGCTATTAGAATATGAAAAGGTGTTTTAAAGATTAACTTACAGTAAGTTAGGAAATGTTTGAAGCGTTAACCATTATCGAAATTGTCGCAATTAGTGATAAATAATAAGTATGCTACACCATATCGACAAGTTAGTCTGCATATTTTAGCCAAAAGACACCAGGTATTACTGCCTTATGTATTATACAAAAAGCATCGAAGGCGTTAGGTTTCATACTCAGAACGTCATCGAAGTTCAGTTCTCTTAAAACCATTAAAATTCTGTACTGTTCATATGTACGGAGCCACCTCGAATACGGTTTACAAGTATGGAATCCCCAATATAATGTCTACATTAACCGTATTGAAAGAATACAAAAAAAGTTTGTGAAATTCCTTCAACACCGAGCCGTATCGTTTTCACATACCTACTTTGACATTTGTAAAAAATTTCATTTGCTACCGCTTCAGCAGAGGCGTCGTACAGCAGATTTGGCGTCTTTATGCAGTTTAGCGAACAGTAAGATCGACTGTCCAGAGTTACTTAGCATGCTTGGACTACTAGCGCATGCCTTTCCAATTCGTAACCCTAGCCTTTTACATACTCCCATGGTGAGGTGTAACTATCGTGCAAATAGCTTCATTACTAGATCCTGCAGAAGTTATAACGACTTGTCAAATGACGTAGATCTAGATTTATTTTCTATATCTAGTACTAAATTAAAAATAACTTTAACTAATAAGTTCTTCCAATTTAAATAATTGTATTAATATAGTTTTAATGCGTAAAATTAAATAATATCAATAGTTCTACATAAGTGTGGAAACTTTTAAGTAGCCTTCATTAGTTTTAATTATTTCATAAGTTATAATTGTAAGCTAGCTGTAAGTCTCCCAAATATTAATAAATAAATAAATACATCCAAATTTATTTTTTATACTTATCCTGTGTTATTAATAAAGGCGAAGTAAAATTAATCCAGAAAAACTTTATCTTATCTTTGTCACTACAGAATAACATGACAGAAGAAGAAATTATTTTAAGCTTGGAGTAAATTTACATTGCGTTTATTAATAAGACAGAAATTTTAAAATTAATATAAAAATAAAATTACTTATTAAAAAATACTAATTTGTGCAGAAGTGTGACAAAGACAACGAACGCAGAAAGTCTTCGACCAGAAGTCGCAGAGCTCTGCCGCCGATTTTCGTGAAGCTAACTACTGCTCCCTACAGGTAGGTTATCCATGCTTAGTAATTATACTTTTTTATCAAAATTAGTGACGAGACGGGCAGGACTTTCAGCTAATAAAAATTGATACGCCCCGCCCATTACATCCACATCAACCTGCTTTCGTCATAATGTCATTGACTCCCTGCGTAAGGGAGCTAATTTGTAGAAATTACTATTATTTTTGTTACACTACTTTAATTAATCTGTATGTCTCTTAATCTTTTGTACACACCAGTTATTGATATTTTTGCTGTGTCTTTTCGTTTTAAGTCTCCTTCACATTTGTGCATAAATATTGTTGGTTTGTCGAATAAAGTAAAATTAAAAAAAATACAATGCAGTGCCGCTCAGAATTCTTGAAAGATCCAAAGATTCTGAGCGGCACTACAATTGTGCTCGTCACCTTGAAACATAAGATGTAAAGCCTCATTAAAGGACAGTCATTTCACTAGCTGCGGTATTATATGTACTAAAACTACGAAATAATATGACTATTTACAAGTACCCGCAAAATACCTACAAATAGGCATAGTGCTGATAGTCTACTCAAGATCTTTATTCTCTAAAGATCTTCACCTTTTACTGGATGATTTTTGGAAGTAAATATGCGTCTAGGTACT
Organism: Leptidea sinapis; assembly: GCF_905404315.1. NCBI lineage: Eukaryota > Metazoa > Arthropoda > Insecta > Lepidoptera > Pieridae > Leptidea > Leptidea sinapis. Next base: position 10,941,345 of record NC_066267.1, on the reverse strand, counting down.
TGCGAACAATTCTCAAAAGTACATTATTAATAGAATTTTGAAAGATTCCTGGCCCGGTATCCAAATCGTTATTTTAAAAAAGAAACACCGCGTTATTCTGAAAAGTGCAAAGTGTAATATACAAGCTTTTGAATGCATAGGTATGAACTGTAAATTTTTTATTCAAACAACCACACAAAACATTGTTACCCTTTTTTCAAGCAATTTTAATATATTCTCTTGTAGTGACATAAGAGACACATCTGCCACAACAAGCGAGGAGGACGACACTGGCTGGTCTGAGGGCGACTATTTTTCTGACTCCGGTAGCTTTGAAGACGACGACAGAGATCACTTCAACGGAGACGGTTTCCATGATACTGTCAACAGTAGCCTGGGGGCTTCCTATGGCGACTGCTCTAATTTCAGTCGAAGGTTAGTATTCCCGAAAGTACCGCATAGCTACGACGAGCAATAAGTTTATCTGGATGTAAGTAAAAAGGCCCAACTCAAGATTATTGAAAAATTCAAATTTAATAGTGCTCATCAATAGTAATTCCAATAGCTACGCCCTTCAAATCGAAAGTAGAAAATTGCTTCCACACTACTGCTTGGTGTTGAATAAGGTTCCCTCTCTACTACTCAGGTAGCCGGCATCGACTACGTGACTAGTAAAACCTTCTAGTTCAAAGACCTAGAAATTACTAATTGAGGAAAGTATTTCAAACATGTCTCATATTTATTGTCTGACCATTCACAAATGCATCAGCGATTGTATGATAGTGTTTTTAGCAATCAGTACCTAAATGTTTTACCACGACTCCATTAAAACTAGAATTATATCTGTTACAGTCGACGAAAAGTGGAATGCACGCCACTACCAGACGCGCTGAATCCTTGCGAAGACGTAATGGGGTGGTCGTGGCTCAGAGCCAGCGTTTGGTTCGTGATCGCCGCAGCAGTGGTCGGCAACGTGGCTGTTCTCTTGGTACTCCTCGCCAACCACACAGAGATGACAGTGCCTCGCTTCCTCATGTGCCATCTTGCCTTCTCAGACCTCTGCACAGGACTATACCTCTTCATGCTAGCAGTCGTAGACTTAAGATCTTATGGAGAGTTCTTTAACTACGCTTACGACTGGCAATACGGCGTCGGATGCAAAATAGCCGGCTTCCTATCCGTATTTTCTGGACAATTATCAGTATTCACTCTCACTATTGTCACTTTGGAGCGATGGTTTGCCATTACATACGCAATTTACCTAGAAAGGAGGATATCTTTGACAGCCGCCGCGAAAATAATGATCGGCGGTTGGCTTTTCTCTGTATTAATGGCCGGATTACCTCTCGCAGGTGTATCAGACTACTCGTCAACGTCAATTTGTCTGCCGGTGGAAAGTGAAAATATTGGAGTTGCTGTATATCAGGGTTCCTTATTTATGACCAATGCGATCGCTTGGGTAACGATAGTTATATGTTACGTACAGATATATAGATCCCTTGGTGGAGGCGGGGAGAAATATGGCGGCAGAGGCGCCGCGGCCGCCGCTGAAAGAAGAATTGCCAACAAAATGGCTTTACTCGTCGGAACAGATTTGTTATGTTGGGCACCTGTTGCATTCTTCGGAGTGACCGCATTAGCCGGTGTGCCCTTAGTCGATGTCAGCCATGGAAAAGTGTTGCTTGTGTTCTTTTACCCCCTAAATGCTTGTGCGAATCCATTTTTGTATGCAATTCTCACGAAACAATACCGCAGGGATCTGTTGACACTGATAGCGCGCACGGGGAGATGTAATTGGTTGGTGGAGAAATATAAACTGAGAACTCCGCCACCAACAGCGCACACGAATCCTTCAGCTCCGGTTCCCTTACTGCCCCTAGTAGATTACCAAAGTTCGCATTCGCAGGTTAAAGAAAATGGGTCTGCCATGCTTTAATTAATTTTAAGTGTAATTAATTATATTAATATTTTATAAGATTACAAACGATATTATAGTTATTTATTGTATTTTGTTTACATGTCTTTTATTCCAAAATTTCTCTAAGTGTCTTGTATGAGTCTAATGTTGGCAATACCTAATCGAACATTTTCATAAATCTCACAGAAAATGATGTTGCGTGTATTCTTTTAGATATATTCTTTATCCCATGCACGAATTCGCCAGCTTTGTATAAAGGACTGTAGGTATACAGAAAAAATATATCTTTGATCTTATTATGTTTTAGATTGACTGACATTGATTTATCTATAAGTAGTCACGATGAAAGAATTTGACCAATTTGATCCAGACTAACTACAGGAAATGTTAAATACAAATGTATTACGAGATAGAAAAGAATTGTTAAAAATGGTTTGTGTGGTAAAGGTTACTGTAATATAAATGACTTTCTTAATGATACCACTGATTGGGAATGTAGCGACCGCCCTCAGGCAATTAAATAATGAATTTATTATGATATTACATCATCATCATCAGCCGGAAGAAGGCAAGGACAAAGGCCTCCTCCAAAGATTTCCATGACGACCCATCCTGCGCTGCCCTCATCCAACGTATTCCGTCAATCTTGACCAGATCATCGGTCCATCTTGTGGGGGGCCTACCAACACTGCGTCTTCCGGTACGTGGTCGCCATTCGAGGTCTTTACTGCCCCAACAGCCATCTGTCCGACGAACTATGTGCCCAGCCCCACTACCTCTGACTGGTGACTTTGGTTCTCCTACGGATCTCCTCATGTATGATTCGATCTCGCAGGGTACTCCGAGCATACCCCTCTCCATTGCCCTCTGAGCCACCATGAGCTTACTCATAAGGCCCATAGTTTGCGACCATATGCACCACCATAGTTAGAGTTATGATATTACATTTTAACGAAGTTTTTATGGAAAAAAAAGAAGCCCGCCGAGATTCTTTCACCTGTTCTTCTCAGGTCTGAGGCATACTTTTTCGAATGTGTGGTAGATTTTGACTTTCAATATAATTTCAATAAAAATATTTGAATTTGTAAAACAAAACTACCTTGTTAGACTGTAGAAATTAGGTACTATTTGCCCCTTATATAGGAGGCAAATAAATTCTTATTATAAGTAAAACAGTGAATTAATAATATTGGATTAATTTATTGTCTTAAAAATACCTGTGAACTATCATCAAGACTGTTCATAACATCTGTGCTGATATATTCCATCACTAACTTATCACCTTCCGTTAATATTTCACTGGCAATCAATTCCTTGATCTCTATGTGCATCTTTGTTGGACTAATACAATATCCGTCCAATTGTCTAAACAGTCTCAGCTTCGTTGGTCCAATCTTATTATTATCGTTCATGATATTACATGTTTCACAAATACTATCAATTGCTCTTCCCAAACTCCATTTTGAACTCACAAAAACTGGTACAGCACCTTTTAAATCCGGATCTATAGAAATTGTCACTATTTTCACAACATTTTCTTCATCATGTACAATAACTACGGGTTTTGCCTCCATGTCTTCTGGTTTTTTTATTGAAAAATATGTTCTTTCATTGGCAGGCAGAATTTTAGGACCTATTGCTTTCTGTTTTATTCTCATAAGATGTATTTTAGAAGCAGTTTTTACTTTTGCTGATGACTGCAGAGCTTTTCTAATATTTTCTGTTATCTAAAAAAACAATTGTGTCTTAAACACTGTGCAATCTATTTCAGACAAGATATAATATACATATGCCAAAATTTGCAATAATATGCTTTAAATACAGAATACTTTATTTATCTATTTAGATCACAAAGCTCAATTAACACGTTGGTGGACAGTACTGTGTCAGTGGTTGCAGAGTGGTGCTACTGAGACACTACTTATTTTCATACATTGCCCACGGGTGTAGTGTCATAACGCATATTTAAAAATGTATGATATGACACAACGGCTATAGTCGTACACGCTTTTATGTTCATTGAGTTGAGTCTAGTCAGACTATGAAGATTTGTCACCATCGACTTCTGCATAACTAGACGAAGAGCATGTTGACACGCCAGATGATATAGCAGCTCTAGTCTAGCGTATACATCTTGTAAATGAGGCAAGAGATTCATTGTCTGAACTTGTGCATCCGGCACGGGATGTTTGATACTGATCATCAGATATGTACTTTCCTACTAGCAAATGGGTCTTCACTCGATTCAAATAGGACTTGAAGTCGTTTTTGTTATTTTTCATGCGAGTCTCGAGATATTTGCAATAAATTTAGTTACAAATTTAGTACAACAAAATCGAGTTCACAACAAACATTATCAACGTAAATACGTTGTTTAGATTTGCAACTAGACTTTAATTAGTATTTGGTATACATAAAACAATAAAATTTCATTGAAAATAAACAGTAGTAAATTTTTACTTAAAAATTGCGCGCGAAATCTATATAGCGACATGTCGGAACACCGGCGCACTACTCGATTCATCGTATGAAACTATGACGCCCATGACCGTAGTGTGCGTAGGGAGAGGACCATAAAAAACGTGAATGTGAGCGTGGAGGTGCTTTATTTGGCGATTTTTTGGAAATTGTGTTGTTACAGTACTAAAGTCTTAATTATACCTGTGGTAACAGTACATGGCGTTCTTTATTATAGTATGGAAAATCAGTCGTCGTTTGGCGTACTGATTTTATGCAAGTAAAAACACAGACTTCGACAGGCGTACTGCCGTATCACATAGACGCCTGTGAGTGTTACTGTCCACCAACGTGTTAAGGGCCTTGAAGTATGGATTGCAAGTTTTGGCATACTATTGAAGATGTATTTAATGGTAATAACTTGTCATCATAATAGAGTATATGTTTTTACAAGATCCCAGAAAATGTACCAAAAAAAATTTGTTAAAAAATCCAAAAGAATTGTTAAAAAAAATTTGTGTTGAAGGTTACTGACTTTCTTAATACCACAGATTGGGAGTGGAGAGACACAGTTGTAAATTTTATTGCATGATATATAACACAGTGATAGTATTTTTTTTTTAAAGAATCCCTCTGAGTTTCTCACACCTATTCTTTTTAGAGGCATACATTTTCGAGTGGGTGGTAAATTTTGATGTTCAATATGTGATTTTAAATGCTATTTTGAATAAAAATATTTGAATTTGAATTGTTCTGTATATGTGGACCAGGCATAGAATTATGGAACTTTTGTGTTCTCAAATTTAAATTATTTCAATCAAACATTACCTTTTCCTGTAAATGTTTATTCACCTCATGAAATTGTCTTCTTGGTGCTTCAAGCTGTTCAATTTTCAGTGCCATCACATCATCATCTATTTCTGGACATGATCTGTAACAATCAGCAGTCAATAATAAATATATTTATTGTTTTTTGGAATTACACAAATAATATTAGCCACCAGCTACCCTGAAACCTAGGAATACTTACTGTGCAAAACACAAATCACATTAGTTGTGCTGGTGGGGATATCAATTTATATATACAGGTGGGTAAGGAGTGGACCAACTCAATAGTGACAATATAGGAGGTTATTACCTAAGCACACCAAATTTTATTCTTCTAGGCCTAGTGGTTTTGAAGAGAATATGGTAATTTTTAGCATTTTGGGTACAATTTCATATTGTTGACACAAAAAATGGAATTTAAAAATAATAATCATATTTTTGCAATGTAAGTACTTAGAAAACATTTCTCTTCCTTATCAAAACAAAGTCAACACATAAGTCTTACTTAGAACTCACCTAACTTAGAAACTAAAACATAGAGAAGTTTTTTTTAAGCCATTGTAAACTACTAACATTTAGAAAAAAAGTGTCTCTCAGTATCCATGTTAATGGTAGAACTTCTAACATTTGAAAAAAAATAGCCTCTCATTGTTAATTTACAATGTAACATATTTACTGGTCCAACACATAATTCTGGAAGGCTAATAATAAGAAGCATGTAATGCATGCACCAGTGCATGAAAAATGTTTCTATTAACATCGGTCAAACCATGGTAGTGGTGTAAATATAATTATAATTAAAAACAAGTTAATTATACTATACAAGTTAGTTAGTCTAATTTTATAACTGAAGTCATCACTAGATGGCCTCTATTGGTATTTATATTTTAATGGCAAGCACTGTTGCTAGTCACAAAAATATGTCTGTTTATATCTGCTTATTCCGTAATAAGCAGATGAGCCATTTGGTAAATGCAACCTTATAATGCCCATAAGAGTGTCAATATTGTAATTTGTATTTATGTATGTTTAAGTACGTATATTGTATTAAATATATCATTGTCTTGCACCCATTGTACAGGCTATGCCTCGGGCAAGATAATTTGTGTGTCAATATAAAAAAAAAATATGATTCATAACATTTCATATTGTACATGTGATTGTATATGTGAACGTACATTACACAGTGCACATCAAAATATATTTCTTTATAAAAGTATTTAAAAAATTACGTTGTACTTACAAATGGAACCTATGTTCAACACAGAAATGTTTGTGACATTTATCACATAGCATTTCGTGGAAATTTCCTTTCTTGCATAAATTTTCGGAACACCTAAATATTTCATCATCATTCCTTAGATTAATTTCTCTGGATTTTGGTGCTAATTCACATAGACCTGATAGGCAGTGGTCGTTGAAATGAACGCGGCAGAAGACTTTACCACACTTGCACTGCAGTGGAAGGAAATCTGTTTGGTTGCAGCTATCATACTGGCAATGTTCACCAAGAGACGGAAATTCCATTATTTACTGCCACCGACCTTGTTTCAGCTAGCATATAATTTATTATGTTAATTAACACTTTATTGGATAACAGTTATGAGAATACTTGAAAGTCATGGTCAATATATACAACAATAACAAAGCAATAATTTAAAATAGAACTAATATGTAATACCGAATACTGCCGAATACATTAAAAAAATGTTTATTTTGATTTTGGCCTGAAATCATTAATAACTTTGACATAAGCGTACTTACAATGTGTCAACTGTCAAGGGTGTCAAGCGTAAGTTGGCGCTTGAATGGAATCGCCTCTGGCGATTTGTATAAATTTATATTCTATAAATAAATTAAAATTATTTTACAATATAAATAACTTTTTAAGATTAATATGATTTATACCAAATTAAGTAACTTATATAGTTTATCATGATATAATTTTAGAATAAATGAATTTGAATGAGATATGACTAAATAAGCACTTGAATTTAAAGTTTCTTAAATATTTTTATTACTATTTACCAAAAATATTTAAAAAATATATCATCAGTTCGATTTTTTGCCACTGTTCATTTTCTTGATATCATAGAGGTCTTACTCATAGAAGAAGAAATTAGTGACTTTTGGTTACTATGACTACAAAGCAGTTATTACGTTGTCATGCTTATAAAAAGTTGTAATTAATTTATAAAGTTGTTTTCTTATATTAAATAATGGTGAATGCACTGATTTGCTCATAGTCTACTGCTGATACTCTGCTCTATCTATAACAGGTTATGGGCCCAGAAATGGGAATAAAAGAGAAAAATGAGTAATCACGTGCACATAGAACAATTGAAAAGAGAAAACTACGATACATGGAGGATCCATGCAAAAGCTGTACTATTAAAACTTGGCCTTTGGAGCTATATGTTTCAAATAAAATTAAGAGACCAACGCGAGAAGGTGATGCATTGAATGACTATATGGAAAAAGATGAGTTAGCATTAGCCGAGCTATTTCTCATAATATCACCGGGCGAATTAAAACAAGTTAAAAATTGTCAAACAAGTAAAGATGTCTGGGATACGCTAGAAAGCATATATTATAGCAAAGGTCCTGCAAGAAAAGCAAGCCTATTAAAAGAGTTGATATTGAAGAAGATGAAAGATGTCGTGATATTGTCAATCACTTGAATAAATTTATGGATATCGTCGATAAACTAGCAGATATGGACATACCAATTAATAAAGATCTTCTTAGTATTATGATGCTTTACAGCTTACCTCAATCTTTTGAAAATTTTAGAATTGCAATAGAATCCAGGGATGATCTACCAGATCCAGACAACTTGAAAATAAAGATAATTGAAGAAACTGAGGCAAGAAAAAATATAGCTAGTACAAGTGAAAAAAACTCTGAACAAGAGGCGCTGTATAGTAGACAACGTGGCAAAAATAAAAACTTTATTGTTAAATGTTTTAAATGCAAAAAGAAAGGACACAAAGCTCATGAATGCTGGTCAAAAGTGGACCGAGTTAATAAAAATAATGCAAGTCTATGTTGCTTAGAAGAAACATGCCTAAATACGTCTGATAATAAAGAAAAAATTAAGAAATGTTGTCTTGACAGCGGATGTACGTCACATATGAGTCATTAATTGAAAAGATTCATTAATATGGACAAAACTAATAACAAAACGTTAAGGTTAGCATCAGAAAACTGTCTTTCACAAATCGAAGGACGAGGTCCAGCAAAACTTTACACCTATAAAATACCAAATCTGAAACTAACTGAAGCCTTGTACGTACCATCGCTGACTACAAATCTAATGTCAGTTGGAAAAATAACAGACAAAGGTGGAACAGTTTTATTTAAACAAAAAATGCTATCGTGATGCGAAACAATAAAATTCTGTTAAAAGCAGAGAGACATTCAGACGGTTTGTACTACGTTAAAGAAAACATAGAAGAGAAAGCTAATTACTGCGAAGCAAGCAAAATGCAGCAATGGCATAGAAAGTTAGCACATCTAAATGAAGGACAAATGAGAATAGCACTTGATAAGAAAATTATGGAAGGCTTAGAATTCAATAAAAGTAACACAGTTAAAGACTGTGAAGTCTGTGCTAAAGGCAAAGCAACAAAACCTACCGTTTAATGCACCTAAAAATGAGCAACGTACAAATGAAAGATTAGAAATTGTGCATACTGATGTATGTGGTCCCATGAGGCAGCCATCGAAAGGGGGTTCCAAATACTTCATCACATTTACAGATGTTTATTCAAGATATACAAGAGTATATACAATGAAAACTAAGGATGAAACTCTATCAAAATTTAAGGAATTCAAAAATGAGGCTGAAAGATTTACCAAAAAGAAGATAGTATGCTTACAAAGTGACAATGGGACAGAATATATTAACAATAATTTTGACAAATATTTGAAGGAGAATGGCATCAAAAGGAGACTTTCCGCACCATACACGCCAGAACAGAATGGCTTAGCAGAAAGAAAAAATAGGACATTGCTTGATAAAGCTAGATGTATGTTGATAGAGGCCAATATGAAAGAAGTTTTTTGGGCTGAAGCCATTAATACAGCTAACTACTTGGCAAACCGTAGTCCTTGCACAAGTATTGATAACGCGACTCTATTTGAAAAATGGGTAAAGAGAGTTCCGCCAGTAAGACATTTTCACATATTCGGAACTAAGGCGTTTGTACATAAAAGTGGAAAATTTGAAGCCAGAGCGACACCTGGAATTTTTGTAGGATATTCGGAAAAACAAGATGTAGTTAATGAAAAGGAAATAGAAATTATATTTTCTCCTGAAAAAGAAAATGTAGAAAATAATAAAGATTTGAAAGAACATGAAATTGATGAAACTGACCAGGAATTGAACAATGATGAAATATTTGTTGACGCAAATACAGAAACAGGTGAAATAGATCCGACTAGTTCTACTGATAAAAGACAGAGAAAACCACCAGCATGGCATCAAGATTATGAGATGGATGCTGAACAATCATTTCTCTATGAAATAGACGAGAACATGGATGAATGTGAAGATGCAATAATAAGCGAGATTGAGTCTCATCTTAAAAATAATACTATGAAAATTGTACACAGGAACGAAAGCAAAAATTTGATTGATAGTAAAATGATTTTAAAATATAAATATAATGCAATGGGAGAAATAGATAGACGAAAAGCACGACTTGTGGCGCGTGGGTTTAATCAGAAAGAAGGAATTGATTACACTGAAACATTTGCACCTGTTGCAAAAATGAGTACTCTTAGAATACTTATTGCACATGCAATTGAAAATAATTTAAGTTATCCCAACTAGACGTGTGCATTTTTAAACGGCGATTTAGATGAACAAATTTATATGAAGAAGCCGAAAAATCTGGATAAATATTTAAAATACATAATTACACATGGAAAAGACATAGAGTTGATTAAAAAAGCAAAAGAAACGCTTATAGATATAAAAATAATGGGATATGTCAACTAAACAAAGCCATATATGGTTTGAAACAAGCAGGAAGACAATGGTTCTTAAAGTTACATGAGAAATTGTTGGAAATCGGATTTAAGAATTCTTCAGCGGATCCTTGCTTGTATATATTAGAAAAAGGAGGAGAAAAGCTGTTTGCAAACATTTATGTGGATGACTTAATACTAGCATATAAATCAGAAATGTTGTTACGAGAAGGTAAAAACAAAACTGCAAAAAGTTTTTGAGTTACGAGATATGGGTTCACTCCATCATTGCCTGGGCATACAATTCACCCATGTAGGGGGAGAAATAACATTGTCACAGGAGAATTATATTGAAAATTTAATAAATAAGTTCAACATGGCTGAATGTAAGCCAGTGTCAACGCCCATGGAGACTGGTCTGAAACTGGAGAAGGGTAATGGACTCACAGAGATGGAGAATATACCATACCAAATGTTAATTGGATCTCTAATGTACCTCGCTGTAGCCACAAGACCAGATATAATGTTTGCTGTTAGTTATTTGAGCCAATATAATACATGTTTTGATAATACACATTGGCAAGCTGCAAAAAGGGTGATTCGTTATTTAAAAGGAACGAAGAATGTAACCATCAGATATAAACAATCAGGAGTGGCACTAACAGGCATGGCTGACGCTGACTGGGCGGCATGTACCGTTGACCGTCGTTCATATACCGGTTATATTTTTAAGTATGGTGGTGGCCTTATCAATTATGCATCAAAGAAACAAAGAACAGTGGCTTTGTCAACAGCAGAAGCCGAATATATGGCGATGACAGAAGCAACGAAGGAAGCTTTACACTTGAAATATCTGTTGGAAGATATTGGAGTTTTTCAACAAACTGTTACGATCTATAATGATAATTTGGCTGCACAGATGTTAGCAAACAATCAAATGACTGGTAAGAGATCGAAACATATCAGCATAAAGGAACATTTTATACGGGATTGTGTCCAGAAGAAATTAGTGACCATCCGTTACAAGGACACAGAGCATATGGAGGCAGACCTATTTACAAAGGCATTACCACAACCAAGATTGTTAAAGCTTCTAAAGATGATAGGCGTCACTCAGACCAGAAGGTCATCGTGAGGGGGAGTATCATAGAGGTCTTACTCATAGAAGAAGAAATTAGTGACTTTTGGTTACTATGACTACAAAGCAGTTATTACGTTGTCATGCTTATAAAAAGTTGTAATTAATTTATAAAGTTGTTTTCTTATATTAAATAATGGTGAATGCACTGATTTGCTCATAGTCTACTGCTGATACTCTGCTCTATCTTATATAACACTTGATGATTGATAAATCCAAAGAGTGATTCTCAAAAGTCAAAATCAGCTGACGAATGTCTGACATATAAGTACAACATATTGCAAACTGTGGATCTGAGATATCGACAAGAAGAAGTATATTTTTTTAGTGTAGCGAAATGTGGCTGCCATATCTGGTTGGTGGCTGGCATCCAATGCGTTCGGTTAAAGAACAACAGCTTACATAGTACCTAGGCTGATTAATTGACTGACTCGTTGACTGAGACAAATTTAAAAAAATACTTTTTAAGACTTGACTGACCACCGATCAACTTATCGTGCTTAACTATTAATTGTATTAAGTACTTTTACTTTTATTTGTAAAATTATAATGTATAGCTAAGTTTCTAACGATTGTGAACTATTTTTTCTTTAATTAATTTAACTCTGTTGGTGTATGCTTAATTTAGCAATTGTACAAATCTCAGTGGTTTTATTGCTTTGAAACCGCAATGTAAAAATTGTGTTTTATTAATAAAAAAAAAATATTTTGTAATCGTCTGCTGCTTCTGGTTTGATCAATTATTATTTTTAATACAGTAACGTATTATGTCATGAACTTATGCAATCACTAGTTCACTATGTGCTTGCACAAAACGACTCCGCTGAAGTCGAAAACTAGGTTGATTTCAACAGATATATATGGAATATGTGATATTTACTCCCCAACATTTCAGGAACGTGACACTTTTTCTAATATTACTTTACATTTCTTGAATATGTAATGTAGATTTCTGTCCATAATATATAAAAGTTTCATAAATGGCGTAATCTAAAAAAATGGTGGAGTGGTGATATGCTAAACTTTTAGAGCTAGTTCAGACATGGCGGATTCCGCGCGGATGCAAATCGCGCGGTTGAACCGCGCGGATCCTAATTACATTAGCGCCTTACAAATCGTTCATACCTGTCCGCACGGATTGACAATCCGCGCGGCTCAACCGCTAAAAATGAATTCGCGCGGTCGCCGCTCGGTTTTATTTACTTGACGTACCTAGAGGGCGTTCAGTTGCTCCGCGGAAGCCGCGCGTATCGGACGGTGACAATGGATCGCTTCGACACCGAGCTATTCATCGATGAGGTGGAAAAAAGACCTGCTTTGTGGAACATCCAATGTGCAGAATATTCTAACAAAACGATTAAAAACGGAGCTTGGCAGGAGCTGGTGGAGATTTTTGGAGAAAATGAGGATTCTTTGGAAAAGAAGGTTCTTTTTGGTCAGTAGACATTTAATTATACATTTTACCAGGGTAGTTTACATGTTTTGTAATAGACAGTCCACCCCAAATAACTGAAATGTGTATAACGTTGTTTGGCGGTACGTAACGAGCGCGGGAAAACTATCACGTTACCACAGTAACGTATAGCTATTAACTGTAATATGTACAACCCACCAACGCGACGCGCCATCTTGAGTTTAGTTATTTGGCGCGAACTGTAACAATTTTAATTTCATATTTTCGTGTCTTGCCATTCTACACGACCCTCATTCACAAAGTAATTAGCATATTTGTCTCTAATGTTTAATGATGATGGTGTACCCCTTCCTGCATGTAATGTAATAAGATTACTCATTGGCGCAGTATGTAAAGTATCTTCATACTGTATACCATCTCTAGTTCTAACAAAATTGTGTAGCACGCAACAGGCCTTTATTATGTCTTCGGCAAAGTCTATATTCACGTTTATAGGCCTATGAAAAATGCGCCACTTGTTTGCCAGAATTCCGAAAGTGCATTCAATAAAACGTCGAGCTCTTGATAACCTGTAATTAAATATTTTTTTTTCATATGATAGCCCTTTACCTGCATAGGGTCGCATTACATTTTCGGATAAACCAAACGCTTCATCGCCAACTATGACGTATGGCAATGGTTTAGGATCTGTTTCAGATATTGGTTTAGGTTTTGGTATGTGTAATGACTTTTCTATTAACCTTTTATAAAATGCTGAATTTTTAAAAATTGCAGAATCACTACTTTTTCCGTAAGATCCGATATCTATGAAAGTAAAACAATAGTTACTATCACAAAGTGCCAACAGTACTATGGAAAAAAAAGTTTTGTAATTATAATACAAAGAACCCGAATCTTTGGGTTTTGTAATCCTTATATGCTTGCCATCTATGGCGCCTATGCAATTGGGAAAATTTGCATATTTTTCAAAATCTTTAGCTATTTTCTTCCATATATCTTCGCTGGGTTCAGGCATGACGTTTTTTGTGACTTTTTCCCACAGAGTTTCACATACTTCACGGACAATTCCTGTGATTGTAGATTTGCCAAGACGAAAGTTGTAATGTAGTTCTCCAAAGGAACAACCAGTACCCAGATATCTGAAAAATAAAATATTAATCTGTATCGTTTTGAAAGTCTGCCGGGTCCGCTAGTTAAAGCATAATGAGTGTCTTGAATTACCTAACCGCTACTGTATTTATATTTGTTAAAGATAGTGATTTCTGTTCCAGGTGTATCATTACAAAAAAAATGGAAGAACATCCGTGATGCTTATAATAAGGAATTCAAGAAAGGCAAATCAATTCCTTCTGGTTCTGGTGCATGTAAAGGTTCAAAATACATGTATTTCGACCGGCTTTCTTTTCTTCAGAAGACGATAGAAAACAAAGAAACTATCACAAACATAGATGAAGCCAAAAATGAAGAAATTCGGAACATTGACCAAAAGCTAGATAATTTTGTAAATGCACGTGAAATACAACCGGTACCCAATAAAAGGAAGAAAACTAAAATTACTTCAGAAGAGCGATTGGCTAACATATTAGAAAATAGTATTGAATCAAGAGATAAAATACAAAGACAAATACAAGAAAGTATGTCAAAGCAAGATGATGATGATAAACTTTTTTGCATGTCATTGTATAAAGAGTTAAAGAAAGTTCCAGAAAATAAACGATTGGCTACTAAAATTGAATTGCTCCAGGTAATACAGAAAGGGCAGAAATTACCATCGCCTATTCATATCACGAGCCAGCAAAACACGCATAATGCAGTATTTTGGCAAAACCAACAATATTCAAACCCACAAGGATATTTCACTGGATATTCTACAATAGTACCAGGAGAGTCTCCATCGCCTTTATCATGCAATAGCACTGACGATTCACAGTCTTCTATAGTACAAAATATATATTCTGACGTATAAAATAAATATCTTACCTTAATGTGATCACGAGTTTTTCTTCTGGGGACACGCTTGACCTCATATGGGTATCATTAGATTCAATTTGTTTACTCATCATTTCTAATAATTCATCAAATGAATTTATCGACATTCTCAAATAATTGAAGAATTTTGGTTCAAAACTTCTTAATTTTGGATATAAAGTCTGAAACTGACCATGAGTAAACCGATCGCGTAATATTGGATGCACCCAATACTGCCGTTTCTTCTTTCTTTCTTTTTTACGGAGCAACAAGTACACACATATTGCTTCTTCGACTTCCATGATTGGACTGTCACCCTATGCGAATAACGGCACTCCGCATGTACATCCGCGCCTGTCTGAACACTTGCGTTTAGAACCGCGCGATTTGCATCCGCGCGGAATCCGCCATGTCTGAACTAGCTCTTAATGTGCTGCTTATTACCTCATCGCAAAGCTTAATTCAAAATATAGGAAATACTTCCGTGTAACATGTGACATAATACATGAACTTAATCATTTAGCCTATTAACCTAAACGAGTATTTTTCAAGCTTATTTATTTCGCGACCCCATTACAGCTTGGAAAAATTCTGGCGATCCCCTCGTCAGTCAGATAAATTATTTATAATTTAAATTTAAGAGAATCCCATAATGGAGGGTCCTACGTAAGTCGGTATTGGCTAGGAGCCGATCTAATTTCTAGCCAATAGATATGTTTGAAGTGTTTAAAAAAATAATGATTTTATGCACAGGTAATGTGTCGACGTATTTTGGATGAAAAGAACACTAGAGTATCCAGAGCTGGCAAGTTTCCTTGCCAACTCTAAAGTTGTTAGTTAGCAGGGTTAATTATTATTATACTACTATTCGCCACTTCATACCTGTGTAAGCTGACATTCTCTTCTATGGTGGACATTAAAACTAAATAGAGAAATAGACTTCAATTAGAAAATTTATTTTAAACAATTCAAAAATAGCACCATGATTTGACAAATTCTTGAAATTTAAACAAGACCACCCTTCTACCTAAAAAATATGTTTTTATTGTCGGCGACCCCTCGAAGTAAGGCAACCTTAGGGGTTTATTAACAATGTCATATAAATATAAATAATTATTTGTTACCTCAATTAAGTACTTAGTACCTCTACTAAATAAGTACTCCCTTGTAAAGGAATTCATGGAATTCAAAGTTTTATATATTCAAATAAAAAAAATTTTTGTTTATAAAAACCCTTGCATTTTTATAAGTTATTAAAGTGAAACTTTTATTACATCATCTCAAACTTTTTCGTCTGTGTGTTGCATGTCGCGTTACGGTCGGGCGGCGCCTATAGTTCTCATATCGGATGCAATTGCGTTCGGGTGGAAGAGTAGGTTCGAACCCCACACACTTGAAAAAGGTTTTTTTATTTTATGAAAATGTAAAGCATTATATATATATATATTTTCTATGCTGATATTAATACCTGTTATTTTGTGAAAAAAGTTTCACTTGCATTGTGGTTTCATAAAACCACACAATTGCTTTTTTAATTTAACCCAACGTTTCGTGACTGATACTTGCAAGCGCTTTAAACCTTTAAAAAATTGTAATTAATTAATGTATAACACTCGAGTTGATCAAAGAAAATACCACACATGTTTAATATTGTGTAAAATTATCACTGTTCAACTTTTAAAAAAATGCGTTTGAAACTTCCCTTTAACGTCGTTCGAACCAAGTCTCTTGCAATATTATATATTTTTATACGTAGGTCACACTAAAACTTTTGCTTAATTTAAAAAAAACAACATGCTATAACCAAAATATTAGATATGTTTATTGCTTTTCAAAATACTCTATTTTACATTTTAAACATGTTTTCATGCGATCGAACCATTCTTTAAAACAGGAGAACCACAGATCTGAAGGCATGTTTTCTACGTGCTGATTGAACGTTATCACTGCCTCTTCGGAATTGGTAAAAATGAAACCTCTCATCAAATCTATGATTTTGGGGAAACTACAGAAATCACAGGGTGCTAGGTCGGGGCTATGGGCAGGATGGGTGACGAGTTGTAGGTACTTTTTCGGAAGATAAAAATTACATAGTTTTGTTGGCCGTGTGTGAAGAAGCGTTGTCATGATGCAGGAGAACGCGGCTTTTTGGTCGTCTTTGGCGAATTTTTTTAACACCCTGGGTAAACAAATGGTAGAAAACTACTCGGCATTACCACTCTTTTGATCTTCTGGAATTGTGCTTATTCTGCCAGTAAACTAATGTCATCGCCCTGAATCTCGGAATCCAATAACGTAGTGTTAACGTCAGCTGAGCGGCCAGCGCGACCGTCTCAAACGAAAAAATCGGAGCATCTCGCCTCACACCTTGACCGATGCCGCCAATCACGTAAATTATAATTATTGCTTCACAAATTTACACTCACTCAGTTACGCGGCAGCTCGCGTATGGATCGGATGTTTGCTGTCGGATGTTCATTTTGCGCTCGCGTTGATTGCGCTAGTTTTGATGTTAAGTAAAGTGTTAATTTTTGTGCGTCGGTCTCCCGACCTCAAGCCGCTCGACTTTTATCCTTTGGAGACAAGTGAAAGAATACGTGTTCCGAAAAATATGTGACACTGAGGAGGAAATTAGAGCCCGGATCGTTACAATATTAGATACGATTAAGACTGACACGACGGAGTTAAAACAATGTGCGGGCCCTTCGTAGGTAGCATGAATGAAATGGGTGTGTGGGCGGGGAAAAATTAAATGGCCGCAGGCAGAGGTGTCCAAACTTTTATAATTTGGTACGTTATTACTATTTTTTTTTAAATGTGATTATTTCCGTTTAATCAAAAACAAATGGTAAAAAGAAGATATTTATTTAAACGGTATTCAATAAATAATTCCATTTACAACAGACTGTGGTGGTAACATATTGTTTACATAGAAAAGGATCAACATATATGTACTTATACGATTAAATTAAAAACACTTTTTGCTACCTAAAAGCTGTAGATTCTTCTTAACTGAACCCTAACAAAGATGTGGTAGTAAAAGTCGACTGAAAATATAGTTTTCGTCCACAATGGAACATAATCTTGAAAGATCATTATTATAAAGATTATTATTATTACTATAAAGAAAATTTATAAGAATATTTTATTATATTAACTTTTATTAAATTGATGGAACAAAGTAATTACTTACTATCAATCGTAAATTAATACAAGAAAGCATAATATAGCAAAAATATTATATGTAAGGCTCTCAAACCTTTCTTTTGAATTGTGAAAAACATTGGTAGTTTCAGAATAAAAAACCGCCCAAACTGTAAAATTACAATAACTACACAAAATCAACAGTAGATTCTTTTAATCAGGAGAATGTGCCGAAAGTACTTCAATATTGCACTGGGACAATATTTAACACTGTATTATATATCATATCTTGGTTAACTTATAAATAGTTTATTCTTAAGTTATTCAAACTAAAAATGGAACATTCAAATATCGAGTATTTCAAAGCTCATATTATAATCACAGTGGGCAGTATACAGCCATTCTACTTAATAAATCACATCAACTTAAGTGTCTGTAGCGCAGCTTCAAGCCGCTCTACTTCTCCCACCGTTTGCATCATTTTGTCAGAGTTACTTTTCTGCACATCAAGTGGCACTTTATTAATGTAGTCCTCCACAGACACTGCTTGCTTCAACTTCTTTAGTGTTTGCTCTAGAAGATCTTTCTTCTTCTCCAATTTTGAGATTTCTTTATCAATGTCAATCAGACCCTGTCAACAAAACATTATATTAAATTCTAATTCTAACTAAAAACTTACTTATATCAAGAAATAAAGGCAGAAATTGTGAAAATATTATTTTTTCACCATGAGGTGAGTAAGCATACTTACTCTACAATCTCAAATAAGAGTTTTCCCTACAAATTACAACATGTACATAGTAATTAATATGATGAAATATTTTTATTTAAAGTTAGATCTTGAAGTCCCTTAGTTAAGTTGAGTTCACCCAGGCGTAAGAATCTGTATGTGAACGAGCTCAGAACTGGGCTCAGCGGCGAGCGAGTCGGTTGCTCGGTTGATTGTGTTTGTATGAACAAAATCAGCTACGCGGATGTCATGGTGCTGCTGGGTCCAAGTGTAGGCTCTATAAGAAGGTTAGGTCTATTAGGCTGTTAGCTATTTGTGAAAGGTATGCGATGCAACATGGGCTTAAATATAATTCTCAAAAAAGCAAGTATTGTCTCCGGTAAAAATGTATCTAGTATACCATCAATAATGCTAAACATTGGTCACTTCTGAGACTTCACTATTTTAAGTACCTAGGACACAGGCGGTGAGCAGTGATATGCTGGCGCGCAGGTTTACTCGATAAAGAGGTTAAGATAACGCTCTTCAAAGCATTTTGTCAAACCTTCTATACAATCAGCCTGTGGGTCAGATATACTCAAAGAACGCTTAGTGCCTTGTGTGTTCAATACAACCATGGTTTCAGGTTGATGTCGGGGCTGCTCCGCTTTTGCAGTGCTTCGGCAATGTTCGCAGATGCGAAGGTTGGCGGCTTCCATGCCATCCAACGTAAAAGAACCGTGTCATTGCTGAAGAGGTTGAGGGGTGGCCCCAACATCATTCTGCAAACTATTAGTCAATACAATGTGCCGATTATAAAGGCATTTATGCAGCTTCATGTCCCTGTTTAATTATACTTATATTCTAACATATTTAATGAAGGACATTTTAATAACAATTGTGGAATTCTTTTTCTTAAATAAATTTATGTTATTATTACCTTCAACAAGATTTTGATTTCGATCTTATCAGAGATGGGCAGTATTGCGCATCCGAGTGGGGGCTCTCCGTCCACCTGGCTGCTGCAACACAGGCCCTGCAGCAGGCGGAACACCTCCCGCAAGTGACCCAGCTCCGAGCTCACCGTCACGTACACATCGGTTTTCACCTGGAAACACATTTCAAATTATAAAACTCATTAATTCATTCAGATTCAAGAAAATACCATTTTACCATCAATCATTTACAATAACATTTATAGACTCAACTAACTTAATAACATATATGATGACGTTTTATGAAAAATATTATTGCGATCAAAAAAAAAAGAAAGTTGCAGGACTAAATTAAGTATTTATGAAACTTGGATAATTTATACATCTAGATCATAGGTTCTCAAGGTGGGTGATAACGCCCCCTTGTGGGCGTTTGAGATTTTCGGAGGGGCAGTAGAAGACCCAGAGAAAATTAGGGGCATTGAGATGGCGCAGATGGGGCGTGGGTAGAATAAAAATATAGTATAAAAAGGCAAAAATACACGAAAATACTCTAGAAAAAAACATATTCTCAAAGTGGGCGGTGAGCAAAATAAGGTTGAGAAACTATGGTCTAGACAGTCTCTGGCTGTTAGACAACCGATAAAAACAGGCCAGATTTAATACCTTAGCGTGGGTGACAAGCTACGTCTTACACTGATGATGGTATGTCACTTTGTGTTGGTGTGCGTGCATTGTTCAAAATAGAGGTAAACTTAACTTTTTTCAACGTTTTCACAGCTTTCTATCGAGACATATTAATGATCCAAGGAATGATCCCGTTGAGTTTGGAATCCATCGGATCCGATTTTTTTTCTGACAATTTATATATTGTATTACTATAAATAGATATGAATGTAACCTTGTTAGCAATGTTATACTCGGAGCGACACGAGCGCACGGCGTGGACCATCTTCAGCACAACTTCAACGTCTGACTCCAAGCTCTGGTTGTACCACGGCGTGTCTGCTTCCTGTAACACAAAAACATACGAAGATCAAACTATACGAGAACAAAATACGTAAAGGTATTGGTTATATAACCGGCCATTGTTTCCTAAATAATATTTAATGAATGCACTAAATCCAGCCTAAGCAGTGCAGGAGAGTGGTCGAACAATGAGTAGAGATGAGATGAGGAGTCTGAAAACGCCTGCAGCTTCTGGAATGGTCTGGACTGTTTGCAGTATGCGTTATGGCCCAACCAAGAGACGAGATGCGTAAATAGCTTAATCACTCAAAAATTAAGTATGTCCAGAACCTTTTCTGCCTGCCCCGGTTTTCATAGAGGAGTAGACGCGTCACGTAATCGAATCACAGGAGCGTTGGCATGGGCATGATTATCTGTATGTATTTTTTTTATTAACACAATTTTAATAGCTATTGCCCGGTAGTGTTTTTGGTAAAAAATACCAATACGGCGCCTACAGTACGTGCGCACACCAAAAAACGAAAAAAGAGTGTTGGCCCAAAGTAAAAATGTAGTGTTGGCACTATTAAAAGGTGCAACACTCCAGTGATTTCTCTGGTGTTGCAGGCCTGTGTGGCCGGCGATGATCAATTCCATTCCTCTCCTCTCCATAAAGAAATCACGGACCATATGCCTTAATTAACAAATCAACATTCACTTAAAAAATTATATACAGTGCGGGTAGCTAGAAATTCAAATGAACTATTCGTGGCACTCACAACAGGGTAGGGCGCGACGCATATCGACGCGCTCGCCTCCGTGCGGGGCAGTCGCTGGAACAGCTCCTCGGTGATGAAGGGCATGAAGGGAGACAGCAGCTTCAGCCCATACTCCAGCACCGTGTACAGGGTGCTTCGGGCCGCGGCCTGCTGCTCCGCGGTGCCGCTGCCGAACACAGGCTTCAGATACTCCTGCAAATCTCGTTTTATTTAATGATCAATAAAACGTTCATTATTTCGTTTTTGTAGAATTACTCCTTTTCTTATATAATTTATACGTCTAGATAGGCTCTTGCTGTTAGACCACCGATAAAACCAGGCCAGGAATATGTGTTTAGTGTGCGTGACAAGCTACGTCTTACACTCGCGATTTGTATGACACTTTGTGCTAGTGTGCGTGCATTGCTCAAAATAGAGGTTAGTTCACTCAATGAATTTTTAGGATGGTGCCCTGACATTACTTGGTCAACTAGACCATTTGTATCATACTTCAGCTACCTAGCCTTTTGAACTCATATGTGTAGTGAACCACAAGCAATGAACGAGAATTAAATAAAATTTCAATATCTATAATTGTTTAAAAAATAATTAGGTAAATGATATTAAAATAAACGTTATTTAACTAAAATTTTCGGTATGATTAATTTTTAACAATTTATGATTGTATTTAATACCTTCTTTAATACAATATTGCTGAAACTTCTACAAACAAAAAAGGCGCGATGTATAATTTTTTTTACGGTTTTTTTTTGTCAAGCCTAAGCCAAAGACAACACAACTTTTTTTTCGCCTGAATACTTGTCGTTTTACATGTTAATTTCATTTTTATTAATTATTAAAATTATAGTACCGGTATCTGTACATAAAGCCTTAATTTCCATGAAATGCATTTGTGTTTATAGAAATTATAGCTACATACAAACACACCGTTTAATATGTAACTTGTCCACAGTTTAATGTGTAACTTTGAATGGAATTGTGACTGGGATCTTATCTTTATTATATTACTAGCGGACCCGACAGACGTTGTTCTGTTAAAAAAAACTCTCGCCGATGGAATTTCGTAAAATCCGTTCTTAGCTGACCTCTACTCGACGAAAGGAATATTCCTACCAAATTTCAAGTCTCTACGCCTTATGGTTCCAGAGATATCGTGATGAGTGACTATATACGTGGAAATCTCTTATAGGTACATATATATAGATTGACCATGGGAAATGGATTTTCTACATTCAGACCACAAACTATCAAGAATTGGCCTTGAGATTTGTTAATGGTCGTGGCGAATGCAAGACGGATTGGAAATTAAAGATTTGCGGGCTAATTCGACATGCAAAATGTTCATGAAGTAGTTGCTGCAGATCATGAAGAATTGCTATTATCATCGCTGCATTGATCTCATCATGTCGTTGTTCCTCCATGGTGCCCATGAAATATAATTGTTAAAATTTATGGTGTGCATCTTCGAGAGATTGCAATGATCCAATTCGATGGTGAATCTGTCCTTGTATCTACAAAATCAAAAGCAAAGTCCGTATTACTGATTTGTAAACACTTATTTTTAGAATATGCATACATAATACATAGGAATAAGTATAGTAGGTATGTTATTCTTCAACTGTATTGTGTGTAAGTATATAAATAAATTAATACCCTGAATATCGGATTAAATCGTCGTTCTTAGACAATGTCTGCCCCAAATGGACATTTGGAAACAAACATTGTATTTTCGAGTGTTTGCTAGAAAATGTGATTCGGTTTCACAAAAATGTCAAAATGTCAATCCACATAAAATGTATGAGAAAATAAATATTTTTATAATAATATTTTTTTGTGATTTTTTCGATATTTTATTACTTATTATCCTATTCCGGACTAAGAGTAGTCCAAAAAATCAAACAACGGAAAAAATGGTCTAGCCGTTCTTGAGTTATAAATGGTGTAACTAACACGACTTTCTTTTATATATATAGATATACAGTTACGTACAGATTCTACTATGATTTAATATTTATTATTTTTACAATTATTTATTTATTTTATTTTATTACACATACGGCCCTACAAATAAAATTGACATAAAGTTATAACAAAGCATATACCAAGAATATGTAAAATGTTTACAAATAGACATTTTGCTTACGAATGGTTTGTTCGGACGTATAACGTTTCCCGCGTTTATTTGCAAGGCAGCCTGTCATTCGGAAAACATCAGAATTATCAGTGTATTGACAGTGTTGTCAACGACATTGTAAACATTTTGCATTTTCTTTGATTATCATCAGTTATAACTTTATACCAAGTTTATTTGCAAGGCCGTATAAGTGTTAGACACTATAAAAGGAAAAGATCAAGAGAATATAATATTTAGTCATTCTTCAAGACTAAAGCAATTCTCTACTTCAAATGTCACGAGGGCCTGCTGAAAACCAGTCTTGTGTTGGTGTCTTCTGCACTGACCAACAATATACTGACAGCTCCTTTTAGCAGGGAATCACGCTCACACTGTTATTTTTAATGTATTATAATAATATATACTTTTTAACGTTATTTAATTAAGTATTTTAATATTTTAATTAATATTGTAAATTGTTGTTTTTGTGTGATATTGTTTTTTATTGCTAAATTCAAATTCAAATATTTTTATTCAAAATAGGATTTAAAATCACTTATTGAACGTCAAAAACTACCACCCATTCAAAAGAGACTGCCTCAGACCTGAGAAGAATGAGCGCAAGAAACTCAGCGGGCTTTTTTTTTAATATAAAATATGGATTACAATGTGATATCGTACAATAAACATTTATTCCCAGTCCGTGGTGTCATTTAGAAAATCGCTTATGCTATAAAAACCTTTCCCACACAAACGTTTTTTAACAATTCTTTTAAATTTCGTAATACATTTGTTTTGTACATTTTCTGGATTCATATTGTAGAAGCATATACATCGCCCAACAAAAGACTTACTAACTCGACCCAACCGAGTAGTAGGCATAACAAGTTTATGTAATAAAGTGTTTCTATTTCTATCAATGCACTTACCAGGTAGACATCGCATAGATCATAGAGCCACAAGTTGTAGCACGCGGTAGTCGCGGCCGGGAAGTCGTAGCCGCGGAATGCCGTATTGACCGTGGTGACGGCGTGTGACAGACGGGACAGCATCCACTTGTCTATGGTAGAGAGACTTGACGGTAGAGCTTCTGGTGTTTGCACCTGAAATGCAACACACATATAAGCAACGCTCGAAATTGGGGGTTCTCAATTCAATTTCAATTTGGAATAAATTTACACGAATAAAAATTGGAAAAAAAAATATGAACGAAACGACCTCTCGCGTTCCGTGCGAGTACTCTTCCAACTGAGCTAACCTTTCGAGTGACCTGTATGCTTTGTTCAACTTTCAGGCTTCATATCGTTCATAAAATTTTGTTTTCAAATTTTATTTGTGTATTCATCCTAGAAGTGAGGGTTAACACTTTAAAAACTTACAAATTGTTTAGAATAATTTTACTCTGCGTGTATTAATATCACAGTTATAGTATAGACAGACAAAAAACCTGTTAAGTGCGAAGTGTTAGATAGCATCGTACAAGATATAACAACACGTAATTTAGCACCTTTACCGACAATATATAAAAGGCATTTATTTTCTCAAAATTGATTCCTTTAGAATTCTTTTTGATGTCATTTCTGATAACTACTAGATACTACTACCGCTTCGGAAACAAATGGCGCTCTGAGAGAGAAGAAGCGGCGCAAGAAACTCTCCCAGCATTTTTTTTGCGCTCTTTTCAATAAAAATATACAATATTGTACAGTCATTTCTATCGCTATAAAATAATCACAATCTAGTCCCAGGCTGTCCGATCATTTAGATATTCAGCAGTGGAGTAATAGGATTTACGACAGAGCCATTTTTTTATAAAACATTTAAATTTATTTATAGATAATGCATGAACAGTGACTGGGACTTTATTATAGAAGTGTATACTTTTACGCTTAAAGCTATTATGTATATTATGAAGCCTACTAGAATTAGTCACAAGCAATCCCTTATTTCTAGTGTTAAAATAACGAAAATCACTATTAAGAGCAAAAAGGCGACGATTTTTGTGAACGTATATTAAATTTTCATAAATGTACTGATAATGAACAGTCATAATATTGATTTATTTAAATATTTCTTTGAGAGACTGTCTATAACCAAGCTGATATATAGCACGAACAGCTCTCTTTTGCAGAGCAAACACTATATCAATGTCAGCCGCATGACCCCATAGTAATATACCGTACGTTATGATGCTGTGAAAATAACTGAAGACTGTGAACATACCAATATTCTAAGGCTACAAACACACGTGTTGTCATATAAATGTACTACTGTAATATTTAGTACGGTCGAACAATCCAATTTAAGTCCGGACACGCTTAAACGCCTCATTTAATCGCTCTTATTATAACCAACGTAAGAGCGATTTCGCTCTACGTCCGATCAGAGTTCGATCCGTACTCGTGAAAATACAGATACATATATTGCTTACGCACTAGTACGAATTCTGGTACAATTCCAAGCAATTCCGGCGCTTGGCATACAGCAATTTACGCGCAGTCACAGCAGAGCATTCAGTCGGTGATCATGAGTCTTTGGTTGGTATTGGTATTAACAATATAATATAATTATATGATTTTTATTAAAAAAATGTACGTTTGTATCACTATAACCCTATCATTAAGTTTCGTACAGTTAATAATGAAATCATTAGGCCATTTAACCAATTAGCCGTAAAGTTGGCAGAAAAACTGATATCTAAACAAGCCAATGAACTATACTGGATGCCTGCTACTTATCCTACCGCATCGCTGCCTCTGTGCTCGGAACGCTTCTCCGGAACAGAGATTAACAGATGACGCAAGCCGGGTCTAGTTCGAACACTACCATTCAATTAGTTCTACGATTACTCCGGACTGTGTTTTGACTTTGATTGGACGTAGCGCAAAAGCGCTCTAAGTAGTAAGATTTAAGAAAGAGTGTGTTTCTTTGGGTGAGTACGTAATCCACACGTTGGCCTCACATTGAAGTGTCGCGGAGCAACAGATTCTACCTTCATACCGCACTCTAGACGAAACTAAATCACACATAACAATAATTTTGTATTTACGAGCAATGCAGTTGAATAGCTATTGATAAAACTGACTCATGTTATAATCCTTTGCTCGTTTGGACATTGTAGGATTGGCTAATAGACTTAGTCCTGCAGCGTATGCAATTAAAAAGATTAGCTGACATAGGTACGGCGCTAATAGTTCAGTTATTTTTATAGTATTACTAGCTGACTCTGCAAACATTGTATTGTCATACAAATTAATAAAAAAAATTGGGCTATAAAATATGCGAATTGCACACAAAATTTCACACAATTTCGGAGAAGTTTGGTAACAAACACCGCGACACGTGAATTGTATATATTAGATGTCATATGGGGCAGCGCAGCCGATATTAATACAATATTTATGCTGCAGAAAAGGGCTGTTCACACTATTTATAACCTAGGTCTTAAAGAATCATTATGAAAAAAAAAATCTAAAATTATATTCTTGATAATGTTATGTATGTTCATAAGCACATTAACGTTAGAAACTGTGATAATATTAATGTTAACACCAGGAACAAAAATAAGCTTGTAATGCCTACTATTACTTTTCAAATCGAACATATTAGTATGTTATGACAGACTCACGGAATAAACGGTGTCCTTGGGGAAGTACATGAGCGCGAACTTGGTGGCGTTCCACAGTTTGTTGCAGAAGAACCGATAACCCTGCACCCGCAGGATGTCCAGGTTGAGGTCCCGGCCTTGCGTCATGGCGCACAGGGCAAACCTGTAAGGAATACAAATATATAGAAGCCTGATATGCACAGAAACTGAATTACGACATTTTTTAGAGATACTCAAGTGATGTTAGGTGATCACCGCCGCCCACATTCTCTTGCAACACCAGAGGAATCACAGGAGCATTGCAAGCTTTAAAGATATTTTTTTAAGGTAACCATGTCGTATCGTCCTGGAAACACCGCACAAGGAATCTCATTCCACAACTTGGTAATACGTAGGAGAAAGTTCCTTGAAAACCGCACTGTGGGGCACACATCCAGATGGTGGGGATGATATACTTACTTGTGGCGTGTCGTGCGAATATAAAATTCGGCGACCGGAATCATATCTTAAGGTCTATAACAAATGCGCGTACACCTTCCTTAAAGGCCGGCAACGCTCTTGTGATTCCTCTGGTGTTGCAGGAGAGTATGGGCGGCGGTGATCACTTAACACCAGGTGACCCGTACGCTCGTTTGTCCTCCTATTCCATAAAAAAAAATGCATTTATTTAAAGCAGAAATAGCAAAAATTATGTTGGCGGGGTATTCGTTTCTCTGTTTGTTACGAATACGAAGTAAGTGTTACTCTTGGTAAATAAAATATATATTATTTCAAGCAATACTGAACAGGTACCTCAGAGCATCAGTCCCACATTCAGGAATACCATTGGGGTAGTCTTGCTTCTGGCCTTGCTTGGCTTTCTCCACCTCCTTAGGGTCCAGGTTAGAGTCAGCCAGCAGAGCGTGGAGCTCCTCTAACGTAATCCCCCGCACAACGTCAACGGGATCAATGACGTTGCCGAGAGACTTGGACATCTTTCGACCGTGTGCGTCACGGACCATGGGGTGAAGGTATACTTCTCTGAAAAAAAAAAATTCATTTACGACTATTGTTTGCGTCTTTTCAGAGTCTAGTAAGGACAATGCTCCCAGTATCGTATTAATGCATTATTTGAGTTTTGGCCATTAATAATTGTTTTCTTATGTTTTACATAACAAATCTTTCAGTGTGTCAACAGTCTTCAGTGTTCCTTAAAAATCTCGTATTTTTCGCGTGAAATTATTATCATTTTGTTTGGAAAACGATTTTATTAAACTTTATCAGCGTCTGCCTCTCCATCCGACTTACTTAGAAGTAATTAAATCATTCTCACATGACTCGATTTATTAATCGTAGGTAAAAACTAAAAATAGTTGGTAATGTTATTCTGGGATACACTTGATGAAAAAATTGGCCATCCCAAAGTTGTTCTCACCAAAGCCCAAATTCATAAGAACAAGCTACTTAGGGCCTACATATCTTCTGTTTTCTAGTGAGTCTTCAGCAATTTAAATTTTTCCACTTTGACTATACAGAGTGACTAGTAACTAACGCAAAACCTGATGTACCTAATTTGCCCCTAAAAGGGCTTGATAAAGTCACCAGCAACTGTGCATGGATATGTACCTATTGTAAAATCTAATATATAAAATTCTCGTGTCGCGGTGTTTGTTACAAAACTCCTCCGAAACGGGTGGATTGTATGAAATTGTCTGAGAATCACAGCCAACATCCATTTATTTTCTCAAAAATTTTTTGATGAAACATTTTTAACAATTTATATGGCAATACAACGTTTGCTGTGTCAGCTAGAATAATGTCAATAATATATAAAATAGAGATCATTATAACGTCCAATAATAATACTTACTTGAATGGTAATTTCCCCATAAGCCGTTGCCCAAAGAATACCATCCTCGCGACCCAGAAGAATAGAATGTCGTGTCCTGTTTCCAGGAGGGTCGTTGGATAGAACGCCTGCAAATAGAATACTCAATTAATGCAATGAAATAATGTAAAAATGCATAGAGATGACTTAATATTATGTTCTATTGATGTGATGCCAACCAGCTCAGTTTTCTTGGCATTTAGATAAACAATGTCCAATCAATACGTAGGGATAAGGAAGATTTGATTCTGACAAAAGTATTTCTACATGCAATTTTGTTTTATAAGTAGACCCAACAGACGTTGTATTGTCATACAAATTAATAAAAATAAAAAATTGGGCTATAAAATAGCCGAATTGCACACAAAATTTCACACAAATTGTTTCAGCCGTTTTGGATGAGTTTGGTAACAAACACCGCGACACGAGAATTTTATAAGATGTCCTATGGTTTAATATTAAGGGTCAGCCGATATTACCACCATCTTTGAGCTGCAGAAGGCTGTTCACGCTATTTATAACCTAAAGAATCATTTTGAGAAAAATTTCTATGATTATAGTCTTGATAATGTTATGCATCTTTATAAGCATATTAGCAAATACGATAGAAACTGTGATATTATATTATAAACTAAATAAACTTTTATACGATTAATGTTATAAAACGGGTTTGTTATAGAACTTTCTGGAGACACACACACATCTCGAAACAGATTTTTTTTTATCTCAACGATACAGTATCCATACTAATATTATAAATGCGAAAGTAACTCTGTCTGTCTGTCTGTCTGTTCCTCTTTCACGCCTAAACGGCTGAACGGATTTTGATGAAATTTGGTATGGTGATAGATGATAACCTAGAAATGGTCATAGGCTATAAATAATCACGCCATCGTTCTTAGGGGGTAGGCAGTAGGCAGACAGATCTTGATGAAATTTAGTAAGGTAAATACTAATTGATGAAATTTAGCGAGCGAAGAGGCGGTGCGGCGCGAGGGGAGGGCCGTGCCCAACTGTGCCTACCCAAGCGGGCAGACGCACGAGGGCAGACGTCGTCGTCGCACGTATGCGAATATTGAAATATTGCGTTACGAAACTCTATTCGTTGCGTATTTTTGGTTAGGTTTGTCAGGTGCATAGTTGTTTAGGTTCAATACGTTATTGATTGATTTAGATATTTAGGTTATAAGTAAAAAGGTTTGCTTTATCGAAGTTTTTATAAAAAATTGTCTTACGTTGTAGTTTTTAAAACTACCGATTTTAAAAATCTTTAATTATTGTTTTATTGTTTTCGATATGCCACGCAAACGTAAATCCAATCTAAGCCGTAGTTCTAGCAGAGCTCGAACTGCAAAAGTTGCTAGAAGCCAAGAATCTGAAGAGCAGACTCAGACGCGTCAGATGTTAGATTCTCAGCGTCATGCGACTCAAAGAGCTTCTGAGACCTATACGCAGACTCAAGCCCGTAGGACCTTAGATGCTGAGCGCCACGCATCTCAAAGGGCCTCTGAGACGTTTACACAGACTCAAGCCCGTCAGGCCCTAGATGCTGAACGCCACGCATCTCAAAGAGCCTCTGAGACGTTTACGCAGACTGAGACCCGTCAGGCCCTGGATGCTGAACGCCACGCATCTCAAAGGGCCTCTGAGACCTATACGCAGACTCAAGCCCGACAAACCTTAGATGCTGAGCGCCACGCATTTCAAAGGGCCTCTGAGACGTTTACGCAGACTCAGGCCCGTCAGACCCTGGATGCTGAACGCCACGCATCTCAAAGAGCTGCTGAGACAGTGGAACAGACTCAGACACGTCGAGTTTTAGATGCCGAACGTCACGCGCAATTGATTGCGGCAGAGACTGACGAAGATTCACAAAGACGACGTCTTTTAAATGCTGAACGGCAGGCAGAAAGAAGACGTACGTCTTCAATGAGTACGTGGGAGGCATTTAATGGTGCCGCTTTTGAGTATGACCCTTTGATCGACTATGTTAATCACCGATTGGTTATCATTGGGAGAATGGATAAAAAATGCAGATATTGTGAAGCACTGAAATGGAAAGAAGAAACTCCAGGTATGTGCTGTTCTGGTGGAAAGGTTAAAATTCCATTACTTGGCGAGCCAGAGGAACCTCTTAAATCTTTACTTTTATACGACAGTAACGAATCGCGCCGGTTTTTAAGCAGGATTAGAAAGTATAATTCTTGCTTTCAGATGACGTCATTTGGTGTAGATAAGGAGGTCGTAATGCCTGGATTTTCACCTACTTTTACCATCCAAGGACAGGTGTATCACAGGATTGGTTCCTTACTTCCCGCAAATAATGAACAACCAAAGTTTTTGCAACTTTATTTCATGGGCGATGAAAAAAACGAAGCTGATCGCAGGTGTCAAAATATACAAGGGATCGAAAGGGATACTGTTTTAAAAATCCAGAGAATGTTGCATGAACATAATCGCCTTATCAATACTTTCAAAACAGCACTAGAAAGAATGCCGGGAGAGGATTATAGGTTGGTGATGCACCCCGATCGCACACCAAGTGGGGAACATGAAAGGCGGTATAATGCAACGTTAATAAATGAAGTCGCAGCCTTGGTTACAGGCGAACAGTTTGCTTTCCGTGATATAGTTTTACAGGCCCGAGATGACACATTAACCAGGGTGCCTGATACTCATAAATTTTATGATGCGTTGCAATATCCGATCATATTTAGTAAGGGACAAGAGGGGTACCACTTTCAAGTTCCTCAAATTAATCCTGTAACAGGTCTTCCCTTGCATAACAAAAAGGTTTCATGCATGGATTTTTATGCCTACAACATGATGATACGAGAAAACAACTTTAACATTGTACAAAGATGCAAGCAACTGGCCAATCAGTTTTGCGTTGACATGTACGTTAAAGTTGAAAGCGAGAGGTTACGGTACATATCATTAAATCAAACTAAACTAAGAGCAGAGAATTACATCCATCTTCAAGACGCTGTGGCAAATGACGCTAATTTAAATCCAAATAACTTAGGTCGTATGGTCATTTTACCATCTTCATTTGTAAATAGCCCGCGGTACTTACACGAATATACTCAGGACGCGTTTGTTTATGTGCGTACACATGGTCGCCCTGACTTATTCGTCACCTTTACTTGCAACCCAGCCTGGCCCGAAATAGTCAATCAGTTGATGCCGGGGCAAAGCGCAATAGATAGACATGATGTAGTCGCAAGAGTTTTTAGACTAAAAGTTAAAAAACTAATGGATGTGATTAATAAAGGCCGAGTGTTCAGAGAAGCGCGCTGCTTTATGAACTCTGTCGAATGGCAGAAACGTGGACTGCCACATGTCCATATATTATTGTGGTTAAAAGATAAGTTACGACCCGATCAAATAGATAACATAATCAGCGCTGAAATACCGGATCCTAACATTGACAAGACTCTCCATGACATTATTGTAAAAAATATGATTCACGGTCCATGCGGACCCGAAAATCCACAGTGCCACTGCATGAAAGACGGAAAATGCACAAAAAAATTTCCTCGCAAGTTAGTGAAAGAGACCGTGCATAACGACCACGGATACCCGCAGTATCGTAGAAGAGCGCCAGCGAAATGGTAGCTACGTTACGGTTGATAATAGTTGGGTAGTCCCCTATTCACCAATTTTATCAAAAATGTTTAACGCCCACATAAATGTTGAGACATGCAGTTCAGTACGCGCCATCAAATATATTTGCAAATATATAAACAAGGGTAGTGATCAAGCTATTTTCAATTTTAGAAATACTGATCTTGCGAATCCCGTAGATGAGGTACAAACTTATCAGTCTGGTCGGTATGTCAGCAGCAACGAAGCCGTGTGGCGTCTGTTAGCATTTCCGTTGCACGAAAGGCATCCCACCGTGACACATCTCAGCGTGCATTTAGAAAATGGTGAACGCGTTTATTTTAATGAACACAATTTCCACGAACGAATAACTACTCCGCCAAAAACCACACTCACTGCTTTTTTTGATCTTTGTATCAGAGATGAGTTTGTAAAAACTCTTCTTTATGTCGAGGTGCCGAGGTATTATACTTGGGATGCAAGTAGGAAAACTTGGAAACGCCGCATTCAAGGTACTTCAGTTCACGATTGGCCTGGCGTCAAATCTGGAGATGCTTTAGGACGAGTTTATACAGTTCATGTTAGTAACATGGAATGTTTTTGTCTACGCATGCTTTTACACCATGTGCGCGGACCTACCTCTTTCAATGATCTAAAAAAATACAACACACAAGATTATCCTACATTTCGAGAGGCATGTGAGGCAAGAGGATTACTGGAGAATGACAGCCATTGGGATGTGACACTGGAAGAAGCTGCTCAATGTAGAACAGCAGGCAAGATGAGAGAGCTATTTGCTGTATTAGTAGCGACATGTGGTCTTTCAAATCCTCAACAATTGTGGGATAAATACAAAAATGATATGACCGACGATATATTGCACAGATTACAAGAGCAAAATCCCAATGTCACGTACAGTGATTTAATTTACAATGAGGGTCTGACAAAAATTGAAGAACAGGTTAAAACAATTTCTGGAAAGGATTTATCAGATTATGGAATGATCAGACCACAGAGAACCGAGGAAATCAGTAGCGATTTAATACGGGAACTAGATTACGATACTGCTTCCTTACAACAACAATTGACAGAGTCTGTTCCAGGTTTGATCCCAGAACAAAGGTTAGTATATGACAATGTTTTCAAAAAAATCGAAGATGGCGAAGGTGGTTTGTTATTTTTGGATGCTCCCGGAGGCACGGGAAAAACCTTTCTTTTAAACTTGCTTTTAGCGCAAATCCGAAAAGATAAAGGAATTGCTGTAGCAGTTGCCTCTTCCGGAATAGCCGCCACTCTGCTGAATGGTGGTCGAACGGCACATTCGGTGCTTAAACTGCCATTAAACTTAGCCCATGAAGAAATGCCAGTCTGTAATATAAGTAAAAACAGCGAGCGTGGACGTATGTTGCAGCAATGTAAATTATTAGTTTGGGATGAGTGTACTATGTCCCATAAAAGAGCAATTGAAGCTCTAGATCGGACTTTGAAAGACATCAAGAGTAATCCAAATATCATGGGGGGGATGGTGGTACTTTTAGCGGGCGATTTTAGACAGACTTTGCCGGTTATCACTAAAGGCACCCCTGCAGATGAAATAAATGCGTGTTTAAAAGCGTCAACGTTATGGGTGCACGTAAAAACGTTTAGTCTGTCTACAAATATTAGAGTGCAACTACACAATGATGTACAATCTGGACAATATGCTGCTGCTCTTCTTAAAATTGGAGAAGATCGTATAGCAAAGGATGGTAATGGCATGATTACATTGGATCGTGAATTCTGCAATGTTGTGCATAATCCAGATGATCTAAATAACTTCGTCTATAGCGAACTGCTAACTAATATGAGGAATAGAGACTGGTTATGTGAAAGAGCAATTTTAGCGCCGACGAATGAAATGGTGGGACAGATAAACGAGCAAATTATGTCACGCGTGGAAGGTGATATTGTTGAGTTTCTCTCTGTAGACACTGTAATGGATACTGAACAAGTAACATCATACCCTGTAGAATTTCTTAATTCTTTAGAACTGTCGGGAGTACCTTCACACAAACTGAGGCTGAAAGTAGGCGTTCCTGTCCTTTTAATGCGGAATTTAGATGCACCAAGACTGTGTAATGGCACACGGTTGCAAGTGACACACCTCGGTCGCAATATTGTAAAAGCAATCATTATGACTGGAATGGCAAAAGGAGAGAACGTTTTAATCCCCCCTATACCCATAATTCCGACAGATTTGCCATTCCAGTTTAAGAGATTACAGTTTCCGCTGAAAATCGCATTCGCTATGACGATAAATAAAGCTCAGGGGCAAACATTAAAAGTAGCCGGCATTAATTTAGAAAAGAGTTGTTTTTCTCACGGACAATTATACGTGGCTTGCGCACGTGTTTCAAGTCCACAGAATCTCCATGTGTTGGCCAGAGAGGGAAAAACAAAGAACATAGTTTACAAAAATGTACTACAGTAATAAGGCCTCCTATTTTTAGCTTCCTACATTATTATACTACTTACATTAAGTTAGTACTTCCTACGCAGATGATGTTACGGATGTCACACTGTCTAACATCGGGGGTTGGCAGGTAGGTAGTTAGTAGTATTTTAAACCGATTTACATTATTTACTTTTTATATTTACTAAGGAAACATTCGGAGCTATCCATTATGTAGTTTAGGTTGCTTTTGAACAAATTTTGATGTCAAGTTGAGGACTGGAACACGATAGTGGGACATTGTTGCAGGGGGACTTATAGCCGGGAGAAAACAAAAAAACTTATGCGGACGAAGTCGCGGGTAAAAGCTAGTCAATAATAAATAAGATTAATATATTTGTTATATTAAAATAATCGGCTTAAATCGGTCTCTCGTCTCTCTCTATTAGACGCATTACCGGCTGGGTATTCGCCAATTGGTATTGTATAGAATGCCTAGGCATAGTATGAAATATTGCCGCCCAGGTACTATTACTTAATATATAAAAGAGAATGTATGTTAGTATGTTCCCTAATAACTCCTAAACTATTCGACCGATCTCAATGAAATCTTTTGTAATTCGTTGAAGCTCAAGGAAGGTTTACATATATAGTTTGTCGTGTCACGATCCCACCCACGCATTTACCATATCTCTCGAACCGTTTATTAACAGAACAACGTCTGTTGGGTCACCTAATACAAGCAATTTCGGTATCATCCCGACGAAACTATGGTATGCGCTTTGTTTGTACGGTGATGCTACGATACGAGATGGATACCTTAGAAATTACGTACATCTGTGAATCTAGGTGGCGGTGATCACTTAACGTCAGCATCAACATTACATCTTATCATCATCTCGAAATCCATTTCACAACAAACCACTTCACAACTTTCTATTGCGATTCGAAAGTGGCTTATAAAAAGCCGCATAAATTCCATTTTCTCTTTTATTCCTTATGGAAATAATCTCCTGTACCATAAAGTACATGCTAGCTTCAAATTGAATATTTACCTACGTTATGTTTCAATACACATTAGACAGTCATTCCATCTACACATAACTTTCAGCTTTCTTATTAGTTTATTTATATTTTTAGTTCGGGGTAGTAATGCGGTACGCTACGCTCCGCTTTGTGACGCAATATTCACTGTTATGGGCAGGGCCGTTTTATAAATTCAACTATTTCATTCGATCATTTCGAAGTGGATTAACATAATGTACCTAGGATGTGTCTAACACACAATACATATAAAATGCTTTCGCTGATATGACGGTTAAGGTCGAAGGTAAGAGTGCACTTGGCGAAGATGGAAACCATGGCTACGGAACATTCAAGAAAGACCAAAGACAACTCTTCCGTACAGCTAGTGATGGGGATGATAACTGAAGAGGAAGGAATAAGAAGTATTCCCATAAAATAACATAAATAAATGTTTCTCATGCAGACGACGCTTTCAAATATGTTTTATTTTGATGTTAGTGTTGTTAAACAGCGAAAAGTTACTTACCGCCAGGTCATCAGTATTATCTGGCCATCCGAATATGGCGAAGGGGAAGAGACCTGATGAGAACCATGTGTCCAGCACATCCTGATCCCTCTCCAGCTTCATGCTGTCCACGGGGAGGTTGAACTTCGCGGCTGCCTTGGCCAGGGCTTCGGCTTCAGTGTGCGCCGATACCCAACACTCTTCTTCTTTCTATGATGATATCCACATAGAAAATATATTTGATATTCAATTTTAAGAGAAAATTTGTAAATATAATATTATGTGTAGGTGTCTAATAAAAAATCTAATAAGGATACACGTGTAATATTCAGTTTTGCAAGCGTTAATATTGATACAAAATTACATTCTAGTACATAAATGGACTATAAATAAATAAAAAAAATGATGACCAACTGGCAGGCAACTAGGTGTCGGTATGAGATAATTAAGTGCCATTTAATGGTATTTTGAAAGCCATTGATAACTTTAATAATAATAATAATTCAGTATTTCTGATGCATTAGATATAATTTTTGATAAATTTAATACATCATTTTACAACATTATCCCAGAAAATGTACAAAAAACATGCGTTGTGTAATTCGTGAGAACTATTAAAAAACGTTTGTGTGATAATTTGCATAAATGACTTTCTAAATGATACCATATATTATTTATACCATGCAACATTATTTAAAGAAAAAAGAATCCCGTTGAGTTTCGTGTGCCCGTAATTCACTGGTATGAGGCGTGTATTGTGGAATGGATGGTAGATATTGATGTGCAATAATTGATTTTAAATTCTATTTTCAACAAATATATTTCTATTTGAATCATAGCATAACTATTTAATAAAAAATATAACATAATATATTATATAAAAAACAGCATGTGTCATATCTTTTCCGATTCTAATTTAGTTCATTAAATACTTCGAAAAAAAGCTGTATTATGGGCGACATGGATGATTATACTGTTCATAAAATAAAATTAATATAAAAAAACAGTGTAACTCAAAAATCAATGCAACTCATATGCGTCTACGTGCATTACTATTACAACTTCAAATCATGCCCATGCACGCTGTGTTGAACGTACTGTGTGCGTGCGCGCCCGTTTCGCTGTCTTCCTGCGTCCGCTGCGCGTGCGTCGCCGGTGCGGCTTTACGTACACGCTCTCCTTACTCACCACTACCTTAGACAGCATACCCATATTAAAACACTGCACGTGGCAGGATGATCCTGTTGCCGGAGACTCCGTTTCAGATTCTTTAAAGCTATTGTGAGTATATATATGTAGGGATATATACATATTAATTATTTATTTATAATTGCTTATAAAATGCTCACAGAATACCTTTATTTATTTATTTTGTATGTGGA
The DNA here is from genome assembly GCF_905404315.1 of Leptidea sinapis. Lineage (NCBI taxonomy): Eukaryota > Metazoa > Arthropoda > Insecta > Lepidoptera > Pieridae > Leptidea > Leptidea sinapis. The sequence goes on along the minus strand of NC_066267.1, from coordinate 10,903,617 downwards.
TGATGCAGCTACTGTACTCAATAACTTTTGTATTAATTTACATTTACTTTTTTGACTTACTCGTGTAAGAAATTGACTATTTGACGTTTGACTGTGTCTGTTGCATCATTTTACATTTTACATATTATATTGTAATTTGAAATGATTTGTAAATCGATGTGCTTAAATGTAAATCTTGATATAAAAGAGTGGCAATGAGTTTCTTGCTACTTCTTCTCATTAGCTCAACCCTTTACGAAGTAGCGGTAGATTCATTAAGAAAAATATTTTTTTTTTGACATTCATAAGTGTCATTTCTGTGACCTTCGTGAATAAACTGATTTTGATTTGATTGATTTTGACATATCTCTATTTTAATTGCCTCATTTTTTATAGCGAAATGCAAATTAAAGTTCTTCGAAACACAATTTATACAACAATAACAGGCTGGCTATATGAAATAAACAATATTAAAAATGCCTTAGGGTAAGAATCATAAACTTATGATACTACCGTAATAGACAAACACTCTCCTCATTACAGCGAGACTAAATTTTAAATGTTCATGTGTAATATTTTGCTTTTGGTCAATCCCTATGACAATTATTGATTTACAACGGCGTCATATTCACGTATACAATATTTTACTATCTAGAAGATACTTTCTCAAATGATTATAATCTGAAGAAAATAGAGTGTTTGCTGCGTATATAAAATGTAATATTTAGTATTTTAGTGCATATGTTCAACGATAATAAACATCACGAAAGTAGTATTGAAGAATCATTATTTACCTATGAAATGTTTCTTTAGTTAGATTGTTGCTATATGTAAAACAACACAATCTAAAACAGAACACGACACCATTATATTTTTTAAACCGTTAAAACACAGAACAATATCGATAAAAAACACTAAAATTAAAACGCGATCCACTTTGACAGGAGACTAATGGACACTAAATTGTTTCAAAACGGTTTCATGATCTTCATCTATTTCGTCTCTTTCCCCACACAGGTTTTTATGTAAGAATAGTTATCTCACTTTCACACAGGGTTCGTCTATTACGGCAGTATAATAAGTTTATGGTAAGAATAGATTTTCACGGGCTATTTTTAACAATTCGACGCCTATTTTGCATGAAAACGACGAGGTTTTAGTCCTTTAGAGCCCAGTGCGATTTGGTAATTTTTACACACACCCGTGGTACCAAAGTGTGTAGATTTGAGCTATGAAACGTATTAATTCAAATCTATCTCAAACTAATAAAATATTAGTAGAATACAGTTATTATCAAATAGATTCTACTTCGACTTTATCTTCTATTCTTCAGTATTCGTATTGCAACTTAAATCAGTCTTTCTGCTTATTAATTATTAAAAAGATCAATAATGTTGCAGACGTTACTGTAGTGATCCCAGGGATCGTTTTAATTCTATAATAACGTGAGATAACGCACGACCCTATATCTAGATTTTTATGTCTCGTTCCTCTGAGAAAAACTGTTGTTTACAAATTACACTGGCTACCACAATGACCATTCAATGATCACACCAGACTGACTGACAGACTAGAGCGATTTGCTGGTCCCCCACCTTGTTCTGAACATACCTAAGGCGCAGTACAGTGGTTTCCGTCAATGCAAATCTAATTTTTTTCTCTTCTAAGTTTTAACACACAGTGAATTATCTTCCACGTACCTCGGAGATGACCCTGTAAGCGGGTATCTGGTGGCCCCACCACAGCTGCCGGGAGATGCACCAATCGCGGATCCCTTCCATCCAGTGGTACCAGATCTTCTCATGGACGTCCGGGATGATCTTCAGATCGCCGCTCTTAACCGCTTGGATGGCTTCAGACGCCATCTTGTCACAACGTATATACCTAAACAATTACCGGTGTACTGTTACTTTCAAATTACCAAAAAAACTGATTTATCAGTTATTGAACACATTTATGATGAAAAAAAATAGATTATTACTTTGGAAACCACACTCTTAATAGTGTTTATTGTTTGTTAGATACTTAGCAAATTTTACTATGTGACTTAATGCCCTGAACTAAATTATTGATTGTTATTAGGTAAAAGGTACTTTATTTTTATTACTTACTTTGTAACATTATTACAGAAAACCTCTCAGAATCTAAGTATTAGAATTAAATAAATAGTTTGAATAAGGATAAAATGAAAACTTATATCTATTAATAATAAGAAACTGTTTTTTTTTTGGTGATGTCAGTTCTAATTTAAATTGCTGGGTAAATGAGACTTAACATCTTATGTCTCAAGGTGACGAGCACAATTGTAGTGGCACTCAGAATATTTGGGGTTTTCAAGAACGCTGAGCGGCACTGCAATGGGCAGGGCGTATAAATTGCCATTACAGTCCCTTACTGTCAAAAAAACTTCTCAGTTTTAGATTTCAACAGCTTCAATGAACTGTTTCAGAGACTGATATTGAAAGCACAAATATTCTCTAAGACACTCACCACTGTGGTCTCAGGAGAGGTTCAACAACATCCTTGGAGCGACTGCACAGCGGCACTACCATGGTGTGATCCTTGGTCTCACGGTACAATTTCGCCTTCTCCAATGTCTTTATTATCTCACGTCGGACGTCAAAACGTTTCATACCCTATTCGAAAAGTAAATTATTATACATAAAACGAATATTATACATCCTTGAAGTCAAACAGACATACAGACTTCAATATTTATTTAGTAACTAAACTTTTTTTTAATGTTTGTAACAGTAAAGGGTTCATTGATCAGTTTTTTAGGGATTTTGAATGGAACTGAAAGAGATATTTTACTATGTATATGCATGCATTTAATTTCCTCATTCATTATTTTATATCGAAATAATAAGTCGTGATTTTTGCGACGGGATCTCAGGGATTACATTCTGAATCAAACAAATTTAAAAAAAATGTCAAAAAAAATTCGTGTGGACCACCCTTAACATTTAGGGGGATGAAAAATAGATGTTGTCCGATTCTCAGACCTACCCAATATGCACTCAAAGTTTCATGAGAATCGGTCAAGCCGTTTCGGAGGAGTTCAATGTTTAACACCATGACACGAGAATTTTATATATGAGAGATTATAACGAATTTTGCATTTAAACATGTACCTACAGACTCAAAGTTACGCGACACGAAATTTTGTTATAATTAATGTGAAAATTCGATATAAAAACATTTCAGTCCCTTAAAATTATATTTAATAAATTTAATGTAATTAAATAATGTAACGGTAAATTTTTAAATTTAATACAAGGATATTTACACACATTATTTTCAAGATACCAATTTTATAATCTTATTGTATCCTGTATCACTTTGGGTTGTCTTGAAGAGATCGCTTCAAACGATAAGACCGCCCATTGCGTACCTATCACATGTAATTAGTTCAAAATCTATTTTATAATTTTTTTATTTTTAAATCTGTATGGTATGCAATAAACTGTCTATCTAACGTTATAATACATGATTCAAATTGTAGATATTTGAAGTGTAAATTACCGAGAAGGGTCCACAATTGTCGAGCATACGTCCCTCAGCGTCGAACACAGTGATGCACGGCAGATTGTGTCGCTTGCCCAGATCGTAGTCATTCTGGTCGTGGGCTGGTGTTATCTTCACGGCTCCTGCGTATTCCACATTCATATATTCACATAACACATAAATACCATACGTAATAGCTTTAAGGGTAAATGTATACACTTCTATAATAAAGTCCCAGCCACTGTTCAGGCATTATTTATAAATAAATTTAAATGTTTTATAAGAAAAATGGCTCTGTCATAAATCCTACTACTCTACTGCAGAATATATATTGAAGGATTGGCGAATAGGCTTAGTTCTTCAGCATATGCGGTTAAGAAAATTAGACGGTTAACTGACATAGATACGGCGAGATTAGTATACTTTAGTTATTTTCATAGTATTATGTCCTATGGTATATTGTTATGGGGCAGTGCGGCGGATATTAATACTATCTTTGTGCTGCAGAAGAAGGCTATTCGCGCGATTTATAACCTAGGTCCTAAAGAATCATTAAGAGAAAAATTTAAGAAAATAAACATTTTGACTGTTGCTTCTCAATACATTTTCGATAATGTTTCGTATGTTCATAAGCACATTGAGGAATTTTCTAGAAACTGTGACATTCGTAAAAAAAGCGCGTACACCTTCCTTAAAGGCCGGCAACGCTCCTGTGATTCCTCTGGTGTTGCAAGAGATTGTGGGCGGCGGTGATCACTTAACAACAGGTCACCCGTACGCTCGTTTGTCCTCCTATTCCATAAAAAAAAAATCATAATGTTAACACGAGGAACAACCATAAACTTGTTATGCCTACTACTCGGTTGGGTCGAGTTAGTAAGTCTTTTGTTGGGCGATGTATATGCTTCTACAATATGATCCCAGAAAATGTACAAAACAAATGTGTTACGAAATTTAAAAGAATTATTAAAAAACGTTTGTATGGGAAAGGTTATTATAGCATAAACGATTTTCTTAATGACACCACTGACTGGGAATAAAGTGAACACCCTCAGGCTCTTTTATTATAAATGTTTATTGTACGATATTACATTGTAATCCATATTTTATATTAAAAAAAAAGCCCGCTGAGTTTCTTGCGCCCATTCTTCTCAGGTCTGAGGCAGTCTCTTTTGAATGGGTGGTAGATTTTGACGTTCAATAAGTGATTTTAAATCCTATTTTGAATAAAAATATTTGAATTTGAATATCTAAATTATCGGACAGCCTGGGACTAGATTGTAATTATTTTATAGCAATAGCAATGAAAGTACAAAATTGTATATTTTTATTAAAAAGAGCGCAAAAAGAGAATGCTGGGAGAGTTTCTTGCGCCGCTTCTTCTCTCTCAGAGCGCCATTTGTTTCCGAAGCAGTAGTAGTATCTAGTAGTTATTAGAAATTACATCAAAAAGAATTCTAAACGAATCAATTTTGAGAAAATAAATGCTTTATTATGCCTTTTTACCAGAGAGACTACACAGGGACAAAATACGTAAAATAATAGCTGTTGTCACCGGTCAAGTGTGTCCCTTGAACAAGCATCTATCTATCTATCATAGGTGTTACAGACAGCACTTTGTGCAAAGGATGCATGGAGGCAGAAGAAACGCCAGAACACGCGCTTATGGAGTGCAGCAGTGTGGCCGAACAACGGGCACAAATACTCCAATCTCCAGCATCGCTTCCGGATGCCTGCAGAAACTTAAAAGGATTGCTAGACTTCTGGAATGATATGGGCTGGTTGGAATAAGAAGACATGTGAAAACGCAGAATGATCCAGTCGAGAGTCTAAGTGTGTAAACAGCCCGGATAAACTTACTAACTATATACATACTAGCTATTTATTTCAAGATGGCCGTCTTCGGCGGTAACAAAATTACGTGATAGGTTCTTAATAGCGTTTCTGTACTGTAACTAAGCGAGTATCAAGCATAGCTAAACGCGTGCGCGTAGCGCGGTGGGTAGTAAAAACTGTTGAGTAACAACACTTACATTGATTATCTATGGATTATATATATGGCAACCCTCTCTGTTCATATAGTCTGTTGGTGTTTAAGCGTATGCCAGTATAATTTTACTATGAATAAATATATTTAAAACAGTGATTTAGATCGCCTAAACTGCGTAATTAAGTAAATCTTCAATACTCCCATTAATAAAAACTATCTCTAAATGACCGGTAACTCCACGGACTAGTAAAATAAGACGGACTCCGCGCCGTGATATTAGCAAGTGAGGCACCGTTATGCTAGTGTGAATGATTATATTATGATTCTAGTTACACAATTTTTTCTCCCTTAAATAATCATATACGGCCACAAATACTTATATCGTGTCGTTTTTACACTTATTCACAACACACGACGCCATTTTTAAAATATTTTATTGAAACGCAAACTGATCTGTCACAGATGACAATTCTCATAATGGCCGCCTATCGGCCTGTAGTAGTGTAAGTGTGTGCGTAGTACTATGTATTCACATGTTAATCGGCTTGTTTTGGTGGTACACTGTTATGTAAGGTGACACGGAGTCCTTATTTCTTACTAGTCCGTGCGGTAACTCATTATAATATAATTTGTGATAAGCACGCCAAATTGTGGTGTAATTAAAACAATAATAATATAATCTCTTATTCTGGGTACTTCTCTATCTCTTATTTTAGGTTTGACCATTCAAGTACATAGTACAAAATTTTCCTTATCCATTATAAAGAGAAAGGTTCTCTCACTTTTAATAATATATGGCCTATACTCGCCGAAAAATATGTATATAAAACTCACCAGTTCCAAAATTCATGTCGACATACTCATCGGCAATGACGGGCAGCTTCCTGTCAACTATAGGATGCACCAAGTTTTTGCCTATCAGATGTTTGTATCTGAAATTATTTATTAATATTTTATTTTATAAATATTTTTTTATGTTATATATAACAGCGACTCAAATCTTAATTCTTAATGGGGATAAACCTGGCAGCCAATAATATCCGTCAATAAGCTGGTCTGCCTAGTACTTATTAACTTTATGTAAAAAATTTCAATTTCTATGACAAATAAAATAAATATACGATTGTGAAGGTCTCCAATGCTTTATAAACATTGTTGACTCCGATAAAACGATGAATTAAATTGAAAACGAAACTATTCTTTAAGAAGCACAACACTTTAAATTTTGCTAGAGGCCTCTGAAAGGTTATTTGCAAGCCATGAAGGGCAACACTAGCAGTAAGATGAGTATTTATAGCCATAAGAAGACCCATAAATCTTCATGCGTGTCAAGTCTTGGACACTGTTCAAACTCACACAATGGGCCTGGCAACCACAAATTACATGGAATGCTAGGAAGTTGGACTCCTCTCACTCTATCAAATTTCTGCGTCTTTTGTGCCCAATTTTACATACTTAGTCATAGACCCTCATTGATACTTCATTCAACGAATTATTCAAATATAGAGTACAGATTTCTTGATGATAGAACCAACCTTTCATCATCAGGATGTACAGCAACCGCTACGTCTCCTAGCATGGTCTCCACGCGCGTGGTCGCCACTACAACCTCGCTGTAAGAGTCCTCGGCCTTGTATGCAAAGTGTACAAGCACACCAAACTCTACCTGCAAACATGTAAAAGCTATTAATATGAGATTGTCTATATATATTACAAGTAACACACATACACACACACACCTATGTCTCAGTCCTAAATTTTATCCAAGTAATTAGAAACAGCTAATTAAACGAGTTGTAAATAATATAATTGAGGTTGTGCCTGTACTTAACTTCATACAAGGGTAACACTGAAAGTTTTTAAATTAGGTACTAATAAGTATAATAACAATATAATTTGCCAAGAGAAACTATCATGCTGTAGGGTCATTCTTCACCATGCCAACGCGGCTACTACTTGGTGACGTCACTTGTGGAGTTACTGGGTCACCCGCCGTATAGCCCCGACCTCTCACTCTGTGATTTTTATTTATTCCCGAAAAGAAAAACTTCGGGGAACACGTTTTATGGTCGCTGTGGCTGCGATTCAAAAGGCCGTCGAATAGACCTCTAAGCACGAGTGGTCAAAGTGCTTTTCTTAATGGTTTCATCGGACGAAGCGATGTATTGACGTGAATTGGTATTATTTAGAAAAAATATACAAATAACTTGCTAATTTAATCAGTTTTTGATTTTCTAAGAGCTGTCAGTTTAAGCTTCGTAAGCAAAAATGTTGATGACAGTGTCAATTTACACTTATGGTGAAAACATTATAATATAGAGCATTTTACTCTTACCTTATTATCATACCCTGGTATCGATAACATGGTCCGTCCAGTTAACTCAACCTTGTCCACTTCGATATCAGATATAGCACTCTTGAGGGTGCACGACCAGTTCACTAATCTGTTCGCTCGATAGATGTCGCCAGCGTCGTGAAGACGAATGAAGGCTTCATTGACAGCTTTACACATGACAGGGTCCATAGTGAATCGCTCTCGAGACCAGTCTAGCGAAGAACCTAGTGATCGTAGCTGTTCATAGATTCTACCACCCTTTCTGTAAACAAAGAACAAAATTTTAGTATTCGACATTCGACCACTGTTGATATATTTCATATAAGCCATTTCATACAGGCTCATTATACTGCAACAGGAATTCTGCATATTACAATATCAAATTCAATTTTTTATTTCAAAATAGGATTTAAAATCAATTATTGAACGTCAAAAACTACCACATATAAAGCAATAAATTTATTATTAAATAGAGTGTGGGCGGTCGCTCTATTCGCAATATCACAGTATCATTAAGAAAGTCATTTAGCCTTTGCCATATAAATGATTCTCAACAAATCTAAAGTCTATCAAACATCAAGACCAATGAATGGTCCTCAGAAATTCTATCAGCTGATCTTATCATTTCACTTTTACAATTTAATTCAGACTTTTTACTTTCCAACACCACACTGGTGGGTGGGTATGTATCTCTTAATCTGACCCTGACCGACCTGAGTGTTTTACCATATCCATATATACCTAGTTGTTTTTAGGATATTACAAGTTCTATGGTATGTACACAAAACATTTCTAATATAGAGATTCAAGTTATTTCTTAAAAACAACAAATAGTTTTCATGTGGAATTTCAAAAACATGTGCCATCCTATGACGACAGACTTGTCTGAATAAAGTAACACTTTCGCACAAAAAACCGGCGTGAAGTAGCGACTTTGCGCGACTATAGTTGGTGTCGAGGACAGGAACCCAGCCCCCCCCCCTTACGGCCCTCCACCACAATGATAACAATAAATTAGAGGTGGCGTGTGGTGGTGGTTAACGAATGAACCGCGGACAAACCCACCCCCCCTGATACTCACTCTTCTTTCCATTTCCAAACGCGTTTGATAAATTCACCTCTTCCCAAATCATGCCTAGTCTTCTTCTCTTCCCTCCACAGCTTCTTTTCAACAACTACCTGTGTTGCTATACCCGCATGGTCACATCCAGGGTTCCATAGTGTGGTACGACCATTCATTCTGCAATTAATGTTGATATTGGTGGTTAGGTTCAAAATTTGTCTTTCTACATAGAATGTGTTGTGTTTCAATAAGCATTCATATATTTTTTTTTTGTAAATTGATTAACCAAGGCATTTAAACTTAAATTACTTATTAATAACTAAATTTTTGATTGACTTTTATTGACCTACTACATATGAAACAAATTAGCTCAAACAAAGAGTAAAAGTAAGCCACAATGGCTTGTTTGTATAAAGGAATAATATTTTTTTTATTTAATACTTTGCTGCTGGTTTTTATTCGTTGTTCAACCAGGTCAACATCAAGTAAAGTTAAAATAAATATAGATAAATAGGATACAAGATCCTTCTGGGCGTAGCATTCATAATCTTAACCTAATAAAGATAATTAACACTGAAAAGTCCAAATCAATAAACTCTCAACTGCTCGAAAACGAATGAAAAATTTACGGATTTACGGTTTGCAATATTAAATTATTATTATTCAACCTCGACAGGAATCCTGCTCTAGCCCTACACATAACAGCATAAAAATCGTCAACCCTGTGCTCCACAAACACACCCGACGCGCTACAACTCCATGGTAGCCCCAGTAGAGCTCGAAACGTATTGTAGTATTGCACTCTGAGAGCGTCAAAAGTGGCTTCAGTGTAGGTCTACCAGAGCTGAGAGGCTAATAATAGCATTTGACATTATTAGCCTTTCTTTATTTTTATTGACTGCCAGTAATATACGAGAACCTCCCATACACTCATAAAAATATTAGCCAATTTAAAAAGAATAGTGATGTACACAGTGTCAATACTCGAAACAAATATAAACTCGCAATTCCATCTTCTAGGTTCCGTTAAATTGCTAAATCTTTTAAAGTGGATTGTGTTATATTTTATAATAAACTCCCAAATGAAATTAAAATTTTACCTATTAAAAAATTAAGGCCTATTATAATGTAAAATATTATTTGAATTATAAAAATAATTGGAATTAATGTTCTAAATTTTGTTAGTGAATATTGTTATACTCATTTAAATGCTATTGTAACTTTTGTACTTCATCTTGACTTGCACTAAATAACTTATAAAGTTTTACAGTGAATAAAGATTTTTTTTGACTTTGACTATACCTGTGCCACCTTGTGATTGCATCTTCAACAGCATTGGTTAAAGCATGTCCTAGATGAAGTGTGCCAGTTACATTAGGTGGTGGGATCACCATCACAAACTGACCTTTAGGATTGGGATCCAGTATGGACTTCCTCTGAAAATAAAAATTCCTAATTAAAGTGAACTTGTTTATTATATGGAAATATTAACCTCTAGCTACTTTGTCTGGCAAGTAATAAAAAAATATTATATTATTATGTATTTATTAATTACTTATTACTTGCCTTATTATTTTTAGTTAGGTTACCCTAGTTTTTTTTAATTTCTATCTATAAATTTCAATAAAATTATACAATCATAAGGGAAAACTTGTGTTTTCTCTACTTTCCATCTGGGCGTTTCTCCTTGCCTATTTTCACCCTATAAAAATACACGTCATAATATATAAATGGGAGGTGGCTATCGAAAACAAGGGAGAAGGCTTTTCAGTTAGCCTGTTAGTCTTTGATAGTGTGCGGCACTAGGCAAGTCTCACAAACCTTGCATCATTTGGGCTTCCCAAGAGTTTATATTTTTTTTTATATCTTATACATACAAAGACACATTAAAAATAAAATTCTATACAACCCTTTTCACCGCCTGGATGTGTGGTGTACCTGTACCGTGTGGTTCTCATATTCAATCAAATTGTGACATGAGCTAGCTTGAAAGGTGTTATCAGGTACTGGGTACCATACTAACCCATGTTATATAAAAGAAAAGTGTAGACTTGTTTAAAAGGTTGTTGCCAGTAGTATAATTTCTCTCTCTTCATCACTTACTATCAGGTATGGTAACCACATAGTGGTTGTCTGTCAATATCCATAAAAACAAATATCCATGTTGGATATTTTAAAAAAAAGTTATAAAAAATATGATAAATCCTGCAACTTCATAGAAGTTAAGTCAACTCAATGTTTGTAACATTTTTGATGGTAGAATAGAATAAATAAAATAAATTCTTGAGACGACTTACACCATACTCTGGCTTAAAAAATCCTTCTTTTTCCCACCACTCATACCATGCAGCTTCCACATACTTTGGGCTGTATGCATCAGGCATTTGCCCAGTTAAATCTTTTTTCTCACCAGGTGCAGTCTGTGCTGTGTAAATAGCACTCTCTTTTGTTTCTTTAACCTTTTTCTGTAGAAGAAAATAGATTTTTTTATGTTTTATTTTACCATAAGATTAATATTTTATTTAAGTTATACTTATTTTAGAGTGTTAGGAAAATCAAATATCAGAGTGAATATAAATTATATGAAAAATGATGCAATGAAGTTAGTTGGTCAACTAGACCATTTATATCATACAGCTACTCTCATAACTCATAAGTCTACTGAACCACCACCAATGGACAAGAATCAATTAAATTTCAAAGTGTATAAGTTGTATAATAAAATAAAAAATCTTTCAGATTGTATAAAATTTATCATGATATTTAAATTCACATTATTTAACTTAATTATGACATACACTAATATTTGCATTACTTGTATTTAATACATTCTTTTTTACATTATATTATTCTTTCTACAAACATAAAATAGCACATGAAATAAATATTAATTTTGAATTTTGTGTTTTTACACCAGTAAATAATAACTTGTAAGTGTTGTAACACTACACACACACACACTTTGTTATTAAAGTACTATCATTTATATAAATTAAGAATATATTATAGAAGTAAACAGTGATAGGTTGTATATAGTTTAGTTTTATCGGATTATATTTGAAAGATTTGAGTGTTTATTGAATTAGGTGTTACTTTGCGGAAATCCATAATTATACAAATGATTTAAGTTTTCTTTATTGTTAATTGTAATAAGACAACACGTCCTGAGGATGCCTTGTGTAGAGGCAAAACACATGTCAAATTGTATTTTTTAGGGACAAATATTGGCGGAATTAACACTAAAGAAAACTTAAATCATTTGTATAGATTTGAGTGTAACCAAAAAAGTTGAGTAACTTTTTCTATTTAGTAAAAAATTATACAGCCAGTAGCCCGACAAGGGAAGCACACTGATTAAGAACACAAATTCTCCAAAAAAATTAATATTTATTGTGTTTCAGGTATTTTATGAAAAAAATAAGATAAAAGATTGTTATTTTATGAAAATGCTGTGCATAACTGAATTCAATCATAGCAAGATTAAAACTCAAAACTATGTTATACTAACCATAAACCTAATCTTAACACAAAGTAAGTATGTAAGTAATACTTTATTTGTTGACTAGGGTTAATACATTATAGATGATTTAAATACATTTTAGCTCTCCAAGTTGTGCCTGTTATTGAGCATACAAATATTTGACATATAGATATTATAATCAAATCATAATAATTATCATAAAACAAAATTGATTACATCATTAAATAAAGTTAAATTAAATTAATTGCATCATGAAATTAAAAATAAGAGCGACCATATCATTATTAAGAAAAATTATTATAAATGTCACAGTTAAATTCAAAATTATGTTCAAAAAACGTAGTTACTAAATACTTATTTGTCAATGTTACTTCAAGGCTTCCAAGTCATTTTCTATTAAAAATTCACTGATCTTATAATAACATTTATGTGCTAAATATATTTTAAGTTTATGTTTAAATTCCCTTTTAGGCCAGTTACTCACATGCTCTGGTAATTTATTATAAATTTATTAAAATTAATTTATTTAATTATTAATAATATACAAACTAAATGTCAGTCAGTTTGGGAGGCACTTGAATTTACAACACTTATTATAACTTTAAGATGTTAATTGACCTTAATTTCTTACATTCCATTTGATAACCAATTGCATAAATGAATATAAATATCTTGATATATTTCTATAGTAAATAAAAAAATATATTGATCTTAATAAAATTTATAATTAATGAATTAGCTAAGTAGGTAAATAACTTTGTTTTGTTTCAAATTAATCAAATTTAGGTGTGAAAAACAAAATTATTATATTATATTCTTCGATATGATGCAAGAAACAATTCATGGAAGTCAGTGTGCCTTTCACCAAACGTGAATTAAATGTTAATAACCTCCAAATATTATTTCATACTCTACTAAGAATAGACTTAATGTTATCTTCTAAAATAGCTTATTTTGCATCGTTTTTTTTTTAAACTTAAACAACATCTTACCTCGGGTTTGTCTTTTTGAACAGCTGGCGCGGTACTCTTTTTATCCAATTTTGCCTTTAGTTTATCTAGTTTAGCAGCTTTTTTTGCTTCTTTCTCCAACTGCTTGGCAGTCTTCTCTTGGGGCTGGTCACCAGATGGACCATTTTGGGTTTCATTGTCAGTCATATTTTGCATAAATTATTATAATAATTAAAATTTATATACAGTTCACAGCTGTCGCACCGCCACCTACACAAATAAGTTATCAGTTTATTTTATCACAATAAAATTATAAATTACCTACCTACTGAAACGACCATGCAAAGTATGACAGTTGACAGTACCTGACAGTCAGACATCAGTCACCGGTCACCAACAGTCACCAGTCACCTTTCTATTATCTTTGGTCTAAAAATAAGACTTGGCTGTATAGGCTTTTGACCTCTTTGCCTGTCCAGATGGACGAACAGAACCAAAAAAAAATATCTTTGGTCTTTAAATATTTGGAATCACCATAAGCAAAAGGTATGTGATCAGTTTAACATTTCTTTATTTTTATTTATAAATTAATACCCATTTTAAAATAAAACTTTATTAATTTCGCGAGGCATAGACTCGCGAATCTAAAATATATTTTTAACACACATATAGGTGATAAGCACCATCTACTTGCACTAGCATTTATTAACAACTAACGTTTGTTGGCATACCGCATATTTATATTTCTTGCTTTATTTCCAAGCTATACGTTATTAAAATATCTATATCTAATTAGAATACGTTTAAAATTTAAATCAATCTAGTTTGCTGTGAAAAGATTTCTTTATAATATTTAACAACTACGTAACCTAATAAGTTTAATTTTTAATTGTTTGCTGTTAAACATCCATAAAAGTGATTCTAATTAATACTATTTAAGTAACATAATTTAAATTAGTGTATTTTCATTTGTAAAATTTACTTGAACATCACACAGAAATAATACTGTGCAAATAGTACGTCAACTATGTGAAACACAAAAAACATAGTATTTTAAATTACTATCTTCAATCAAGTATCAAATTCATAATTACTAACCTGCGAATTCAGTCAAGACGTCTAAACATTTATTTTTTTGCGACAACATTGCTTCCTTCTCTTCTTGTTCTTGCTTAAATTCACTCAACATCTTTAATAACAATCGCCGCAGGTCACAAAAATAGCGGTCTCTTTAAAAGTTAGGGTTTTCTAAGAAAAGAATTTGAAAAATAGTATTTCTATTTTTTAGTTTTTTTTTTATTTATAAACGTCACAATACTATTGCATATTACTCAAATAACGTAGCATTGAAGGGATGTTTTACCATTTCTGATTCATGCATGTATATTGTTTTGCACTTCAAGACAGCCAAGGTCAGATATATCTGTCTCTTTTAAGTGTATTGTGTTTCACATAGGTCAGAAAAGTCAAGCCAGTGCCTTGCAGCTCAACTTATTGTTAAATCTCATCTTGATAATTGCTCCGAGACAAGCTCACATATTGATAAGATGTAGGAGAAATCATGTAATGTCATGTATGTCAGACGGTAACGGGGGTTTTGATGTGAAATATCTATAGCCGCACTTAAAACCGATTTCTGGCGTGGCGACGCATGCCGTGGCGACGCGTCGCCTTGTCACAGTAAAACCGTCCTCAGAGGCAACATCGATTATAACTATTACCGAAGTCACTGATTAAACGAATTAAGTAGTCACGATTTGAAATAAATTCGTAAATTTTTGTATTTAATGAAAATAAATATTTATTCAATAAATAGTCATCGTTATCTGGAAAAAAATCGTAATATTTTATTTTATCATTATGACATATTTAGTTCCTATCACAATAATTTCTTTTCTGCATATTACTTTTACAAAATAATGTCGATGTTTCACATCTGCCAGGCGTCCCGTGACGGCTCACATTTTTTTCTTATATATATTGAAAAATTATAAAAAATATTGAATATTCTCATAGTGTTTTGGTTTGAGCTAATAGTCTTGTTACCAATGCTCTAGTCTGAATAAATAAAAATAAAAAATTGAAGTAGATGCCAAACTGCCGTATGACGCTTGCCGTAATCTTCGGTCAATGTCATTATTGTCATTTCTTAAAAGCTGCATGTGCTAGGCGCGGGCCGCGGGCACGCAGTTGAATATCGAGCGCCATTTTGTTTTTCTTGTAACCGCGTTGTTGAAAGTCGGTTAGCGTGGTTCTTTGATCGTTCATTTTGTAACTTCTGTAAGCCTAGATAATATTGGATATTTTTGTTTTAAATTAAATTAAAGAAGTGTTTGTGCGTCATGTCGGATCGAGAGGTACAATAATTAGCATTTCTCTAATATTTTATTGAAGCTTGGATTTGGCGCTTCCGTAATCTCCAAATGCCGGGTGAACCCTACCTAATACTAAAATTACTTATATTTGGAAATTTCAGAGGAGCCGTTCCAGAACTCGCAATGGTTCTCGCGAAGCACCAAAACCGCCAGTGATGTCTCGTGTACATAGTAGAAGCCGGTCGAGAACTCCACCGCCGCCAAAAGCGGCTAGTAGAAAATATCGTAGCCCGTGAGTATTGCGATCGAGAGATATATTATCATCAGAGTGTTTGTAATTAAACATTTTGTTGAAATTAGCATAAAAATTTAAAAATACTGTAGCATCATTTCCGTTTCTAAGTATAATTGGCGTAACCTCGCTGTCAAGGTAATTGCGCTATGTCGTGTATTTGAAATAAAAAACAAACGAATAATTTCAAGGACTCAAATATATATTTTGTTTAAATGTACGAATTGAGTTAAAGTAAATTGAGTTTTATGAAGTATTCAAATAGCATGCGAAATCAGTAAATTATTAGCCATTGTAGAACTATTTAATCAATGTTTGGCTAGCAACACGCTCCTAGTCCGCTGATAAGATTTATGATTGTATTTTATGGCTGTAGTGGAAGAGTATTGTGTACAACCAACAATATAAAAAAATGCACACAATTATACTTACACATTTTATTTTAGACGTATGTTATGTGCCAGAGATACAATCTGCACAGTTGAATGATGTTTCATTCCTCCCTAATTGGCTGTTGCTTTTTTAGACAAAACAATAAAAATATCTCCAAAAGAGTGTATAACAATGTGAAGTAGTAATAAAAAAATGTATCTCACCACATACATTGTAGTTGTACCTCTAAGGTCTAATAAAGAAAACTGTATAGGTTACTTTTTAATCTGTAATTTGCATTCATTTCATGATTCAGAGCTCTATAAAGTATTGTGGAGTTATTACAAACAAATTTTTATTACAAGAGCCACAGTTGTTTATCAAATTAACAGGAAACATGATACTGTTTCCTGTTAATGACAATGTACAATGAATTGGTTTGAAGAACAAATATCATACATATCCAAGTGCTGGGCTAGGTTAGGTTGGACAAGATATTCAAGTATTCAAGTGGTCGATACCAAAGTTGGGTTCCAAGCAACCAACAAACAATAACTGATTTTGGGGTGACAAGTTTGATATTGACTGTTCCATTATATATCGCAAAATGTGATTGATACTCTCTGATGTTCTAGAAGATGCTTGATTGATGACCTATGCTTATTTTAAGTTATAAATTTGAATCATGATAAAATACACTAGTTGATTCTATACAGCCATTATGTTTAAGATGAAAAAATAAATTAATAATCCAAGTCAAAAGAGATAGATTTTATTCCAATTGTCGGTATAGAAACTTACAGAATCATTAAATAGAACCATTTTCTGTTTGTATTTGTGTTTTATTTACAATATTCATTAACATATATTTATAAAAAACATACTGCTTCATACATTTTTTATCAGTAGTAGGTTCACGATAAATCATATATATATAAGTAATCGTAAATAAGTTTCTAGGAAATCAAAAGATTGTTGACATTATCTAGGCAACTTACGCTTATCTTTGTTTTATGATCTGGTAGAGCAGTGAAGAACCACTTTTACATAGTTCAATTCACATCTAAATAGAGCACCTAAATATTGTCCCTCAGGGGGAGACTGCCAGATGCTCCATTATTTTTACCTGGCAGGAGCTGGCCACAAGAAGCCGAAATGTGCTTAATAGGGGTTGCGAGATGAAGATATATAAAAATATATATTTTATATAACAATTGAATCATGGCAAAATCGGCAAGCAGCTTTCCAGTTACAAAATTCTTTGCAATTGTATAAAAAAATTTGCAATTTCCTACAAGATGATGAAGTGGTTAGTAATGGTACAAATAATGCAACTCATGTGCTCTAGCATGTATTTTCAATGAAATGTGTAATATTCCACTATGTTACTATGCTTCCTTTGTATAAATAAATAATTAATGAATGAAATGCATAACTGTAATGGTTCTTTTTATTAGTAAGCTTACAATTATGACAAAAACACGAGATTATAGTTTGAATTAAGAAATGTTATTAATTGCTTTGATTGATCCACTTTTTTAATTGTGCTGCAGCTTTGAAATAGTATATTGAAATTGTATATCAATGCAATAATGATTAGCACCAAGTCTATCTAGGTCCTAGGATATTATGTAATAAAAGTACTTGCAAATGTTTTAGTTTCTTATGGCGAATTTATTTTTTTCTTATAGGGTTGTGACATGTTTGGCTTTATTGAAATTGACAGACTTTGTAGTTCTAATAGCATGTGAATCTTTTAATCTACTGATACAGCAATACAATAAGGTTTTAAAATGTTGGAAGTCTTCTAAATTTTAAAACAGAAAAATGAACCTGTTTTTAAGTTGTACCAATGTTCAATGGCCAAACTAGTTGATTAACATTTAACTGACCTTGAAATAAACCATTTTTGGTGAGGACTTGTCTTTTTGTTGAATATTTATTTTTAGTAAATGGTGTATTCATATTCTATTCATTAATATAACATTCTATAATTGCTTTAGTCAAATCATTTACATGGTTTGATGTGAGAAATACTCTAATTTAATGAAAATTAATATTTTCGAGCAACTTATAAACAAGTTTTCGCAATATTTCAGTATTTATGAATTATTTCATGAAATATCTTAATCAATATTCTTAATTACATTTTCAGTGGCCTTAACTCTTGTATCATTTGACGGATATACAAGCCCACCTTTACTTTTAGCCTCTAAAGTTATTCAAAGTCATATAATTTGTAAATAAAGGAACCAACACACAATCACAGTTTTTTTAAGATAAGAATTTGGACAACATAACCCGCAATATGTGATATAGCTTGGTAACCAAAGTGGTTCACTAAAAATTTCATGTGAGTCTTTCTCCTGTTTGCCCCCTATTATATAAAAGGCAAAAAATCTCTAATCTAAATCTACTTTTGTTCAACAAGTAATCAGTGTGTGTCTGATGTTTCTTCCTGCAGGACTCGCTCCCGGTCAGGGTCGCCACGCCGATACAAGACGACTCGGTACTCCCGCAGTCGCTCTCGCTCCTACTCGCCTCGGGGGGGCTCTTACCGCCGGTCGCCCTCCCACAGCCCCATGTCGTCGAGGAGACGCCACGGTGGAGATCGGGTAAGATATCACTATATGCTTTTTAAACTGATTAAAGTAACATGCTTATTAGAAATTTTGTGTGTTTGCTAAATTATCGAGACAATGAATATATGCATAATGTGACAATTTTTAATTTGTTCTTTTTTGTTTGTTTACTAGGCCCAATTAATGGTACGTGTGTCGACTGGCCCGCAGCGGCCGCGGTTTGAGGCGCCGTCGCACCGCTGACCGCTTCGAGCTGCGCGGACTCCGTGCGGCCGCTGCGGTCCAGTCGATCTACTCTCACACTATTCTATAAGGTCAAAATAATTCAGTTATTAAGATGCTTTATTATATAACTCACTTTTAAAGGCATCCTTTGCACGGGATGTGGGCTAGATGGTATGATGGTATTTGATGGAAATTATGTTTATAAATATTGCATGATAATTTTTCTTGTTTGGAACTTGTTACCAGCCTAGTGTAACTCTTAAGAAAAAAGCAACTCACTTGATTGTATGAAACATGCAGTCATTAACAGATGGCAGCTATAATCTTGTAAAAATAGGAGATAGCCACAATCCACTATGTTTTATGCAACAGTTTGTTTTCAAACTTAGCCAGATTATACTTAGTGACCAAATGCGATACTGTAATTACTGCTATTTCCAACTCATCTCAAATGACTGTACATTTCATAGTGAACTAAATTTCAATTTTTACTTAGGCAGAGCCCGCCTTTTATTACGTAGCATTTACATCCTCTTTGCTTGTTATCTTTTAATTATTAATATAAAGTAAACACTCACCAAGATAAGTGAGTCCTATAATATTTTACAAACTGTGTTCAAATTAAAACATATCTAAATGTATCTATATGTTTCCATAGCAAATTCATTCATGGCTAACCATGAAAAGAATTTGCTATGGAAACACATTTACAGGTTGACATTAATGTTTGTCTTTACAAATACACAGTTCCCGATACAAGCCCTTTTGTGTTATATCTATCATCTGAAAAAATCTTTAAATATATTACATTACGATTTCTCTAAAAAGGTGAAAGACCACTTTATGGCACATTCAAATTGCCATAAGTCATTTATATTTTTTTTTTTGAAATTATCCATTATTGTCATGCATGACTTATAATCCTATAACTTATAATCCGGAGACATAGTAACTTACTATATTTCAGGTTATATACTTGATAGACCCATAGCACTAAGGAGTGTAGTATAGTTCTGTTACTAATTGGAGTTGGCTAGACTACTCAACTAACACTTCATAAACAATGGACTCTGTAATTAATCCTTGTAATGTTTTACCTAGAATAAGCTGACCTTAAAACTACCTGCAAGCTTGATTCTGTTCCATTAAGAAAAAGAAATAGTGTTCCAAATATATTCTTGCCGTAGTTAACATGCTTATTTTCTCCAGGAAAATCCCACACCATCCCGGTGCCTCGGAGTTTTTGGCCTCAGTTTATACACAACTGAGCAGCAAATTCACCATATCTTCTCCAAATACGGACCTGTTGATAAAGTACAAGTTGTTATAGATGCTAAGGTAATTATAAATAAGCAATATTACATTATATTTATCTACATGAAAATATGATTTTTTTTTGGCAAAACCAGGGGTCAAGGGATGCATGCATTGCCAGCCTTTAAAGAAGGGAATATTCTCGATGCTTTGAACATGAAACAACTATATTTGTTACAAATATAATTTTTATGTCAAATTGCATAAAATATTGTTGTATATCAAGAAAAATAATTGATCTTCGAAATATAAACAAAGTAAAGCTGCAATTCTTGATTTCATTGATTATATATTTAGACTGGACGATCACGTGGCTTCTGCTTCGTGTATTACGAATCCCAAGACGACGCGAAAATTGCTAAAAACGAGTGCACCGGCATGGAGATAGACGGGCGCCGGATCCGGGTGGACTACTCCATCACGCAGCGAGCGCACACGCCCACTCCCGGCATATATATGGGGAAACCCACGCAGTGAGTGTGTCTGTTATCAGCACCGACAGGCATTTTGATATATTTTCTTAAAAATGCAGTACTTTAACACATAGGTACATAATATTCAACTTTCATTTCATTATAAAATAGATATTTCTGGCAACTTTTAAATATTCAATGGTACTTACCAAACTAGTCTAATTTTAAAATAATAATTACAAATAGTTTTTACCCTTTATCAAGATATCTATGCAGATATATTATAAAACTTTAATTTTTGGTTCAAGAATACAAATTTAAATTACCCTGACTGATTAAAGGACTTAGGCGCGTGGTTTTATGACGTCACACGAACATTTCTTGCTTTATGAATAAATATATTTCAAATAAAAACAATGAAATAACCTTAATTTTATGTACCCAAAAACAGTGTTTATCAAGGACATAAGCTATAAGCTGAAAATTATTTTCTCATGTTGACGAACTTAGTAAATTCTACATTACAATAATATGTAACCATATATTTATTCTTCATTTTACTATATATAGCTTTGAAACCTATCATTTATTATGTCCCCTATTGTTTTGATGAACAGGAACACAATTTTCCAACATAGAAAACACTTGCATGAAATTATCTTAAGATGTAAGTGTCCTATGTGTTGGTATAGCATAATATAGGTATTATCTAGGGCAGACTGGTTTTAAGATTAATTAAAGTTTGCCAAAGGCATACCTAAACATTAACAAGTACATACAGTAAAAAGTGCCCGAAAATATAAAAATAGATTATTGAATACCAAATAAACGCCAATACTGTGTATTGATTATTTATAGGCCACATTAGCATACAAAAATGTTTCTTTCCTGTAAATTTTATTACCTTATTTTTGTTGATTTTGCTAATTGACAAATAATTTTCTTGACCTTTGTAAACAAATAATAAGTAAAAACCAAATTAATAAATTTAATTTTTGCAAATTTATATATTTTGTTTTATGCACACTTTCTTTTGTGTTCCTCTAAATTGTGAGTGTATTTGCATGACTTATAATGCTTCTAACCCAATGATGTAGAACTACAATAGTAGATAGGTAAAGTAAATTGTCAATCATTCTTATCCACTAAATGCAAATTTTAAATATTGGACCACAAGTTTATGTTTGTTTTGCTTTTATATTTTCACATACATAATATTAATTTACTGATATACATATTTACACATATTGTAATCAAAATCTAATGAAAATTTTAACAACAAGATTGCAACTGTATTAGATATGACTTTAATTGTAATTTTTTTGTTTCAGTCTTGGTCGTGGTGACAATGGATATGATAGAAGAAGGGACAGAGAGTAAGTTAAAAAATTTTCAATATTTCAATGGCCCATACCTTTTTTCATTAGAAACTTTTAATAAGCCAGTCACTGCAGCAGACAATTTATCTTATTATTACTGTGTAAATTAACAATTTAACCTAGTATCCCTCTTTTTTACTTATGTTACTTTTCTGCCTTTGGTCTCTGTGATGGTAATTTTTGTCATGTATGTTGTTTTTATAGACAGCTCCATTGAACTGATCTACAATATGTTTGACAACTATCTGGTTGTGAATCTATCGGCAATGTTAGGAATGCTGTGTCTTTTCTGCCTGTCGTATATCACACTGCCAGTGCCCTCCGAATTGGGACACCAAATGATTGTTCTTTATGCTGTAGTTGGTGATTTCCTCTTTCACAGTGTTCATGTTTTAGTTCATTGCTAATGTACTGGGTAATAATAGTATACTAATAGTATGTTGTTGTCGTATTACACATACTATTTTAAATTACAAATGCGACGATTTATGTATTATTTCGGACTCCATATTCTTTTTTAGACTTTTGTAAATTAATTTATAATTTTATTTATTCAGACGCGTCATTCAATCAGTTAGGATATTTCGAAATTTGCGAGCGCCAAGATATTATTTTTCCCGCATGATTAATACAATGATATTTTTATCAGCGGTGGCGATTACTACTCGTACCGCGGCGGCGGCGGCGGTGGCGGCGGAGGTTACCGCGACCGCGAGCGAGACTACTACGCGCGCGGCTACCGGCATCGCTCTCCGTCGCCGCACTACCGCCGCTCACGCCGCTACGAACGAGAACGCTCCTACTCGCCACGTAAGTAGATCCATACACCTGTTGATTGACCACATACGACCAACAACAGCGAACGAAAGACAGCAAAAAAGATCTCCGTTCTCTATCACTCGCCTTCAGTGAACCGCACACACACACACACACACATATTCTCTTTTTTATTTATTTATTAGTTATATGTGGACCCAACATATGCACACCTTATTACTGGCTGATCCAGTCTGGCGCGTGGACCAATGTGATAGGCAGACAATTATAATATGAATTTCAGAAAATTTATATGCATGTATTTATGAGAATAGCACCATGTTAATTATTTTGTGAATAGTATGTTTCTGTTAAATTTTTATTCTGAACTGAATAATTTTTTCAATAAAATGTTTCTGGAAATCGGAATCTATAGCCAAATCAGACAAGTAATGACTCCGGCCTAATGCAAGAAATTCAGTGCGAAATTTCATGTTTTATAAATTCGATTGTATTAATCCTTTAATGGAATAAATAGCATGGTGTTGATCACTCCATTCCCATAATATCAATACTTCAAACATGTTTTATTATCAAGATGCATCATCTCCATCCTGATTTACATTACAAAACATGAAGTATTCTAGTGTAAATTATAATAATGACTCCTTTTTGTATACCACAGTTGAGTGTAAATAACTAGTCAATATGTATGTTTGCACAATGCCTCATAATAATAAGTAGCAATCCATAAAGTGTGGATAGAATTAACCTGTATGATGTACCTTGTAGCTAAAGTAACACCATGTGAATGTAATAGTGGAATTTGCAACTTGTATCTATTGGTATACTTTAGAGCTCTTGTGAGCAGAGAGCCAATAAAGTGGAACTCTTTTTTTATATTTCTATCAGGCGAGTCGATTGCCCATTTACAGGTGACTGATGCATTTCCAAAGTTGATCAGCCAACATGTATGTATTCAAAGATAACTTCTGACCACGAAACCACCTGCTGTTTTTGTTAATGTGGTTAACAATGTACATCTTAGTCTAAAAATCTAGTGATGTACATTTGTTTATTTTAATGTTGTAGAGAAAAATTATTTTGATGTTGTTTTAAAGTGTATTTTGTAAAAAGTATTTTTATTGCTCATGATAAATCACCATGGCAACTGTAAACAACATATCAGCTACAGTTAAGGATGGCTGTTGTCACCATGGTGTTTATGGTGGAAATGTATTCACACAAGATGAGTAGCCAAGTATATGCTTTTTTATTTAGTCATCATGTCTCAGTTATATCAACTTGAATTGTAAGAGTAAAAAGTGTGAGATGCATTAATTACTTTTGAATTAATTATGCTGAACATTTGCAATATTTCTACAACCTTATGTGTCTGGTATGTATTATTATTGAACTGTAATCTGCACACCTACTTCTTATGTTTCAAGTTGGTGAGAGTTATAAATTTTAATGCTGCACTATGTACCTATAATAAATATAATATGTAACTAACATATACTCAATGGATATAATATGATCGGAAATAATGTATAAAACCACGTTTAAAAAAACCGACTTCAAAAACTGAAAAGTATCAAATAACTAAAAATTTAATTTAATACATAAGTCATATGTAGTTTTATCTGTTGTCTCATTGTCATCTCCACATTGTATAACAGGTGACAAATCATCAATGTTTTGTGCATCCATCTCATGTATTGCATGCTATGTATAAAGAAAATCTTGTTATTTATTTTATGTTCTTGTTTATCTTCCAAGAGATGGCTTTTTATGACTATATACAATATATTTCTCCCCATATATGTGTCCATAGTGAGCTGTGTATTAGTCAGGAACATTAAATTGACATGTAGAATCAATCTATGTTTTGATTGTGTTATATATGTACATTGAAAACAACCTTATTACACCAAACAAAAGAAAAAAAAAATCCATCTTTCCAATCCATTATGCTTAATGCCATGGTTTATTTATAAATATTTCTTGTAATGCTTAGTCCCTTTTTACCCTAGTTTGTTTACTTGTTGATTTTTCTGATTGCATAGCAAGTGATAGTTATTGCAAATCAAATTTTTCATTTGGCATCAAAATTATTGCATTACTCGAATTCTTTTGCCCAAAAAAAAAACAACCTACAACAATGTATCCATTATTTAAATAAAGTTGTTTAAAAACAATCAGTCAATTGTAGGCTGATTCTTATATTCAATTGATATATAAATAATGATCACACAGACTTATTGAAGTAAATAATGGTTGTTTGTCTGTATTGAATGTTCCTGACTAATTAGCCCTGTACAAAGCTCGGAGTGGTTGTGGATCAAAGTGCACCCTGATTACATTGCTGTTTGCTATTGCAGGTCGATATTAGTTTGTACGCGCCGCGGACCTCGTCATTATAACTTCAAGCCACATATAGTCGCCCGCCCTTTCAACCAATGCATTTATAGACTACGGTTGAGATGATTCGCGGGACGCTGCGCCGCGCACCTAAATGATTTTAACTTTCACGTGATACAAAGGGTCTAGAAATAAGTTAGTATAAGACGCCCCCGGGCCTTAGTTAGACGCCACTAGATGTAATTTTTAGCGATTAAATAAAGATCTAACACATAAGTCTAATTTTGTTTTTTGTTTTGAAAAGGTTATGAAACAAGAAAAGGATGAAGATCCTTGAAACTTTTTTGCAAGTTTGTGAAATTCAAAAATAATTGAAACGGCCGTCGCCCGGACTGGCCCGGTCAGCATCGAAAAGAGAAAGTCGGGGACGAGGCGAAGTTTCGCGAAACCAATCGCTAAAAGAATATGATCCGAGGCGAAAGACGTCGTTCACAGCAAGACGCATGTGTCAAGCAAGATATCAATCAATCAACCCAACCACAGATCATATTCTTTGTTGACCGACTTGTTTCTGACACTCGATATTACCACCCACACACAACACAGACTCACCATACTTACACACCGCTGACAGTAGACACCCCTAGCATATTTTGTATTCTATGTATATGACTTAGTTTGTTGATATCTAGTGTAGACTTGTGTTGTGAGTGACTTGTTAATAAAATGATAATTTTATAACATCAGCTTCGATTAATTATTACTTACCAGTCTGTCCTATTTCCGATCCTGTACTTAATTTCCTTCCACTTCAGTATCCCAATAAAATACATTTAAGGGCCCATATCAACTTTTTATCTAATACACGAATAAATTTAATGTTTCATTAGTGTAATATACAGTGTAAGAACGTTTTGTTCGAAAATTATTTTAACAATGATAAATTATTATCATTATCCATAATTAATTTAAAATAGGCCTTGTTCACATATCAAGAAGGACGGCAGTCTTCCTCTCTTTCGCTCTTGCTCAAAATTTTATATCTCTCGTTCTATAGCATTGTACGTTGTCTAGCCTGCTATAATTTGACCCTCTTTATTTTAAGGCCTAATGATAAATTTGATGGAACTCAGAACTTGTTATGCTGTCTCAAATTCTCGTTATTTAATAATATTTTTCAAGCTTTCCATTTGAGTGAGAAACAAGTACTTTCTATTATTATTCATTTTGCACATTATATATTACTATTTCTGTATGAAAAGACTGCAATATCAGTAATTGAAAAAAACATCTACTACTAATATTCTAAACAGAAATGAAAGTATTTTATAATATTTATCATATTTTATTCAATACATTACAATACAAGAATCTCACTATTGGACTTACAATATAATCCTTATATAAATATATTATGTATAGAAGTATGAAAATAAATAACCACCTAGGAATAAATATTGGCACTTTACAAACATAGTGTTGTACATATATATATAGAGGTAAGTAAAGTAAAAGAAGAATCATAAACAATCATTAACTGATGACGTTAATGATTGTTCATGACTTCTTTTGAAAATAAGAGTTCAAATAAACATGTTTGTATGGCAATTTTTCATCCATTTGACACAATAAAAACATTAAATTAATATTACTTAACCCCACAATTAACATAACGGATTTTTGATGTTGGCATTTGGAGAGGCTGGCGATTTACAATCGGTTAGTAGTTTGTACCAGATTAAATGCATATTTCTGAACTCGAAATTTGACCTTTATATTTTATAAACACTAATATGTATTTGGTAACATACAAAATTATTCATACACAATAGTGGAATGTTACATAATTAATAACAATACTGGATGCAGTTCTTCATTTAAAATGAATGAGAATTCACAATTACATCGAAGAAGAGGGTGATAATGATAATGCCCAATTTTACACTCTACATTTATTGTGTTATCAAATCGCGCCTTTTAACGGTAACGTTGCATTTATTACGAATTTCATTATCAAAGATAAAATCGTCAATTACCCCGATAAAGTATTGCTTGTGTCGGTTGATGTGAAATAAGATTGAGCATAGACTAGCTATCTGCTAAGTATCTATATGGCCGGAGAAGCTTGCCGTAATTCTGAGCATATAGACCAGACGCATCTAGTTGGGTGGAATTAATTGCTTTATCTACTTAGTGCGATAAATAATGGACGCTAAACACTTACACTTCGTAACAAGCATTCTAAAATTAGTGTATAAAAAAGATTATTTCATTTAAATGACATAAACGAACCACTTTTTAAATAAGTTCCGTCAAACGAATATGATAGTAATAAACTAACATGATCAACCATTGCAATGATAGTCTAGACGTGTTTAATAGATCGGTATGTTTATCAACCCTAGGGATTTCTGTGCCTATAAAACTAATATAA
The DNA here is from genome assembly GCF_905404315.1 of Leptidea sinapis. NCBI lineage: Eukaryota > Metazoa > Arthropoda > Insecta > Lepidoptera > Pieridae > Leptidea > Leptidea sinapis. The sequence goes on along the minus strand of NC_066267.1, from coordinate 10,875,866 downwards.
GCCTAGATCGAAAGCAACTAATATTGCAATTGCATATTCACACGAGAAAAAAAAGTCTTCGGATGGCTTCAAATAGCTTAAATCTACATCTACTTGCATTGATAAAAGTTTAACGTGTAAATAATTAAAATCCAAGATGGCATCGAAGATATGTATGGAACCTGTCTTACTACTAAAACAGTAATCTACAATAATTAAAAAGTGAACTTTTTCATCTAAATACAATGTCAGTCCGCTGTAAGTCGGCTACTCCAGGAAAACAGTGCTAACAATAATGCTTCCCCACACTAAATGGTAGCTCACCCATCATACTAATTTAGAATTAATTTATAGAAAAACGTTACTAGGACTAAAACACTACAACTATATTCTATACGTACTATCTGATAACTAACAATATTATATGTATAAGAACCATATTACATAATCAATGCTTTTCCTCAACATGTTATTGTCTAGTATCAGTACATACAAGATTTCACTATATGGCCTGGTAATAAGCGTGTTCATAAAAACAATACACTTGCTATTGGCTATTGATTTTATTCTCATTATTTAGTGCAAGAATCGAGTTGTCACATGTTATGTCAAACAAATCGATCGATAGAGGTATCTATAACGATTTAGAAATGTCCTGACGAAAACTGGTCTCTACCTAGGACGAAGTATCAACTGGATTTGCCATGCGTGTACACCCAAAGGAACAATTTGTTTGGATAAACTAAAAAGCAGTAACATGATCGACAAGCTTGGCCTTTGTTCCAAGAAATAATATACTGATTTATGGTAATAATTATTATACATACATTTTATACATTATTTCTAAAGTATTGGAACTCTATATCACGTATTAATTAGCTACTGTTCTGATTTTTACTAAAAATCGTATTTACATTATTAAAGGCAAAGTTTAATGATTTCCGCTCAGTACGGCTTATCCAATAACATATGAGTTATATGCAACACTCATTATTAATTACTTCACTTCAACACCGTCGATTACGCAAATTTACAAATGTAATGAACAAACGACCGAACACAAGTGAAGGTTGCGACCAACACTCAAAACAGAAACTGACAAAGATGAAATATTAATTTCATCCTTTTTATTACTTAGTTATTTTATGTTGTAATCTCGTTAACGGTATTTTTATTTGCTTGTCACATCCAACTATACTTCATCCTAGGTCTAATCGAGCCATTTGTAATATTTGGTCTAGATACTTTGTACTCTTATTTCTGAAGGGTAAAATCATGTCTTGGTATAAGCATCTGATCAAATTAAGAATCTAGGTATGTCTAACATAAACTACACTAATTACTACCGGTTTACACGACAAATGTTATCCTTATTATTTTAATACAAAATAATCACAGTAATTGGTACACTGTAACGAAAATTAAATAACTCAGTCGTAGATCAATTGTATAAATAAATAATTTAATAAATAAATACAATATGTACAAAAATAAAATACTTTAATTGGAAAAAAGGCACATCAACAAAAATTATAAATACTGTATATTATTTAACGTAGATATCTTTAGTAGCATTGGTTTAATCTTACTATCAGCTCGTACTAAAAACTTTTGAACTTACGACAGAAACGTAACTCATGCTGTCTATATTCAACTTAACGCCTTGACCTTCATTTAACAACAGTCATTATGCCTCAACCGCAAAGAGACGCGCTGAAAATCTTGTTTTCTGAAATTAATCGTATGATATTAACTACTACGCTAAATCTCTCTAACAAGGAGTAGAACGATGTAAAATAAACGGAATTTGTTTTGGATTGAGGACACTGATTGATCCTTATCAGTAACAGAGTCCATTGGTTAAATAAAACAGGATGTAATTTTTTTGAAAAATCATTCACATAGATTTCTGTCAAAAGTTCAAGAAATTTCAAAAAACCAAATATGCAGTTATTGGTTTCTATAAATCGAGGGCATGGCTCCTTTCACGACTTTTATCTAAGTCACGTAGTTCTTCCGCCCTTCTCAAAAAACCACCCTGTATATAAAGGCTTAGGAGTTCCTCTTAATTTTCTATGCCAAAGAAGTAAAACTCGTTGCATGCGTCCTTAAGTAGACACCCACCTTTGCTCTGCGAGTAGTCTTATATCACACGTACCGTGGTCGCCGCAGCCTAGAGCACGAAGGCGCAGTGGTCGCGGTGCAGCCGGCGCCGCGCCCTCAGCGGCGCCGTGGCCAGGATGTCGGAGGGCGGCGGAGGCCCGGGCGCCCGCGGCCCACTCTCCTGGTAGAAGATCTCCGACTTGCCGCACGACACGCCCAGAACCACGCTGTCTTCACTCCTGCCAATATTTCACAATATCACTATTTTTTCAATCCATGTTTTTTTTGATGAGAGAAAGTGACGAGACGAGTCATCATCCTATGGTAAGTGGTACGCACTGCCCATATTACAACGCAGTGTCACTCAGGATACTTAACTGAACCCACAATTCTGAGTAGGCGGCATCTTGTCGTGCCATCCTAATCGTAATTTTTTTGCAAAAACAAAACGATAATTGATTTTGTAAAACATTAACCATGCTATGATTAACTTACATAAATTCTATGTAACAATATAGATGAGTTTCCGTTGTTTTTGCTTAATTGATATAAAGAATAACAGATATTGTAGCCACAGATTTAGCTTTAATATTCAATAATTGTGTATATTTCCAAACTTAATGAGAGATTACCCCTCTATTTAAGCCAGGAGCTGACCCCACCAATTTTAGAGCCATATCGGTACACCAAACAAACCTGTAGCAAAATTTCGAAAAAATTATGTAAATGCATCTTAAGCATTTTTACAATAATAAAATCGTGCTTAATAAACAACGTTTTAAGGAAGATCGTTCAACCACAGATGCTAGTACAGAGACAATAAGAAATAATTGGATGCTTGGAAGGATTGGTGTGATGTGTTACGTGTGTTTTGTGATTTATCCAAGGCATTCGACGTCCGTCTATCATGAAACTTTACTTTAAAACTTTGACCACTATGGGGTTAGAGATATTTCTCTAGATTTTATAAAATCGTATTTCTATAATTGGATTCAGAGAGTAGACATTAATGGAACAAGAGGAACTTACTCTATCATACCAATAAGTTAAATTAACATGATAGAGCCAGTTGGTATTATTATAGGTTTTCTATAAGTGACGAAAAAATATATGAGTAACATTGTCGATATGGTCATGAAATCCCCAAAAAAATATTTTGGGAACACGGGTTCACCAACTGTAGCTTATAGGTACTGTATGACTCCTTGTTCCTTATTTATGTAATATAGGCTCTTCACTATTAAAACGATTGCGTTAAACCTTTCACTAAAATCCGTGAGTAAAAAAATTTAAATGGCTAAAAGGGGTTATTTTTAATTGAAAATATTATCATTCTTAATATACAACAATAAAATAACATTATATTTTGAATTATATAACATTAACATATATTTTGAATTTCTTAGAGTTCTCACCCCATCACAAAAATTAATACTGAATTTAAAAAATCTGTCATTATTTTATATCTGAAACCCTATTTTGAGGAGGTACTATAGTAAAGAAATTGATCACCTACTGCAACACCATAGTAATACACAAACGCGTTTCCGGCACCTACATGAACATACCTCAGCATGAACTCCGTCAGGTCGCGGTCCTCCTGGAACTCGTTGTGAAGCAGGCCCATGGTGGCGATGTCCATGGCCGCCCAGGGCCCGCCCTTGCGGACGGTGCCCCAGTCCGGGTCTAGCATCAGATAGCTGTAGTCTGTCGCCTCCGCATTGCCAACCAGTGGCTCCAGGCACTTCTGCTCGATGGGACCGAGCGCGTTCAGAGATGTCTCCCACTGAAAAATATCAACAGCTCACTTAATATCAGGTCCACCCATGTCCATAATAGTTCTTATGATCTTGCGACACCAGAGGGATCGTGGGGACTTTGAGGTACTGAAAACAACTGATGAGATGAAACCAAGAAGTTCTGAGAAAGATGCCGGATTTTATCAATTGAAAGGGTGTAGTCTATCATAACAATTACGCTAGACCACACATTTTTTTATTGACTCGGCAAAAAATTAAAAGAGTTTGGGCTGGGAGGTGTCAATGGATCCGCCATATAGCCTTGACCTTGCACATGATCAGGTTTCCACCAGTTTCGCTCTCTTCTGAAGTGTCAGGCAGTGTCACTTTAACACCAAGACAGGACTGCCAAAACTACTTGTCACATTTTTTGATTAGAGGACCCAAACCTTCTACGGCAACGAGAACATGCCACTATGTACAAGATGGCTAAAAGTCGTCGAACAAAATAACACCCTATCTACTGTAGTTAAATATAAATAAACTTTGGAAAAAAAGTCTTAAGCTTTCATAGTATAAAGTGTGAAGAACCCAAACATAATGTTAGAAGCAAGAGGTACACCGAACGCGACGCTCTTGCTACACCACAATAATTATAAGGGCTTTGCTAAACTTTTCTTATACTTGACTGAGGCAAATTCGTAGCAAACATATTTTCATTTGGACATAATAAAGTCTGTCGGGTCGACTAGAACATCCATGTAAGCTAACATAATATCTCTCTCTTTGAAGGCATGATTTAAAATTGTTTTCAACATACCAAAGAATTGATAGTATCGGCGTTATTAGCTGCGTCGGTGTCCATTAGCACGTACAACGCCATGTTGTGGAGACCGCTAACGAACAGTGCACACTTCTCTGCGCGCGCACTGTACCTACATATACTGTCGTTGTCCCGCTCGTACTCGCTATCCGATTCCGACTCTGATTCGCTGTCCCACTCTTGGCGCTGTTTTGACCTATTAATTTAAAAACACTTTTAGCTCGATCTAGTACAAGTTAAAAGCATTATTATTGGCTTGGTTTATTACAATTATGACCATTTAATATTAGAGGCTTTATGATTACTTATAATATGGTTTTGGATTGATGTATTTTGAGACACACTAAAAATGTTGATAGCCTATCAAATGCCAATTTTATAAGCCTTTTTAAATGAATCTTAATTTTTCGGTAGGATTAATATTAAAATGAAAGAAATAAACAATGGACCAATCCTCATACATTATCACAGCTAGTTAGTAAAATATGAACACTGATATCAAAGTTCAAATTTGCACCTTACCTCTCTGCAAAAGAAACTTGTTTCTCTAAGCTCGGCGTCAAGATATCCTTATACTCCAACGGTGTCATGACTCTACTGCTATACCCGCTTGACTTATCAGAAAATGCCAAATGGCTAAGTTTCTCCATAAGCGGCGTCAGTTGGACCCCGCTTAGCTTCTTCTTAAATGCGACTGTCTCACAATCTGAGGAGTCTGTGTTTAAAGATTTCAGAGGCAAGGACAAAGATTTTCGTCTAGACTGATCGCTCGTCGCCTTTGAGTCTTTAATCTTTTTTGGCGTCCGCTGCGGAGACTTCGTGAGCTCAGAATCAAAGTCATGAAATTTATCCAACTCGCAAAGCTTTAGGTTAAAATTGAACATGTTTTCTTTAGACTTGTCTTTTATCCCTGCGTAGTACTGCTCCAAGTACTGATTGAACAAGGACTCTGAAATAGCCACGCCGTCGTTTCGGAATACTGGGAATAAGGGGTCGTTGATGGTCGTGTTATGGTTCTTCCGCACTAAATCCTCTCTAGACAACTTCACGAGGTCAGTTTCGTTTTTTTCCAATAAGTTAGTAACGCTTGCAAGTTTTCGCATTGGTTCGGGTTTGCTGATAAAGTGTTCGGCGACGCAATCGGTGCTCAGTGCTGTTTTGTCTCTAACCTCATTGGTTGCCAAGTCTATGTTTTTAATCACATCTGGTTCTAAGTCTGTTTTGTCCTGGCTGTCCAGGTTCTGACAGATGGATAGCATATTGCCGTGTAGCCTTTTGTACTCCACCATGGGCGTTGAGCATACACTAGTCTGACCTGGAAAAATGTATATATTTTTTTTTTATGTTATCCGTCAATGGACGATTGGGCTTACATTTAGTACGATGCTGCCTATAACAATGGATATTAATAAAATGTATATTAGACTTTTTCGTTAATTTTATTATTATTCGTTGCCTGAAGAATACCTTCCAAAAAGCATGTGCTTGGTGAGCCGGTGTTGCATGAGAGTATGGACCGTGATGATCACTTACCATCATATCATCCATTCGCTCGTATGTCCGCCTAATAAAGAATAAAAAAGGACAAAACATTTGATTTTCCCTAAGTTGTATGCTATTTTTATTATTATGTAAACAATTTTGATTGAATAATATATGTTAGAATAGGTACCCAAAAGCAAATAGATACGTACCAGTAAATACATTTTCACTCTCCAGAACAACTTCATCCAACGACTTTTGAGTTTTGAAATTCAGCGAAATTTTATTGGGTCGACTTCTGGGTTTGTTTGCGAAAGGTACAACGTCTGGCATGCTAGGTTTCTTCTGGCCCTCTTTGCTGGGAGGTGATATCATATTGTGGTCTTCTTCGGGAACAGCGGTGAACAGAAGGGACTTGTCCCTTTTCATACCACCCTGGATCTGGGTCTTTTCCTTTTCAGTTTCTTGGGCCTAAAAGTGCATGAATACGAACTATTTATTCTTTATAAAAAAAACTATAGGCTATCATAAAGTTTTAATATGTATATATTCTCATTAAAAACTTTGGCAGATCAGAGTAAATTTTCTTATTTTGAAAATATCGTATTATTCTTAGGGTAATTAAAGATTTGAGTGAAATTGTTCGCCGTCGAAATTTGGTGGAGGTGAAATTGTTCGTCTTTTAATTGTGTCCTTTGACCTTGCTGTGTGAGAATTTGTAGCTAAAGCAATCCACTTAGTATTGAATGTAAGCTGATTAGGTGTCACTAGTAACCTTGTGATAACTTAATAGTATTAGACTACAAGTTATTCGAATGCAAAATAAAGCTTTGACGTTTTCTAACATTTCGAAAATACATTATGAAGACTATATTGTTCATCACCGACTCTATTCCCCATGCTACACTAAATAATTATTATTATAATAATTATTATCATTCGTTATTTTAAAATCTTTAACTACCTGCGTATTGCTCTCCTTTCCTACTTAAAGTTTACATATTTGATGGGTTTTCAATAACTGAATAGTAATGCTCAAAATAGAAATATTTATAGTGACTAGCGGCAAAGATTTTTTTTCGCGCATCAGACTATACGCTGAGGTCCGGTATCCACCAAAGCAGAGAGAAGAGACGAGAGGAGATAAGCCGCGAAGCTGTCATCTTATTTCCACCAGAGCGGAGAGCAGGTGTGAGTTGTGTTTATAGCAACGATTTCGGGTGTCGGAGTTACGGGATAAGGGCGCGAGAGTGCGGGCGCCCGCCTTCACGCATCTCCGTGCCGCTTGATCACTCTACGCGCCACAAAATTCTATAGACAAATGAGACATCTCCTCTCCTCTCCGCTTGATCCATTTCCACCGAAGCCGAGCGGAGAGGAGATGTGTAAATAACGATATCTGATTGGTTCCTGTTGTCTCCTCTCCGCTCCGCTTTGGTGGATACCGGGCTTTAGGCAGCTATAGCCGTATAGCGCGAACCGAGCCGTTATTAAAAATGATAAACTAATATTTTCGTATTGTAAACATAACAACAATTAGTTGTTTTGTTTACTAGTGAATTAAGAATTATTTGTTGAAATGAAATAGCTAAAATAATAAATATTTTAGCTAATCTAAAATAATAGATAAATAATAGCATAATAACGGTACAATTTTTTATTTAATTGGGGAAATGGGTAACTAACTACTATTAAGAGCCGCATAACATGAACTTCGTTACGTATGAACCTTTAGGTATCCTTTGAATACTAATAATCTAAAAACCGATTTATAAATCCATCCGTGATTCTCTTTGCTTCCCGCATCTATAGTAAATTAGCATTTAATTCTTTTCTTACCTTTTTGAACCCGTTAATCATATCCTCCCCATTTGTGGACAGCTCCTGCAAGATGTCGGATTGTTTCTTGAGCCTGCTGTACGTTTTTCTGCCCACGTAGACTACCAGGACTTGAGCTCCCAGCGGCAAGGGTGTGTCTGTTTGAAGGCTCTCGGCCGGCGACTTTATCCGGTAAGGATCCACGACGGTCAGATATGAAGTTAGGCTTGGTGGGAGTTGCGTTGATATTATCCTAAAACAATTTATGGCGTGTGGTTTCTAATAGCGTGTATGTAAGTATGAAAAGTGATTGGAGTCAAATATTATTGTTAAAAATGTTAAAATCATCCAGTACTAATAAACCACCCAAACTAATAAATAATAGTTTAAAAAAATTAAAAAACACGCTTTTTATAGAAAACGGAAATAAAAAATAGAAATTCAAATATTAAGAATACACACAAGATCTGCCTCATCGATGATAGAGGAAAATTATATAAACTAAGAAAAATCTTATTTTGCAGATTGAAAAATTTTATCAATTCTATATATTGTCATCGGTCCTCAATAAATGTACGAAGTTTGAACGAAATCTGGCCGTTTAAGCTGATAAGAATCGTGTAAAAATAATGACTGCGACGAAAATACTACTTATGCTCTTTGTTTAAAACTAAAGAAGCACAAACAAAATATTACAATTTAATTTATTTCATTTTACAACAATTCTTTAGAATTTCGCAATGCATAAGTATTTAGTACATAATCTGAGATCTTCTAGTAAAAGGATACACATCGCCGAACGAAAGACTTCCCAAGTCCTAACTCGACATAGCCGAATAACAAGTATCGGCGCGATGGTATATAGAAGTGATCCTACTACGATAATAAACAATAATATTATTTTAAATTAAATAATGGCTACGAGAAATAACTGAACAATCCTACCTAACAGAATGGAGAAACAGCAAAGGTTGCAGGCTAACAAAGAATGCGGTTCCGGTGCCGCTAGAGGTTGGCCCGCAACCTGATGAGACTACACAATATACGCACAATTGTAGGTTAAGTCACCGGTCACTGTCCCTTGAACAAGCATCTGTCTATGATAGGTGTAACAGACAGCCCTTTGTGCAGAGGATGTATGGCGGCAGAGGAAACGCCAGAACACGTGCTTATGGAGTGCAGCAGTGTGGCCGAACAACGGGCACAAATACTCCAATCTCCAGCATCGCTTCCGGATGCCTGCAGAAACTTAAAAAGACTGCTAGACTTCTGTAATGATCTGGGCTGGTTGTAGTAAGAAGAGATTTTTAAAAACGCACAATGGCCCAATCAAGACGCTGTGTGTAATCAGCCCAACTAAACTAACTAATAATATTATTTAACTAAATGTTATTTTTTATTGATATAGATTTTCTGCAACAATTATATAAATGTATCTACGTTATACAGACATTATTTTTTATAGCTAGAAATAATATTCCGTAATAGAAAACAAGCCAAGGTATATATCTGTTACGCAATTTAATTTCATACAAGTATTCGCAATCAATTTAAAACGATATTCAACATCTAACTTTAGTATGCACCCGCTATTTTGAATTCGTTAATAAGCTTTAAAATAATTCGAAACAGGTTTCATGTTAAAATAACTGGACACTTATCAAATTGACCTTAATCTATCAGGATTTTTATTGCGTTTTACATTAATTTTGTCACGGACGAGTAAAAAAAGAAGGACTCCGCGCCGTGATATTAGCAAGTGAAGCACCGTTATGCTAGTGTGGGTGCGGCTACGGGGGATCTATTATCCCCCGTAAATTACAGAACTTTTTCTCCCTTAAATAATCATATATGGCCACAAATACTTACATAGTATCGTTTTTACACTTTTTTACAACGCACGACTGCATTTTTAAAATATTTTATTTGACTGATACAATTATGGACTTTCTGAATGGTTGCAGACAACAGAGTGATTCTATTAAATAAATCATACATACTTATTGTTGTACAGGACGACAGCACCCAAAACACCTTTATTTCTTCGACAGTGCTCCAAAATCTGCATAGACTCCATGTATATAGATGTGGCACTCTGTAACCAATACATATAGTAAAAATTTCTATTGTTTTAGCAGTCATACAGTCAAAGTTACAATTATATGGAAACAAACAAATCAAATCCCAATAATTTATACTTATAGGTAAATTAAATAGAAGAAATTGAGATATGATTTTAATGTGAATTATTTTGCGGAAGCGGATGACAATTGAGCGTACGGGCCATCTGATGGGAAGTGATTACCACCGTTATAAGCGGCGGGACTGCCTAAGTAAAAATTTAAATTTAGTTTAGTATGAAACGTGCATTGATATAACATAAGTTTGAAATAGGTTAGTAATTACAGAATCGCGATTGGCGACGAAGTATAATCCGGCTAAGTTTGAAAGCGAACAGTTGCTTAAAAACGTAGTGGATTTCGACTATCTCCGTTTTTTACAAGATTATAGACGTCATCTGTCAATCTATCAATGACTGCACGTTTCATACAATCGAGTATATCGCTTTTTTCTTAGAGAGTTTCGTTAGGCTGACCGCCGAAACTATCTGGCAACACCAGAGGAATCACAACAACAACGTTGTCGGCAATTTAGGTTAAACAGTTTATTAAAGTTACGCGATGACTGACGGGCATCGTTCATATTATTTTTAGCATAATAAGCGTTGAGATTTATTTATTTATATAGATTTATTTATTAATACATTCTTCTCCTTTTCTATAAAAATAAAATAAAACAGAGTTTAATGTAGAATCTTAATAAAATGTACAAGGAAAATGTTTTTCCATCACTAAAAGAGGGACGTCGAGATAGGACATGAAGATTCTCTTGTTCTAAGAAGATTTTTTGTCGAAATCAATGTTAAGGCGAAGGATAAACAGAAAACATGTAAACAAGGTGTTTTTAGACAAGTTTTGTGGTGAAAATATAGGATTTGGAGCTATGAACACTACTTTATCCTGTTACACATACCCTTAAGTTTTACTTGTAGGTTGCTAATGCTTATTGTTGGTTAAAGTTAGCACTCCAGAGCTATTATGAACTACCAGTTTTCTTTGCAGTTAAACAATTTTTTTCTCGGCATCATGCATTTGTTTAGTATACTACTATCATAAAAGTTGTTCTTATAGATTTTACTTTTTTATGTATGTACATTTATTCAGATTAGTAATCAATAATGAGGGTTGTAAGCAATTAAGCAGTTTGCGCCTGTTAAAATGTTACATTTTCGAACCCAAGATGTTTGAAAATATTGGCTTTGTTACATAGGAGCCGTGAACTCATATCGCTCAAGGTCGCCGGCACTTAGTGTCGCTTTAATCATATTTGAGTGAAATGTACGCCTATTTCTTAGCGACATTAAGTCACGATGTCGAGATACCGTTAAGCCGATAGGAAGCAGGTGCCTATCGAATACTCGAAACGAAACCCGATTTTCTACTTATTTATTTTATTTATATAAAAGGAGTACAAACGAGCGTACGGGTCACCTGATGTTATGTGATCACCGCCGTCCACATGCTCTTGCAACACCAGAGGAATCACAGGACCGTTTCCGGCCTTTTAGGAAGGTGTACGCGCTTTTTTTGAAGATACCCAAGAAGTACTATTTGTGTCGTATCGTCCCGGAAACACCGCACAAGGAAGCTCATTCCACAGCTTTGTAGTGCGTGGAAGAAAGCTCCTTGAAAACCGCACTGTGGTGGACCGCCACACATCCAGATGGTGGGGATGATATCCTAATTTGTGGTGTGTCGTGGGAAGGTGGAATTCGGCTTGACCTTCGTAACATTATTTCGGTCTTATACTGTTTCCACAATACCTGCACGTATAGTTGAAACGCTAGCGACTTCTGCAGCGAGTCATTCATATAGTATGAATATAATTTTTTTTAAATAAAATACTCCAAGTTCATTGTTTCTGTCGTTAAAAGGTTAAGGTAAAACGTAGTGATTATATTCTGTTTGGGTTAAGGCGGTTGCCTCTCGTCCGGCCGTGAGGCACCGGTTTGAACTCCGCCAAGTTTTATATTACGGACAGTGAAAAACTGCGAGGAAACCTATATATACTCGTTAAGAAATTCAAAGGTAGCGTGTGTAGTTGCCCAACTCCAACTGGGCTCAAAAGCACCTATGGCGTTTTCACTCAAATAGGCGAAAATAAGAAAACACCAAACCAAAACCACGGTAGTAACTTAGATCAAGAGAGTAGAAAATTTAGAGGACTGTATGATACTTCATTTTACCATTTATTGGCAAAAACATAAAAGTATCACCTTTTATAAACATTAAACAAAACCTATGAAGTCAAAGTCAAAAATACTTTATTGATATAAAACCAACAGATTGCTCGTCAAAGTCACTCATTAAAAATACAATTGAAATACGACTACATGCTGATGTCACAAAAGTTTATTCATATATACTTTTTAGAAATTAGATAAGCCAACCAGGTTTTTAAAAAGGGATAGATAAGTTATTTTATTTACAATACTGCTATTTTAGCAGTAAGTAAACATACTTTAACTATATAAGAGTGGATTTCTGCAACATCCTTCTAACTGCCTAATCCAAAACTTTATTAATATCCGCTGATATTACAGAGGCAACTCAAAGCTAAGTTTCTTTTCTAGCATTATATTAGCTTTGAACTCAAAATATTCGTGTCAAAACAGTTTGATAAAGTGAACAGATAGTCTAATCAAACAAGTTATAATTAATACATACACTTCACCGTTATCTAGTTGGATTAGATGTTGATACAATGTATTGCTATACAAGTTGTCTGACTACTTTGGCTCCCGCGCGGTTATTTACGAGCGCTTTCAATGTACGATCTAAATAATTGACCCTGTAACTGTGCACTCAGCCTAGCGAAACTCTCGATTCACTCGAAAAGCGATTCACTCGATTGTATGAAACGTGCAGTCATTGATAGATTGACAGATGACGGCTATAATCTTGTAAAAAAACAGAGAGAGCCGAAATCCACTACGTTTTAAGAAACTGTTCGCTTTCAAACGAATTACACTTCGTCGCCAATCGCAATACTGTGATAAGTACCTACTACTATGTCAATTTTATGTCAAATCACTGCGTTTCATTCTGCGCTCTTCTAATTATTTATTATAAAAAAAACTTCTGTCACATTGACAGTCAGGTCGTATATATATTAAAATTCTATGACAGAAACCGCAGAAACAACTGTCGTTTTATAAATACACCTCGCCCTTGTTAGACAGAATAAATGGATTAAAATTATGTTTCGGCAGTACAGACGACATTATCTATATGTTATACTGTCATATCATAATTAGTTTAGCGATGGCTTAGAAACGATATCTTGCAGTCGTTAAGGTGTTATTGTTTACATTTCAGGGCAACTCAAGTGTTTATATACAACGTTATCGAACAAACAAACAGATAAATTATCGAGCAACATAGTTGTACTTATAACTGTCTAACCGAGAATATTACATGGATATTATTGTGCAAAGAATTAGTATTCTTGGGATTAGTTAGCATATCACAGGATCGAATATAAATGGGCTCTACACTTACCTTTTAAAATCATAGATTATTATTAAAAAATGAAAATGTACATATGTATGTACGCAAGAAGTGACACTTCTTTGGCCTAACGAAGCAAAAATCATTAAAATGATTTATTCCTCGTGCTATTAGAAGCGCGTATAAAGAAGTATAACTTCAAAAACATAACATAAACATATATTTTTTTTATACAAAGATCACATTAGAAATGTTAAATCTGTTTTACAAAATCTCAAAATAGACCTGAAACCTACCTGTTACATCAATCTACACGGCGTCCAGCTGAAGGAAAATGAAGCGACGTTTGATATAGAAGTTAATAGCAATAAGGCGCAGTTTACCGTGCCGTGTGGGGGCCGTAGAGTGAGAAGGAATGCGAAGGCTTTCGTAGAAACACAGTATCAGACCCAATTGCTAAATGAGCTTCTGTTGGGTTATAGAGATGCTGAATTTTGTGTTATTCGTAAGTTCGTTGTATATTTTTTGTGAACGTGAACCTAAGTGTAAAAAATAATCGAATACAAAGATGGAGCTCGCAACTATTTATTTTCTAAGCAATTAACAATCTGTCTTAAGTTTTGATAACCAATTACGTTTTTATTACTCATGGTTATTTACAGAAAAGCTGTTTCATGAATGACTTTTGCAAATTTCTAGCTTAATTATTTTAATTTAAATTTGTGTTGTGCTATTGATAATTTTATCTGAAGAAATTTACGGTAGCCAGTAGTTATATTTTGTGTAGAAATAAATGAAGGAACAGATAAATTTGATATTAAGTGGCCTCATCTGTCCAGTATAGTGACAATATTAGCGATAAGGCATCGTAAAATGGGACAGTGTCATAATATTACCAGTAAGACACTCCTTTGCACAGGATGCCGGCTAGATTATGGGTAATACAACGACGTCTATTTCTGCCATGAAGCAGTAATGTGTAAACGTTATTGTGTTTCGGCCTGAATGGCGCCGCAGCTAGTGAAATTACTGGGCAAAAAAGACTTAACAGCCGCTCAGAATATTTGGGTTTTTCAAGAATCCTGAGTGCAGTGCCATTGTTCTGCCATTGTAATCGCCAAGCTGTATCAGTTACCATCTACTGAACGTCATGATCGTCTCGGCCCTTATTTTCATAATAAAATGTAACAATTATATTTCAAACAGTAAGTCAACTCTGCGACTGAACGACGAAACGATAGGGTGTGGTATGAAAGGGAGCGACGTCCCCCTCCTACCCGCGATGTCCTCGGTCGACCAATTCTCTATATTGCGTTACGGTAGCGCATATGTCTTTCCGCTATCATCTCGTCCCGTCGAAGTGCGTTTTCTGAGCGAAAACATCTGGAAACACGTATTCATCTGGTCAAGGGCACGTGCTAGATACGGCTTTTCAGCTACTTCAAACCGCCACGACTCGAGTAACCCGTCTCCATTTCTGGGACCTTCTAGTAGACCAGTTCAATACGGTTTTATACTAACTCACTTCTAATATTGTATAATAAAACCGGATTTAGTATGTCTCTGACGCAGCGACAGTGAATTTAATCACAATATTATACTTACAACATGTTAAACAATTCAGCTCTTGTGTAATTAATTAGTACTACTTCTTAATAATATATTTTGAAATACATACAATAAATAAATTGTACAAATATAGTAACTATAACCTTATTTAACATTTATCATTAGAATTACCTATTGTTCGCAAATAAACAAATTTATAATAAAAAAAATGGTTGCTGTGTGTTAACCGTAAATGAGAGAGATATGTTATTATACTTTTCTTCAGGATTTTAGACGAACTATAAATCTCTATTACATCATTTTGGTGTATCTCAGAGGTTGAGTCTACGTCAGCCATGTAAGGTTATTTACTTGGTTGCAATAAATTGTTTTTTCATATAAAAAAAAATATTGGGGTTTTTTCACAATGTACAACTTATGTTAACGATGGAGTTTGGACTGAAGTCTGATTGAAGTTTTAGTTAATAGTATACAAGCACAGTTTAAGCAATCTGGGGTAATATATTACAGAACATGAGGTTAAATCACATAAATTTTTATTAAATCATGTGGGCCAATCCCGGCGGCACTGCAATGCCGGGCCGACCCGTGACAGGAGTGGAGCGAGCCCCTAACACCCCGTCATTTTACAAAAATCAGTTTAATATACTGGTCCCGCTATGCGGGAACTTTCAGATATTAAGCTGAAAAGAACAGATACTACACTTTGATCTTAGCCAAAAGGCCGAGAAGCGATAGCCGTCCAAACGCCAATGTAGACAGTCACTAGTTTACAATAAATTCAAATAGCGCGTCGTAAGATTACGCTAACAATGTGATACCGCCATCTGTGGGCGTTCATACAAACTAACGAGAAGCTCTCTTATCATAAAATATGTTGCGGGCTCGACCTATCTACTACCAAGCTCTACACTCGTTGAACTTTAAATAAAATAAAAACTTAACTTGTATTTTAATATGAATATTTTGATATTTAAATAAATAATAATATAAATATATATATACTATAATTAATAAATGTATATAAGTATACATATTTTTCAATATTTGGTTATTTCACTTTACTTTATTAGTTTACTTGCTAAAATATTTTTTTATTTTATATACGTAACTATCTCACCCGACAGACGTTCTTCTGTGCATAATTAAAACTCTTGCGAGTGGAATTTCGTAAAATAATGTATATTTCTTACCTATATTATTTTCATAAATGAAATCAGAGCGAAATCTGGGGCATCTCGTAACAGGTCAGGAAGAATGTACTATGTAAAATTAATACAAAATAAGTACCAGAAATCGGTGTCAAAGGCTTGGATTAAAGTGGTTTTGTAAATCCTCTTGAAAGAAACTACTTATCAGCTTTAAACAATACCTTCGGTAAACTCAACATCGGCACCCGCTGGAAGATATGGCAGCCATACTGCAGCACTGGGAGGTAAGTCTCGAAGATCTGATAAAGCTTCTCCGCGAGTCGCTTCTGGTCTTCCATGGTGACGGCCAGGGTTTGCAGGTCGCCGTGGTACACTTTGATCATAGACGTGAGCAGATTAGCTCGGTTCTTCAACACCCAGTCTGGTATATTTCGATCGCTGCCAACAGCCTGATGAAAAAAACTTCTTTAATTATTAAAAAAGAATAACGTTATATACGAAAAACTCAAAACCTATACATAACATGCTAAAGAAAATGGAATGTAGACGAAGTATGACAACATGGCTGAAGTTTGTGAATTATTTTGAAATAAAAGACCTATCTATATCTATCTATATGGTATTCTGAGGGCATTTTCTCACAGGTTCCATTATCAGTACCTGAACCACTGCTGTTTGATACATGTGCTGACAAGTCGGTCCTGTCCTAGATTAGGAAGGGTTAGCTTTTAAGATATCTTGTACTAACACTAGGTTTTAAGGTATATTGTTACTAACACATAATGATCCTTTGTTGGTCGAAATAAAGAATTTATTATATTATTATTATTAATCAGTTAACCATATTGAGTACAAGTTTATAGTACGAGTATACCTACTTAAAACTATATCTTCTTAATATATATAAATAACGTGACACGTTGTTTGTCCGCGATGGACTCCTAAACTAATGAACAGATTTTAATGGGGATTACTTCATGGAGTGCAGTTTGGTCCAACTTGAGTGATATGATAGTTTTTATTTCGATTTGGGACCCATAATTAGTTTTATTTTCAATATTTGTTTTGTATGGAAATATTATCTATGAGAGAATTTAGTGACTCGGTCCTGTGTTGCCCTCATTCCACCTACTCCGGCGATCTTGACCAGATCGGCGGTCCATCTTGTAAGGGGCCTACGAACACTACGTCTTCCGGTACGTGGTCGCCATTCGAGGACTTTACTGTCCCAACGGCCACCTGTCCGTCAAGCTATGTCCACTGCCACTTCAGTTTCGCAACCACCTTTTATCATGTAAGTAAAACATTGTAAATTGTGTTTGGTGACAGTGCTAATAAGAAACCATCGGCATGGACATTATTCTCATTGATTTCTTAAGGTTTAAATAGACTGAAAATAAATGAAGGTACTTCGTAGAGACAATGGAGTTCTGACGGGCGCTCAAATATTCAAGAGTTTGTTCCGACAGCTTAAATTAGTTAACTCAACAAGTTATAGTGGGTAGTAATAGGGTTGTTAAGCGCACTCATCTATATTTATACAATCTGCTTGTAATTCTAAGTTTTTAACGGTGAACATTATAAAGAAATCTATATATATAAAAATGAATAGCTGTTCGTTACTCTCACTAAAACTCGAGAACGGCTGCACCGATATGGCTAATTTTGGTCTTGAATTCTTTGTGGAAGCCCAGAGAAGGTTTATATGGTGAATAAATATGAAAATGCTGAAAATTAAATGAAAGCAACAATTTTGTTTATCCTTTGATGTGTCCTCCGTCGTTTGAAAAGAAATTGAAAGAATAGATTAAAATGAATAACTAATTAGAATCGTTATAATATCTTTCTAACTTTCTCAGGAATATAATAATTATTGTAGTATGATACATTTTATGTACGATTTAATATTTCGTAGGTCTGAGAATCAGTCAGTTTAATTATTGATATTTCACTTATAACTTTATATGGCAATACGTTTGCTGGGTCAGCTAGTACTTAATAAAATGATAAACTCGCGTAATAGATAAACTGCAGCTCCATAAGTTTAAATGTGGGTTAATATTATAAAAGGAGGTTTCATGAAAGGTAAAGATCCAAAGAACTCATAAGTGTCGAATACCATCTAGTTCAGATTCGTGCATACATACTCAATATTTCCGTACTGTTCCGTATCATGCAGTTCGATGCAGTTTGCCGAAAGTATGGTATTGGACCATCTAAAAGTCAAAAATCAACCAAACCAGGCAATCAATCATCTGTTTTTTTTATGGAAGAGAGAATAAACGAGCGTACGGTTCAAGTGATGCTATGTGACCACGTCGCCCAAATTTTCTTGCATCACCAGAGGAATCGCAAGAGCATTGCCGGCCCTTTAAAAAGCCTAAGATATTTTTGGTCAGATTGCCCGAACCGACTAGACAATTTGGAGAAACTGATTGTAGTGAGAAAGATAGAGGGCAAAAAAAATACCACGGGACGGAGCAAAAAAGCGAAAACCTTCTAGAAAAAGCACATGAAGATTCAAATAGACGAAGAGCTTGAAGGACTTGAAGCTAGCGTACTGGACATATGATTTATTTACGTTAAATATTAACAAATAAAATATAAACAGAGACGGACAATCGGCACATATATTCAATAACCGTGATTTAAAATGTTATGTATTCATATTCGTAATAATTAAAAGAGTCACTTGAACAAACTGATCGAAACATTGTTACCCGTAAAGACATTTATCGTACAAATCTACTTGGTCATACCAACCATGTTTTCTTTTTCAAATCCTAATAATAACTGTCAGAGTATATTACACATATTTATCTGATTAATTGCTGAAGAGCACAGTATTATTATACTTCTAATCCAATCTCATTTGAGGTCGCGAAAGGAGGCTCAGACGAGGCCTTAGGGGCCATCCATAAATTACATCACAAGTTAAGGGGGAGGGAGGGGTCTACGAAGTTTGTGTGACATTTTTTCAAAACATAATAATTACTTGAAATGTAAAATTGCGAAACATGTGATACCACACTAGGTATCCTCAGGAGGGCCTTACAAATATGACCAGCTGTAGACAAGGACGGGGGAGGGGTAACAAAATCATGAAATTCGTGTGACGTACTTTATGGATAGTCTCTAATAATTTAAGAATATAGGTTTGTATATTACTGAAATTATATTATTAAAAAACACAATAACAGCTATTTTACAGCAATAATACAAGAGATGAAAAAAAAATCTACAGATGAACATAATATCTTTTCTTTAATGAAAATAAGGGACGAGACGAGCATACAAGAAAATATTACGATTAAATTCGCATTAGAATAAAATACAAGCAAATAAGAAAACGAGATTTTACAATAAACAATCTAATTCGTCAGGTAGTTGCCACGAAAGCCTTAATCTCAAATAGCCTTGTCGTAAATATAAAGTTACGCAATCGACCGCAAGAAATGGTACAACTTTATTTGCTCTCGTCAATTTTATATTAAGAATGCTCTGATTTTTGTACGAGTTCACCTTATTCAATGCAGGCTTTGTTTAACATCACTTGACATAGGAAGCCGAATAATTTCATTGACATTACAGCGGGACTGGCATTTAAACTCAAATGTCACTGGGCAACTTAGTATGAAATCTACAGGAAAAAAAATAGTATGTTAAATAAATGTTTGTAATTCATGAATATATAAGTCGCATTAATGGGGATAACTAATAAAGAAAATTTGAATATTACTAAAATATTAAGGTTTATTATGATAATAAGGAACCGATACAAATGTTTAAGACATTTTTCTTCTTAGCAAATATCATTTTATTCATAACCGTAAGGTCTGCTGGGCAAAAAGCCTCCCCTTATTTTCTCCATTCTACCCAGTTTCCTGCAAAGACCCACCAATCAGCCCTATAGGTGTCTCGGTCGTCTCGTAATCTTTTGCGAGGTCGGCCCCTAGGTGTCTCTTTCCCTGGATTGATTGATAATGATTTAGCAAAAATGATTTATTAAGCATCATCTGGTGATGACTGAATATGTCTGACGAAGAGTCAAAATATAATTTAGTCGGTCAAACACCATCAACATGATGGTGATTGACCGACTAAATTATATTATTGATAACAAATTGAGCAAAACTTGCTTAATGTACACATTTAAATTATTCATCTTTACATTTTATTGCCATGATTAAAAAAATAGATCATCTTCTTCGCGTGCTTTCAGTCAGTCTGCTTTGTAAAATCAACTTTTTATTGTTCGCGAGGGGAAATAGTTCTGCCGCACTCGCGATGCCAGTCCACTCTCGGATGTTGCGCAGTCAAGACTTTTTTCTGCGACCTACGCCTCTTCTTCCGGCAACTTTTCCCATCATTATGAGTTGTAGGAGTTTGTACCTACCGTGCCCCAAATATGTGACTTTCCTCATCTTGATGGTTTGCATGAGTTCGCGGTTTTGATTGACGCGGCGCAGAACTTCCACATTCGTGATCTTGTGAGTCCAACTAATGGCCAACATACGTCTATATTTACACATTTCGAAAGCTTCTATACGTTTCCTAAGGCCTTTTTTAAAAGTCCACGCCTCACATCCGTAGTATGGGCCAGATGTAACAGCACAGTAAACAAGTGCGCAAGGAAATCTTAAGATGGCGGTTGCAAAGTACTTTTTTCATTTTACTAAAGGTGCTAAATTTTTCAGAGGATTCTGGTGCGTAGTATATGTATATACGTGAATCATCAAACCGAGAATCGACAGTTTTTTTTCATAGAGGCCATTGAGTCTCAAGGTTGAAACGATATAACCACATTCCATCTTATATTTTTCAACTACGCATGAATATTTAGATTTATTGGTTACGAATGGCAAAGTATTCTGTTATAAAAAACAAACGATTTTACATTTTCGAGGTAATCTATTCGGTCCATACAGCCTATAGGATTGTCTGTCAGTGATAAAGAAGTAAAATAAAACTCCTTCCATGAAGCCCGACTTTCCCTTTAACCAGAGAGTCCAGTTGCTGTATGTTAGTTCTTGATGATTACTTAAAATTTTTGTTATTTTATTTTTATTTACCGACTTCGAAAAGGAGAAGGTAATCAATTCGATTGGTATTATTTATGTATGTACTCCGATTACGCTGAGATTTATTTCTCGGCATTCGTCCCACGACTATGCCACATGGATGGTAAGTACCTTAAATATTGTAGATGTAACACTTTAAAAGAAGATTTTATTAAAAAAAATAAATGCAATCATAGATTACCTGATTGAACCAGGAATTGAATATGAAAATAATATCAGTTATATATCCTAACAGCAATGTCAACTTTTCATTTTTCTGAATTCAATTTTACATCAAATGTACCAATCAAATTACCAGTGAGAGGCTCCTTTGCACAGGATGCCGGCTAGATTATGGGAACCAAAACGGCGCCTATTTCTGCCGTGAAGCAGTAATGTGTAAGCATTACTGTGTTTTGGTTTGAAGGGCGCCGTAGCTAGTGAAATTACTGGGCAATCGAGACTTAACATCTTATGTCTCAAGGTGTGGAGCGCAATTGTGGTGCTGCTCTGAATTTTTGGATTTTCAAGAATCCTGAGCGGCACTGCATTATAATGGGCAGGGCGTATCAGTTACCATCAGCTGAACGTCTTGCTCGTCTCGTTCCTTATTTTCATAAAAAAATGTTAAATTCATATTCCTTTATGTAGCATAAAATAAGCCTTATGACGAAGCCTTTATGATAAAGCTAAAGGGTAGTTTTCGTGTAGCGAGTTTGATTCCAGTTTGAATCACGCCTATATTTAAGTGGACTTGTGAACAGCCTCTTTAATAGTATTTCCCAGTGAACTTTAATCTCCTTTGTCATCCCCTTGTAGGTCAAAGTTTCAAAAATGCTCGAACAAATATTTATAAATTATTTCTTATCAAGTACCTAAATACAAAGTTTCATGGTTCTATCTTCGATAATGACTAATTAGTATTTCAACCCCTCAATTTATATTTTGCAATAAAAGGTAGCCTATGTTCCTTTTCAAGCTCTAGTCTATATCTGTACTAAATTTTATTATGTTTATGCGTGAAAGCGTAACAAACAAACTTACATTCACATTTATAATATTCGTAGGGATTTATTACATATTCTCTGTGCTGACGTCGAATAAGTAGATCACTTATGAGCTCGGTAGTCGTGGTCTTATCTTATACTTCGATAAGCTACCGAAAGCGTTCTATTATAATCAATTTATAAATATTTTATCTATAAATTATAAATAGGAAACAATTGAATTTCTGTTTTTAATCAACAAACTTAAAAACCACTAGATTGATTTAAGAAATTCTTTCAGGTTTAGTATGGTATATTATCACCGAATAACTTAAAATACTAATTATTTACAATTTTGAAAATAAGGGGCGAGACGAGCAGGACGTTCAGCTGAAGGTAATTGATACACCCTGCCCATTACAATGCAGTGCCTCTCAGGAATCTTGAAAAACCCCAAAAATTCTGAGCGGCACTACAACTGCGCTCGTCACCTTGAGACATAATATGTTAAGTCTCATTTGCCCAGTAATTTCACTAGCTACGGCGCCCTTCAGACCGAAACACAGTAATGCTTACACATTAGTGCTTCACGGCAGAAATAGGCGCCGTTGTGGTACCCATAATCTAGCCGTATAGTAAATAAGTAAACATCGTAGCCAATATCAGTTCGCAATACTAGGCTCTTAAAAAGCCTAGGAGTCGTTTACTTTTTTAAACACTATCAAATTTAGTCGGAAAGAAATAAATGAGAGCGATAAGTTTATATTAACCTTATAGGGATGTTTGAGGCTTAGATAATTTATACGAATAGATAAAAAAGCAAAAGGCATTTATTTTCTCAGAATTGATTCCTTTACAATTCTTTTTGATGTCATTTCTAATAACTACTAGATACTACTACCGCTTTGCTAATATAATTGCTAATTCAGGTGCTATAATGTCAAGTATGTATTTTACAATATTAGTCGAATGGCCCCATAGGTCTTTTGTATTTTTTAGGTTAATTAATTTAAAGATTTTTATTATATCGCTACCTGTAACATACTTAAATTTCAAATCACTGGAAGATACTGGTATGTGTAATTTAAGCATATCATGTGATGCTTTTGGAATTGATAGTCTCTTGCCGCTAGATAACCTATGAAAACAGGCCAGGTTTAATACTTTAGTGTGCGTGACAGGCTACTACGTACGAGAGCCCTGTGCATGCATAACTGTTTGTCTCCACCATTTTCCATCCGTCCGAATCTTAATCCGCTGGATTATGGTCAATGGTCAGGTTTGGCTTTGTTCGTGAACGGGTGCTACTCGTGGTGGCTGCATGATCTTGTTACCGGGAGGTCTGCTTGATGTGTTTTTTATTATTATTATTTCCTTTAAAATTAAAGTTATTATATATTTCATTTTATGAAATGCTCACATTATGCCTCTATTTATTTACGGTATGTGTGGATTGATGCATCTACTATACTCGATAACTCTTGTGTTTATAAGTATTAATTTACTTTTTTTTCTTTTTTTGACTTACTCGTGTAAGCCTTTCAGTTTTTGACATTTGAGTATATTTTGTTGCGTCACTTTGCATATATTGCAATTGAAATGATTTGTAAAACAATTAAAATGTAAATCTTGACTTAAAAGAGTGGCAATGAGTTTCTTGCTACTTCTTCTCATTAGCTCAACCCTTTACGAAGTAGCGGTAAATTCAATAAGAAACAATATTTTTATTTATTTTTTGACATTCATAAGTGTCATTATCGTGACCTACATGAATAAAGTGTTTTTTAATTTTTTGAATTTGTATGCTCTAAGTGCCATAATAAATCGGCCTTCTAATAGCTTATAACTGACCAGGAGGTATCTGCCGTATTCCTTGATGATGAACTTGCCACTCTGCAGCGTGATGGCGCTCGGCTGTGAAAACAGCGACTTCACGCAATGCGCCGCGCCCACAACCTAAGAACATTAAGTAGATTAGCATTAAAATTAGTTAATCACTTACCATAACTACATTCATGAAGAAAAATAAATTTAAAACAATATGAAAAGATTTCGTTAAATTCACAATATCATTCATAAATCGCTAGTTCGTCGCCCAGCTACTGTTAGGATGCCTCCATTGATACACTGTAATTATTAAGAATGTACTTTCTTGTCTATACTTTCCTAATTTTAGGCCGGATTTTTTAAAAGTATGAAATAATTTTGTTATTTCCAACATCTTAAGTATTCACGCCACAAGTTAGGATATCATCCTCACCATCTGGATGTGTGGCGGTCCTCCACAGTGCGGTTTTCAAGGAGCTTTCTTCTACGTACTACAAAGCTGTGGAATGAGCTTCCTTGTGCGGTGTTTCCGGGGCGATAGGACATGGGTACCTTCAAAAAAAGCGCGTACACCTTCCTTAAAGGCCGGCAACGCTCCTGTGATTCGTCTGGTGTTGCAGGAGATTGTGGGCGGCGGTGATCACTTAAAAAGAGGTGACCCGTACGCTCGTTTGTCCTCCTTTTCCATAAAAATAAAAAAAAAACCCACATTGCCCGATTTTTTAGTACTGAAAAAAATTTAAACCTTCCACTGCAAAAAAAAGACATAGCCCAGAATAATAGTGCATGTGGTATATTTTAGTTTGTGCGTACTATGGCATCGTTTTATTAAATAAACTAAAGTTTAATTGTACCCACAATTACGCTACTATTGTAGACGGTTGAGCGCTTTTTATTTACAATAATATTTGAGGCAAGCTAAGAGATGTAGTGTAATGCTAGACAGTGTTTACTATTTCTCATGAATCTTGTTAATTGTTCAAATCCGAAATTGTACAAATGAAACAAATAAAATTCTTCAGCATTCTAATATTACCCTGTAATAGATATATATAGCTTGTATAGATGAAAAAGTTGAAGCAACATGTTTAAACGTACAGCAAAAACAGAGCAGAAGCAAACAAAAAAGGCACGATGGCGCAATAGCCAAAACCATTTACGGTTTTCGAGTTATACATACATTTCTTAGGAGATTTTTAAAGTAGCAACCAGCCAATGGATATGGACAGAACACACATTAAGAGGAGCTGAGAAATGGAGCAAAGCTATAATGAATTAGTACCCTATTTACAAAAAACGAAATCACGGAAGTCTAATCGAGAAATCAAAGAAAGAGGAGAGTGGAAAAAGTTCGAAGAGACCTTTGTCTATTCAGGACAAACGGCCATTTAGATGATAAAATAAATATATTTAGAAAAACCTGTAAATGTCCCAAATAAATGCCTTTTTGTTATTGTTATAGAGTATGTAACGCTCTTGTGTTTTTCCTCACTAAACAACTATCTCTCTAACAGGAGAGTACGCAGTGACTACATACCAACAGGTAATCTGTAGATATATATGCTATAGTTTGTGGTCCTCCTTCATAAAAAGCTAGTCTAAACAAAAAGTGGGTGTATAGTTATGTATGCACACAAGAAGTTATATTTCTTTGGCCTAACGAAGAAAAAATTATTTAAATGATTTATTCCTCGTACTATTCTACGTTTATAGAAAGAAAATTTTTGTAAAAATCTTGCAAAGATGGCTTTGATAATAAATTATTAAATAATGAATACGGCTGTATGGGTTTGAACCCTTTGCCTGTCCTAATAATGATGGACGAAGAAACCAAAAAAAAAAACGAATGACACGAACGTCAGAAAATTTTAGAAACCAACTTCAACCTGTTATTTTTGCGTTACAGTGATGCGCGCGCATCTTAAAATTTCATTCTCATAATTTTTTCATACGTATATCATTCAACATATCATTTATCCTCAAGCATGATAAATCCAACAGTACATAATCATTGACTTGAGCAATGCTCATATAAATTTATTATATGGCTGTTTTCTAATCCCGATGACATACTTTGAAGATCGACTGGCGATAAAGACATTCGAATATTTAAACGTAAACAACTTGTTGAATTTTATGATTCCATTTTATGCCTGTTGACGAACGAATATTTTTAACAGTTGTTTTTTGGTCCGTCACAATTTAATTGTTGAAAACTTGTTTTTTTTTATTTTGTTGATATTGACACGTGGTTATTGAATAAAATGGGCTTAGGGAGACTAGCTAAGTGAGCATAGTTCGTTGTATTTCGTATGACGTCTTAGCCTCACTTTTTAATACATCGTTTTTTAATTTTTTTTTATGGGAACGGAGGACCAACCTTCGTGTCACCTAATGTTTAGTGATCACCGCCGCCCACACTCTCTTGCAACACCAGAGAACTCACAGGAGTGGTGCCAGTGTGTCATATCGACGGGGAATCACATTGAGAGGAATTTTACTCCCAAGTGACATTTGTTGATAGAAGACCGCCCTTGGCTATCTACCAGACCAGTTGCGTATGGAAGTAGGATATGTAAAGGCACACTGGGAAAGAGGTCGCAGAACCAGGTGATCTAAATAGTATTAGAGTTTGCACCATTTTGTTATATACATGATCAAAATAACACAAAAGATCTGAATAATAATCTTTTCAGCAGCTAATGTAGAGATTTGAACTGGGTTTAACAATTTTGTCTAGTAAGTACACTTGTCTGCTTATAGAGCAAATGATTGCGGGTTGTCTTGGAACATTTAAAAAATTTTACATTCACAAAAATCGTCACCTTTTTGCTCTTAATAGTGATTTTCATTATTATAACACTAGAAATAAGGGATTGCTTGTAACTAATTCTAGTAGGCTTCAAGATACATAATAGCTTTAAGGGTAAATGTATACACTTCTATAATAAAGTCCCAGCCACTGTTCAGGCATTATCTATAGATAAATTTAAATGTTTTATAGAAAAATTGCTCTGTCGTAAATCCTATTACTCCACTGCTGAATATCTAAATGATCGGACAGCCTGGGACTAGATTGTGATTATTTTATTGCGATAGAAATGACTGTACAATATTGTATATTTTTATTGAAAAGAGCGCAAAAAAAGAATACTGGGAGAGTTTCTTGCGCCGCATCTACTCTTTCAGAGCGCAAATTTGTTACCGAAGCGGTAGTAGTATCTAGTAGTTATTAGAAATGACATCAAAAAGAATTCTAAAGGAATCAATTTTGAGAAAATAAATGCCTATTTTGCCTTTTACATTGCATATTCATTCACATTGTTGCTATCAAGGCATTCAAAGGCAATTTTAATAAACTGATCATAGTTAATAATTTATGTATGGGAGGAATTAGTTACAAAAAAAAATGTAACAGAGTACAGTTAATTCCTTCGGGTAGGTAGAACACAAGAATTATATATTTACTGATTGCAAAATTTAAAACTTTATGTCCAATAATGGAATACCAGCTTTGCAACCATGTGGTGTTTAGTTACAACAGAAAGAGGTTCTTGAAGAATTTTCTTTCATGCACAAACTGTGAGATGAATTTTCTTTAGTCGTATATAAAAAGGTCTGTTCTGATGTGATGCTGTTGAGATGGAGCTTAATCTGGGGTAATGTCATACTATGAATGCGAATAATTATAAGACCATTGCGATTACTAGGACTAGCATATACAATATTTGACTGCTATTATAGACACAGTACCTGTCCGGCCAGTGCATGGCGTTGTGTATCTGATACCCATCCAGGATGGAAGTACAACACTGCATCGGCAGGGTCATCTTCCTCAGACACACAGAACTCTGTGTCATAGACAAACACTATCATCATTTCCCTGAAACAATCATATTCATCAAAACATATATAAGTAATTTTTTTTTTATGAAAATATGAGACAAGACTATGTTCATGGATGGATGTTCAGCTGATGGTAATTATACGACCTGCCTATTACAATGCAGAGTTGCTCAGGAATCCTGAAAAACCCAAAAATAATGAGTGGCACCACAATTGCGCTCATCACCTTGAGACATAAGATGTTAAGTCTCATTTGCCCAGTAATTTCACTAGCTAAGGCGCCCTTCAGACCAAATCACAACAATGTTTACACATTACTGCTTCAAGGCAGAAATAGTTGCCGTTGTGGTACCCATAATCGTCCCGACATCCTGTGCAAATGAGCTTCCAACGGGTGATGTGATGGATAGTGATGTATTACCAAAATATATTATTTATCTTAGTACATATTATTAAATATTGATCCAACAATTAGACTAAAAGGGTGTCATTTACTACACACATATATGCAGGTTGGACAGAAAAGTTGTATGAGAATCTGTAACACATACCAGTGTCAGCTTATATTTCTTTTTAAAATTCTGTTAAAAAGACTTCAAATTCAACCAGTTATCCCTTTAAAACTGTGGTTCTCGAAATTTAGATTCCACAATAAATCAATAATATCAACAGTTTGCCGGTTATGCTTAAACCACTCCTGCACTCCAGTATTCCTAGCCAAACTAAGAATTAGAGACCATTCTCTATGTGACTGTGGACTCGATGAGGGAAATGTAGACCATATTTTGTTCTTTAATGAAGTCTTCTTTGTACAATTTTATACCTCCTGAAGTCCCCCGCCCCACCTATGAAATGCATCCTCACCTTCGTTTTCACTCCTTTTGTAAATATATTAAACAAAATAATATTAAGTTATAACTAACACAATAAATGTTTTATATAAGTAATAATAACAGTATTTGTCCATTATATTCTAACAGCATATATATTTGTTAACAGGTATAATAAGAATATAAATCTGTTTTGATTCTTTGTACCGGTCATTACTATAATCATTTGTAAATTCGTTAAGACCAATCAAATGACACACTCTACGCTTGGTGGTCTACTGAAACATGACATTGGCGAGTTGTGGTGCCCCTTCCACAGAAGCCACTACTACAAAATAATAGACTAGACTTCAAATTGGTTTCTTCATTGGATTTAATTTGTTAGATTGATAGTAGCATTTTATTTGCTAAAATATAAATTACTGCCTGATGCCACTACTCAACCCTCAATTTAGTATTGTGCCTACAAATTGCACCATCATTAAGAATAACAGACTGTCTTCTCTTGGGTAACAATGTACTATTTATATGGTATGTATGCTCATTTGTCCTCCTATTACATTAAAAAAAAATGGGTCTTGGTATAGACAAAGATTTGAAGAATTTGCATAGGCAAATTAAAACCATTACAAATTTACAAGAAAGTCAATATTATGTACTCAAATATATTTCAATAGATACAATATATACAATTTTATAAATTTGAGACAACATATTAGTTATACTCTCTTTACCTTGTACAATAATAACATACTTATATAAATGTTTAAAAAGTTTTTTGATAAGTAGCAGCATATTTTTTTAGGTGAAGTTCGCCTTTGTTTTCTGCCAAATTATGATTTCTACTTATTGACAGTTTTTAAATTTTCAAATTAAAATCATATGAAAAATACATATTTGTTATTATATTATCAATATGTTATTAGTTAATATTATTTACATATAAACTCAATAAATATTGTATTTAAAATAAAGACATTTAAAGTTGTTTCCTTATTTTGATAAAAATAATAACTTCAAAGAATCTATAACTCTAGCAATTCGTTCAAGATGCATCTATTGAATATTAAGATAAATAGACATTAATTTAATCCTTCCTGTTATATTTTGAAAAAAAGGTTAAAGTATAAAACACAATATTATGTGAAAGTAGAAAAAATAGGTAACCAAGTATCTAGAAATATATCAATAGAAATTAAAATGCCTAAGAAGAGTAAGAAATTATTATAGAAAGCTAGCAAGGCATATTCACTACAGCGTAACTACAAATAAAATATAAA
The DNA here is from genome assembly GCF_905404315.1 of Leptidea sinapis. Taxonomy (NCBI): domain Eukaryota; kingdom Metazoa; phylum Arthropoda; class Insecta; order Lepidoptera; family Pieridae; genus Leptidea; species Leptidea sinapis. The sequence goes on along the minus strand of NC_066267.1, from coordinate 10,845,803 downwards.
CTTGTAGTTATTCTATACATTTGTAGGAATGTAAAAGTCGCGATTTGTATTCATTTGATCGTGCACATCAATTATTTCGAAATTTAATTATTATACAATTACTCACTTGGCCATTGTGGATTAAATTAGCTATGCTTCAATAAAACTACACATTAATTCACACAGTTCAACAAGTTTTTATAGGGTGAAAAATCGATCACAGTGACAAGAAGCCGCGTAGGTAATCGCGTATTAAAATTCGATTTTCAAAAATCCAATTACAAATGTACACACACACAAAACCACAAGGCACAAACTCAAACTGAAACTGATTACAGAATACAAATGAATTAGAAAATACAGTATGACATATTTATGTCAAGATGATGATATGTCAAGATGCACGTCATGTTTCGTCTTCTGTCATTTGTCAGCAGCCAAGTCACAGACGACTGAATAGTGAAAATTTCATTTTCATGGTTCAATTTAACGAATTATTGCGAACGATGCTGTTATTATTTGCTAATTTGGAAACTATTCTAGTCTAGTATATTATAATGAAATATATTTCATATTTTATATCAGCTATTAAATCATATACCTATATATCTTTTCCGGGTAGAAATACATTTTTTTTAACTAAGTAATCCATACCCAAGTTAATTAGTAAAATATCGTACATGTGAAGTCGAACAGATAAAATGCTAATAAAGTTTTGTACGGCATTCATGTCTGTTTTGTTAACTTTAATATAAAACTAAGAATAAATATAGTTGGAGAATAGTGCAGCAGACTCACATAATATTACTTCGATGATGATCCTTACAAAGGTTTTACTCAATTGACAAAATAAACACTGAAATCACACTTTAATTCATAGTATCTATTTTTAAACGCCTGAATGCTAGTTCAACTTAGAAACAATCGATACTGTTGCTCTAAATATTTTGTAAGGCTTATGTTTGTACTTGTATTATTGTGAAATCGTGTCCTATAATCTTTCTACGGTCTCTATTTTTTATAATTATTACAGGCCTTAGCCAAACTTCTCAACTCCCTGCGATAGTTTTCATTTAGTGCCACTGCGTTTTAGTCTTCCTCTTAACCTTTCCTGGGATATCGTATGCACATCGATACCTTCTTGACCATCCCGTTCATTCAAGTTGGTGATTTGTGGCCATTTATTTCGATGAATGCATTTAATTTATTCGGGTTGCGTTTCTATTTATAAATTTTAATAAATAGATATAATTTTTTATTAGAAGCTGCTAGAAACTGGTTTTTTATATGTGGTAAGCAGGACTATACGAGAATGGACGTGAATTTGATGTCGCATTTGATAACTTTATTTATTTTTGTTAACGTCCATGACAATGTCGTATTTATTAGACTTCTACCTTTTTCTCTTTCACCCCACTTTTGTGTTGTCTTTTATATTTTTAACAGACTTTTATATTTTTAACCGACTTCAAAAAAAGAGGAGGTTCTCAATTCATTGGTATTTTCCATTTTTTTTTATGTGTGTTACCTCAAAACTTTCGACTTGGTGAACCGATTTTGATAATTCTTTTTTTATTTGTAAGCTGGTGCTTCGGTGCCGTGTGGTCCCTTTGTAATTTGGTCCAAATCGGACAATGGCATCCATGAGCAAACCATAAAAGTCTTGAATTTGCTACACATACGTATAGCAAAGTGGATGATAAATTTACGAATAACACAATGTCGCGTAGTGTGGCAGAATTTCAAACTGTCTAATCAAATTGCAAAGCGCTTACGTTCATTGCTGCTTTGAAAAATTTAGTATATTTTTAGACAAATACATATTTAGACAAATTGTTAGTTAGTGTACTTCAAATTCACGAAAAACACAAAAATAAACAAAATTAACAAAAAAAACAAAAGCATCTTCTTCTTCTTCGTCTTCAAAAACACTATTCTAAAACAATAGATATAATATGCACTAAAAAGTATAAAAATAATTGCGTATTTTTATACAATCTAATTAATTAATCTGATTCTAGTTACGATTATTGTAATTTTTGGAGTCGGTGTCATCCAAGATATGCTTGTGACCACATACATAGATTTTGATGAGATGTGCATGAGTCGTGAGGAGGTGAGAGGCGAGAGTGGGTCGCGGCGGAAGGACATTAAAGGATTCCAAGATCGGTTGTTTTTTTTGTTAAAATTTTTTTTCAATTAAACTGCACAACTGATAACATAGCATGACTGGGTCTCATTACACGCTGAGTCTTAGTCCGAGTGTATTACTAATCCAGTCGTGTCTGTTTTTCATGTGTTCTTGTTCTATCCATGTATCATTTTTATTCCTTCAGTGGTTTCTGAATTTCTTTATGTTTTTTGACGCTTATATTTGGTTTTGCTTAAACTTACCTGCTAGGTATTTATCACGGGGACTGTTCCGAAAAGCTGTTCCTGCCGCCGAATTCCACCTTCGCACGAAACACCACAAATTAGGACATCAACCCCACCGTCTGGATGTACAGCGTTCCTCCACAGTGAGGATTTCAAGGAACTTTCTTCCACATACAAAGCTGTGGAATGAGCTTCCTTGTGCGGTGTTTCCGGGACGATACGAGATGGGTCCCATCAACAAAAGCGCGTACACCTTAATTAATGGCTGGTAATGCTCCTGTGATTCCTCTGGTGTTTCAAGAGAATGTGGGCGGCGGCGATCACTTAACCACCAGGTAACCCTTCAGCTTGTTTGTCCTCCTTTTCCATAAAAAAAGGTATCTGTTTTGTCAGTGTGTATTTAAGTGCTTTAGGATTTTATATTCGCTCGTATAATTTGTACTAGAATTTTCAAGAAACATAACTAGTCTTGGCCATATATAATATAACCTCAACGGAAGACAACTCAGTTCTTTTCACTTTCGGATTCTAGGTATAGAGACAAAGATTGGCTCTCGAAAATATGCTCCAATGTTTGTTCATGGAATTTTAGTCATTTTCAAGATATTTCAAAAGTGTCTTGAATATTAGCTGACGGCTTATGTCATTGCAATACCTGTTTTTGGTGTTAAATTAAAAGTTATACATTTTTTTTAAATACATCATGTTTTTAATGTGTTGGAATAATTTATTTTAGACTGGTTGTCTTTTTCGCTGCAAACTTGCTTCAGCTACATAAAATATAAATACTACGTAAAACATACATTTAAACATAATTTTGATGATTATTTATAAAAATATTAAACACAATTAAATTAAAAAATTTGTTAAACACGGTGTATATTTTCAAAGCGTTTATTATTAGCCGCAAGGTGGCATAGGAACGGCACCAGGTGTAGTGAGGCATTGTCAGTCTTAGCTAGATTATATAAATATTTAGAGCATTAATAAAAAATATATAATGGTAATGGGGACACAATATCGCCTTTTCACGGCCTGATTGGAGGATATATTTAAGCTTCTGGAGTGGTCCAATAGAGGCATAAACATCAATGGAGAATACCTGTCGCACTTGCGCTTCGCAGATGATATTCTACTGTTAGCCAGCAACGCTGAGGACACTACATTAGATCCATATACTAAGAAAGCTATAAAAGGTTCCAATGAAATTGATTTGTGAGCCGTTATTAGGGATGCTCCCTAAGTTTGGGCGATAGTGCAGGTATCGCTTCTTTCGTATGTCCACATGTTGAGACGTTTATCCATTGGGTCTTGTGTAGGTGAGAGAGCGTATCCATGACCACATTTCGCTGAAGGGCAGCGGCAGGAGCGGAAATTGATCAGCCACTTGGGTCCCTGACTCCTGCCTAGCAAGTTAATCAACTACTTAGAATGTTAAATAATAATTTAATCTTATCTAATACTGTTAAATTATGTTTACTTACTGCTAAAATAGCAGTATTGTAAATAAAATAACTTATCTATCCCTTTTTAAAATCCTGGTTGGCTTATCTAATATAGTAATTAGAAATTAATTAGTAAGATTAATCAGTTGTAACTTATATATAATACCCTTTCGTGGTCTCCACTCCAACAACTTTTTACCCCATCTTCCATCGGACTTACGACAAATATGGCCCGCCCACTTCCACTTCCTAGATACTTTAGTTTTTGCTGTCGGTTAATCCCGTTCTCTTGCGGGTTTCGGCGTTCCGAACGTAATCACGTGGAGAAATCCCTCACATAGCTCTTTCCATAGCCCTTTGGCTGACTTGTAGTCTGTGGACGAGCTGCCGCACTTGTTTGTTCCTGAACAATTCGGAAAGTTTTCCGAAAGCATCCCAACTGAATACGTCGCTTTATCTCACGTTCCTCTCCACTCCTGTCGAGACTTATAACTTGACCTAAGTAGATGTATTCGACAACACTGTCGATCCGTTGACCGTGCACGGTCACATATTCAGTTTCAGCATTACAGCACATATTTTTTGTTTTGAGGCTGTTCATTTTGGAACAACGTTAAAGTATTAAGGAATCACGGGGCGGTTAATTTAAAGTGAGTATATTTATTAGAAAAAATTAACAGAGTTAAAGGACAGAGGTCTGTCGTACATCGAAGTTAAGTAGGAACTGCCCGCTTGAGTCCCATACAATTATATCTTACTTACTACCTGAGTTCTCACCCCCGCATCAGTCATACTTTGTTCTTACACTCTCAGTACTTATAATGTACATTTTTGCCACGAGACAAAACTACACTTACGTTCCCACGCTTTCTAAAATATCTTAACTAAACATCTGTTATTTGGGAATTTTTCTCAATCCCTTTATTTACTTTTATATTCTAATTCTCCGACACGGCCATTCTGCAATCCTCTCGCTGATTTATCGACGTCAAGTCCAGCCTAGACGCCACAGCGCATAGCACACAAGTAAAGCGTTTATAAACAGCTTTCAACCTCCCACAAAGCAAAGCGTAAAAGCTTTCAGCACGTCACAGCTCTGACGTATAGCAAAGCGTTGGGGCTTTCAGCATTGCTCAGAGGCAGCACTAAAAACACGCTGCAAAGCGTTGCAGCTTTCAGCATCAACCTTTGGTCAAGACAAATGAGCCCAACCTTACTGCAAAGCGTGATGGCTTTTAGCAGGACATCAGGAAAAAGCGATAAGGCTTTCAATCCACACCCCACCACAAGCGTGGCGCTCTTAGAAGTAAACTTGGACAAAGCGACAGGCTTTCAATCCTACACCCCACCACAAGCGTGGTGTTCTTAGAAGTAAACTTAGACAAAGCGACAGGCTTTCAATCCTACACCCCATCACAAGCGTGGCGCTCTTAGAAGTAAACTTGGACAAAGCGACAGGCTTTCAATCGTACACCCCACCACAAGCGTGGTGCTCTTAGCGACAGGCTTTCAATTCTAATATGACAAAGCGTAGAAGCTTTCAATCTCAATAAAGAAAACCATATTTATTATTAATGCGAGGATAACTTTGTACTTAAACTAAGTTGCCTACCGCAACGGATGAATTAAGGCCTTATCGACATCGTATCGTACTTTATCTCTTTTTACTAGCTTGTCCATCCTATGTTTTGCTTCTCGTCTCATTTCTATTAAATCCTCTAGCTCTGCCATGAGTTAGCAATCGAATCGTGCGTTCATTTACTGCAGTCGATAACAAGTAAACCTTGGAACCTTCCTTGCTGACGCTTTTCGTCTTCATTTGATTCCACCGTTAACATATTCCAAGTTAAATAACTTCTGCCGGATATTATTTTGAAACAGTATTTCTCGAGAGCATCTTGGAAGAGCATACGTCAACTACGGAATGCTTTTCATCTGAGAACGAACATATCCTGACCTTATGATCAATTATCAACCTTCCTTTATTGTAGTTAGCTAGCACAAATCAGCAGTAAGAGACGGGACGTTATCGCGAGCCCACTATACTCACTCTGATGAAGGACCTCCGAATGGTCTGAAACTCTTTGAGATTGAAATAACGAATATTTACTAAGACCAATACTCAAAACAACAGACAGATGCCCTGGCAAAATATAGGCATGTCTATTTTTACCTTTTAATTTTTTTCAATTTACTAAACTTTACAAATTCTTTACCAAAATTCATGATTCGATGCGGCACTCAAACTTGCGCCTCTCGGGCCTAGCCCGAGCCGCACCCCATCTGAGCCAACCGTACAAGTGACGCATCGACCGACATTTTAATATGTCTTGTTCAACTTGTTCAATCCCAGAAGTGAGGGATATCATTTAACTAACTATAAATATAAAAATAGCAAACTATGAACTTAAATATAAAATCACTTGCCATGGAAATATCAGCTCACGGCGACGCACCACACTTTTTCCATAAATGTTGCACGTAACGCCGGGTAAAGCTACAGATGCAGGTGCCAGTTAGTGGCACCACTAGCCAGTGACACACAGTTATCCAGGATCCATTACACTACGTCTCCAACACACATTCCCAGTGCACAGACACTGTCCACTGTCCACCACGATATAAGCATCGCTGTGTCATGAGAATACTGCTCAAGGCCTCACGTGAAAACCTTCCCGTCTTCAAAATCACGCAACTTCAGCATGGTTGTAAATGCGTTCCCGGGCGTCAAATATCCCTGGTATCGTGTAGCAGACGTCCCAGAAAACAAGTCGAATGTTTGCGAAGGCGATCCCACCGCTGCTCTCGGAGATTTATTTGGATTTAAAATCGAGCGTCACGGTGTTGGTATCCACCATGTTGTTTTAAGTCGATCAGTGCGCACAACCGGCGCAGGCGCTAGCTTGAAGACGAATGGGACTTCTAAAGGAGCGCTCTACTGATGGACAATAATAACTAACTTCAATCACGTCACCGACATTGACGTACACAGTGACAACTTCAAACACACTTTGAAAGATGACGTTCGCCATCAGTTCAGCCCAATACACAGAGTAAAATATAATCATACTGGCCATATTACTTTTATATTCTAATTCTCCGACATATATATGAATAAACTTTTGTGAAATTAGCATGTATTTCAATTCTATTTTTAGTGAGTGACGTTGATGAGCAATCCGTCGTTTTTATGTCAATAAAGTATTTTTGACTTTGACTTTATAGGTTTTGTTTAATGTTTATTAAAAGGTGATGTTTTTATGTTTTTGCCAATAAATGATAAAGTGAAGTATCAGTACAGTCCTCTAAATTTTCTACTCCCTTGATCTAAGTTACTACCGTTGTTTGGTTTGGTGTTTTCTTATTTTCACCTAAATAGGCGCAAATGCACCATAGGTCCTTTTGAGCCCATTGGGAGTTGGGCAACTTCACACACCACCTTTGAATTTCTTCACAAGTGCATGTAGATTTCCTCACGGTTTTTCACTGTCCGTAATATACCCACATGTGAAGTCGAAAATCGAAAACATTAAACATGAGTTCGAACTGGCGCCTCACAGACGAGAGGAGTCTTAACCTTTGAATCACAGACGCGAAACGATGAACTAAGAAAGCAGCTTCATCATCCATGCTAACTTGGGGTATTTTATGCAAAAAAATTGTAATCATACGTATATTCATATAGTATGATTACAATTTTGTAATTACAATTTGTAAGAATCATCCTATTGCGACTATATTAAGTATATTGAAGATAGCATCAAAGCCAATCCTCGCGGTTTATGGCGCCACGTTTCAAGCCTTCCTACCAAAGTTAGATTTGAACCTAGTCTGACTTTTGAGGGGCAAACTTTCTCAGGTGTAGCTGCTGCAGATACTTTAGCTAACTTCTTTTCAAGCACATTTTTGCCAGATGTACTCGATACAGATGAAGCTTATAGTTTATTTATTAGTTATTGAAAGCATTATTCACAACTACATATACGCGCAAGTGGACAAATACATTTGTGGCGAACAGCATGGTCTTAGACCGAAAAGATCTGTAAACTCTAACTTGTTGTCACTAGTTGATTTTATCTCTAACAAACTAGATCGTGGATCTCAGGTTGACGTCCTCTACTTTGACTTCCAGAAAGCATTTGACAGGGTCAATGATGATATATTGTTACAAAAACTTAGTGCCATTGGCTTTGCACCTTAGTTTGCATCGCAGACTACTTGCGTGACCGTCAACAATATGTCCGGTTTGGTCTGTTGGAATCCAATCATTACCACACTCGATCTGTGGTTAGTCAGGGATCGATACTGGGGCCTCTTTTGTTTCTCTTAATGATTAATGATCTTTCAGAAGTGCTTGATAATTCTCGGTGTCTCCTTTATGCTGATGACTCTTCAAAGAGATCAAATCTGATTCAGATTGCATGGCACTCCAAAATGTTGTGCAAGCTGTGTTCCAGTGGAGCTTGAGGAACCGTTTAGCATTTAATACGTCCAAATGCTATGCCATAACTTTCGGTCGAAAGTGATGCCCAATAGAGTTTGATTATAAAATTGGTGGTGCTTCGATATCTCTAGCAGAAACTATCAAAGACCTGGGTGTCACATTCGATCGAAAGTTAACCTTCCATGATCATATTACCACTCTGGCCAGTATACAGTTTTAGGCTTAGTTTTGAGGAATTCTGAAGATTTTACATCCTACGGATTTGTCCTCATTTTATATGAATAAAATAAATAAAGTCGAAAATCGGAGTTATAGTATTCGATATGTACACTATAGTGATATGATATATGATAGATATGACACTAATAGTGTCGCTAAGAAATAGACGAGCATATTATTTAAACGCTCTGTTTCTCTCGAAAATGATTAATGTTCACATTAATTTCGACAAAGAATCTTCTTAGAACAGGTGAATCTTCATGCCCCATCTCGGCGTCCCTCTTTTTGTGATGGAAAAACATTTGCCGTGTACATTTCATGTAGATTCTATAAATTATATTTTATTTTATTTTTATAGAAAAGGAGATGTATTAATAAATAAATCTGTATAAATAATATGTAAATACATAAATCTCAACGCTTATTATCCTAAAAATAATATAAACGATGCCCGTCAGTCATCGCGTAACTTTAATAAACTGTTTAACCTAAAGTGCCGACAACGTTCTTGTGATTTCTGTTGCCAGATAGTTTCGGCGGTCAGCCTAACGAAGCTCTCTAAGAAAAAAGCGATTTACTCGATTGTATGAAACGTGAAGTGATTGATAGATTGACAGATGACGGCTATAATCTTGTTAAAAACGGAGATAGTCGAAATCCACTACGTTTTAAGCAACTGTTCGCTTTCAAACTTGCGGGATCTACACATTACATAGCTCTTTTTTTTATAGAATAGGAGGACAAACGAGCGTACGGGTCACCTGTTGTTAAGTGATCACCGCCGCCCACACTCTCTTGCAACGCCAGAGGAATCACAGGAGCGTTGCCGGCCTTTAAGGAAGGTGTAGGCGCTTTTTTTAAGGTACCCATGTCGTATCGTCCCGGAAACACCGCACAAGGAAGTTCATTCCACAGCTTTGTAGTATGTGGAAGAAAGCTCCTTGTAAACCGCACTGTGGAGGACCGCCACACATCCAGATGGTGAGGATGATATCCTAACTTGTGGCGTGTCGTGCGAAGGCGGAATTCGGCGGCAGGAATTAGGTAAAACAGCTCTTCGGAACATTCCCCGTGATAAATGCGGTAGAAGACACACAATGAAGCGACGTCTCTACGCAACGCCAAGTGATCCAGCCGTTCACAGAGTACTGGGTCCCCGACAATTCGAGCTGCTCTGCGTTGCACGCGGTCAAATGGATCGAGCTGATACTGGGGTGCGCCAGACCAGAGATGACAGCAATACTCCGTGTGGCCGGACCTGCGCTTTGTACAGCGCTAGAATGTGGGCCGGCTTGAAGTATTGTCGTGCTCTATTAATGACGCCCAGTTTCTTTGAAGCCAATTTGGCTTTGCTCTCCAAATGGCCACGGAATTGGCAATCGCTCGAGATTTCGAGACCCAGTATTCCGATACTAGGCGAGGCTTTTAGGGAAGTGTTGTCGAAGAGCGGTGATGCGACAAATGGGTTTTTTTTTAGTGGTAAACGCGCAAACTTGAGCTTCTGGGGGTTAAATTGGACAAGGTTCAATTTACCCCATTCCGCGACCTTCTCAAGAGCGGACTCGATAGAAGATCTAACCTATACGAAACATAGCGGCACTAGGCCGCTACTTCACGCCGGTATTCTGTGCGAGTGTGGTAATTAACCCGGTTCTTTCCATAGCCCTTTGGCTGACTTGTAGTCTGTGGAGGAGCTGCCGCACTCGTTTGTTCCTGAACATTTCGGAAAGTTTTCCAAAAGCATCCCAACTGAATACGTCGCTTTATCTCACGTTCCTCTCCACTCCTGTCGAGACTTATAACTTGACCTAAACAGATGTATTCGACAACACTGTCGATCCGTTGACCGTGCTCGGTCACATATTCAGCCTCAGCATTACAGCACATATTTTTTGTTTTGAGGCTGTTCATTTTGGAACAACGTTAAGAGATGCAGCATACAAATACAGCTCCTCAAACAAAGCCTGTAGGTCCTCAGCGTTGCTGGCTAACAGTAGAATATCATTTGCGAAGCGCAAGTGCGACAGGTATTCTCCATTGATGTTTATGCCTCTATTGGACCACTCCAGAAGCTTAAATGTGTCCTCCAATCAGGCCGTGAAAAGGCGATATTGGCGATATTGTGTCCCCATTACCATTATATTTTTTTAATTAATGCTCTAAATATTTATATAATCTAGCTAAGACTGACAATGCCTCACTACACCTGGTGCCGTTCCTATGCCAACTTGCGGCTAATAATAAGATAATAATACGCTTTGAAAATATACACCGTGTTTAACAAGTTTTTTAATTTAATTGTGTTTAATGTTTTTATAAAGAATCATCAAAATTATGTTTAAATGTTTTACGTAGTATTTATATTTTATGCAGCTGAAGCAGGATTGCAGCGAAAAAGACAACCAGTCTAAAATAAATTATTCACAATTAATAACACATTAAAAACATGATGTATTTAAAAAAAATTATGTATAACTTTTAATTTAACACCAAAAGCAGGTATTGCAATGACATAAGCCGTCAGCCAATATTCAAGACACTTTTGAAATATCTTGAAAATGACTGAAATTCCATGAAGAAACATTGGAGCATTTCGGGAGCCAATCTTTGTCTCTATACCCAGAATCCGAAAGTGTAAAGAACTGAGTTGTCTTCCGTTGAGGTTATATTATATATGGCCAACACTAGTTATGTTTCTTGAAAATTCTAGTACAAATTATACTAGCTAGATAACTTAATATCGCACAATAGTGTTAAATATAGTAAAACATGAGCATAACGAGATCAAATGTAAAGTCTAAAACTGTTGTCCATACAAAAGATTTCAACGCGCTAGATTAAAGATAACTTTGTTATGTCCCTCCAGCTCGTTATTATCATTTCAAGGTTATTAAAGTATAATTAGAAATCTTATAAATTTAAAACATTATTTATTAGATAGCTATAAAGTTGAAGAATAAAAAAATGTAGTTAACTTTGCGTATAAAAATAATTTAAATATCTTAGCATTTATTTATTTTAGCAATAAACGTAAAAAATAAGAGTCAGGCTTTTTCCTACTAATAATTTGGCGAACTATTCAATACTTTGGCTAGTGAATTAAATAATAGTTTAAATAACATAAGAAACTGCTAATTTTATTTAAAGAATATATATTATTCTATTTTATACGGAGATAGACTACCGGAAATACATCTCTGGAACAAATTATGGTTATATTATTGGTATAAGTTAAAATAATAGAAATGTTAATTAATATAAATTATTAACTGGACTTCATTAATACCTAGGTAACACTGAAAATGTTCAGAACATTAGACTGGGGTGGTGATAACTTAGCGATTTCCAATAAGTACTTTAAAATGAAGTATAATTATCGTATAAATTTCCTCGAAAATAGACAAGGGCTGGAAATTTGTCTATTAGATCTACATAATAATAGAATCAATATTTGATAAAATCGCGGAAACCAAAAAATCATGTAACATCGGCGCGTTACGTAAAACTGAACGCTTAATTACAGGCACACAACGTAAGGTCGTAGAAAGTGAATTGGCTCGTGTGAACCGTCAAAAAAACCCGCCATATCGCCAGTCTTGGACGTGCTGCAAGCGCGGCGGACGTTTCGCGCCTTTTTTCGAATAAAGAATAGCTTTTTGTATCGGTGCAGTGATTTTTTAAATACTATTTTGGCTGTAGTTTGAATAATGTGAGAAGATTGTGCTACTCAATAACTTTTTTATTTGAATGTTATTTCGAAAGTTCGATATGGGAAGTTCTTTTAGGATACCCACCTATAAAAAAATGGTAAGTTTTTTTTTTACAATCCGATAATTGTATTTATATTAATTGAAGAGTATAATAACAAGAATTCCATTTTTTTGTGACAGTGAATTGTAAAAGTATTTTTGTAATCAACTTTATTGATAAAATCTAAAACAAGTGCTTAAACACAAAATAGCTGATGATATTAAGAATTCATAAAATTTCTAAGCAATCCAGTTCTTAATGTTCTGAGCATTATGCTAATTAGCAAAGTGTGTTACGTTAATGGTTGTAATATTTGACGCTTTTACCAAACGATGAAAGTTGTTTTGATTCTATATCTATTAAGTAACAAACAGGTTGATGATTGAACCACTTCTCAGAATTTCTCCCCATTAGCGAGAGTATTTCGCGTAAACTACCGACAGACTGATGGTGTCCTGTCGTAATTATATAATATAAAACCACTGTATTAATATTAGTCAAACAATTTTCGTTACGCTGGTGATTGATGGTGTAAATTACATTTATTTTAAAAGGAGGTTTAAAGCTACCCTTAATGTAACATGAGACATAAAACTACGTTGAAACCTAACCCTGCTGGTAATATAATGACTCTATGGTAAATGGAAAATATGGAAAGCTTTGAAGTTTTCATTTATCATTTGAATTGTCATCACTATCATCTTCTACATGTGGCATTCCTCCACTGTACGGCTTTCAAGGAACTTTCTTCCAACAGATTTCCAGGTTGATACGACTAAAAGAAGTAAAAAGAGTGTACTTACCACTTAAAACTCTGGCAATGCTCTGGGGTTGTAAGTAATCAGTAAATAAGTGAATGAATAAGTATCATTTTATCTTATGGGGATATGCTGCGGGTGCTCGTATTTTTGCGCTCCAAAAGAGGGCTATTAGAGCAATTTATAATATACGACTAAGAGACTCGCTTTAGAAAACATTTAAGTTGATATATCAGTTCTTCTCCATAAGTCAAACCCTAGTTACGAATTGATGTAACTTCATGACGTTTACCAAGTGTTGTTGCAATATGTCATGTTATTGTCACTCCCCATGGTAAATAATTATAATATTTTTATTTCTTACCTATATGCTCGTTTGTGTATACGTTTAAAAAGATATGGAATAAGTATTTGACATTGATCGTTGTGATGTGTGAGCATCACTTAACCTTAAGTCAGTTTCATGATTGTCTGTTGTTGGCTGACAGAAGAAAATCTTTCATGGCGTTACACATAGTGGCATAATCTCCCCCAATGTAACGATGAAAATGCATAAGCCAGCATTAAGTTAACTGCAGTGAAAATACAGTCAAATAGCAACACATATTGGCAACGTATTAAGGCAACCTTTTCCTCAATAGGCAGAATGAAGTCAAAATTTAATGAAAATAAGACGAGCAGTACGTTCAGCTGATGGAAATTGATACGCCCTGCCCATTACAATGCAGTGCCGCTCAGGATTCTTGAAGAACCCAAAAATTCTGAGCGGCACTACAATTGCACTTGTCACCTTGAGACATAAGATGTTAAGTCTCATTTGCCCAGTAATTTCAACAGCTACGGCGCCCTTCAGACAGAAACATAGTCATGTTTACACATTACTGCTTCACTGCAGAAATAGGCACCGTTGTAGTACCCATAATCTAGCCGGCATCCTGTGCAAAGGAGCCTCCCACTGGTGATACTAAACGAATTGTGAATTTATTTATTTAAGAATGATATAGTTCGGGCCGTACCGTCAATAATGTGGCGATGGAATGTACAACGCAATTGTCCAACCGGGCGGAACTTGTGATTCATTATAAACTTGCTTTGCAACGATACTTCTTATAATGTCGACAAACTTGATCTCGATCACGTTACATATCACGTTTAATGGAATTTTAAACAAAATTCGAGAAGGAATCACATAAACCATGTATTGATTAATACATATTACTAATTAAGTTTTGGGGAGACTGTATACCTAAAATTGTAATTAAATTGAAAACAGTTTAATGAAACGGTTAGTTTTTTTATGAAAATACGGTACGAGACGAGCAGTACGTTCAGCTGGTGGTAATCGATACGCCCTGCCGCATACAATGCAGTGCCGATCCGGATTCTTGAAAAGCCCAAAAATTCTGCTCCAATTGCGCTCGTCACCTTGAGACATAAGATGTTAAGTCTCATTTGCCCAGTAATTTCACTAGCTACGGTGCCTTTCATACAGAAACACAGTTATGTTTACACATTACTACTTCACAGCAAAAATAGACGCCGTTGTGGTACCCATAATCTAGCCGGCATCCTGTGCAAAAGAACCTCCACTGGTAACTTATTTCTAATATCGACATCTCCATTTTCCTAACCATAGGCACAACTCAGTTCTTATTTGCTTGAATGACTGTGTACGTTGTACTTATGAAATGTACAGATATACACTTAAAGCTTTAAAAGTTTTTAAAGCTTTAAATGATTGGCTAACTTATGTTACATATGATAAAGTGGAAAGTCTTCTGATCTGAATGACATGACAAGCATACGCAGTCTAAAGATGGAACCAAGTTAAAGGTCCAAACTCAAACCCACATGCACGCACACTCATTGACTCACATACACACAGTTTTCAAATTTGTCTTAATTGTGCGATAATTGTAAAATTTGGTTTTTAAACATTTTTGTTAATTTCTATGTTGTTACTTGATAAGTATTATGTATCCGCTGAGGAATTCCCAATACAAGTGTCCTAAGACAACTTAATGGGAAGAGTCAACCACTAAAATATATATGCAATCTTTGAAATAAACGAAATTTACTTATTTATTAAATATATATATTATTATACACTTACACTACTACAGGCCGATAGGCGTCCATTATGAGAACTGTCATCGTCTGTGATAGATCACTTTGCAACTCTTAAAAATATTTAAAAAATGCCGTCGTGCGTTGTGGAATCGTGTAAAAACGATACTTTATAAGTATTTGTGGCCATATATGATAATTTAAGGGTGAAAAAATTTTGTAACTAGTATCTCCCGTAACCGCACACACACTAGCATAACGGTGCCTCACTTGCTCACGGCGCGGAGTCCTTCTTTGTTTACTCGTCCGTGTAGTAGGCTATCAAAATGGCAGTACAATAATTATTTTTAAAGAATACACTGTCGAAAATTTTGGATGCTCTACAACCACATAAACCATTCCCTGATAGTTTGCGGACCGTGCGCTCTTTAGTACCTAGGTATGTATGTTTGTATCCTAGAAAAACATTTACATTATTAAAGATTCACGCAACAGTTACGCAATAAAATACAAAAGCTAATATAAACAGATAGATAATTTACCCATCCATATTTAAACAAGGTTGCGTGTTACTTACGTGTCATTTAAAATGTTCGTCAATATTAAATATAAAATAACCATAAATCAATCGTTACTCTGTCATTCTGAAAATCAATAACTTATGATAATATCGAACAGTTTCAATGATTTCCGTGTACAATACTAATTAGCTATGGATGACATTTGAAAATGACCTGATTTGAGATCATTATGAAACTAATTTAAACGTATTTCGTCATTTTGACAAACTACTAATTAATAACGTAATATTTATCACATTATCCTTTTTCTGCCGTTTTAAAATGACCTCTATATACTTCTGCCGTAAAACAAGGCTATAAAATTGATTATAATATTAAATGTTAATAATTGCGTAAGATTTAACCAAGTTATTAATCACTTACTTGTCCTTTGATCAAAAACATTCTAAAATTATCAATTTAAAGATTTGCCCAAAAGAAATGTAAATCTAATGAGTTTCATTCTTGTAAGTGATCAGCTTAAACGCTGTTGACCTTAGATAATTAATAAGTCTAGATAGAGTCTCTTGCTGTTAGACAACCGATAAAAACAGGTCAGGTTTAATAATTGTGTGTGAAACTCACTCTTTTCAACGTCTTCGCGTCATCTAGACGTATAAATAATCTCAGCTGTTGCCAATAAACATCAATTACGATCTTATTAATAAACGCAATATAGATATAGAATAAGAATAAAAAGTATTAAGTTCGGAATAACTTTACTTCGAGTAACACAGCAAAGGTTTGATTAAAAGGCGTTTAACTCTTTCGAGTACAATGAACATGTATGCCATAAAGATCTGTATCATCATCATGTCGCTGTCTTTGCTTCTCCTACGGATCTCCTTATTTCTGATCGATCTCGCATGGAAACTCCGAGCATAGCCCTCTACATTGCCCTCTGAGCGACCATGAGCTTTCTCATAAGGCCCATAGTAAGCGACCATGTTTGCGTACCGTAAGTCATCACTGGCAATACACACTGGTTGAAAACCTTCGTCTTCAGACACTGTGGTATTTGGGACGAGAAGATTTTACGGAGCTTCCCGAACGCTAAGATCAGTATATAGGTCAGCAATGCTAAATACATACAAAGAGGGAGTTATATTCTATTTAAACCTAAGGTGAAACAGCAAAAATACTTAGCTTTTATAACTCTAGGCTATTCATAAAGGTCCTGAGCGCAGAGCACTAGAACACACGTCCTTGGTTCTATTGAGAGCCGCCAGTTGTCTGCGCACATTCTCTGAATGTTTCATTCCGCCTCGCAATCACAGTACGACATTTTATTTGTTAAATAAATTTGGCAATTCCTAATTATCATGATTGTTTTTATGTACTTTCAAGGAAAGGCTACATATATTTTAAACTAGCTGACCCGGCAAACGTTGTTTTGCCATATAAAGTATAATTCACGCGATAGTTTTATAAGTAATAAAATATTGCCTATATTATAGCCTGTACATCATTTTGTTCTATTGCCAATAGTTTTTGCAGCGCACGCAAAAATAGGTTTTCGATTTTACTCCTTGTGTTACAAAATAGCAATTTTATTACGGATCCCTAATTTTGAAAAAAAAAACATAGCCTATAGCCTTCCTCGATAAATGGACTACCCAACACTGAAAGAATCATTCAAATCGGACCAGTAGTACTAGAGATTAGCGCGTTCAAACAAACAAACAAACACTGCAGCTTTATAATATTAGTATAGATTTAAAGGATGTACATATAAATCTACGATATTGATTTTTGTCTTTTTGAGATTTATAAACAAGAAACATTGTATTTCCTAGTTGCAGCTGTCTCCATTATTATAGCGCTAAATGAATACGATAAGTTACTGAGACATGATATAATTTAAATTTAAATTCTAATAGTTACGACAGTGATTTCATGAGTACCTACCGGTTTGATGATCATATTAGATTCGAATTGCCTTCGCTTCCAGTTGTTTTTTGCGTACATAATTTATCTAGATAGACTGTGACAGCTGTGAACACGTCAAAAATAAATAGCGGTGAACTGTTAGCCTCTATTTTCAGCAAACGCACGCCCACTAAAACAAAGTAACTGATGTATCGCGAGTGTAAGACGTAGCTGTCAGGCACACTAAACATGGCCTGTTGTGATGCGTTGTCTAGCAGGTGGAGGCTCCGTTTAGACTCATAAATTATATAAAATTTATTTAAAGAGTAGCACTGCAAATATAAAGATGGTTTGTATTTTGTATTCCATAGTAGATTATTATTTGCAAAAGCCTCTAGTGTTGCTGAGAGTGTAGGTGATGGTGATCACTTAGCTTTAGGTAAACTCTTCGCTCTTCTTTCTTCCTCTCCTATAAAGTTAAACAAAAGCCACCGAAATAAGTTTAGTAATTTAGAAGTAGAAAAAAGTCCTGCTTGTTCAATATTAAATTAAAATGTAATTAGACACTCTTAGTTGTATCAACATAATTAATAGTTTTACAAAGAATTTGCTCAAAATATTGTCAAATACACTGAGTCGAAAAAATAATACGTGTGTAGTTCTTAGATTCATATACATTCGCACAACAAAATGAGTTTTGCTAGTTTTAATAATCTTTTCAAATGTACTAACAAATACTCTGCCAAGAAATAATAATACCGGAATCAAACCCATGTCATATTTGACATCCAGGCTGACGTTTCCCTAATAAGTAGGTATCAAGTTATTACAGTGAATAAAACTGAATGAACCACATCAATGTCGATCTGGCGTTCAGGTAGATGCTCTTGGGCGTCACGGGTTATCCTGCCTTAAAATCGGTAGCCCGTATCAGTCGTCACGCCAGCATTAATGAAGTCATCCGCAGGGCATTTGCCGCTCTTAATATACCAGCTGTCTTAGAGCCAATTGTTATTACCCGCCACGATGGCAAGCGTCCTGATGGAATAACGCTGGTGGCTTGGGCACGGGGAAGGGTGCTGGTGTGGGACGCGACTTGCGTCGACACTCTGGCCCGTTCTCATGTCCAAGTTACTTCATTTGGTGCTGTTGCTGCTGCTTCGAATGCCGAAGACGGTAAGCATCGCAAATATGTTGTTCTCAGTGAGTCATACATCTTTGTGCCGTTTGGTGTCGAGACACTTGGCCCGTGAGGCCCAGAGGCGCGGAGAATGTTCAAAATACTATCTTCGCGCCTCAATAAGGCTACTGGAAATCCAAGCGCTGGCAGCTATCTCGGTTAACGGATCAGCCTAGCTATCCAACGAGGAAATGCTGCCAGAATTCTTGGTACGCTTCCACGTAATGATAGTTTTAATTTTATGAAGTCATAGTATTGTAAATATAGTTATAAGATTTAATTTATATCTATAATATTATTACATATCTATAATATTATAATATTACATCAATATCTACGTGTGTCTCCGCCGCATCATGGGAAGTGTTCCAAAGAGCTGTTTCACCTGATTCCTGCCGTCGAATTCCACCGTCGCACGACACGCCACAAATTAGGATATCATCCCCACCATCAAGATGTGTGGCGTTCTACAACCAAGCTGTTGAATGAGCTTCCTTGTGCGGTTTTTTTCCAGGACGATACGATATGGGTACAGTTCACCATGGTTAAAGATATATAAAGTTTCACAAACCTCTTACATTCCGTGCTACGAAAGACAGTTCACTGAACGTCGGACAAAACATTATAATTTCAATAATGTACACGCGGTACAAGTGCCTAATTAACCAATTAAGTTTTAACGACCACACTAAAAGAAAGAGTAACTTTCCCAATTCAAAAGTACAGGTTAATTCATCTGTTATGATGTCTGTGAATCATAAGTGGCATTTATTTAAACATTTGTTAAGGGAACTGCCTTAATATTACCTCTTGCGTGGGTAAATTATGATGAGAACGGAACAAAATATTATTTTTTATATTATTTAGAACAACAAACAATCATACAAACAGTGTAACTTATAACTAATTGTTCAAATAGTTAAGTATTTGTACAATCAACCCCGTTATCCACGACTTACTAATAATAATTAATAGTGGGGTCATGAACAATCTTATATAATATTTATAAACTAAGCTAATTTTAAGTAAGTACTTTATTACTACCTATAGTAGCTTTTTACAGTTCTTTGTACCTAATAAGACTTATTTAAAATTTTACGTGGTAATCAAATTAAAAAAAAAATACTTTGATTACTTGAGATTATTTTAAATTTTACAACGACAAACAGACTAACTTTGGCATTCTGCATCTGGTTGTTCCTATGCGTTTTGTAGAAGCTGTTATTATAATAATATTTACACATAAATTTTATTATAAGTATACATAAAAGAAGTATATGGTTACGTAGTCAAAAGTGGTGCTGAGATATTTAATGTGTAAATGATAATTTTTTTAAATAATAAAGTTACTGTAATAAATCAATCTTTTTTAAGCAGATTGATTTGCGTACAGTTGCAGAGTGATTATGTATTTGCTATGAATCTCAACCTAGTTTAGTTAATTACTGGCAATTTAGTTCGGTTTACATTTATATTACGAAACAGTTCCGTGCTGTGTACATGCCGTTATGTTATAACTTTGAGATGTATAAAGTAAGCCAATGTAAGTATTTATTCAAGATAAATCCCTACTAATATTATTAATGTGAATGTTAGTTTGTTTGTTCCGCTTTTACGATTAAACCACTGAACCGATGATGATGGAATTTAGTACAAAGATAGACTAGACTTTGGAAAAGGACATAGGATACCTTTTATTGCGAAAAATGAAGGGGTTGAAATAGGGATAAATCGAAGTTTGCATGGAAGTTCGTCATTATCGCAGATGACAACATAAAACCTTGTATTTAGCACCTTAACAAATAAATATGTATTTAGTCTAGCTTTTTTAATTTCGATCTGTAATAGATATGAAATAGGTGGTGAAAATTCGTATGGGAGACCAAACAATGTTACGATTTCACATCTTACTCTAATTCGATTTTTATTATATGGTACAAAAATAGGCAAGACCATAAGAAACGACATAAGCTACCATTTATTGTGAAAAGAGCATGAACGGGTTGAAAGCTTGCATGGAATTCATGATTTTCGGAGATAAAACCATAAAATTCCAGGAATTTCATAAACATTAGTTCGAGCAATTTTGAAATTTTGACCTATATGGCGATGAAATAGGAGATTAAAGCTTTCAGGGAAACACTATTTAAGAGACAGTTCACAATGAGAAGGGATATCCGCTGTATCGTAGAAGAGCGCCGCCAGCAGTGGAAAGAGCAGTTTGTATGTATATTCCTTGCAAAGTAGTCTAAAAACTAAAAATGCTATCCAAAGTAACTATTTTATGCGAAAGAAGTGGCCGGTTAAAGCTAGTTATTAATATATTTGTATGTAGTTCGATTCGCTCAGAGAATTAGTACAGACAGTAGTAATCGTAAGAGAGAAGTCGTGAAGCAGTAGACATACAGGTTAACCTCACTACACACTGCCGACATTGTCACCAGTCGGCATTGCAATCTGACATTACCCTTGATATACAATACCTTTCTACATTAACAGTGCATATCTAGGTTGCAAAAATAAATTTTAATTTCCTTGTAAGTTATGTGCTCCTAGTAAATAACACCATTTATAATATTCACATAGTCATTTACAATCACATAAGAAACTCTCCTGGTAGATTTAGATAATCTGTGTTAGGAGAGAATCGCTCATTGCAAGTTATTCAAAACAATATTAAAATAATATAGTTTGATTAGTCAATAGCTTCCTTACTTTTAGTTTTTAATATTGTTTTGAATAACTTGCAATGAGCGATTCTCTCCTAACACAGATTATCTAAATCTACCGGGAGAGTTTCATATGTGATTGTAAATGACTGTGTACAAATAAAGAAATATAAAATTTTTGAATTTTTTGAAAAAATATAATAATTATCCTTAATTGAAAATAATACCAAACAAATTATGTTTATGAAAGTGTTCTTATTCATGTTAGGCTCAACTAGTTCAGTCTAAGCTATACGGGTTTGTTTTAAGGCCAATAGGAGAAATTAGCTTAACTTAGTCTGTACATGGCTTATCTTATCGCCTAACGGCCATTTTCAATATCCTATATATCCTTAGTTTAACTTACTAGAGGTAGACTTACTAGAGTAATCTATTCTTTTACGCTTACTTACATTTCAATAATCTATCGACAGATAGCATTGGACTATAACTAATAATATAACTATATTGGACATAACTATGGATAGATAAGATATATCCGTAACTAGGGATACGTTATAGAAAACGGCCGTAAAGGTGAACTAATTTGGTCTAGGAAAATCAGTTGTCCCAAAATTGGGTTTGACCGGTAACATATACAAGGAGATCAATAGGAAGATAAATCGTTAATTGCAATCAGATCATGAAAGTTTCTATTCGGAGTTCTTGGTTACTTTATTATTAATAGCAATATTAATAATTCTTTATTTTCTTTTGATTTGTCTATAAATACAAACAAGCCACGAACGCGCCATCATACAGAATCACAGGAGCGTTGCGGTGGTAGAAAGAATTAAACACTTTGGAACATTCCTTTCTTCTTCCTCATTATTTTATATTTTTTCATTGTTAAATTAATCTTAACTCATCAACATTAATATTAACTGATCATACTAAGCGAACGACGTACCTTAAAATGGAATAATTATTTATTTTTTATTCATCTATAGGTCCAGTCTTTGCAACATCGTTAAAGAGTATCGTAACTTGAGACTTCGTCTCGTGGCCTCAAGGTAAACATGTCGCATAGCTTTAAGCTTATAAGGCAGAGCATTGATATTGAACAAAAAATTATCCTTGTTTATATAAATGCAAAATTAATAAAACGTAAAAATTCCGTGTTAAAAAACTTAAAAGAATATCTGTGGTATAGTATATGCTACTTTGTTGTGTGTATGTTTTTTCGGTTTTAGACTGTAGAAGCACTGTTTTCTTTTTGGGTTAGGTTTTGAGAGGAATACTGTGACACCATTGGATCAATTACACCCTTTGCTCATCCGTGTTATAACATCTCCTCTAGACCTAAAAGGTTCTGTGAATCAAATAATGTCCCAGGGCTTTAATGGTTTTTAATGGGAGTTCGTGTCCTACCAGATACTAGTTTTATTTAGAGTTGCGCAGTATATTCGTTTATGGTGTAACAGTGTTAATTTTTTCCAGAAAAGAATCTACATCTAAGAGACTCAATATTTCGGCAATTCAAATAGGTTGCTAGCATCTTGATTACGACCTAAACTCGAACGCTTATTTGTAATAACAGTAGTTGAGTTAATTTTTGGTGTTTTTTGTTTCACATTCAATACAAGTCGTAGTTGGCAAAGGTCTGTACAAACATGATAGGTTGAATGCCCAGCGCGACAACAACAAAGTGTACTTAACACATTCTTATGCTTAATCGATTCGACTTTAAGGAAGATAACATGAATTTATTAAAAGCTCTAGAACAAACGATATATTCAAGGCTATCCACTTATATGGCAGTCTGGCAGCCATCTACTAACCTGATCGTAGGCACACGGGCGATACTACTTATGTGCTGCCGTTGTATTTTTAAACCTACCACAAAAAGGAGGTCTTCTACAGTCGTCACAATCTTTACTTTTTTAACCGACCACAAAAAGGAGGTCTCGTCCAGTCATTGCAATCTTTTGGTGTGTATGTTCCTCTAATACTCAAAGACGACAATAATTCAGTTTAGCATCAAGCAGTGAGTGGATCGATTATCAAATTATGGAAATAATATGACATAATATGAGATGTGCAATAATCTAGAAATGTGATAGTGTTTTGTTATTTAGGTTACTCGAATTCATATCCTAATTTTTATTAACTGCATAATTTTAACACGAAACAGATGAAAATGTGACATTCCTAAAAATATTGATAAAATCTTATTGTCATCAACATCACAGAACAGAAAATTTCTGTTCTGTGATCAACACCATGTTAGATTGCAACTTGGGTTATAAGAATACTGGAAGTGCCAATACCATAGTATTGTTTTTTTTGTGTATATAGGCGATCAATGCAATTTTGCATTCATGGGCGTATATATATATGTAACTGTTGAGTTGTTTGTATGTTGGTTTTGTTCTGGATTATATTGGACGAGGCTTTCATTGGGACATAGCTAATGTAATTAAGAGTAACTGACGCTGTAATGACATTTATTTTATGAAAATGGATAAGTATTCTACCCAATAAAGAGTCTTAAGAGTTCCAGTAAGATTTCCACGTAAGTCCACTATTTCCTCCACATCGTCGAACGATCCTCGGAGCCAATTCCTCAGTCCAGATATTGACTTATTTGCTGATTTTAGGAGCCTCACCAAATTCCGCAAGACCGTTTGCACCGACATTTGTAGTCATTAATAATGTTTATTTATTTCTTTATTTATATCTAATAAGTTTCTTTATCTAATATCTTAAAATTAAAAATTAAAAAAAAATTTAAAAATAAAATATGGTCACATAATGCCTTTATTTATTTACGGTTTGTGTGGATTGATGCATCTACTGTACTCAATAACTCTTGTGTTTATAATTATAAATTTACTTTTTTTTGACTTAATCGTGAAAGCCTTTTAGTTTTTGTCGTTTGAGTATTTTTGTTGAGTCACTTTGCATATATTGTATTTTTTTTATGGAATAGTAGGACAAACGAGCGTACCTGTTGTTAAGTGATTACCGCCGCCCACAATATCTTGCAACACCAGAGGAATCACAGGAGCGTTGCCGGCCTTTGTATTGTAATTAAAATGTAATATTGTAATTAAAATGATTTGTAAATTACATTAAAATTAAAAATTTGTAACGACTAATCTGTTTTGAAAAGCGCAATCTTAGAGTTTCTTGCTCATTCTTCTCTGAGGAAATCTACCTTGCGAATGAACTGTATGAAAAAAATTACACATTTCAAGTGTAATATTTTTACCTATAAAATAAAAATATTTTTGATTTGATTTGAGATAATTAGTAAATTAAGGTATCTATGTACCTACTCATTTACTAATTAGACTGTCAGACTTTCTGTATAATTCTAAAAAAGAATCTGTGTGTTTATTTGTAAGTAATCACTACATTTAGTTCCTAGTTCTACAGGTTATACTTGGGTGTATTATAATGATTGTAAATACATCATATAAATAAACTAGCTGACCCAGCAAACGTTGTATTGCCGATATTAAAATCGCGATACAAAAATAAACTGTTGATCGTAGATGGGTGAAAATTTGAGGTTGTATGTATTTTTTAATGCTGACTCATAATCAAACTATTTACAAAATAAAAGTCAAAAAAATTAAAACATAAAAATTCGTGTGGACCACCCTTAACATTTAGGGGGATGAAAAATAGATGTTGTCCTCAGACCTATCCGATATGCACTCAAAATTTCATGAGAATCGGTCAAGCCGTTACAGAGGAGTTCAAAGTAGAACACCATGACACGAGAATTTTATATATTAGATAAAATTCATTTATCAGATTAATAATTAAGACACGGACTTAAAATATACGCGAGAGAGTCGCGGGCTGCAGGTAGACTTAAATAAATATGACTCAAGGTGCCGCTCATAACTGATTCAGTGTGCATACAAAAGTTTTAACTCTCTCTTACGCGTACACATGGCCGATGTTAATCAATTAACTGGAGATATTTATCTATTATATAATATATAACATTCTCGTGTCATGGTGTTAAATGCTCCTCCGAAACGGCATGAGAATCGGACAACATCTATTTTTCATCCCCCTAAATGTTAAAGGTCGTCCACACGATTTCTTTTTTAAATTTTGTGACATTTTTTTTTAAATTTGTTTGATTATAAGTCAGCATTAAAAATAACATACAACTTCAAATTTTCACCCATCTACGATCAACAGTTACTTTTGTATCGCGATTTTAATATCGGCAATACAACGCTTGCTGGGTCAGCTAGTATTATATAAAAAAACTAGCTGACCCGGCAAACGTTGTTTTGCCATATAAATCACGCGATAGTTTTATAAAACTATCGCGTGATTTATATAACTATACTTATAAGTAATAAAATATTGCCTATATTATAGCCTGTACATCATTTTGTTCTATTGTCAATAGTTTTTGCAGCGCACGCAAAAATAGGTTTTCGATTTTACACCTTGTGTTACAAAATAGCAATTTTATTACGGATCCCTAATTTTGAAAAAAAAACATAGCCTATAGCCTTCCTCGATAAATGGACTACCCAACACTGAAAGAATCATTCAAATCGGACCAGTAGTACCAGAGATTAGCGCGTTCAAACAAACAAACAAACACTGCAGCTTTATAATATTATAGTATAGATAAGTTTTCACCATCGTAACTGTTCACCTCGGGTGCGACATATAAATAAGGCGCTACAAAATTACTTAAATATTTGTAGCGCTTGTTGTATACATATTATATATTGTAAGTTGTAAGTTTAGGCCTTAGATAATTTATACGTCTAGATAAGAGACTCTTGCTGTTAGCCGATAAAAACAGACCAGGAATATTAGTTTAATGTGCTTAACAATCTACGTCTTACACTCGCGATTTGTATGACAATTTGGGTTAGTGTAGGTGAGTTGATAGTTCTTAATTCTACGTTTTCACAGCTGTCACAGTCTATCTAGATGTATAAATAATATAAGGTCTATGCTAGTAATGCAAAATTGAGACTGATTCAACAAGATTATCCTAAATGGGAAGATATCAATACTCTCATAACGAATTTCTTAAGATAAAAACGGTATGTTCAGTTCTGTGCAGAATGCGGTCAACCTCATGTTGTAAATCCGCGACGTATGAAGTAATCTGTTAGCACATATATTATGTTAATGTCGATTTCTATGTACATTTTCCGACTTGGTTGCGCTTGTTATGTACTTGAGATTAAGAGAAATATATAAGAAACTAGCGGACCCGACATACGTTGTCCTGTACACACATCTTAAATTTAAAAATCGGTCGAGCCGTTAGCAGGAGTTCAAATACAGAACATACACATGAGCAGGAGAATTATATAATATGGACGGAATTGAGAATCTAAACCAATCTCATATTCACTGGAACACACAAAAAAATCATCTAAATCGGTACAGCCGTTTAGGAGGTAGTTCAATTGTGAATCTAAGCCATTCTCGAATCTACCTGAAGATACACAGAAAGTTTTATTAAAATCAGTCCAGCCGTTTAGGAGGAGTTCAGTTACAACAGACGCACAAAAGAAATATAATATATATTAAGATATAAAATTCATTCAAAACAATACTTACAATACTTAATGATTACAAGAAATTAGCTAAGCTATCCTGGACAGTCCTGTAATCATCATCATCAGCCGGAAGACGTCCACTACCGGACAGAGGTATCCCCCCAAAGATCTCCACGAGTATCGGTCCTGCGCTGCCCTCATCCAACGTATTCCGGCGATCTTGAACAGATCGTCGGTCCATCTTGTGGGGGGCCTACCAACACTGCGTCTTCCGGTACGCCATCTGTCCGTCGTTTCGCAACCATCTGCACTATGTCGGTAACTTTGGTTTTCCTACGGATCCCTCACTTCTGATTCGATCTCGCAGTTAAACTCCGAGCATAGCCCTCTCCCCCTGAGCGATCATGAGCCCCGGAATGTGTGACCAATTTTGATTTATCAATGTGACGTTAGCCAGTGGTTTATTATTCATATTAATAATAAATCATTCATATTAATACCAAGAAGCTAATGCCAAACGTGGCTGATTGTTTACGACTTGTCATTGAAAATAGGTTACAGTAACAAAAGATTCGCTCTCCTTTTTTGTCATGGTGTATTTCCTTAAGTGATGTTCTTCTTCATATTTTGTTAGACTATACGCTAGTGTATTGTAAGTCTATGTTTTATACTATCTATATAGTAGTAATAGGCATCCTCAGGAGTTGTTGACTCGCTAAATTCTGGCTCGATACTTAGTTTCGTGTAGAGGCAAGAAACGTGTCGAAATGATTGAAGACAAATATTAGCGGAAATTATAGATAACTCAAAGAAATTTGGATAAATATGGAGTACCGCTAAATAAAGTCAATAAATTTACTATGTAAGTAACAAAACAAAAATTTATAGTTGAATATAAGTTCACAGTATTAGTTAAATTAATAACTTTACGCATAGTAAGTGATAACTAAGACTAGATAATGTGAACAATAGCTATTGTAACGTAGGTATGGGAAGGTTCCTGAGCCTTGTGCCATTGTTGGATTTAATTCTCTTCAGATAGGCTTCATACCCATGATGCAAGGATGCCTTGGTATTATGTACTTAATTGCAGTCCAATAAAATGCCTTTTCTTGTAGAATTTAAAAATCAGAGACGTTTATTTAAGGTGACACTATTCAAACAAAACACTTAAATTTTAACCGTGTTTTTCTTTTGCGTAAAAATTACAATTTTATTATTAATTTAGTTAACCAGTTCAGAGCATATTTTCAGGGGGATAGAAGCCATGCTCTGAAAAGTTCACAAAACGTTTTATTTGAATGTGTAACAGTCGCCTTCATCAAAGAAAATACTATAAAAGATTACTAACTCAATATTTGAGATTCGAAAAACCAGGTGTAATCTCGAAGACTTAAAACAAAGATTAGTATTAGTTTAAATACCATATCTATCAAGTTTCAAACACTATGTATGACTCTTGCAATCCAATTCTTTAGGTTTTTCAAGGTTAAAGTTTTTATTTGTTAGAAGTTCTTACAGGTGAAGATGCAACAGATTTATGTGGTCCTTTATTCAATAGTGAACAGATATGTTAATAAATTAATGTCCACGTTGCAAAATAATATTAGTTTACTATTAATATATAGTAGGTATGGTATGGGGCCACTCTCTCCGTAATAGAACCTCTTAATTGTTTCTGTTTGCTGGTTGGCTGGTTGCTCCATATTCTTCCAGAAGTTGAGAACATGCCTCCTTGAACATCGTAATTCCGACAATTTTTGCCTTTAGTTAGTGTCTACCACTCCTGTACATTACATGAATAAATGAATAACCATTTGATTGTTATCCAGACATCCCTTGGTTATCCTCTTAGAGATTTCCATTATGCTGATTATGAAAAGGTGTTTTCTTAGTGACATGTCCTGTTAGGGTGCCCCGTAATTCAGATATCGTGTTTTGTTTTATACTATTATTATAGCGCTTAAGTTTTTAGTAGTTTAGATATTATTTATCATAATTTTGTAATAACATTATTAAAGTTAAAATGTACAATAACATTTATTAATAATATTCAATAATAATGATTCAAATTTAATTATTGCTTGACACAATGCGTAATTAAAGTTGAAACTATACTTTTCCGCAGGGTTATTAATTTTAATATCATTTATTGAATTCTGTCTCCTCTTTCATTTCTTGAGAGCGATTAATAAAAAAAAAATACAGACAGCTTAACTTTTTTTTGGTTTTCTGTGATTCTAGCGTGGGCCACTTAAACCGTGCATTTTTATAATGGAGCTTAAAAATACCATCATCTATGTTGCAAAGTTGAATGCAACATAGATGATGGTGTTGAAATGTAGTTGAATTGAAAAGCTATCAATAAAGTCAAAGTGCGAGATTTTTCTGACTTAAATCTAAGACTTGAGGTGTATGAGATTTTTTTAATGTTTTGCACTCAAATTGTATAATGTATGTATAAAAAATTGCAGCATTGCGAATTCACAAGCCAAACACAGTATATTATGTTACGTAGAAGTGATAGTCCTTTCCAAATAGAAAGAAATCGAAAACAATACTCGATTGTGTCGCTAAAATTCAAGCGAAAAGTGAAAGATGTAGTCTGCAATCAAGACACGTTGCACTTTCTCGGATATGATATGAGGTGTATGAGATTTTTTTAATGTTTTGCACTCAAATTGTATAATGTATGTATAAAAAATTGCAGCATTGCGAATTCACAAGCCTAACACAGTATATTATGTTACGTAGAAGTGATAGTCCTTTCCAAATAGAAAGAAATCGAAAACAATACTCGATTGTGTCGCCAAAATTCAAGCGAAAAGTGAAAGATGTAGTCTGCAATCAAGACACGTTGCACTTTCTCGGATATGATACTATTACAAGATTATCGTGTGTCCAGGCACCACTCGCTGAGGCCCTAACTATTTGATAACGGAGCATTTAAAACCAAATTCAAAAAGCACTATTGTTTATGAACCATGAATATCTTAAGATTTCAATATAACAACGAATTTAGAATGTTTATGAGCCTGCCGCGTTATTGTAGTGCTTTCTTAAAGCTTACACTGTAGAAGAGTACTAATAATAATAATAATATAATACTAATATTGACACATTTAAAGAAATTATCTTGCCCCAAATTAGGCATAGCCTGTGGGTTGCAAGACAACGATATATTTAATACAATATACTTACTTAAACATACATATAAATATACATATATACATATAAACATATAAACATCCATGACTCGGAAAAAAAATGTATTGAATAGTTTTGAAATCATAATGGATAGACATTGGCTGTTCAATTGTTTCAAATGTTCAAATAAATGTATTTAAAGTGTTACTAACCCTAGAATAAAATTTTACTAACATTATATGGGCTATGGCTTGAAATAAATGAAAATTTATTAAAGTCAGAAAAAACTCTGGCGCGAGACAACATCTCCTGCGGATGCCTCGTGTAGGGGCGAAACACGGGTCACGTGTCACTATAGTAAGAAAACTCAAAGTATTCGGATGAAGTAAATGAATTATATATTATAATTAAATGATGTCACTAGAAACTCATTGCTACGGTTTTGTTTCTCAATTATAGTTTCAGTATTTTACTATTTGTTTCATTTCAATTTTGTTAATTCGATACCACAGCCCAGGAATGTAGCGTTAGCCTCCAGGGTATTTCGTGAAATAAATTATTTATGTTGAGTAATATCATCATAAAAAGAGAGCTAGAATATCAATAGATTTTTTTAAAAATTGTTTTCATAGTAACTCTAGATCTTAGTAAATACTCCTCTGCGTTAAGTAACCAGTTGCATCGCAATATTTTATACGTAAGTAATCTATCTGTACTCTGTGGCAATACCAAATAAAGGTGATAATTAGCGTCATTTCTCTCTCCGTTTAGCGTGATTACTGTGTGTTCGCGAACCAAATTACCCAGGTATCTATTCCCACGCCAAGCAACGACTGATTGTGTGCCCGAGCTTACGAGTACGAAATTCCTTTCACTACATTGAATTCCATTTCAATATTCAGTACCTGGACATGGATTATTACACAAATTTAAATACCTATTTGAACTATATATATATATATATTCTGAGCGGCACCACAGTTGCACTCGTGACCTTGAGACATAAGATGCTCATTTGCCCAGCAATTACACTAGCTACGGCACCCTTCAGACCGAAACACAATAATACTTATACACGGCAGGAATAGGCGCCGTTGTGGTAGCCATAATCTAGCCAGCATCCTGTGCAAAGGAGCCTCCCACTGGAAAAGAGTTTTCTTGACACTCAACTTTTGTGTTAACTGCCCTTTATGTCGTCGCAATCTTAAGACTTTGATACTAATACATCTATTTAGGGGTGTGTTCCATTCAAGAACTGCTTAATATCTATACTCTGTTGCAAATTTAAATATTCCAATTCAAAATTGGATTTAACGATCACATATATAACAATCTACTCTATCTACCCATCCGGAACGGAATTATATGACTCAGCCCTGAGAAGAACAGGCGCAAGAAACTTAATATTCATAGCTAAATCAAAGGCTTGGGAAGTTCTTAGTATTTATAAGCACGATATGAATTTAATACGGACGAAGGCGCGGTTAGAAGCTAGTTTCCATATAAAAGTCTTCATTGGCCAAGTTTCAAGTGAATTCCATTGCCCCAAGTAGAGTAATCATGCTTCAGTCCTTTGCGGTTTAATTTATTTATCTGATAATATGTGGCAAGGCTCTTAAACTATAACACATATAATTAGATATAGATATATAATTTGTGATTCAACTAATTAGGTTTTCGAACATATTTTAATACTAGCTGACCCGGCAAACGTTGTTTTGCCATATAAAGTATAATTCACGCGATAGTTTTATAAGTAATAAAATATTGCCTATATTATAGCCTGTACATCATTTTGTTCTATTGTCAATAGTTTTTGCAGCGCACGCAAAAATAGGTTTTCGATTTTACACCTTGTGTTACAAAATAGCAATTTTATAACGGATCCCTAATTTTGAAAAAAAAAAACATAGCCTATAGCCTTCCTCGATAAATGGACTACCCAACACTGAAAGAATCATTCAAATCGGACCAGTAGTACCAGAGATTAGCGTGTTCAAACAAACAAACACTGCAGCTTTATAATATTAGTATAGATTGAAGGTTTAAATTTACAATTTAATAATACTTTAAATTTGTTAAACGAAATTATCTTTACGACACCTCTTTTGAATGTTTTGTTTTATTGCTTATGACAGACACTAGATAGGTATATGTAGTCCATGTGAGTTAAAATTTCTTCCACAACCTTATCGCAGGATGTAATTGCAGCCAGATGATACACAAATATGGTCAAGTGAGAGTTGAACTCACAGGTCACAATCACAGTGAATTATTTTGTAATATTTTTGTGTGACTCTGTGACATACGTGGAGAGTTAGCTAATCGGAATACTTCAATATCTATGACGTAGTCACTCAAACGACGTTTACGTATAAATTATCTTTACTGTTAACTTCTCTTAAGTTTCACAAAACTGCACTGGAACATGAGTGGAATGAACACTCTGTCGAATTGATTTTGTGAAATTTAGCGGAACGAAAATCTTCATTTATAAAATTAAAAATAATAAATTAATCTTTTGCTTAATTCTATTAATTTACTCAAACTACATGACAAATGTCAACTTGAGCATTGCGTTGTTGCTAAATAAGCAGACAGACCTATGCAGCATGACAAATGTTTTTTTTTTCTAATTGGATGATTTTACTCTGAGTTATATCAACGTTCGAACATAGCGCCTACGCTTTCCTTAGTGGATAGCATTGGTCTTGAAATTCTTCACACAGGAGTGTGGGTGGTGATGATTAACTATCATTAGTTGGTTATCTACAAACTCATTTGTATTTCTGTTACCGACTCAGAACTCTGTGTCGGTAAAGAGAAAGTTAGAAAGATACAAAGATTCTAATTAGTTATTCATTTTAAACTATTCTTTCAATTTGCTTTCTGAACGACAGGGGACACATCAAACGAAAAACAAAAGTGTTGTTTTTATTTAATTCCGAAAATTCTCAAATTTATTCACCTTTTAAACCTTCTCTGGACTTCCACATATAATGCAAGACCAAAATTAGCCAAATCGGTCCAGCCGTTCCCAAGTTTTAGCGGGACTATCGAACAGTTTATATTTATTTATTTCAGCCACACTTGCAAGTATTTTTACAGACAATATACCAAATACAATACTGTAACTTATCCTAAAGAACATAGGCACAAATAAATTTTGAATACAAAATTTTATGGACGATGCGGGACTCGAACCCACGACCTTTTGGGTTCCGTCCGAGAGCTCTTCCACTCAGCCAACCGTTTATAAATCTTGTTCACCTCTCAGGTTGTGGCTTGTTCATAAATTTTGCTTACAAATTAAATTTGTAATTAATACCAGAAGTGAGGGTTATCACTTCAAAAATATAACAAATTGTTTAGATTTACAAGAACGACATCTCAAGTCAATTTCCTAATATGCAAATATTGGGGTTGAGCAGGTTATCAACTGTAAAGTAGATCCTGTAGATGAACGTAAGTACCTACCCAAGACACATTCCAACTTAAGCCTACACTCAATAAACCTATGACGTATCACATTAAGTTATACCTTGGTTAGTCTTGTGGGCAGGTGTCATATAAATAAAATAATACTAGATAATTATATTTCTGACGACCTCATAGTTAAGTGGTAACCTGACATGAGTAACCCTGACATCTAAGTTTTAATCTAAGAGACCCGAGTTCGAATCCTGGTAGGAGCAAACTTTAGTGTGAAATTGATTTTTTGTTTCCAAATTATGTATGTCGTTAAGTGTGTATATACATATATATAATTGTATTAAATATATCAATGGCTGGTAAAGCCTAGTTTGGGTCTAGAATTCTAGATAATTTGTATGAATGTGTGTCATAGTTTGGAAATTGCACTTTACCAGTGGGAGGCTCTTTTGCACAGGATGCCGGCTTATGGGTTTTACAGATTATGGGTACCATAACGGCGCCTATTTCTGCCGTGAATCAATCATGTGTAAACATTACTGTGTTTCGGTCTGGCGCCGTAGCTAGTGAAATTACTGGGCAAATGAGACTTAAGATATTATGTCTCAAGGTGACGAGCGCAATTGTAGTGCCGCTCTAATTTTTGTGGCTTTTCAAGAATCCTGAGCGGCACTGATCAGCTGGACGTCCTGCTCATCTCGCCCCTTTATAAAAAAATTGGCTTTAAACATATTTACAAGACTTTGTAAGCAATATTAGACCATAAACTATCCAAAAAGTATATTTAGTGTCATAATAAACTTAAAATTCCTTTCAAACTACAATCCTTTGCTTACTTATCTAACATTTGAACTTTGTGAAATCTGTACAACAAAATAACATTTATGATAACGATATAATGTTGAGAATTGACTGATATGCAAGAGTTTGTCTGTAACCTTTGGCAAGGTCGGTATTTAAATGTAAACTCTGACATTTAAGATTCGCGTCCTCTGCTTACGAAATTAGGTTGAACAATATTGAACATAGGAAACGCTGTATCGTATAATAGGTGTGAATAATGATATTATAAATAGATTACCATTTAATAAAAATGTTTTCTTAGATATAAGTACAACTTAGGTTAGTACTTTTGCTAACTTGTCAAGCGTAAAGTACAATTTTTAATAAATAAGGTGTGTGCTTCAGACACAAGACAGAAGGTACACTTCACCAAGGTGATAATAGAACGAAATAAAATATTCTAAATTCAAATATTTTTAATTAAAATAGGACATGAAATCACTGTTTGAAAGTAAAAAAAAACTAGCATCTCTGAAGTATATTCCTCAGAGCTGAAAAAATGGGTGCAATAAACTCAGCAGGCTTCTTCTTTTTTTTATTTTATAAAATTTTGATAGAATTTTATTTGTAATTTAAATAACCTGACGGCGGTCGCTTCATTCGCATACTGAGGTATCATCATAAGAATAATTTATGTCAAAGTAACCTTTACCACATAAAGGCCTTAAAAATACTTTTGAATTATTCATAAATAAATAAATAAAGATAGATAGATATAATAATAATTTAAAAGCGATTTTGAACATCATTATATGTAATTATAAAAGTGCATTAACAGCTCTGGTAAATTATGCTTTAAATCATCGCTTTCACGTAGTTGCATATCAACCAACATTACGTATCTTCTTCTTTACGTGCCTCTCCATTACTGGAGGTCAGCAGTCAGCTTTTTAAACTTCTCCTTGTCCATGGCTAAGCGGAATAGTTCATGGACTCTCTTGATACCAGTCTCTCCCTTATATTTCTGAGCCAAGACTTCTTTGTTCTACCAACACCTCTTTTCCCAGCAATTTTCCCCATCAAAATAGTTTGCAGCTGGTACCTATCGTTGCGCAGTATATGACCGGGATACGAGATTTTACGCTATTTGATTGATATCACTACTCAATGTTCCTCTGCATTCGGAAAAGGACCTCTGCGTTAGACAATTTAGCGGTCCAACTTATGCGGAGCATTGTACGATACATCTCGATTTATCTAACAGTACAAAAATATTTTGTAAACATGTTATTTTAAAGGTTACTTATATACCAAATGTCTGCAAACATTTACCGCGATATGTTGCTATGCAATTGAAGTTTGTAATACAAAATGCAAGAGAAATCTCACGCTTAATAAAAAGTGCGTTGACCCGTGACTTCGATAAACAAGAAACAAACATCCTGTATAACAAACAATAAATTACAATACAGCTAACTATCTTTTCATTAAATAAGGCATTACAAAATAAATGTCTTGTATAAAGCGAGTTACGCGATCACTGGAGCACTTCTGACCGCAGATGCAGTGAAGCACGATGTCTGGCCTAATCTAATGATCTACATTCTATAGGAAATGTTAATAATAAAGCTCAACCTAGGATATATAGGATGCTCTAAAATATTTTAATTTTTAAATATATTAAACTGAAAACAAGATTGATGCTACTTCGTTTTAAGGAGAGAGATATGTGAGAGTTTTGAGAGCTGCTATGTGGATGAAAGTTACGCATACATTAAAGGATAAACAAATTGTAAAATCAAAAAAACGGGTTGCACTCCGGGAGTGCCAGCAGAAGTGAAAACTTGAACATTAATGTTGTGCAATTTTGCATATTTTGGATTAGGGAATAATTTCGCACGAATATTTATTCTTTCTTTATTTATCAGTATAAAAGTAATATTTAGTAATTTGAAATATAATAAAGTAGCATTTATGTGTTATATTATTTTGCATTAAAAAGTCAAACAAAATAATAAGTAACAAAGAAATACAAGTATAACTGGCTCCTTAGGGAGAGTCTTCGCTGATAACAAAGCTTAAAAACCAAATAATTAATCTGTAAAAATATTTCACGGCTGAGATTCGATCCCTCGACCTCGCGGTGTTTCGGCTTCGCAATCACAAAGATTCAACCACTGGTCCAATGACCGTATGATCATTAAGTTGAAATAATTGAACTTTAATAAGTTACAAGTACTCCTATATATCTTTCAATTATAATTTCAACGAATGTCTTACGAATTTTCGATTAGGTCACGTGTCCTGACGCGAGCTTAACATTTAATACCCAAGTAAAGTGCTCACCGCAGCTAAAGAAGTTTTCACCTCAAACAAAATATTATATTAATACAATCAATTCTAGCATAAAGCTTACAAGCTTTCAAGTCAAATGTACACATAAAAGATCTGTAAACGACCTTATAATGGAGCGTTGCGTAAAAAAAGCTTAGGCGAGCGGAGCAACTGACACATGAGTAGACAAGCCGAGTAGTTGTTTACTGGCTAGTAGTAGCCCGCACAGTGTAAACCAGCCGTAAGACCTGCACATCGGAAAACTACCAGTACTGCAACCCACTTTAATTAATGTGTTCGTCAGTAATAGCACTGCTGCCACAACTATTTCTGCCACAAAATAGTGGTCCACATATTTTTCTGTGCTCCAGTGTGAAGGATGTGATGCCATCTACCTCTCAGCTTGACAGCAGAGCAGGTTTACTCTGACGGGACATCGAACGACCGTTCATACCATATATACGGTTCGTTAAGTGCAGATTGCACGTTTCAGCCTCAGTTTGTAAGACCCGAAATTTAATTAACTCGATGGAAATTGCATCGCGATACGGGGAGATATAATAGAGATTATAAAAATATAATGACAGGATTTACGTAATTTGAAAATTTATTTAGAATATATGCCCAAAGTATTGTTCCTACAAAAAATTGTTTTAGAAGTGTTTGGATACCAGAAAATGAGCCATTTCCTACTTGGTAAAGAATCGAATTATGTAATAACAGGATTCGTATTCGATTATGAAATATGTATTTTTCGGGCGGAACATCGATTTCGCAACGCTGGTTCAGCTTTCTCATGTTAGAGGTCATCTGTACACGCGTTGAGGAAAATCAATCATACCGATAATTGATAATTGAGACATGTTACGAGTTATCTTGTTGTTATTGAAGTGGGTTACTGTCAAGTATAATAAAGATAACTAAATCTTTTAATAATATAACTTATTTATTTATGGAACAAAGTTCGTACCCTGCGGGACACCAGGTGTTATAATGTAATTGTCAGACTGCTATTAATCCAAAACAACCATTACTAGTGTGATAAACAAATACGACTGAAACCCATCGAAAAGTGGATTTCAAATCCTAATTTCTTTAATATAAAAATAAGTACATTGTGATTTAGCTTGTCAAAACGCTGTTGGAAAGTCTATTAAGATTATATATATATATAATCTTAATAGACTATATAATAAATTGCTGATAAAACCATGTTGGTAAGAAGATTTTTCAGCCGAAAGACGTCCAATGTTGGACAAAGGCCTCTTCTAAATATCGCATCGGTAAGAAGATTAAGAGGAAACTATAGTTAGACTCATGTGAATCATGTGGTAAACATCCAAACAATGGTGCATTTAAAAGCTAATACAGATTTCGATTAAAAAAGCAATTCCCGTAAATGTATTTTGTGTATCTAGTAAACAAAACTAACGATTTGAATGAAATTATTCACTGGGGTATTTGGTTAGGATCATTTGCCACTGCCCCAAGAAGTCGATAGATTCAGTACGAGACCTTTGCCCTCTAGAAATTACTGTGATTTTTAAATTTATTAAATATGTGGTATTTTATTTGATTAACGCGAGTGTAACATATTTAAATAAAACTTTTTTAAAGGATTAAAACGCGTGTAGTTGTAACTGTGTTTTTACATTAGATTTTTGCGTAAGAATAACATTTTTATTTTTGTTAACCCGACGTTTCAAGACCTTTCCAGATTGCACTCCTACTGAAAACGAGATCTGGAATGTTCTTGAAACGTCGAGTTAACTAAAATTATATTAAAAATGTAACTTTTACGCAAAAATCTAGTTTAAAAGCACAGTAACAATTACACGCGATTTAATCCTTTATAAAAGTGTTTTATTTAAATATTAAATATATGGTATAATACATATTACACTGGGCAGGACGTATTAATTACCATCAACCGAGCGCACTGCTCATCTCGTCCCTTAATGTAATAAAAATTATATATATGTGTATGTATGTTAAAGTACTTGCGCCTGCTATATAGATTTCCATCAGCAACTCTGAGAG
The DNA here is from genome assembly GCF_905404315.1 of Leptidea sinapis. Taxonomy (NCBI): domain Eukaryota; kingdom Metazoa; phylum Arthropoda; class Insecta; order Lepidoptera; family Pieridae; genus Leptidea; species Leptidea sinapis. The sequence continues at coordinate 10,807,211 of NC_066267.1, read as the reverse complement.
AGAAATCACACTATATAAACAGAATAAAACTGTATTGCTCCAAACGTAGATCAAACCAGCTACTTGTTTTAAATTATAATATTACGATACGAGAGAGGAAGATGATAATCGCACAAAACAAATATTACCTGTCGTAGAAAGTGATAGCGGTGACGTAAGCAGACACGCCTAAATGAGCTTTCTATCATGTGTATAACAGGTGCTGTGAAGAATGTTATTATAAATGTACCTGCTCTTTATAAACTTCATGCCTAGAGGCTAAAGGAGATTGCAAGTGTACCAACAATGGCACCAAACGTTAGTTAAGCCATTTCAGAAAACAAACCAATCAAGATAGACATGAGGCCTCAAAGATACCTTATGAGTGACTCTACACGATCGATCGATACATGAACGCCGGAAAATGTCAAATTTGTCACGTAATAGAGTGGTCCTGTTTGTGACTCACAAAACTGGTAACTTAGATATATTCCAATTATTGAATAATATTGTAGAAGCCTTTGATTTTTGAACCTCATAATACTATAATAAGCGTTTAATATTTTTTTCATTGTGTGATATCAATAGCACTATTGTGGTGTTTGGTATTTTTTTTATGAAAATACGGGACGTGACGAGCAAGGCGTTCAGCTGATGATAATTGATACGCCTTGCCCATTACAATGCAGTGCTGCTCAGGATTCTTGAAAAGCCCAAATTTTCTGAGTGGCATTACAATTGCGCTCGTCACCTTGAGACATAAGATGTTAAGTCTCATTTGCCCACAAATTTCACTAGCTACGGCGCCCTTCAGACCGAAATACAGTAATGTTTACACATTACTGATTCATAAAATACCAGCTAGATTGTGGTACCCATAATCTAGCTGGTATTTTATGTAAGGATTACATATTATGTTACGGTTTTCTTATAAATGCAAATATTTTAATTAATTTCGTAGAATTATCCATCATAAATACAAAAAAAATTTTCGCACTTTGGATAACTTAGGTTTTAGAGATCAATTAAAGAAAATTTTAGCAGACTGTTGCCTCTCAATATATTCTTGAAAATGTATTTTTATTATATTATTTATTATATAAATTTATAAATTATAACAAAATCTAAAAACGATTATAACTATCATCACCTGCCAACTGGACGGGAAGTTTAGTACGTCTTTTGTTCGGTGAACTATGACTTTCAAAATGATACAGCACCTACGGAATGGAGTGATCGCCTTCAGGCTATTTAATGTGATTAAGTTTCTTGCGCCCATTCTTGTCAAGTTGGTATATTATTTCGAACATGCAGGTGTGGTGATTAGATATTCAATTAGTGTTGTTAAAATCTTATTTTGAATTAATATTCTTGAATTTGAGAAATTGCATAGTAGAAAATTGTTAAGAATGAATAATTTAGCGTTGATGTTACACTGATAGGAATTGGAAAGGAATACCTATAAATTTGTCAAATCACTTAAGTAACAAAATAAATTTAAAACTAATAGCACTACATTCAATTAATATAACATATATTGCAATAATAATATTTAATGATATTGGTTGGACTATTTTAGTTTGTATTTAGATTTTATAATCCATAACATAATATCGCGTAAATTTTAATTTATTGATAAATAAAATAATTAATGTGAGCTTTTCTAAGGTGCGTGCGCGTTGAAGTCTTTCATAGTTATTACGTTGAAACTTTACATATTATGAAGTCAAACTTCTTATAATTTTATCACTGTATGATGATATAAGAATTTTAATTCTATTTTTACATCAATGAACATAATATTTACGGAAATAATTTTTTTTCAATCATTTTTGTTGAATTATTTAAGTTTGATAATTCTTCAAAATTACATAATTTATTTTGTATTTAATAAATTTTACAACATATTACATTACTAATTAGTTAGGTAATATTATGTAATTTGGCCAACAGACATTTTATATTATAAAAGTAAAACGAAATTGATAAGTAACCTTCTTGATATAAAATAGCAAAAGAGAGAATATAAGAAGGCAATAGTATACTATGTAGTAGTAGAACTAAATAAAACATTTGTATTTAGAATAAAAACTTAGTTACTTGTAAGGAGGTAAAGGAGTCCCATTGATAATCATATTCGAATACCATAATTACTTGACTATAGTGACGTTACGGTAGGTGACTGAAATATCCGTAATCAAAACCCAACCAAACTACCTTTGAAGAATATATTTTCCAATAAAAAAAGAATCATCAAAATCGCTAGGCGCGATATTGAGTTATTCGTAAATTTATCATCCACATACTCATAGTAAAAATACTTTTATGGTTTTCTCATGGATGCCATTATCAGATCTGAACCAAATTACAATGGGACAATTACACGAAAAGCACTAGCTTTCAAATAAAATAAGAATTATCAAAATCGGTTTACCCAGTCGAAAGTTTTGAGGTGACAAACATAAAAAAACATACCGACAAAATGAGAACCTCCTCCTTTTTTGAAGTGGGTTAAAAATACTAAATATATTCCATCCACTACTATTGTAGTCACATTATTAAAATATATTAAATAGAATATTATGAGGTTGAAAAATCAAAGCCTTATAATAGTTTTATATCATATAAAACAAATACATTTTATTCAATAATTGTTGTTAATCTGAGTTACCAGTTTGGTGAGTCATAAACAAGACCACTCTATTACGTGACAAATTTGACATTTATCCGTTGTTCATGTACCGATCGATCGTGAAGACTGTAGAGTCACTCATAAGGTATCTGTGGAAAATCGTGCTTAGAATATAATGGGCTCATAATAAAACCTTGCTTGATAAAAGCTCTTTAAGTAAATTATATCCACTGTGTTACACTAAATATTATGTTGAGCGACACCTTTTAATAAAACCTATCATGAATTTAATAAAGCTTCAAGTTATGTCGTGTTTCGCTTTTTTGGTAATTATATCAAAGTTGTTTCGTACTTATTAAACCACTTATGATTTTATATTCACAAAAGGAATAAGATTCAATACTTTTCACCATTTTGTTATTACTTAAAATAAAGAATATATTCGTCATTGGTATATCAAGTCTTTGCCATTCATAGTAGTTGTCATGGTCACATATTAATATATTTCCTTATTGAAATACAAATAACTATTACGTATGAGACAATATGTAAGTACATAAATCAATTTATTTATTATATAAATTTTACTCTATATTGTATGAATAAATTTAAAGAAGCTAATTTATCTATCTTTATTTAAACAAAACAATTATTTTTAACTATATTTGCAATACTATGAGTACATTACATTAAAAAAATAATTACGTGGAAGCCTACCAGGAATATTGGCAGCATTTCCACGTTGGATAGCAAGGCTGACTAGCTATCCGTTGAAAGAAATAGCTGCCAGCGCTTGGGTTGCCCTATTGAAGCGCGAAGATAGTACATTGTACATTCTCCGCGCCTCTGGGCCATAGGGGCCAAGTGTCTTGACAACAAAGGGCACAAAGGGCACAAAGCAGTAAGACACACTGAGAGCGACATATTTACGACGTTTGCTTTTTTTCGGTAATAATAATTAACTGAAATAACTTGGACATGAGAGGGAGCCAGAGTGCCGACGCAAGTCGTCCCACACCAGTGCCCTTCTTCGTGTACCAAGAATATTGGCAGCAATTTCCGTGTTAGATAGCTAGGCTATTCAGTTGACTGAAATAGCCACCAGCGCGAGCGCTTAGGTTTCCAGCAGCCCTATTGGGCGCGTAGTTTGGCTCTAACCGAGCAAATTTATTATTATATAATAATAATAAATTAATAAATTTCGTTTATTTCAAAGATTACATATAAATTTTTTTGTGGTTGAGACTTCTCAGTAAGTTGTCTTAGGACACTTGTATTGGGAATATCTCGCAACTTCCTTAGCAGATAATTTTTTATTTAGTAAACAATATAGAAATAAACAGAAATGATTAAAAACCAAATTTACAATTAATTGTGTGTGTGTGTGAGTGAGTGAGTGTGTGGATGTGGGTTTGAATTGGACCTTTGATTGGGTCCATCTATGCAATGCGTGTGTGTTCATATCAGTCTGATTAGAAGATTTTCCACTTCATCATAAGCAAGACAAGTTAGACAATTATTTAAAGCTTTTCTGCATAGATGTAATGTCATAGGATATATATCTAGGACACGATTTATTTTATTATATAAGAACACTGATTGACAGCTAAACTGTCGTTCAGCAAAAGTAGTGCGAACAGTAATGGTATCTGCTACTTTATCATTTCTTCTACTGATCAATTTGGCGTGATCTAGCAGAAGTGACTTGTGGACGGCTGAAATGATGTTAAGAACATAAAGTTTCCTAATTATCAAAAGATTACAAGTCAAATAGAGTGAATCAGTTGGAAATCTTAAAGGTGAAGTGAAAAGTGATCTTTGAGCTCTTTCCAATTCTAAGAGGCTTATCTTAGTTGCACCGCCCCATACCGGGATGCAGTAGGTGATCACTGATTGAGCCAAAGCGATGTATATTTTATTAAGGACTGTGCTATTCATAACGTGCCGCAGAGTTTTAAAAATCCACATAAGTTTTCTCACCCTGGTTTGATTTGGGAATGCCAACTTAACCTTTAGTCAATCAGGATGCCGAGATATTTGGTACAATTCACCTTTTCTATGGAGGGACAATTACAATTCAAATCGTGTGGGTTGGAGCATGAATGGATTCTGATATAGAAGTCTTGAACGGGCTGGTATCTGTCATGTGGAGAGAAACATATATAGTTTGTTTTTGATATATTGAGTGACAATAGATTTTGGTTTAGCCAATTCGAGACTCTTTCAAGGCCCATTTCAGCCTTCCTCTGTACGGCTTCCCACGAGATACCAGAGAAAACAATGGCTGTGTCGTCAGCATAAGTGAATATACTCGCCCCGTGGATCTGGAGGTTACATAGGTCGTTAATATAGATTAAAAAGAGTGTCGGGCCAAGGACACTGCCCTGCGGTACGCCAAATTTCATATTTTCCATTGTGCTGTGGTATAGGTCAACCTTAACTTCCTGTATTCGGTCATTTAGGTAGCTGTCTAGGAGAGAGAGCGCTTTGTCACGAATGCCCAGGCCCTCCAATCTGCGCACAAGAATGGGAATAGAAACTGTGTCAAAGGCCTTTTTTAAAACTAGGAAAACTGCGAGACATTTATTGCCCTTGTCCACTTCTCTTACTATAGTTTTTGTTAATCCTAAAATTGCGTCTTGTGTGACCATTAGAAATAATATTATATTTATTGAAGTATTTAAGAAGTCTATTGTTAATTAATTTTTCTATTATTTTTGAAATAGCAGACAATACAGAGATAGGTCTACGAAATTGATTACATCAGGTTTAGTCCCACTCTTGTACACAGGAGTAACAATGGAACGCTTTAGAGAGGAAGGAAAAATACCTGATTTAAAGCAGAGATTAGCCAATCTTGTTATAAGTGGGATCAAGTAATCTTTAGAGAGCTTAAGAAATTTCGTTGAAATTCCGTCCCAGCCAGGAGCGCTTCTAGAGTCAAGACTCATAAGTATGCTGTTGATCTCTTCAGTATCAGTATCAAGTAGTACAAAAGAAGATGAATGAAAATTATGTATAGAGGGACTTTAGTAGGAGTCAGTTTGCTCAATAATTGTTTTAGCCAGCTTTTGTCCATTTTCAACAAAGATTCTATTAGATTTACTGAGTTTTGTGGGTCAGGAGTAATATTAAGTAGCTCGATGTTTTTAGTTTTAGGAGGCTTATAATGAGTTATTTCATTTATAGTACTCCAGAGAGCTCTAGGGTGTCTTAGGGACTTATTTATTTGATCTTTGTTGTATTTTATTTTAAGCTTCTTTATGAGGTTAGTGCAATAATTTCGGAAACGTTTGTAGATACTAATGATGTACTATATGGATATATTAATATTTTGTATCAACATTTCCAGATTCTTCCTTTTCATTTATTCATATACAATGGAATTGAAATAATTTTGCTCCCAATGCAAATATAACAGTAAACTTGTAAGTAGGATCATATTAACTTAACCTTCGTAGCTAGTTCTGATTTCTTTCTTACGTGTACTTAGATAACACTGAATGACCTATGAAGATATCATGTTGCTAACTATGTTATAGGTATATTATAAGTTTTTAATTACTGATCTGGGAATATAATAGGGTACAAATCAGCTTAAATATTTTTTGCAATTAATATAACTTTGGAGATTAATGACCGCTTTGATTGAGTGATTGCACATTACAAAAGGCTTCTGACAAATCTAGCCCCAAATCCAAATATTTCGACAGTTGGGATATTTATAACTTTTATATTCACTTTAATAAGCGCTTTGATTGATATAATACGAAAAAATACGTTACAAACAAATCTAATTCCAAATTCAAATCCAAAAATTTGGCACCTAAGATATTTATCTTGGGATCAAAATGGAACGCGTCCCAGGTTATAACGGTAGAGGTTGTATCGACCATAAACTGGTAACTTACTCTGAAGGTCGGGAGTTTGTTACCAATCTTCTCACACTCTCACTGCGATAACAGGTTGCTCGGGGAATTATAACTTCGATATATTATGATAACAGGTTCCAGATGGAAAATAAATCTTAATATCATATTTCCGTATTTACAAAGCTTTCGATTTCTTCATTTATGAGTATTAGTTCGTAGATTGATTACATCTATTGAACCTTTAAAACAACAAAGAAAAAATTGAAAAATAATTGTTTACTCGTGAAAGTGAAAAAAAAGAAAAGAAATTGTAAACTATAAAGGCATTAATTATTACAGAGCAGTTTATCAAAAATGGTGGTTAAAGGTGGTGATAAATACAATCAAAAACTCTAACAGTGGAACAATATCGGATCATTTAGTTAAGTTATATGATTAACATTGATTTTAATTTTGTTACGAAATCCTCAGGTATTTACACATTTTAGTAATAATTACGATATAAACTGATAAGAAATAAAGTAAACAAAGTTATTTTAAGTACAAAATAGCTAAGTGGACATCATAACAAAGTCTTAAAAATAAATAATAATAATGCTGTTAATATATAAATTGGTAAAATATTTACTTGTGCCTTATCTATTATTTATACTTTAATATTATGTCTAGTAATTATTAATATTATACTGACATTTCAGGTGGAGTTCCTAACTAAGAGGTATAAAATCTGGTGAAGGGAGAGAGAGCTGGGGTTTTTTAAAACTCATTCTACTGCTCTTACTATGCTGTTTAAGCAACTTTAACATTATTAAATCATAAATATGTTTTTGCGAAAATTGCAATTGTCTGAAAACAAGTTAGGTGGATGTGTATCTACTAAACTTTATTTAATCTGTGACTCAATTTTTTAAGATGGTTACCGTTTACGGATGAAAGGACAATACTACTGGGACAGATTTAATTGTCAGCGATCAACGTTTTATCTGATTTAAGGATATATTTTTTTTAACTATCGAGAAATATGTTTGTAGCAAGAGTGGTAAGTGGTATCTGTGGTGGTTTCGTTATAACCAGGGACCCATTCCTACCATCTTTATGCCCCCAATTCCTGCCGAACGATACTGGATCCAACCATTTTAGCCTAATAGTATTTGTAACAAAATATTTCTATCGGCTATCAAAACACCTGTCTCCCGCCGCGAGAGTGAATGCATTGAGCGCCTTGTCGTTCAGGGCAAAGTGGAGGGTACCAGAGGGCGGAGACGGTCGCCCATGCGTTGGACCGACCAAATTAAGTCCGCTGTGGGCGGTCCATTGAATGAGTGCACAAGACTGTCGGCCAGCAGGGAAAAGTGGCGAAGTCTTGTGGGGCGCATCACATCTGCCCCAAAAAATTCCACTTCGTGATGATCACGACCGCTCTGTCAAGAATGTAACGACGAAGAAGAAGAATCAAAACACCATTCTAAGGGCGGATTGTATGTTTTGGCCTTACTTTGAGAATTTACCCATACTAATGTTAGATTCTATATTGTTAAGTGTATGACATGTCGATAAGAAATTCCGTTGTGTGGTAGTGTGATTAGAAACAGACAGTACAGTGCATGCAGTTATTGGAGCGCGATGAGGCAATTCCAATGCAACCATAGATATAGCAAACTTCAGACTGCTATAGATACGTAGGTAATGGATCTTAATATTAGTAAGTTATAAATAAAACTTCTTCAGTTGAATCGAATCAATTATGATATAATAATTGATATATTTATAGTTTATAGAACAATAAAAGATTAACTTGTTTAAAAATTATTGGTTATGAAAAAAAAAATTAAAAATATTTATTTCTGTAACAAAAATGGTACAAACATAATAGTGGGTGTGACCTTCTATTAAGTGTGAAACACCTGTGCCAGAAGGCCACGCTCTTCCATATCAATTAAAATTAACAGTACCAAAAACTAGGGATCACAAATTAAGTCTAAAAATATAATTTCACAAAAGAAAAATATTATACAAACAGGATGTCTGATTGTGTGTGTGTGTGTGTGTGTGTGTGTATGAGCATGTGTGCGTGTGTGTGGTGTTTGTCATTGTTACTTTTCGTAAAACACTACTTATTGTACTATCAAGAAGGTATACCTAAAATTTACTCCGTGTAGTTAAATAGCTCTTCCATTTCCTCAAACATATATGGTCATGAAACATATTTAATGCTATTCTTAAAATAGTTTTTAAACTAAAACATTAAACATCAAAAAGATTGATTTAAAATCATGATTGTCATAATCCACTCAGACGTATGTCGTAGACAACCATTTTATATTTTCGACTGTGATGAAATATATAAAATAAAAAGATGAAATATATGAAATATAATATAAATAAAAAAAATACCTTTGATAGCCGATCGTCGCTTGTCCGTCACGACCACTCAATCGACCTTGCTCTTTCAGAGTCAGCTTCATCTCAATGAGAATTATGTTAATAACTATTAAAGCTCTATGAAAAGATGCAAACGGCTTACAAGCTATTGAAAATTCAACATAATAGTATCATCTGAGAATTAAAACATATTTTACGACCTAAATTATCGAAACAAAAGGTTATTTGAGAAAATATATTGAACATTGATTGAGTTTTAATAAAATATAACGTTCGAGTTATTTTAGCTTATTTTTTTTTTAAATAACGTATATATTTTTGATATTTATCTATTAAAACTTTCACCCCTAGATTTGATAGAGTGAAAGTTTTATGTATTATGTGAGAATCCACTCTGTCTATAAGATTCTATAGTTAAAGCGTGCAACATTCACAACATGGTCTCTTGCATCCGCAATTGATACTAGTTCACATAACTTGCGTCAAATGACAGCCTGATGATGAAATTAATGGAATTGAAAATACAAAACAAATTTTCTTATAAACCCTTTTAAACTTTTAATAAGCCTATGAAATAATAAATATTGTATGATTGATGTTAATCTAAGTTTGCTTGGGATGTATATCTTTTTTTTAGTATAGTACAATATATTATAATGGTTACAGAAATTAAAACGTGAACTATGTATTTCTCTATAAGTTTGCATGCCTTGTGGGTTAGGATAAGAGCACTTGTTAATTATAAGCCAACAACATATTATTACCTTATCTTGCAAATAAAGATGATTTGATTTGATTTGAATTTGTTCGCAGGAAGAAAATAATTATTATATTTTGTTTACAATGATACAACGATTATTATTACATATTTTACATATTATATTGTAATTGAAATGATTTGTAAATCGATGTAAATGTAAATCTTGATATAAAAGAGTGGCAATGAGTTTCTTGCTACTTCTTCTCATTAGCTCAACCCTTTACCAAGTAGCGGTAGATTCAATAAGAAAAATATTTTATTTTATTTTTTGACATTCATAAGTGTCATTTCCGTGACCTACGTGAATATACTGATTTTGATTTGATTTAATTTGAATTGAATTCGTAATATCAATTTCAAAGATGCCTTTCTCCTCCGTTCTTTTATTTGATTTTATTAGTTGTTTCAATTTGTACATTTTCTTATTCGTGTCAATCTTGGCAGAGCTGTCGTGGTCATCACGAAGTGACATCTTTTGGGGCAGATGTGACTCGCACGAGCATTTCCCACTTTTCCCTGCTGGCTGACTGCCTGGCTTAATCGCTCATTGGACCGCCCACAGCACATTTAACTTGGTAGGTCCATCGCGTGGGTGTCTTTTCTCGTCCTCTGGTGCCCTCCACTTTGTCCTTCCCGACAAGGCACTCGATGGACTCACTCTCGCGTCGGGAGATGTGTCCGAAGAACTTAAGTATGCGAATCTGTACTAACACCGAAAGGCGTTTTTTTATGCCAAGTTCTTGGAGAATGGAGATGAAACTCGGTCGATAAAACTCCCAGTATTCTTCTCCAGTATCATATCTCCAGAGCATCAATTTTCTCTTTCTCGACTTGTCGCAAAGTCCACGTCTCTGCAGCATGCAAAAATATATACGCTATAGTAGAAATATGTGTATTATAGCCATAGGTATAAACAGAGTGTCCCAGAACATAACGATAGCCTGACTTCGAGGGAAAGGTCCTCTTATGATGAGCCAATAAAAAGAACAGCGTTCAACACAGAGTAGTACTCAAGTATCGACAGTTTTATTGAAAAATCAAACATTCTACCCGGGGTGGAACTTTTCGGCATTGTGACTAGAGTTTTGATGTATTTGTAGGTTTTAATCTGTTGTAGCCTCTCAAGAATCCAAACTAGTTTGGATTACTTACTACAAAACAAATGTTTGTTTTCAGGAAAAATAAGTTAATATCATTGTTAAATGTTAGTATAATCTTTTAATTAGTGGAACGTCGAAGTGGGAATCAGGCTAAACGGCTCTTCGGAACACTCTTGACAAATACTCCCTCCAAAGTATACTGCAGAAATTCTACGTAATATTTGTTAAGCCAGTATTCGATATGTTTGAAGTATTTGTTTAACATAATACTCGTATGCTATTGAATACGAGCCAGCTCATTGCTTGTAAATTGCATGTCTTATTTAAACGTAGGTATTCATCTTATTATTTGTGTTCCTTGGCCCTGTACTTTAGAATCTTTAGTGTCATTCAAAGCATGAAACATTTCCGTTAGAAAGGTCATTGACTTGCGGTATTTATAACGAAAACATGCGACCTTTGCCAACATTGAACGGAAAAGTGAATGACTGCGCCCAAGATAACAGGATAACATAAGCTAATAGTTTAATAGTTCTGAACATACATGTTTATGCTACATTGGTTAATAAATTATTATTGTAAGCAAATTTTCAAATGCTAGCATTAGTCGAAGTAATTGGTGATCGGCAATCATATTGAAAACAGTAGACTGGTGTCATCATATTAATCACTACCTGTTACCACGCGACTTCGTCCGCATACACACAGGACTGAGCACGTAGTAGCGACATTTGAATTAAATTATTAAAATAAATAAACATATATGACACATACTAAGGCGACACTTTTTTCTAAATAATGGTGTGTTCTGTAAAAATTTTCATCTAACATCAATAGTTTCCGCGATGTCAATATCATTTAGATATAAAACGTCTACAGTTTCTTAAAGCTGTGAAGAAATCATACTTCTAAGTTAACGAATAAAAAAGATACGGCCGTTTATGCCAAAAGTATACTTCGACACTCTCAAGGGAATCAAATATTTATAGGTAGGATATTTTCAATTGAACTAGATTCTATAACAATGAAATTTGGCAAGAAATGCAAACGTCATATACGACAAGAATAGGGGAGAAGTGCGAAAACTATACATTTGTAATCGCTACTATAATCTTAATATATTTAAATTACGTGACACGTTGTTTGTCCGCGATGGACTCCTAAACTAATGAACGGATTTCAATGGGGTTGCAGTTTGATCCAACTTGAGAGATAGTATAGTTTTTACTTCGATTTGGGACCCATAATTATTTTTATTTTCAATATTTGTTTTGTATGGACATATTTTCTATGAGAGAATTTAGTGACGCACGGTTTGACAGTTCCGCTGTGAAACAATTTCATTATAACAACAGGCAGCATTTTTTAAGAAATAATTCTTGATGTTTTGAAATATTATTGGCAAATTTACCATAAAACAATATTTTTTTATTATCTACAGGACAACGTCTGTCGGGTCAGCTAGTTATATTATAAATGTGAATGTAAGTTTCTTTGTTACGCTCTTACGCCGTACTACTGAACCGATTTTGATAAAATTTGGTACAGCGTTAGACTAGAGATTGGGAAAGGACATAGGCTACACTTTATCCCGGAAAAATCCATTGTGAAACATTGAAATTAACGTCGATGAGCTATAACTATACCAATAGTAGGTTTAGTTTGCCATAATAATCTTCCCCGAAATAAGATTCATATAAAATGTTGGGAACAGGAGCGAAATTGGGATACGAAACTGGAAAAGGACATGAGATAATCTACAATTCCAAACTTGCTTATTATTTTAAAAAACCCTTTATCTACGCGGACGAAGTCGTAGGCATCAACTAGTTAAATCATAAAAAACAGGATCTTTATGCAAGGAACCCTTTAAGAACCCAAAGTTAACCGTATCATGTGGGGTATCGTATGAAAGGGCTTCATTGGCTCAAGTTTAAAAAGATTTTTAATTATTTTTATGATATGTACATAGCTTCCGATTTACTATGAAAAACAAAATAAAATTCATTTTTTTATAATTATAGGGCACCTAATAATATGTACTGAACACTAGGTGGGCGACTCCGACTAGCACTTGTCCATTTATATATTACAGTGAAAAATAAGAATAAAATTTTAAAATGTCTAATAAAATTATGATAACAAGGCAATCAAAAAACAAGTAAAATATAATAACGTTTAATCCAGTCGTGCGTAAGGCGTAGAAAGTTACAAGTATACTTTCTTGGTGAGAATGCCACTCCGCTGTGCAGGAATCAAACCGGTGTGTTACGCAATGCGCTCACTTGTCGAATCTCCTTTGCAACTTGTGGTCTCATAATGTGTTTACCATATACCGGGGACCTAGTTTCCTTAGTAATATTGTAATTAATTACAACTTAAGCTTGTATTTCTTCCGTAATAGTTTGTTGCCGGAAAATGTGTACCGTACTGGATTTTTCTGCGCTATATTGGAACTAAAGTAATAAAATCATACAGGTATACACTGTCATACAGTTAAAAGTGTATATGCGCCAAGTCGAGCGGCTGTCAAAAACAAGCGGCACAGTCGTACTATTCTTTTTTCGAAGCATTTCAGGCCAATTTCGATCCCCTATAACTTAGTTGATGATAAGACTACAAGCCTGAATTTTCAGTACCTAAAACAGGCATTGTAAACGGTATATTTAATTTTATTCAATTTGAACCAGTAGTATAAGAAATAACTAGTTATATTTCATAATTCTGTCAGTCACGGACTGATCGACCGATCATCAAAACTATAAGGCACTTCTAGCAGACATAGAAACTTCAAACTAAGCTACTAACACTTCAAAATAGGGTCCGAGGTCCACAGAACTAACACTCTATTCTATCTTATTCCTGAATTATTATTTAAGTCTTTATTCTTTCTTTGATAACAGTCTAGTGCTAAATATTATAACGCCCTATTTTTAGTTATCAATGTAGAACTTGAAGTTTTTTTAGTATTTTTGACTTATTTTATCTTAGACTGTTAACCTTGTACAATTTTTCTTAATTTTTTAATATAATAGCATTATTACAACTTTCCTGAGACATTATTAACTTTATTTAAATCGGCTTTACTCACGGTTGTGAGTGTTGGACCATTCGTGAGCGTAGTGGGTTCTCGATAACATCAGTACCAACACCGATGAACGGTGAGTGAAGCCCCCTTAATTAAATACAGTTAAAAATATCATTAATTATTAAAATATTTATCTACACTACAGAAACTAGAAAATTGTAGTGGTGAGTTAAAATATAAATAATCACTGTCTCAAAAACAAAACTTTTAAAAAAACCCGAGAATTTAATGCCTCAAATCGATTGAAAATGCTATTCGTTTACAAAGTTTCGCTTAGAGCATAAAACATCGTCTAGATATCTGTGAAACTTGCAATACTCACAGGACCTTACCTACAAACATTACTCCACATATTGATTGGCACATATTTGCGACATCACTGAATGGAATACGAGGTTTATGTTCCACAGTCGTTAGCATATAGTATAGACTCTGGCGCAACGTGTGCTCAATGACGTGATAATTTTGACAAGTTCTCTGCTCCGGAATGTTGCCGAAAGAGATACATGTTCAAATATTAATATCTAGATGAACAAATATCGCCCTGTCAAGGCTAGAACTATGTTCATGGCTATATTTATTGGGAAAATTGTTTGAACTACTGTGAAACTTTGCAATCCGTTAGAAAAAACTTCAAACAATTGTTGATCTTCATGCTTCGTTGGTCCAATAAGCTTACATGTTGTTATTGTAACTGTCTAATTTGTAAAATAAAACCGTATCATCAAAGAATCGTGATCGATAGAATATAAGAAAATCACATAACTGCTCGCATGGGGTCCCCACGGTCCCCATTTTATTAGGACGACTCCTAACTAAAAATCATGGTATTTAAATTAAGACTCGCAATATAACTAAAATATATTAAAATTAAAACATAGTACATTTAAAAACTTCGCCTCGTGTGATAATAGTATCACATGAGTGTTTTAATACCTAATTATCAATAGTTGCATACAAGACTTTATCTACACCCAGAATATGAATCCTCTAAAAGATTCTGGAATAGTTAGCTTACTGCTAACATTAAAACACCCGTCCTAGTAGTAACCTAATAAGAATTCATTACTGATTATATACAAATAAAGTAAGTATTAATGAAACAATTATTTATTTTAGTAGTAATTTATATTTTGTATAGTGCAATAATTAAAATTCACTCGAATATTATGTTATATATTTTTTGTGAACAAAACAATAAAAATATCGAAGAAAAATGGCGGGGATTCGAATAACCTACTTTTTTTTACGGCGCGCGCCGTTCTGATAGTGTGGAACGCGCGTAAACGAAAATGTTCTAACGCGAGTAAAAAAAACATAGGAGTGTTGTTATGAAATTCAGTACAACATTACAACACTCTTTTGGATGATGTAACGGTTATTAGAACATTGGGTGTTTTAATGTTGGCAATAAGCTAACTGTTTCAGAATCTTTAATAGAGGACTTAAAGCATCGGTGTAGATAAAATATCTATACCTACTAATAATCGGTGTCCCGTTTTTTCCTTTGATTATTCTGCGAAAACTACTGAACCGATCGGAATAATATTTATACAGCGTATTTCGGAGAAGGTTTAAGTATATAATTTGTGGAAAATATATATCCAGAACCTATATTTTGTACTTGTAATTGCAACCTTTGTATTTGCAATACAATTAATTCAATCAATGACATTTCATTACATAATATTTTACATTTTATTCATACAATGAGCGGGCGCTTACCTAATTTATATTGCAAAACATTGCCGGATCACTCCTTGTGCCTATATAAGAAAGAGACTATCGCTATTCATTTCTGCTCTACAAAATTTATCAACTTAAAAGTCATCGAAAGTCGTAAGTTAGTGAGCCCTTAAAAAATAATATTGTATCGGTCACGGCTTTCGACAATAATGAACACTGCAACCGTATCGCAAGCTAATTAAAATTTACAACTACCGTCAAAAGTTGAGATGTGCGCAATAAGATTGAAAATAGGGACGCTATTACAGAAATGTTATTGCAATCGATGTAAACGCAAGCAAACATTATCCGTAAACCTCTCAGAAATTTTAAGGCATGGTGAATTTGTATGAAATCGTTTGAAGCATCATTTGCGAAATTTTACGGTCTTTAACTGAACTATTTACAAAACAATGCTTTGTAGCATAATGATAATAAAATCAGTTATTTAGAAAAAGTATCTATTGTATGTTTCAACTAGTACATACATCAAACTGGCAATGCATATCTTGGCCTTTGGTCTTAGAGATATCCATGCCCCCCCCTATATCAAAAAGCTAACACAGAGTGTAAATTATGCATAATATTTCTAAGAATTTCGAGATGTGGAAAGTAAAATATAACAATACAGTTGTACATAAAACAATAGACACAGAAAGAACTGGCATTGTTACAAATATGGCCTATAGGACCTTTTTGTTGAATGGAAACGGAAGACAGATAAATCATCACCGTGAAATAACATGAGCATAACGTAATATTATCTAAGCAAAAGTAAATCGTCATGGACGTATGCTTCGTTAAGTTTTGTATAATTATATGTTATATGATGTGGCATCTGCCCTAGTAATTAAATGGAGTGAAAACTGCACTCTACTAACCGATTTAAATGCTTTTATATCAAATACCCAGATAGCTCAGTGGTTAGTGATCCTACCCACCGAACTAAAGGTATCGGTTGCGATTCTCGGTAGGTGCAAATATTTGATAGATGTTTGTTTCTGAGTCAAAGATGTTTATATCTCTTTAAATATGTATGTTGTTTTAAATTTATCTTTGCATTGCGTAGTATATAGGCATGGGCCTAGTTTGGGGCAAGATGAATAGTATAAAATTAATCGCGAAATAACTCGCATTAATCAAGGAAAATCCTATGTGTTAGCATTATTATTAACTAAAGGATACAGCTTATTAGTGAGGTAGCTAGTTAGATTGTTGATGAAAGGCTGATATGATATTTGGAGAATTTTCAAAAATTACAAACTTCTTTCTTCACTTGTTAATATATAATCAGCTGTTCAGAGAATATTTTTTACACTAATCTCTATTAATCGATCTTAAAACTTTTTATATAAAAAAGAGGAAAATGTTGATGCTTGGGCAACTAGTTTAATTGAAGTTTCGAGTTTGAATATCAATTTTCGAACTGTAAAATTGGGCTTATGCAGTGCCGCCACTTGATATGTTATGAGTTTATTTTATATAACATAGATATTCTATGGATTCTTATTTTTTTCTTGCATTTCACACGCTATTCGAAACACAAATTAACTTGGTGGTATTTTGATTACGTCCCCTTAAATTCCTTACCACGCTCCGAAGGAAAACCTTTAAAATGCCCCATTTTCTTCTTATTGATATTCCCCCGGAGCCTCTTCTTCTTACAAACACCTGGCAGCACACATTACACGTTACTTAAAGCGACATTAAATGCCAGCGACCTTTGAGAGATATGAGTTCACAGCTGCCGGCCCGCCATCTATGTAACAAAGCCAATATTTTCAAATTCTTGCGTGGAAAACAGTTTATATGCTTACAATCCTCGTTATTCACTACTAATCTGATCAATCGAACCTACACAAAAAAGTACAAGCTATAAGAATAACTTTTCTGAGAGAAGTACCAAAAAAATGCGTCACGTCATGCCAAAAAACTTGTTTAACTTCAAAGAAATGTGGTAGTTCAAAAAGGCTCGGCAGTTTTAACTATAACCAACAGCAAGCATTAGCAACCTACAAATAAGACTTAAGGATATGTGTAACAGGATTAAGTAGTGTTCATAGCTCCAAATGCTATACTTTCACCATAAAACTTGTCTAAAAACACCATGTTTGCGTGTTTTCTGCTTACTCTTCGCTTTAACCTAAAATCCGTGTGATTTAGTTACACGATCATATTTGTCTATATAGGTAATGTAGTCTGATGACTACTGGAAAAGTTCTTAGATTTTTTTCTCATTTAAAACAAAACCTACAAAAATATGTAGCTTACCTAACAGTTACAGGAAGTTACGGAATTGTATATGTCGGTCTAGATACTAGAGAACAATACAAAATATGAATGGCATAAATAATAATATGAAACAGTTAAGTTTACTTTTGTTCGCGTAACGGTGAGCATTCCTTTTGTAATTACGAACCTGTCACTTGCACACTGAATACTGATGTCTTGGCGTCGCTTTACGGTGAAGGCTTTTGTTTTGTAGAAGCAATATTGAAGGGTTCACGAGGTTGTGGTCTAGTTCGTTTTTTTTTTATGGAAAAGGAGGACAAAAGGGTGTACAGGTCACCTGGTGTTAAGTGATCACCACCGCCCACATTCTCTTGCAACACCAGAGGAATCACAGGAGCGTTGCCGGCCTTTAAGGAAGGTGTACACGCTTTTTTTGAAGGTATGTCGTAAGGTCCCGGAAACACCGCACAAGGAAGTTCATTCCACAGCTTTGTAGTTCTGTTCTAGCTCTGCGGATTAGTGTATTCGTTTGCAAACAATATTGAAACCATTTTAATGGTTAACTTAATTATTTATTTAATTTTAATATTTTACCATCTGGATAAGTGGCAGTCCTCCACAGTGCGGTTTTCGAGGAGCTATCTTCCACATACTACAACGCTGTGGAATGTGGAGCTTCCTTGTGCGGTGTTTCCGGGACGATACGGCGTGGGTAACTTCAAAAAGAGCAAGTAAGCCTTCCTAAAAGGCTGGCAATACTTCTGCGATTCCTCTGGTGTTACAATAGAATGTGGGCGGCGGTGATCACTTAACACCAGGTGACCCGTATACTCGTTTGTACACCTTTTCCATAAAAAGAAAAAAAGAATACGTCTTGGTGTGTGGTTTTTTCTGTTGCTTATACATTGTTTTTTCTATTATCATAAATTATTTTGTTCAAACTGCAATGTAGAATGTACGGTACTGCACACAAACCCAGCCTGTGTTATTAATAAACGCGAAGTAAAATCATTCCAAGTTTAAAAATATTTGTCTTTATCTTACTTTGTCACTATGTAATTACATGACATGGAGAAGTAATTTTAAACGTAAGTAAGATTACACTGCGTTTATTTGAAGACAGAAGACAGAAGAGTTTTATGGACTGCTTTTGTATTGCAATTTAATTTAAGTTCTTAACAATAAATAAATTAAAAAAGAAGTTCAGAATAAGGTATATATGGTAGATTCCGTAATTTATATTAATGATTAAAAAGCGCTTCGTCTCAGCCTAATTGAACAAAGTTTACTTGACTTTGAAGTCTGGAAAGAGAAGAATAAGAAAATATTCAAAAGTCTGCGCCCCTTGCTTTTCAAACAGGAAATGAGTTTCAAAAGTCTTATAATTTTTGATTTTGTTAAATGCCAACAGACACAATAATATGACCCGCTGACACAGTATAGAAAAATGCCACAATTCGTGTCACAGTGTGATTCCGGTCCCAGCTGACGTAATGTTGGGCTTTTATCGTAACTGACCTCAAACATTGCGCCACTTGTGCTCTCGTCATATGACATTCCTTTCTTATATTGACAATACCTGTTTTAGCAAAATATATTTAAAACAAAATCTTCACGATGGCCTCAACAGACTAGTTAATTATCTATATATTTATACGTAAAGTGTAAACTTTTTACCCCTTTAAAAAAAATCCGAGAACGGATGGACGTGAATTTTTACTTTGCGAAAAAGTGCATAAACTTAATTAATATACTTAATTATTTAAAAAGTTCCGCCAACAAGGTATGCTAATATAATCACTGTATAATACAAAAACAATAACATTCATATGGTAAGTGATGCATTAATTATAGGCGAAAATGACATGCCACAATTAAACTAAGCCACAAAATAAATAAGAACTATTAAAATAAATACTATGCACACTACTACTTGAATGACAACATTTATTCGATAATTCAATAACACATACATTTTACAGGTTATATAATATATAGTCTTTGATAAATAAACCCGTATAAAGATCAAACTTATAATAAAATGAATTATGAGCTCATTTCGACCTCTAAGCGACCGAATTAGTAATTACTCAATGGGTTACCAGAGGGTTGCTGAAAGTCAGCACTATGTTGGTGTTATGTCAATACAGCTTAATGCTGAGTCAGTTCTTTGGGCAATAACTGCTGCAATGTACTTTTGAATCTCAAAATACAGAACAAACCAGAAACCTTCAACGCGGTGTAAGTCGTTCGAGTTTGTTAAATAGTCAATTAATAATGGCCGACCCGCATACCTTCTGTTTACAAGTTGTAGTTGTCACTTTTGAAATAATTACGACGTTGTTTGTCGTTCTCACTTGCAAAAATGCTACCTGGCATGCGAAGAAATTGAATGAGATTACATTTCATCTGTGATGCTGTTTAAAATGTATGCTGTTTTAAATAAAGAACTGAATAAAAATATTATAGAATATTTTTTGTGTTTTTTTTAATTGGTGTTCTTTTCTAAGCTTTGTAATTTTTTTCTGTATTATTCTGTGTGGTTTGGTTTTTAACCGACTTTAAAAAGGAGGAGGTTGTCAATTCCGATTACTCGAAGATTTATGATCCGATTTACGTAATTCTTCTTTAGTTCGATGCGGAATAGATGACATTTGGTCCCATAAAATTTTTATATAGTTTGGCTCAGTAGTTTTGATTTTATCAACATTTTTTATGAAAATTTTTGTCTACCTGGATGATATGATTGCTTTTTGTGTATGGGTTTTTTAGGAGTTTTCATTCAGGTTGATGATATATTATTGTTATTAACTGACACTAAAAAGTAAAACATAAAAAAAACTACCGTTAAAAAACGACTTCAAAAACTGTAAAGTACCAAACAACAAAAACGTGATATAATACACCTCTTATGCAAACCTTTACGTTTAATATTAATAACACACTATTATTTGTATGTGCTACATAATCTGCAACGCCTATTTAGCACATACAATGAAATCTTTTCAGATATTGACATATTAGGTATATCGGAACAACAATTCAAATCAGCAATTAATAGCACATTGAAACAGCATTAACTTAATAATTGTTATTCAATTAAATTTAAACTTAAATCTCATTGTTATGAAATTAAATATTCTCATTGGAGACTTATATGTAACCTGATAATAATATTGTAAGCAACATCTGTTTGTAATGCGTTATTAGAATATGCTTTTCTTTCTTGTTATCTAACACTTATATAGTAACCCGTGGACATTGTCGTTGGTTATGCACTTAGTACTACTTATGTTATTTCTTCCTCTAATGTTACCATCTAGTGTGTAATTGTTTTGTGTCCCAAATAAAATAAAATATTGATAGCTTTGAAGTCGATCTGGTATATCAGAACAGCACATTTGTAACCTAGCGAAGAATGTCAACGATTCTTACTTTGGGGACCGAGAAAGGGTATCGAATCTTCTCCCGTGCGATAATGTTACCATTATAATTATTTCATCACTCGGGATTTTAAAATATAATTATCGACGTCACCCCTCATAATTCAAACAGTGAACAACACCACCAGTAGAATCAAAAGAGGGTTGCCAGCCTTAGTCGTATCATCATAGACTTTACCCAACAACCGTTATATAGCCGAGTATGAAGGCGCAGTCTTGTTCAATACCCAATTTACTTCAATATCCTGTTTTACGTTTAATTTTTTAGTGAATGTACGAAAGATAATTGTTAATTTTTTAGTTTTATGTACTTTAAAGACAAATATAGTAAAAATAAGTCTTCTTCTAGGCATATCCATACTATGGATACTATATAATGTTTATTGAATACAATATACATACTTTAACATACATAAATGTATATAAACATCCATGATTTGGAAGTAAACATTCGTATTCATTACGTATTCGATACGAACCCGGGACCTTTAGCTCAGTGGGTAGGGTAACACTAACCACTGGGCTATTTTTATATGGGTCGTCAATAACATATCATAATGAAATACAAATTGCGTCGCTGCCAAAATAATTATAATGGTTGTTTCAAATTAACATCAATCCCTGCCTTATCGACGATAGATGAAAAATGGAATAATTTACTCAAATTAATGTATTGTCATCGGTCCACGATAAATCTACGAAGTTTGAACGAAATCTGGCGTTTAAAGGGTCAGAATCGCTCCCAAATGACTCGGTTACAAACAAACATATATACAGGTGAAGCTAATAAAAAGCGTGTAAAAAATAAACTAGCGTAAGCCAAACGAATTCATATTGAAAGTATGGTAAGCGTTTTTCACTAATCTATTGTTTTGTTGTTCACAGGGTAACACAAGATGGCTGGCGTTGCTAGCAGCGTTTTTCACATTTGTCACACCAGGTGAGTGTTTGCACATCAATTTTGAAGAAAACAAATCTTATAGCCACAGACTAGTAAAAAAATAAAGACTCCGTGTTACCTTACATAACAGTGTAGCACCAAAACAAGCCGATTAAGGTGTATATACATAGCCCTACGCACACACATACACTACTACCGGCCGACAGGCGGCCATTATGACAATTGTCATCGTCTGTGACAGATCAGTTTGCGTCGCAATGAAAATGCCGTCGTGCGTTGTGAACAAGTGTAAATACTACACTATAAGAATTTGTGACCATATTGTTGTGATTACTTAAGGGAGAAAAAATTGTGTAACTAATATCCCCGTAACCGACGGGGGATACTAGTTACACAATTTTTTCTTTCACACACACTAGCATAACGGTGCTTCACTTGCTAATATCACGGCGCGGAGTCCTTTTTTACTCGACCGTGCTTATAACTATATTTACAATACTATGACTCCATAAAATTAAAACTATCATTACGTGGAAGCGTAAGATTACGTGTATTTTTGAAGTGAAAACTTCGTTAGCGGCGTTTAGCACTTTTCTTGGGATGGATATAAAATATAACTCACGTCAGGACACGTGACCTGATCGAAAATTGTAAGACAGTCGTTGAAATTATGGATCAAAGTAATTTCTGAGAGATAAACTCTTTTATTTAAAATACTTGTAATGGTTCTGAAGTTGTGATTTTTTTTTGTAAAATAAATTGTCGTTTTTGTGTACGATAGCGCAATTAATGAATATTATATTTAACCACATAAATGCTAGT
This sequence comes from Leptidea sinapis, assembly GCF_905404315.1. Classification (NCBI taxonomy): domain Eukaryota; kingdom Metazoa; phylum Arthropoda; class Insecta; order Lepidoptera; family Pieridae; genus Leptidea; species Leptidea sinapis. The sequence continues at coordinate 10,784,275 of NC_066267.1, read as the reverse complement.
ACTTTTATACTGATAAATAAAGCAATTGCTCAAGCAAATAAGTCAAATATTTTGCCTTAAATTTTGGAATGTATACGCAATACGCATTCATTTTTATTTAATTAAATTAGCGAGACAGAAATCATATTAATAACTAGTGGGAAAATTCGAAACGTAGCCAGATATTAACAACCTATTTTCTGAGTTTCGCGATACCTGCTATTGTTCGAGAGACAAAGGGACAAAACATGTATGTCCATATATGGTGATAGGTAGAGTCGAGTAAATAGCATATTTGTATGCAAGGAAACATGGTTCTTATTACCATAGATAATTTCAAACAGAGTCGATTTATTAAAGGTTTTGCTACTCTAAATGTTTTTTTTTCTTATGAAAATAAGTGACGAGACGAGCAGGACGTTCAGCTGATGGTAATTGATACACCCTACCCATTACACTGCAGTGCCGCTCAGGATTCTTGAAAAACCTAAAAATTCGGAGGCGCACTAAAATTGCGCTCGTCACCTTGTGACATAAGATGTTAAGTCTCATTTGCCCAGTAATTTCACTAGCTACGGCACCCTTCGGATCAAAACAGTAATGTTTACATATTACTGCTTCACGGTAGAAATATGCACCGTTGTGGTACCCATAATCTAGCCGGCATCCTGTGCTAAGGAGCCTCCCACTGGTAAATTAACATTATTATTAAGTAATTTGCTAACATAGTGTACTACCATTTGTTTGATCTTCTATTTTAAAATTAGTTTTGGTGAGTTGTAAGGAATACAAGAATATATTTTTTTATTACTTTATTTTAATGCACGAGACACCGTTTTTGTAAGGTTGTTTTTTAGCACATCTATTTAATGCTAACAATTCAACCATAAATAGAAGAAAGATAAGGATTCATAAAACCACACAATCCCTTAAAAATAATAAAAGTAGTCTAAGTCTCCAACTAATATTTCTATTGAGCTCTGTGCCCTGGTTAAAAATATTGATTGAAAAGGATTAAAAATGATGAATTTTGAACACTTTCAATTCTTTTTTATGTATATATAGCTATACAGTTTACATGGGGTGACTAATTCCCAATACTTTTCAAATCAATATTTTTAATCAGGGAGAGTACGACTTACATAATACCTTTTTTTTATTAAATAGGAGGATAAACGAGCGTACGGGTCACCTGTTGTTAAGTGATCACCGCCGCCCACAATCTCTTGCAACACCAGAGGAATCACAGAAGCGTTGCCGGCCTTTCAGGAAGGTGTACGCGCTTTTTTTGAAGGTACCCATGTCGTATCGTCCAGGAAACACCGCACAAGGAAGTTCATTCCACAGCTTTATAGTACGTGGAAGAAAGCTCCTTGAAAACCGCACTGTGGAAGACCGCCACACATCCAGATGTTGGGGATGATATCCTAACTTGTGGCGTGTCGTGCGAAGGTGAAATTCAGCGGCAGGAATCTGGTTAAACATCTCTTCGGAACACGCCCCGTGATAAATGCGATAGACGACACACAATGAAGCGACATCTCTACGCAACGCCAAGTGATCCAGCCGTACATAGATCACAGAATACTTAACAATTATTTAGATTATATACACATATTAAAAAAACAAACAAAATAGCGTGGAGCACTGGCACAAATGAGTAATAGTCTATACACTACACGGTCAGCTGCTGCGAACTATAGGCGCCGCCCGACCGTCACGCGACATGCAACACACAGACGGAATAGTTTGAGACGATGTAATAAATGTTTCACATTAAAAGAACTTCGAGTAAAGCATCCATAGTCATCAGCGTTAGGTGGGATTAGAAGCTTACTGAAGTCTAAGTATTGGTAATTTTTAACCGTGGCGAAAATTTGTTCATTGAATATTTTAGTTTAATCTGTGGTGAGGCCAATGAGCCAGTGGGCGACTCGCACAATAGCACATTGTCTCAGGTTCAACCTCGTATCTTCAAACCTTTGCATTTTAAGTATCTGTCTGGATATGTCCAGAAGTTGTTCTTTATTCTATTTTTTAAAATCAACTTTATACAAAAGATATAGTCGATCAAACAGCTTGTTTGTTAACCGACTTCAAAAAAGGAGGAGGTTCTCAATTCGTCGGTATTTTAAGTAGGCTGGTGCTGGCTTTTAGTAAGCTGGTGCTTCCCGTGTACCACACACGGTGTACCCATTGTAATTTGGCTTCCCGTGTACCCATTGTACTTTGGTCCAGACCTGACAGTGGCATCCATGAGAAAACCTTAAAAGTCTTAAATTTGCATTACGTATTTGTATGATAAATTTACATTTATTTTTAGATTTTTCATTGCTGCATTGAAATATTAAATTAGTATATCTACACATATTTAGACAAATTGTTGGTTGTGTACTTCAAATTCACTAAAAATCAAAAAATAAAAAAAAATTAACACAAAAAACAACCGACTTCAAAAACTCTATTTCAGAACAATAGATTTATTTTAACAATTTATACAATCTAATTAATTCATCTAATTCTAGTTACGATTGTTGTAATTTTTGGAATCGGTGTCATCCAAGATAGGTTCGCAACTACATACATAGTTATAGGTGAGATGTGCTTGAGTCGTGAGGAGGCGTGAGGCGAGAGAGGGTCGCGGGGTCGCTCGGTTGTTTTTTTTATTAAATTTTTCTTATTTATTTGTGGCTAATATCCGCTTGTGTTCAGTTTTGCTGAATACAAAGTGAGTAAGAGAATAAAGATGTAGCACACGCAATGCTTATATCTCTCTTTAAATAAACCTGTGTAAAAAAGACATGACGTGAAGATTAGGTATTTCTATATCTTAGCTGTTAGCATAATGTTTGTTTTATACAAGGGATATGAACAACACAAGGATAAATAAATTGTCCAAATGTGATCTTACTATGGGGAAAATGGAAGGTTGGTTCCAAGCCAGTGGGAGGCTCCTTTGAACAGGATGCCGGCTAGATTATGGGTACCACAACGGTGCTTATTTCTGCCGTGAAGAAGTAATTTGTAAACATTGCTGTATTTGGGCCTGAAGGGCACCGTAGCTATTGACATTTTATGTCTCAAGGTGACGTGTGCAATTGTAGTGCAGCTCAGAATTTTTGGGTTATTCAAGAATCCTGAACGGCACTGGATTGTAATGGGCAGTGCGTTATCAATTACCATCAGCTGAACGTCCTGCTCGTCTCATCCCTTATTTAAAATAAAAAAAAGCCTTCTCGCCCGATACCAACCAGCGATTTGCTGCTCATTATACTTTCTGCTTCCCACTCTTCTAAGTCCAAAATTCTCAACTGGGTATTATCAAATCCATTATAAAGTGCTCAGTACAAGAGATGAACTTAGTATTATTTGTCTCTGTGTAAAACAGAATCAAACCTTGCTTACTGTATCTTTAGCGCTAGATTTTGCTTGCTTGCATGAAGCTTCCCAACTTTGCAATAAAGTTAACAATTTATATCGTATCTATTTTTTTATGAAAAAAAGTGACGAGATAAGCAATTTGTTCACCTGATGGTAAGTGATACGCCCTGCCCATTGCGGTACCGCTCATGATTTTCGAAAAACACAAAACACAAAAGCCAGAAATTACACTAATACTGACACCATTCACATCTAAAGACAATAAGGCCATACGTCCACTGCCACCGCCACCGGGTCGTCACCGAAAACGAGATGACGGCGCTGATTTAATGATACATACATACTTTTACTATGGCTTTATGTCAACCGTATGCTCGTCACTTCAGCGCCGTCATCCCGTCCGCTGGTATATCGCTTAAATCGGCGCTACCTCTAGAACTAGGCCCGGTGATTGTGACGGGCCGAAGTGGCGGCAATACAAAATCTCGGACAGAAAAATTTCGTTCTCGGTGACGTTCCGGTGACGGTGGCAGTGGACAAACGGCCTAATGCTTGCACATTACTGCTTGGCGGTAAAAAAGCACCTCTGTGGTACCAAACTGCCGACATTCTAAGCTAAAAAGCATCTCAGCGGTGTAATAAACTCATGTTCTTTGAAAGTTTATGAGTTATTTGAGTTTGTTAAAACTTGTTCTCTTATTACAATTACATTCTTCGTTTCATATTTGTGTCGTTTCTGTTCTTAATTACAGTGATTAACGTCAATAAAATTATACTTTTCATAATTATGTAGAATGTAGATATATATTTTATAAATAATTATAACAATATTATACATAAGCAACAATTTAATACATTTCGGAAACTGTTATTTAACTGTAAGATTGTAACATAATAGTAGATTGGAAATAAATATTATTTTTAATATTAATTTGAAACAAGATTTTTTCAATAAATATTTTATTTTTATTATAATTGTTTCAGCACTATCAAGCACTCCCAGAGTGGTATGCTACTACACTAACTGGTCAGTCTACCGGCCCGGTACAGCCAAGTTCAACCCGCAGAATATCAACCCGTACCTATGTACGCATCTCGTGTATGCTTTCGGAGGCTTCACGAAAGACAACACACTGAAACCCTTCGACAAATATCAGGATATTGAGAAAGGTAAATTAATTCAGTCAAAACCTAATTCGTTTTACTTAACTTTTATTTTTAATTAACTTTAATGTCGCTATATTACACAACAAAAAAACAGCTGAATTCCGAGGCGCGCTGTCATTCCTCGTCTCTTTTTTCATTTTTTATTTCGATGGATTCTTCCGACGCAACTTTAAATCCTCGGTCCTGATAGGACGAAGCGTTAAAACAGCAAACCATAGATAACACTAGTGGAAACACAGAAGATAATATACTGGTTCGCAACAACTAACACTTGTAAAATACGTTCTTGGATAGATTATGTTTTTAATGGGAGGTAGGACAAAAGAGCATTTTCTATAATACTAGCTAACCCGACAGACGTTGTTCTGTTCAATATAAAAAAAAAACAAATTAATTTATAACACGTCCTGAGGATGCCTCGTGTAGAGGCAAAACACGTGTCGAATTGTTTTTAAAAACAAATATTGGCGGAATTAACACTAAAGAAAACTTAAATCATCTGTATAATTATGGATTTCCGCAAAGTAACGCCTTATTCAATAATTTTTTTTAATTAATTTGCGATCTGCCAAACAACTGACAGTCATTTCAAATAACACTGGGGCTAAGATTACATTAAAAAGGTTTATAGTAAAAGTTTATTAATTAAAGTGTCTGCTCAATTTACTTAATTTTTTTTTGAAACGTAAGAACCTTCTACAAAGTATTAGAAAAGAAAACATTAAAAAAAAGATGAATGAAATCGATAAAGCAATTCTCAAGTTATTGCGTGACCAGGAGAAAAAGGGGTTCCTTTTATAACACATGTAAATATACATAAATTAACCCCTATCATTATAGTAAAGATATTACAGGTCATCTGGTGGTATGTCTTCACTACGATTGGAACAACGATACAATTGGAAATCTTACAGCTAAACACAATATTACTTGGTAAAATAAGTACATGAAAGACTATTTACAACAAAGCTTACACAGATATTTACTAGCTACTTACAAAATAAAGATATTATACACAACAGGAGAGCAAAAAAACACAAGTTAATTAATTTGAGAAAATAACATATTATTGAGTTTTTTTATGACAGTAAGAGACAAGACGAGCATGTTAATTGATACACCCTGCACATTACAATACAGTGCCGCTCAAGATTCTTGAAAAACCCAAAAATTCTGAGCGGCGCTACAATTGCCCTCGTCACCTTGAGACATTAGATGTTAAGTCTCGTTTGCCCAGTAATTTCACTAGCTACGGTGCCCTTCTGACTGAAACACAAAAATGTTTACACATTACTGCTTCTTGATTCTTGCTTCTGCGTTGTGGTACCCATAATCTAGCTGGATCCCGTGCAAAGAAGTCTCCACTGGTAGTACATTTAAATTGTAAAACTGAATTATTGAATAAATTTACGTCTGTTTCTGAGCACATATTATTATACGGTCTGCAAGCCCTTATAATGTAATTATTTTCATGATAGATGGTACACAAATTGAATTGAATTGCAAGTGCACCGTACAAACGAAATTTGAAGACGATTCTGGCTTCTTAATAGAGTTATACATTTAACTTGTAACGATTTCATGCTAACATAAACTCATAACATTTTGAAATTAGCTAGCATCTCTGAAATCTGACCGGCACGAATTTAAACTTTCACCTTTGCTATACAAAACCTTGAGATGAGTTTTACAGCGAAACAAATGGTTTACTATTATTAAACCAATGAGGTCATTCAATGTTAAATATCATCTTTATAGACTAACTAGCTGCGATGTCGTCCACGTGGTAGTTTTCTTGGGTTTAATTGCTTTGAAATTTCTTATATGGGGCCCTACTGCTTTAACTGAAATTGTATTATTCGATAGTGGGTTTGTAATTATCTTGATGTATAATTTTCCTTATTATAATTATTTTAATAGCAATAACTATTTAAATATTTTTTGAAGAGCGCAAAAGAGAATTCTGGAAGAGTTTCTAGCGCTACTTCTTCTCTTCCTGAGTGCCATTTGTTTCTGTAGTGTTTCAAAAGGAATCAATTTTGTGAAAATAAATGCCTTTTATGTGTTATCCAGGAGGGTATGCCAAGTTTAATGGCCTGAAGACATACAACAAGAATCTGAAGACATTGCTGGCTATTGGTGGTTGGAACGAGGGTTCATCACGCTTCTCTCCAATGGTCGCTGCCAAGGAACGCAGAAAGGAATTTGTCAAAAATGTTATTAAGGTAAGATATCCCATACTATTAGGTGGAGGGTTAGTTATATACAAAGTCAGAAGCGAAGTAATTAGACAAAAGACCAAGGTAACTAATGCCATGCGGTTATATAACTCACTATAAAGACAGCAGGTGGATAATCAGAATCATGCAGTGTATGGGATCTTTAGACAAACGACGAATAGGTATTCCGAAAAGAAGGTGGGTTGATGAAATTATAGAAATAGCTGGCAAAGACTCAAAGACTGAAATTATAGAAATAGAAGGCCTTTACCCGACGAGGGGTTCATATCCAAAAGTAACTCATATATAATTAACCCTTACTAACATCTAGATATTAAGTTAGAAATTAACTAACACTAAATAAGAACATGAAATAAAAGGGATTTATTGTTATAATTAACCCATACCTACTATAGATTCACTTGATAATTGAAGTTTGCTACTTGACTCGTCGGTGTGTCGGTGTTAAATAAAATATACGTAGGTGATAATATAAACTGTCCTCAATGGCTCTCACAAGTAAATTTTAGGGTACCACGGTTGTTCTTACGATTGCAGCATGTCTTTTCATTGCCATCACCACGCACCACCTCGGGTCGAAGAGTGCCACTAACTAGAATGTGTTTAAATTACAACAAGTACATCTCTAAATAAATCGAAAAGGCTACAAAAATAAGCATTTATTTGTAGTGGCCTACGTTTCGAGCGTTTGTATGAAAATACAATTCTATATAATAAACATTACCGGGTTTCGTTGCAATTCTTGCTAGGTACATCTCTTAAACTTTATGTTTAATAATAATAAAACAAATTTATTTCCAACTACTTTATACAATAAATATCAGTTTTAATATAACACGTAGTTTTTTGAAGTTATACCTCTTTAGTCGCGTTATGAAAAAATGATGAGAGTGAAATTTTAAAAGGGTGAAGTTGGTTCCTAATATGTTCTGACGTTTGCAACATTCGTTATTTTTTTTGGTTTCTTCGTCCATTATAGGTCCATTCCAAGATAGGCAAAGGGTTCAAGCCCGTGCAGCCGTATTCGTTATTTAATAATTAACTGTCAAAGCCAGCGTTGAAAGATTTTCACAATATTGTTCTTTCTAGAAACGTAGAATAGCACGAGGAATAAATAATTTTAAGGATTTTTACTTTGTTAGGCCAAAGAAGTATAATTTCTTGCGTGCATACATAAGTACACACACACTTTTTATTTATATTACAATTGTTAAATATATCAAATTAAAAATAAACCAATGAAACTCATTTTTATTCCCACAGTTCTTAAGACAGAACCATTTTGATGGTTTGGACTTGGATTGGGAGTATCCAGCGTTCCGTGATGGTGGAAAGCCCAAGGACAGAGAGAACTACGCCAAACTGGTGAAGGAGTTACGAGATGAATTTGACAGAGAGTCGGAGAAGACAGGCAAGCCTAGACTCTTGCTTACGATGGCCGTCCCAGCTGGTATAGAATATATCGAGAAAGGATTTGACGTGGAGACTTTGAACAAGTAAGTCAGAATAATTATTAATTATACAAGTTAAATTTTATTCCAACAGTTGGCTCAGTTATTAAGAGCGTTCGGACGGAACCCTAGAGGCGCGGGGTAGAGTCCCGCATCGTTCATAGATTTTGGTCACAAATTTCCCAGAAATAGGGGATATCTCCTTAAAATAAGAAAATATTCTGAAAAATTAACTTTTATTTATTTTATAATTCTATATTGGGTTATACTCAGAAAACAAAATTGTACTGGATATTACATAAGTGATAAAACTGTTTGGTCAAGCCAAATAATATTACTATTTGTAACAATTTCCATTAGTTGTGCAACATTTGTTACACAGCAAAAAAAGCGAATTCGAATAAACATATTTACACCATAAACTTAGTATTTTTTTTTATGATAATAAGGGACGAGACGAGCAGGACGTTCAGCTGATGGTAATTGATACGCCCTGCCCATTACAATGCAGTACCGCTCAGGATTCTTAAAAAACTCAAAAATTCTGAGCGGCACCACAATTGCGCTCGTCACCTTGAGACTAAGATGTTAAGTCTCATTTACCCAGTAATTTCACTAGCTACGGCGCCCTTCAGACCGAAACACAGTAATGCTTACACATTACTACTTCACGGCAGAAGTAGGCGCCGTTGTGCTACCCATAATCTAGCCGGCATCCGGTGCAAAGGAGCCTCCCACTGGTATACTATCTAAGATTAAAGATTGGTCTCCGCTGCGCTCCAACTAGATATCGCACTACCTACTAAGAACTAAGAACAATAGCTTTTTTTATTACGGCATCTATTAGATTCTTGTGTGCGTGGCATCTTGACACTCAATGGCATCTTCCAATTGCCATCAGCAGCTGAACGTCCTGCTCATCTCGTCCCTTATTTTCATAAAAAAAAACAGGTGACCCCACTCAGTTGTCGTCCTCTTCAATAACAAATATCCATTAAAACAAATGGCCGTCGTAACATCTACATTTCATAAAGTTCAAGGCATTCTACTCATCCTTACTGGCGGACTTTCATTTGTATTCGTGACGGAAGCAATAATTACAAACCGGTACCCTCGGTACGAGGACATAATAACAATTATTAATCGTCGCAGACGGTGGTATGTTGTGGCAATCTAGTTTTATTGTTATATTTATGTAAGTTTTTGTTGGATTCAGTGTCTGCTCAAGATATAAAGGAGATAATTTCGTTCCTCAAGCGGTCTTGATTAGTCGTAAATATTGAAGTTATACTTCTCTTGGCGCGTTATGAAAATATGATGAGAGTGAAATTTTAAGATCGCGCGCGCATCGCTGTTACACAAATGTAACAGGGTGAAGTTGGTTCCTAAAATTATCTGTTATTTTTTTGTGGTTTCTTCGTCCATTATTAGGATAGGCAAAGGGTTCAAGCCCGTACAGCCGTATTCGTTATTTAATAATTTACTGTCAAAGTCATCGTTGCATGATTTTTACAATATTGCTCTTAATACAAACGTAGAATAGCACGAGGAATAAATAATTTTAAGGACTTTTTAGGTCAGAGAAGTATAACTTCTTGCGTGTATACATAAGTACACACAATTTTTTTTTTATTTATGGAAGGGGAGGAGAAACTAGCGTACATACGGGTCACCTAATGGTATGTGACCACTTCGGCCCATGCTTGTAACACCAGAGGAATCAGAAGAGAGTTGTCGACCTTATGGAGAGTCCAATAAATGATCATATGAATTTGAAAACCGTATACATATTGTTACCGGGCGAGGATCGAACCGACGGCTCCGTGGTGAGAGTCAACGGCTCTACCTTTTCCACTATGGTTCTACCTTCAAATAACCCTATTTTTCTGCATAATTGGAGTAATGGTAGTTCACAATCCTTTGCACAGGATGCTGGTTAGATTATGGGTACCACGACGGCGCCTATTTTTGCCATGAAGCAGTAATGTGTAAGCATTATTGTGTTTCGGCCTGAAGAGCGCCGTAGCTAGTGAAATTACTAGGCAAATGAGACTTAACATCTTATGTCTCAAGGTGACGACCGCAATTGTGGTGCTGCTCTGAATTTTTGGGTTTTTTTAAGAATCCTGAGCTGCACAGCATTGTAATGGGCTGGGCGTATCAATTACCATCAGCTAAACTTCCTGCTCGCCTCGTCTCTTATTGTCATTAAAAAAAAATCATAATTTCTACTATCTTATCTATATATTTACCATCAATATTTCTGCCACACAAAGCACTTGCTTTAAATAAATAAATTATAAAGATCTAATCGTTCATAACATTAAATAAACATAAATACCTACTAATTTAAACACTGCTATACTAAGTACTAATTATCCTATAAATATGCTATGGTAGGTAGTAGTGTCTTCTAATACAGTCACTATAATGTTTAAAAGGACCAATCACCAATATACATTACCAGCTGACCCGGCAAACGTTGTTTTGCCATATAATTTGTATTGATCTTTTGCTTGCTAGTTGATAAGAGATGGCGCTAGTTGTATTCATTAGTAACAATCACACTTCTATTATATTTTGTATAATTCACACTATAGTTTTATAAATTATAGCCTATTTGTTATTCTGGTGTGTAAGCTATATTATTGTAAAGTTTCATAAAAATCTATTAAGTAGATTTTTCGTTAAAGAAGCTCAAACATACATCCAGACATACAAATTTTCACATTTATAATATTAGTAGGATATATTGGTAACAAAAATAAAACACTTTAGTATTCTGTATTATGTGTGCATAAATATCATGTCATAATTGATGTCATATATACGATGGAGTTAGCAGTTTGATGTACACTGCGTATTTGGGAGGTTACATAGTTTAATGCAATCGTAGAAACGCTCAAGTTCAAACGATATATGTCAATGAAACAATTGCACACGCGACATGACACCTAACGGCGGACGATCACGACACGAGCCGCGCTTGCTACATACTCGATCAACACCACATCTAGATATCAGTGTCAAATTGCCCAATACAAACCGATTCTATTTAATTGAACTAAATTTTAGCACCAATGAGTATATAAAGAAGGCCATGTGTATTTTTTTAAAGATGATGAGACGAGTCTGACGATGTGAGACTTTTTTTTCAAGGATGGATTCGGAGGCTTTGTGGTTAAAGTTAACGGTTCAACCATTTGCTCCTCCGACGCGGACGCTTCAAACGTTTGTCGCATTAGCCCAGTAATTTCATTACCTACGACGGTTCTTCAAACCAAAATACAATAATGCTTGCAAAAAACAATAATTTGCACAAAATGCTTAACAAAAAAGTTTATTTTCATTTATGCATTATGCAGCAGTGTTAATTTTAATTACACAAATTAAATTTGAAAACAACATTTATGAACGATGCGGGACTCGAACTCGCGACCTCTTGCGTTACGTGCGACCGCTCTTCCACTAAAACAACCGTTCAAGTGACGTAACGTTCATAAATCTTGATATGTCTTGTTTAACTCTCGTTGCGAGTTGTGGCTTCATCTACAGGATCTGCTGATCTGCTGATCCCAGAAGTGAGGATGGTCACTTTAAAAAAATAACAAATTGTTTAATTTTAATTAATGAACTATTATTTTTATCAAGCGCTTCTATTGGCAATAAGTTATATGAAGTAAAAGGTTAGTTTTCTGAATAAATATCAGATTAAAATATGTTTCCCTCGTCATTGATTTACTACCGTCGCTCTCACTTATTTCTGACCACCTTAGAGTTTCTTTAAATCCTTAACTCTATACTTATACATAAACAGCCTTACAAATAAACTTGGCATAAAGTAATACCTGAGAATACACCAAGAATATGCAAAATATTGGCTATATCGTTGACAACACTGTCAATACAATGATAATTCTGAAGTTTTCCGTGAAGTAGCCTTGCAAATAAACGCGGGAAACGTTATGCGTCCGTATGAACCAATCATAAGGAAAAGGTCTTTTTGTAAACTTGACGACCCATATAGCTAAATGGTTAGTAACCCTGACTACTAAGCTATAGGTCTCGGGTTCGAATCCCTGTAGGTGCAATCATTTATTTGATGAATATGTCTATTTGTCTCCGAGTCAATGATGTTTATATATGTATTTATGTATGTTTAACTAAGTATATTGTATTAAATATATCGTTGTCTTGTACCCATAGAGTACTATGTTTATGTGTATGTATATAGCCTGTAGGCCATGCCTAATTTGGGGCAAGATAATTTGTGTTAAAAGTGTGTCAATATTAAATAAAAAAAATAAAAATAAAAATTGCGTAGTCTGGGTTTATTCTTAGGTATAACTTTATGCCAAGCTTATTTGTAAGGCCGTAAGAGTGTTAGATTTCCAAAGTCGTTGACAGTAAACAAGCTCCTATCTTGTAAATTATTTTATCTCGTAACTAGCGTGTTCACCACAAAGTTTTGTAATCCATACATCATTATAAGTCCATCATTACGTGATTCATGCGGGTATGTGTGTTTGCTAAGCCGACCCTGAATGTTGTAACCGTAGAACAATAGCGTACTGCTGTGAATTACGAATGCACAATGATGATAGTTGGTGAATGTCTCGATTGCATTGCAGGCTTTAATTAAGGCTGTCTAACTCTACACTAACTACTCTAGCTTACACCAGTGGGAGGCTCCTTTAAACAGGAATCCGGCTAGATTATGGGTACCACAACGGCGTCTATTTCTGCAGTGAAGCAGTAATGTATGAACATTACTGTGTTTCGGTCTGAAGGGCACCGTAGCTAAATTACTGGGCAAGTGAGACTTAACATCTTATGTCTCAAGGTGACGAGCGCAAAAAAAAAAATGGCTCTGTCGTAAATCCTATTACTCCACAGCTGAATATCTAAGTGATAGAACAGCCTGGGACTAGATTTTGATTATTTTATAGCGATAGAAATGACTGTACATTATTTTAATATTTTTATTGAAAGGATCACAATAAAAAGAATGCTGGGAGAGTTTCTTGCGGCGTTTCTTTTCTCTTAGAGCGCCATTTGTTTCCGAAGCGATAGTACTATCTAGTATATTAGAAATGGCATCAAAAAGAATTCTAAACGAATCAATTTTGAGAAAATAAATGCCTTTTATGCCTTTTTAAACTTAGCTTATCATAATCTTTGATTTCGTTTTTAGAGTATTTTGACAACTGAAATTACACGGAGCTTATATTAGGGCAGCGCAGTGCAAAACTCAAGTTAGCATTTTATCACACTAAGTATTACTTAGGTAAAGTCTAAGCAAAGTCTAAGTAAGCTCTATAGATGTCAGCCTAAGGACTGCTCGTTACAAGTGAACATTTCTAAGATTCCTTTACAAACTTGTTTACATTATTTTGGTTTGTTAAGAAATTTTTATTAAAGTAGGCGTTACTTTGCGGAAATCAGTAATTATCCAAATGATTTGAGTTTTCTTTAGTGTTAATTCCGCCAATGTTTAAAGACTGGACTCAGTCTCGTGCCTGATTTTGGCGTGTCAACATGTCCTGAGGATGCCTCGTGTAGAGGCGAAACACATGTCGAATTGTTTAAAGACTAATATTGGCGGGATTAACACTAAAGAAAACTCAAATCATTTGGATAGTTAAGAAATATTTTATAAGGTTTCTTTTATTAGAAATTACTTTGTTCGATGGACTATCATAGTCATAAATTATTATTTATTGCGTTCGTTTAAATGAAAAAGAAACTGTCCGTAAATACCAAAATAAAATTTTGTGAACGATGCGGGACTCGAACCCACTACATCTGGCGTTCCGTGCCAGTGCTCTAACCAACTGAGCTAACCGTTTGAGTGACATATCGTCATAAAATCTTGTATGCTTTGTTGAACTCTCAGGTTGTAAATACTACTAAATTTATAAATATTATTTATACTACATATTTCACATTACTATCATCGTATTAGAAAACGAATACCTATAAATAAGCTTTAAGGAACTACAGTGAGTAACGATTTTGTTTCAACTTTCAAATTCCTGTCTAATGTTAAATACGTGATGCCAAAGATATTTAAGTACAGAGCAGTCATTGGGAATTTAAAAACTGTTTCGTGTACTCCGCTCTGTGTTATACTCGTACCTCGTACCACGAGAGTTCAGTGCTTTTTTCCCATCCATTTAAAAAAAAAGGCAATACACCCGAGGAATGGAATTGAAATTTCCTCGAAGTGACACATAGTGCTTTATATCACACCTTGCAGAAAATTAAAAAGAAATATAATTTTATCGAAGTAAATATCACTTTTGCAAATTTAATGCAGAAAGTTGTTTGAAATCTTTTTTACAGAAAGATTAAGGCTACCACACCACATAGTTTGTATGTAAATGGCCAGAATCGCAGTGAAAATAGTCAATATCCAAGAAAAAAAAAATGAAGAACACAAAATTGATTTTCCATACAACTCCCATTCTCATGTTTGTATGTAATAAATGACTCACTTTGGCCCCAGCACTTTACAAGAAGATTTTGATCAAGATAATTGTGAAAAATACCTGTACACTTCTATTTCTCTCAATGTACCCAAAGTTCTCGAATTTTTTTTCTATTGTAGACTATAAAAAATATTTTGAGAAATATAGTAGACCCTGTTGTAATTTGATGTTGCCTTAAGGCGAAGGGTAAGCAGAAAACACGCAATCTAGCATTTGGAGCTATGAATACTATTTTATTCTGTTACATATACCCTTAAGTCTTATTTGTAGGTTGTTTATGCTTGCTGTTGGTTATAGTTAACACTCCAGAACTATTTTGAACTACCACTTTTCTTTGCAGTTAAACAAGTTTTTTCTCGGCATGACGCATTTGTTTAGTTCTACTCTCAGAAAAGTTATTTTTATTGCTAGCTTATGTCCTTTTTTGTGTAGGTACATTTATTCAGATTAGTAATCAATAATGAGAATTGTGGGCATATTAACTGTTTGCGCCTGTTAAAATGTTACGTTTTCCTCGCAAGAATTTTGAAAATATTGATTTTGTTACATAGATGGCCGGCCGGCAGCTGTGAACTCATATCGCTCAAGGTCGTTCGCATGAACTCGTAATCTACTCAAAATTGCCTTTACACCCGTTTTAAAAAAGCAATTTTGCCAATTTTGGAATAGCACTGCTTGTTTATGGCGTCATTATACATGTCACCTAAAAGCTAGCGATTATCACCACCGCCCACTTATTATGATTCACCTGAAGGCAATATATCCGTAACTAGAGATACGTTTTTAAATATCTTAATATATTATATAAATTACGTGACCCGTTGTTTGTCCGCGATGGACTCAGGAACTAATGAACGGATTTAAATGGGAAGTACTTCATGGAGTGCAGTTTGGTCCAACTCGAGAGATAGGATTGTTTTTATTTCGATTTGGGACCCATAATTATTTTTATTTTCAATAATATCTCTTTAATAATCTAATAACTTATTAAAACACGTTTAATTAATAACCACAACCACACAATATTATATTTAATATTCATTCAAAAAAACAATGACATCATTCAACCGAAACAGTGACCAAATGAAAAAAATAATGATTCACGTATTTGGAATTGATGATAGCACAGGTTGTATTGTCGTCTGTATCAGATTTACTAAAATTGTTACACCTACAGACTTCTTTAATTAATATACGTGGAGCAATTATTTGCCAGAATCTAATACATAAAATTCTCATGTCGCGCTGTTTGTAGTTAAACTCCTTCGAAACGGCTTGACCGATTCTCAGACCTACCTGAGAATCGGACAACATCTATTTTTCATCACCCTAAATGTTAAGGGTGGTCCACGCCAATTTTTTTTTTAATTTGTTTGATTATGTGTCAGCATGAAAAAATACATACAACTTCAAATTTTCACCCATCTACGATCAACAATTGCTTTTGTATCGCGATTTTAATATCGGCAATACAACGTTTGCTAGGTCAGCTAGAATACTTATAATATTACACATGATTTTAATCTTATTTATAAAATTTTCTCGTGTCCCAGTGTTTGTTACCAAACTCCTCCGAAACGACTAAACCAATTTGTTTGAAAATTTGTGTGTATATATATCGGGCAGGTCTAAGAATCGGCCAACATCTATTTTTTATAGCCCTAAATGAAAAGGGTCACCCACCCCTAAAAATATTTTTTTTTATTTTTTCTTACTTGTTTTTATTTTAAGTTTATTATGATTCAGAATACATACAATTTCAAATTTTCAACCGTCTACGATCAAGAACTATTTTTGTATCGCGATTTTAATATTATTCTATTCCATCCACAGATACGCAATAGAGCTGAAAGATGGCAATCGAATATAATGATTATTGTAGTATGATATATTTGGTAGGGGGGTATATATTTATATTTAGGGGTAGGTGACCATTATAGACCATATAATTTAGGGGTATGAGAAATAGATGTTGACTAATTCTCAGACCTACACACAAATTTTCAAACAAATAGGTATACCCGTTCCGGAGGAGTTTGGTAACAAACACCGGGACACGAGAAATTTATATATAATCTGAAATAAATAAATCATAACTTTTCAGATACCTGGACTGGATGAACCTCCTCACATACGACTACCACTCTGCCTTCGAGCCCGCAGTGAACCATCACGCGCCTCTCTATCCTCTCGAGGAACCCAACGAGTACAGCGTTGACAACGAACTCAACATTGTAAGTAGAACAATTATTTGACTGCTTTTTATAGAATGACGAAGGAGCGAACGGTTTACCTGGTGTTAAGTGATCACCGCCTGCTTGCATCTTGCATCACCAGAAGGAGCGAAGAAGGACGTATCGTCCCGGAAACACCGCACAAGTGGGAGGCTCCTTTGCGCAGGATGCCGGCTAGATTATGGTTCCATAACGGTGCCTATTTGTGCCGTGAAGCAGTAATGTGTAAATATTACTCTTGTCGGTCTGAAGGGCCTGAAATTACTGGGCAAATGAGACTTCACATCTTATGTCTCAAGTTGGCGAGCGCAATTGTAGTGCCACTCCGAATTTTTGGGCTTTTCAATAATCCTGAGCGGCACTGCATTATAATGGGCAGGGCGTATCCAGTTGCCATCATCTGAAAGTTCTCAGTTCAAGAATATCAGGCTGAGATCTATAGAGCGTACTTAGACTATGCTCAGACTTTACTTGCGTAAAACTTAGCTGAGTGTGATAAATTGCAAACTTGATTTTTACATTGGGCTGTCTTGACATAATCTCAACATAATTTCAACTGTCAAATGACTATGAAAACCACTAACCTCTGCTATATACCACTGGACTGGCAGCTGTGCTTTTGTGCCTGTTTGATATTCGCCATTTTGGCGCTGTTGGCCATGTAGCGAGAGTCTGCGGTATTAAAACTAGTGATGACAACCTAAGCATACATCGATATATGATGGGAAAATGTTAACAAAAAAAAATTGTGTACTTTATAACGTTGATGAACATGGAAAACGATCGAGATCAATTCAAAACAGATTCGCTCGCAAATGGCGTTTCAAATAGGCACAAAAAAATTGCTGTCAAACATATGGAACAACCTGTCCACTGATATTTATATAGGTCAGTGATAAAAAGGAAATCAATGATTATGCTAAGCTAACAGTCGGCTGAGTTTTACGTAAGCAAAGTCTCAGACTCATTCCAAAGCTTAGTTGTACGTGGAAGATAGTTTTTGGAAAGCACTGTAGAGACAGAAAACCAGATAGTGGGGATGATGTCCTAATTAGTGGCATGTTGTGCAAAAGTGAAATTCGGCAGCAGGAATCAGGTCAAATTCTTTGAAAAGTTAGACTAATGTTAATAATAAGTTATAAATAGTAGTACTATGAATACGACTGTAGGCTCTCAACGCGCAGACAATTATTTCTACAGATACGAAAACAACTTATTGCATATTGTAATACAGATATGTTACAAGTTAGGATATCATCCCCACCATCTGGATGCGTTGCATTCCTCCACAGTGCGGTTTTCAAGGAGCTTCCTTCTACGTACTACATAGCTCTGGAATGAGCTTCCTTGTGCGGTTATTCCGGGACGATACGAACTGGGCACCTTAAAGTGCGTACACCCCCGCAAGCAACGCTACGTCTTGCAATAGAGTGTGGGCGGCGCGGCGGTGATCGCTTAACACCAGGTGACCCGTACGCTCGTTTGTCTTCCTTTTTCATAAAAAAAAGGAAAACCGAATCTGAAAATGATCTGCGATTCACATAGACATATGAAATCATACATAAAGTATTGCGAGATTAAAACTCTAGGATAAAGTAGAAACTGGATTTGATTAATGTTTTTAATGATTATTATTACTTGTGATCTAGGAACTATAAACTATTGGCCGTTTTCAATAACCTATCTATCCTTAGTTTAACTTACTAGACGTGGATAAATCTATCTTTTTACGCTTACTTACATTTCAATAAACTATTGATAGATAGCATTGGACATAACTATGGATAGATAAGATTTTGTTATTAAACGGTGACAGCAATGTATCCGTAAGTTAAACTAAGGGTAGATAGGTTAATGAAAACGGCCGTATATCATCTATCTATCAGACTATCTTCGAAGAAAGCATTTTTTTTTTCTATCAAAATCTTGGCTGATCATTGAGTTTCTTACTTTTCACTCGTATTATGGTGTGTGATAAATATAATACTTAACACATGTTTATTTGTATCGTTTTATAATTCAATGGTGTGGCACTTTTCATTTCATTTGAAACCAGTTTTAAAAATTCATCCGTAAATGCTTTGTCATGTAACCGAGTTACTTATACATTTGGCTGAAAGCGAGTCGGTCATCAAACATATTATTTGGCTGGCGTGATTTCACTTTTATAATACAATAATAACTCTTACGGTTATGTAACTTTATAATAAGAGAACTTAAATACAATATAACTAGTCTTATTACGCGATTTGGCATTCGCTTAACAAATACATAGTTAAAGAGATTCGGGTTCCCATAACTCCGTTATTCCCCTTTAAAAAAATAATTATTTTTTATTATGTTTTATAAGACAATATGCTTATGTTATTTTTTTTTAATTTCTCTGTGTTTGCTCTGTGTGTGTGCGGCGGTGATCATTAAGTATCATTAGGTGACACATTTCTTATTGTTACAGTTTTCAGTCTAGATAACTAACTAACAATCAGAATTAATCTTGCTTTTAAAATATTATACCAGTTCTGCTCCAAACGTCACACAATGGAGTCACTGAAAATCATGCGCATTGCCCTCATTAAAGTATGGATACAACTGATTGGACTCCAGTTTTGGAATACCAGTGCCACATTTAGTATTGCATTTGCTTTTCTTTTGTATTAAGTAAGTTAAGTATTAAGATTAAGCATGTATTTTGTTTTCAATAACTTTTTTGTGTGAATGTGTCAGTTTTTCTTCCAAAATAAATTCATTTTCGTTTCAATTAATATATTAAAATATAATTAGTAGCAATTTTTATGACGCGTTAATACTCTTTGATTAGTACAAAATAATTGGTGAAATGATTAATGATTAATTTCAATGAGTGATATGAATTTAATATTGTCATTAAATAAAAAGAGTAAGTATTAATTAGTTAATTACACTTAAGCCACAAACAATAAACCTATTATATTAATTATGATATGATTTCTAAAAGAAATAAATATCCCTAAGATTTAATTGTTTTACCTACACTTAGAATGTACCCGTACCCTGCGATACCCATATGAATAAAACAGCCAATACGCATTAGCAAAAGTTTGCTGTTAATAAGACTCCAGGCGTTAAATTTTCGACCCAAGTCAATTTGGGATGGGTTTATCTGAATACATTAGATAAATCCATAAGGATTGTTGTATACTTTTTATGGACTCCAAAATGGTTGATCTGATTATGATAAAATTTTCACGATTTTGAAATAAGCCCAAATCTTGTCTGGTTTGATATAAGATCGTAGTTCGTATATTTTTTTTGTTATAATAAATGTGAATTTATTTATGATTACTCTCTCAAAATTCAGGAAATTATGCACGTATTAGCAGAGTGCATTTCATTCCAAATGTTTTAAGAGTTCCCGAGGGAGAGTGATAACAATTCAACGTAGTTTTTTTTAATGTAAACCGACGTATTCTATTTCAGGATTACACAATCAAATTTTATCTGGAAAACGGCGCCGACCCAGACAAGCTGGTTCTCGGAATCCCAACATACGGTCGCTCGTATACACTCTTCAACCCTGATGCTGTGGAGATTGGCTCACCAGCCGATGGTCCTGGAGAGCAAGGAGATGCTACCAGGGAGAAGGGGTACTTGGCATTCTATGAGGTAAATTTTAAGTAGCTAGCAGTTACCTTGTTTAATATTTTAAAATAATATTTAGCTGACAGACGCTGTTATGTCAATAGAAAAGATAATGATGTAAGTATTCGGGAATAATGTAGCCTAAAACCATCGGAAATGTGTAATCAAAATTGATTATGTAGTAATAAAATGATAAATATTGTATTTGTGTAAACATCCTTAATATTACCGCTTTATAATTGCCAATTTTTTTAGGTATTATAATGGATAAAATATGTCATCCTTAACTTTTCTGTAGACCTTTATAAGATACACATTTCCACCATACATTACTATTATACTAGCTGACCCGACAGACGTTGTTATGTAGATAATTAAAAAAAGACGTGTGGCACTCGGGGACTGCCGCGGTAAATCTATTGCATAGCATTTTTTATCATGCAGTATTTTTTTTGATAAAATTAATTAAAAAAAAAAGCCAACGGGAAGTGAGTAAAATTTTACTTGCAAGATTTGATTACAGACAGACAACGGGATAGGTGAAACTAAATAAAAACGCTTGTCATAATAATAAAAAATAAAAAAGAGTCATAAAAAAATAAAGAAATTAAAAAAAATCAAGACGAAAATATATATTACATATAAATATATATAAAATATAATAAAATAAAACCAGGCTCGAAACTGGGACCTTGTGAACAAAAAGCATACGTGTAACCGCTGTTCCACGGCAAGTGTAATAACCGTGGCGAAATATCTATATAGATCTAGTAAGTAAGTGTTAGGTTATTTTCGTTACGGAATTTCTGTCATTACGGATTCGGTCTCCACGCTCAAGGCCCGCGAAAGAAGCTATGCAATAGCTTAAAAATACTGTTGTATAGGAATTTGGCAATAATATTTTAACATCAAGAATTAATTCGTAAAAAATGCTCCCTGTTGTTATAATCAAATTGTTTCACAGCGTAACTGTCAAACCGTGCATCACAAAATTCTCTCATAGAAAAAATGACCATACGAAACAAATATTGAAAATAAAAATAATTATGGGTCCCAAATCGAAATAAAAACTATCCTATCTTTCAAGTTGGACCTAACTGCACACCATGAAGTAAACCCCATTTAAATCCGTTCATTAGTTTAGAAGTCAAAAAACAACGTGTCACGTAATTTATATATATTAAGATTAGGCTTAGACAGCTTTTTCATTGAAAGCTCTCAGACGGCTTATTTTATTCGACACTTTCTACAAATATCGTAAGCTATAATATGCAGTGATCATAATATTAATTCACAACAAGAGCGGTTTAGATAAGACAAGTGACACCTTAATATAATTAACTACTTTACATATTTTGTCGAATCAAATCTCAGAATTTATCATTCTTTCTTCTTACAATATACTAGCGTATAGACAAACAAGGCGTGCGAGAGAAAAGCTTATCTCAGCCAGAGCAAGCCAGCAAGGTAGAAAAATTTCATCTAATATATATAATTCTCATGTCGCGGTATTAAACTACAAACATGTAGTTAAACTCCTTCGAAGCGGCTTGACCGATTCTTATGAAATTTTGAGTGCATATTGGGTAGGTCTGAGAATCGGACAACATCTATTTTTCAACCCCCTAAATTTTAAGGGTGGTCCACGCCATTTTTTTTGACATTTTCATTTTCATTAAAAAATACATACAACTTCAAATTTTCACCCATCTACGATCAACAGTTACTTTTGTATCGCGATTTTAATATCGGCAATACAACGTTTGCTGGGTCAGCTAGCTATCATATAAAAAAGTCAATTTCAATTGAGACTGACAATATAACAACAATTGCAGATTTGCGAAGCACTGAAGAGTAAGAGCAAGAAGCGTGAGGTGTCCGAGGAAAATTCAGAAGAAGATGAAGAAGAAGAAGAAGATGAAGAATGGACTGTGATGTTCCCGAATAAGAATGCTATGGGACCCGTCGCTTACAAAGGAAACCAGTGGGTCGGGTATGACGACATTGACATCGTGAAGAAGAAGGGAGAGTACGTCGCTGAGCGAGGACTTGGAGGTAAGGCAGCTGAAGTATTTTATAGACCACATCTGCCCATAACAATTATAATATTATCGTAACGCATGTTAAAACATCATAAGTCGTAGCGCACTGCGATTTGAAACCGATTACATCGCATGGCACCTGTCAACTTTAGACTGAAGGTGAAGTACAAGTGTTGTATTTTGTCCTAACATAGATGCTCGTACGGAATTAATGTGTACCCCTCCATCGCTTACCACTTTACCAACCGGCCGATACTATACCGTTCGTATATCTTCGTATGCTTGTTTAATTCTCCAGTTCTGGGATTATATGTTAGTGGTATTTAGACGAGATGTCCATTTAACAGTAATGGAGTTTGCTATTTAGTATACGAGGATCATTATCAAATTAGAATGTCATTACTCTCGACGCAGAATAATGTACGCGAGCTACAGGCGAACGTGACAAAGGAATCCAGAGTGTCATGATTTATTTATTTATTTTATTTATTCATAGAGGCTTACCAACTAAATACAATTTATTAACTTATACACTAAGAATTAAACAAATATAATAAAATAGTTTAAATGTACTTAAATTATAGGTAGGCACAACATTACTATACGAAATACATGTGATATTTTAAAATCTAAAATCTATAAACTTTGGGGAGCAATATAAATTCTTTATTTTTAAAATTAAAATTTAAAAATTTATTTGTTTTTTTTTTTTTTTAAATTAAGAAAGTTTGAAAAGAAGATATCAATGTTTTCATCTATATTAAACATGCAATTATATAATTGTAATATTAGCTGTAGAGGAGATTTTAAGCCATAATTACTGTGGTGGAATTTAATGTGCATTGGGGAAAACTACTAGCCGACAATTGAAGGCAGGCACATGCAAACCGATTTGTGATAAAAGCGAAGGACAGTCCATATCATAGCTTAAAAGTTTATGTAAACACAGCAGCTGTGAAGCATTTCTTCTACGTATTCGCAGAGATCTCATTTGAAATGTAAATGATAAATACACATACATTTCGTGCGACACTTTTCCATATTTGCGGCGAAAAAAATATAAGAATTAACTATCTTGTGAAAACAATACTGTGTTTCGGTCTGAAGGGCGCTGTAGCTAGTGAAATCACTGGGCAAATGAGAATTAACATCTTAAGTCTCAACTTGACGAGCGCAATTACTGTGCAAATAGTTGTGCTGCTCAGAATTTTTGGGGTTATTCAATAATCTTGAGCGGCACTGCATTCTCATGGGCAGGACATATCAATTACCATCAGCTGATCATCCTGATATTTTATTGGACTAAAAATAAGGGACGAGACGAACAGGATAATCAGCTGATGGTAATTGATACGCCCTGCCTATATATATACATATATATATATATTCAAGTTATTTTTATCATAATAAGGGAAATTTATCTAAAAACTACTAATTAATTAAAAATCTAAAAACTAATTACATACCTATGATATACCATAAATTATATATAACTGCCCTAGTGCGGTCATGTAATTCTTAATTCGATCCAAGTTACTAGCAAGTGTGATGATAAAATAATTACAACCACATAGGACCTTCCATCTTCTGTCGCAAAGTGACTGATGTAGTGAGACTTAGACGGAATAATATTTATGAATTACGCCCTGAGTCGTTTTGCGTTACGACTCATAAAATTTGTTTACTTTTATCGGTATATGCACGGAAAAGTAAAATAGAAGGACTCCGCGCCGTGATATTAGCAAGTTAAGCACCTTTATGCTAGTGTGTGTGCGGTTACGGGGGATAATAGTTACACAATTTTTTCTCCCTTAAATAACCATATATTCACAAATACTTTTATGTTATTCTTTTTACACTTTTTCACAACTTACGACGGCAGTTTTAAAATATTTTCTTTTATCGCAAACTGATCTATCACAGACGATGACAATTCTCATAATGGCCGCCTATCGGCCTGTAGTAGTGTAAGTGGGTAAGTGTACGTCGGGCCTATGTATTTACACGTTAATTGGCTTGTTTTGGTGCTACACTGTTATGTAAGGTGACACGGAGTCCTTATTTTTTTACTAGTCCGTGGGTATATGTCATGATATAGCTGTTAGGTGAAATAACGATATTTCACTAACTTGTTCAACAAAAATTTATAAGTACCCCAAATAATGGGTTCTGAGTTAAACACACTTTAAAGAGAATTTAAAAAAAAAACACGCGATCTTTGTCTCATATTCATCTTTAAAACTAATTCATTTAAAATTTTTAGGTATTATGTTCTGGTCTATCGACAACGACGACTTTCGAGGTAGCTGCTACGGCAAACCTTACCCGCTGATAGAAGCTGCGAAGGAAGCTTACATATCGAAATTGGGGTGAGTTTTTCGTTGATTATAACGATTATTTTTTTTATTTAATATTTAATAACTATTATTAATTTACTCGAGACATACGACAAATAACTTTCAATCAATCAACTGTCATCCTATCCGCATTAAGCTTGTTCGATTTTAATGAATTGTTTATACTTATTCCCATAAGTAAATTTGGGTTTTCCATGGTGTTGTTGAGATGCACTTACCTTAATCAATATATAATATAATAATAATTGAAAAATGGGTGTATTAACATAATAATATTTTTTTTATGTTATCAATACCTATTATCATATGTATAATAAATACTATTACTCGGTCAACTCGGCGAATAGACGACGCAACGATGGGGCGCAGTTATGGAGGGGAGCGGCAACCCCCTTCTGCCTGTTACGCCTGTAGTAATACCGTTTCGCTCACTTGCGTACCGGTACTTATCTAAGCATGCCACATACAATAAATCAGTTGCGCGCATTTGGTGTGCTCAAGTGTTTATTTAATTAGTACATTTTTACTTTACTATGATTTATACGTTTTTGTGACAACTCTTGTATAATTTTAGCGACTACACGCCGAGACAGTTTTGCCCCTTAATTGACCTATTTTTTGTTTATTAGGGCTTAAGGGGCAAAATAAAGGATTTGAACCACTTTTTGTATTTGTTACATATTATGTAAATGTAAAACTTACTTATTTTTAACTGTCCTTTATAACCCTGCGTGAAACAGGATACTATATTGTTCTATGACTATGATTTACCACTACACCTGTACACTTCATCTTTTGTGCCTGTTTGCTTTTATGTTTACTTTCCACCCGGAAAAAATCGGGACAAGCAAGCATAGATGAGTCTAATAAGTCCATACTTGTCATTTATAGATCAAAAGAGAACGCGATAACGGAATCATCAAAGTCGTCTGGTAGCAGCTCCAGAAGGAGGCGCCCCAGACCCAAAGCCAGCTCCACTACAACTACCACCACAACACCCAAACCTTCCACGAGGCAAGTTCAATAAATTTGTACATTCATATAATCATGTGACATATTGTTCTGAATAATACCAGCAGTTAAATCATCATCATTTCAGCCGGATAAGCCTCCCCAAAAGATCGCCACGATGATTGGTCCTGCGCTGCCCTCATCCAACCTATTCCGGCGACCTTGACTAGATCGTCAGTCCATCTTGTGTGGGGCCTACCAACACTACGTCCTCCAGTAGGTGGTCGCCATTCGAGGACTTTACTGCCTCAACGGCCATCTGTCCGTCGAGCTATGTGCCCTGCCCACTGCCACCTCAGTTTCGCAACCATCTTGGCTATGTTGTTGACTGTGGTTCTCCTACGGATCACCTCATTTCTGTTTCGTTCTCGCAGTTAAATACCATCGGACATAACGTTAAAATGTGAAATTCCAACCACATCATGTTGATGTCTGGCATTACGCAACTACGCGATTTGCAAGAAACTTTTCAGCACGCACAACTACTTTGTGGAATTCATTGCCTGCTTCTGTGTTTCCGAACCAATGCGACATAGGGACCTTCAAGGTAAGAGCATACCCCGACCTCAAAGGCTGGCAACGTATCTCTTGATCTCTGGTATAATGGATGTCCATTGCCAGCTAGCTCATCACTATCCGTCACGTGAGCTCGTTTGCCCTCTTTAATAATTAATAGAAATAATGGTGACACAATGTAAGGTTTATTTTTACGAGTATGTACTTGTGTTGTCTGCAGGAGCAACAAGCCTAAATCATCGGCCGTGAGCACCACTCCAACTTGGAATATCATTACTCCTGAACCACCCACCACTCCCGATCCTGGATCTGGTAAATATATTTTGTATTAAATAAAATAGCTTTTACTACGAGCTCATTGGGAAATTTTGAATCGAAAAAGAGGCACGATCTGGAAATGTGGTGTAGCAGAACGTTGCTTGGAGTTTCGTGGATCGAATTTGGCACACACCTATTATCCACCACCGAACAGACCCACATATAGGTATTTGGATACATATCAAAGCGGAGCAGCCAGTCCATTCAGCTTCTTGTTGTCTAGGCCAATGGGAAAGACTAAAATATACTAAACCAGACCACGCGAAAAGTCACCCATGGATGAATCTTAATAATATTAATAAATTATTATTAATTATATTAAGATTTCTATGGGTCTAGTAGATGAGTTCACCCGAATGACCTCTTACACGGAGAGATGCTGACAAATTTTGGTGCGCAATATATCTGCTCCTGATAACAAAACTTCATTACTACGACTACCACTAAAACTTTTTTTAGGAATCCTTATTCTAATTACCTACATATTATATTCTTACTATAATAATCTCATTGTTTACCTCAAATTTGCCTTCCTCTACTTCTGGTTATGCTTCTGGTACACAAGTTAGTCCCCACTTTTTCTCTATCTACTTATCTGTTATTTTAATAACGTACATTAAAGACACACCAGCGGCTTTCCACGAATCCAGGCAATCAATATTTTGACATGACGTTGACTCTCTCTTGTCATCGGCTCCATCATTTACAGCCAATAACGGCATTCCGGTAAAGATACCTTGGCTCGCGCTGAGACGTTTAGATAGGCCAATGTCACCAAGACTGTCTGCGATGCCACCGCAGAAAGTCATACTTCTTCAAAGATATCAGGTATAAATTTTGATATTTGTATTATTTTTCAGATTTCAAATGTAAGGATGAGGGATTCTTCCCTCATCCTCGTGACTGCAAGAAGTACTTCTGGTGCTTGGACTCTGGACCCTCGGACCTCGGTATTGTGGCCCACCAGTTCACTTGCCCTTCTGGTAAGTACATGCCCTTCTTTATGATTTCTACGCCCCATGTATCTAATATTACAATGGATACGCAAGCAACAGTCAAGAGATATTCAGGTATACCATAGAAAATATACCACAGATAATTTTCATTTCATTAAAAAAAGCGCTGGTTTAATGTTAATGTAATGTTGCTTGGGCAGCTTCTTCTCTCTCAGAGCGCCATTTATTTCCGAAGCGGTACTACCGTATCGAGTATATTAGAAATGACATCAAAAAGAATTCCAAAGGAATCAACTCTGAGAAAATAAATGACCTTTATGTCTTTGATATATAGAACCCAAAATAATCATGAGACAAAATGTCAAATAAAATTTGAAATCAACATTTTATGAACGATGCGGGACTCGAACCCACGACCTCTGGCGTTCTGTGCCAGTGTTCTGCCAATTGAGCTAACGGTTCGAGTGACGTATAGTCATAAAATCTTGTACGCTTTGTTTAACTCTCAGGTTATGGCTTCATCTACAGGATCTACTTTACAGTTGATAACATTAAGCATACAAGATTTTATGACGATACGTCACTCGAACGGTTAGCTCAGTTGGGAGAGCACTCGCACGGAACGCCAGAGACCGTGGGTCCGCATCGTTCATAAAATTTTGATTTCAAATTTTATTTGTGTATTAATCCTAGAAGTGAGGGTTGTCACTTTAAAAACATAACAAATAGTTCAAATTTTGAACATTTCAAAATGTCAAAATTAAAGACTCTGAATGGGGTATTTTATGAAATAGTATGAACAGTATGCTCACCTGATGGATTGAGATCATCGCCGCCCTTTCTCGCTTGTAATATCAGTGGAATCACAGCTTATGTTTTAAAGTTATCCATACCAAAATATTTTCCAGGATTTTATTCCAAAAGATCAGCTTTTACAAAATTATTATTATCTCCAGGATTATACTTCAACAAAGCCGCGGATTCGTGTGACTTTTCTCGCAACGTGCTCTGTAAGATGCCATCAGCTACCGCGAAACCCACCACCAAACCTACCCCCAAGACGACTGTAACTACCACCACTACAAGTACCACCACCACCAGACGACCAGTCAGACTTACCTCTAGAAGCTCTTTGCTATTCAGAACATCCACTACCACAACTCCTGAACCTGAGGTTAGTACGGCTCACATTTTCCTTTTGTCAGCATAATTGGACGTAATTGGAGAAAAACTAGTCACGTGATTCATATTAACGGACTGACAAATGATATCATGACTTAGTATATTATTATGTATACACTAAGTAATATTAATTAAACTTTAAACACGAATTCCTTAAAATTTGATGTTAGTGGTTTGGAACGTTTTTCAGGAACTACGCCTAATTGTAGGTAGCTCGCAAAGTCTTAGGTCAAGTCAATCACAGACAGATCAAATCTTACTATTATAAGGGCTGAGTAAATAAATCTATATGAACATATAAATTTTTATTTGTGCCAAAGTTTTTGGATGATGCGGTATTCTTATCAGTTCCTCCGGTAGATTCACCAGGGAGGCTCCTTTGCACCGGATGCCCGCTAGATTATGGGTACCACAACGGTGCCTTTAACTGCCGTGAAGCAGTAATTTATAAGCATTACAGTGTTTCGGTCTTAAGGGCACCGTAGCTAGTAGCGTAGTGATATGACCTACTGGGCAAATGAGACTTGACATCTTATTTCTAAAGGTGACAAGCGCAGTTGTAGTGCCTCTCAGAGTTTTTGAGTTTTTCTATAAATTAATTACTATCAGCTGAACGTCCTGCTCATCTCGTCACTGATTTTCATAAAGAAAAGATAACACCAAGTCAACCGTCCGTGTGTGCCTAAAGAAATTGTGCCACTATGCGAATATATTATAAAAAAAAATTCAATGTTGATCAGAAAACATTGCTGGTAAAAACAGGTTGAGGAGTAACATTTAATAAAAGCTTAGCATTGTAAAATTTAAATTTTTCCAGTTAAGTGAAGAAGAAGAATTTTCTGACGAAGTAGTAGACACTGCCGAGGAGGACGCGGAAGACCCGAAGGTGATTAAGGAACTTATTGACCTGATAAAGAAAGTTGGTGAGTGAAGTTTGTATTAGTAGAATTTAAGCTGGATCTGTTCATGACATATGGGTAGATGATCAAAGTATCATTTAAATGTGTTTGCTGGTGTGTGTTCCTTGAATAATTCATTTTTACCACTGTTTCTACCCCTCTACTTTTATCCGTCATTTATATTATCAGCTACGATCACCTATATAATGTACAGAATGTAGAGTCTATTGGTTCAATAATACAGGATGTAATTTTTTTTGCAACACCATTCGGGCGATTTCCGTCAAAACTAAGAAATTTTCGAACTTTCACGACTTTCCTCTAAGTCTCGTAGTTTCCGACTTGGCCATCACCGCCTTTCAATCTTGAGACGAAACATTTTAAATGTCAACTTAAGAAAAACAAACTTGTTAATATAATTTGCCTTGGGTTGCACATATGCCTTTGCCATTCCTTGACGTTAAAATAAACTCACCACAGATAAGTACTTATAAGTACATTTCCCGCCCATTTAAGTGACAACTTGAAAACTTTTGATATTTGTTTGTTTAATTTTTGCATGCGACCTGATAGTTTTATTTTAATGTTATCATAGTATTGTCAATATAGTTATAAGATTTGTTTTGTTATAAATATATCGCAATCCACACCACTTACGTTTTTTGACACTATTATTAGTATAAATGTGTTATAAAATACTAACTAGCTGCACGGACTAGTAAAAAAATAAGGACTCCGTGTCACCTTACATTACAGTACACCAAAACAAGCCGATTAACGTGTAAATACATAGGCCCACGCACACACTTACACTACTACAGGCCGATAGGCGGTCATTATAAGAATTGTCATCGTCTGTGACAGATCAGTTTGCGTCTCAATAAAATATTGTAAAAATGCCGTCGTGCGTTATGAAAAAAATTGTGGCCATGTATGATTATTTAAGGGAGAAAAATTGTGTAACTAATATCAATAGTAACTTAATAATATAACAATATAACTTAACTCAATTTCGACATGATTGTGGTTTGGAACGTTTTTCAGGAACTACATCCAATTGTTCCTGTACACTTCAGTTTATGTTGTGCTAAACGACGATTTAGTTAACACAAGCTAAACACTGCTTTGTAATAGAAAAAGATAAACTCCATTTTAGACGTTGTTATTGTTAGGTCACTGTTTAACAAAACACATGTCTAAGTAATGCTTAATTTATTTTTTTGTAATAACACCGTCATTGTTTACCATCAGGTGGTGTTGAACAGCTGGAAAAGCACCTTCGTTACTCGGAGACAGTGGGCAGCAGCACTGCGGATGGTACTGCCACCACTACACCGACGCCGTTCAACAAGAAACTCTACCAGAAGGTGCTCGAGAGGGCGAGGGGAAAGAGCAAGTTAGTATAAAAAGATTTTGTCTTGGCAGTGTATAAATAAATGCTTTATTTCCATACAAAGCATTACAAAAAAAATATGAATAATTAGGCTACGCGATGAAACAATAGGCAAAAGGAAAAGGCTCGGCTTCACCTGACATGGAATCATGGATTTATGTTTCCATGCAGCGCTGTTTTTCAGCCATCCCCTCCTCTCTAAGGTTTTGAGCGAGAGTGGTTGTATTATGGCTCCCCGATTACCTAATTAAGCTATCTTCTTTATAAAATGTAATATTAAAAAAAAGTGTTCCTATTACCCTTGTAAGTATATGTAAGTACGTATGTGTGTGTGTGTGTGTGTGTGTGTGTGTTTTTTTGTATATCGGTGGTTTTGTTTTAGAATAAGAGACATGACTTTTTGGTCAACTAAGAAGAGATGAGAGGAGAAACGGTCCACGGTCTATGACCCTTTCAGACATATTGTATCATATGCGCATCCATGCTACAGTCAGCATAGGATACAATGAGAGTAGATGAATGATACTGATCAAAGATGATTCTATGTTCAATGAATCGTGTATGACTAGAACCACAGAGTAGGTAACCATCCCTAGAATACGTAAGTATCCATTCTTATGTATTCTAGAACATTGGAGCTCATCAAATCCTTGGGAGAGGGGACTATAGCGTTCTTTGTTCATGTGCTCCCAGACGCTGGCCCTTTTTAGCGCAGAGAACTCTATATTCACTTTAAATGTGACAAGGTGTTTTCTTGGCAGAATTCTACTTGTCCTTGACTCTAGCCCTAAAGTAAATTTACATTGACATAACTGCCAAAATATGGATCTAAATGTCAAAGAAGATTTATAAACATACTAGCTGACCCAGCAAACGTTGTATTGCCGATATTAAAATCACGATACAAAAGTAACTGTTGATCGTAGATGAGAAATTTTTTTTATTTTTAATGCGGACTCATAATCAAACAAATTTAAAAAAAAAATGTGGACCACCCTTAACATTTAGGGGGATGAAAAATAGATGTTGTTCGATTCTCAGACCTACCCAATATGCACTCAAAATATCATGAGAATCGGTCAAGCCGTTTTGAAGGAGTTTAACTACAAACACCGCGACATGAGAATTTTATATATTAGATTTAACACTGGTGAATTTTAAATAACTACATTAAATATATAGGAATTGAAAGCCTTTCACCAAGTATTAAGGGACTAATTGTTTCCGACGTTTTCCAGGTTCAACAGTAACATTGGATCAGAAGGTGGAGTGCAGAACAGCCGAAGTGGACCTCAGAACGCCGGCATTGAACCCAGTAGCGACAGGGACAAGTCATACAGAAAAGATAGGCCACAGTGAGATACATTCAAATAAATATATTATTCTAAAACAATAGATTGTAGATAGACTGCGACAGCTGTGAAAATGTCGAAAAAAATTGAGGTTAACAGTTTACCTCTATTTTTTGAAATGCACGCACACTGATACAAATCGCGAGTGTAAGACGTAGCTTGTTACGCACACTAAAGTAATAAACTTACATCGGTTGTCTGGCAGCAAGAGGCTCTATCTAGATTCTAGATTCTATTGAATAGAATATAAAAAAACAAAAATAAAAAAGTTTAAAATTATTATTATATATAAGTTATTACTTCTATCAGTAAATCGTTACTTAAACATTATACGCCCTGCCCATTACAATGCAGTGCCGCTCAGGATTCTTGAAAACCCCAAAAATTTTTTGACCTTTTTCACCTTTGTTTGCATAAATTTGGAAAATTTGTTCAATGATTAATAGAAAACTCTTCTGTTAAATATACATTTGTGCTTAAACGATCTTTTTAATGAAATTTAAGAGTTAAACTGTGCATATGACCCGATGGCAAATTATTACCACCACCGCCACCGCAAATCAATTGCCACCACAAGAGTCCTCGAGTAAACTTTTTAAAAGTACCTTTTGCGTATCTCCTCTCAGCTGGCACAAAATCAATCAGTGGCTGTGAACACTTACTATTAGTTGACAAAATAGCTCATGTCTCATATTCCAAAACAAAACCACTGATATACAAACACACACACAACCACCTAGCAAGAAAGCTCTACAGTTAGGCTCTACGTCGTATCGTCTATCATACGAGTAACTAAAAACGACACTACTGTTAAGAATATATATTACTTTTCAATTTATTTTATACTAGCCGTTCCCGCCCGCTTCGCTGTGCGAATTTTAAATGGAAGGAATGTTGTAGTTCGAAAACTAAGTAGCCATAAACCATCTAGAATTAATTTCGAATCGAATGGTGGTAGTTTCATGTCGATATGATCAGTGGTTTAGGCTTAAAAAGAGCCCGCAAACAAAGACCATTTTCATTATATATAGATAGATAAATATAGATAAGACGCCAGTTCATTATATTTTTTTGAATTTAATTACCCAGGTATGTAACAATAAACCGCTCGAGGCAGCAGACAACAACTGAACCCCTCGAAAGCTTGGAGGAAGATGAGACCGGCTCGGAAGAAGTGCAGCAAGTGTCGAGGTCCAGGAACCTGCAGCCGTCGGCTGCGGTGAACTCGGCTACTACAGCCAGGCAGTACGTGAACATCAGGAGAACTAGGCCTACTACTGTCCCAGATGATGAGGATGATACTCCTTCTAGGTAAGGCATAAGAAACTATAACTATAAAGCCGTGGGAGGCTCCTTTGCACAGGATGCTGGCTAGATTATGGGTACGACAATGGCGTCTATTTCTGCCGTGAAGCAGTAATGTACAAGCATTATTGGGTTTCAGTCTGAAGGGCGCAATGATAGTGAAATTACTGGGCAAAAGAAACTTAACATCTTATGTCACAAGGTGACGAGCGCAATAGTAGTGCTGCTCAGAATGGATTTATACGATTATTATCTTTTCGTACTGCTTTATTTTCATAAAAAAAAGCTTAGCTATGTTATTTCGGGTGATAGAAGAGTTTAACTAATCAATTCCGTCGCACCGACGAATCACCGTTCGCGAACAATGTCTCGGTAGGAATGTTTTAATAATTAATTTTGACCCGGCACCAAAATAAACTTTTCATGTGTAGGTACCAATTTTTACTCAATAATGATAAGTTATTTTCACGCGAAGAAATAAGAATAACACACATGCTAAATCTGACGCTCTCCTATAACGCTCAAATCTGACGATTAGCTCGGTTTGCTTGCCCGAACGTCCATATAAAAGGGAAGGCAACGCCAGCGATCTTGAGAGATATAGTTCACGGCTGCCAACCCGCCATCTATGTAATAAAGCCAATATTTTCAAAATTCTTTCGTGGAAAACGTATCATTTTCACAGGCGCAAACAGTTTATATGCTTACAGTCCTTATTGATTACAAATTTGAATAAATGTACCTGCATAACAAACAAGCAATAAGAATAACTTTTCTGAAAGTAGTCCTAAACGAATGTGTCATGCCGAGAAAAAACTTGTTTAACTGCAATGAAAACTGGTATAGTGCGCGCGGAAGCGCAAGTCACCTTCTGAGGTAATTTGGGGGGTGAGACGGGGGAGGGCGCGATTGACAAGACGCACACGATATATATCGTCAACGGCAGAATGAGTTAGCTTGACATTTGTCTACCTCCCCCGCCCTGCCGCTCACATTCCTCAGGCGGTGACCAGCGCTTCCGCGTGCACTATAGTAATTCAAAATGGCTCTGGAGTGTTAACTATAACCAACAGCAAGCACTAGCAACCTAAAAATAAGGATATGTGTTATATTTTCACGACAAAACTTGTCTAAAATCACCTTGTTTGCGTGTTTTCTATATTCCTTAACACATAGTCAAAGCAACAGGCTAGTCTGATAGTATAGAAGACCTCAATAAAATTTTTAAGAAGCTCATAAAAGTTATAAAGCTTCTACAGTCTCGTCAGTAGATATAATATAAAGTCTAAGCATGGCGCTGGTTGCTTCGTGTACGGGGCCTTCCCTGCGCTGGTGTAGGACGCGAATTGCGTCGACACTCTGGCTCCTTCTCATATCCAAGTTACGTCAGTTCGTGCTGGGGCTGCTGCTTCGACTGCCGAAGACAGCAAGCGTCGCAAATATGTTGGTCTCAGTGAGTCATACATCATTGTACCGTTTGGTGTCAAGACACTTGGCCCGTGGGGCCCAGAGGCACGGAGAATGTTTAAAGTACTATCTTCGCGCCTCAATAAGGATACTGGAAACCAAAGCGCTGGCAGCTATTTCGTTCAACGGATCAGCTATCCAACGCGGAAATGCTGCCAGTATTCTTGGTACGCTTCCACGGAATGATATTTCTAATTTTATCTAGTCATAGTATTGCAAATATAATCATAATATTTGTTTAGTTTGAATAAATGTATATAAGTCTTAGCATCTCATTATTTTCAGAAATGCGCTCTTTGATCGCTCGGAGCCGTTTGTTGCCGTATCGGGTACTCCGAACACTTTAGATGTAGTGAACTTCAGGAAGGAGACCACACCTGAGTACGTAACCATTAGACGGACTCGCCCCACCACTCCCACCACTGAGGCTACAACAACTGTGCAGTAAGATTTCCTTTTTTTACATTCACAATAAGTTACATAGACAAATATTAAAAAATATGACGTACATTCAATTATGACATCTTTTACATTTCTTTAATTTTAAAAAGTCCAAAACCAACGACTAAATTCTTGAATCATATATACGCGTGACTTTGTTGAAGTACAAACATTGTTTTAATATGTCATCGCCGATGATTTTGTTGTAATTTTTTGTTGCATAGTTTTTATCATCTAACAATAAGCATTTGTCAATAAAATAAATGCGATACAAAACTCCCAAACTGATAGAATAACGAAAATAATGATTATTTTCTTTACGTTTTATTTATTCTGTCCTAAACAGAAACTAATTGTTTTTGTAGGTATAGAAACTCTGAAGAAGTTCAGGAATCAAAAGAGACTGCTATTGAAAGAAAAGTCCCATCGCAAGCCCAACCTCAATACTCATCAATAATCAGAACGCGATCTACGACCTTATCTCCAACTGAAGAAATATATACTCCAGAACCAACAACAATTTTGTCAGTTCAGATTTCATCATTATTAAATGCTCCTAGTCCCACCGACACAGACGAATTGGAAGCTAATCCGATTCAAACGACAGAATTGATCGAATCTGAAACTACATCTACGCGTTCATCCTCTGCTTTGACTACGACCACTAGTACAACCCCACCGACTACAAGACGTAACTTACTCCGCCGTCGAGGTTCTACCAATCCCCCAACGACAACATCTACAGCAGCAACCTCCACACAGGTAAGTTCTAGAAATTATTCCTTTATTCGACGCCGTAGACCCCTTTCACAACTAAATAATTTGTCGGACGCTCAAGAATCAAATGAACTTACTAGGAAAATAAGATCAACAACTCCTGACAGTCGTGAGGTAGAAAGTGATAAAGTTACAAATAGGTCACCGCAAATAAGAAGGCTCCGTAATCGGTTTGAGCCTTCCGTGTCTCGAACTGAAGATTCCATACCAGCAGCTGCTTCTCAAGTATCAAGAGGACAATTTAGGCCAGTAATTAGTGAAGATGAACTTTTATCGCTAACACCTATTGATGTAGATGATGAACAGTTGGAAAACGAAAAAACAGATGACATTTTACTAACACGTGCTGATAACGATCAGATTAAAGATAGTGAAGTCTCTGCAACTACTGTCGATGAAAGAAGAACAAATATTTTACCAAGGGGCAGAAGTAGATTTACAATAACGACCGAAGCTTTAAAACAATCTGTTACATCAGAAAGTCCATTGAATCAACGACGTCAAACTTTTGCTAGATTCACACCACGTCCATTTGGACGATCTACTATCAGACCTGCCGACTTAAATAATGAGGATGAGAATGTGGAAAAAGAAAAACCCATCAATCGAGCTCGTCTAGCACTTTTCAGACCTAGAGTAAATATACCGAGTAATTCAGCAGTAGTACAAGGTCGCAAATTACCTTTCCCATCGCGAGTTTTAACTTCGACACCGATTTCAACTATACTAGATGAAGGTGAAGATGATGATGATAAAGAAGTCATCACGCTTTCGGAAACTGCAATCGAAGAAAAAGAACATGATAATGACTATGAAGATATAACAACACAAGCGCAAGGAAGAACCAGAGTCACAGTTAAAAAAATTAAAGCTTCAGATGACCTTCTTACAAATGAATCCATTATTGATGATAATGGAAAAAGAAAATTCAGAATAATTCGTCGACGTCCTACCGTTAGCACTACTTTAAGAACGTCCACAGAAACAATCACAACGCCAGTAAATAGAATCCGAAAAGTTATTCGTAAAAAAATTAAGCCTTTGGAAGAAGAAAAAATTATTCCTTCAACAACAATAAACGCTGGGTTCAATGACATTCCACAAAATATTCAAAATTATGGTGAAAAAACCAGATATTTTACAACTCCAGTAGAAGAAGCTCCCGAGACTACTACTATTGAGGAAGATCTAATTACCGATCCCATTTTAGCATATAAAGATAATTTTGTTTCAAATAAAATTAAAAAGATAGTTGATTCAAGTTCATCTAAAAATGACTATGACCTTACCAATGAAAGTAAGAACGACAAAAGTCAAAATAAATATGATTTAGAGGAAGAACCCAAACCAAATGTTATAGTAGAAGAAGATGACAAATCAATAGACATATCCGACGCAATAGAAACTAACTCTAAAGAGACTCAAATAACATCAGATGAACCTATCAATGTATCACAGAATATTACTAGTGAAAAAGATGGTTTAGAAATAAGCACAGAACCTCTTATTCCTGAAAAAATCACAGAAGAAAATGCATATAAAATTAATGAAACTATAGGTAGTACCCCTCATATTGACACGACCTCACCGAGTAGTAGTGGGGATTTTGAAAAAGAATCTCAAACTCTTGCCGTTGAAACAGATCAGACTGTCACGGAAACTACTACTACTAGCACTACTACACAGACCTTTACATCATCCACAGCTCGTTCTAGGTCACCTTATAGGCCATCAAAAAGACCCTTTACTTCAACTACTGAGTCATCATCTTCACCTAGTAGTAGAACATTCAGTAGAAAATACAACCCAGGTGTGTACACAAGTCCATCAACAGTCGAAAGACCAGATTCTTTCAGAAGACCAACAACAAGAAGACCATTATTTTCACGAACATTTACCAGAAAAACTTTGCCAACAGTAAGAACAACACCTAGATATCAAGAAGAAGAAGAGGAAGAAGAATACTCTGACGAAGAACTTTTGGATGAGGAACCCGAAAGTCCTTTAGTTTTTGTACCTCCAAGTAAATTATACGGTAGAAAACCGGATTCTGAAGAGTATGAAAATGAAGAAGAAGAAGTTGTGGAAGAAGAGGAAGAAATTCCTGAAGAAGAAAACTATGATGATAATCCGCCTAGTAAATTGACACCATCCACAAGGAAGCCTCTCTTTAAGCCACGTATTGTAAACTCTAATACTTTTAGAACATCTACTACAACAACGGAACTACCTAAACGACCTTTACCTACTAACCAAAATAAGACATTAATTTATAACAGGTTTGCTAATAAGCCGGTCAACGATCTAAAGAAGCGTGTGCAAAATGTTCCTATAGGGTATAATACGCCAAAATCAATCAACACCACTACAACAAACCCCTTCAATGATACAAAAACTACACCTGAAGAAAGAAAAAATGTTGATGTCACTACTTTAACATCACATGATGAAATAAATACTACCACGGCAACTTACGATATTATCTCTACGACTGATTATTTACACTCTCCTGGTAATAGCGATGATAAAGATATTTTGAACCAAGTAATAGAAGTTGACAATACTACTGATGATTATTTGGAAAATACTGAAGCTACTACGGATTACCCAAATACTGTTGACGGTACTTATATAAAATCTGAGTTTGATAACAGCGATAAAACTCAATTACCAACAACTGATAATGAAATATATGAAACGACCACAGAAAATTTTGAAACTACAACAAACGTTCCCAAGGCATCGCCAATTGTCAAAACACAGTTTGATAAGCTTTTTTCAGTTAGTAGAGTAGTTGAAGTTTCTTCTAAGTTAGACAAGCATCGATTAAATAAAAATAATGAAACCACGTTAATAGAAGAAGGGAAAGTAATTATAGAAAAGAAACCAACCGTAGATAAAATTGGCGAGGTTAGCAGATTTAGTCTCATTAAGATTGTAGAAGATGATATACCTATTTATCTGACCAAACTGGGACATGTTTATCCTGTAGACAATCCACCAAATAACCCAATCCGAATTGATGAAGCTAGAAATGCTAGGGCACTATTCGATTATTCCGATATACCTAAAGAGAATCTCGTAGCTTCCGAAAGTATGAACGAGGCTTACAGGCATATAAATAAAATAACAAGACAGGGTAAAGAAAACCGGAGTATAATCGGAAAAGATCACGTTGAACATTTGCCAAACGATGATTTTCTAAGTTTTATTAACGATGATAATAAATTGACCAAGTCTGATCAAGGGTTCTCCAATTGGCAATTCGTTCCAGCTGCTTATGAAAATGATCTTGCAATTAAAGTTAAACCAACTTTAGATGTAGTCACACCTCGCGTCTTATTAACGAATCCATCAACGTTGTCTCTAGAAGGTCTTTTTAAAACAGAGAGGCCTACCGCTAGAAAAGTCGGCGATAATAGCCAACCATTTGTAGTTTATTCTGCTTCGGTACCGACACAAACAGAAGCAGTGAACATTGTGAAATTGGACATATTAAAGCCAGAAACTGGACGAAGCATTGTTACATTTGCAAGGGGCCAAGAATATAAAGGCCCTGACGTTGAAGAAGAAGTCACAGTAAGATATCCATTTAATATATCTGTTATTTCCAACACAGAAATTACATCAACAATGGAAACCATAAGTAACTTGACTTCTAGTACATCCACCACTACAACAGAAACAAGTAATATTAACAAAAGTCCAATCATTGAACTGCTGACGACAACAGAAGGTAGTTCTATTTCAGTTAATGAACCAACTACTATTATCTCGGAAACTTTACCAACAACAGAAACAGAAACATCCTCACCAATTACAACAGAAGCACCTATAGAAGAAATTACAACTGTAAAAATATCAGCATTAGACTCTAAAAGATCAAAATATTTCCCAAGGCGTCCCATTATCAAACCGTCTAACATTACACGATTCAGCGCCATTGCAAGACCTGGTAAAAATAATGCAA
This sequence comes from Leptidea sinapis, assembly GCF_905404315.1. Lineage (NCBI taxonomy): Eukaryota > Metazoa > Arthropoda > Insecta > Lepidoptera > Pieridae > Leptidea > Leptidea sinapis. The sequence continues at coordinate 10,743,728 of NC_066267.1, read as the reverse complement.
CTTTAAGTAAGCAAAAGACTACTAAAGCACCGTTCAATCCAAATAAAAATAGATATTCAAACAGAGCTCAAAACGTTCCGATTGACTTGAGAAAGTCTACAAGTACAAAATCAGCGAGAGCTTTTACAACAGAAACACCACGTTCAACAACGGAGAGACGAGTTTTCAAACCTATCAGACCTATTAGACCTGCTTTTGTGCCACGACGATTAACAACACCACCCACGACTGTCGAGGAGCCTTAATACCTTTTAGAGCCACTTAATTTGTAGATCATAAATCTGACTGAATTCTTAAGAGTTCGAAAATAAAGTTGATAAGTTAATTTACTGAAGAAGAACATGAGCTGTCTTATGAAGATCACATTTCTACTCATTGTTTTATTATTCTTGCAGACCGATTAATACCAATTATTTATTTATAAAATGTTGATTTATTTATAAATTATTGACTGGTATTTTGCTAAACAGTACATCAGTTGAAAAGACGTACTTTGGTTGTTTATAAAAATTTACAAAGTTGTAAATATAGATTATCGATTGGTTTATGTAGTCATAATATGTAATAGAAATTATAGCTTTAACTTAGGTTTATAAAGAAAGGTTTCTCACCAAATATATTGTATATTAATCTGTAGGTTCATTTGGTCTGAATTCTTTAAATAATAAGATAGATTTAAAATATTTAATGTCATACAAAGTACTAATATTAGTTGCAATAAGTTGTTACCATGTAAATAGAATTACAGGAATCGGGAATATTATGATATTCAAAACTGTAACGGAATTAATAAACTATGTAATAAAATATTTATATAACAATGATTTTTCACGTCTTTTTCACTATATTTGAAAGTTATTTAATACCTTATACATTTGCAAAAAAATCTTAGAAATATTGCGAATATTAAAGAAACGAAACGAATTTTGATTTTTAGCAATAAACGTTATATAAACATAAAACAGGATAAAGGTAAGTAAGTACTTTACTAAGTGTATTATAATTTTAGCACAGTGTTAATATTTCGTATGTTCGTTTTTATTTATAAATCTTATATATGAAATTCTCGTGTCACAATGTTAGTTACCTTACTCCTCCGAAACGGCTTTACTGATTCTTCCCAAATTTTATATGCATATTCAGTAGGTCTGAGAATCGGCTACTATCTATTTTTCATCCCCCTAAATGTTAAGGGTAGTCCACCCCAAATTTCTTGACAATTTTTTTTATTTTTATTTTATTATGATTCGGCATTGAAAAATACATACAAATTTAAATTTTCGCCCTTCTACGATCTACAACTATTTTTGTATCACGATTTTTATATTATTCTGTACCATTCACCAAACCGTTATAGGGTTGCAAGATGGCAATCGAATACAATAATTGTAGTACGATATATTTGGTAGATCTGAGAATCGGTTGCATTAAAATTTTAATCATTGATTTTTTTTAATATGTTATATGGCAATACGACGTTTGCTGGGTCAGCTAGTATTATATAGTTTCAATTCTATAGGCCTTAAAACATACAATATCATATTGAAATGGATGTGTCTTGTGATGTCGTTAGATAGGCCCAGTTGATATTCTAAGGTGCACAAGGATTTGTACATTATTATGATATTCACGTACCTAGCTCGCAAAAACAAGTTTCAACGTTTTATTTCACAATCCTGCGATGATACTCATAATAATGCTGTTATTTCTCAAGATGAGTCACGATCAATTTGCTTATAACTGTACCTCAACAAAAGTTTACAAGCCGTTTTTGAAAGATGCTCATAGAAGAATTATTATCAACCTTTGTACAAACTAAGTAGGTAATAATAATTTTATGACCGATGCGGGACTCAAACCCGCGACCTCTCGCGTTCCGCGCTCTTACCAACTGAGCCAACCGTTATGTTTTATCAAGTGCCTAAATGCAAAGATGTTTAACTTCAATAATGACGAACTTTCATACAAACTTCCACCCCTATTTCAACCCCACCCAACCTTTTATTCGCGATAAAAGTAAACCTATGTCCTTTCCCAAGCACTTGTTTATCTCTGTACTAAATTTTATCAAATCCCGGTTCAGTGGTTTAGGTGTGAAAGCGTGCAAACAAACTTACATTCACCTTTATAATATTAGGAGGGGTTTTTCGTTGACCTAGAACTATGAAATTTGGCAAATAATACCGTCTTATACTACGAGTATGAGAAAAAGTTTGAAAACTATAAATTTTTAATTAAATCATTAACGTAAGACTTTTTAACCGTGCGATGCATGCATGGGGTATATGAAACAGCTTCATTGGCACCAGCTTAAAAAGTTTTTCAATTATTTTAATCATGTATATATATTTTCATTTATTTTGTTCGTTTTCACATATAAACGTAAATTAAAACTGATCTATATCGATCATATGAACTGATAGGCTGATCCGTTGACCGAAATAGCTGCCATCGATTGGGTTTCCAGTATTGAGGCGCGCAGATGATATATATATATATATATATATATATATATATATATATATATGTATATAAAAATAATGTAATATTATTATTTATGACGAAGATTGAAAAAAAAAATTTATAAATGCTTAAATAAAACACTTTTAAAGGATTAAAACGCGTTACAATTGTAACGGTTTTACATTAGATGTTTGCGTAAAAGTTACATTTTTATTTTAGTTATCCCGACGTTTCAAGACCTTTCCAGGTCTCGTTTTCAGGGGGACGAAAACATCTAATATAAAACCGTTACAATTACACGCGTTTTAATCCTTTAAAAGTGTTTTATTTAAATGTGTAACACTCGCGTTAATCAAAGAAAATACTCTTTATAAATGCTTCCAATTTTTTTTAAATCTCCTTAAAATACTTGTATTTTGTCTGGCATATTATTATATATTTTTATACACATTAATTACATTTTGATTTCGCGAAGTTTAAAATATTTATATGTCTTTCGGGATATCGTCGGGGTTTATTTTCATTTTTTGTATAATTGTGTAAATTTCTTTTCACAAATTTGCATATTTCGAAAATATATATATCGAGGGTAGGGTTCTAATTTTTATTTTTTTTAAATGAGGTAAACACGAGTCTGTAATTTATATATTAACCAGTATGCGTATACAATTTTTTTTTGTATAAAGAGATCCTGGGCATTTTTGCTGTTTTCCCATAGAATAACAACATATCTCAAAAATTCGTAGCCTAATACGCGTCTAGTGCGGTTTTTAAGTTAATAGTTCTTTTTAGTTCTCTGATACTTGCTTATAGGTACATATTTGTTTTACTTTTTGTGATATAGTGTGATGTTGATATTTTTCTATAAACATATTAAAACACCATCAAGAAGCAATACAAAACTGCTTCACAGAGTTTCTTGAATTTGGTAAGCCAAATTCCAAAGGTTCTACAGCAATGACACAATTGACCTTCCCGTGCAGAAATGTATTGGAAACAAGAGTATAAAATAAAATCTGGAAAGGTCTTGAATCGTCGGGTTTAACTAAAATAATAATAGGAAATTTATTGAAATAGGCGTTGCGGTTATCCATAATTATCCAAATGTTTTGAGTTTTCTTAATGTTATAATTACTGTTAATTCCGCCAATGGCACATGTTGACTCGCCAAACTCCCTACACGAGACTGATAATATAAATTAATATAAAAATAACAGTTACAATTACATGCGTTTTAATCCTTTAAAAAGTGTTTTGTTTAAACTTTTAACACATGTTACGTCTACAGTTACAACAGCTGATAAAACCATATAATTTATTACTTCATAGCATTATATCATACACATATTCCGTCTTCATGATAATCTTAAGTCTTCATGTACCGGAACGTTATTTAATTACCATTTACAACACTGTTACATAAATGTAATCACTCAAAATTTGTATGATAGCTATATAGTTAAAATTAGAGATTTTTTATTATATACTATATGCTAATACAATCGTAACAGAGTAAAAACTGTATATTGAATATTTTTTTAAGAGAATACTTAAATATTTTACTAATACCGAAGAGAAAAAAGTACTTTATAGACTTCACCAGTGAGAGGCTCCTTTGAACAGGAAACCAGCTAGGTTATGGATACCACAACGGCGCCTATTTCTGCCGTGAAGCAGTAATGTGTAAGCTTTACTGGGCAAATGAGACTTAACATCTTATGTCTCAAGGTTACTAGTGCAATTGTATTGCCGTTCAGAATATTGGGTTTTTCAAGAATCTTGAGCGGCACTGCATTGTAATGGGCAGGGCGTATCAATTACCATCAGCTGAACGTGCTGCTCGTCTCGTCCCTTATTTTCATTAAAAAAAATCACATACCATCAAGTTACCTGATGAAAGATTGTTTATCCTTCTCGCCCATAAAAAATATTATTTCTTAAATAATATTAATAGAATATAATATGAAGAATTAAAAATCCATTGACATTCAAGTATACAATTATACAGACCCAAATGATAAAACTTACAAGCAACTTTCTAATTAATCGCTGTATTAACTTTCTTAATCATTGCGGACAAACTCGTCCATAATAGCTGTAATAATATAATCTTACTAGCTCACCCGACAGACGTTGTTCTGTTCATAATAAAAAAAAATGCGGTTGGAATTTCGTAAAAACCGTTCTTAGCTAACCTCTACTCGGCGAAAGGAATATTCCTACCAAATTTCAAGTCTCTACGCCTAATGGTTCCCAAGATATCGTGATGAGTGACTATATACGTGGAAATCTCTTATATATATATAGATCATAATAGAGAACCTTTAAATATTTTGACAATTTAATAGCGTATCCTATGTGTAGGTGTAACTTAGTGTATTTTAATTGTAGTGTGGGATTTTGACCTCTAAAAAGATCATTAATTAACTATTTATAGTAGGCATACCATAAGCTTAAAGTCTATTATGTTTTGGAGCGATGTCTTATTTGATAGAACTACCTACTTTTAAGGGTACATACCATACCTATTTTAAAGAAATATGTTTAGGCAATTATATACTTACTTTACGCAAATCTCCTATGGGTTTGGCGGGAAGGACAGAACTACATGTGTCTCAGCACATGCAGAACCTTACAAACTTATTTGTTACATAATATATTCTTCAATAAGTGATTTTGAATCCTATCTATATATATATATATATATATATATATATATATATATATATAAATGAATTGCTGTTCGTTAGTCTCGCTAAAACTCAAGTACGGCTGGAACGATTTGGCAAATTTTGGTCTTGAATTATTTGTGGAAGTCCAGAGAAGGTTTAAAAGGTGAATAAATATTAAAATGCTCGGAATATCTATATATCGGTAGTCATCTATTTTATATACCCCAAAAATTTTAATAATTGATTTTTTTCTTATTACTTTATGTGGCAATGCAACGTTTGCTGGGTCAGCTTGTTTTGAATAAAAATATTTGAATTTTAATTTATTACAGTTTAAGTTTTACTTTAAAAAAAACGAGTTTTTATATTGTATTGTCAAGTTTTTATCAACCAGTATATATTCTACTTGGTATTAGTACTTGGTACGCTACAAAGATACTGAATTACGCAGTTAACCTCTTTATTAGCACAGGTGATATAATATATGCGAGCAATATCTCGGTTCAATATATGGGTATCCGTTACAGAACTAAAATAATCAAAGAGTGTGACGGTTATTATAAAGGCTATTTTGATTTAATAAAAACGTTAGCATATAACACGTGTTGTGAACATGCTATATAGCTTAATGTTATAAGGTAATTGCCAATAACAATGCCTATAACACTGCTATGACACAATAACTTATATTAAGATATTCATCATCAGCCGGAGGCGTCCACAGCTGGACAAAGGCCTCCCTCAAAAATTTCCACGACGATCGGTCCTGCGTTGCACTCATCCAACGTATTCCGGCGATCTTGACCAGATCGTCGGTCCATCTTGTGGGACCACCAACACTGCGTCTTCTGGTACGAGGACTTTACTGCCCTAACGACCATCTGTCCGTCGAACTATGTACCCTGCCCACTGCCACTACAGTTTAGCAATCATTTGGGCTATGTCAGTAACTTTGGTTCTCCTACGGATCTCCTCATTTAAGATATTAATTAAAATAAATCGAATTTTATGGGATATTAAGACAAATTAAATAAGTGCGAAAATATCCGAGATATTTTTAAGACTATTATGAAGATGTAGCTTATTAAAGGTTAATTGCTAATAAATTTTATGTAATGAGCGTTGATAGGCAGATTAATTTAATTATAAATATATACACCTTCCTTAATGGCCGCCAACGCTCCTGTGAATCCTATCCTGTTACAAGAGAATGTGGGCGGTGGTGATCAATTAACACCAGGTGACTTGTACGCTCGTTTGTCCTCGATTTCAATAAAAAAAGGTATACTTAATACCTTTTTTCTAAAGTACAAATTAGTTTTCTAAGCATTTCTAATATTTTTTTGAATGGCGATAACGCAATGTAAATGATAAATGCGGAAAGTACAAAACTGTATGATTCGTTAAGTCACAGAAGCCTTGCCGGCTCTTTAGGTGCTTGTTCGGGTTGATAGCAGCAGCCAAATTCCACTACATTCCGTTAAAATGCGAAATTCCACCCGCATAATGTTGACGTCTGGAATTTTATATTCCTTGATAACTGGACTGTGGAGTACGAGTAACACCAAACACTTAGATTGTGAGGAGTGTTTGGCAGCAAACTGCATCAATACTGCAGTACAGCACCTGGCAGTGTTCACTTACCATTAGGTGACCTGCGAGCTCCAACATGCTTTGAGTTTATTTGATAAATTTGAGCGATATCAAGAGATAGGCAAAGGCAAATTTTTGTGAAGGCTTTAGTTAGGTTTACCATGAGGTATCACTTTCCTTACTCATTATTGTTATTGAGATAAAATATTATACAAGATGATACAACCAGGGACCCATCCCTTAAATAAAGCGCGCACACTTTTCTGAAAGTCCGGCAACGCTCCTGTGATTCCTCTGGTGTAGCAAGAGTGTTGGCAGCGGTGATCACTTAACATCTAATTTATCATCTAGTGGCAGTAGCGGATATCTTCATAGCGCTCTTTCGATGCCATACAAATTGCAGTTTAACTTTCACGCGATGGAATAGGTAAAAAATGACCCGTACGCTCGTTTGTCCATAAAAAAATAGGGAACTCGCTCTGTATGCTCGTATCATCAACTCCATTGAGTCTCGTCCCCGAGGTTATTAATTGTCTTAAATATCAGTATAAAAGTCTAGTCAACAAGTTCAAAAACCTGTTAATACATGATAAAGCTCTTAAAATATGATTGGTGGCTCATTTCAACTTCTAGAAAAACGTGTCAAAAGCACTTAAAAAATTGTAATAGCTAGTAACAAATTAAGAGGAAAAATATAGCATTTAATGTGGTACACGGTCTTTTAGCGGCAGCGCGTAATGTAATAGAGATGTGAAGATCTCTATTATATTACGCAGAATATTTTATTTCAAATTTCCTCCTTTTTAAGGACCTTTTTATGGATTTATTAACAAAAGAGTAAATGCAAATCTCCTTAATTGGTTAATAATAGTTGCCTTTTTTTTAAGTATTAGTTAGTTAGAGTTTTTAGTTATTAACGAAAAAGTAAATGCTATAATTTTTCCTTGATTAGTTAATAACAATTGTAATTTTGAATAAACTTAATTTATTTTTAATAATTGGTGTAGCTTCATACTTTTGACACATTTTTCTAGACGTGCTTACGTATTTTTCTAATATTTTAAGAGCTTGGTGACTACCCTGGCTATGTCAAGCACACCAGTGGGAGGCTCCTTTGCACAGGATGCCGGCTAGATTATGGATACCACAACGGCGCCTATTTCTGCCGTGAAGCAGTAATGTGTAAACATTACTGTGTTTATAAACATTGTGTACATTATGTACTCATATTGTATTGTAAGATAACTGACATATTGTGTATTCATTATATAATGTTAACCTCCTGCTAAACAAGAGCCTGTTTCTGCTGCGAAGCAGTAATGTGTAATCATTACTTTTCTTGGTCTGTAGGGCGCCGTAGCTAGTGAAATTACTGGGCAAACGGGATTTAACATCTTATGTCTCAAGGTGACGAGCGCAATTGTAGTGCCGCTCAAAATTTTTGGCGTTTCAAGAATCCTGAGCGGCACTGCATTATAATGGGCAGGGCCTATCAAATACTCAAATCAAATCTGAACGTCCTGCTAGTCTTGTCCCGTATTTTCATAAAAAAAAACATACACACGTTGTGGTTAAGGATGTTTCACATTACACCACTTCTTGCATTTATTTCGTTACAAATCAAATCATATTATCACTTTTGTGAGCATATAATATATCGTTAGTTTTATATAGATCTTATTCTCACATTGAATCGTATGTTTTCGAAGCGGTAGTATTGATTAATCGATATAAAAAAAATGTCAACGAATCGATTTTGGAAAAATAAAACACTCTTAGCGGTATTTGCAGACAATGATGGTAATACTGTTATGTGAGGGTCTTTAATAAAACACAAATGTATTTTAATTTATTATAAAATCCAGCAATCTTATCGTAAATACACTTTAATTTATATAGGGTTAAATCTCAGAAAGGAATTAGTGCTTTTGGGATATCTTAGGAAGGTTTATAATAAGCTCATTTGAATTTTAAAGTGATCGTTAAAAAGATCTAATTATATAATATTTCAGTTTGAATAATAAATATTGTTAGGAATGTTAAATAGTATTCCTCTTAAATAGAGTAACTCTTCTTAAGTAATCGAAGGTCTTATAGTCCAAGCTAGCAGTTCTTGCATCTCTCTCTCCCTTTACCGATAATTGGCACATACAGCTGTGAGATCTGGAACAACAGAAATAAATATTATGAATAATTTGTTTACTTTTATAAAGTTTTTTTACTCACTATTTTAGGCAGAAATATTTAAAGTAGCGGAAACAAATGCCAAAATACAACCGACAACTTAAATATGAAGCCATATCAGCTCTTACTGTTTTTTTTAATATAAATAAAATAATTAAATAATGGACGAGCCGAGCAGGTAATTGGTAATTTATACGCCCTGCCCATTACAATGCAGTACCGTTCAGAATTAGCTTGAGACATAAGATGTTAAAGCTACGACACTTTCCATCCAGAACGAAACACAGTAATGCTTACATATTACTGCTTCACTGCAGAAATAGGCGCCGTTGTGGTACCCATAATCTAGCCGGCATCCTGTGCAAAGGAGTCTCCCACTGTGGTAAACAATGGCACATAATTCGCCAATTTTTGATCTAGATCCAGTTTTATTTTTTAGTGGATATAACCAAATTAACAACATTCACAACAATTTAATAGGTTAATAGTAATAGTTGTTTAGTATTATTAATAATTTAAATTTAAATATATTTTTAGTGGATATTATCCAATTAACAACATTCTAGCCAACTATATATGCTTTAGAACCAATTATATTTTTAGTGGATATTATTAGTTTAAAAATATTCTAGCGAACAAGAAATCCCATTAAAATTAAATATACATAGTAATATTCCCGGAACGGACACTTTCCCCCTTATTCATAATAGTCTGCTGACTTAAAGCATTGCTAATTCTCACTCTGTCTTCTTCTATTGACCTAAGTCAGAATGAGAAAAAACACTCCTTAGCGACTGTTTTAAGTTCGCGGACCATTATGAATAAGGGGGAAACCCTAACTGTGTCTAACAACATGTTGTGGTGTAATGAAATTAAATTAATTTATTGGTAACATACTTCTTAACAATTGGTAGATGTACAGCACAATTCGCCAATGTATCAGCATATCAAATAAATAAATAATTAAATGTCAATATTAGAATTGTTATATATACACATTACATAGCTGTAATTCAATAATATAATATAAAAAAAAACATTAGTTCGTAGGTACCTCTCAAATAATAACATTTAAATACTATTATTTTTGGCTAAAGAATTTAAAACTATAGAAGCATGTGTACATTCATTTGACTCATTTTACATATTATATTATGTACCACCAAATTGGCAGGCATGACCAGTATAGCCTGTCAATAACAGACAGCGATAATAAATTACACGCCCGGGATTCGAAGACGTATCTTATAGGTCAGTAGCCACTAGGCTTAGCCCAAGTTATAATTTGTATCGAAACCAATAATAAATAATTTATACTGAACAAGACTCTTTTACTGAACATAAAGGTTATATGAAAATTATTAAGTTTTTAGCCTGCTTTTTTATTAAGATACGCAACAAGCTGTTTAGACTCTGAGATCATATTTCATGAATAACATCGAAATGTAATGACGAAATTGACAGAAAATACTTGTTGCTTATTTATTTACGACCGTTTTCAATAACCTTTCTATCCTTAGTTTACCCTAGTAGAGGTAAGACAAATCTATCCTTTTACGCTTACTGACATTTCAATAACCTATCGACATAAAGCTTTGGACTATAACTATACTGGACATAACTATGGATAGATAAGATCTTTTCATAAAACGGTGACAGCAATGTATCCGTAACTAGAGATAGGTTATTGAATAATCATTAGAAATAATCTGAAGATGCCAATGAAACAGATTATTTAACCAGGTGCCCGGTTTTTTTTAAAGAGTATATAAAAGCAGAAAGCTTAATATTTTGTACTTAAAAATCACTTCAATGTGGAATTTTTACACTAAAGTTGCTGGCCGTAGTGCAATCTAAGTTCGTTGACTTCCGACCTTTTACGTTTTGCACGGAATTCATGTTATTTTAATTATTTACATTTCTCTATAGACCTTAAATAAATTTATCGTTACACCACTTATTAAAGTTAAGGAAGCCGGCTAGATTATGGGTACCACAACGATGCGTATTTCTGCCGTGAAGAAGTAATGTGTAAACATTACTTCGTTTCGATCTGAAGGGCGCCGTGCTAGTGAAATTACTGGGGCAAATGAGACTTAACATCTCATATCTCAAGGTGACGAGCGCAATTGTAATGCCGCTCATAATTTCTGGTTTTTTCAAGATTCCTGAGTTGCACTGCATTGCAATGGGTATGGCATATCAATTTCCATCAGCTGAACGTCCCGCGCGTCTCGTCCCTTATTTTCATTAAAAAAAATACAATACGACATGGGTACCTTCAAAATAGTACGTACACCTTCCTGAAAGGCCAGCAACGCTCCTGTGCATCCTCTGGTGTTACAGGAGAATGTGAGTGGCAGTGATAAATTAACACCAGGTTACCCGTACGCTTGTTTCTCCTCCTCTTTCATAAAAAAAATACCATATTATAGTCATTGCCTTTTTAAACGTGACAAAATTAGCCTTACTAAAAACAAAATAAGGTCTGATGATTCGTTATAAACAGAAAATTCGGCGAATTTATCGCGGAGTTATTCATTTGTGTCTTGTAATAAGAACATGATAAAGCCGACACATTAAATAAACTCGTTCCACAACTTGAAGCTCAACTAACAAAAAATAAACTAAATTAACACGGCCATAAGGATAACGATGGTTACAAATGTATATTCGAATTGATTCAAATTCAAATATTTTTATTCAAAATAGCATGTGACATCACTTATTGAAAGTAAAAAACTATCACCCATGCCAAAAAGTATGTCTCGCACATACTAACACATTCATACATTCTCGTACATGCCTCAGATGGAAAAAATGTATTTTCAATCTTTGTAATTGCGGGGAGTGTCACCTACAAATTGAATTTATCTTCTATTTGTTCCGTAATTTGAATTTTTATAATACTTAAAATAATCAAGGCTTATTAATTATTTATGTATTTGAATCTCATGAAATAATAAAACTCAGTGTAAATGGTCTTCTTTTTTTATATGGTTGTCTGTATAGTTTTAATGTATTTTTTTTTATAATAAGACACGAGACGAGCAGGACGTTCAGATGATGGTAATTGATACGCCCATTACAATGCGGTGCAGCTCAGAATTCTTGAAAACCTAAAAATTCTGAGCGGCACTACAATTGCGCTCGTCACCTTGAGACGTAAGATGTTAAGTCTCATTTGCCCAGTAATTTCACTAGCTACGGCGCCCTTCAGACCGAAACGTAGTAATTTTTACATATTACTGCTTCACGGCAGAAATAGGTGCCATTGAAGTAACTATACTCTGCCAAATAAAGTAACATAAAATAAAAAAATCGTGCTGATTTTGTTAAAAAAAACCGTTTTAATCATTTTCCAAAATTAAAAATATATTACTATAAATCGTGCCAATGAAGAAACGATTCTAAAATGGCAACCACTTATGATTCGCTCTCGCTCGCAAACGTTTCGCCACCGTTTTAAACATGAGATATGTCCCAGTGAAAGTTTGCTAAATGGGTTACACAGTAACGGGTCCAAGTGAGCAAATATAGCAAAGTTACGTATAAACACATAATCGTACAAGACGTGTTAAATCTCTCTCCGTTGATGGACGAATCGAGTAATAGCAAAAACTACGCAGCATCCGTCGCTGCAGAGAAAACTGCTTTCTCCGCAGCATATTGTTGTATAATCGTTTCATTTGTAAATCCGATTCAGCTGAATTGACATTATTTATAAAGCGTTTCACTCAATGATATTATAGGTACATATGTAATTATTATCTAGTATCTTTAAATGAGCAATTCTTGTATATATATTCTGAATCTCGGAAACGGCTCCAACGATTTTAATAAAATTTAGTATACAGGTAGTTTCGGGGGCGAGAATTCGACCTAGCTAGGTTTCAATATTAAGAAATGTAATTTACCCGTGTTATATATATATTATATACACAAGACTATAATAGCTCAGATGGGACATTGGGTGATCTGGAAAGCAGAAGACCCTGGTTCGAATCCAGATGTCCTATAGTATTTTTTTTTCAAGTTTTGTACATTCTTAAAAATCCGAGCAAGGCTCGGTCGTCCAGATATTTATTATTTAAAAATAATATTATTTAAAAAGAGAAGCTATATTTAAATGTAATTCAAGTCTTCTTTTTGACGGTTATGAACGTTGTTTACACAAAGCTTAACAAAGACAAATACTAGTAATATAATAAAATACAATACTACTGTATAATATGTCGTATTCAGCTGTATTTGTACATACAGTCAGTAAAAACAGGAGATATTTTTACAAGATCATATGCAATCATTTGTACATACATAAAATGTAACCTAGGTGTACATTTTGTCCCCTTACCTTACTAAGTCTGTAATTACATCATAGCTGGCTGGATAGTAGAACCGTGGAATAATACCTATCAGATAGACAGAATTACTTTCATCTAATATATTTTTAGGATTACAATATTTCTCTGATAAAAAACCTTTTATCTGATACGGAACTACGAAGGTTTATTTGGACTCATTTACGTAGGTACTTTTGATCGGATTATGGCGTTACGAGTAGGTTCTCCAAAGAAATTAAGGTTATCTACATCTCATATAACACTATTGAACATTTTTAATACTTATTTATTAATAGCATCTTGTGTTGTTGTTGCAAATAAATACAAACTTCTTTTAAAATTTAATTAAAAAGTTAATTAAATAAAATCCTGTTTTTAGATCTAAGTCTTCACTTTTCAAATATAAAGTAAGTTCGAATAAATGAAGTTAATAATAACGTCTAAAATTGATAAAATGTTATCGTTGGGCTCCATGGCCATTAAATATATTCATATGATTCACTTTATTTATATTTTACTTTTAAATAGCAACACCCTGGTATTGGTCACTGAGTTCCGGTTAAGTAATATGTAATAATGTTGTAAGGATAACCTCATCCAACCTTGATCGCTCGATTTGGTCTCATGACCACTGATGTTAAATATTATTTCGCTTACATCCCACGCTAATTACATTTTGAGGCATCGTTAACTGGAATGCTCCGTGACATATAGTGAGAGGACGATGGCTGGTTGTGTCGTCATGCCAATCCTGCCATTGCAAACTGCCCAATTAATGATGACAAGGTCCATATAATTTAACTAAATTCAGAAAATTTTATCATCTGGTATTCGCACTGGCACTACAAACAAGCTATGTAATAAGTAAATTAAATTTGACATAATTCAATTAAAAAAGTGTTCGCTATGTGACTGCAAATTTATGAGGTCTGTAGAAACAGATGACAGATAATGGCAATATGTTTATAAACAGGTTTATTACTTATTTTAACGGCTTACATTATCATATCATGAATCATTTAAACTATACGTACGGCCAAAACATGACTCTTATAAACTTTCCCCCAAACTGTAGAATAAACCATTTTGTGCACTGTTTCGTAGTGCATATAATATTAATATTGACACACTTTATCTTGACACAAATTAGGCATATAGCCTGTGTTATGGGTTGCAAGACAACGATATATTTAATACAATATACTTACTTTAACATACATATGTACATATAAACGTCCATGACTCGAAAACAAACATCAATAGACATGGAAACTTTTAAAATAGCGCGTACACCTGCGATAATGGTCTCAAACAATCTCCTTAAAATAATAACATTATAAGTCCATTATGTGAATCCGGCTGAAGCCACATTTATATGCTTATTAATTGCCATAGCAGCGTGGGTGGGTTTATAGATTATAAAGATTCTAATAGTATGACTAATAACACGGAAAGGTGTTACAAACAATGACTTAGTAATACTGCCGTATAACCTTGGATATCTTGAACTATAAGCTCTATTATAAGTAAAAACATTTAGCTGTTTATAACTTTTGCATATCACAAAAAAGAAGTACTAATTAAATTCGATTTAAGAAGAATTTAAGATTGATAATTTGAACATGTCAGAAATATTCGGAATGACGTAAGTTGGTAGGTTGTGTAAGCAGAATATATTTGTTACATCTCGATTTCTATATAAGTTTCTAGTATTAGTATTATTATGTTTATCATCTAGATGTCTCTCTCTGCATGTGCTGCTCCACTATCTTCTTCTCTCTCTCTCTTTTCAACGTCAGCTCAGCGAACTTCGTCCTGTTTTGTGTTACATGAAACAGGTCTTCTACTCTATTTATGTTTTTTCATTCTTCCATTGCTACGTTTGTCGTCCATTTTGCCGATAGGCATGGAACATGTAAATAGATATATTTCACATCAAAAGTTGTAATAAGTCGTATCTCTCATGACGTTTCTACGTTTGAGGGCTTCTGTCGTTATTCTGGAGTACCTTGGCATCCAAAACATTCTAGGTCCAGTTGATACTTTGCATTCTCCGTAAAGGTTTTGCTATCATATGATACTATAGGATAGACATAACAATGGAGTACTTATATGTGATTTGAGCTCACTAGGTAATTTTCGGCTGCAAAAAACTTTCTTTAATGGGCGATTCGGGTTCTATTTTTACTATCCCCTACTTCATTCACCCGAGTACCAAGATAGTTGTACATTTGCACCTGCTATGGATCTAGACATCTGAAAGTACGACCTCTTAAGTATCTGAAAATGTTGCTTTTCTCTGTAAACTATATCAAGATTTAATTCACATTAAAATTTCGTAAGCGTTGTTAATTGAATTAAAATTAAAAGTGATAAAAATAATCAATAATATTAATACAAATTTATTTTAACAGGATTTTATAAGAAATATTAAGTTATGTTTAAACTTTAAATACTTCTTTAACTGTTATGTAAGTAATTAAAACTTTACTACTTTATCTCTTCCGGTCTTTTGACATAGATAATATTGGAATTAATAACAATGATAACATAACGCGTAATATTATTCATTTTCATTATGCTAACGAGAAAGTCCATTAAGAAATCGTCGCGTTCCCACCGTGTTACGACATTCAACGGCGCGCAGGTTATGCAAATCTTATTCAAGATCAAAACAAATAACTACGCAACTAGTTGTTCACGCATAGTCAATATGCACCCGATATTTATTATGCCTTTCAATTTATGACTGCCTAGTACTTAGTTAATTGATCCCTTGAAATTCCACATTTTTTCTATCGTAAACTATGGAAATACATCAACTGAGGACAAAATGGATGCACAGTATTTGATATTTGGTTGTTTATTAAGCATCGTGTGGATACACGCAAATAAATTTATAAATTAATTTATAAAATACGAACTTATATTTAATGTACATAAACCTTAGCTCTCTTGTTTACAAACCCAGTGTAAAGTTACACCAAGTTTAAAATTACTTCTGCCTATCATGTAATTCTCAACAGACAAAAAATAAACATAAACTATACATGCCAACACACCTTTACTTCGCGTTTATAAATAACAAAGTTAAGGTTTTGCGAGTATCTCTTTTTTTACGATTTAGATAACTTGTTTATTATATAAATAAACACAATATACACCCAGAAGAGAATATAATCGTTGGTTTATTAACAAATTCATGCATGCGTTAGCCTAAAGTAATGACAGCTTCCAAGTTGAACAATTAATTAAAATGTATCATACGAAAATAAAAAATTATGAAATACCCGCAGATTAGTGCAAATCATAGTCCGGTAAAATTTCAGTCCTGTAACTGCTACTGTGATGGATCTCTATGACAGATACACAAAGAAAAACCTTAGAAACTTCATTTCTTCTAATCCTCTTACGTGAAGATTATTACATTCTGACGTCATGCGCACGACATAGACACCAGGAGCACATAATTATGGTAGCAGTGATAGTAACGTCTTTTATAGCGGTTGAAATCATGTGTCATCGTAACACATGTGAATTGCACACGTCATGTTGTTTTAACACATAATGCCTAAGTGTATGTCTGTAATCAAAAAAAAAATGATAATTATTAAAACACTTATGACTTTTTTTAATGGAAGTGGGCAAAAACTAGCCTAGATCACCCGAATTTTAGCGATCACCGCCGCCCATAACCTTCTGAGCATGAACTGAACATTTTGTATGCTTTTAAACCAGTCGAGGCCTAATAGTCCATATTGTTAGTAATATAGTTTTAGGTTTTTATCTCTTCTAGCTTTTATACCTTCATAATGTTATGGATTTATTTAAACTTAAACAAAATACAAACATCAACTTATTTCCCAAGTACAAATATTTTTAAATTAATTTATCTATGAGTCATAAAGAAGGATTATCGAGGAGTATCTTCTATTTAAAAAGTTCATTTCACATATATAGGTCAATACATCAAGCAGGTTAATAAATAATTTCAAGTTAAAAAGAAAATGTAATTATTTTTCTCATAAATAACGTTTAAAATGAAGATGAAAATATGCAAACTTTTTCATGGTTGCATGCAGTAAAACTGTTTTGATAAAATATATATCCGAATATATAATAAATAATACCAATAAACAATTTTAACAATAAATTTTATTACTGCAGTAATGACTGTATCACGAATTCATGATCTCAAATTGTCTCCGTGAAATTTGAATCTAAACGGTATTTATTGCGTATCAAATGATCGTTATGTCAATTCTAGCTTCAGTCCTTCAAATCAGTACTTAACTCAATTAACAAATCTATAAATAACTGAGAGCTTTACTCAATAATTTAATAATTAATTGACTTAATGTGAAAATTAAGGGTCTCAAATAACAAAAACCTTATATTCCAAATTGAAAAATGGGATAATTTTATTAAATCTAATCTTAATTAAAAATATTATTCAAATTAATGTATTCTCATCGGTCCTCAATAAATCTACGAAGTTTGAACGAAATCTGACCGTCTAAAGTGGGTCAAATTCGCGCCCAAATGAGTCGGTCACAAACAAACATACATAGAGGTGAAGCTAATAGAACGCATGTAAAAACTTCAAAACTTCGGAAAAATTAATGACATTGACAATCTGACCTCTTGTTTCTTATATCAACCTATTGTTATAATTAATTATTCATTTTATATCTTTTAAAGTCTTGCAAGTACCAAATAAGCTATAAAAGTTAAAATTCTAGGAATAAGTTTGTAATCATTTAGATACGAAGTATCTGATAAATTATTAAAACTTTCGTGAGACATTCTTAGAAATATGGGCATTTATTTAAATCGGCTTTACTCACGATAAATCAGTGTTGATACTACATAGTTTCGGACCAATCGGAAGTCCTTCATCAGGGTGAGACAACTAATCGTAAATAACATTAATTAATCTGCTGTTTGCTTTCCTTTGACTTTCATGTTAATCTATGAATATGTAACTTGTCCCACAGTTTCTGAGTTCTTCATCGAATGCAATACAATCAAATCATTCGACAGATGAGCTTGTTCTCATTGATGTACAATACAATCCTCAAAGATCAATTATCATCATTAGCGTATAGCAAGGTCCTGGTAATGTAGCTCGTAGGTCAGACAGTACTGGTAGTAACATCGAACCAACACAGCCAACACAACCAAGTCAAGGTAGTCTACACATGTCGACATATCGCATATTTAAATTACGTTAGGACATAGTAAAATCAAGAGTTAAATAAATGGTGTTTACAAAACACGTAACAGGGGTTAGCTCACTTTTAACTGTTGCATTGATCAACATAATATTATTATTATTATAGAAATAAACATTTTGACTGTTGCTTCTCAATACATTTTTGATAATGTTCTGTATGTTCATAAACACATTGAGGAATTTCTAGAAAATTCACAGTGATTCATTAGAAACTGTGACATTCATAATGTTAACACGAGGAACAAACATAAACTTGTTATGCCTACTACTCGGTTGGGTCGAGTTAGTCTTTTGTTGGGCGATGTATATGCTTCTACAATATGATCCCAGAAAATGTACAAAATTATTATAGCATAAACGATTTTCTTAATGACACCACGGACTGGGAATAAAGCGAACACCCTCAGGCTCTTTAATTATAAATGTTTATTGTACGATATTACATTGTAATCCATATTTTATATTAAATAAAAAAAAGCCCGCTGAGTTTCTTGCGCCCATTCTTCTCAGCTCTGAGGCAGTCTCTTTTGAATGGGTGGTAGTTTTTGACGTTCAATAAGTGATTTTAAATCCTATTTTGAATAAAAATATTTGAATTTGAATTTGAATTATCAATGAAGTCATTTGTGGCGGCATGTGGCGAGCAAAATTTCAATAAAGTGACTATCCAGCTCTTTAATCTAAAATTTTGTTTACTAATGTTTATTAATATTATGTTTGAAGAATTTATAACACAAGATTCGCAAATAATTTGAGATGATGTAACGTCTGCAATATTAAGAAGAATGTTATTTTATATTAATAATTAAAGTTTTGGTTATTAAAGGTGTATGTTTTGGTGTTTAAGAAACCGTCTTTATTATGGCAATAAGGGACGAGACGAGCAGGACGTTCAGCTGATGGTAATTGATATTCCCTGCCTATTACAATGCAGTGCCGCTCAGGATTCTTGGAAAACCCGAAAATTCTAAGCGGCACTTCAATTGCGCTTGTCACCTTGAGACATAAGATATTAAGTTTACCACAACGGCGCTCTTCAGACCGAAACAAAATAATGCTTAAACATTACTGCTTCACGGCAGAAATAGACGCCGTTGTGGTAATCTAGCCGGCATTATGTGTAAAGGAGCCTCCCACTGGTCTTACGTTTCTTGTAAGTGCATCAAGTACTATGTAGTATACACCTGTTCTGAAGCGAGTCGTTGTAATTCCGCGTACAACGTAACCTTTAACTGAATCATTGAAAGTTATTTAAATGTAAACATATCACGCAGTGTTACCGTCAATGTTAATGCCTTGCTAGACTTTTAAACACATGCATACATTGTATTAAGACTAGTTTATTAAAATAGAATCGTAATCCCTACTAATATTATAAATGTGAATGTAAGTTTGTATGTTACGATTTTACGCCGGAGCTACTGAACCGATTTTGATTGGTGGCTACATTTTATCCCGCAATATGCCATGGTTCCCGTAGGATTTGTGAAAAACTGAATTTCACGTGATGATGACGTTCTTTAATCTACCAATATTACGTTTAGTTGCCATAGCAACCTTCCTCGAAAAAAGATTCATATAATTGTTGGAAACAGGAGCGAAAACGGAAGCCGGAATTGGAATAGGACATGAGATAATCTTCAAATCCAAACTTCCTTATTATTTTTAAAAACCCTTTATTTTCTTGCCCCGAAGTCACGGGCATCAGCTAGTGGCATTATAAATTTAATGTTAATAACAACATTCGTTATTTGTTTCATATATAATTTAGTCAACGAAGACAGTCAACGTAATATTATTATTACCAATCAGTCAAGTATTTACTCAACCTTCATCTATTAAGTATTATGTATTTATATACTCATGTTTGCAGCAAGAAACGCCCATAAATGAAAAAGGATAAATTAAAGGTTAATTCAAATTATAAACTAAAACTGATGCAGGTAGAGTCGCGGGCGCATGCTTGTGACTCGTGTTATAATAATTGAAGATTATTCTTATAAGCAAAAAGTAATATCGATATATTTACTGCGGTCATTTCCACAATAACTTTGCTTCCCCACAACCGTATTTGTGAAGCGGCTTGGTCACCTTCAAACCACATTCCGTTGAACCTGGCATACGACTTGTTCAAACAATTATCTTATTGTTTTTATTACGTACTAAAATTAACTATATTTGTGTAAACATTGATTATACTGATAGGCTCACTGTCGCATTGGACTTTTAATATCACCATGTGAATGTGAAGCAGTAATGTGTAAGCATTACTGTGTTTCGGTCTGAAAGGCGCCGTAGCTGTGAAATTACTGGGCAAATGAGACTTAACATCTTATGGCTCAAGGTGACAAGCGCAGTTGTAGTGCCGCTCAGATTTGTGTGTTTTTCAAGAATCCTGAACGGCACTGCATTGTAATGGGCAGGGCGTATCAATTACTATCAAATGAACGTCCGGTCGTGTCGTCCCTTATTGTAATTTTAATAAATTAATAAATGTGGTCATAGAAGTAACCAACTAAAAATGGTCCTAGAAAATGATAGTAGTTTAGTTTCATTAGAATATTATGACCATAGACTAGTGACCCAAGATTTTGTTACAATTATTTAAATATATAATGTGCAGTCTAGTCCAGGTGTTATAATCTGTACCTGTCACCAGTATTCTAACCCACTCCCTGTAACAGGGACGTACATCTCACCCTCTTTCTTATACATAATATATATGTGTATAAGCAAAATCTCTTATTCATCCTATATTTATTATGCTCTAAGAATAAATTAATATTCAATTATAAATATAATCTATGTAGATATATTCAAATATTACATCAAGTTAAAAATAATAGTTAGGCTCATTCTAGAAGTTAACTTTTTAGGTAATCTAAGAATAAACCCTATCTGATGTATAAGAGAACTAACTTCTATAGAACAGTTTTCCTTTAAGCCTGAATATTAATTAACACCCGTATAACTTCCAGTTTTGCCAAACTATTGTACTTTAACGTTGCTTCAACAAACCCTTGCAACACCAAAATTATTACCTATATCTACGTATTGCATAATTATAATATAATTTTTGTTGACTACCGCTCGAAGTACACCCGATCGCAAATACATACAAAACTTCACGTTTAGATAAAATTATTTTCTCTATTATTAGCCATTCTTCTTTAGATCAAACAATTTACTTCAGAATATAATCTTATATTGTTGCCTCTGTTTGACATAATATTTGCATGACGTATTCTAACATAATACGTCATTTATCGGCTGAAAACAAATGATGACAAAAAAATGTCCTTGTACAGTACCGGTTCATCCTACATCGTACCAAATGTTACGTAACTATTGTCTTACTAATTGCCTTGTATTGATGTATTGTTCAACGATCTACGCGATTATTTGATTTTAGAATATTGTGCGAAAATTTCGCACGCAGTTGAGAATTTTTTTGAGAACTTTTAAATAAGCAATTTGATTTTTCATAAAGTTTCTTATAGATAATAAGTTAAAAGTAACTATTTTCGTAGTAAATATTATATTGTTTCGATGTTGGTACGTACCTAAACTACAAAATTAGTATTGCAACCTCCTCAACCACACACACACACACACACGCGCACACGAACACATACACAAACACACAGCCACACACAGACATCCTGTTTGTATAATATTTTTCTTTTGTTACATTATATTTTTAGACTTAATTTGTGATCCATAGTTTTTGATACTGTTAATTTTAATTGATATGGAAGAGCGTGGCCTTCTGGCACAGGTGTTCCTCACTTAATAGAAGGTCACATCCACTATTATGTTTGTACCATTTTTCAAAAAAAAAAACTTAAATACCACTATGACTTTCGTCACAGTACAAGTGCATTGATATAGTCTTATACATTTTTGCCTGATGGTTGCGAATTCAATCACAGCTGAGATAGAACCTTGTATGAATCTTTCATGCAGGAAGCGAAAATAGTATAAGGACCTCTTATCTCATCTGCTTTTGCATATATAGCTTACTTACTTTAATCAAGAGAGCGTCAGTGGTACGAAGACTAGTGCCGTATTTCATCCGGACGGCGCCGGTTCGATCCCCACCTGCCGCGATCCAATGTTTTCGGTTTAGGTTTAAACAAACTTTATTCTCATTAAGACCTATTGTCACTTAGAATAAGATAAGAAATTAACATTTTAACAAAAAATTAGGTACTTACAAATCATGATTTTGGTAGGTATACAATGCAATACAATGTTAGGAAGGTTATTGAAGACTCGCCTTAAAAGAAGTCAATGTTTTGGCATTTCGGCTTAAGGATTTATATGTTCGTTTATTAGACAATTTTGCGATGATGGAAAATATCGTGAGGAAACCTTACACACACCTGCAGAGATATTCAAAGGTCGGACTCAGGATGTTCTCACACAAAAAAAGCGTCCAGTTGCGAAAAATAGGCCGTTAGTGAGGTTAGATTTTGCGGCAAGACTGTTCCATGTCATACATTTAATAATTACCCAAGAGCAATTTGTTACAGTTTCACAGTATAAGTTCGCATTCGTGGTCAATTGACCGCGATATTTGTTACAGATTCGGTTAAATTACCGCAAAGCACGAGACATGTTGAGCTGGATACTGTTTGTTACGACATATTGGTATATAAAGCTATTCAATTGCTTATTGATAATTTTGTGGGAAAACCAGTGCGTCGAAATTTATGAGTAAAATCACAAAAATCTTTTGATGAGAAAACTCGGGGATGAAAATAGCAAACAGGGCATTAGGAAATACCAGTCTTCTCAATCAGGGAGGCTTCTTGCACAGGAAGCCGGCTAGATTATGGGTACCACAACGGCACCTTTTTCTGCCATGAAGCAGTAATGTGTAAACAATACTGTGTTTCGGTCTGAAGGGCACCATAGCTAGTGAAATTACTGGACAAATTAGACTTAACATCATATGTCTCAAGGTGCCGAGCGCAATTGTAATGCCGCTCAGAATTTTTAGGTTATTCAAGAATCCTGCGCGGCACTGCATTGTATTAGGTAGGGCGTATCAATTACCATCACCTGAACGTCCTGCTCGTCTCGTCCCTAATTTTCATAAAAAAAAATGAAAAAAAAAGGTCATTATAAACTAAACCAGCGTCTACAAAACATACAACTTAGATGTAGATTATGTTGCTTAAAGGATGACACATCTTTTCGCATTCTGATCGAATGCAGTGCCACTCCACGAAATGTAACTACCATCTAGAGGGATATGGATGCCAATCGGAAAACTTACTCCCCATATTCTGAATCATGAATGGGCAAAGTATTAAAGCACTATATCTTGTACTATGGTATGGAAGATAACACTACGCGTTATACCGGATTTTTTCTTATCCTGTGGTGAAGTGTAATTTTTATACTTCCTTCGCCTGAACTTTTTCCCCCGATTAATTATTTTATTTAAAACCTATATTTTAGATATTCTTGGTTTGATAACTTTATAAGATTAGGGAGTTATTATGTTTTTATAGAGATAGGATTATCACTATAAAAACATATATTGAATTAACTAACTACTTAATTAGATAAATCATTAAGGAATGCGCAATTTAATTAAGAATAAAACATTAAGGTAATCTAGGTACAAATCAAATTCTGATTCAAATATTTTTATTCAAAATAGGATGTGCCATCACTTATTGAATGTTAAAAACTTAAAAAGATTAGAACAAATTAATTAGAACACATAAAAAAAAAATTTAGAACTTAAGAAAGAAATTAACCTGTGCCTTAGTACGTTCGTATACCCACAAAAGTAGGTATATACTTAGTCTTAGTATGAAGAAGTGCAAGATAGAATATCTCAGCCATATGGTTGAAAACGATACCAATAGCTTATTGGTATCGTTTGAAGTTTGAAGCAGCTGCTTCAATAATATAGATGGCTGGTGGGACAGAAAAGTCCTCGAATGGCGAACACGTACCGGAAGACGTAGTGGTGGTAGGCCCCCCATAAGATGGACCGAAGATCTGGTCAAGATCGCTGGAATACGTTGGATGAGGGTAGCGATGGACCGGTCATCGTGGAAATCTTTGGGGAAGACCTTTGTCCAGCAATGGACATCTTCCGGCTGAATATAATGATGAAGTTGCTAAGATCATCATGAATGGCAAGGAGGATAGAAAGAGTCCAAATCACAATCCCGACTATAGAACATATTGGAGTGGATAGGAATTACCTCCGTCAAACAACTGTACCGTCTCGGTTATATGGACGAATTCAAAATCCTGGCGGCAAAACTTTATGACTAAAACGGTACAGACGAAAAAAGAAAATATTATTTTCAGCCGAGAAACATTTGTATATAAATCTGGCATGTAATAGAATCTAATATGTAGGTATATAAATAACTACCTCTAAATTTTTTATTAAATTGTATAAATGCGTAAGTAACGATGATTGTCTTTCTGTTAGCAATTCACGTGTTAGCCAACCCCATTGTTTATTAATTAAGGGAAAAAAAGCTATTATTGTTATATAAATATTTACCTCAAAATTAAGGAGTGTTTCTTACACCCTAAGGAGCACGATAATACCGAACTAAGCGCAAATGAAACCGCAGGCAAAATGAACACGTAAATTTTGCGAAATAAATTGATCTATTCCATGTTAGTAATTATTATGTTTCTCGTTTCAAACACAAGTCTTGTCACATTAATATTATGTTATTATAATTATGTTATTCAACATTATTAAGTCTTATGCTGCTTCAACGTGTAATTATAAATTCGCTTAAGTTCCTTAGGCTATAATTTAAGTTTAAACTTAATTAGCAGATAGTACATAATAAACGTAGATATTAATACTTTAGATCTTAATGTTATAACACATGATAAATGAATTGAATATGATTTAAATAATTGTACAATATTCGAAGAATGAAATAGAAGTCTTTACTCATTATACATTATAATATTATCAGTATAAATGAAAGCATAACTAATTTACAGTTCATTTCATATTATTAATTAGTTAAAAATTAATTAAGCTTATGATTATTGAAAGATAATTATGAATTAGCAGAAATTGTAAACATAATTTTCTGGATTGTAAAATCATAAACTTTTCATTATTATTCTATTTATTCTTTACTCTTACATTATTATAAAAACTTTTTGAAGGCACAACAATATAAATTATCATATACTTACCACATGGTTCAAGCCGTCAAATAAATCCTAAATATATAAAATATAACGCAAACGTTCTAAATTTATAAAATACGTAATCAATATATTATGAATCTCGTTAAATATTCATCATCTTAAATACTGTAAGTTGTCAATGTATAATACTATAACCAAATATTGACTTACCTTATTGTCATCAGGCTTTACGAGAGCGGCGGCCATTCCTTCGTCGCACGAAACCAACAACAACACCAGAAACCACCGAAGATATAGAGACATCCACAGACAAGTTCAACAGCAGAGGCAACTCAAAGTTCAAGAACCGAAAAACGGAAAAAGGTGTTGAGAAATCGGAGAAACCATCTCTCGATAAGGCTGTGTCGCGAAATGAGAAGCCGACAAGAACGTTCGTTAGGAGGCGATTTGGTGGGGCGAACGGTGAGTTACATTCACGTATATTGTACACACTAAAATCAGCTTATTACAAACAGCAATAAGACCTAAATTTGCTTGATTTAATAGTTGAATAAGATATACTTAATTGCTAGAATGTATTTACTAAAGGTACGACGCAATTCAAGCGATTTTCCTGCAATTGTATGAATCTGATATGCCCTTGTGGTAACTTATAGGCACGTAGGTAATAGTTTACTATTACAAAAGGGCCAATTATTACATAATATTTGAATGAATTTGAATAAAATATTATTAAATAGACAATAATAAATTATAAAACAAATCTAACAAAACAATGTTTGTATTAACATTAAAATAATGATTTTAAATATGTATTTGCGATTTAAATATTTAATTTACTGAAATCATATAACATATTAAAAAATATATCAGCTTCGATACAAGTACTGATAAATTTTTCTACGCTTTATAACTCTAAATGACAAAGGCTTACGACCGGAGAGATCCCTGTCTGTAACGAAGTTCCGAACGCTTTTTCTTCAACTCTGAATTTAGATTTGGCATAATTAATTTGTTTTTATCAGCTATTAAATTTATTAAACGAAAGACAACTATGTATCTATTTAAAACTTGATATATTACAGTGAATTACAAAATAACTAAAAATAAAATGAAAACTTCAACCTTCTCGAGTATAAGACATAAACGAGAGCGAAGTTAGTTTATAGTTATTGTTCTTATAAATTTTCGCTAAGTTATAATTTATTCTACAGTGGGATTATCATAATCCTTTTTCGTTTTGACTCTTTTAAGACACTTTTAAAAGATTTATGGCAACTATTTACGCAGAAGTATGCATACAATAAACACGTGATAATTCGACAATGGTATGCAATGACGAAAGGTCACTTCGTGCAAACATTGCCACGGTCAAATATTTATTGAGTAACGAAGTACGATACGGCAATAAACGTAGGTAATTTGATCAAGTTGTTACTACACTTAACTCACCAAAATACTGACGTTCGTGCGTAGTACTTTTGCAGTTTGCAAATGGAATGTATTATTAGTGTCAGTACCACAGGGTTCAGAAACCACCAGAATATTCCCATATATTTCAATTTATTATACTTCGCTAATAAAAAATATTGAAGTAGGTGTTACTTTGCGGATATCCATAATTATGAAAATGATTTATAGTTTTCTTTAGTGTTAATTCCGCCAATATTTGTTTTTAAACAATTCGACAGTCCAGGCATCCTCAGGACGTGTTGACTCGCTAAAATCTGGCACGAGACTCAAATTGTTTAAAGACAAATATTGGCGGAATTAACACTAAAGAAAACTCAAATCATTCGGATTTGGATTATATCACCAATAACATGCGTGCATTTGTATCGCTTGTTATAATCACACTGAATAATCTCTAGTAACGCCCAGTTACTGCATGAATAAATGAATCAAGTGCCTTTTGTAACCCCTAAGAATTATTCTCAAATGATATCAAATAATGTAGTATATAATAAACAATCAACAATTATGAATGAAAAAGTAAACAGGGTGTTTTTTTAACAGAAAGTAATGTCGTACTCGACCTTAGTGATATATACCTATAAAATTGTATGACTCTTGCGAAAATTCGACGTGACCTTCTGAAGTATCAGAGAAAACATTTTTTTTCTTTTCAAAGTCATTCAATTCTCTTATTATTTATATTATTTATTTCTAAGCTTCATATCCTGTCAAGACTTTATTTCTTATAGTAAATACTGGCCCCATTAAGATTATCCCTGCCTTTTCAATAGTTTTGTTACTTATCTCCATCTCCCTTGTCCCATAAGTTTCCTCTTTTTGGTATTCCATTTTACGCCCTTCAACCCCAAATTCTACTGGATCTTGGCATTTAAAATAACACTCATGTTGTAAATTCCCAGTTAAAACAATATATATCTAAACGTTAGCCTGATTGGGTCGTCATCACATCATTACACTGATGCTTCAAAGTTGTCAGAACTTGGGTGTGTAAGAAAATAGGATTTATAAAATCCTATTTAATTTAATTCGGTTCCTACAAACACTAACAAACTGCTTCTGTTTTTAAGATTTAAATGAGCACTTCTTTATGCCCTCGGTGCACTTTATTTTGTGACTGAGACTGAGCTTTCACGCTCGGCTGAGTCGACTTAGCGGGCGCGAACAATCTAAGATAAAATAAGCAAAACAATCTATACCCAGTTTTAATTATATATATTATAAATTAAACTCTCTGTCTCTTGAAGCTGTGAAGAAATAAATCGGCCATAAACGTATATGTATAATCTCAAGTGAATCAAAATTTATCGGGTGTTTTCCGTTGATCTAGAACTATAAAATTTAGCAAGTAATAGGTACTGTATTGGTAAGGAAGACTATACATTTGTAATTTAATCATAAAAAGATTGACCCTGAGGTCTTGTTGCAAGGAACGGCGATCCAAATTTTGAATGGAGCTAAGTGTCATATGGGGTATCGTATGAAAGGGCTTCATTGCCACAAGCAAAAAGAGATTTTTACTATGTTAGTGGTGTATAGTTTTCGATTTATGACGAAGAATGAAAAAAAAACCAACTTAATAATATTTTCATATTATTAAGTTGGAGAACCCTCTTTAACTAGCACCCAAAAGGCAAAATAATTTGGGATAAAAGAGTTATTAGCGAAGTATAGTATAGAGTCTCAGTACTCAATGAAACGTCTCGAAATTGCACGTAACTAATTTTTCATATTGGAGTTGTTGATTACATAGCGAAAGATCTCTTGATATGTCTCACGTAACAGGTTCTCATATAAACATGAACAGGTTTGCATCAATTTCACATCAGATCCACACTTCGCATTTTCACTGCTAGCTATTCAACATAATTTATTACTTGAATTTAAATAATGTGTTGACGAATTGAATAAATACATAATATAACGTATAAATATAGAACTTTTCCATTTTAATGTACGGCTATTAATAATAGGAAAAGTTTTGTTCATAGCTTTATTCTCTATGTATGTAATCTTAATATATATGCATCCGCAGACCCTTTAAATAAATAATGGTAGTATGTGAGCATTATATTAAAAATTATATAGATATAGAGTATGTTTTTTAACTGTAAATAAATAAGGATTTGCAAAACATTCAGCCACCACAAGTAGCACCCGTTCACGAACATGACGCATAGACCAGTCATCGCCTCTCTCGACCATATTTTAGGAAAGGGAATGAAGCCCATGATGCCATAACTAGCAATGACATTTATGTGAGCATAACGAAGCTTGCTACAAAAACTCAATAATAATTCATATTTAATTACTGTGTTGTCGTGTCCGTTAAGTAATATTTAAGTTTAAGTTAGGCGAAAAATGTTAATATAAATCCCTCTCTTATTAAACTTGTAAATTAAACGAATTAAACAAAACAAAACTAAATAGTTGACTACGGCAATCAGAGCACATGTCCGTTATATCAAGTTATGTGAACTTACACAATTTGTTAAAAAACCTTGTCATTATATCGAGTTGTATCGGTGATGTAAGAGTTAAGGAAAGTAAACTCGGTTCTGCCTCACCGACTACTTTCACTCATCCCAACTAGGCGCGGTCTGTGGTTTGTTTTGTTTCATGAAGTCGCGGTCAACTGACCTTTGTACCATATACCACGCGAAGACCATGATTATTGATATCTCTTTATTATATTTCCAAAATAGTACAAAAAAAAACAAAATATTTAATAATATGCCCCAAACTATGTTAATTAATAAACTAATGTTATATAATTTCTAGTTTTCCATCATAATGTATCTGTTAAACAAATTGTGTTAATATCCCAATATTTATACGCATTAAGAAATCGCCCTCAGGTAGTTGCTTTAGTAGTGTAGAAAGTATTAATACGTGATGATATATATATAATATATTTATTAAAATCAGTTTCGATATAAGTTAAGAGCTTTGTATTGTATGTATTTTATTATACACTAGCTGACCCAGCAAACATTGAATTGCCATCATAGTTAACAATTGTAGTAAATCAGTTAAGTAACAAAGTTAAATAACTATAGGTAGCTAAAATTAAGTTTGTTCTTTAACCTCCTGAGAAAAATAGAAAGATAGAAAGATTCTAATTAGTTATACATTTTAAACTATTCTTTCAATTTGATTACTAAATGACGGGGGACACATTAGAGATAAAACAAAATTGTTGTTTTTATTTAATTCAAAATATTTTCATATTTATTCACCTTTCAAACCTTCTCTGGACTTCCACTAATAATTCAAGACCAAAATTAGCCAAATCGGTCCGGCCGTTATCGAGTTTTAGCGAGACTAACGAACAGCAATTTATTTTTATATATATTGATTATATATTACTTCAGTTAATCTGTTCACTTATTGACATGAATTGAAAATATAAGGGACTTTCTGTTGCAACTATCAACTATATAATAATAATTGTACTCGTGGGAAAATACTCCATATATCTAATGTATTTAGGCCTATCAGTTATTTGCCTTTCTCACGCTCTGGTTAATGCATTTTCTCCGTCATTTTCTGCGTGTTATTTCATTTCATGAGATATATATTTTCTTATAGCTATTAATTGTCTAGTCTGCTATTTTCTCATGTTGGTTTTTGATTGATGTGGACTAGATTAATGGGACTTTATACAGTCCTAGTGGGTCTCGAAGTCCACCCTAAATTTACATAAAATTATTTAGTACAAAAGAGTACCTGCTATTACAAACTTAACAATTTTAAACGTACAAACCTTAGTCCTCCATATAATATGACATATTATATGAAAGCGATGAAGAATTTTTCACATTAAGCGTTTTACACACCAAAGCCGCTGCTTTTAATGGTTAATTCTAATTTGCTTCTTGCTTTAGCAAATTTACTTCCCGGCGTTCATATCGTATGCTTTTATTATTATATTTCTGCTCCAAACAATTGCTTTGAACTAAAAAGGGTTAGTGAAAAATATATATTTATCTATTATTCAAGGGGCTGGAACCACAACCTCCAAATTGTTCTTAAACATACCATTTAAATATTAATTGATTAGGTACTATATATACCTTTAAAAAAATCGTGTGCACAAATTGAGCAAAATTTGCTTGAGTAGGTATCTATCTAAACCTCGTAAGGCCACCGAAAAACAGATGTTTTATTATTTCTAATGACTAATCGATATGTAATACTGGAAATGCCAGTTTATTGGCATTTATGTTTTTATAATTACAAGCTTTATAAATAATTTATTGTAATTTTTCACAATTTTAGGAAAAAAGTATTTTTATTACATCCAGACGAGATTAAGGCTGATTTAAAGTGGTCACCTCCACTCATTACATTATAAATAATATTAACATAATGGCACAGCATTAATTACGTGTCCATTAGACGTTGCTGAACTTTGAGCGCTGGAGGAGTTTTACAAAATGGGGCCGAGATTTTTAGTGTGAGAAGGTGGTAAAATAAACTAAGCTAAGACGCAAGCATACCACACCACATAAAGACCGCCAACTGCGCCGAGATATGCCGGCATTTGTTCATTAAACCATTACCAGTGGGAAGCGCCTATTTCTGCCGTGAAGTTGTAACGTGTAAGCATTACTGTGTTACGGTCCGAAGGGAGCCGTAGCTAGTGAAATTACTGGGCAAATGAGACTTAACATCTTATGTCTCAAGGTGACGAGCGCAGTTGTAGGGCAACTCAGAATTTTTAGTAATTAATTAATTTTTAATACTGAGCGGCACTGCATCGTAATGGGCAGTGCGTATCAGTTACCATCAGCTGACAGTCCTGCTCGTGTCGTCCCTTATTGTCATAAAAAGAAACATTTATTTAATATTTCTTCTCTCGATCATCATCTCGATCGCTCATGCCTTCCATAATGGAAACTTTCCGTTCATCAAGCCTTCGTTTCAACGTTACACAAAAGTTGTTATAAGCACGACATGTCAAACTCCCACAAGCCAATAAAGCGAGGCGCTTATTACTACAGCTGTGTGAATTGTGAAATGTGAAAGAAATTGGAACAAATATACGATAACTATAATTGACATGTTGTTGGAGCTAACTGTGGTTTTTATTATGTGTTGTGTTACGTATGTTGTAATATATTAATAGATATGGCTGTTGTAGCGACGTTAAAAACAGATACTTTAAAACTCAAACGTATAAAATAACTTAATATACACCTCTTATGCAAAACTTTTACCTTTAATTTTTAATAAACTACTATTATTTAGATGTGATACCTATTGATATGGTTTAAGTCGGCGTTTGTCCGCTTGGGTTGCTTGGTTCTCGACGAAGCTAACCTGCTCAAAGTCACGCGTGACGAGTGTAGGTACCTGCTATTACATTTGGCTTGGCACCAACTTCAAACCTATCAATAGGTAGCATATATAAATAATAGTATTTTATTGATATTAAAGGTATAAGATTTGCATAAAAGGTGTATTAAATTAAGTTATTTTTTACTTTTGAGGTTTTGATGTCGGTTTTAAAAAAAAAAAAAATTTTTACTTTCTAGTGTCATTAATCAGTTAAAAAATAAACAATATAGGGGATCTATATATATTTCACATTCTTGTGAGACACTGAAATATCGTGAAGAACGTTTTTTAGCTATGAATGACAGGTAGTCCAAGACCCACTTATCGTCAAATTGGTTTAAAATATTAATATATAAACAAACTAAATGAAATCTCCTAAAAAATCAGTACACAAACTATATAACATCATCCACGTAAACAAAAATATTCATAGAATAAAAACTACTGGGCCAAACTATCTCAAATTTTTATGGAACCAAACAGCAAGCATTCCGCATAAAATTAAAGAAGAATCACGAAAATCGGACCCTAAATCTCAGTGTAATCGGTGTGCATACATAAAAAAAATATCAATCGAATTGAGAACCTCCTTTTCGAAGTCG
Organism: Leptidea sinapis; assembly: GCF_905404315.1. Classification (NCBI taxonomy): domain Eukaryota; kingdom Metazoa; phylum Arthropoda; class Insecta; order Lepidoptera; family Pieridae; genus Leptidea; species Leptidea sinapis. The sequence goes on along the minus strand of NC_066267.1, from coordinate 10,710,661 downwards.
GTTAAAAATGAGTAAGTACGTTTAAGATAAGATTCCTGCGCATAAAAATATTAAATAAAAAGTATGTACGATATATGTTTGAAAATTTATTCCTAGAAAATTCTTTTTGATGACAATCAAGTCACCAGGAAAACAAATAATAAACGCTCTGAGGTAGAAGGGAATTAAACTCTCTAGATTTTTTACTCTTTTTTTAAAAAAATTGTTTTTTTCAACAAGTCGATATCCTGGTCTGAATTTGTCCAAATTTTATTCCTTTAGTTATTATAAGTACGTATGTATTAGCTCGTTTGCCGTACCACACTCCGTGTATCACTAGATTGAGTCTTATACCTATTAATTGTTCACACGTTTGTTCCCATACATTAACGCAGCTATGTATTTGATTACACATAATTCAATAGTAATGAGTGTCACAGTTATCAATTTCTAATTACACATTGGAGAACAATCATTTAATAACTAGATAAAAAGACAAAACATGAAAAGTGAAAATTTTATTATGCATTATTTAATTTTTAGTTAATGATTAGAAAGGTGATGTTAGGAAAAAATTATGTCTCCATAGTTTCTTGTATCTTTCGCGGTGAGCGCAACTATTATGTTTCTTCAGAGGTTATTCAAGATTGAACTTTGAAGACATTTATTTTAAATAGGCACAGGCTTTCTGATAGATTTTATTGTATGTCGGGACTTAAATAATCACAATAGTGATCAGGCCAATAAGTCTATGAGACTATGAATTGCTTCTCTACCACGACTTGAGAAAGGAGCGTTAGCCACCAGACTATTTCATGGAATTATTATTTTATCTTTAAAAAATCAAACCAAACTATGAAATAAGCTTAATCCGAGGTCCCAAAACGACATGTGTCCAATAACCTAGTGTCCTTTCGAAAAGGCCGGCAACGCTCCTGTGATTCATCTGGTGTTGCAGGAGAATGTGGGCGGCGGTGATCACTTAATATCAGTGACACTAGTTATATTTTAACTTAAGTATAAGTGGTACAAATTGTGTGCAAATGATTTTTTTATTGTATCAGCATTTCAACGGATAGTTAAGTATACATACATATATGATTAACTAAAGGTGTCCCTAATTTTTATTTATCTCAACAGTCAATCTGCTAACTGTTACTTTTACTTTCAACAATTATTGAGAGCGTATATAATTAAAATTTCATAAAATCTTACTCAATTTTTCACAATAACAAGTTTTGTATTTTGCGAAATAAAAGTATTGGATCAACGAACGAGTTTGTAAAATAGCATAAATACTATTTTGTTGATAACATTATCCGTGAAAAATACTAACAGTCTCTACAATTAAAAAAAAATATCTAAACTGGATGATTTGTCAACAAACTCCAAAACCAGTAAGCACACTGTAGGATGGTCGTATAATTTTATTTTATCTTTTCGATGTAATGAAAAAAAATTAGGAAATTAATGATTTTCCTAATTTTTATTTAGATTTCCTCACAATTTCCTATACTTATCGGTATATCCGAAGAAATCAATTAAGCTCTCACAAAAACCATTGTTTCGAATATATTTAGAAAAAATGTGGGCTTTTTATAATCCAATTTTTGCATCTCAAATGTAACGTGCAACTATATGCTTATAAGTAAGAACTTAAGACTGGACCTTAAGTTTCTAAATATTTCCTGTTATTTACCGGTTCAAGAGTTCAGAACAATATATTGTTTGATTTCGTGATGTTCCGCATAATGCATTGTTTTACAACGGCTGAAGAAGGTTGTTTGTTGTTCTCAATCGTACATTATACTGCTTTTGCTTGCAACAAAATTTTCAAGTAATGATATAAGTACCTGACTTAGATATTACATACTTAGTCGTAAGACCCTAAATTATTAATTATTTTATATTGTATTTATATGTAAAATTCTCTTGTAAGTGATTTTATGTTTAATCTGATGAGATTAAAAAGAGAAAAGAGTCTTTTAACCAACGTAATAATATTTATTTTCAGAATGGAAAGTGTCCCAGAACTACCTATTTATGATATAGGTGTGCACCAAAATTTACTAGCACAAATTCACGTCGTATAAAAAAAATGCTCAGGATGGGTACCACAACGGCGCCTATTTCTGCCGTGAAGCAGTAATGTGTAAGAATTACTGTGTTTCGGTCTGAAGGGCGCCGTAGCTAGTGAAATTAATTGGCAAATGAGACATTAACATCTTGAGTCTCAAGGTGATGAGCGCAGTTGTAGTGCCGCTCAGAATTTTTGGGGTTTATCAAGAATCCTGAGCGGCACTGCTTTGTAATGGGCAGGGCGTATCAATGACCATCAGCTGAACGTCCTGCTCGTCTCGTCCCTTATTTTCATAAAAAAGAAGCCAAAATATGGAACATGTAACAAATTACACCATAATGAGGTTCAACTGCTACTATTTATATATTTCCGAATTTACTCCAGTTTTTTTATGAATATTGAATTTCGAATCCAATTCGGACCGTGACAGTTGACACACGCACTTCTCACATGCTGTACCTCTATCGGACAGCAAATGATAACTATGCCCTTATATGGGTATATAAAGTAATTGATTGTGATGCTTTGCACATGCACATGATGCCTACTGGTTGGGACCTTTTTTGCCATTAAGTAGTACCTAATATGCATACATTATAATGTTTCACTTCGAAGGGCATCGAAATCAGTGGGCTAATGAAATTTAGCATCGTAGGTATTGTGTCTGAAAGCGACGAGCACATTTGCGATGTTGGTCAGAATTTTGGGTTCTTCAAGTACTTATTTGAGCGGCACGGCATTATAATGGACAGGGCGTATCACATACTATTACGAAAATGTCTTTCTCGTCTCGTCGCTTTTCTCATTAAAAAACTAGTCATGATTTTGTTTCTTTGGGGCTGAAAGGATCTCTACATTTTATGTACAATATTTTGCTTTTCTTTACAAAGCCCTCGAAAATTATCTGTCGAAAGACTGACTTGGGTTTATTTATTGAAAGATATTGCTGTCTTTTGCATACAATGTCAAATACAATCGTGAAAGTTTGCTTACATAAAAAATGTGAGATGAACCGTGTTATTTGTTAAAGTTACTGCAAATGCTCAACCATCCATCAATCTTCATACCTAGATTAAAAGACAGATTATAGATAGATTATAATATTAACTCATTAAAAAATCTTTAACATTGGTCGTATTTTGTTGCAGTAACATCGTCAGCTAGCACAACACTATCGACCACCGCACCACCAAAGCGGCCGTTCCGCATCGCTAGCCGACGTCGACCTTTTACTACCTCTACGACCACCACAACGGAAACTGCACCTACCACACAACTACTGGAGAGCGAGGAAGCCCTACAAGATATTGATATTGGTGAGCTTTACCTTTAAGGGTTTCATTTATGATGAATCAAAAGAAAGCTAATGCAGAAAGGTTATAATATGGACTATCTAAATACAAAAAGAACTGGTCCTTATATCAGCGTTAGGAATATACGTCCTAACGTTTTCTGTGAACTTTCCTTTTTGCGAATCGCGCTACTGCCTAATCATCCTTCCATCTTTATTACATTATTATTATTTTTTAACATTTGTATTGTTATTTGTTTCTTTTATTCATACAATGTTAAATGTTCATATCTATTGTATTTGTAAAAATTGGTGACAGTTTTCCTAAATAAAGATTATTATTAATATTAATAATGTTATATAAGAAATATGTTCGATTAACGTCAGCGAGAGTGTTATTATAGTTTGTACCTATATTTAATAAAAATATTTGATTTTATGTTATCCTATACTTTTTGTATGAACTACGCAATCTAGTCCAACGCATATCAACAAACATAATGAATGGTCAATATTGCTATTAAGTCTAACTTAGCGCACAGTAGAACCGAGTGCAGTAGAAAATCTAAAATTTCTAGTAATCTGTTTCATTAAAACACAATTTGAAACAATCCAAAAACGACAAACACCCGCTTTGTTCTTAGCGAATTGGCCAATCATATAATTAACTTTCCTTTAAAAAATACTGTTACTTATTATATTTTATAGATGCCATTGAGGACCCATTACTAATTGAAAGGAAAGCTCCAAAGAATGATAATGAACCACGCAGACGACCTCTGATAGCCCTCAAGAGTGATGACCAAAACCCGTCCGCTACTAACGATGAGAAGAAAGAAAGGCAAAGCAAGAAATACAGCTCCTCTTTCAGACAGAATCAATTAGATGAGATCATTAAGGCAAGAACTAGTGCTGAAGTAGAAATTACAACTGAGGGAAAAACTACTGTTGATGGTAAGATTCCATATCTCATGGATGATAAGTCTAACCTAGAAGTACCAGATGTAATAGGTATAAAAAGATTTTAATATAAACCGTAAATGTAATTATTTTTTTAAATAAAAAGACATAAAATAAAATTATCATTTCCATAATTTCTTTATGATCATATGATTTATTCTTTCCAGTCACCGACGTAGATAATGCAGTGGCATTAGCAGCTCACCAGCTCCTAGCAGCGCCAGTCCCAATCACTCAAGATTACGATGAACCCAAAACAACACGAAGATCCAGGCCTACTAGTAGATATTCCACGACGCCTTACACTGAACTACCAACGAATACAGCATACACTCAGTACAATAGAAATACAGTACGACAAGGATTATTTGAGACCTCAACGTTTGTAACTGAGACACCAACATTCTCAACTATTGCTGATAGTACCAGGCCTACATATTCATCTACATCATATACATCAAGACCCACATACACAACAACCTCCATTCCTACTTTATCTGGTGTTTCAATTAATATTGGATCAGAGGGATCTGGAGAATCTACTGCTAGATACACATTCGAACCAAGTATCCAATCTACTACATACGAGTATGAATCAAGAGTGTCTAGACCTAAACTGAGTACAATAAACCCCACCGTTTCAGGAGTGTCTTTGGACTTAGGCGAATCGACCGCAAGATTTGCTGCTGTAGCAACAAATACTGGAGTACCAGCAACTTTCCCTTCAACAGTTCCAAATAAGTTTTCAAGGCCTGCTGCCTTTTCACCGAACCTTGTTAGTTTAGGTTTTGAATCTGATGAAAAGTCGGTGGGTTTCAAGAGTACAGGTCCATCTACGGCTAGATATGAAAGTTCTAGTGCGAAGATTCCGGTCCCTGTGAATTTCTCTCCTTCAAGTGAAGCAGGCCTGACTCAGGAGACCTCGTACTTTACGAGGGAATACCTCTTAGAATCGCCAGTGACAAAAGCTTTTGAAGGTAATATTTTGAGATATATATATCTAATATGTTCACCATGGTCTCACACTTGTTAAACTAATATTTAATTTTGTATAGTGAATTTGTTATATTTACTACCATCAGCAATTAATTTTAGTGTAATTTCGTTTTTCTTATAAAATAGAACTTCTATTGTCCATCTTAATAAATAATTGTTGATCCTTAAAAGTGCATTAACTTTAAAAAATATTCATAAATTGCATGACCAATTATACTTCAAGTTGAAAATGCTGAAAATATTTCGAAATGATACCTAAGTCTATTTTCTGATCGTGATTAATATCACAATCGGTTATCTGGAAGTTATTAAAATGATTTACTACCGTCTCGTGAACATAAAAGTGCAAATAAGCTCATATTTACCTTAACCTATGCACTCACTAACCTTAACCTAACACTATACACAAAACTAACTTACAGTTTCATTATTATAGATGACATCCAATACCTGTCTTCTACTACACCTTCCACAACACGGAGACCTTTGGGTAGGAGGAGAACAGTATACCGTAGAATCTCAACAACACGCCCTACGTCACCAATAGCACAAACGACGGTGAAGCCACGCCGAACTACGATCAAGCCATTTGAAAAGATAACAGTCCGAGAAGCAACGGGGAGAGGCCGAAGTTTGGGACAAGACGAAACAAACATTAGACCTGCAGTATTCGCCAGCTTTGATGATGGACAGGAGAAACTTGGAATTAAATATGAGCAAGGAACTAAAGTGCATTTAGATGAAAAAGGTGAGTTAATAACTAGAGTCGCGAAGGTCTTTCTTTTATGAAAATAAGGGACGAGACGAGCAGGACATTCAGTTGCCCATTAAAATGCAGTGTCGTTTAAGATTCTTGAAATATACAAAAATTCTAAGCGGCAATACAATTGCGATCGTCACCTTGAGACATAAGATGTTAAGTCTCATTTGCCCAGTAATTTCACTAGATACGGCGCCTTTCAGACCGAAACACAATAACGCTTACACATTACTGCTTCATGGCAGAAATTGGCGCCATTGTGGTACCTATAATCTAGCCGGAATCTTGTGCAAAGCTGCCTCCCACTCTTAACTAAATTAGAAAATGATTAGTTAGTTACAAGAGATAAAATTGTCTTCTAAACTCATTCCAATCAGAGAAGTTACTTATTCCCAGTAGTGAGTGACGTAGTAGACCACTATTAAAATTTATTTTTGTTCTAAACAGGTAATATTGAATGTCTCGACGTCGGCAACTTCCCGCACCCCACATCGTGCAAGAAGTTCATATCGTGTGCCAGAATAAGAGGCGGCTCGGTCCTCGGCTGGGAGTACATCTGTCCCAAAGGCCTCTCCTTCGACCCTGTGGGCGGCATTTGCAATTGGTCGGCTGGGTTGGGATGTAACGAAAAAGATAACTAAGTAAAACAGCCAAAGTTAGGTGCGAATTTATTATTGCTATTGGTTGTTCTAAAAATTTCAAAGACAATCTGATTGTAATTATTCAGAGTAGAGAACTAATAAAATGCTCTTTCATATCGCAGAATATAATTTATATACTGCACATAATTATTCCAAATATTTTTTAAGTCGAAATTGTCAATATTTCATTAACTTATATAAGACTTTTTTAATTAATACTCTGTGGTAAATAATTCCTAGTTATTTACCATTTACTGCCAATTTGTAATTATATCGAAGTAAATGACTACTATTCTGACAAATGTAATTTGTAAATGGATTATAAATTATGAGATGTGCCTTATTTTATATAATTGTAGATATTATAATTTTAATGTTAAATAAAAATATAAAATATGTGTGTTGGATCTTATTTCGGTGGTTCCACCCACTTTAAGATAATAAATAAGTTTTGCTTATACACGAAAAAATAGGGCAAAGAGTAAATTAAATATAATCAAGTCATTATAATTTTATTCATTTAGGTCAAAAAAATTACACTTATGAATATCATTTGTGTCGGAAAAGGTTAAGCTTTAATGAGAATATGAGGCAATAAACTGATTGCCTTACTCTTAAGTCAACTTCTTTACAGCATCGTCTTGCAATTTATTTTAATTACAATCTACGTAAAGTGATGCAGAATAAATACTCAAACGCCGTGACATCCACGAATAAGTATAATAAGTAGATAATAAAAGTAAATTATTCAGATTCAAATATTTTTCCACCCACCCGAAACCCATTCGAAAAGGTATGCCTCAGACTTGAGAAAAACGGGCGCTTGAAATTCAGCGAGCTTTTTTTTATAAAGATATGGTGACAATGTAAAATTGTACAATAATATTAAAAGAAAAAAAACACTAGTTGAGTACTGTAGTAGACTGTAAATAAATAAAAAATATACTAACTATTACAAAGATTATGTATAAATATATTAGCTGATCCAGCAAACGTTGTATTGCCGATATTAAAATCGCGATACAAAAGTAACTGTGAAAATTTGAAGTTGTATTTTTTAATGCTGACTCATAATCTAACAAATTTAAAAAAAAAAAACGTGTGGACCACCCTTAACATTTAGGGGGATGAATAATAGATGTTGTCCGATTCTCAGACCTACCCAATATGCACTCCAAATTTCATGAGAATCGGTCAAGCCGTTTCGGAAGAGTTCAAAGTTTAACACCATGACACGAGAATTTTATATATTAGATGTCATTATGTCGAAAAATTATCATATACCTAAATACGAAAATCGAAGACACACTTTTATGGTGTGGCGTGTGAGGATCGAACCTGGCGCTACGTGGTGAGAGTCAACGGTTCAACCTATTTTCGCATTACTGACGCTTTTTTTTTTCACTAATCTTTTTTTTATTAAAATAAGGGACGAGACGAGGATAACGTTCGGCTGGTGGTAATTGATATGCCTTATAATTCATTGTCGCTCAGGATTCTTGAAAAACCCGAAAATTCTGAGCGGCACTACAATTTGCGCATTTCTTTTTTCTTGAGACATAAGATGTTAAGTCTCATTTGCACAGGAATTTCACTAGTTACGGCGCCCAAGAACCAGACCGGTTCAGACCGAAACACAATAATGCTTACACAATACTGCTTCACGACAGAAATATGCGCGTTGTGGTACCCATAATCTAGGCTGCATCCTGTGCAAAGGAGCCTCCCACTGGTGGGTGAGTGAAGCAGAAACACGTTATGACGACTGATAGCTAGCTATCCAGCTAGTTTTGAAGGAGCATAATTTTGCTTGCTTGCTGAGGCATACTTTTTCGAATTCGGTAGTAGTTTCTGACCTTCAATAAGATAATGATATCATATCCTATTTTAAATAAAAATACTTATTTGTATTTGAAATCAAATAATGGAGGTTTCGTATTGACTGGTCGAAGCTGCAAATAAGTTAACTCTTAAGTTAAGTGGAATCATCTGCCTCTAAGACAATATGATTTTAGACAACACATCACAAAATAACTGAGATGTAGATAGAGTCTCTTGCTGTTAGACAACCGATAAAAACAGGCCAGCAATATTAGTTTAGTGTGCGTGACAAGTTACGTTTTACACTCGCGATTTGTATGACACTTTGTGTTAGTGTGCGTGAATTGCTCAAAATAGAGGTTAGTTCTAAAGTCTATTTCATTCAACGTTTTCACAGCTGTCATAGTCTGTCTATCTAGACGTATAAATGATCTAAGATATTAAGAAAATTTATTTATTAAGGTGAATTATGTTCTACCCGCGTGTTCATTTAATGTCGCCATAGTAGCGCCACGCTATAAAAATGGCCGCCATAATATAGACAGTCCTGATTCTGCTTCGATTATAAATTACAATGACTCATATGATTAATCAAATAAAACCAATTAATACATATTAAACATATATTATCAATACCTATTTACAATATTCTTCTACTAATATTAACATAGCCTATACCGACGCAGGTCATCTTCACGTTCTGCACAACAGGCCCCTGTTCATCATCAGATTCCTCATTATCATCCCGTATCACTTCCAACTTAAACATCACACCAAAGAATTCTTTAAGGTGCTGCAGGAACTTTATTGTGTATTCTGATAGTGGACCAACCTGGAGAAAACGTGAATTATATTATAAAAAAAACATTGCGTGCGTACAAAGTACACATGTCAGAACAGAAGTGAAACCTGCATGGTGCATGAACCTCTAAACTGCATATGAATTCCTGATACGTGTTACTAGGACGACACATGATTTCAACCGCTATGAAAGACATTCCTACCACCACTAATATATATAATAATATGTTCTCCTGGTGTCTATGTAGTAATACGTCGGGCGCTTGGAGTCAGAATATATTAAGGTATACTCGCGCCATACTTAAGACAATCTCTTCTTTAACTATGATCGCCTGGTACCAAAACATTGTATTATGCTTCCTATCTCATTATCTGCCATGTTAAATATAATGAATTGATGTGACTGCTCTTTTTACTGTCGCTTTTTCGTTTCATCGACATTCTAATCACAACGATGATAAAGAAGTTTTCACTTCAATAGTATGCATATTTCTGTCTCATTCTTTGCCGGCTTCATCCTACACATTTTTGTATTTGTGTCTCTTACCTGTCGTTTTTTCCGTTGCATCCGGTTTGAAATCAACGATTCTAAAGAAGTTTCACTTCAAAAGGTGATATTATCTTTTATAGTATTATAGAACCGATAGACATTGTCATTCCCTAAAAAAAATACATAAAAAGCGCCTGGCCATAAATTATCCTAAATGGCCCTCATTGAGTTTCTTGACGTTTCTGTGATTAAGTATACTTGTGTTCATCGCTTAAGGCACCATCTCCACAACAGGTTGGTACTAGTGATACATATTTTGAGACACTCTCATATTACATGCCTCCACGCGTCGATGATATGACGGACATACGATGACTGGCTGAATGCCAGCAAAACGTCAAGAGCGTCCAGATAAGGGGAGTCAAATAATCTCTTTCTAACAAAACAACGTGTCATACAACATTATCGCTTAGAAAAACCGACAATAGACGGACTTGTTGGGATGCACTCGGTTGTGGAGGTGGCGCCTGCACCAGGGCAAAAAAATATGATGGTCAGGTTGAAGTTTGTCCTATAGTAACATTTTCTATACTTGATTATTTTCTTCGTGGTCAATATTTATGTTGATGGTACCCATATCAAATTATGTTTTTAAGGGAATAGTTGATAAAAGAATCAGCCGGGCCACATAATAAGTGTATCTTAGTAATGACAAAAATAAGAAAAGAACTGAGATCAGATTGCACAGCAGCAACCTTTGATTTTTTTAAATATTGCTTATCTTACAAGTACTTGAATTCAAAGTAAAATCTTCTCACTGATCAAATACTTACTCCAAGCTAAGTGGTCTATGTAAATTTGACATTGGCTGAATTGTGGTGCATTTTCCACAGAAGCCACAAAAAGAAGAATAGAACTTACCACACATTCGCTGACATCCTTGTGTCCCAGCGCCATCCACAGGGCTACAAGCCACTGGAAGGAGGAGTCCACAGAACCTCCACGGTGAATCTCGTCTAGTAGTCTTTTGGCACACTCTGCCCCCAAATCCTCCGGCAGTGTGCTCTCACCTTTCCCCGGCTCCATTGATTTCTGTAGAAAGAAAAGAATCCTATGTAGATTTTATTGGGGCCCACAAGCCAGTGTCACTAAGCTGACATTGCCTTCTTCTATCTAGCATCTTAGTTGACTGTTTGCACAATAAACCATTTCTCCAGGTCCTGAGGTCCAGAAGAGTCCTGTACTCTCAATACCTAACAATTTTGTACTGTACATGTTATAGTTCATTTGTACTTACGGCTTCAGCACAATAGAAGGTCTTTTCATTAGTCTCTGCAACCAGGCTGATGCCAAACCCTGGACTCTTACCAGCATTGGAACCCCTGCATTGATCTGTGTTCAGGTAGACATCAGGTAGGAAGTTCAGCATAACCTTCACATAACAACAAAAAACACATTAAGTTATTTCTTGCAGCACAATACATAAATGAAATGCATAAATATACTTTGTTAAGATTTGTATATGCATATTGTGTGTATATGAATATATTGTATACTAGTGGACCCAACAGATGTTATCCTGTACACACATCTTAAATTTGAAAAATCGGTCCAGCCGTTAGGTGGAGTTCACTAACATACACATGAGCAGGAGAATTAGATTATATTGTATGGACGGAATTGAGAATCTAAACCAATCTCAAATCCACCTGAAGACACACAGAAAGTTTAATTAAAATCGGTCCAGCTGTTTGGAAGGAGTTCAGTTACAACAGACCCACAAAAGAAATATATATATCAAGATTTGTATAATTTAAAGAGCTGTATGTGTATTACACCTGATGAGAGGATAATGGGTGTAAGGTACCCAAGAGGTTGCAAGAGAAATAGAGATAGGCAAATTAAAAGATGGGAAGATGCAATAGTGAAAATGGCTGGAAGAAACTGGATTAGACGATCTGCAAATAAAGAAGAGTGGAGAAGAACAGGGGAAGCCTTTTCGAGAGGCACACAGACAATTATGTAATTAAGTATTTCGATAAGAGTCATGTATTAGGATTAGTTTTAATCTGAATAAAAGACTCTTATTATTATGTGTATTACAAGTTATCAATTTTGTTAACAACTCACCCCTTTAGCTGATTCTACAACTCTATTGGCCATAGTAGGTGACACTCTTAAGGCATATACCACACCCCTGATTCTCTTAACCAATCCCCATTTACTGCACTGTAATGGTCGTAAGCTCCTACGAACAGGACACTTGAATACAACTTCCCCTCCACCTAATGGTGGTGCACCTATAAATATATATTCATTGAAAATCATAATAGGTGATTATAGTGTTTACATAACCAAATATTTGTGGTGGGAACAAGTTATGGATAGTTCAGTTATCTAGATGATTCACATGAAGTTAGTTAGCATCATCTGACTAAAACAGTGTCCAAATAAACAGAGTCAAGATGTCACAAAACAACAAGTGGCATATAGCATATTGCACACCAGGCTAATGGGACGTCTTATTTGCTAGATATAGCTGTGGTGGTAGTAAAGATGAGGATGGTCACTGCACATATTACAGCTAGTAATACAGCTGCCAATGTCCCTATGGTTAATTAACCTTCGGAAATCAGCAGTGCCCCAGTGCACTAGATTCTGTCAGATACACCAACACAGAGAGTGCCAATACAGAACACTATTCCCTCACCAAGTTCTGACCCATATTTTGTTTATAAGATGGTTTATTTTTCATGGTCTTACATCTTATTAATACACATAAAATAATATGTGTTGACAGAATGTCAAAATCACTCTGATCTACAGCTTACCAAGCAATCAGATCTTCCTGTAACAGAAAGGTTTCAACAAACAATATTTTTGTAAAACAAAACCTTTGTTAAAACTTAATGTGCATATTGAGTAGTTAATGCATAACAGACGAATAGTCCCAATCCGAAATCTTCAAACATATTGATGTTTCCTAAATAATCCTTCAGAATTTATTTGGAAATATCATTTTCCCTTTACAGCATCTTACACAATTCTCAAGAAGTGATGGTATTTATCAAAAATTCTTACCTCGTCTCACAATTTTTAGTTCAAGCCCATCATCAACAAGGATAAATTTTAAAAGAACCGGCAGTGCAGCTGCCTTTACTTTATCAACAGATACATCCAAGTCATGGTGAGTAACCCCCTGCAACACTGCATTCAATGGTTCCTTACAGAAAGGGCCCAGAGCTAATAAGACTTCTAAATAATAACCTGAAAAATAGTGCAATTTAGTATAATTTCTCTCAATATCTATCTATCTATAGACATATATTTATATATTGAATTGGTATCTATTCACCTGTAACCAATTCCATGATACAATCTATTTTGTAAGGATATCCTTAGTAATAACAAAATTGGTTTAAAAATGGCAATTTTTATAAATGGTGATAATTCTTTAATGTTAGTTTAAAATTCTACATGTGTCAAATTTTAGAAAAAAATGTCTTTATTATATTAGTATTAGTACTCATGTGGTGGAAGACCTTCAGGAAACTAAAAGTAAGAAATGGATGTATTGTATCCAGTATTAGGAATGAGTGTATGATAGTTAGTCATAGTTAAAATAATTGATAACAATTTGTTTGTTACTTTCTTTTTGCAGTTTTGAAGAAGACCAGGGTATTTGAACAACACAGTAACACAGATCTTGTTGGTACTTGTGGCTGGTAGTTTCATTACTTATTTTCCACCAGATATTATAGACGACCCATATAGCCGAATGGTTAGCGACCCTGACTACTAAGTTAGAGGTCCCAGGTTCGAATCCCGGTAGGTGCAATAATTTATATGATGAATATGGATGTTTGTTTCCGAGTCATGGATGTTTATGTATGTTTAAGTAAGTATATTGTATTAAATATATTGTTGTCTTGTACCCATAGTACAGGCTATGCCTAGTTTGGGGCAAGATAATTTGTGTAAGGGTAAGAAAAAAAAAATATATGTTACATCTAAAGAGCAAGAAGTGTCAACTACACATCATTAGAACTATTATATTAGTTCATGGATGTCAATGGAGCATCATTGTCGATGGGAGAAGAAATAGGGAGGATGAATAGAGAAATATATTCAATGTTAACATACCGATTCCTCTCTGAGTACAGCACGTGTGGGTTAATTGTCCACCAATCAAAATGCCAGGTTGGAAGTATAAAGATGTACCAGTCTCACTCAATTCCACACGTGTGCCGTTAGTAATTTTATCCAAAAGACGAATAAGATTCACTTCATACTCTCTAAGACCCGGATCATCATGAGTACTGCGAATGTCTTCTATTCGTACCGATCGGCCACTTAACGTAGAAAGTAAGAGACGCTGTCGCAAAAAATTACTTCCTTTGTATACAATAACGTCATTATGTATTGTGGCTGGCATTTTTATTCATTTGCTAATAGGTAATTTATGCTATGCTAAGGAAATATTTTAAAATAAGACAATTCCTCAATATTCACATCGACCACGTGAATAAATCCTTATAAAACACATAAACATCAACATGTAAATTTTGAAAAATGTGAACTTGACAGTTGACACTTTTTAATTTTTTTATTAATTCGTTCTTTCGAACAGGCTATAGCCAAAGGCCTTACTGCCTTTGACACTAATTTACATTGACAACCTAACCTACTATAATGTTCAACCAAGGCTTAGAATATTAACGCTAAACCAAGGGAAGGAAAAAAATATTATTTTTGAAGTGAAACTTCTTTAGGCGCACGAGGGTAATCTTTTTACGAATGAAACGAAATAGAGCGTCACGAAAATGTGAGACGTTTTGGTTCAAGAAAAGGAGGAGGTTTGTGTTCAAGGTATCCGAGTTTATCGAGGGTGCAGAGTACGAATTTGGAATCATTTTTGAAATCCACGATGGCAGCCGCGCAAATTTATGACTTCAACAATATGGATATCGAATCCGAGGTTCTCGAGGGTGCAGAGAACGAATTTAGGATCATTTTGATGTGAAACATCTATAAGCGGAGGGTAAAACTGATTGTTGGCTTGGCCATACAGGCCGTGGCGACGCTTCGCCACGCTATATTATTGTTACCGTCACCTATACGTATTACGTATTACTTTCTCTTGTGGTAGTAAAACAGATCTTACATAATTATTTTAGCAATGTAATACTAATAATTATTATACTTTCATTTGTTGAGTAAATGCTTAAACAGTGATTCTAACCTAGTACCTACATTATTTAAATTTGTTCTTATAATAACACGCATTTCAAAAGTTCTGTTTATTGTGGTAAAACAGAACTTACATAATTATTTAAACAATTATTTAAGTATTAATTATATGATTATTTGACTTACATACTGTAACACAATAGATTCATTGTCAGTTTCTTATATTTATTATTTATAACGATCAAATTTGTCTGATAGCGATAATTCAGAAAGTGAAAGTGCAGCCTCCTGCAATGAAAGCAAAATCGCACTATGATAGAATAGCAAGACATCAGTAAGTAAATTGTATTTTTATGATTCAAGTGTGCATTTGCCTGCATTAAGAAGGTTATTTTGTAAAAAATATAGTAATTGTATAATCTTCTCTCTTGGTAGATTAAAATTTACACAATAATTATGTAAAAATTATTTTTATTGCATATTATAATATATGAATATTAATTAGAAATTGATTTTAATTTCATTTTTATTAAAAATAATACACTTTTATCGACCAATTGTCACAGTAATACCGTCAGAGGCAACATCATTTTATTTTCATTAGTTACCGAAGTAACTTAAAAAATAATTGATTTGTCACAATTTTTAAGGAATTTTTCAATTAAAAAATTTTGTATATGAAGAAAATATATGTATATTAAGGGTATGTTCCGATATGCACTGCGACCACTGTAAAGTGTGACGTCAATTTAGTATTCTGTGAAGCCGTTCCTTTATAGCCAGTTATACTGGTAACTGTTTAAAACGGAACGCAATCCCGTATACTGTCAGCCGCATTTTTGACGCAGCATTCAAATGAGTATATTATAGTTTTCTAGTTCATTAAAAAAACTGTTGTTGGAGTACCTACTGTCAAACTAAAAATATTAGGCGTAAAAGTTAGGTACTCGAGTGGTTTTGACTAATCATGTGATCAAAGTACTGTAAGTAACTTACCTCGAATACGCCAGTGCTCACAGTAGAATATGGCGGTGATTTAAGACGTCATATACACAGTGAAACTAAATGGGTATAGCTTTGAACCAGATATTCCTTAGGTCATCTCTAATGACTATGTGAAGTCAGAAATGAATTAGCATTATATTTTAATACAATATTTAAATTGCTAAGTTTTCGCAAAAACTATGATTCACTCAACCCTAATCAGCTGTTTTTTTTAACTCTCTTTGACCTAAAACAGATGAAAAACGTAGATGTGACATAATATCAGATAATAGTAAATGCCTACTATTCATTGCAGCTGTGAATCAATTTGAGTTCTCATTTTGCCATGAAGACAAAGTTATTTTGTATGAGCATTTGCTTTAGCTGACATTGAAAATACTTCTAAATTTGTATTTACTGTAAGTAGTTATGTATTACCCAATAAAGATAGTTAATTCTAATCTAATTATGAAACTATGTTATGTTAGTATTAACTTTGATTTCCGCGAGTGTTACACATTTAAATAAAACACGTTTGAAAGATAAAAATTAGTGTAATTGTAAGTGTGTTTTTATATTTTGTATTTATTTAAATATGTTAGATCTATTAGGTTAGATTAATTAGGAAAGATCGGCCTGTCTGCGTTAATACTCTTTGAATTGTGCTTTGAAACACGATATTTACAGCTCTGTGTGTGTAAATGTGAGAAAGACATTATCCAATCACAATCACGCAAATTGTGTCGGCATTCACTAAACGAAACCGCTTCTAAAGGCACCACTGCACCATTTTTAATTCAAGATTTTTTTATTATGTTCGAAATTAAATGAGTTCACATTTTTGATAAGTTATTACGCACTTCAATGTTGAATTATTTGAAGTTTTCTTCAAGTGACATTGAAAAGAATTCCAAATTTGTAATTGTTGATCATGGGTACCACAACGGCACGTTTTTCTGCCGTGAAGCAAAATTGTGAAAGCATTATTGTGGTTTGGTCTGAATGGCACTGTAACTGGTGTTATTACTGGGCAAATAAGACTTAACATCTTAATTCAAAAATGTTTTATCCAATAAAGATAATTCTAATAGATTAAGAAATTGTTCTTCACGGATTTTTTTTGTCAAATATGGATATCTTTGACCAGAGGTGCTCAAACGATCGATCGGGATCGACAGATCGATCGCGAGTGCTTTTTGAGTCGATCTCGAGAAAAAAATGCGGTATAATAAACTAAAATCGGTAATTACGTACTCGCAATTTTGAATAATAATTATGAGTTTTTTTGATATTTACCAAAGTAAATAATTTTATAATTTAGTTATCTTCCTGCAGTCGTGTTTGCCAGTTCGTCGCGTGCACCGCTAGTAAGTACAACTTCGCTACTACCGTTGTATCATTCAGGTTTATCGCACGGCCGCGAGTAAGTAGAACATCTTCCCTACTAGCGTTGTATCGTATAGGTTTAGCGCATGGCCGCGAGTAAGCAGAACATCTCATAATTTCTAATATTGACAAAAAACATTTGGTTTAGGTTCTCTAGAAAAAAGAATCTGTTCAGATTAGGAAAATTGATATAAACGATATTTAAAAATTTGTTTTTCAAAGCAGTTTCACTTCTGACATGTGTACCTACTTTGTACGCACGCCATTTTTTTAATTGATATCCGTCACGTAAATAAAAAGTATTAACTTTAGTTCATATTAGTTGCCCTAGATAGTTCAAATCAGATACACATATGTTTACACAGATTTTGCAAAACCATTTGATGTCGTCGATTACCGTAATTTGTTGGCAAACTTGAGGGGTACGGTATTTGTGGGAATCTTATCCAATGGATGGGCTTATTTTTAAAATAACAGTGAGATGAATGTTGTTTTTGAATGGTACCAGTCAAATACTTTTATTGCGAGTCGAGTTTACATCGAGTGCTCCGTTGGGATCCAATCTTGGCCCAATTGTGTTCGGTATTGTTATTAATGACAAAGTCAAATGTTTTAAGGTCATATTGTCAATTTTATCTTTATGCAGATGACCTCAAGACGTATAGTAAAATAAATAATATTGAATTCTCAAGAAACATGAAACAGGATTTAGATAGATTTTCATTATGTTGCAATGAAAATAATTTTAAATGTTACAGTATTACCTTCAGTAGAATAAAGAACTAAGAACTTACAGTTAAAAATAAAAAAAGTTGATAATTTCAAAAAAACAAAAACAAGTGGGGCAAAAATGTGATCACATACAAAACTAATTTTAAATTTTTACTCAGGCAGTCCCACGGTTCCCGCCCCAATACGTATTATTTCCATCCTCTTTGCTTTCCTTTTTGGATAATGTCAATAGTCTAAGTGTCAAACCTATTTGATTGATATTTATTATTTTTTCTCATCGTGATTTGATGAAGATTGTTAATGTTCATTAACTATTCTGTTGAAGTTCACGTGTATTCTTTAATATTTATTTATCTTATATTTAAATTGATTCAAACAACAACATTACTAAAGCTAACCACTAACCAGTCCAAATACTTGAGGAAGAGTTAAAGTTATCAGCTATGAACTTATCAATAGGAGACGTTGTGCTACCGGGTGATCGTTGTGATGAAATTTCAAAAATTGCTGTAAAATCGAAAGTTTTGATAGGACCAGGCTTACGAAGAGAATCTGATAATGTTTATATAACCAAACCTGGAATACTGAAGAAACGGAATCCGAATACGTTTTGGGTGGACAGTTATCAAAAGCGCTATATACCGTCACGAGGCGAGAATATCATAGGAACAGTTATACAAAAAGCTGGCGATATATTCCGTGTCGACGTTGGAGGTAGCTGCCCTGCCGCACTCTCATACCTATCATTCGAAGGTGCAACTAAAAAGAACAGACCTGAAGTTCAAATTGGTGATGTAATTTACGCTAAAATGCTAGTTGCCAGCAAAGACATGGAGCCTGAATTGGTGTGTGTAGATTCTCATGGGAAAAAAGGTCGCCTTGGTGTTCTTACTGATGGATTTGTATTCAAAAGTTCCCTCAGTTTAATAAGGAAAATATTGAACCCTAGCTGTCCTTTAATAGATTCTTTAAAAAAAGAGTGGCCATTTGAGATAGCTGCAGGTATGAATGGTCGGATTTGGATCAAAGCAAACTCAATGAGAGAAACTATAGCAGTTGGCAATGCTATCTTAGCAGCTGAATATTTAAGTGATGAAGATATTAAGAGTATGTGTAATAATGTAGCTTCTATTTTAGCAGGACATTTATCATAAAGTATATATAAAATATTGCATAAATTAAACAAATTATAACAGTGATGGGAAATTTATTTTGGCAAATGCAAGTAATCCTAGTACGGGAAATTTCAATACATTGTGTAAAATCTCTAACTGAACTGTACAAGACCAGACATGGTCACTTTGACAATCTTATATTTTATCAGTAGGTATGTAACAATTACTATAGTATGAATAGATGGTGGACAGAATGAATATAATAAAACAAACAGTATTCATTCATATTGAATAAAGCAAAAAATAACTCATAACAATGAATACTACAATTCATAAAGCTATATCGGGAACCAACTCATGTCAATGTGACCAAATATACAAATCTAAATTAAAAAATATAAACAGCTGAATCATCCATGCCACTTGCCATATATACAGATAATGGCAGTCACTCACAATAATACATAACAATATTACAATATAGTAGGAGCTGAGTGACCAGAATTAATTTTTGCCTAAAATTATTTGATAATAATTTATTTAATAAAATAACAGTATCTTTACATTACAAGTAAATTTAATACATTTTTACATTTCTATATGATATATACAATCACTTAACCGAATTGGATTTGTGTTGAGCATAACTAAATAAATACTAAAATAACTACCAAATCCATTCCCCGAAGAGAACCTTAAGATTCTCAAATAAAAGCCTCTTCAAATGTGCATTAAGTAACATGGTAAACTGATATAATATACATTCAATTGTCTAAATATAATTGATTTTCAAACAATAACAACTCAAAAGCTGTTGTTTTATTTAAAACGAAATTCCATTGAAAGAAGATAAACAACATCAAAAAATGCTACATGGTAGATTTATATACATTGTATGCTACAATTATAAGGAGAGAGAATCATTTGATGTGTTCAAGTGATTCCCACACCTTTAAAACCAGCTTGATAATTCATATACTGATAAGTCCTTTTTTTAATGAAAATAAAGAGCAAGCAAGCCATTCAGCTAATGGTAATTGATACATCCTGTCCATTACAAAGCAGTGCCACTCAGGATTATTGAAAATCTAAAAATTCTGTGCGGCACTACAACTGCTCTTCACCTTGAGACAGTAATTTCACTAGCTACGACACCCTACGGACCAAGAAAAGTAATTTTTACACATTACTGCTTCACAGCAGAAACAGGCTCCTGTTTAGCAGGAGGTTAGCATTATATAATGAACACACAATATGTCAGTTATCTTACAATACAATATGAGTACATAATATAAACAATACTGTTACTCAGTTTCAAATTAAAGTTCTATTTTATTCAATGCATGCATTTTAAAAACAGTGGGGCTTTGTTATTCCGGACTCTTGCTTATTCATTGAAAACTGTGATTTGCAATAGCATTTTGGACAATGGAAGAGGCTAGCATGACAACTTTTAAAAAATGCATTAATTCAATCAAGGACTACAGACTACATATGTAGTATGTATACATATGTCTTGTAACTTGTTTACTAACCAGGGGTGTGCATTGGTTATCCGGCAAGGTAGGCACTGTAGATCTAATTTGTTGTAGTTGCGCTTTAGTCGGACAGAGCTAGGGTTTGAGATCAAAGTATTGGAGTTGTTTGTGCTTTGTATATAGTTTCTGGACCATTTTCAACCTCAACCTAATACTTCAGTTTGTGTCATTCTAGGTACAAGTAGGTACCTAATAATATAATAGTTACAAATTTAAATATTGCACACATAATGTGAAGAGGTTGACATTACCTTACGAGGCTATAGGTTTTACTAGGCATTTAGGGTAAGGTAAAACTTACCGGGTGGGTATCCCATAGAAGTTTGATTATAGAATAGCAAAACTAAGTGAACTTTAATACTAGTTGTATATAGGTTCTTATTAAGGTAGGCATTGCCCATTTGCCTATATGGAACGCACACTCCAGGTACTTATATTTTATATAGCGAAAGAAAGTCAGACTGAGTTTCTTTTGTGTTTTAACTTTTATTATCATTTAACTTAGATAAATTATATGTCTAGATAGTCTCTTGCTATTAGACAACAATAAAAACAGGCCAGGAATATTAGTTTAGTGTGTGTGATAAGCTATGTCTTACACTCGCGATTTGTATGACACTTTGTTAGCGTGTGTGAATTGTTCAAAATAGAGGTTAGTTCTAAAGTCAATTGTTTTCGACGTTTTCACACCTGATAAAGTCTATCTAGGCGTATAAATTATCTAAGTCATTTAAATGAAGCATAGTACAATGCCTCAATAATATGGTTGTCCGGATTAATGATGCCCAACTGTAGTATAATAATACAATGCTTCAGTTGACATTGTCATCTTTGAATGAAATTAAAGTTTAATAGAATAGAAAAAAAAATACATATATATGAATGAACAATTAGTATCCAGTACTAATTTAAATATGTGTATTGTGATCTCACAAACACAAAATTCAACCACACACTCAAATCACATTTAAATGTTATATAGAGTTTAGGCCATATAGGAAATATATATTATGGGTGATAACACCGATATATAAATATGTAGTGTATTTACATGATCTAGGTTGGAAGAGTTGTAGACTGTAGAGGATAAATTTTTCCATAAACATGGATCGATGCATTTTATTAATTAATCCAATATTTTAAGAGTTATCATCTGAGATAAAAAAAAACTGGTGCATTAAATGTAAAAGCCGTAAACAGTAAGTCTTACAAAGAAGTCTACAGGAAATAAAAGATGCGAAATTTTATTTTCTACAGTAATGGTCTTAATAACTTTTGCCCTATAGTGCATGGTTTCCGAGATGTTTGCCAAAAAACTTTTTGCCAAGAGCTCCACATGGCTCCACTCTCCACAAAATAATTCATCTGATACGTTGGCGAATTAAGCCCGCAAGTGCCACGCGCTAACTCCACGAAAAAACTTACTATTGTTTCAATTATCTATCCAATAATAAATGAAAATATATCCGAAAATCAAAACCACCTCTGAACACTAAGTTATTACTGAGTGCCAGTTGTGTCGCGGGCAATGCTGTTTGCCGGACCAGAACCAGCGGGCAGATTCCGGTAGCATCAACGCTTAATGGAGACAGCAGCTTCTCAGGTTCCAGTGTGTGGTCCTTTCATCATCATAACAATCCAAATCCGCAAGGTTGTTTTTTTTATAGGAGTATAACAAGTTTTTATATCTTAAGTATTTTCATTGATAAGAGCTATTAATATACAGCGTGGCGCTATAATGACGACATTAAATTAACACATGAGTAAAGCTATCTAACCTTATTTATAAAAAGATAATTCTAAAATTTAAATAATAATTGAAATTATCAAACAAACAAATTATATATTTAGGAAAAATAAAATCACCCTTACGTGGTTGCATAAGACGGCACCTACGTCAGTGACTACGCTAGCCCGCGGCTACTAGATTTCTTACAGGTTTTTTTTAAATGACACTTAGAGACGAGACGAGCAGGACGTTCAGCTGATGGTAATTGATAACCCCTGAAATTCTGAGCGGCACTACAATTACGTTCGTCACCTTGAGACATAACATGTTAAATCACATTTGCCCAGTTATTTCACTAGCTACGGCGCCATTCAGACCGAAACAATAATGCTTACACATTACTACTTCACCGCAGATATAGGCGCCGTTGTATACCCATAATTTAGCCGGCATCCTGTGCAACGGAGCCTCCCACTGGTTGTTCCGAAATTATATGGAAAATTGATTTATATAGGTGATTTTTTTTTTTGGATATTTAAATATTTTTTTATGATTACGGCTCTTGTTTTATTTTATGTCGCCATTGTAGCTCTATGCTGTACGTGTCTGGAGATTACAAGTTGAATTGAAGTAAAGACAATTATGATGCAATCATATATCAAACAATAAGGGGTTATGTTTTAGATAAATAAGTTATTCCTAAGCCTACATTAAATACCTACTACTGTACAAATTCGCAACATTACAAAAATTAATTCGAAGTTATCCCGCATCAACACTTACACCTAACAGTTGCCAATTGCCACATATCAACAATAACTTTGAAAATTTAAGCATATTTATAAAATATCCATGTCTTTTCTCATTTCAAATACTTCTAATGCCTTATTTAATAAGTTATTTAATCTTCCTTTTATTTTACATTCAAAAATATCTCCCAACTAATCTTTACAACACAGTACTAACACTTATTTGTTATAAAAAAATATAATCTATATACTACAGGGATGCTAAGATGATTGGTTTTAGCATAAGTAACCAATCAAGGTACAATTGAAAATAAATATTCATTGTAAAGTACAGAAAAATGTATCATGTGTCATCAATGTGGTGAACATTATTAAATTTTTACGTAACTTCGTCACCTAACAAATGTTCAAATGGCCGTCATAGCATATAGCTGGTATACGTAATTCTTGTAAAACAAACTATAAAGTAAATAATCTTCTGCTTAAATTTTCAATCAGAACTAGATATTTTAATGAAATTCACGAAAATTTTGAGATGTTATGTAACCAAATTACAATAAAATTATACAATCATAGGTGATCTTTATAAAATATTAGTCAGTTTATGTTGATTACTAACGTATAAATTTATATTTTGCAGTTGTCCTAAAGGCACATAAGTAAGTTTTAACTACTTACAGTCACACACGAATTGGCCTTGTTGTAGTGATTATCAGAAGGATTATGAGTAGTTGTAGTAAGAACAAATTTCATGGGAACAACCACATATAGAAATACAATGAAAATCTTACGTAGCAGTCAAAGTAGCACACATTCCGCCTTCAGTTTGTCTGTCTGTATTCAAATCACTTACCTAATCACCTAGAAATCAATCACTCTCATCGCTCAACACTGTCGTTGCACAAAACATTCACTGAAAACAGTCCAGAGAGAGGCTGGAGCGCCGGATGCCATCGGGACAGCGACCGCGGGCGCTGCTTGCTCGGCGGGGCTCGTTTCTTCCTCGAGGGGCGTGGCTTCGATAAGCACCTCCCCCCGAAGGTTGTGCTATGGACGCACACATAACGCCCCCGCAAGCCGCTCTCAGAACACCTGTTATACCATGAATGGACAATAAGTTTATTTAAATTTCTTGTAAGGTAATATGTTTGCTTTTTTGAATTGCTAACAATGTATTTATTTTTACTATTTATTTGGGTACACTCACAGCAATGTGCATCAGAACAATAGCAATATAATATTGTAGCTTATCCATTTTAAACCACGGACTAGTAGAAAAAGAAGGACTGCGCGCCGTGATATTAGCAAGTGAAGCACCTTTATGCTAGTGTGTGTGCGGTTTTGGGGTATACCAATTACACAATTTTTTTTCACTTAAATAATCCACTAATTTTATTGTATTGTTTTTACACTTTTTCACAACGCACGACGGCATAATTAAAATATTGCGACGCAAACTGAGCTGCCACAGACGATGGCAAATCTCATAATGGCGGCCGATCGGCTTGTGTTAGTGTAAGTGTATGCGTGGGACTATGTATTTACACGTTTACCGGCTTGTTTTGGTGCCTCACTGTTATGTAAGGTGACACGGAGTCCTTATTTTTTTCTCGTCCGTGTTTTAAACATGCCTATTACAAATTCTAATTCTAATACACACCATTCTCATATTACATTTTATAAATTAAATAAAGTGTTTAATAAGCTTTTACCTTCTTAAGGTAAGCTGAGATAAAATTATGCCTTCCATTTTCATAACAGCTGGGAGTGATGACAAACTACACGCTTATCCTTAATGTATTTAAAAAACATTTTTGGATCTTTCCTGATATTAAATTCTATTTTGCATTAATATTTATTGTTTATTGTATCGAAAAGTTTGTGACAACACACGCGGAGCAATGAAAATCATGTCTTGTCTCGAGCATTACTATATTTTCATTTAATACTATGATTAAGGTTTTATACTGAGCGGAAATTTTGTGGAATTAATATGACCTTGGGGAAAGAATGTTGTAGAAACTATTAAATTATCATCATTACAATGACTCACATCAATGTAGAATATATAAATATATATCTTCACTACATATAAATCTATATCTAGACCATCAAGTATACTTTTACAAACGAGTATCTTGTATTGTAAATTCTGTAACACTAATTTTTCTTGGATACATCACAGAATAGCAATGAGATCTTGCTTTACAGCTTCTTTGCAAAGTTCTTTAGACTTGAAGAACACTTGCTCTTCACTGTCATGGTTACCTGAACATCACAAGCTCAGTGGATACATTACCGAGTCGGCTGATCGTGAGAGATGCACAGGGTGAGAAGGAGATCGCGCCAGTCTCTTGCGTGGCAATTTCTCCAGGGTGGACAGCAAATGCGGAAAGTCTGGCCGCTCGCTTGCCCGGTACGACCAGCACAGCATCAGTATATCCTGCATAGATAGTTGTAAAATTTATTCAACATAGTGTGTGAGATGTTTTGGACAATATACAGAGAAAGACCCAACGTAGTGCGACGGAGAAGTCAACATGAGAGTCGCAAGTAAAATGGAAAGAACTGTATAAAATCTGGCAGGCCTCTAAGACGGACCAAGACCTAGAGAGATATCAGCAGCGAAAAGAACAGTGGCATAGGTACAGGCAACCGCATGGGAGGGAATCTATAACAAACTTGATAGAGCAAAATTAGAAGCAGAAATTTTGAAATTAACAAAATCAGGATACAAATCAACGCAAGATATCAAAATCAATAAATTTATCAGGACTTTGATCCTATTAGGAGTTTTAACTATGGATAAAGACGTAACAAATCGATAGTACGAAAGAACTATAATAACATGATAATGAACTCATGAACGACAGATTTCCAAGGCAACTCTGCGTAAATCTCTAAAACCTGCGGAAGGATCCGTACAGGAGATTGGTATGAATGAGGTAAAAGTAGTCATCAAAAATATGGAATAATAATAATAAACCGAAATGCAATCGGGCTAGATGAAATCACGGCAGAGCTTTGGAAATTGCTGTTTCCAATTTGAGTGAAATGGCTTACAAGACTTTGCGATCTCATTCTGATAACTGGAACTTATACCAAACTCATGGCGTCTCATTCACTAAATCCCTTAAAAATGTTCAGGCATCGCTTTCTTGGAACCTTCTGTATACAGATGACATTGCCCTAATTGCATACAGACTATAAAGCCGACAGACTGTAGTAAATCTGTGTGTGAATGCGCAGGAAGAAGCATTACTAAATGTCAAACAATCCAATCCAAAGATTCTAGAGTGTAAATTAAGCAATATCACCAACGATGTACTACCCAGACAAGAAAAGGGTCCCAAAAGTGTCGCAATGTAAATACTTGGGACTGTCATCATGGAGGATAAGAAGTGTTGAAGAAGACGTGGCGTAGAGTACATATTGGCTGGCAAAAGTGGCGGTTGTTAACGAGAGTGCTGTGCCACACGCGCATGCCGGTCCGGACAAAAGGATAGGATTCTACAGGATCAGGAGAGGTTTGAAGGTTTGACAACTTACGTAATGAGCACAACCACGGCAGTTTTAAAAGTAGCCCTTATAGCTGAAAAACTCAAGGTGAACCGTTTGAGATGGTCTCTCTATTAAGTTATTTTGTACTTTTGAGTTTTTGAAATCGGTTTTTTTAAACGTAATTTTTTTCCTTTTTATTTTTTAGTGTCATTAATCATGTTAACTATAAGATTTCGTTGCTTTTTATTGGCATATGTTAAATAGTAATTTTTTTAAGTAGCTATGGGTAGGCCGACAAAGGTCCGCGTGCCTTAAACAATATAGATCCAATATTTCAAATTTTTGTGAGACACTCAAATATCGTGAAGAACGTTTGTTAGCTATGAATGACAGGTAGCCTAAGACCCATTTATCGGCGAACGGTTTAATTATAATAATAATATATATTCAAACTAAATGAAAAGTCACACAAAACTAGTACACAAACTAAAACAACATCATATATTACGTAGTAAACAAAAATATTCATAAAATGAAAACTACGGGGCCAAACTATTTCAAATTTTTATGGATGCAAATGGCAAACATTTCACATCAAACTAAAGAAGAATCACGAAATTTGGTTCATAAATCTCAGCGTAATCGGTATACATAAAAAAAAACACCGATCGAATTGAGAACCTCCTCCTTTTCGAAGTCGGTTAAAAATGTGATATAATGAGGATTATGTAGCGTAGAGAGCCCTAAACTTGCCAGAGAAAAAACAGAGGCAGTAGATGCACACCATACACATGATATATTAGCATGACTAGCCTAGTATTTGTTTGATGCGATTTCTAAAAATCACAGTAATTACGACCATCATATTTGACCTAGTGTGTGCTCCTCAGGTGATGTCTGGTGGTCATATTTTTTTTTTATAAGAGAGAAGAAACAACCAAGCCAATCACCTGCTGCCTACCTGCCTACCAGAAGACTTGTAGATGTGTTACAACCTTTACCCAGTGAGAGTTAAGTCTGCAAGTTTATGGGAAAAACTGAGCCCAACAACAGCTTTCTTTTCATTTTATAATGTGACCGTGTGATGGTAAAAAGTCCTACAAATCTCGCGATTGGATCGCCATATATCAACGTGGAGAAAATCCTGGGAAAATTACTACTATTGAAATAAGTGATTAAAAGTCTACATAAAGCAAATATGCAACCAACCTTAATATCCCTCGATGCTTGCATATTCGCTAATGATTGTTTCACTCCCTTCCCGACTTGCCAGATGATGGCTTCGGCCGGTTGACCTTTGAACGGATATTCCCCACACAGAAGTTCGTACCATACAGTTCTGCAATAAAAAAAAATATTACCATAAATATATCTAACTAAGATTATGAATACCTACGTTAATATTTTATTATTATTATGATATCTGCAATTATGAGTACAGAGGACCCCTGGTAATTCGGACCCTGTCTAATCCGGCGACCCCTGCTATCCGACATGCCTGTTGAATGTAGGCAATGTATTATTTTAGATAATCTTCACTAATGTAGTTAATACATGCCTGGTCAGGTTGCAACTTGTACGCGTCACCACTTCCACTGTATTCAGTATTGCGATCGATGCGTGTTGTTTTGATTCCTATTACTGAGATTTTATTTGAATACATAAAATTACATTTACATACATGTGTCAAGATTTGTAGTTCTGATAAAACCTTTTCATTTTCATCTTAAATTTGTAGGATTACAACTCTTATCCAAAAAATTCCGTTCTATAGAGGGTCTTAGGTAGTAGGTACTCTATAATCCAACAAATTCGATGGTCAGATACTGCCACTGACCTCTATTATACACCACTGGATTGGCAGCTGTCAAAGTGCTTTTGTGCCTGTTTGATATTCGCCATTTTGGCGCTGTTGGCCATGTAGCGAGAGTCTGCAGTACTAAAACTAGTGATGACAACCCAGTGGACAACATAGATGGTGGGAAACTATTTACAAAAAAAAATTGTGTACGTTGATTCCTGAAGTATAAATAACACGGAAAACGAGCGAAATTAATTCAAAATGTAAAAATACTTAAGAGTATTACGTTACGTACGTTCCTTGGCAGCCATTTGTATTATAAGTCAAAATTTGTTCTCTGGACGCTCGCGAGTGGCGCTTCAAATAGTCACAAAAAAATTCTGTCAAACATATGGAACAGCCTGTCCAGTGGTATTTATACAGGTCAGTAGACATTGCCCTGCAATAACGATTGTCGGATTGCCGGGGTCCACTGTAGTACTTAAATAAATTCCGACTATTCTGTTGAGTAAGATGAGTAGTGTTATGACAATCTATCTATATATATAAAAGAGAATGTTTGTTTGTATGATCCCTAAAAACTCCTAAACTATTCGACCGATCTCAATGAAATCTTTTGTAATAGATTCGTTGAAGCTAAAGGAAGGTTACATTATATAATTTATGTGGCAAAACGTTTGCCAGGTCAGCTAGTAATGAATGTTTAAAGAGTTTACCCGAAGGCGTAGACGTCTGTCTGCTTGGAGAAGGGCAGGTGGAGTGAAGCGTGCGGCCGCAGTGCGCGTACCAGCTCTGGTGCCAGGTAACACAGCCAGCCCGACGGGATACCGAGGCTGTCGCCGCGTGGGCTGCAGTCATAACATTGTTAGTATTTGACTCAAACTCAATATTTACCAGTGGGACGTTCCTATGGCGCCAAGTAGTAGTATAAATTACTGTTTCTGTTTCGGTCTAAGGCCTATCGCATACGACAGACTATCCGTGACGCACTTTTTAGTCTGTGATAATAAAACCGATAGACCTATATGCAGTAACGCATACGACGCGCAAAAAGTCTGACACACAAAATATCCTCGTAGATCTGACAGACTGCGCCGTAAAAAAAATAACGTTCGAATCAACATGTGCTAACGCAGACGACGCTCACTTTAGTCTGTAGTCTGCACTTGCTAGTGATTGACGTGTATCATGGCGCTAGACATGGATGTATCGATGTTGATTCAAGAAATATAAAACAGACCAGCACTGTATGATACATCTTATACCTTATATCTTATAGGCAGAGTATCATGACAGAAATTTAAAAAGAAAATTGTGTGATGGAGTGTGTTAAATATGAAACCTTTCAGTAAGAATAGGATGAATCCAAAATTCTCTATTTCTTCTTTTTAATATCTCAAGTAAAAAATAATACATAGGAATCTCTGTACTTCCATTGCGTGCAAGTCCCTATAGTTGTGCCGACAAAATGACCGAAAGTGTACGTCGTTTGCGTTGAGTCTGTGAAATATCTGCCAAAGACATTTTGTGCGCAATGCACACTTTTTGTGTGTCGCAAACTCGATAGCACAAAAAGTGTGTCATCTGCGATAGGCCTCAAACCAACGAAATGAACATAATCGCTGTTTCAGTGTTTTGTCACTATGCGCGGTCGTCTCACTCGGCGAGTGCATAATTAACTACAATATGACTTCTAATAAGTACTGTATTCTAACCCCCTTATTCATAATGTTCCGCTAACTTTAAACAGCCGCTTAGGACTGTTTTTCCTCATTCTGACTTAGGTCAATAGAAGAAGACGGAGTGAGAATTAGCAATGCTTTAAGTTAGTAGACTATTATGAATAAGGGGGTAAAGATACACTCTATACTCGTAATATTAAGTTTAATTGGTAGCTTAAGAGTACACGCGACGCGATCGACAGTTAATTTACATTTTATATTGTAGATGCAGTATAAAGACGAATTTATCAGATCAGCTTCGTGCTTACAAACTGCATCCACATAGGAATCCCTAACATTAACACCAGGAACAGACAAACTTATAATGCCTACTACTCGGCTAAGTCGAATTAGTAAGTCTTT
The DNA here is from genome assembly GCF_905404315.1 of Leptidea sinapis. Classification (NCBI taxonomy): domain Eukaryota; kingdom Metazoa; phylum Arthropoda; class Insecta; order Lepidoptera; family Pieridae; genus Leptidea; species Leptidea sinapis. The sequence goes on along the minus strand of NC_066267.1, from coordinate 10,680,033 downwards.
TGTGGGCCGGTGTATATGCTTTTACAACTAGATCCCAGAAAATGTTCGAAACAAAAGTATTACGTTATTCAAAAGATTTGTAAAAAAAAACGTTTGTGTGGTAAAGGCTACTATAACATAAATGACTTTCTTAATACCTATACTGATTATACTGATACCACAGATTGGGAATGGAGCGACCCCCTCAGGCTATTAAATAATAAGTTTAATTGTACAATATTACTTTTGTAAACATATTTTTTTGATGAAAAAAAAGTCCGCTGAGTTTGTTGCGCCCATTCTTCTCAGGTCAGAGGATTTTGTTTTGTAATGGGTGGTAGTTTTTGAGTTTGAATTAGTGATGTCACATTCTATTTTGAATAAAAATATTGGAATTTGAATATCCTCTTAGTGAACAGTGTACTATTTCTGAGTACATCAACTATATATGTCAATGTCAACATTTGTTGGATGAGTATATTATTGTGGTACACACCAGAAAAGGACACTTCATTTTCAGACCTGTTTCCCATCCTATTAGTTGGATTTGGACCGTTCTTATCCAAACCAGCAATCGAATTGAGTTTCAATTATAATGTTACAAATATTTAATAACGATATTAAAATTATTCTATGTACAAATAATAGTGAAAATATCGAATAATACGCAAATAAGTGAATATTAAGAATTTTGAAACTTACTTGTTCCCAAAGCATAACTTTGTAACACTAAACAATCCAAAGTCCGTGATGACCACTTTCCCGTTCTCCAGAAAAATGTTTTTCGTTTTCAAGTCTTTATGAACGATACCTCTTGCGTGGAGGTAACCCATACCCTGCAATACACATATAAGAAAACTCTGAAAAATGTAATATTTTCAAGCCGCTAAAAATATTAAGTAAGCGAGACTAGACAGACCTAATTAATTAGTTGTAGTGAGATTTTCCAACAGCAACTCATACTTATCTTTTAGAGAATTTTGCTTAGAACATTTATACATCTAGATAGACTATGATAGCTGTGAAAACGTCGCAAAAAACTGAGTATAGAGTTAACCTCTATTTTGAGCAATTCACACACACTTACAAAGTATATATATATATACAATACAAATCGCGAGTTTACTATTGCGCTTGTCACCTTGAGACATAAGATATATTGTTATTTTAGTCTCTGACCTGTTGTGCTATGTATCGGCGGCAGGAATGCTTGAGCAGCTATTCTGAACTGATCACCCTGTGATAAATGTGGTCTAAGCAAAACACAATCGAGGATTTTACGGAGTCCTGCGTAGGACACGGTAAGAATTAGAGCCGATACTGTTCTCCATGTGGTAATAGAATTTCTTTTGCCAAGACAACGATTTCTTGGCGCCGTCGAATTTCATGTAATTATATGACCGTTACTCAGCATTTTTTCGTCGTCATTCATTATATGTGTACCCGTCCGTTACTATTCGCGATGCTGGGCATCTTACATCATTTATAAGTTTAGATAGCCTGTGACAGATGACAGCTATTTTGAGCAATGCACACACACTAACACAAAGGACATACAAATCGCTATTGTAAGACGGAGTATGTCACGCACACTAAAGTAATAAACCTTTTTTTATGGAAAAGGAGGACAAAAAAGGTACAGGTCATCTGGTGTTAAGTGATCACCGCCGCTCACAATCTCTTGCAACACCAGAGGAATCACGGGAGCGTTGCCGGCCTTTAAGGAAGGTGTACGCACTTTTTTTGAAGGTACCCATGTCGTATTGACCAGGAAACACCGCACAAGGAAGCTCATTCCACAGTTTTGTAATATATGGAAGAAAGCTCCTTGAAAACCGCACTGTGGAGGACCACAACACATCCAGATGGTGGGGATGATATCCTAATTTGTGGCGTGTCGTGTAAAGGTAGAATTCGGCGGCAGGAATCAGCTCAAACAGATGTTCGGAAAACTCCCCGTGATAAATGCGATAGAAGACACACAATGAAGCGACATCTCTACGCAACGCCAAGTGATCCAGCCGTTCACAGAGCACTGGGTCCCCGAAAATTCGAGATGCTCTGCGTTGCACGCGGTCTGGCCTATTTTCATCGGTTGTCTAGAAGCAAGAGGCTCTACCTAGACGTATTATCTTAGCTGGGCAAATTAGTTTAATAGTTTGTCAAAATAACCTGTGAGATCTGTTGCGCCACTAGGACGCTCTTGTTCGCAGTGAACTTGTCCTTCCTCAGATGGATGTGCGTGAAGAGCGTCATGCCTTTGCACAGTGATGTCACGATCGCGAGACGGGGCGGCTTCATACACGCGCCCATGAATAGAACCAGGTTTTCGTGACGGGTCTTCCGAAATGTCGCCACCTGGAAAATAAGGGTACAGGTTAGTACGCAGAGACTAACAACAGTATTTTAGGTATAAAACCTGCTAGAACATCGTTTCCAAAATTTCCCCCAAAAAATTTACCCAAATTCCCATAAAAATCCTAGTTTTTCCTAATGTTCCAACAGCTTATCGGCTTGAGTGTTATAAATATACAACAATGATAGTTCCTATTAAAATATTAGTTCTTAGAGCACCCGCAACCGGCGAGCATGTATGAAAAGAGTAATGAATGTAGAGGAAGCGCGTGAGGTTTGTAAGGATTGAAGCAAGTGGCATTCTATTGTCTCTGCTTACCCCGACGGGAACAAGGCGTGTGTGTATGAATGAAATTTAATAAAAAGTTACGAGTAACGTGTTACGTTTGATGGTTCCACTGGAAGATCAGCGCTGGTTACGCTAGTAATCAGCATCATGCTGAAGTGTGACCAATATGTGACAAAAACTTTATGTACTACAAGTGCTATAGTTGTTGCAAATAAATATCTTTCTTTCTTTTTATCACATTAATTTATATTTATCGTGAGAGTTTTAAATAAGAACATGTGTTTCCAAACTACTTTATTGAATCTACTTTAATCTCTACCACTCTCTTTATAAACCAGGGTAAAATTACGTTTCAATTACTTCTTCTTTTAACTGACTTCATTAACTTTGATCTTTCTTAATCTGTCATGTAAATTAACTCCATATTTACTACGCTTACCAGACGCAAACAAATTACACCGGATTCTGGTCCTGGACCTACTGGTAAATCTCATACGGCACTGGAACTTTGCCCACTTTGTGGAAAACAGCTATATAGACATATTTTTTCAAAAAAATAAGTAAGCAGACTGGAATCTGCAAACGAAGATGTTTTTTTCTTTTACTAAGCACAAAATCATTGGAGACGACCAACATGGCTTTTGTCCACACCGATCCAATATATCGAACCTATTTTAAACTTCGACTGAACGTTGGCCTTTTGGAATGGGTGGTAGTTTATGACTTTCAATAAGTGATCTTATATCCAATTTTGAACAAAAATATTTGAATTTAAAACTTCATGTGGGTTTTATTAGCGTGCTCTGCGTTTGAATATTGCGAATGTAGTTGTAACATCTTAGCTCCGAGACCAATTTTGTGTGACAGGCAATAGAAGTCTCGCAAGATACTAGCACTTCTAATACCTTTTTATTTATATTTCTATGTGTAATTGGAAAAAAGAAAGAACTTAATATTCATTAAAACATTGATATGCCATATGCCGTTTCCTTGACAAAGATGAATAGTGATTTTGATTCGATTTGTTCAATAACTTTTTTTGACAACTTCTAAGACAGTAAGGGACGAGAAATATGCGCCGTTGTGGTACCCTTAATCTAGGTGGCAAGTATGATAGTAGTAACTTACCTCGTGCTTGAAGGTGTCTAGCGGCGCGCAGTGGTCGTTGAGGGCATGCACGTGCAGCACCTTGACGGCGACGGCTCCGTGCCAGCTGCCGCGGTACACTGTCCCGAACCGACCCGCACCGATAACCTCGAACAGCTTCAGCTCGTCGTATGGGATGTCCCACTCCTTCATGGACAGCTGCAACCAACCGACCATTCATTACTATATCACACAAGTAATAACAAAAAAATAACAGTTTGTTATTTTGAAGTGATATCCTCACTTTTGTGATTAAGTATTCAAATTTGACGTTTGAGTATGTTTGCTGCATCACTTTACATTTTATATTGTAATTGAAATGATTTGTAAAACAATGAAAATGTATATCTGATTTAACAGAGTGGCAATGAATGAGCAAAGTTATTTTTTGCTGCGAGTGCTGACTTTAAATCACGAATTGGCGAAGTAGTCTAGAATTAAATCACGAACGTAGAGAGTGGTTCTAATATAGACTACTGAGGTTGTGAGTGATTTAAAGGCACGCGACAAAAAAAAATTTGCTCTCGTGTGAAACATACAACTTTTCACCTCGACTAGACGAGAAAAGTGTTATAGGTAAGAGAAACAATAAAATAATACGCTAGGCTAAAATGAGTTTCGGAACGCACCGGATCGCATTGTTTATTATTTAAAGCGGAGTAATTCCCGGATGTATGGTCACGTGGGGTTCGAAATTTAAATCACTTTGCCTCACGCTAGCAAGCTAGTTAGCAAAAACGCTTTTTGCTGCGAGCTTTCTCGTACCAATAGCGCCCTTTTCGTGCTGGAGAGGTGACAAATATTTTTTTTGCCATTCATAAATGTGTCATTTCCGTGACCTACATGAATAGAGTGATTTTGATTTGATTTGAAATTTATGAACGATGCGGGACTCGAACCCGCACTCGAGTGACGCATAGTTCGTAAGCGTACTAAATTTGTTTTCATTCACTGATTAATTTTGGTTAATAATAATAATTTAATTTGTATAATTAATCCCAGAAGTGAGGGATGTCACTTTAAAAATGAAGGTACACAAGATACTAAAATAATAGCCTAAAAATCCCACTACACCACAGCTGAATATCTAAGTGATCAGACAGCCTGGGACTAGATTATGATTATTTTATAGCAACAGCAATGACAGTACAATATAGTATATTTGATTTAAAAAAACGCAAAAAAGGAATGCTGGGAGAGTTTCTTGCGCCGCTAATACTCTCTCAGAGCGCCATTTGTTTCCGAAGCGGTAGTAGGTATCTAGTATATTATAAATGACATCAATGAGAATTCTAAAGGAATTTTGAAAAAAAAAAATAAATGCATTTGTATAATTGTAACTGTCCAACTTGTGAAATAAAACTGTACCTTCAAAGAAACGTAATCAATAGAATTGAAGAACATCACATAACTGCTCGCATGGGGTCCCACAGACCTCAATTTATTAGGACGATTCCAAACTAAAAATCATGGTATTTAAAGTAAGACTCTCGATTTAACTAAAATATATTAAAAATAAGAACAAATAGGTACCTTTTAGTGTCTAGTATATTAGATACTCACACTATTCTGTCGAGGCCACCGGTCGTGATGCATGTCGTCTGAGGTGTTTCTCACGCCCGCGCTGCCGCTGTCCGTGGACCCGGAGCCCGAGCACGATTCGCTGAGGGACACCACCGTCCCGCAGACATCAGCACTCTCTGTCACGGAAACAGTTTTTATGGAAAAATGTAAAGGAGACGGGGATCTCTGGGCCAAAATGTAATAAGTTGAGATATGGTTTAAAAAACCGACATTATTTTCTATTACAAAATATAAAAAAATTGCCCAATCCACAACCTAGAAGAGGAGAAACATTAAAATTAAGTTTTCATTAGATTAAAATTCACGATTAAATTGGGATATCGATTACTATAGTCGATTAATGTGAATGAATTTAAACAATCGAACCCAAAACCACTTGCACCAGATCATAGATACAATAAAAGGATCTAAGTAAATATATTACAATTACAACATTATGTGTAGTTTAAAGAAAATTAATATCAACATATTAAAAAGAAATCGATCAAACAAAAAGTCGATTCTTAATCTCGATCTGGAGTTTTAATCTGTGCTGACAGTGACAGCCACAGAATACGTTTTTAACTGGTCTAAACTCTAGAATGTCAATCACTCAATGCGTAGTATCGTTTAGCTGCGAAAGCGTTTTGAGTGTTTGGCGTTGTTTTATTAATTACTAGCTGACCCAACAGACGCCGTTCTGTCAAGTTAGAAAAAAAAATAAACGGATATAGTATGAAATCCTTAATAGATACGACATATGCCGTTGCGGACTTTTCTATAGACAAGATACACACTTCCACCACACATTTTTTTATATCTATAAGGGTTTAGACATCGTTTTCGTTGAAAGCTCCCAGACGGCTTATTTTTTCCGACACCTCCAACAAATACAGTTCATATATACAAAAACTTAACAAATTATGTACTTAAACCTTCCTCGAGAACCACGCTAACCATCGGTGAAAACACCATGAAAATAGGTGTAGTAATTTTTGAGTTTATCCCGAACAGACAGACAGACGTGGTGGAGGACTTTGTTTTATAATCGTTGCATTACCATATAAAGTAATAAGAAAAAACTCAATAATTGAAATTTTTGGGGCATAAAAAAAAGATGACGACCGATTCTCAGAACTACCAAACATTATTATTATTATATTATTAACCCTATTGCGAATCTGGATTTCTGAACGACGGGGGACACATCAAAGGAAAAATAAAATTATTGTTTTTATTTCATTCCGAGCATTTTCATATTTATTCACCTTATAAACCTTCTCTGGACTTCCACAAATAATTCAAGACCAAAATTAGCCAAATCGGCTCAGCCGTTCTTGAGTTTTAGCGAGACTAACGAACAGCAATTCATTGCAATTCACTCAATTAAAACATAACGTAAACATGATAAATAATGGTACACGGTATTCGACCTTACACTATACAACACAAAGTCGAACTTTGCTTGCAAATATTTTTCATTACAGCGAGGTTACCCTATCTAGCGCGCTGTAGCGAGTAGATTTCCCGGCAGCTAGCCGTCAAAGGCGCCGACTCATCAAAAATTTGTAACTTTAGCTAAATGTTTTAGTATTTTGTTACTTTTACCAAAGATTAATAAATGTGTATGATGGTAATAAAATCTTTCCGTATAAAAATGCTCTTTAATAATAATAACACAATACTGACCACTTTTCACACTGCTTACGAGATCGTTATTGTCCGTGGCGGTTCGTACCGGAGACTGCACTGCCGACGTGTTATTCGAACTCGACACTGGCTTCACATCTGACGACAACATCCAATAAATACCGGTTAGTATGAAATTGCCGTTCTATTGTAATAGGGACTTCGAATTGATATAGAATCTTCATAGTTTGAGATTTTTGAGTGAAATTGTTTTCACATATTACCTATGTAGTTCTTCTTTTAAAAAATTGATTAACGAATTTCATCGTTTTGTTTTATTCAGCTGAGACAAGAAAGATGGAAAATTCGAGAGATTTTTGAATACTAGGTCAGACGCGGTACTAACGCGGCATAAACAGCTCGCAATATAAATGTTGCGTTTGGAGAGGGGACAGCTAATGAACGCGCCATGCGATTTTGGTTTAAACGCTTTCGTGATTGAACTAATTTTAATTTTTTAGTACAAATCGGGAATTTCATACTTAAACCCCTAACATTGTGATTTATTTATCATAAGAAATGACGAGACAGGCGTGCGTGGTAAGGCCTGCATACAACACAATGCAGTGCCGCTAAGGTTCTGGAAAACACATAACTCAGAATGCCGCAATTGTGTCTGAGACAAAAGATGTCAGATCTAGTACCTCAGTAATTTCACCTATTATATTTAATATCAAAATGAAATACATATAATTATATACTTATTCTGACGATAGAAAATGGCGCAGAAACTCATCAAGCCAATATTTTGTACAAGAGACTCAGGTGTATGTGAATCGAAAAAGGTTAGCCGAGGTCAAGCGTCAGATAGCGTAGCCTCCCATGTTCAAGAGCGAATGTCTTTTTGATTTACAGGATTCATATTACGTACTTAAATTCGAGGCTCTTACTGTGAAGGAAAACATCGGGAGGCGAATGCACACATATGCGAAATTACAAATTGTGACTATAGTCCGACATAAACACGAAGTTGTCGGACAATAGAAACTGGTGACGTCGTGGAGTGGGTCGTTCCCTGCCTAAGATATAGCTGAGGGAAACGATGGCATGCGTGATGCTCGTAAGCGGACCATACTTATACTTATACGGACATTATGTCCTGGCATATGGTGCGACGGCTTCATAAGAGTCCAGCAGACAAGTATTGATTTATGACCCGTGTGAACAAAATATGGAAAAATAGGGGAATCACTTTTACTACAAAGATCCGGTTAGTACGTGCCTTGATATTCCCCATTTTTCAGTATGGCGTTGAGTCGTGGACGATACAGGCTCGAGAGAGGCAGAGGATTGATGCCTTGGAGATGTGGTACTGGTGGCGTATCTTGAGTATACTTTGGACGGCCAAGCGAAAAAATGTGTCGATCCTCTCATGATCAAAACCCGTCTGTTCACGATATGCCACCAACGAATCCTTTCGTATTTTGGCCACATAAGGGGTAACGAGAGCCTCGAGAAATTGATCGTAGCTGGGAACACAAATGGCAAGCGAGCCCGAGGCCGATCTCCTACCAGATGCGCCGAACAAATAAAAGACTCCAGAGCGCCTACGATCAACTTTTAATAAGCGATGCGATTCCGATGTGGTTCAGTTTAGGTAAATGAACTGAATCGCGTAAATTCGTACCATGAAGTGCCTTTTACTGTATGGCGTTCGGATCGCTTATGAAGAATGAACGAAATAAATTTGTCTGTGGTCCCGGTGTGACGCTCTACAGTCGTTGCATAAGTTTGTCTCTCTTACTCCATATGCGTTGCGTTTCGAAACCTAAAATGATATGATTTTAGCGGTTTTTTTGCTTAGAAAACAGTAAAAATACAGTTTAAAATTGCGCTTTATAGCGTGAAATTATAAACCATTAAGCATTTAACCTTTTGTACTTATTAAATAATAGTAATATAAATAAATATAGTTCCTTGAATTACAAATTAAATGTTTGCTTATGTGTTTTCGTGAAAACCACGAGTTATGAACGCACCTCCATTGATGTTTGATTTGACAGGAGCACAGAGTAATTTTTTTAATTTGTTCTTGCGAACAGGCTACAGCCCAGGCCCTTACTGCCTCGTCTTAAGTATTTTCATATTCGGTATTTATTTTGAGTATTTTATTTTACAAAAAATTCTCATCTCATCTTTCATCAATAAAATTTTCCTTTTCTGTATGTTTTCACTATTTTTTAAAAGTTATTAACAACACGATTCACTTTCCTCTAAGGAAGTAGCAACTTTTTTCGAATCGCACAACTGTGACACATAAGCTATCCAGTTTAGGTTGAAATATTACCTCATGGTACGAATGAATGAACGAACTAAATCAGTTTGCGATTCAATTGACATTTAATTGACATCATTGCGATTTAATCAGTTGATTTGACGTCAACATAAATCGCAATAAGTGTTCATGGTAGGTCGAGGTCCCCGAGGCTTAGCTCCGTCATCAGGGTCGCGATGGACAGAAGCCGATGGAAACAAATAGTTCACTCCAAGTGTGGACCACTAGTTGATAACCACGGTCCTCAGTCATGGGGGAACGACTAGAGAGAGAGAGAAAGACAAGTATTAAGTACCTGGGAAGTGGAAGCGGCGCCTGTCACTGTTGTGTCTGTACTGAGCGGTGGCGGGGTGAGGCGCGGGGGGATGAAGCGCGGGGGACGAGGGCGTCGAACTGTTGCACGACGAAGTGTTCGACGACGAATCCGGTCCACCCTGACCACAGTGCAGAATATTTAATAAATATCTTGAATTATCGCAATCAGCTCCAAAGTAAATACGGCCATAGAGGTATTCCGTGTGGCTGGAACATTTTTTTAAATAATATATTTTGAATCACAAAGATTAACCGTTACTTGCAGAATGCATCCTTGAAGTTAATGGTTTATTTAATGTAATACCGTCACTTTATTTTTCAATTTGACAATGTGATATAATGAAAGATTAACATTAAGGATGCTTTCTGCAACTAGCGGGTTTTAAGTCGTGGTGTCGTAACATGTTCGTTTCTATATCATAGGTTACAATTTTTTTTAAAACGCCCTAGGTACAAATACAATTTAGTAAGCCAATATAAGTGGCTTAACAACATGGATTTGTATACCATATCCTCGGCCACTATACAAATGGTACGCTATGATAGCCGTTTCGACAACGCGTATAGAACAGCAATTTATTTTATTTATTAGGAAGCCAAACTGCATACAACTATCTTGATCTATGGACGACATTTAATTTTTTTTAATGACGTTCACTCCACTTATAGGCAAACTGAACATGCATAATAGGTTAAATATACATTCTTGTTTACAATTTAAAGCTAAAGATAATTTGAAAAAATATAACAATAATAAAGCCAGAAGCAAAAGTATGATAAAAAAATAATTAGGTACCTATATAAGAAGCAAGGAAAACAAAAGAAAAAAAGCAATAACTACGAAAAATTACTAACCATCTCGCAGTACTGTTATAAATTTTTTAACTGGTCAATTAACAATTCAAATGGGTATATACAAATGTAATTAATTTAATGGTTAATTATGAAGTAACTTCTTAGCGGACAAACGTCAAAACAGTGTACCGCTAGATAATAGATGAATATACGTACAGAGTAATGATGCGGCGCCGGAGGTGGTCTCCTTCTCTGGGGGGTGAGGGAGGGGGTGATCCCGCGACCAGCATTTGGTGAGGACAGGTAATAACCACCTAGTACATAAAGTATAGTTTACTATAAACTGCAAAATATTATGGTCCGTGACCTCTGGGTAAGAGCCCGTGGACCCCAAGACATAAAAGCTGAAAGTTTGTCAGCGCATGCTCCCAACACAGGTAAGAACGATGGTCCACTATGGAGTTTGGGTTGCAGTGGCTTTGGCGGGTCAACGGTTCTAAAGTTGTGCAAAATACCGATCTAAATTAGAGATGAAACGGATATCCGGTAACTATCCGGTATCCGGCCTATCCGGCGGCGTTAATACTATCCGTCCGACTACCTACTATTCGGCCGGATAGGCACCAGGACGAATTAAAAAAAATCTGTATAAAAAAATATATTTTGAAGTAATTATTTGCTTTATTTAGTTAGTTTTAGTATCACTTAAGAAATATAATTAGTTTTAGCTGTAAATTTTTAATCACACCATAGTAAATGAATGTAATAGAAAAAAAAATAATTAATTAGCACTCATACTGCACTAAAGGCAAATCATGGTGGATAAATACTAATTTCTCTGCATTGAGAGGTAGCAAGCGGTTTCGCTTCTCTTCATAAATAAGGCCAGCTTCAGAAAAAAGTCTTTCGCTGTACACACTGCTGCAAGGTGCTGAAAGAATGATTATGGCAAACTTTGTTAAATTTGGGTATTGTTTGGCATTAGCTGCCCACCAAGAATAAGGGTCACGATTGCGGTGTAGGGTCTGTGTTTGTGTGTGCGATACACCAAACGGCTGAGTTCCGCCGGATATCCGGCGGCCGGATATTCGGCTATTCGGCCACATGGTTGGCCGAATATCCGGTATCCGGCCAAACTGCTATCCATTTCATCTCTAATCTAAATACATCAAATAATAAAGTGCGATTTTTCGGTATTACTTTCAGAATATTATTAAAATCACGTTATTCATTGCAAGACACTTACCATCGTGGCAACCTCTTGCCAGACACCCTTAATGTTCATGAAATTATAATTTTACTTACGTCATAGTTTAAAAGCTGATTTTTATAAATAATACTTAGGCTAATAAGTAGATGGAGTTTCCTCATTAGCCAGAAACTTTTGATAGTTCCAACCCCTTGCCACACAAGCATGTAGGGTAGCTGTAGAAAAGCGCGAGGCAGTATGCATAATATGGGTGACTACGAGTGAGATGGCGAGAAAAAGTCTACCGCGGCTCTTGCTCTATTATAGCACATTGCAAGAAAAAGAGTGCTATGTATTGCACATTATTCTGAGCTTGCCGCAGGTGACTTCCGGCCGTTTTCAATAACGTATCTCTAGTTACGGATACATTGCTGTCACCCTTTAATGACAAGATCTTATCTATCCATAGTTATGTCCAATATAGTTATAGTCTAATGCTTTATACCGATAGGTTATTGAAATGTAAGTAAGTAAGTAAGCGTAAAAGGATAGATTTGTCTACCTCCAGTCAGTTAAACTAAGTATAGATAGGTTATTGAAAACGGCCGTTAATGTATACTGACTTATTGAATGACTGCACTTTCGGGAAGTGTAATGATCAATACACATGAATTTCATATGGCGTTTTCAATACACTACCGAAGAAATATATGAGCAATCAACATTCCTCTTTACACGCTTTATATTAGCTTCACTTGTATGTTTGTATATTTGTATGTTTGTAACCGACTTCTTTGGGCGCGATTTTGACCCACTTTAAACGGCTAGATTTCGTTCAAACTTTGTAGATTTATCGAGGACCGATGACATTATACTAATGTGATAAAATAATTCAATTTATATAATTTTTGTTAATTTATATAAATTTTAAATAAATAAATCACTAAAAAGCGCCATCTAGTAATTTACTGTAAACTACAAAGGTAACGCGCGACATGTCATGATAGTTCCACAAAATTAAAGTATCTAATTCATTTAGAAGCGAATAGATGGCGGTGAATTTATATTTCCATTATAAATTATTAATGCGTGATTTAACTAAGCTAATTATTATAAGAGTTAGTTCGGGGATCTCGGGCTACCTGAATTAAGTGATCATTCAATATAACTAAAATATTTTTATTCGCAAATATTAAAATCCCTTTATTCAATCTAAAAAAATTAACTAAAAAATGAAAAATAAATAATAGTTTAAAAAAACTAAAGAACACGCTTTATTATAAAATTCAACTAAAAAATAGAAAATAAATTTAAATTGATAAAAGTGTAAAAAAATATTATATATTTCATTATAAAAAAAGCGTGGGGTGCTTTTTAAGATATTATTAAAATAATAATTCTTCTACATCCCACGCTTTTTTTATAATGAAATATATAATATATTTTTAAACTATTTTCAATTTAAATTTATTTTCCATTTTTTGTTGAATTTTATATAAAGCGTGTTCTTTAGTTTTTTTTTAAAACTATAGAATAATACTATGTTTAATATTAACATAGGAAATAAAACCATAGAATGACTTATCGCATATTTTGGTGCAGTGGACTCAAGTCGACTAGAACAGTGCTTCCCAAACATTGTTCAGCCATAGCCCGGTAATTGCCACAATGCCCCTTCGTGGCTCACATAATACTTTTAAACCAAAGCTGGTTTAATTACGTAAAATAATACACATTTATTAATAGTAAAAAGGTTTTTAATAGTTAAAAGCGATGAGCTCACTGCTTTTTATTAACCTATTTATATACCTTACGAATATTAACGATGAGTCGATTGATAGTAGGTAATATTTTCAAACCAAGGAGGGACGTTGTGACTAGGAATTATACACAAATAAGATTTGAAAACAAAATTTTATGAACTGCGAACTACTGAGTTAGCTCAGTTGGCAGAGCACTGGCACGGACTCGAACCCACGGGTTCGAGTCCCGCATCGTTCATAGAATTTTGTTTTCAAATTTTATTTGTGTATTAATCATAGAAGTGAGGGTTATCACTTTAAAAACATAACAGATTGACTCGGAATTTTATTTTGATAGTCCGGTACCGGGTCGCGATCCGTTAAATTGGAACGCTGGACTAAAGGATGACATAAACAAGCAACTTTTTTTTTATGGAATAGGAGTACAAACAAGCGTACGGGTCACCTGGTGTTAAGTGATCACCGCCGCCCACATTCTCTTGCAACACCAGAGGAATCACAAGAGCGTTGCCGGCCGTTAAGCAAGGTGTACGCGCTTTTTTTGAAGGTACCCATAACGTGTCGTCCCGGAAACACCGCACAAGGAAGCTCATTCCACAGCTTTGTAGTACGTGGAAGAAAGATCCTTGAAAACCGCACTGTGGAGGACCGCCACACATCCAGATGGTGGGGATGATATCCTAACTTGTGGCGTGTCGTGTCGACGGTGGAATTCGGCGGCAGGAGTCAGGTTGAACAGCTCTTCGGAACACTCCCCGTGATAAATGCGGTAGAAGACACACAATGAAGCGACAACGTCTCTACGCAACGCCAAGTGATCCAGCCGTTCACAGAGCAGTGGGTCCCTGACAATTCGAGCTGCTTTGCGTTGCACGCGGTCAAATGGATCGAGCTGATACTGGGGTGCGCCAGACCAGAGATGACAGCAATACTCCATGAGTGGCCGGACCTGCGCTTTGTAGAGCGCTAGTATGTGGGCCGGCTTGAAGTATTGCCGTGCTCTATTGATGACGCCCAGCTTCTTCGAAGCCAATTTGGCTTTGCCCTCCAGATGGCCACGAAATTGGCAATCGCTCGAGATTTCGAGACCCAATATTCCGATCCTAGGCGAGGCTTTAAGGGAAGTGTTATCGAAGAGCGGTGATACGACAAATGGGGTTTTTTTAGTGGTAAACGCGCAAACTTGAGTCTTCTGGGGGTTAAATTGGACAAGGTTAAATTTACCCCATTCCGCGACCATCTCCATTATCCACAACTTCTACAATATTTCCATGATGGCTGACATAGTGGATATCCATTGATAATATGAGATTTAAATGGTGGAGGGAAGCTAGGATTTTTTTTTAAATGGAGCAAAAGAGTGTAAGGGACACCCATCGTATTGTTCCAAGGGTCTATAGAGTGAAAGTAAACAACCTGCTAATACAATCATTAGATTCTTACCATCTTTATGAAACATCTCCTTAAATGCATTCACAAATCCCTGCGGCAACCCGCAAGATGGTGGCACTTTACTTTCACAATCCCTGAAAAACAAACAAATAAAATTATGCTACTGTAAACGGCATGCGAATTATAAAACCTTAGAAAATACGTCTCGATAGAGCCTCTTGCTGCTAGACAACCAATGAAAACAGGCCAGGTTTATTACTTTAGTGTGCGCGACAAGCTACGTCTTACACTCGCGATTTGTATGCCACTTTGTTTTAGTTTGCGTAGCATTGCTGAAAATAGAGGCTAACAGTTCAACGCTATTTTTTTCGACGTAATCATAGCTGTCGTAGTCTATCTAGACGTATAAATAATCTGAGATAACAATAAAGTTACTTTTTAAAAGAAACGTACCTCTTGTACGTAATAAATTGTGAATTTGCACTCCGCCATCTTGGGTTGTTTGCTGAATGCAAATAGTAGTAAGCTATTATAGCTGTAGACAATAAGAGATTGTTGTCGACATGGAAACAGATTAATAATAAAATAATCTTTGCTATTTATATACATTCTAGCACTCTACAAAGCGCAGGTCCGGCCACACATGAAGTATTGCTGTCATCTCTGGTCTGACGCACCCCAGTATCAGCTCGATCCATTTGACCGCGTGCAACGCAGAGCAGCTCGAATTATCGGGGACCCAGTGCTGTGTGAACGGCTGGATCACTTGGCGTTGCGTAGAGACGTCGCTACATTGTGTGTCTTCTACCGCATTTATCACGGGGAGTGTTCCGAAGAGCTGTTTAACCTGATTCCTGCCGCCGAATTCCACCTTCGACACGACACGCCACAAGTTAGGATATCATCCCCACCATCTGGATGTGTTGTGGTCCTCCACAGTGCGGTTTTCAAGGAGCTTTCTTCCACGTACTACAAAGCTGTGGAATGAGCTTCCTTGTGCGGTGTTTCCGGGACGATACGGCATGGGTACCTTCAAAAAAAGCGCGTACACCTTCCTTAAAGGTCGGCAACCCTCTTGTGATTCCTCTGGTGTTGCATGATAATGTGAGCGGCGGTGATCACTTAACACCAGGTGACCCGTACGCTCGTTTGTCCTCCTATTCCATTAAAAAAAAATCAGATATTGCACGCCCATTACCTGTGACACTTATATTTGCACTCCTTGCACTTGAGGCCGGAGCCGAACAGCATCTGTTTGTCACAAAAGTCGCAGGTGGCGATCATGTTGAACTTCTTGGTGAAGCGGTGGGCGATATAGTGCGCCATGCACCCGCTCACCGGCCCGCTCGAGCGTCCGCCACCCGGCGATCGCGTGCCGGACAGCGGGCTCGCCTGTCGACAGGCATCATTAAGAAAGAAAGAAACAAAATTATTATATTTGATCACAGTTTAAAAAAAACATGCTTTGCACAAATAAAATTTGAAAAACAAAATTTTATGAACGATGCAGGATTCGAACCCACGACCTCCGGCGTTCCGTGCCGGTGCTCTAAGCCACTGAGCTAACCGTTCGATTACCGCCTCGCTATAAAATTCTGTTTGCTTTGTTCAATCCCGCGTCGTTCATAAAATTTTGTTTTTCAAATTTTATTTGTGTATTAGTCCTAGAAGTGAGGGTTATCACTTTAAAAACATAACAAATTTTTTAAAACATGCTTTGGTTGAAAAGGTCATGGTTGAAATTTAAAATGAACATCAATTCCTGTCTTATCGACCCAACCATAGATGAGAAAATTATATAAATTAACAAAAATTTTACTATGCAAATTGAAGGAATATGGATAAATCTACGAAGTTTGAACAAAATCACGCCCGAATGAAGTGTACAAACTAAATAACCCACGAAAAAGAAAATCATTGACAAATCTCAATACAACTTTATTCATAAATAAATAAAACCTCGCTTCTTCAGTCCCAACTCTACTCCGCCCCACCGATAAGACTCCTACACTAATAAATCGAGTATTTTTACATACATACTTTTAAGTGTTGCGTCCATACTTATCGGCAATATTTTAGTATTTTTTATTTATTTATGTAATAATAATAATAATATTGACACACTCTTACACAAATTATCTTGTCCCAAACTAGGCATAGCCTGTACTATGGGTACAAGACAACGATATATTTAATACAATATACTTACTTAAACATACATAAATACATATAAACATCCACGACTCGGAAACAAACATTCATATACATCATATAAATGATTGCACCTACCGGGATTCGAACCCGGGACCTCTAGCTTAGTAGTCAGGGTCACTAACCATTTGGCTATATCGGTCGTCAATCTACTTCATGTAATTAAGAATTAGAAACGTTTCTATTATATAATCTAATATTATTACTTACATGCTGCGCACTGAGACTTGCGTGTGTTCGTTCGTGCTCCGGTTCCCGCTCGTGGTCGTGCGGGGAGGCGGGCGGACTGCATTCGGGGTTGCCAGCCGCAGACGACTGGCTGTTATCACTGCAGTATCAAAAAAAAAAAAAATTAACAAAAAAACAACCGACTTCAAAAAAAACCCATAACAATAGATATCATATGCACTAAAAAGTATAAAAACAATCGTAACTAGAATTAGATTAATTGGGTTTTTGTTCATTTTATTTTATTTATTTATTTTAGTGAATTTGAAGTACACTAACTTACAATTTGTCTAAATATGATATTGAGTTATTGTAAATTTGTCTTCGACATACGTATCGCAAATTTAAGACTTTTATAGTTTTCTCATGGATGCCATTGTCAGATCTGGTCCAAATTGCCAAATGCGACCACACAAGAAGCACCAGCTTTCAAATAACAAAAAAATCATCAAAATTGGTTCACCCAGTCCAAAGTTTTGAGGTAACAAACATATTAAAAAAACATACCGACGAATTGAGAACCTCCTCCTTTTTTAAGTCTGTTAAAAATAATCGTTAGTAGTTAGTAGTGAGCTACACTCCTGCTCACGACACCATGGACGCCAAAACAAAACATGTACGCTAACATAATAATATAACGAAATAAAAATAAATAAGATTAAGTTGTAAATATCATTAAGTACTTATATTTATTTATAATTTAAGTAATTCTATCTGTGTATGTTTTTTATAGTCTAACAGCATGTATATTATTTGTTTCAGATATTATAAGAAAATAAAACTGTGTGTGCAATCTTAACACCAATCATTACCGTTAAACTTAGCTTAGATACTGGCAAAACTACTGTGGTGTGTCTTCCACAGAAACCACAGTAGGAAAAATAGAATAGAATAGACCTCTTTAAAATATACTAAACCATGTGAGCCTAACAAGAACTCCAGTAAGAATTTTCCTAGACAAACATCTAAAAATTCACAAACAGGTTCTTACCAAATTTGGCTTAGCAGCGAGAGCAACATAAGTACCGAATATGCTGATTTGTTTCTAGTAATTTGCTAATCACAAAATCAACACAATTAGTGTAAGTTGTACGCTCTGTGTCACGAAGGATCTATATGCTAAATCCATAATAGTGTTCTGAGAAGTATCTCTCAGATTGGGGAGACTCCTTTGCACAGGATGCCGGCTAGATTATGGGTACCACAACGGCGCCTATTTCTGCCGTGAAGCAGTAATATGTAAGCATTATTGTATTTCAGTCTGAAGGGCGCCGTAGCTAGTGAATTTACTTGGCCCATCGTATGTCTCAAGATGACGAGCGTAATTGTAGTGCCGCTCAGAATTTTTGGGGTTCTTCAAGAATCCTGAGCAGCATATATATAGGGCGTATTTATTACCTTCTAATTACCATCAACTGAAACTGAAAAAAAAAAATATACCTATGATCAGAGGCGTCAGGTTTAACAGATAGCTGCGACTCGTGTGAGCTGGACTTGGTGAGCGAGTTGTCTGGAGTGGGCAGGTGGCTGTTCTGTCTCCGCTTGCTCACTGGTGTGTTCGGTGACTTGCCACCTACAACATTACAATTGTAATCGGTCAATTAAGGACACTAAACTTTTGGTATACTTGATGGGTAGTTAAAATATTATTATTTGGAATAAATTGTGAATACTTCTTAAATTGTTGAGCTATCTTGTTCATGACGCCGGAACCATGTGCACACCGCAATAGAAATGCCTAGTTAACTTAAAAGTAAGTAGTTAACTAAAAAATCGTCGACCAGTGCCGGGGGAAACTTGTGTCTTCTATCGAGTCCTCTCTTGAGAAGGTCGCGGGGTAGATTGAACCTTGTCCAATTTAACCCCCAGAAGACTCGAGTTTGCGCGTTTACCACTAAAAAACCCCATTTGTCGCATCAAATTCAAATATTTTTATTCAAAATAGGATTTATAATCACTTATTGAACGTCATAATCTACCACACATTCAAAAGAGACTGCCTCAGACCTGAGAAGAATGGGCGCAAGAAACTCAGCGGGATTTTTTATATAAAATATGGATTACAATGTAATATCGTACAATAAACATTTATAATAAAAGAGCCTGAGGGTGTTCGCTTTATTCCCAGTCCGTGGTGTCATTAAGAAAATCGTTTAAGCTATAATAAACTTTCCCACACAAACGTTTTTTAACAATTCTTTTAAATTTCGTAACACATTTGTTTTGTACATTTTCTGGGATCTTATTGTAGAAGCATATACATCGCCCAACAAGAGACTTATTAACTCGACCCAACCGAGTAGTAGGCATAACAAGTTTATGTTTAATCCTCGTGTTAACATTATGAATGTCACAGTTTCTAGAAAATTCCTCAATGTGCTTATGAACATGCAGAACATTATCAAAAATGTATTGTGAAGCAGCAGACAATATGTTTTTTTTTAATTTTTCTCTTAATGATTCTTAGGACCTAGGTTATAAATCGCGCGAATAGCCCTCTTCTGCAGCACAGAGGCGCGCAAAACTATTATTGGTTCTAGGAGTGGGTAGGTTGAAAGTTCCATATATTATTATTATTATTTGGAATAAATTGTGAATACTTCTTAAATTGTTGGGCTATCTTGTTCATGACGCCGGAACCATGCGCCCACCGCAATAGAAATGCCTAGTTAACTAAAAAGTAAAGCAAGGATCCTAGCTCAGTAAAGTATTGCCAATGAAGCTGATAAGACGTCTGCCTTTCATTTTAATATCGACATATTAATTATATTAATATTAATTTAAAAAAATCAAAACATTTTATATTTACTTTGCTATTAAATGCATGCATAAACAATGCAATATATTAGATACTGAACATCGTGTAATGTGCACAAAATGGGAGTGCATGTATATTCATGAGGTAAAGATTCAGTTTTTATTTATGGAATAGGAGGACAAACGAGCGTACGGGTCATATGGTGTTAAGTGATCACCGCCGCCCACATTCTCTTGCAACACCAGAGGAATCACAAGAGCGTTGCCGGCCTTTAAGGAAGGTGTACGCGCTTTTTTTGAAGGTACCCATGTCGTATCGTCCCGGAAACACCGCACAAGGAAGCTTATTCCACAGCTTTGTAGTACGAGGAAGAAAGTTCCTTGAAAACCGCACTGTGGAGGACCGCCACTCAGGACACCCACCACCATCTGGATGGTGGGGATGATATCCTAACTTGTGGCGTGTCGTGCGAAGGTGGATTAGTATATATAGTATAGTATTCAGAATTCTTTGAACGTAAGGTGACATAATTACTAAACTTACCATTACCCTGTACTTTAGCGTTTTTCCTATTCTTCTCTTCCCTGTTGCGGGGTGATCCCCTGCCGTGTCGTTCCCAGCTGTCCCAGTACAGAGGGAGCTCTGCCGCACCGTCACCTCGTGCCAGTGCATCTGTAACATCATAAAAGGTGTAGGTACACAACTATAATTTTGTTGAAATGAGACCACAATCGGGTGTACCTTTTGGTGGCAGGTACCACCAGGCAGGTAAGTGTTCACCGCCGGCCATACTCTTCTTCAACACCAGAGGAATCACAGGAGTGTTGCTGGTCTTTAAAGAAAGGGTGCCAAATTTTTTGATAGTACCTATGTCGTATGATCCCGGAAACATTGCGTAACTGAGGCACTGAAAACGAAACCAAAACTGATCCGAAACAAATCTTGCTAGAAAACGTCCGGAAATCTTATTACAGCAGACCACGATGATTCGGCGACCGCAGAGATATAATTGTTAGGGGAAAAGGTTTTTCACATTTCATATGAGAACTCGATATTTACATCAATCCCTATCTTTCACTTCTCAAAAACGGTTCTGTTTCAGTAGGTCTCAATAAAGAAGGCTCGTGAGACAGGCAAGTATAGAGCTTTTAGTGTCCCTAGCTTTTTTCAAATGGGTCAAAACTGTTTTGTGGTAAATTCCCAGTTCTTCAGCTAGGTAGGTATGTTGTAAGTATTGATATGCCGATCTTGCTTCACTTTAAAAAATGGCGTCATTACATCCGAAACATGGCAATCAGATCATCTTGGACATGAAAATTCGCGGACTGAAATCAAGTAATCCAACTTTGTGCTACTCTTACTAACACTGCATTAGGTCACAATATTTTTCGCGACTTGCGTTGCATTTTTTTAGTAAGAAAGTTTAAGGTTATGAATTAAATTATTGACGTTTTGGCACGGTTCCAAATAAACAATTATTGAGAATTAACCGAGAGAGATCGCGAGCCGATATATAAATTATAAAGGAAAAGACGACCTCGACACTTCCTAATTGTGCCGACTTTTAATTAACCATCTAAATTAATAGTTGATAATACATGGAGCATTCAGAAATGTGTTGTTATTTTATTTCTAACTCCTTTCTGTGGTTTAGATTTAAACAATAACTTTTGACATATTAATAAAATAAACAGTTTATTTTATAATGAACAGAAAATCATCTGTCGGTCAGCTAGTATGGTTATAAATTTTAAAAGTATGAATACTTTGTTCGTTTTGATGTGCATGGCGAGTTTTTATCTAGTAAGCAAAAATAAGGAGGTTTCCCTGCGAGATCTAATCAGAAATGAGGAGATCTGTAGGAGACCACAGTTACTGACATAGCCCAGATGGTTGCAGTGGGCAGGGCACATAGCTCGAAGGACAGATGGGCGTTGGGGCAGAAAAGTCCTCGAATGGCGACCACGTACCAGAAGACGTTGTTTTAGTAGGCCCCACAAAAGATTTACTGCCGGTGTGGTCAAGATCGCCGGAATAGGGTTGATGAGGGCAGCGCAGGACCGATCGTCATGGCGATCTTTGGGGAAGGCAATCAGATCCAGCAGTGGACGTCTTCCGGCTGAAATGATGGTGATGAATAATAAGAAGTTACCAGTGTAGGTTCGTAGCCGCTGCATCGCGCGTCCCAGCCGCCGTACTTCCTCATCTCGCGCTCCGCACAGTATCGCCCGCAGCTCATGTTCCGCTTTCTCTCGTAACGACTCCAATGAAGCCACCCTAGCGCACAACGCCTGCGGATAACGACCTTATAGACCTCACTATATTTTTTTTACTATTGGCAACTTGATATCTAGGAATTCTCTTGATAATTTTTGGTGAAATGGCAATATTTTAACAGACAATGTTAAATGCAGAAATTAAATTTATAAACAATGCAGGACTCGAACCCGCGACTTCTCGCGTTCCGTGGTCGCGCTCCTCCACTGAGCCAACCGTTCGAGTGACGTATCGTTCATAATTCTTGATCAACTCTCAGGTCGTGGCTTCATCCACAGGATCTACATTACAGTTGATACCTGCTCAATCCCAATATTTGCATATTAGGAAATGTGAGATGTATCTCTTTCAAATTGAGGGAGACATAGTCTTGCAGAGCAGATGAAAATAGTTATGCGCCTATACTTTCTTGTATCACAAATTCTATGTTAAGGATTATCTATTGGCAAGCCAATGACCCAACAATGTCTGACACTGCTCCAACTGTGGGCTCTCTTTTCCACACTTTTCGCTTAAAGCATCTAAGAAGAACACCAAGAGATGTAATCATAAAGTCTATTATCACATTGATCTTTTTTTAACACACACTTTTTTACACATTGAAAATAAGGGACGAGACGAGCAGGACGCTCATCTGATAGTAATTGATACACCCTGCAGATTTCAATACAGTGCCGCTCAGGATTATTGAAAAACCTAAAAATTCTGAGCCGCACTACAACTGCGCTCGTCGTCTTGAGACATAAGTTGTCAAGTCTCATTTGCCCAGTAATTTCACTAGCTACAGCACCCGTCAGACTGAAACACAGTAATGCTTACACATTACTGCTTCACGGCAGAAATAGGCGCCGTTGTGGTATCCATAATCTAACCGGCATCCGGTGCAAAGGTAAACCCTCCCACTGATATGTTCGTAAAAATAATGCACAACAGAGAAGATTAAAAAATAAACAAATTTAACACCACAAATTTGTCATGGGTTTTCCATGTGAATGGTTCATTTGTATATATATATATTTATTTAAAGTGTTCTAATCAAAACATGAAATTAATTATTTGATAACCTAAAAACGTAAAAGAATTGTGAATATAGTTAATTTAAATAATATGTAGATTATTTAGAATGAAACCTATACTTGTGAACACAATGGAAAACCTGTTTTAATACTTATTTAACTTTTAATTAACTTTACAAAAAATTTAGATATACCATTATTCATTCAACTTTTCTTTGAATGAAACAGTTAAAATATATCACTATGGCTAGATAATAGAAGCATTGTTGGTTGTTAAGTCACTTTGGCCATTTTGATACTAAAACAAAGTTTGTATGTAGACTAATTATAAACATTACACTTAAAGTATACAATTGGTATGTTGCACTGATAATATCAAACAATTATTAATTGAGTATTTACCTGGTGCACATGGGTATTTTTTTATTATGATTTGGGAATTTCAATGCACTCAAATCTCTAAAAACTCAACTCAAAAGTTAAGGAGGAGAATCGAGGCTATTAACTAGGAAATGTGTTACTGTGTCAAGATTTAAATTATATCCTCGAGACGTATTACTTTTAAAAGGCGTAGCATACTCAGAGTTATTTTAAGACACCTCAGCCTGATTCTGGCAATGGCTTCGCAGTCCAGAAGGATGTGTATGGGGTCTTCAGCGGCTTCGCAGCAAAATCTTCACAGGTTTGATTCACTGAGACCCATTCTGACCCAGGACATGGGTAACGAAGTTAAAATTATATTTTCTGTAAGATGAAATCTAGCTATGCTAGAACTAGCAATCTAACTATATTTTCTATGCCGCAAATTCCATGTATTTAATATAATGCAAATCAGAAGAGCCAATTCCAAGATACACAAAATATTGATATTAACAAAATACAATTTATAACAATTTTTTGTTTTAAATATATATATATATGATAAGGATGTGAAGTAAATAGATTTGATTAAACAACATTTATGTACATTGTGTCATATATCTCACCTCTATAGCGTCAACACTAAGTCCAACAACCCTGAGCCACTGCCTCAAGCTAGGCACATCTCTTAGCTTACATTGTAACTCTTCACCAAAACTCGCTTTTATCACGAGTTGCCGGGAAAAGTGCTTTACTAGTTTACCCTGAAAAATATATATAAATCAACTTTCAAGTGATAATCTCTTTAGGTATCACAATAAAAAATTTGGTTTTACAATGTTTAGTTTCTGACACTTTATATTGAAATAATCACATTAATTTTGTTTCTTTTGTAATTAGGCCAATGAGTGTTTTACCTTATGTTGAAATTCCTTATTTTTTATTTCACTAGATGGTGCTGGTATACTTTAGCAATAACTCTCATTAGTAATGATTATATCTTTGAAGATTGATATTTTATCATAATTCTCTGAATTATACGTAATGTTTAATGTATTCACTAAACACATAAAAATATATAAGTTGATGTCTTAAACAGAACATAACTAAGATTAAAAAATAAGGCAATTACTACTTATATACGGATAAAAGCTACTAGTAGTATGTAAGTAACTAGAATCTAGATATAGACAAACAAAACAAGCAACACAGAAATTGGTATGAATTAATGAAACAAAAAAGCAAGTGACAGATGTTATTGTGAGCTATGTTTGACGTTTTTTGCTATGAATCGGGAATTCATATGGATCGTTAGAGCACCTCCATCTTAATGGTATATTGGCCAGTGTTAATATTTTAACAGGTGTTTTATTTTTCTTTCCCCTTTTAAAATACATTGTGAAAAATAATAATAAAGAATAAACCACAAAAAAAGCATATACACAAAAGTTATTTAAATTGATAACTAATTAGTGTGTACTGGAAAACTGGGTTAATAGAGTGATTGTTGAAAGGTGATATGCAAAATTACACAAATTTTATATATGCCAAAAGTTGAATTAAAATAAACAAGTTTCAGGGTCAATTACCCATTGTTTATACAAATTTAATCTTTTACTATTCATTATTTCATCTATCTATGTATCAGGGGAAGAATGAGATGATTATCCAGATAAGTATGATTAATAATCACTACAATATGCCTTCACAAAATACTTTGTAAAAGAATTACTTATGTACTCAAGATGATATTATTTAAACAATAATTAAAAATATATATTTTTTGTTTATTCTGACCTAACCTTTTGCAAGCTTTCTTATCCAAATAAAATAATATAATATGTACTAAGACTTCAATATTCAATATAATGTTCTCTCCTAATCAATTTACTCATATATATATATTGGAGATGTTATTGTTATTACACAAACAATACATCAAAACAAATATGATATAAAATTAACAATGTATTTGTTTTTGTTTTTTAGGCATTTCATTTGGACAATAAAAAATTAATATTTCAATTCAAACATACTGGTCAAGCAATACATAAATAATAAAGAAAATGAGGAACATTAATTATATTTGTATATTTTACAAAAAATGTATGTCAGAATTCAGTTTTACAATAGAAACAGAATATGCATCTAAATTAATATGTTAAAATAAATCAATTATTCTGAATAGGTACTAGACTCATTAATTGTATGTAGCTGATATGTATTTAATTTATCCCTGTGTGTCATATTTCCAATTAGTGTAAATGGATTGACCTACTCACTAAAATTGTTAAGAGCTGTTTAATTAGAGAAGCTACCAAGTCAATAAATGATATATCAATTCAAGGCGAGAGGAAATGCGCACGCTTAAACTTTCTCTTAGAGGCATTGGAACAGACACAAGTAATCCTTGAGCCCGGAGGCCTTCAAGCTCAGGCCTTGCAAGTATTTCAAGGGCATAGTTTGTTTTTATTATTCGAAAAGTTTCACAGTTAATTTTACCTCCAGCGTTCGTATTTCATGCTGTGTAAGTTCTGCACTTGTTGAGCACTGTGTCCTCAAACCTTCGAGCCTATCCGCCGAAACATCAATCATTGACTGTATGGTCTCTATCATCTGAATTGCATCACGGTCTCTTTTGATATCATTTCCACCGTCTGCATCCATTACAAATATCACAGCACAGTTC
Organism: Leptidea sinapis; assembly: GCF_905404315.1. NCBI lineage: Eukaryota > Metazoa > Arthropoda > Insecta > Lepidoptera > Pieridae > Leptidea > Leptidea sinapis. Next base: position 10,653,744 of record NC_066267.1, on the reverse strand, counting down.
ACAATTCACTATTTCCGAGTAATTAATTGTATAAAACACACTATTCATTATAAAAAATGAAAACGAACATAGAAAACATTGCAATGTTGTATTGCCGAAACAGCGGCCATGTACGAAGAAATGAGATGAATGATGAAAAAATCTCGTCTAGAAGGAAAATCTATATTATTGTCTATGACAATCAGTTGGGCAAGGATAATATTTGACAGCTTCGTATAGTAGAAGGAGATCGCCCAGCTGTTTTTATTTTTGTTACTGGTAAGAAATCTAAGTAATGTCACACTCAAATGTCAGATGTAAATGCCAATTTTTCCTAATATGTCAAACAGTCAAAATAATTCAAATTTAGTCAATGAATTACATCGATGGGGTGCGGACGGTTGTAGTGAATTTGATTTTCTTCACCGTCATTTTTAAATCGGTGTAATGTAAATAAACTATTTAGAAACAATCTTTTGCTTTACACCTAAGTAGAGATAGTAGATGTTTTCTTAGAGTTTAGATGTAGAAATAGGTAGGATGTTTGTTAGAGGTATATTGGTTCCTCTGTTCTGCCTTGGAATAGAAGGTAATTGATTTGAATTAAATAATCGGGGTATATAGTGGCCTTTGGGTCTTTGAGCGTTATAAGAATTTATTGTGCAGTGTCTCGTGTGCTGGGCGAAGAAGTGGAGATTCGGCAGATCGCGGCTGACAAGGGAACGAATGTTACAATACCCTGTGGCACGGAAGAAACCCTTCCATCATCCGAAGTTCAGTGGGTCTACCGTGGAAACCGGACACATCACGAAATACTTGTGAGTTCCTGAAATATTAAAATTATTTATATAGGCTTGCATTGCCAATATTTTTGAAGTATGTTGGCGTGTAGAGAATAACATAAAACACCTAGCTTCCAATTTACACCTCAAAAAGTAAATAAATAAAAACTATGTAACGACAATTTTATTGATACTTACTAATTTACCCAAAGTACTCTGAAAAGAAATACATACCTACATAAATTATTATAACATTACAAAATTAACATAAATAAACTCTCTTAATAAACTATTACCAGGCACCACTTTATCATGTACTCCAGTGGACTTCCCTGGGCGGGAGCTACCCAGTACCAGCTCCTTCTATTTAATGGTTAAGTCTATGGATCGGCTTGATCTATTTGACATTACGTGGAGATGCGAGATATTTCTGATTTTCCTACCGTTTAAATCCCATGAGAGTATTCGGAGGATTTGTTTTGGCTAATACCAACAGCGGTACTTCGCCCTGTAAGTCACGTCATTGTCGACATTTCACCCGCATCACATTGATGCTTAGCATTTCACAACCGCGCGTTCCGCAACTAAACTTCTTGAATCGTCTGTCAGCTGCACAATCCCTGAACTGATACTACGGCCTATAGTATACTCATACTCATACACCAGTGGGAAGCTCCTTTGCACAGAGTGCCGGCTAGTTTATGGGTACCACAACGGCGCCTATTTCTTCCGTGAAGCAGTTATGTGTAAACATTACTTTGTTGCGGTCTGAAGGGCGCCGTAGCTATTGAAATTACTGGGCAAATGAGACTTAATATTTTATATCTCAAGGTGACGAGCGCAATTGTAGTGCCGCTCAGAATTTTTGGGGTATTTCAAGAATACTGAGCGGCACTACATTGTAATGGGCAAGGCGTGTCAATTACCATCAGCTGAACGTCCTCCTCGTCTCGTCCCTTACTGTCATAAAAAAAGTCATACAATTAAACATAAAACTAATCAAATCTTTAAACTTTACGCGAACAAAAGCTGCTGAATAGCTAAGGGTGACCCTTCTGCTTCACTATCTCTTTCTTTTCCATTCCGTTGCTTTCTTTCATAGTCGTCATGTTGCACCGAACTAACACGGCATGAAATTAGACTGGACCTGTTCTGAGCGTGTTAAATTCTAAATAAGGAAGAACGACTTGGATAATATCAATCATTATTATAAACCATTTGAAACAATACAAACTATTCAAATTTATGCTTCAATAGAATGATTTTCCGAACAGAAAAACAATTTGCGAAAATAATAGATAATTTAAAATGTGAATAAATAATGACTACGTGCAGTATTTATTCTATTCATTGTCATTTAATGTTATGCTTTGCAAAATTGAACTCAGACATTAAGGCGAAGAGTAAGCAGAACACACGCAAATATGGTGTTTTTAGACAAGTTTTGTGGTGAAAGTATAGCATTTCGAGCTATGAACACTATTTAATCCTGTTACACATATGTTAATTTTTGAACTACCACTTTTCTTTGAAGTTAAACAAGTTTTTTGGCATGGCGTGACGCATTTTTTTTGGTACTTCTCTCAGAAAAGTCATTCTTATAGCTTGTACTTTTTTGTGTGGGTTCATTTATTCAGATTAGAAGTGAATAACGAGGATTGTAAGCATATAAATAGTTTTCCACGCAAGAATTTTGAAAATATTGGCTTTTTATCGCTCAAGGTCGCTGGCATTTAGTGTCGCCTTTACACGATTTAGGCCATCACTGCACGGGATGCGGTTTATCGCTGTTCTTTGTTCGTTGATCAACATGTCTCTACCAATGATCACTGCTATTGCAGCGCTTATTAATTAATTTAATATTAAATAGTGGCAGGAGCACGTGTATTGTTGTATTTGTTGTATGCAATTACTAATTATGACTGTAATAACGATCATCATGTTCACGAAGCATCCTCGCACAGACAATGAATTCTTTTTTTTAATGTAAAAGTTTTTAACAAAAAACAACAGACTTCAAAAACACTATTCCAAAACAATAGATATAATGTGCACTAAAAAGTATAAAAATAATTGCGTATTTTTATACAATATAATTAATTAATCTAATTCTAGATACGTTTATTGTTATTTTTGGAATCGGTGTCCTTCCGCCGTGACTCGCTCTCGCCTCTCGTCTCCTGACGACTCAAGCACATCTCACCTATAACTATGTATGTAGTAACAAACCTATCTTGAATAACACTGACTCCAAAAAATATAATAGTCGTTTTACAATAACATTTTTATACTTTTTAGTGCACATTATATCTATTGTTTTGGAATATGTTTTTGAAGTCGGTTGTGTTTTTGGTAAAAAAAATATATTTTATGATTTTTAGTGAATTTGAAGTACTAATATTACTAATTTTATATATATACTAGATATACTATTTTTTTCAATGCAGCAATGAACGTAAGTGCTTTGCAATTTGATTACGGACAGTTAGAAATTCTGCCACAGATCGCAATTCGCACCCTTACTGTAAGTCGTTAAGAAGTCCCATTGATCATCATATTCGATTACGACAATTATTTGACCATAACTATGTTATGGTAGATGACTTGAATATCCGGATAGCATAAAAAAGATTCGGCCGAGTATCGTTAATTTGCTCCTAAGAATTGAAGAGTTCCGTTACTTTGTCATGGATTCCGTAATCAAAACCTACCCAAACTCTCACCAAACTATCTTTGAAGTATATCCTTTCCATTAAAAAAACAATAATCGAAATCGGTCGGCGCGATATTGAGTTATTCGTAAATTAATCATCCACTTTGCTATACGTATGTATAGCAAATTTGAGACTTTTATGGCTTTCTCATGGATGTCATTGTCAGATCTGGACCAATACATTACAATGGGACCATACGGGAAGCACCAGCTTTCAAATAAAGAAAAATTATCAAAATCGGTTCACCCAGTCGAAAGTTTTGAGGTAACAAACATAAAAAAAGAACATACCGACGAATTGAGAACCTCCTCCTTTTTCGAAGTCGGTTTAAAATAAGGGACGAGACGAGCAGGACGTTAACCTAATGGTAATTGATACGCCCTGCCCATTACAATGCAGTGCTGCTCAGCATTCTTGAAAGACCTCAAAAATTCTGAGCGGCAGTACAACTGCGCTCTACACCTTGAGACACTTATGTCTTTTATCTTAATATAGTCTCATTTTCCCAGTAAGTTCACTAGCTACTACTAGCTTCAGTAATGCTTACACATTACTGTTCACGGCGCCGTTGTGGTACCCATAATCTAGCCGGCATCCTGTGCAAAGGATCCTCCCAGAGGTAATTCAAACTCTAAAGGTTGATGCATACGATAAATTATATTTATACAGTTTATTCTTTATTTTTTTATGAAATATTTGGTATTATTTAAACACTTCACTTCATACTTAAATAATTTCTACATCTAGATAAAATATAGTCTCTTGCTGCAGACAAACGATAAAAACAAGTCAATTTTATAACTTTAGTGTGCGTGACAAGCTACGTGCTGCAAGCTACACTCGCGATGTGCATGACACTTTGTGTTAGTGTGCGCGCATTGCTCATAATAGAGGCTAACTCTAAACTCAATTATTTTCGACGTTTTCACAGCTGACATAAATGACCTACGGTTTCATACAGTTGACGGTATTCGTCAAGTGTGATAATATTGTATCTAGATACTTAATTACGGTGATGGTATTCGCTGAAAACTGTAATTTTATAATCTTACGCCAGCGTCAGTTTATTGTCTAAAATAACCTTTGAAATAATGTTGATTGGTGAACTTGGTATTTGTGTAAAGTGCGCTGTTTGCAATGGGAATACAATCGAGAGATTGTTTCAACGGTTTTATTCTTTGTTTAACCCTTTCAGACCTGATTTATTTTATTTTCGCTAATCGAACTGAAAAAATGCCTGCAACTAGGCTATTGTAAATAAATCTAAGGAAAAATAAATAAATAAATAAATCCTAATTACAAGCTTTTCAAGAAAAACAGCTTTTTCTTTTTGTGTACAAGTTACAAAATTAACAAAACAATTGGCTTTTTCTTTGGGTAGATTTAACAAATTGCAGTTAAATCACGGTCTAAATTAAAACTAAAATCAAAGGCATCAATTCTTATCCTTAGTTAGGCATAAGTGAACCTTGCATTTTATGCATTTGATTGGGGTTCTACCCTTGCATCCCATCATTTTACACCGTGTCCCAAGGCCCTCATCGTGTGCAGGAAAATGCCCAGAACCGTCTCGAGTTATTTCAGCTTCTGGGCGTATCTAGGATTATACTTGAAGAAGAGAGTACAGTAAGTATACTGTTTGGCAACATGTTTTCCGGTGAAAGGAAGAATCTGTTCGTCAACACAAAGGCTTTTCTCGAGTCGTAAATCTAAACACCTCTTTCTAACAGCATCAAAGATCGAGCGCACTTTTGATAAACGCATATTTAGTATAACCCTGGTGTTGCTGTATTATCAACTAGATGTAAATTGTTACGCATCTGAAAAAATCGGTCCCTTGCCATGTTTTCAGTGAACAAGGGAATGCTGATATTTGTTTCCCAAAACATTTTCAAACAAGCGTACCCAAATATTCCAGTGGCCAAATGCAATCCAAACAATATTTCTATTTCCTTTGCAGTAGTAGGTTTAATTCTTACTTTATTGGAATATGTAGCGAATAAGTTTGTCATTTCAGCCATAACCTGAAATAATTGTTTAGGCACGTATCTGTTATAATAATATACTGGGCTTTCAACTCTGGGATCAATAGCAATGGGTGGAAACCAAGCTGGTGAAATTGTGTTAACTATTTCCTTGTGTCTCCACCTAATACTATGCTTCGGCGTAATATTCTGTAAAAGCGTATCTTCAGAGACGGAAGGCACTTCTGGTAAAAAGTTATCACTCATTTCAACCCACGATAAGCCAGTGCCTTCATCGTAGTGTTCGCAGTAGTTTCGCGATGTGATGGGCACACACATCGCGTCAACCGGAGGAGCCAAGTGCGTCCAATAAAAATATAATCGCCCAATTTTTGCTTCGGTAAAGCCCTACGATTGCGTGCGCCGGTTATGAGCATGGCGGTGACGCGAACCCATAAGATTTTACCAAAAAGTGCCCAACGCGGCTTCAGAAGTTTCCACTTCAATAAAATATTGAGTCACCTTTGGTCTGTATGACAATGCAATACATCTAATTAAAATTCATTATAACAAACAGTAACGAATGCATCGTTGCATTGGCTTCTACTTGCATCGGATCTAGGACGTAGCCGGCTTTTATATCGCCTGTTGAATTAATACGAGGAATTGATGGCATTGTTGCACCGTGCGAGGAATATAGTTTGATAACTGTAAATTGTACAGAGAAAAAGTATACACATAACTGATTTACCTAATCTAGCCGGCATCCTGTGCAAAGGAAATGGTAAAATTTAAGTTACTTAAAAAAATTTTTACGTAACTCTTATACGTAATAAATTGTGAATTTGGACACCGCCATTTTGAATTTACTATTGGTTACATAGGTACTCTCATAATACATAATACACTCTGTCAAAATTCAAATTTTCAGCTGCCTTACTATACGACTTAAGTGATACAGCTGCAGCGCGGTGACAAACAGATGAAGTCGTACATGATACTAAAGATATCCTTTAAGGCGAGACTAAATGCCAGCGACCTTGAGCGATATGAGTTCACGGCTGCCGGCCCGCCATCTATGTAACAAAGCCAATATTTTCAAAATTCTTACGTGGAAAACAGTTTATATGCTTACAATCCTCGTTATTCGCTACTAATCTGAATAAATGAACCTCCACAAAAAAGTACAAGCTATAACGATAACTTTTCTGAGAGAAGTACCAAAAAAATGCGTCACGCCTTGCCAAAAAACTTGTTTCACTTCGAAGAAAAGTGGTAGTTCAAAAAGGCTCGGCAGTGTTAACTATAACCGACACATAAGACTTAAGGATATGTGTAACAGGATTAAGTAGTGTTCATAGCTCGAAATGCTATACTTTCACCACAAAACTTGTCTAAAACACCATGTTTATTTGTTTTCTGCTTACTCTTCGCCTTAATTTGTATTCATAAAATCCATAAGTCACCAAAAAACTCCACATAAACGTTACAGTTGAAAGATTTACTGAGAGGAAGCACAAATAAATGAATTGAATAGTCTCAAATCTTAATAGCCGCATGAGTCGAGGAAATAATTGAAAAATGGCTGGACGACCGTCATAAAACAATTGGCCGATGTCTTAATTCGGTACAGAATCTATTTATAGCAGCGACTTGCGTTTTGCGACGACACATTTATTTAATTGCTTATAATTTATGTCAATTACACTTTGTTTTACGTAAAAATTCGCGTTAATAATTCGAGTTCGTTTATTTTTTAATACTAATTAAAAAATCATTGGGAGCAAAATTTAAAGAAATTAACATCTTGACTGTTGCTTCTCAATATATTCTTGATAATGTTATGTATGTTCATAGGCACATAAGTGAATTTGCTAGTAACTGTCATAATATAACTTATGGATGTATAGTGTCCGAAATAAATGATTGTTATTATTATTATCATAATGTTAACACCAGGGATAGACAAACTTTTTTTTTTATGAAAATTAGGGACGAGACGAGCAGGACGCTCAGCTGATGGTAATTGATACGCCCTACCCAGTACAATACAGTGCCGCTCAGGATTCTTGCAAAAACCCAAAAATTCGAAATGAGCGGCACTACAGTTGCGCTCGTCACCTTGAGACATAAGATGTTAAGTCTCATTTGCCCAGTAATTTGACTAGCTTCGGCGCCCTTCAGACCGAAACACAGTAATGTTTACAGATTATTGCTTCACGGCAGAAATAGGTGCCCTTGTGGTACCCATAATATAGCCGGCTTCCTGTGCAAAGGAGCCTCCCACTCTCAAACTTATAAGCAGGGGCGTGCTTTGGTTTTTCTGGGAAGGTAGGCACTCGCACTGTAGAACTAACTACTCGTAGATGCGCTTTAGCCCGAAAGCGCTATGTTTTGGGGTCTAAATATTGAACTTGTTTGTGTTTCGCATATAATTTCCGGACCATTTGGTCATCCTAATACATATTTTAGTTTGTGTCATTCAAGGTACAAGTACCTACTTATAATATAATAGTTAGAAAAATATAATCTAATAAATAAATCAAGAATATGCAAAACGTACCGGAAGACGCAGTGTTGGTAGGCGCCCCACAAGATGGACCGACGATCTGGTCAAGATCGCTGGAATACGTTGGATGAGGGTAGCGCAGGACCGATCGTCACGGAGATCTTTGGGGAAGGCCTTTGTCCAGCATTGGACTACTTCCGGCTGATGATGATGATCATGCAAAATGTTGACTATATGAAAGAAAGAAAGAAAAAATGTTTATTGCCGTCATTACATACATTCTGATAATAGTTCTTCAAGTTATACTATTCTAATTATGATCTAATGTCGCAAATGGGCCCCCAACTCAGCATAGTTGTGGTTTCGAAAGAATCCTGACAACACTGTCAATACAATGATAATTCTAAAGTTTTCCTAACGTCAAGCAGCCCTGCAAATAAACGCGGAAAACGTTATACGTCCGAATAAACCAATCGTAAGCAAATGTCTATTTGTAAATGATTAGGTATAATTTTATACCAAGTGTATTTGTAAGGCCGAAAATGTCTGTATAACAGGCTCGGTATTGCTGATTGAGTTCAATTGAATTGAATCAAACCGGTTAGATTTAGATTTAGCCAGGTCGCGTCATGTTTAATTGGTTGCTGAAAAAGTAAACGCTTTGCAGTGTGTTTGCAGTATTTTGTCTTGTCATTGTCTTACTACCACGCGAAATAATTAATACTTGTCTTACTTTTGATTAATCACTTATTATTTACACTTGCAAATTATTCCGTTACCGAGATACTTAAAATTTTGATACAAAAATACCGATAACCCGTACTTAGTACCTATTGCAATAAGTATTGTCCCAAGGAATAAATCTTTTTTCTGTTGTATGAAACGTTTTTTACTGTAGTGTCCGAAGACTATGATACTCATACAAGGACCTTGGCCTTAATACAATCCTTTAAATGGCCTCCTACATGGGAATTCTGCATTGAAAATTTTATGAATTGTGTTAGAGACTCCAACATATCATGGCGTTTAGAGTATGCCATACTCCCTAAAACTTACATGGTAATCCAACGGATTAAGATACGGCCCATATGAGTTATGATATGTCTTCAACTCTGATGAAGAGAGATATAATCGTTTCCCACCACGCTCGTGTTGATTGAGCTTTACGACCGACACTGGGTCTCGTTGAAATGATGAAGAATACTGAAAGCTGATATTTTGACACTTTATTCACAAGAAATGTATCAGTTCCTCCTTAAAAGCTAACCAACCCCATCAAACCATCACTGAATACGTTCACCGGCCTTTGGCTGATTGAAAAGGGTATAAATAGACTCAGTCATTTTATTAAAATGTTACTCGTTTGTAAAAAAAACCTTGTCTAGGAGTAAAATTGATCTCTTTCAATTTTCAGTTTCAATGAGTTTGCCTGGCTAATTACTACTACTTTACTCTACAACAGTTAAGCCATAGCTGCTAAACAAAATACCTTAATTCTGCCCAAACATTAATAATTATTTTTCTTTTCGTTTAAAAAATGGCACCTAGTAGTTCATTTGTAGATAGTAATTTCGTAAAATATAATAATATGAGTCAAACTAGTTTAATCCGCGGGTCCCCCTTGCACTTAGCCTAGTTAACAGTAAGTTTAATTATTATAACACTATTAGAAATAGGGGATTGCTTGTAACTAATTCTAGTAGGCTTCATAAGATACATAATAGCTTTAAGGGTAAATGTATACACTTTTTGAATAAAGTCCCAGCCACTGTTAAGGCATTATCTATAAATAGATTTAAAAATTTAGATCGTTGGAATACGTTGGATGAGGGCAGTGCAGGACCGATCGTCGTGGAAATCTTTGGGGGAGGCCTTTGTCCAGCAGTGGACGTCATCCGGCTGATGATGATGATGATGAGATTTAAATGTTGTGATCCGACAACCTGGAACTACATTATGATTATTTTATAGCAACAGCGACGGTAAAATATTTTATATTTCATTAAAAAGAACGCAAAAAAAAGAATGCTGGGAGAGTTTCTTGCGCCGCTTCATGTCTCTCATTTGTATCCGAAGCGGTAGAAGTGTCTAGTATATTAGAAATGACATCGAAAATAATTCTAAAGGAATCAATTTTGAGAAAACAAATGCCCTTTACGCCTTTAATGCTTTTTAGTCGAATGACGTGATCTTGCATAAATAATGTACTAATTAATTTTAACTCTTTATTTCACAGTGTGATTGTATTGCAAAAAGTGTCGTCTCTGTAAAATGTTGTTTTCATTGATATTCGTCCTTGACAGCTGTCCCAGCGCGCGGCAGCGTGCGTTTTATTATTTTTGCGCCATTTCCTTGTTCTAGCCTCTGTTTCCTTTATTTTTTGCTGTGTTTGTATATCATAATCTTTAAGCTGTCGTTCGAATAACTCGCTGGGCGTAGTTAGAGGTCAATAATATTTTGGTGTCTGCTACGCTCGGCGAATATGATTATAATCCATCCATATATTATAAATGTGAATGTAAGTTTGTTTGTTACGCTTTCACGCCTTAAACCCTTAACCAATTTTGATGAAGTTTAGGATGGAGATAGACAAAAGCTTGAGAAAGGACATAGGCTACCTTTTATCGCGAATAAAAGGCTCGGAGGGGGGTCAAATTGAGGGTGAAATTTGTATGAAAGTTTGTCATTATCGAAGATAACACCATGAAAATTTGTATTCAGGCTCATGATAAGAAATAAATAAATATTTGTTCTAGCGTTTTTTAAATTTAGACCTGTGTGGGGATAAAAAGGGGGATGAAACTTCTATAGTTGGTAGCTTTTAAAAATGTATTTCCACCTCAGTTTGTTGTGTATGATTTGCAAAGTGAGTGTGTTAAAAAATAAAAAAATGCTGCCCAAAGTAACTATTACACGCGAAGTCGCGGGTAAAAGCTAGTTTTACATCTTTGGATAGATTATAGACAGAGAGATTGATTAGCTTATCATAATACCGGGCGATAAATTTCTGTTCCATATTTTAGTAGTTCTGAAGCATACAAAGACAATGTATATGTGGTATGGGTCAGCCAATCCGAGTTCTAGTAAATGTCAGCTATAATTAACCGAACTTTCTATCTCTGTCACTGCTTGTAGTAACTTAATAATAAAAGTCAAATAAGAAACAGTGCAATTTGTCTGTTTTAACAAATCGTAAGCAATTGTGTAAATAAATAATAAAAAATTGCAGTTTTTTTGTATTCTTATTTTATATTAAATTCTTTTTTTTTTAAATATACATCCTTGGACAGAAGTCCGTTAATCCGTTAAATTTTTCACTCAAACATTTTTTAATATTATACTTTTTCCACTTTCTAGTCTTTAAAATAAAACAGCTTTACAGCATTACAATAAAATTGTAAAAATTCAATAAAATTGTTGTGAAACTCACAAGAATAAATAAGCGAGGTGACAGAGTTTACGTCATTAGTCTGGATCTAGATAATAATCAGAATATTAATTACTATCACCTCGATGACGTATTTGAGAGAATGGACGTATTAACAGCTACGTAAAGGAGGCTCAAGGCGAGCAGAATTTGTCGTCATACTCAAACTAATAACAGACGGGACTGCCTAAGTAAAAATTGAGTTCAGTATGAAACGTGCAGTGATTTGATATAAGTTTGAAATAGTAGTTATTACAATATGGCAATTGGCGACGAAGTATAATCCAGGCTAAGTTTGAAAGCGAACAGTTACTTCAAGTAGTGGGAAGATTTACGCACTGCGCTCGAAAAGTGATTTTTTTTTTTAAACATTACGACCATTTTAAATATTTTCAAATAGCTTCAAATTCATAAGACGTGGAAAAATATTATACAATGTTTCTAGTGGTAGTAGAACTCTCAACGAGATCGTCAAAAAAGCTGGAAAGCTAGCAAGAAAATTGTAACTTTCAACTTAGATGCTTTGTGTATAACACTCAACACAAGGGTCGATGTTGAGTGCTCTAGAAATCAAAGCAAGTTTATACTGGACAAGAGCCCTTATGCTGTTGGATCTCTTATTCTTATATGTCCCTTTACAAACGACGTACTTACATACTACCTGTGTATACAAAGCATTACCTGCAGTAGTTCAACAATCAGAATGCAATTAAAAAAACTTAAAAAACACGCTTTGGTTGAAATCATAATGGTTGAAATTTAAAATTTGAACATAAATTCCTGCCTTATACGGTAGACGGTAGATGAAAATATTATAAAAATTAATAAAAATCTTATTTTGGAAATTGATATAATAATTTTATCAAATTAATGTATTATCATCGGTCTTCTATAAGGTGTATAAGATCTTCTATATCTAGGAAATTTGAACGTAAACTGGCCATTTAAAGTGGGTCAAAATCGCGCCCAAATGAGTCGGTTACAAACAAACATACATACAGATAAAGCTAATACAAAGCCGCGGACGAGTGAAAAAAGTAGGTCTCCGCGCTGTGATATTAGCAAGTGAAGCACCGTTATGCTAGTGTGTCCCTTAAATAATCATATATGGCCACAAATACTTATAAAGTATCGTTTTTACACTTTTCCACAACGCACGATGGCATTTTTAAAATATTTTATTGAGAAGCAAACTGATCTGTCACAGACGATGACAATTCTCATAATGGCCGAGTATCGGCCTGTAGTAGTGTAAGTGTGTGCGTGGGGCTATGTATTTACACGTTAATCGGCTAGTTTTGGTGCTACACCGTTATCTAAGGTGACACGGAGTCCTTATTTTTTTACTAGTCCGTGTACAAAGCGTGTAAAAAGGAAAAACGTCGCTTGGTGTAAATTTAAGAGATTACCGATTCATTGATTATTATGGTTGTAGTAAAACGCCGGAATAAGCTCTATTAGTATGGTTTATATAAACAACCCGTTTTATTTTAATTTATGATATAGCGGCACTTGAAAAGTATACATTCTCTGTGGAAATTTTAATTGTTAATTTATGTACAAACTGAAATATTTTTGTACAAACTCTTAAACGGTCAAATACAATGTAGTAACCTCTTACAGAATATGAACCTTGCTGTCCCATATTTATTCCCAAGGTTCAAAATCAAGAGAATCTTCCAAGTTCCTTCTGTAAAAACCAACCAGGGAGTTCAGGCACCTCTCGCTCGAATTCTTCGTGAGTACAATAAGTTAAACGATACTAATTCAGAACTTGATATATTCAGTAGTGGGCTGGTCAGGTTTAAAGAAAGTGTGTACTCAATCTGCATTTTATTAGCGGAAGTTTTATTTATTACCTTTTCTAGATTTTTCACGCGGATTCGCTCGCATCGATATCCTTAAATATGTGTCAAAAATAAATTAAATTAAAATATAATTGTTTTGTTTCACATTTTATTTCTGACTATGTCTGTCATAAGCTTTTCAGAAAGCTGTTGAAAGTCAGTGACCAGTAATATACTGAGCTTAGATAATCTATACGCCTAGATAGAGCCTTTTGCTGTTATGCAACGCATGACGACTGGTCTAGGTTTATTTCTTTGGTGTGCATTTCAACCTACCATAGAGATTGCACCGCGATATATGTATACACAAAGCTGTACCTAAGCATATATCGGCGTTAAACCAGGGTTTCCTTGAATTGTCCATCTTGAAGAAATACAACAAATAGCTATTTGTATTTAAATCTTATATATTTCAGATTTATCTATTATAATATATTCATTTTAACGAGAAACTAAAACATAAATATCAATAGTTGCAAACAATTGACGGTAGGTGGCGATTTGCGCCCATACATACGTTGATCTCCTCGAAGATAAGTCTGCGAGTATCGATTTGGGACTATTTAAGCGGTTGGACGACGATCGTACCGTTGTTATGTCCTTAAGTTACAACCCAACTTAATCCGTCTTGCCAGACACATCGATTTCGGATGTGTACATACCTTTAACATGTCCCACGGCTACAGCGCTATAGCATATTGAAGATAGGATACCTACTCTGTTAAATGGAGACTTTATTTTATTTTGAAAGTCAGTACAACATTTTTTTTTTAAATAAGGGATGAGACGAGCAGGAAGTTCAGCTGATGGTAATTGATACGTCCTACCCATTACAATGCAGTGTCGCTCAGGATTCTTGAAAAACCCAAAAATTCTGAACGGCACTACAATTGCGCTCATCACCTTGAGACATAAGATGTTAAGACTCATTTGCCCAGTAATTTCACTAGCTACGGCGCCCTTCAGACTGAAACACAGTAATGTTTACACATTACTGCTTCACGGCAAAAATAGGCGCCGTTGTGGTAGGTACCCATAATGTAGCCGGCTTCAGGTGCAAAGGAGCCTCCCATTGGTAAGGTAAATTCCAACTATTTCGTATAAGGCTAAACAATACTCAACAAAATTACTAGAAGTGACTGGTACATCATCGCAACCCACTAACTTATTGTCTCCTATATCCAGATACAGTTAGGCCATTGTCAATTGCGCTCGTCACTTTGAGACATATGATGTTAAGTCTCATTTGCCCTGTAATTTCACTATCTACGGCGCCCTTCAGACCAAAACACAGTAATGTTTTCACATTACTGCTTCACGGCAGAAATAGGCGCCGTTGTGGTACCCATAATCTAGCCGGCTTCCTGTGCAAACGAGCCTCCCACACCCCTTCATTCAAACACTTTTGAACATCTCTAGCAGTGGATCACCTGTATTACGCTCAAACTTAAAAGTTATTTAGTGATGCCAAATTATGAATTTTACCATTTAGCACCATTTCATGAAAAGAAAGTAATTCCTATCTCTTTAAGCAATATTTACCATTAAGTATTATCATTCTACAGTGCAGTTGGACAGCTATGAATACTTATCGTAAACGGGTGTTTATTTTCGATGCCGAATTTGTACTCGCGCATCTCCGTAGATTTTGTTTTTATCTCAAATAGAATTATGTATGACATGGCTTATAACGCAAAGCAGCACTATCTATTTGGAAGCGTTTCGTTGTATTACCAAACATTCAAATTCAAATATTTTTATTCAAAATAGGATTTAAAATCACTTATTGAACGTCAAAAACTACCACCCATTCAATAGAGACTGCCTCAGACCTGAGAAGAATGGGCGCAAGAAACTCACAATTTCGGTCTTAATGCTAAAGAGTAGAGTGTCATTTGTTGACCGGTGATAGTGATTTAGTTGATATTAAAAACAATATGATCATTTTTTTAAATAATAGGCTTTTAAGCTTACATTCTTTAGAAAACACGTCATTGGCAAATTCATGAAACAGCAAGTATCAATATTATAGCTTTTATGGTTTCAGATTAGTTGATGTATGAAATATTACAATTCTAACTCACTCACTGATTCCAGAACTACGAAATAAGAAACTTCTGTCTGTATGGTCAAAATTACAAATAATACACTTTATGAATATTTTGTGGGCCGATATCACTGGACTTTCCGCTGAACATGGTTCATGTTATAAGTAATATCTAAGACTAATATTACTTCAGAAAATAAATTAAAGATTCGCGCATTAAAAAAAATCCTTTGTAAACTAAATTCGATTAAATAATCGAATTGCAACGTAAACGAAATTAAAGCCGCGAGCAGCCTCTGTTTATGTTATATAAGACTGTGTAATCGTTATTCATTATCTAATTATTTACATTTCAAACGAAAAATTAGTGATTCTGAATCGGGGAAGGCCATTAGCTTAATGGAAGCTTCCAATGAAGTATAAATGTTTTGCTAACGAGCGTCTAGGGATCGATGAGTTTTTATTTATATTTATCTAGTTACAAGACGCCTATGATGATGGGGTTACTTGATAGTAGGCGATCGAACATACCCATATCATTAGCATAAACATAACGTTCTTTAACTAAACGTTCTTTTTTTATGAAAATAAGAGACAAGACGAGCAGGACGTTCAGCTGATGGTAATTGATACGCCCTGCCCATTCCAATGCAGTGCCGCTGAGGATACTTGAAAAACCCCACTATTCTGAATGGCACTACAACTGCGCTCGTCACCTTGTGACATATGTTAAGTCCCATTAGCCCAGTATTTTCACTAGCTACGGTGTCCTTCAGACCGAAACACAGTAATGCTTACACATAACTGCCTTACGGCAGAAAGAGGCGCCGTTGTGGTACCCAAAATCTAGCCGGCATCCTGTGCAGAGGAGCCTCCCACTGGTAAAACTGTTCGTCCTGGTAAGTACTGTCACCAGGCAAATTTAAACCGCTAATCATTGACGCACACGTGATATTGCTTTCCGGGCAAAGAGTGGGGGTCCAGTGCAAATATGACAACATGAGATACCTTTATACATAAGATGAATCCATAGACACCATACACTAGATAAACAAAGTGACGAGATGTACTTTTTCGTAAGCTAAAAATGATTTAGTTTTGTTGGCCGTGTGTGAAGAAGCGTTGTTATGGTGTAGGAGAACGCGGCTTTTTGGTCGTCTTTCGCAAACTTACTGTAACACCCTGGGTAAACAAATGGTACAATACCACTCAGCATTAATACTCTTTTGATCTTCAAGTGGAATTATGCAGTTGGGACCCGTCGCTGAGAAAAAAATGCGATCATTTTTTTACCAACGTTTCTCGCCTGCCTTACTTTTGTTGGCCTGTTCTCATTTTCAAACACCCATTCACAAGATTGCTGTTTTTTTTTTTCGGGTACAAAACAATACATCCACGTTTCGTCTCCGGCGACAATGTCATAAACAGCATTAGAATGTCCGTGGTCGTACTTCATTAGCATCTGTGAATACCATTCCACGCGAGCCCGCTTCTGCTCCGCTGTCAGTTCATGAGGGATCCAAAGACAATAAAGTTGCCAAACCTTCAATTCTTCGTGTAAAATTTTATGAATTTGGCTCATAGTCCTCGAATTGTCTCATAGGTAATCCGCGGGTTTTCTTCAATTAGCCGCTTAACAGTAGCTGCAATATTATCGATGACGGCAGTTGAAGGCCGCCCTTCACGAAATTCGTCATGTAAAGAAACCCGACCTCTCTCAAATTCAACAAACCATCGCCTCACTAACTAGAAGTGCAAAACTTTTAGTGTGCCCCTATATCGAGCTCTACAATTTTAAATTTAACCAGTTTACGAGTATTATGCGTAAAAATTTACATGATTAGTTCGTAAATTTTAAAGAAATAAGCTATTATTATAATATCTTCTTAATATATATAAATCTCGTGTCACAATGTTTGTCCTCAATGGACTCCTAAACTAATGAACTTCATGGAGTGCAGTTTAGTCCAACTTAAGAGATAGGATAGTTTTTATTTCGATTTGGGACCCATAATTATTTTTATTTCCAATATTTGTTTTGTTTGGACATATTTTCTGTGAGAGTATTTTTGACGCGCGGTTTGACAGTTCTGCTGTGAAACAATTTCATTATAACAACAAGGAGCATATTATTATGTTACAATGAAAAATTATTGACAAATACATCAAAAACGGTATTTTATTTATTATGTACAGAACAACGTCTGTCTGGTCAGCTAGTTAGTATATATAAATTTAATAATATAATTTTTCACCTTAGTAAATTGATAATAACAAAATGAAAATTAACAATTTTTTTTATGTTTATAATCTATCTATGTATACTAATTATATTTATTTTTGTGTATGATAAACTCATTAACCGTGTGATTTATTTGCCAGCTCGATGGGATGTTTGGTCAAAGAATGTAAGAAAGATTTGAGAGTATGATGCCTGTAAGCTCTATAACATAAGATAACTAGTTTTATAATTTGATTGTTTTCTTTCTTTAGTATAGTATCTTTGTAACGCTTTAGATTTAATCTATAATAATACTTTGTGTTTTTTTTTATAAATCAATAAATAGATTATAATTAATTATAAATTATGAGGAATGTAAATATTATTATTTAGCTTAAATAGTATTTTGCGTATTAAGTTGGATGTTGGTGTAATACTAAGGGCCATTCCCAATATACTATCTACAGATAGAGATAAATTACTACCTTCAACTGCCAGTAATTAGTTGTCAATAATCTGAAGATGTCACAATATACCCGATAAGTCATTCTTATCGCCTTATATTGGGACGCGTGAATTGCAATTTCCATATTTCAACTTCTATCTCTGGTAAGCTATACGACCGCGTCGTCCCATGGACAAACAGCGTGTACGGATAAGGTGAGTTACGTTCGATGAGTTTAATGGGACAGAAAAGTCAACGATAGTTACAATTTTTATCTCAAGTAAGAGATAGACTGAATTTTAGGAACGGCCGTTAGTGATACGTAAATGATTGCCACACGTCATTTTCTTATACTTTATCTACATTCGATTTTTTGGGAACAAAGACTGGAGTGGATATAGAATTTATGTTATATAAACACGAAGCGCCTTTCTGCCCTGCGGGCTTTTATGCGACAGTCCCTGACGACGTCCCCTATTAGTTCGCAAAGTCGCTGAAGCGTCTTCTGCCTTTGGGCGTTCATAACAACCTGCCAGAAATATCCCCATTTATGGTATGAAATTGTTCCGTACACTTTTATATTTAAATAGAGTACTTTTTAATGGTTTCAAACCTGTATAATTATAATTTACACTGGGTGTTTGCTAAAAATACATTTTTATTTATAGTGTAAACACTAACCCCCTTATTCATAATAGTCTGCTAACTTAAAGCATTGCTAATTCTCACTCTGTCCTCTTCTATTGACCTAAGTCAGAATGAGAAAAAACACTCCTTAGCGGCTGTTTAAAGTTAGCGGACCATTATGAATAAGGGGTAAAACACAAAATTTATCATTTTTTGCGTCGTTTGTTCGTCCCTGGTTGGTCCCAACGAAATATCAGCTCTGGTTGCGATAGTAATCAGCATCATGCAGACGTGTGACCAATTTGTGACAAACACTTTCGGCCTTACAAATAAAACTAATATAAAGTTATACCTAAGAATAAACCAAGAATATGCAAAATGACTATGTCGCTGACAACACTGTCAATACAATGATAATTCTGAAGTTTTCCGAATGTCAAGCAGCCTTGCAAATAAACGCGGGAAATGCTATACGCCCGAATAAACCTAACCTAAAATGGCTATTTGTAAGCATTTTGCATATTCTTGGTTTATACGCAGGCATAACTTTATACCAAGTTTATTTTTAAGGCCGTTTCTATATAATATCTAGTATATTACTAAATTTTGTTTATTTATACAACTGTTAATTGTAAATAAATATAATTCTTTCTTCCTTTGACATCAGAAATGAAACGACATAATTCGATTTATAATAAATGTACGTTCAAAGAAGTCATAATACTTTATTTAGGCTGCTAATTAATTAAAGCTGTTATCGTAATGGACGCTTTGAATTGAAGATCAGTGTTAAGCTGGCGGGTTGGGAGATATTCAGAATACTGAATGCTAGAACATTCCTCTGCTGTTATTCTTTTATTGAATACATGCTTTTTTTTATTGAAGTAGGCGTTACTTTGCGGAAATCCATAATTATACAAATGATTTGAGTTTTCTTTAATGTTAATTCCGCCAATCTTTAAACAATTGGACACGTGTTTTGCCTCTACACGAGGCATTCTCAGAAAATGTTGAGTCGCTAAAATCTGGCACGAGTCTTTCTGACGTTTGCGACATTCATTATTGAAGTTATACTTCTTTAGACGCGTTATGAAATAATGATGAGAGTGAAACTTTAATATGCGCGCGCATCACTGTAACACTAAAGTTAGACTCCAAAAATTACAATAATCGTAACTAGAATTAGATTAATTAATTAGATTTTTATACTTTTTAGTGCACATTATATCTATTGTTTTGGAATAGTGGTTTTGAAGTCGGTTGTTGTTTTGTTAATATTTTTTATTTTGGACTTTTGGTGAATTTGAAGTTAATCTAACTAATCGTTAATTTGCCCCTGAGAATTGAAGAGTTCCGTTACTTTGTCATGGATTCCGTAATTAGAACCTAACCAAACTCTCACCAAACTATCTTTGAAGTATATCCTTTCCAATATAAAAAGAATCATCGAAATCGGTTGCTGCGATATTGAGTTATTCGTAAATTTATCACCTACTTTGCTATACGTATGTATAGCAAATTTAAGACTTATGGTTTTCTCATGGATGCCATTGTCACATCTGGACCAAATTACAATGGGACCACACGGGAAGCACCAGCTTTCAAATTAAAAAAGAATTATCATAATCGGTTCATCCAGTCGATAGTTTTGGAGGTAACAAACATAAAAAAATAACATACCGACGAATTGAGAACCTTATCCTTTTTTGAAGTCGGTTAAAAATAGTCATCATTCATCTCTTGAAAGAAATTGCCAAGGATCTTACATAGTACTCCATCACAAGGTGACTCGAAAATTTGCTGCTCATTTGATTGCTGTAAAAACATATAAGTATTGATTTAGCTGTCTTATTTTACTTGGTAAATATGAAATTCACATTCCCGACTCGTGGTCACACCAATTTGTCACACCAGTGTGACTACGAGTAATTTTTTTTCCTCGTCTTCACACCAAAGATTTTACTACACCCTGTTGGTAAGTGATATAATTAGGGATGTGTCAATTTCTATTCTCATAGATAGCGATAGTTTAGATAACGAATTACTATGGACGGATAATTTTTTTTTCATCTCTCCAGCACGAAAAAAGCGCTATTGCTACGTGTAATCTCGCACCAAAAATGGTGGAGGCAAAGTGATTTAATTTTCGAACCCCACGTGGCCATACATCCGGAATTACTCCGCGTAAAAAAAATAAACAATGCGATCCGGTGCGTTCCGAAACTCATTTTAGCCTAGGGTATTATCTCATTGTCACAAAAATTTATTATCTTAATTTTTTCTCTTACTATAACCTTATAACACTTTTCTCGCTAGTCGAGGTGAAAAGTTGTATGATTCACACGAGAGCAAATTTTTTTTTTGACTCGTGCCTTTAAGTCACTCACTACCTCAGTAGTCTATATTAGACTACTTCGTCAATTCGTGATTTAAAGTCAGCACTCGCAGCAAAAAATAACTTTGCTCACTTGTTGAACAAATTACTATTTCCTCGTCTTCATACCACGGGTACACACACCTTTTATATATAACGTTAGTGGTGTGATGAGTACAATCTGTCGAAATAGGCAGAGATGTATAACTTTTGTGCATAGGTATATTAATTAACGTAGTATTTTCATGTGGCCTAAAGATATATAATTATAAGTTTCGTTTGTGTATTAATAACAAATTTATCTTTTTCAATTGGTCTCTTTTTCCTTGCGCTTTTTTGGCTCAAACATGAAAGTTTCATTGCAGAAAGGAACATTTACGGAGAAAGACACAGAACAAATAATGTTTGCGAAAGTTGGCATTCTTCACTAAACAACAAAATTAACAAAAAATATGTGACAGTCGATAAACTATTGACTGTCTTAAAAGAGGACATGGAAATTGACATTGTAAAAAGCCCAAGGAAAAAGAGACAAATTGAAAAAGATAAATTGGTTACTAATACCCAAACGAAACTTATTAATAATTATATATCTTTAGGCGACTTTATGGAAATACTACGTTAATTAATATACCTATCTACAAAAGTTATACATATTTGCCTATTTTGATAGATTGTAATTATCATACCACTAACGCTAATATATAAAAGATGTAGTAAAAGCCATGATATGAAGACGAGGAAAAAAACATTTTCCGTCCATAGTCATGCGTTATGTAAACTATCGAGAATGTCGAGATCATGAGAATAGAAATTGACACATCACTAATAATATCACTTACCAACAGGGTGTAAGTAAAACCCTTGGTGTGACGACTAGGAAAAAAAAATTACTCGTAGTCACACTGGTGTGACCACGAGTCGGGAATGGTAATTCAATATATATTCAAATATACTTATTAAAACTAGGATATGATATCACTTATTCATAGTCAAAAACTACCGCCCATTCGAAATAGTGCCCCTCAGACCTGAGAAGAACGGGCGCAAAATACTCAGCGCCCTGCTTTTTCTCATTTAAATATCGTTACAATGTAACTTAAACTTTATCATACAATAAAATTAATTTTTGAATAGTCTGAGGGCAGTCGCTCCAGGCGACTTATCTCACGTGGTGCGTATACGGCCACTTTTGTCCCCGAGCCAGGGACTTAAAGCGAGCTTATCATCAAGGTGGGAAATAAAGTCATTTATAGAAAGTCATTGTAATCTAGTTTATTAATCTCTCGTTTCCAAAACTTACTTATGCCCCTTAGAACGACAGTTCCCAAATAGCACGAATTATGACGATGGAATAAAGAAATTCAAGAGTATTTGAAAATTCCAACTATTTCGGAAGAGGCGAAACAATAGTCAACAAAATTACTAGAAGCGACTGGTATCTCATCGCAACCTAACTAACTTATTATCTCCTATAGCCAGATATAATTAAGCCATTGTCCATATACAAAGAGTGACGGCAAGCTATAAATATCACTGCTCCTTTACCCACCTCCTCATTATCTTTTTTCCATCTTCACCGCTGTTCGCTATACGTGAACCACTGGTCTAAGAAGTTCAAGAGAATAAATCCTGTGTCTTTAGTAATCGGGGCACCTGGGAAAGTGTTCCTAACTTGCCAAATCTTATCTGTTCCTTTCAACCAACCTACTATCCCATACCATACCAATAACATAATTGTCTTAAAAATCAGTCGATCAAAATCCCATAACATATTCGAATATTAATACCACTTTGCTGATAAACGTCGCGTCTTAAGAACGTGTCTGCTAAAAAAGTTGAAACGAAGCCAGAGTTGAAGTTTTAATGATGTACCTATATGAAGATAGGAAACTTTGTCAATCAAAGTTTATTTTCATGGAATAGCACAGAAGAGAAATGATTATAATTCACAATGTTCCTTGATAGATCAAAGACATTTTGTAATTTCACACCAACTCTCTTGTGAGCAGAAATTATAGTTAAAGCGCTTTTTCGAAGGTCTTATTGAGTAGAAAATTCCCGTGAAGAACGATCGTTACGAATAAAGATTCTTTAGAACCGCACTGTTAATAAACTTGAAACATTCAGATTACGAAGAGGGTGCTTGATTGTTGGTTATATTTAAATTAAATTAGAAGTTGGAACAAAATAATAATTATAATATTGACACACTTTTACACAAATTGTCTTGCCCAAAACTAGGCATAGCCTGTGTTATGGGTACAAGACAACGATATATTTAATACAATAAACATACTTAAACTTGCATAAATACAAATAAACATCCATGACTCCGAAACAAGCATCCATATTCATCATATAAATGATTGCACCTACCGGGTTTCCAATCCGGGACCTCGAGCTTAATAGTCAGGGTCACTAACCATTCGGCTATTCGGTCGTCAAATAAGTTGTCGTAAATTTAACTTTGGAAAAGAGATATGATATGTGTAATTTCATTCATATTACCTGGCCCAACCTGTGGTTTATCAGCAAATATGTGTCTAAGCGGCGGAGGCGAATGCTGATTCTCTAATCGAGGTTCGATCGAATTTATAAATACGCTTATACTCTTTATAAGGTTGACTCTGCTCTTGTAATTCCTGTGGTGTCTATGGACAATATGGGCACCGGTGATCACATGTTATCAAGTGAACACCCATAAAAAATGACCGCACTCCCTTTCCTTTAAAATGTCGAGGTCCAATATTCTGTAGGTACTTAGCGATTCATCGTGGGGAGTATTTAATAACTGAGGCTTAACTGCTTGCACATTTTATTGATACTCCGACGCAGAAGTGTGTAGGGGCGCCGAAGCTAAGTCGTAGTATATTGGAGATTAAACTATTTGCCACATAGCTTGTTCTTAAGCGTTTCTTCTTACATAAATATAGTAACATCTTAGTCCTTACACACAGCGTCTTTCTTTCTATAAGATGAAATCCCTAAACACGCGCCGTAAAATGTTTGATATTTTATTTATTTCCAAAATAGTTAACAACCATGTCAATAATACGGAGCTACTCGATAAAATATTTTCCACCGTACCTTCGAGGTATCTGCGTAAAAGTATTCATAATACATTTAGCAGACCTCTTATAAAATCGAATTTAGGACTGAATTCGCCAATTATCAGAGCTGGTGAACAATACAACATGCTTGTTAGAAAACACCCAAATGTAGATATATTCAATGACTCTCATGGCTCACTTAAGAATATAATACTAACATACTTTTAAGTCATTCTATAAACTAACCTAGTAATTTAAATTTAGTTTCACATTAACTTTTATAGGTAATTAATTTTAAAACACCTACTTAAAATTATTATTAGTCAATGCTGTGCATTTGTTTTATAGGTGTGCATATTAGAATTGTAAATTATGTTAAGTTTATATGTAAAAGTATTAATATGTATTCTGTTGAAGTGCCTAATAAATAAATAAATAAATCTCGTAATATATGTGAAATCTTAGTAGGCATCGATGAAGTTATTATTGTAAAAGTAGTAACTTGCTTTGGGTATTGGTACTTAATACTATAAATTATGTAAGCGTATAGCTAATGACTTGCAAACTTACAAAACATCGAGCAGCAGAAAATATTTTTCTTAGCAATGCAGCTTTGTCCAAAAATGTCGCGTCTAGAAAGTTCCGAGTTGTAAAACAATAACTGTTCTCAGCGAACACACTCATATAGCTGAGGCTGCGAAGTTTAAAGTTTTAATGGATAAAGCAAGCAGAGTTTCATTACATTATTAAAATTTTGTTTTTATGAAAATATGGGACGAGATGAGCAGGACGTTCAGCTGCAGGAGCAGCAGATATAACATTTCAGTGCCGCTCAAGATTCTTGAAAAGCCCAAAAATTCGGAGCGGCACTACAAATGCGCTCGACACCTTGAGACATAAGATGTCAAGTCTCATTTGCCCAGTAATTTCACTAGGTACGGGGCGCCGTTCAGACCGAAACACAGTAAAGTTTACACATTACTGCTTCACGGCAGAAATAGGCGCCGTTGTGGTCACCCATAATCTAGCCGGCATCCTGTGCAAAGGAGAATCCCACTGGTAAAACGGTATGTGACATTTTTAAGTTTATTTAATGAAATCGACTTAATTCACCATCGCTGTCACTACCGGCGCACCCCGAGGCCCTCGTCCGGAAGGCCACGAACTACGAGCGCAAATCCGTAGCGTAACTCACTACACTCACCTTGATGACCTCCGAATGGTCCGAAACTAGTCGGTACCAACACCGATGAATCGAGATAACTCTCGATTTCAAGCCGATTACAATAAATTCAGATTTATACAAATGAATTCCTCTAAACAAGTTTGTCAAAAAGTTAATTTTATTTCTATAGTTATATGCCTTACTTCTGGGATTGATTATATAAAATAAATTTAAATACAAACGTTTTTGGACCAGGCGGGACTCGAACCCGCGCCTCTCCGAATACATCCCAGCGCTCTACCAACTAAGCTTACAGTCTGTCAGTTGAATTTATAAAACTGCTCAAGTTACAGAGAATAGTGTAAAATAATATTTATTAATTTATAATAGGCACTAGTCACCCGCCCCAACTCCGCTGGGGTTTAATTTGAAAATGTTGTCAAGTGTTGTCAAGAGTCCAATCAACATTGCCGCGATATACCCCCTTTTACACTAGTTAATTTGAAAACAAAATTTATGAACGATGCGGCACTCGAAACCGCCACCTGTCCCGTTCGCGTATAGTGAAAAAGTGCAAAAAGCTATTTTTAAAATTTAACTGTGTAAAATTTTACATTTATCCGTTCGCGTTTAAACAGGGGGTGCAATGATTTCGCTTTACGTATTAATATATAGATTAACTAGCTGACCCAGCAAACGTTGTATTGCCGATATTAAAATCGCGATACAACAGTAACTGTTGATCGTAGATGGGTGAAAATTTGAAGTTGTGTGTATTTTTTAATGCTGACTCATAATCAATCAAATAACAAAAAAATTTCGTGTGGACCACCCTTAACATTTAGGGGAATGAAAAATAGATGTCCGATTCTCAAACCTACCCAATATGTACTCAAAATTTCATGAGAATCGGACAAGCCGCTTCGGAGGAGTTCAATGCTTAACACCGTGACACGAGAATTTTATATATTTGATATTGTATTTGATATTATATAACATTAAACGCGTCAGATTTCAGAACACTTCCAATTCTTCTTTAAACCAAACTCTTTTCCAATTCCTCCGGTCATGATACGGTTTACAATATTGAATTTATTATTTAAACAATCTTTGTATTTATTTTATATGACATCAACGCATATTGTTTGCCCAACAGGTTTTTAACCTTAGTTCTTTGAACTTTAGTTCCTAACAACTGCAATTAAAGCGTTTTTGAAACATAAATATTGAAGTACTTATCACCTCGCCAAACAAATTCTTTTTATGAAAGATGAAGAAAAAGCTGGCCAAGTGCGAGTCGGGCTCGCTCATGAAGGCTTCCGTAGCAGCAAGTAACATAATATAAAAGTTGTTTTAGTTCGTTGTAACGATTTATGACGTATTAAAAAAAAACTACTTACTAGATCTTTTAATTAAACATTTTATCATATTGGAAGTGTCCCTCGCAAACTATTCAGTTTAGAAAAAAAATATATTAGAAACCTCAATATCATTCTTGAAGACCTTTTGATGAAATAAAAATATACGTTTCAGTTCTAAGTTTGGGGCGCCCCCAAAATATATTGTTTTTGTTTTTCTCTTTTTTTTATGTGATAATCTTAATGCGGTTCATAGAATACATCTACTTACCAAGTTTCAACAGTATAGTTCTTATAGTTTCGGAAAAAAGTGGCTGTTACATACTGACAGATAGACAGACATGACGAATCTACAAGGGTTCCATTTTTTGCCATTTGGGTATAGAACCCTAAAAATGAGCGTCTCTTGATATTAAATGATCACCGCCGCCCACACTGTCCTACAACACGAGAGGAATCGCAGAAGCATTCGCGACCATCCTTTAAATAAAATCAAATCAAGTCATTTATTAGCATAAATTGAGTGTACCCAACATTGGTGTTACATTATAATTATTATAGGTAGTATCAATCTGCCGGGAAGGCATTCAAAATGCTAAAAAAAGTGATGTATGTCCCTTGTATATTCTTTGTCATTCGCTAGATATTCAAATGAATAGCCCACTTCGTTATACTGATAATCTTTCAAATTGAAATCTGCGCAGCGTTGGAAATAAAATAAATGTTTGTCTGCAAAGTTGTCAACCCCTGTGTGTGAGCGGTGAGCAATGCTGAAATCGTAAACCGAGGGGTGATTTGGGGTGCGTTTGGCAGCGCCTAATAACGTATTGAATCTTCTGCGCCTAGTTTATCATACGAATTCTTCTGCTAAAATTTGAGTTTGACATACAATGTTTTAATTATAATATTACTAGCTTTTATCTGCGACTTTGTCCGCGTGGAATAGTTTTTTTTTTAAAAGCCCACTTTTAGGGATACTTTGCAAATAATATACATACAAACTGCTCTTTCCGCTGCTGCCGGCGCTCTTCTACGATACAGCGGATATCCCTTGTCATTGTGGACATTCTTTTTAATATAATTTCCCTGCAAACTTTAATCTTCTATTTAAACCCCATATATGTCAAAGTTTCAAAAATACTCTATCAAATACTTATAAATTACTTGTTATCAAATGCCTAAATACAAAGTTTTATGGTGTCATTTTCGATTTATTTTTTCGCAATACAAAGTAGCCTATGTCCTTTTCCAAGCTCTAAGCTATCTCTGTACTAAATTTCATCAAAATCGGTTCTGTGGTTTAGGCGTGAAAGCGTAACAAACAAACTTCCATTCACATTAATAATATTAGTAGGGCTCAGGCGACTCGATTTCAATCCAAACTAATTTATTTGTCGTAGAACAAATCGTTTCATCGTACGCATCTTGGGATATACCAGTTTAGCTCAGGGCAATCTAAACAATTTTAATCGTTGCATGTGATAAGATAAGTATAAGTATTTAATTTCAATTAGATAATTAGGCTAAAAATATTGTTTCTTTATATCTTGTAATATATATAAATAATTACTTGTCACGTTGTTTGTCCGCGATGGACTCCTTAACTAATGAACGGATTTTAATGGGGATTACTTCATGGAGTGCAGTTTAGTTCAACTTGAGAGATAGGATAGTTTTTATTTCGATTTGTGACCGATAATTATTTCTACTTTCATTGACATATTTTCTATGAGAGAATTTAGTGACGCACGGTTTGACAGCTCTGGTGGGAAACAATTTCATTATAACAACAGGGAGCATTTCTTACGAAATAATTCTTGATGTTTTGAAATATTATTGTCAAATTCCTATAAAACAGTATTTTTTTTATTATCTACAGAACAACGTCTGCCGGCTCAGCTTGTTATATTATACAAACTGAATCAGTTCTAAGTATATATGTCTCTAATAAGTATTATTTTAGTACAGCACTTAATTATATTGTTAGGCAAATGTCTGACAGAACACTAAAGTAAATTTTGCAGAAACAAATTAACCGGGATTGTCCATAAATCGACCTCCCCTCGTTTACTGAATCATCTTTGTCCAATGAGTCATGTCGACAGTTAAGGGATGTTACACACTCTAGTGCCGTCCTGAAAAACAACTATTAATATTATTAACAGATTATTATACTTCATGCCCAACACAAGAAAATTATATTTCCGTTTTTATTATCATTCGCATAATTCTGCAACGGCAAAAAAAAAATTACTAAGCAAATCTTAACTTAGGTTATTTTATGAAAATAAGGGACGAGACGAGCAGGACGTTCAGCTGATGGTAGTTGATACTCCTTGCCCATTACAATGCAGTGCCGCTCAGGATTATTGAAAAACCCCAAAAATTCTGAGTGGCACTCCAACTGCGCTCGTCACCTTGAGACATAAGATGTTAAGTTTCATTTCCCAGTAATTTCACTAGCCCTTCAGACCGAAACACAGTAATGCTTAGACAATACACAGCAGAAATAGTATACTCACGGCGAATAAAAACACATCCAGCAAATTTCACATCAGCAGCTTAATGTAATCTGTGGATATTATACATATGTATTTGTATACAAAATTTTTGCGGGGATTATTTATTTATTTTGATTTAAACTGTTACAAGACGAATAAGATTAATCAAGAACATTGCTATTGCTATACACTTTTATGCGAGGACTCACAAAGATGGAGCAGCAACTGCACCAACACCTCAAGTCTTAGTAAAGATCACAATCAGGGTGGGCGTAAACAATTTGAAGACTCGCGGCACGGGCGCCGCAGTGCGTGTCACCGTGAGACGCGCGGGTACCGCCAGAAGACGGTGATTCCTGCTACGATTATAATTATCAGGTATATACAATCGAATCAGCTCATTATTAATATCAGGGGCATCTATTAAACTTTAAGTAAGGTAAGTTATTATTCACAAATGCGTGCAATTTAGAGAAAAAAGAAATTGATGTATGTGAGACTGAAACTCCTTCAACTTCGTCAAACTTAAATCGAAATGTAATGTTCAGTTCATGAAGATTTGCAGACTCGCCTATTCTTTCCCTGTAATATGAAGAAAAATTAATTTCCGGAATAAATTTAGGTTTTCTCTTTATCACTAGGTAACGCTTCATATTATGATTTACTGAATACGAAGCGACCTTATATCAAGAAGTTTAATGTCGTATTCTCTTAACACGAAATGATGGTTCAGGTCCAATTGACGTGATGAAGAACGGACTAGTAAAAAAGAAGGGCTCCGCGCCGTGATATTAGCAAGTGAAGCACCTTTGTGCTAGTAGTAGTAGTAGTGCAATTTTTACTCCCTTAAATAATCATATATCCATAAATACTTTTATATTATTGTTTTTACACTTTTTCACATCGCACGACGGCATTTTTAAAATATTTTTTTAATGCGACGCAATCTGTCACAGACGATAGTAAGTCTCATAATGGCGGCCGATTGGTTTGTATTAGTGTAAGTGTATGCGTATTTACACGTTTACCGGCTTTTTTTAGTGTCTCACTGTTATGTAAGGTGACACGGAGTCCTTATTTTTTTACTCGTCCGTGTGATGAAGGTACGTTTAGAGCGCTTTCGCACTACGTCCGATCTGAATCCAATCCGTACCCGTGGAAAACGATCCGATGGAAGCCGGATCTAGTGCGTAAACTACCATAGAAATAGTTCTACGACTACTCCGGACCGTGTTTTCACGGATTCGGATCGGACTCTGATCGGACGTAGTGCGTAACCGCTCTTATTCTTGTAAAAGATCGAACATTAATAATTTATTGTAGAGAGATACGTATTCTGCAAATTTTTGACGTCAAGTTGAGTTGACTACTTAAATTATCACATAAATGGAGCATAGATAAGCCTTTTAATAGTAGTAGAAATACTTTAGATTTGATAAAACAATATTTGTACCTTAGATTAAGAATCCGCTGCAGCTTTTTACCGCACTACCTAAGAACAACAGCTTTTTTATTACGGCAACTATTAGATGCTTCTGTGCGTGGCAACTTGACATTCAATGGCATCTTTATTTTGTAACATACGTTTCGTGTTATTTTCCATTGATATTAATAAAATAATTACTGGTGATATTATGTGATTCCAGTGTCTTTCTTATTTCTTGTATTATTGTTGCAAAGTTTTACTATGCAAGCTTTTAGTTTGAATTATTAACAGAACTTTTGGCACGTCAACGTCACACATTGTTCGAGAATGGCTAAGTACGCCCACTTGGGCAAAGTATTAGTTGCCGCACTTTGCGACCACTGGTTATCTGGTTGGAGCGCAGCGGAGACCAATTCTTACTCTAAGATTAGTACCTACGTGCGAGTTTCTTTTTCAAGTGACGTTGACGGGCTGCTCCGATCCAGTTATGGTTCTAAGGAAATAATAGGAGAATACGAATCTAGAGCAAAATGTGGATAGGACCGTAACCTAACGTCAATGATGTTGAAATGAAGAGTCTGATTACGAGAAAATATCCGAGTATCAATTTGAATTTGGTTCGCGTCGCAACTTTGCGAATCCTCAAAGGCTTCTTAGCTTTGAGTGAACACTTTATCCTCAGATGATGTTAGGACTTTGAAATAAAATTCAAGACAGAGTTTGGAAGCTTGTTTTAATTATTCCGTTAAAAGGTATCGCTTACGGCATAACACTCAGATTACAGAGACTCCATGACAGTTACTTAATTCTACTTTATTAAAGACGATATCTAACAGCCGTTCCCAATATTGAGTCTATCTGCGGTTGTGGCATACTTTAGATAAAAATTCTCACTATCGTATACTTTTCTGTCCCAATAAACACGCTGTCTGTCAATGAGAGAATGTGTTGCTTACCAGAGATAGAATTTTGTATGGAAATAACAATTCACGCGTCCCAATATTATCCGTATGTGTAGCTGTCAGTAATATTGGCTGTCGTATATTGGGACAGCTTCAGATTATTGACAGTAGAAGGTAGTAATTTATCTCTATCTGTAGCTAGTATATTAGGAACGGACGATAGACAACAGCTGTCACCCTTCAAAATATTTTATTGCTCCTTTATAGTTTACAGATAATTTATACGTCTAGATAGAGTCTCTTGGTGTTAGACAGCCGATAAAAACAGCCCAAGAATATTAGTTTTGTGTGCGTGACAAGCTACGTCTTACACTCGCCATTTGTATGACACTTCGTTTTAGTGTGCGTGAATTGCTCAAAATAGATGTTAGTTCTAAATTCTATTTTTTTCGACGTTTTCACAGCTGTTACAGTCTGTCTAGACTTATAAATAATCTATGATTTTATCATTTTGTTGGTGAAGTGCTCTTCAATAGGAAAAATTGTTTCACTAGCGTATCATTACGTGCTTTCATTGATCAACTCTCTTTAACTTTACCGGTGGATGGCTTTTTGCGTAGAGTGTCGGCTAAATACGAGTAGAGACCGTGCCGCCTTTATGTGACGCCAGAAGTGTTGTTTCATACCAGTGGCAGGCTC
Source organism: Leptidea sinapis (assembly GCF_905404315.1). Taxonomy (NCBI): domain Eukaryota; kingdom Metazoa; phylum Arthropoda; class Insecta; order Lepidoptera; family Pieridae; genus Leptidea; species Leptidea sinapis. Next base: position 10,621,704 of record NC_066267.1, on the reverse strand, counting down.
CTTTGCACAGGCTGCCGGCTAGATTATGGGTACCACAACGGCGCTTATTTCTGCCGTAAAGCAGTAATGTGTAAGCATTACTGTGTATCGGTCTGAAGGGCGCCGTAGCTATTGATATTACTGAGCAAATGACCTTAACATCTTATGTCTCAAGTGACGAGTGCAGTTGTAGTGCCGCTCAGAATTTTCGGGGATTTTCAAGAATGGGCAGAATGGGCAGGGCGTATCAATTACCATCAGCTGAACGTCCTGCTCGTCTCGTCCCTTATTTCATAAAAATAAATAAAAATCATGTTGAAACGCCGTAGCCAGTAAAAATTCGATGGGTGCAATCACACTAATGCTCGGATTTTCGTTGTTCGTAGGACACTGACACTGTATAAGTGTAGTAGGTATAGAGCCACCATTAATATTCCCCCATCCATACATAGGTAGATATAAAACCGCAAAACGAACAGCGTCGTCTAACTCTACATACGAACACAAATATGCACTCAATACTGACTACGAAAGTGACTCTACTTTTCGCATATCTGTATCAGTAACATCGACTTCAATTATTTGAGTAGATGGTTCGGATTTTTGGATCATCAGCAGTAGTCACGATGCAATTACAAGCAAAAGCCCAATCTACGTTATGGTCTCCACTATTTCTTAACAAAATGAGTTAAAATTAGATTGATTGTACATATATGAATACTCTCTCAAATAATCGAAATGTTTTAAACGGCTGTTATATCAGGAATTAACGAGAACTAGCGCTCACAGATGTTAAAGATAGACTGCTGAGGTAATAAATCTAAGTAAGCAAGTAAGTATATGAAAAAACTTATCTAAAAATTACTATAATATGCTATCTAATTAAAACTAACATACATTAAAAACTAAAGTAAGGCTTATTCTATATCAACATAATAAGGTGGTGTTTGCAGTGTTTTGTCCCAAAAAGGTTTGCTACTCAGCATATTTACCAGTGGGAGGCTCCTTTGCACAGGATGCCGGCTAGATTATGGGTACCACACCGGCGCCTTTTTCTGCCGTGAAGCAGTAATGTGTAAGCATTACTGTGTTTCGGTCTGAAGGGCGCCGTAGCTAGTGAAATTACTGGGCAAATGAGACTTAATATCTTGTCTCAAGGTGACAGGCGCAGTTGTAGTGCCGCTCAGAATTTTTGGGGGTTTCAAGAATCCTAAGCGGCATTGCATTTTAATGGGCAGGGCGTATCAATTACCATCAGCTGAACGTCCTGCTCGTCTTGTCCCTTATTTTCATAAAAAAAAATATTAGTTGGGTATCACCCAACACTGATTTTCAGTAGCTACCTTCAATAAGGCGGCCATCGCGATTATAGCCTCAAGTGCTTCCATTTTTAAATACAATAATTATGTAAATCTCATTGTTGTCCATTGATAGTTCAACATATCAACACATCCGACAGGCAGTGTCACAGGCGTAGGTTAGTTTCAGATAAAATAGAGAATTTGAATGACAAAGCGGGTCATATTGATCGGCAATAGAGGCGACCACAAGGTCGTACTACACTTGCGATGTATGTACTCGTACCTGCTAACGGAACACTACTTTAATACGGCTATTTGATTATTCATACAGCAGATATAATGTGCCTTTAAGACCATACTTTGATTTATTTCGAGTGATTTATAAATACAAGTCTTCTAGTGGTTAGTTCGATTGTCGCTTACGTTTGTATCACACACGAGACGAGCAGGACGTTCAGCTGATGGTAATTGATACGTCCTGCCCATTATGATGCAGTGCCGGTCAGGATTCTTGAAATACCCAAAAATTCTGAGTGGCACTACACTTGCGCTCGTCACCTTGAGACATAAGATGTTAAGTCTGATTTAACAAGTAATTATTACACTTGCTACGGTGCCCTTCAGAACGAACACCACAATAATGCTTATACATTACTGCTTCACAGCAGAAGTAGATGCCGTTGTAATAAGCAAATGTTTTAAGTTTTCTTTAGTGTTAATTCCGCCAATATTTGTTTATAAACAATTCGACACGTGTTTCGGCTCTACACGAGGCATCCTCAGGACGTGTTGTCTCGTCCGTCGTCGTAAAAATCCAAAATCTGGCACAAGACAAGTGCCAGATTTTGGATTGTTTAAAAACAAATATTGGCGGAATTAACACTAAAGAAAACTTAAATCATTGGTATATTACGACGGCATCTACTTCTGCTGTGAAGCAGTAATGTATAAGCATTATTGTGGTGTTCGTTCTGAAGGGCACCGTAGCTAGTGAAATAATTACTTGCTAAATGAGACTTAACATCTTATGTCTCAAGGTGACGAGCGCAAGTGTAGTAAGTGTAGTGTAGCATTACTGTGTTTCGGTCTGAAGGGCGCCGTAGCTAGTGAAATTACTGGGCAAATGAGACTTATGTCTCAAGGTGACGAGTGCAAATGTAGTGCCGCTCAGAGTTTTTGGGTTTTTCAAGAATCCTGACCGGCACTGCATCATAATGGGCAGGACGTATCAATTACCATCAGCTGAACGTCCTGCTCGTCTCGTCTGTGATACAAACCCATAATCTAGCTGGCATCCTATGCAAAGGAGCCTCCCACTGGTAAATGCAGTGAAGTGGCAAATAAGTGGGCTATCTTATTGGTAATAAGACCAGAAAGTTCCATGGTTGCCAGTCATCAAACAATCGAAACAAAAACAACTTTAATGGCGGAGAAATGAACAAGATTTTCCACTCGCTGTTAACGTGATTATTAGCTTAGAATAAGCTTTTCTTACTTCAACGCTTACGGAAAACTGCTCAAGTAGTAAGCACTTCTTATGTAGATTGACTTAAATGCTTAGCTACTCGGTAAACAGGCGCAATACTTTTGTTTCATCACATTGGAATTGTGCCTTAAATACATATAACTGTTACGTTACATTACATCGCCAACATAATTGATCAATTAAGAGATTATTTTAAGAAATTGACATTTAAACCTAAGCCTTTTAATATATTTTCTTCTTCGTCGGATAACTCTTGACAGAGCAGTCACGGTCACGTTGAACGACGAACGATTCTACGCCAGTTATCCCTGGCTGTTGCTTCTCTGGCACATGTGTTGAGGGGAGTATTGGTTAGGGCTTTGATCTGGTCTGTCCAGCGCATAGGGGAGCGTCCTCTTGACCTACTGCCGTTGACCCTTCCCTGAACAACAAGTCTCTCTATGGCATGCTCTCCACGTCGCGTGATATGTCCGAAGTAAGGAATATATTAGTATTTTTATATATCGTGTCAAGTGGTGTTTAGTGATCACCGTCGCACAGATCCTCCGGCAATACTAGAGGAATCAGAGGAGCGTTGTCGGCCGTCTAGAAAAGTGAACGCACTATTGTTTATGGAACTCATGTCGTATTGTCCTGAAGCCACCGTGTAAGCTCCGCTTATTCCATAGTTTGGCTTCACACATATATCGTGTGAAGAAAGTTCCTTGTTGCACTGTACAGATAGATAAAGGGGATGATATCCTAATTTATGGCGTTTTAGCCATTTACAGATCACTGGATCCCCGACAATTTGAACAGCGATGTTGAGAGGGTTCTATGTAAAATCATATCATTACCATCACCAATCAACTTAGTTAGCCTAGAAACAAACTGTTTTACAAATGCAATTCAAAGTTGTTATAATTTCTTACCCTCGTTCACCATAGAATCGATTTTCAAGCCGTGCTTCGCTTACGTAAGCACTTTTCGCACGCAAAAGCTTCGACCCCCTGGACATAGACACATTTAGAGTATAGACGGATTTATAAAATGTCAGTTTTTGTATAAAAAAAAATATTAATTATATTTTTATTCTTGACGTTTTTAAAGACCGTTTAAATAGTCATTTCTTACACTCATTTTAACCTGATCAGACTGTTGATTTCAGATTTTTTTTTTCTTCAACAAATAAACAAACTTTGTAAGAACAATTCACCAATGGAAGGCACCTTTGCACAGGAAGCCGGCTAGATTATGGGTACCACAAAGGCGCCTATTTCTGCCGTGATGCAGTATTGTGTAAACATTACTGTGTTTCGGTGTGAAGGGCGCCGTAACTAGTGAGATTACCTACTGGGAAAATGAGACTTAACATCTTATGTCTCAAGGTGACGAGCGCAATTGTAGTGCCGCTCCGAATTTTTGGGTTTTTCAAGAATCCTGAGCGGCACTGCATTGTAATGGGTAGGGTGTTTCAATTACCATCAGCTGAACGTCCTGCTCGTCTCGTCCTTTATTTTAATAAAAAAACCTTTAACGAATGACGTCACGGCTCAGTACCTACCATCGTATTTAAATTTTTACTATCATATTACGAGTTCTTATTAATTCTGAGGCATAACGTCTGAAGCGGCCATTTTACATTTCTTATAGAACTCAAAGTTAATGCTGCACTTAGACAAAAAAAAATATTGGTCCGTCTAGATATTGTAGCACAAAAGGTGTACGGAAATTGTATTTGGTTTAAACGGGGTTGGGTATGGGTGTTATAACCAATTAATCATAGTGGCTGACCGACCAATGACATACCTGTATTATTATTGCAGTCGTTAAATGTATTTGTTTGGGGGAGGAATGTTATTGCTTAATATGCCTTATGTTTATGATGTAAGTTTCAATATTCTTTGGCATGTACATTATTTTTTATTGCTAGATAATTTGAAATGAACGTCTTGAGCAGGGGTTGATATTTTTCTAACAATAGTTGAGTATTTTCTTCACTAAACGAAAAAAGAAGATGAAAAACATACTTTTGAACTGAATATTATTATTAGATAAATATAACATTATTTATTTACTCGTGACAATCCATTCGTCCCTAATGCATTTTAAGTTTTTCTCATCAAGACCTTTTACGAAATACCTAATGCGGTTGCTGAGAAATAAAATTACCATCACCGTCTTTTTACTATATGTCACGGGCGATAGGACGTTCACTTATAACTGCCTTAAACCAAACTAAACCTACTATTGGTATAGTTATAGCTCATCGACCTGAATTTAAATTTTTCACAAATCCCGCGGGAACCATGCATTTTTCCGGGATATAATGTAGGCTATCTATCACTGTACCAAATTTCATCAAAATCGGTTCTGTAGCTCCGTCGTAAAAGCGTTACAAACAAACATTCACGTTTATAATATTAGAAGGGATTAACAAGTGTTTTATCTTTTTTGAAAAGTTGACCAGTAGGAGGCTCCTTTGCACAGGATGCCGGCTAGGTTATGGGTACCACAACGGCGCCTATTTCTGCCGTGAAGCAGTAATGTGTAAGCATTACTGTGTTTCAACACACAAATGCAAGTTACAGTAATTTAAGTAAATATAATTATTAATTTCTAATTATCTAATCTTTATTTAACACTTTTAACGACGAAGATACCTGTTTTTCCATGGTTTTCTTGTTTTGGCGCGTTAGGGATAAATAATCAAAGTGAAATTTTACGATGAGAGCGCAAACCGTCACGCAAATTCGACCCCCACATATTAGCTAGTCAACTAGACCATTTGTAGCATACTTCAGCTACCAATCCTCTTGTAAGTCACATGTCTACTGAACCACAACCAATGGACAGTTTTGTACAAAAGTTACCTTAAAAAAGACGTATACATTCCTTAAAGGCCGGATTTTTTGGTATTAGTAGTGTTATAGTGGCCCTCCCTTCTCTTCCACAAAAAGTAGAACATGTGGGTGAAGATCTGAACAGTATATACCAACCACTAGCTACAAGCTTGCTTGCTGTTGGCCATCATAAAAAGAAGTTAAATAGGTAATGATTGTTACAGAAAGACGGCAGCCTGCTCCTCACACAGGTGGGACTTGATGATGAGGGCCTATACGAGTGCGCCGTGGAGAACGACACATCCTACCTGGACAGAATCAACGTCACCGTACGAAGTGAGTATGCAAACTAGATTTTACTAATAGTGACGTCACACTTAGTGTCCGACTTAAACACGATTTTCAGGAAATCGAATCTTCTGTAACCGAAACTTTTCAGACCTTTGGCTTATTTATACATTAATAAAGACTTTCTCATGATAATTCTCCTGTGAAAATTAAACTTTCAAAGCTTTCAACACTTTGAACTAAAATTTGTTAATCAATTTATGAACGGAGAGTTTCAGTGCGATCGAAGGTTCGATAGATTTTACAAAAATAATACGTTCCTATCCGTTAACGACTAAAAAAATCGAGAAATAGTATTGCATTTTGTGTTTATATTATTAAGAAAAAATAAGACTGAAAATAAAATTTTATGAACGTTGCGGGACTCGAACCCGCGACCTCTCACATTCCGTGCGAGCGCTCTTTCCAACTGAAGCCACAACCTGAGAGTTGAACATAGCATACAAGATTTTATAATCGATACGTCGATCGAGTCGCGGTCGAGTCCGGCATCGTTCATAAATTTTGTTTTCAAATAAATTTGCGTAATTAATCCCAGAAGTGAGGGTTATCACTTTAGAAACATCACAAATTGTTCATATTATTATCTGTACAAATAGAAAGTCGTTATTAATATATTGGTGTAATATATTCAGGACGGATGTCACAATTATGTAGATCCACCATTCGCGAAGGTCGCGTAATGAGTATCATTACGAGCGCTGTGAGCTCTCGAGCCTCGTTCATTTAACAACAGCCTGTGTTTATACAGATGGGGGTCATTATGTTTGGTGACACAAGATTTCAACTTGGAAATATTCTTGTTATAGCCTAAGATCCCACCGCACGATTCTGCAGTTATGTTTTTTTTCTGCAGCCTTGTTTTTTTTTTATTATTATGAAAATAAGGCACGAGACGAACAGGACGTCAGCTGATGGTAATTGATGCGCTCTGCCCATTACAATGCAGTGCCGCTCAGGATTCTTGAAAAAAACCCAAAAATTAGCTGAGCAGCACTACAACTGCGCTCGTCACCTTGAGACAAGGTGTTTATTCTCATTTGCCCAGTAATTTCACTAGCTACGGCGCCCTTCAGACCGAAACACAGTAATGCTTACACATTACTGCTTCACGGCAGAAATAGGCGCCGTTGTGGTACCCATAATCTAGCCGGCATCCTGTGCAAAGGAGCTGGTGCTGTGCTGGTGCACTGGTGACACTGCGACAAAGCTAAGTAGTAATAGTAAAGGATCCCACTGCTAGATTCTACAGGTATGTGTTTATATGATAAAACTAATTTTAAACGAACGTTTAGGGAGTATGCTATTTATTAGCGATATATGTTTTTAATCTTTTATCATCGCGGAACTTTAACATTGTAATTATTATGACGGGTACTCACGATATATATTTTATATATTTGATGCCGATATTTCGATTCAATTGCATGATATTAGCGATATATTTAATTTGTGTATATGACTACAAATTATCAACAAAAATGTACCTGTTGTTACCTGGTAAACTTTTGTTGCGGCTGACTAAGAGCTGGCATGGCTGGCAACCATGTTTTAATCAATTTTTGACATAATTCCCTTTAAAATGACGTAAAATTTAAAAAAATGTAGGTGCAATTTACATCAAAAATCTATATATATTAAAATATATTACAAGTACTTGCGGCCAATTTTTTATAGGAAACCTATCGCTAAGACATTGCTTACTCCCTAAACGTTCATTTAAAATTACTTTTATCAAAAAAACACGTACCTGCAGAATCTAGCAGTGGGATCTTGTACTATTAGTACGTAGCTTTGTCGCAGTGTTTTGATACAATTACTGCTTAACTACGGCGGCGACGTGGGACGGGTCGTTCCCTTCCCTAAAATATTGTCGACGGAGGCGATCGCTAGCCCATGCGTTATGGTCGTGAACGGGCGCTACTTGTGGTAGCAGTATGATCCTGTTACCAGAAACTCTGCTTCATGTTTTTAAAATTAAAGTTATTATATTTTTTATAATCGCTAATGAAATGCTCGCAAAAATACCTTTATTTATTTACTCGTGTAAGACATTAAGTATTTTTGTTGCGTCACTTTACATGTATTGTAACTGAAATGATTTATTAAAAGATGAAGCTGTAAATGTTGATTTAAAAGAGTGGCATTGAGTTTCTTGCCACTTCTTCGCATTAAATACAACTCTTTCCGAAGTGGCAGTAAATATAAAAAGAAAAGAAAAAAATTGTGTGATTTTGATTTGTGTTGATTTTGATTTGATTTATTAAAGTTATCGTTTTTATATTATAATCTTTATAACGGGCAAACGGGGCGGAGATCAGATGATCATGATCTCTTGACCTGGTAAGTGGTAACTGATGGCGAAGGACATTTAAAATACGCGAGGACTTGGAGACACGGTGCCGGCCTTTGACAGGCCTTTCAGAGACATTTAATGCTAAGAGCATACTCTACGTTTGAATGAACTTACATTTTATTTGTTGGAGATCAGAGCAAATTAATAAATATTCAGTAAAATCTAAATATTTTAAAATAACATTAAAATCGCAAAAGGAATTCAAGAGCAAAGTATTTCTACAGGTTGGTAGATATTATATTATTATCTTATAAATTATTATTAATATACAGCTTTTTACTATTTAAATATTTATTTTAGTAACACAATAATATTACTAACACAAACTTAATATTTATCGTAAAAGCATATAATTAATACACTATTTTAATTTATTTTTTATTTGTAACTTCTATATTGCAATAAAAAATTCCTACTTAATTAAATTTCTGTTAATATTTTTTTATTATTCACTTTACTGAAATATATAAGTAATATGCTTTTATTTCACAATAATAAGCAGTATTGTAAATAATAGGTAACTTTTTTGTTTTTAACATCTAGAAAATTTTCAGAATGTCTTAATAAAATCATCCTTTATATAAATTGAGTTTATGTCGGCAAATAGGACGGCGTTACAGTAAATTTATGTTGATATCGGCCAACCGATCAACTGGAAAATTGAGGTTCTAAAACGAATAAGACCCGCACAGATCATTAATTAGTAAATGCGTTTATTTAATTTAATTATATTACTTCGCTCAGAGAACATTGACACAAACATCATCATCATCAGCCGGAAGACGTCCACTGCTGGACAAATGCCTCCCACAAAGATTTCCACGACGATCGGTCCTGCGCTGCCCTCAACCAACGTATTCTGGAAATCTTGACCCTCGAACTATGTGCCCTGACCACTGCCACTTCAGTTTCGCAATCATTTGGACTATGTAACTTTGGTTCTCCTCGATTCGATCTCGCAGGGAAAGACACAGGTCTCCGACACAAGCAAAAACAGTAAATTTTCGTACTTCTCAGTAACCTATTGCAAGTTTGAGTTCATATTCCAGTGGTGCGATCCTGTCTCGGTAATACAATGCAACGTAATGTAATGCGAAATGCATGATTCAACCTTATCGATGAGACTCCTTAGTGACATAAAAGGCATAAAAAGGCATTTATATTCTCAAAATTGATTCCTTTAGAATTATTTTTGATGTCATTTCAAATATACTAGATACTACTACCGCTTCGGAAACAAATGGCGCTCTGAGAGAGAAGAAGCGGCGCAAGAAACTCTCCCAGCATTAAAAAATACATAGTGATATAAGGGAATTTACAAACTGTGAGGCTTTTATAATAAAGGTTCTTTTTTCAATATTCGACTCGTCAATGATGAATTTTTCTCTATGTTCGAAGCTATTTTTAAGATAGTTTCTTATTAAAACTTTTCAAATACAAACGTTCTTCACGATTTAGATCAAAATGAGTGGCCGGTGTGTTTCTTTTGTTATTCTCACTGATGACTTATAACGAATTTACGCTAAATAAAGTAAAGAATTACTTAGTTTTCTAAATACTCTTATAAAAGATACTGTTTCAATTAACATGGGGGCCATCTTGGCTGTGACCTTTTGTTATTACAGCGGCAGTAATCTGTATACTCTGTATCTGAATATCAACTGTCTAATTGATGCTATATTATGAAATACTGTTCGCTGACAGACAGACGGATGGTCTTCTATCACATTATCTCAGTACTTATAATAACTGTTTGACCTGATTCGCACGATACGCCACACATCTATCTCATTCTGATATAATTTCCATCATCTGGATGCCTGACGTTCCTCTTCAGTACGATTTTCAAGGAATTTTATGTCACGTACAACCAAGCTGTGGAATCAGCTTCCTGATGCGATGTTTCCATGATGATTCCTTCAAACAAACCGCGTACACCTCTCTAAAAGGCCGGCAACGCTCCTGTGATTCCTCTGTAAGCGCATTGATCACTTATCAGTTGATCCGTACGCTCGTTTGTTCTCCTCCATAAAACAAATTGACAATGGAGTCTTAATAACTGATAGAGTACAAAACCCTGAATATTGCGATTAATAGTAGTTACCAAGCCTATTTTTTTAATTATTTTATGAAAATAAGTGACGAGACAAGCAGGATGTTCAGCTGATGGTAATTGATACGCCCTGCCCATTGTAATGCAGTGCCGCTCAGGATTCTTGAAAAACCCCATAAATTCTGAGCGGCACTACAACTGCGCTCGTCACCTTGAGACATAAGATTTTAAGTCTCATTTGTAATTTCGCTACCCTTAAAACTATTTGAATTTATACAAGACCAACAAAGAGGGAACAAAACCATATTATTGCTCCAGTATTGCTTTACAAATAGGGACTTCAACAAAGGAAAATTATAATGAATAAGAGCTATAAAACGCCAACGGAAGCCATACAAACACCAGCTATCATTAGTTACAAGTGTACACGGTTCGTTGATCACGCTACAAATTGTCATGATGACCGCTGAGATGGCTCTGTGACGCAGATGCCGCTTACCAGAGTCTGACACGTCAAGGTCACAACTCTGTTGCCAGATATATTACTATCCTATTTCTGAGATTTTTTTTTTTATTTATTTAATCATAAATATATACACAGTTGGTACTTAAATTTTACGTCTCGCAAAACTGTTGCAACAGTTTGTTGGCGAGTTTACGCTCTTATTATATTATTCTTATGTCAACATTTATCAATTTCTTCACCCTTTGAAGTCAGATGGGAATAATAATATATTTTTTATGTATATTGAAGGATTAATAATTTTGCCTGTAGTTATATAATTACTTTAGTACCATATTCAGTTATGACTTACCGGGTTGAATTCATCGTCAAGGAGTCGAACCGATCCGTAAGCCTTATGCAGGTGACAGGTTTCTGGACGATCAGGTACAATGGTACTTAGGCGACATTCACACATTTGATTATGATATTTGTAAAGAATATATAATACTAAAGTTTTGAATAAAAATTTATTTTATGTATGACGAACACATTTGCGATTACGGGACACATGAACCAAAATCTCCTGCACCTAAGTGAATAAAGTGATTTTGATTTGATTTGTATGTTAATTGATCACCACCGCCTACATTTTTCTACAATACCAGAGGAATCACATGAGCATTGCACACGTTTTAGGAATTATTATTGATTTAATTTCAAACTCAAATATTTTTAGTTAAGATTTTAAATAACTTATAGAACCCATTTTAGTAAAGATTTTAAACAACCATCACGCACTCGGAAATATATCCATGAAAACATAACCATGCCTGTTATGCCGCCTGGAAAGCTAAGGTTATCGCGAATAAATACATACGGATATATTTTACATAATATGTATGATATAATTATAAGAATAAAAAAAGAAGTGGTACTGTTACCAGTTTTCAAAAAAAATGTACGCGTTTACTTGAAGGCATTCTTGTCATTATATCAAATTTCAAACTAAACTAAAGGAAGCTATTTCCATAATAATATGGGTGCAAGAGGAAGGGAGCTCACCGTGGATAACAAAGTTACGCATACGGTTACCGAAGATGATAATCTGGCTAGAGGCTTGTAGTGAGATGATGTAAATTAACAGTAGAGTTATGAAGCTGGAAACTTTTGACATTCATAAGTGTAATTTCATTTACCTACTTGAATATGGTGATTTTGATTTGATATGATATTTATCTATTTATTTATTTAACCAATAAATTTAACGAAATAAATCAATTTGTGTCGAAAAATAAAGAAAAGTGCGCCGAGTTACTTGCACCCGTACTTTCAGATCTCAGGAACTTAATGGTGATAAATTAATGAAATAAATATATGATGGAAATTAACAGTAGATTTATGAAGTAAGAAACTTTTGACATTCATAAATGTCATTCCATTGAACTACATGAATATATAGATTTTGATTTGATTTGATATTTATTTAACAAATAAATTTAATGAAATAAATCAATTTGTGTCGAAAAAAAGAAAAGTGCACCTAGTTACTTGCTACCGTTCTTTCAGATCTCAGGATTTCAATTCTCTTTGGATGGAATCAAATCTACTTTGGAATAAAATATTTGAATTTGCGTCATAGATAGATGCTAGGTGGTAAGATGCACAATGTTTTACGCCATTACAATAATCCTATAGTTTTAATACCTTTTCATATTGAATTACTTCTCAATGACCATTAATTGTATATTATACAATATTATTTAACATTAAATTGAATCTATCAGTAAATTATTAATTACATCGTCAATTGACTGTTTTACTTGAGCAATTTAAATGTTTTAATTGCTTATTGATAAAATTTTCGCATTTACTTCGTTTATCTTGTCAAATGTTTTTAACAATGTTATTTTCTCTTTAATAATCCTTCAGAATTGTTTTCGTTACAAGTTTTTTTTTTAAATCGAATATGAGGATGATACTATTAGGTTGCTCACCGTTAGACACCAATTGGACTATAGCAAAGAATATGAAATAGTACAAGTACCTACAGAAGTCTCACTACGCAAAATCAATTAGAGAAATAGGGAAAAACTAAAAAAAAACATAAAAACTCAGAGCGGCACTACAATTGCGCTCGTCACCCTGAGACATAAGATGTTAAGTTTCATTTGCCCAGTAAATTCACTAGCTACGGCGCCCATCAGACCGAAACACCTTCCTGCTTCTCGGCAGAAATAGGCGCCGTTGTACTACCCATAATCTAGCCGGCATCCTGTGCAAAGGAGCCTCCCACTGGTAAACTTGGTTGGCGTTGCGTAGGGACGTCGCTTCACTGTGTGTCTACTACCGCATTTATGACGGGGAGTGTTCCGAAGAGCTGTTTCACCTGATTCCTGCCGCTGAATTCCACCTTCGCGTGACACCCAACAAATTAAGATATAATGTCTACCATCTGGATGTATGGCGTTCCTTTATCGAGCGGTTTTCAATGAACTTTCTTTCACGTACAACAAAACTATGGAATGAGCTTCCCTGTGCGGTGTTTCCAGGACGACGCGGATATCTTCAAACAAGTGTACACCTTTCGAAAAGGCCGGAAAATCTCCTTTCATTCCTTGTATGTTTAAAAAAATTGTTTCTGTCGCTCGCCAAAGCTTTAATTAATATTCAAATATTTATATTATTGAAGTAGGTGTAACTTTGCGGAAATCCATAATTATACAAATGATTTGAGTTTTCTTTAGTGGCGGAGTTAGTAGTAGTTAGTAGTTTTTTGGCGGAAGTCACACTAAAGAAAACTCAAATCATTTGTATAATATTCAAATAATGACAGGAAGATATATATAATATATATATCAGGGAGAATCCAAAATCTAGCAAAGGTTTTCAAAACTATAAGCCATCTTGGTCGGCTCTATTTTAGGTATTGCATTAAATCCTAGGGAAGCAAATAAAACCCATTTAATGCGTCTTGAAAGACCTCAACGTATGCTTCTAAAAATAATAGCTAATAAGCCATTGATATACCCATCACATATGCTAAACAAACAAAAATAAAGTCCTTTCCATTCGAAAATAATTTTTTACCACAAAGAGCCCTTTCGCCTTAAAAATAATTTGAACACTCGTATATTACTAAATATTTACTATGTTCCGAAGTTCAATCTTATTTTCAAGTATAACTAAAAGTACTCTGAGAATCTTGTCATGAGTCCAAATCTCTCTTACAAAGTAAGATCCACAATACGAGTGTGACTTTTACAATAATTACGCTATGATGAAAAAGAGAAAATCATCAAACCAAAAATTAATTTAACTAAATATATTTATTTAATTATGTGGGTATATTTAATAATAACTATTTGCTTTATCTATAACTTATTCAATTTCAAAAAGGTCCTCATTATAAAATGATATAGTTTCATCACATTTATTATCACTGGTTGGCTCTGCACAGTTTCCAAATGAGCCATCCAGAGAAACTATTCATTAAAGCCTCCTTTTTGTTTTACTTATGAGACTTACGTTGTATCATTTATATTAGGCAGCAAGAAGCAATGGTTGTCATTATAATTAATCTCTATCCCTACTAATATTATAAAGTGAATGTAAGTTTGTTACGCTTTCACGCCTAAACCACAGATGAAATTTATTACAGAGATAGACAAGAGCTTGGGAAAGGCTACCTTTTATGGCGAAAAAAGACTTGGCGGGGTTGAAATAGGGGTGGAAATTTGTATGAAAGTTCGTCATTATCGAAGATATTATCTTATACCATGAAAATTTGTATTTGGGCACTTGATAAGATATAAATAAATATTTGTTCTAGCATTTTCAAAATTTTTGACCTGTGTAGGGATGAAAAAGGGGGATGAAAGTAAATTTATTGAAGTAGGCGTTACTTTGCGGAAATCCAAGAGAAATGCGAGACTCAAGTCAGTATTAGTCTCGTGCCAGAATTGTTTAAAGACAAATATTGGCGGAATTAACACTAAAGAAAACTCAAATCATTTGTACGGGGGAAAGTTCTTTAATTGGTAGCTTATAAAAATGTATTAACCACATCAGTTTATCATGTATTATTTGCAAAGTGAGTAAATAAAAAAATAAAAAATGCTGCCCAAAGTATTGCACGCGCACTGAAAAACGTTTTTCAGTGCATTTTTTCTGAAAATTATCACTGTGGTCAGGTAAATTTCACAGAGTTCATTGATGGATATAAAAAACATTAACATATCATTGCAATTCGGGTTGCGACTGCAGCTGCAAACAATTGTCTCGATCAGCAGAACTGGTTCTGGTCCAGTTGTGTTCCAATTATCTCGTACAAACTCGATACAATATTCAGACAATGTCGCTCTAATCAACGCTACTCAACGGAGCTTAATTTTTGGTAATTTATATCGTACTTGGGATTTCGAACCATATTTATGAAGATGATGAACCAGAAGACAGCAAACCATAAGCAATATTATGTAATATTGCTTTCTCAAAATTGTTTCCTTCGGAATTATTATTTTTTTCTCAAAATTGATTCCTTTATAATAATTTTGATGTCATTCCTAAAATACTAGATACTACTACCGCTTCGAATACAAATGGCGCTCCGAGAAGAAGCGGCGCAAGAAACTCACGCAGCATACTTTTATATAATATCTTCTATAAAATAATCATAATCTAGTCCCAGGCAGTACGATCACTTAGATGTTCAGCTGTGGAGTAATAGAATTTACGACAGAGCCATTTTTAATAAAACATTTAAATTTATTTATAGATAATGCCTGAACAGTGGCTGGAACTTTATTATGAACGTGTATACATCTACCCTTAAAGCTATTATGTATATTATGAAGCCTACTAGAAATAGCAACAAGCAATCTCTTATTTCTAGTGGTATAATAATTGAAATCACTATTAAGAGCAAAAAATTTTTAAGAGTTAAGAGATTTAATAAATTTCAAGATATTTTGCATTTCAACGCTATGCTAAGTAATCTACCTACTATAATAAACGAATTGCCAGATAACCTACAAAATTTATATAAAATGAAAGAGAAATATATACAAACATACTGAAAATATTATATGTAAACCAGTGTAGATATGAAATACCATTATGTAAGTAATTATATCTCCCTTTCTTTCTAAATTCTGAGGATTGATGTGAATGACAGGAGATCTCCTAGGACTCTTCTTGGTATGGGAGTACCACAAGGGATCTATTCTTGGATTCTACCTAACCTTGTGGAAAAAAATACAAGGTAGTATTGATTGCGGATGACACTTCACTTATATTCAAAGTGAAAAGAAGCCAAGTTTTATATGACGGAGTAAACAATGCTCTATCTGACATCGTGTACTGGTTTAGTACCAATAACTTATTTTAATATAGTCATAAAACTAAATAAATTTACCGCGCCAAATGTGAAAAAGGTAGATGCGAATATTTTATTAAATGGAGAGTTGGTAACACCGGTGGAATCTGCTATATATCTTGGCATTACTCTTGATTTCAAATTGCTTTGGGGCCCCCATACCTATTGAAGGATTGGCAAATAGGCTTAGTTCTGCAGCATATGCGATTAAAAAAATTAATTCGAACGACAATTTACCTAGATAAACCCTTTGGGTTTGTTGTTGTGGTATTTAGATATGGAACTTTTATTGTATGTATTTGTTTTGAAAAATCAAATATGGAAAAAATGTAACCCTGCCGCCACGGAAACAAATAGCGCTCTGTAAGAGAGGAAACGTTGCAATAAACTCTCCCTGTATTTTTACGAGCCCTTTATTTAAAAAAACTTTAAAACATAGACGTATAAAGGGTGGTTTTTTTGAGAAGGGCGTTGTTGGCCAAGTCGGAAACTACGAGACTTAGAGAAAAGTTGTGACAGGAGTCATGCTCTCGATCTATAAAGAAGAAACCCACAACTGCATATTTAGTTTTTCTTCTTTCTTTCTATTTCTTGTACTTTTGACGGAAATCGGCCCGAATGATTATATATACATAATATATATTATCATTCGGGCCGAATAATATATATTATTTGAATATGAAGTTATTGTTTTCTTATAAATCGAGGGCATGACTCCCTTCACGACTCTTATGTAAGTCTCGTAATTTCCGACTTGGCCATCATATATCTAGTCTTGCCATAAATACTAAAAGAAAGAAAAAAAATTATATGCAACTAACATTTGTACTTTTACAGTGTGTTGCTGTAATAAATAAATATAAAAACAATTTAAAATATAAAAAGCTTATTCGAAGTGGTCTTCATGGGCTGCAGAAAGTATAGAGTCAATTAAACGTTGAGGCCAGTTATCAATAGAATCACTTACTCTTTCCATGGCAAAATTCTTCATTGCCAATCATAGGGATCGTTTTAAGTACTCCAAATTATTATGGCGTTTCTATATTTTAATTTTTTTATATTTATGTATTAAACTAACACAGGGCAGATGGCGGCAAATAATGCGCAAAAAAGTACTCTGTCGAGATGATCACGACCCTCAGCTCTGAGGAAACCGACGCGAGGAGGAGGAGATTAAACTAACGTCACTGTAGAAGTAATAAAATAATGTTATTTGCAATAGAAATTTTTATTCTTTGTTTCAGTATTTATGACAAGACTAGGTATATATATCTATTAGATAAAATTTCTCTATTGTTTAACTAACTCACCGGAGGGAGTATGTTTGTATTTCTTTTTTGTTTGTTGCCTGAGAACTCTGTTGTTTATGGATCGAATTAGATTTATTTTATTTGAAATTTGGTAGCTTTTATAAAAAGAAAATTCTTCTGATAATGGGATCTTTGAGTAACTCAATTATTCATTATATGTTATTAAAATAGAAGTTATATTTCCGAGTTGAACCCTTTGTGGTAATTGGTATATGTATTTCAAAGAAATTCTTTACTTTGTGAATCACGGCTGAGGGTAGGTCTAAAGTGATTTGAAGGCATAAGGGTTGGTCGCATGTTTAAAGAGCATTTGCATACAATCAGCCCCACTAAGTGCTATGCCCTATTACCCATTCCGATCGATATGTGAATTAATGTTGATGCTTAAGGGTCCCATATACGCAACGATCGTCAGCTCAGTCGGATCGAAACCGAAGATCAAATTAAATGAAAATCACTCAATGGTGGACAAATTGCTTTTAATTTAATTTAATTAAATTTGATTTAATTCTTCTACCGCATTTATCACGGGGAGTGTACCGAAGAGCTATTTCACCTGATTCCTACCGCCGAATTCCACAGTGCGACACGCCACAAGTTAGGATATCATCCCCACCATCTGGATGTGTGGCGGTCCTCCACAGTGCAGTTTTCTTTCACGTACTACAAAGCTGTGGAATGAGCTTCATTGTGCGGTGTTTCCGGGACGATACGATATGGATACCTTCAAAAACAGCGCGTACACCTTCCTTTAAAGCTGACAACGCTCCTGTGATTCGTCTGGTGTTGCAAGAGAATATTCGCGGCAGTGATCACTTAACACCAGGTGACCCGCACACTCATTTATCCCCCTTTTCCATAAAAAGAAACTACATGTGAAATTAAAATTATAGATTGGTAAATATCTCTATGGATACTTACGTACGATATAGGATTATTACAGAATATATACGCGCTAGTTTGAGGAACCCAAATTGATTTGACCGTCCTGTTAAATTGACAGATGTGTTCGTTGAACATAAATTTAATCAGCCTTGGGAAACCGAGGGTTATGTTTTGATTTGGTTTTTGTAGTACCACGCTTAAAACATACCAGGCATTGCTTTTCTTAAAATTCCGTATTTTTTTTTCCTATAAGCAGTTACAGGCTTTGGAAATAAATAACTGAAGATCTGAGAAAGATGAAACTGCGCTTTATATTTTATAAACGGCTCTATATTAGTATGACGTGGCTTTTTGATATTTATGGGAGGATGTAAACGCTCCGTGTTGCTGTTCTATGATTTGAAGGGTAGAGTAAAAACTCCGGCACATGCATGAAAAACCGGGTGTTTATATAATTATAAGATACCGTGTGGTGAAGTGGGGTTGGTTTCCTTCCCTCAAATATGGTCGAGGGAGGCGATGGCTAGTCTACGCGTCATGCATGAATCTGCTTCATGTTTTTAAAATTAAATTTATTATTTTTTTATATTCGATAATATAATGCTTGCATAATAGCTTTATTTATTTACAGAGTGTGTGGATTGATGCATCTACTGTACTCATTAACTCTTTTGTTTTTACTTGGACGTTGTTTTTGAAGTGGTATTTTTTTCTTATTTTCTTGGTATGGGTATAAAATGTTAAAACGCGTTAGGACACGTGACCTGATCGAAAATTCTGAATCGAAAGTTATGGATGAAACTTAATTTTTCAGAGAGATAAACTTTTTAATGTAAAATACTTGTAATACTTCTGAATTGTTAAATTTTGTATGTAATATAAATTGTCATTTTTGTGTACGATAGCGCAATAAATGAATATTGTATTTAACCATATAAATGCTAGTACTTTTATACTGATAAATAAAGCAATTCCTACGAAGTCATTCCCTAACCGTTCCAAAATATTCAAAAATGCACAACGTTAATATTCAAGTTTTCACTTCTGCCGGCATTCCCGGAGTGCAACTCGTTATTGTTTTTACGTAGGTAATCGTGTAAGGAATTGAGTATTTGACGTTTGAGTATTTTCGCTGTATCACTTTACATATAGACCAGGGTCGATAATTTTTGAAACCAAAAAAAATTACAGTAGGATGAAACCCATTGGTAAAGGACGAGAATATAACAAAAATTAAGGGAAAAATAAATTACGGGCGATCTGAGGTCGGAAAGTGGAAAAGTGGGGATGTTTTAGAGTAAAAAACGGTTTATGTCGATTTCCGGAAAAACTACAAGTCCTATGGCAAAAAGTTAGTTGGCAAAGTTGTAGGTAATAAAGAGATCTACAACTTTTGTAATTACACTTATAAAAATTGAAAAAAACAAGTTTTTGGTTTTTTATTTTTATCTTTTACAAAAAAAATCTTTCACGAAATATTGTAAAAAGTTACCTTTTTATGTCCCAAATACACTGTAATTTATTTAAATTGAAATATTTATTTTTTCACCTTGTTTTGACTCAAAAAAGAAGCCTAATTTTCAATCAAAAATTCACCCGTCAAAATATCAGCTTTTTTCAAAAAGTTTGCGGGCTTTTTGTTCGTTGAAATATCTACTTTCTGATGGTGTAAAAAAAATATAAATTACAATTATTGTAAATGTTCGGAAAATTTAAGTCAAACAAAAGGCTTTTTATAAAGAATTCATACCTGTTGTTTCGTAGCAGCAAAAGTATGGATTACAATTAATCAAATCTATTTAAAAATGTAAAAAGGATAATGATTCAGTGTTAAATAAACCTTTCTTTTTTTTTTCAATTTTATTGATTTTCTAATCCATATTTTTGCTGCTACTTAATAACAGGTGTGAATTCGTTATGAAATGCCTTTTGATGGCCATAAGTTTTCCGTAAACTTTGAGGTTATGTGAAAAAAGTGTAATTACAAAAGTTGTAGATCTCTTTATTACCTACAACTTTGTGAATTAACTTTTTTCCATAGGACTTGTAGTTTTGCCGGAAATCGAGATAAACCATTTTTTACCCTAAAACACCCCCCCTTTTCCACTTCGCGACCTCAGATCGTCCGTAATTTATTTTTCCCTTAATTTTTGTTTTATTCTCGTCCTTTTCCAATGGGTTTCATCCTGCTATTATTTTGTCACTTTTTATCATTTTCAAAGGCTTCGGCACTGGTCTAATAATATATTTTTATTGAAATGATTTGCAATACGATGAAGATGTAAATATTGATTTTAAAGAATGGCAATGAGTTTGTTGCCACTTCTTCTCATTAAAGCTCAACCGTATTGGTGGTAAATTTAAAAAGAAAAAAAACTTTTGACATTCATAAGTGTCATTTCCTTTTCCTTGAAGTGATTTTGATTTGATTTATTCTATTCCACTCAATATTCTACATTTATATTATGTTTGTCAGTTTAGTTTCTTGTTTACGTTACATCGAGTTTTAGATCAAAATGTAAGAACAACTTTAAAGAATGTTCACTTCACTTATTTTGGTCGTTGGCTAATACCTAATAAGTAACGGGCTGATCACCTATCATCAAATGCTTGTCCTTTGTTGCCCATATTAAAACTGGTACCCCTGACACCATGTGTGCATTTAGTATTGATCAGTTACAGCGTAACAACCAAATTCACATTCGAATTTAAATATTAGTTATAACACAAATAAAATTTGAAAAACAAAATTTTATGAACGATGCAGGACTCGAACTCACGACCTCCGGCGTTCCGTGCCGGTGCTCTAACCAACTGAGGTAACCGTTCGAGTACCGCCTCGTTAAGAGTACAAAATTCTGTTTGCTTTGTTCAACTCTCAGGTTGTGGCTTCATCTACAGGATCTACTTTACAGTTGATAACTTGCTCAACCCCAATATTTGCATATTAGAAAATTGACTTGAGATGTCGCTCTTGTACATCTAAATAATATGTTATGTTTTTAAAGTGATAACTCTCACTTCTAGGATTAATACACAAATAAAATTTGAAATACAAAATTTTATGAACGATGCGAGACTCGAACCCACGACCTCCGGCGTTCCGTGCCGGTGCTCTAACCAACTGAGCTAACCGTTCGAGTACCGCCTCGTTACATACACATATTACATTGTGCCATACTTATACTACCCCGCGCCTGATAGCTGACAAAGTACTTAAAACGGGCCAAAAGTTTCCGCATTTAAATAGAATCAGATAGCAAAAGAAGAAAAACCCACAAAGTGAATAGTAAATATTATAACTCTTCTGAAGCCAAGCGTAATATAAAAATTAACGAGATCTAGACGAGTGCGCAGCCACAAGCACCACTACAGATTGTTAAAATATGCAACCTCAAATATACTGACGCATTTATTTCAATAATTAAAACGAAAAATGTGTACTCAGTGTCTCTGATGGAAGGTCAAACAAGTTAAATTCGAGCCGAACTGACGATTAAATTATAGCAGTACATTTATACCAGTGGGAGGCTCCTTTGCACATGATGCCGGCTAGATTATGGATACCACAACGGCGCCTATTTCTGCCGTGAAGTAGTAATGTGTAAACATTATTGTGTTTCGGTCTGAAGGGCGCCGTAACTAGTGAAATTACTGGGCAAATGAGACTTAACATCTTATGTCTCAAGGTGCTGAGCGCAATTGCGGTGAGAATTTTTGGGTTTTTCAAGAATCCTGCGCGGCATTTTTAATGGGCAGGGCGTATCAATTACCATCAGCTGAACGTCCTGCTCGTCTTGTCCCTTATTGTTATTAAAAAAAAACAGTAACGTATTGCAGTCACTATTCTGAGCATCAACGACGAGTACGGGTGATCAGTTTAAGGAGACTTAATCGCATTAAAACTTCATATTATCCTTTCGACAGCTGAGCCGCCCCCATTGGTGAACGTGACCGTCCACGCGTCTACGATCCTCGCCATCATCCTGTGGAACGTGGCCGGAGACGGCGGCCACCCCATCGTGGACTTCACGGCGCAGTACCGCTCCGCGCTGCCAGTCAACGGTTCTCTGGAGCAGTGGAGGCCCATCAGTCCGAACCATATTAGCCCCAACTCGGTATGTGCACGGAGATACTGGAGTTAGGCTGGCCGCACACATCCAAAATGGCTCTGCATTCATAATTTATATTCCAGCACTTTGCCTAACACAAATCTTAAAATTCAGAATGATCATGAGGAATTAATACAAATAGCATTGCTTTCGGTCTGGTAGCGGCAAAGAATGTATAATACTAGCGGACCCGACAGACGTTGTTCTGTTTTAAAAAAAAAAGTCTTGCGAATGGAATTTCTTTAAATCCGTTCTTAGCTGATCTCTACTCGGCGAAAGGAATATTTCTACCAAATTTCAAGTCTCTAGGCCTTATGGTTCCAGAGATATCGTGATGAGTGGCTATATACGTGGAAATCTCTTATATAATATACATATAGAGTAGTAGCGGACCATATTCGATGTCGCATTATCAATCGCACAAAATTATTATAATTACCATCCAGGCCGTACCGAGTAGGAAGCCAGACCAATTGGTGTCAGGTCTGATGGTCCGGCCGTACCAAATCCGATCATGTGTTAAGGATATTATAACTGTCATGAGCAGTTCGTTCCGTCGCTCGCGGACATAAGTAATATATTAGTATCTTGATGTATTTCAGCGTCAGATAGATGTGTACCACCTTGAGCCGAACGCGTCGTATTGGTTCCGCGTGTGGGCCAACAACGTGGTAGGGCCGGGGCCACCGGTCGAGGTCCTCGCCACCACGCTCTACAGCGACCAGGAAGCTGGTGAGTTGTGCCATGTGGTATCCCAGACATTCGTTTAATTAATGTTTTTGTAGAATATTATCGCCTTGTCGCTTTCGAGTCGCCTAACTAAGATCGTCCAATAATGTCCGCAGAGCTGTACAAGCACTTCCTGGAGGGCGCGGAGTCGTTCGACACGCGCACGTGGCTGGCCGCCGTCTGCGTGGTCATGGGCACGTTGGCCGTGCTAGCGGCGGGCACGTGCGCCGTGCTGTGTCGTGAGTGGCGCCGCGCAGGTGAGCCGCACGACCTCGAGTAGCGCGTCACCGACCGCGTCACCGATCGCCTCACCGACCGCGTCACCGATCGCCTCACCGACCGCGTCACCGACCGCGCCAACTACCTCGCTTCCATTTTCTTTTCTACACCTGACATCCGGCTGTCTTAAAATGTCCTTCGTTTACACCTCAGACATATAATTGGACGTAGTTCCTGAAAAACGTTACAAGCTACAGACATCACGCTTTAGGGAATTCGTGTTTTAATTTTATAAATATTAGTGTATTTCATACATGTGGGTTGCGCTACCAAGTCATGATATCATTTAAAGAGTGACAGTAGTGCTGACATTATTTGTCGGTCCGTTAATATGAATCACGTGACCAGTTTTGTGTTCTTAACTCAATTTCGACATGATTGTGGTTTGGAACGTTTTTCTGGAATTACGTCCAATTAGCATATAGACAAACATCTCTATAACAATAAACATTTTAATTGAAAAGTCGTAAACAGTCAGCCACGCTTGGCATAAGCTTATTAGTATTTTTAATATTAATCCACTCGTACACACACTGACAAATCAAAATTTGTCACATATTAATAACGGGCTGTCACGTCTATACGCGAGTTTATTCAATATCTATGGTTTCTACCAAACATAGTACAAGTTTTATTCAATTTTCTATATTTTTTATCTTATGTTCAGACCGGACTAACTCATTCATTACTCTTGTAATAAACAAGCGACATGCTCTGTTAACGACGGTACAAGCACGTGGTACAGGTGTTAAACCTCGGTCTAACTGGAGGATTTATTCTACGCAAAGGTCAATTGGATTTTATAATAACTAAAAAAGCTGAATTACAGTGTATTAATTATTCTTTCAAATTCGATAATGCTTAAATTCCACCTGGAAATTTCGTTAGGAGCAGAATAATTATGTTTCTATGATAAGCGAGGCGTAGCATTTAAATATTATGAACATAAAGGCTTTCTTGTAATAATGAGAAAATTTGAAAATGAAAAAAATAACTATATAAAAGATTTAGGTGAGGAATTATTTCATACGTCCTAGTAATTGCTAGCACATATTAGTACACCTACGTACACTTTTCTATAACGCTCCTGTGATTCCTCTGGTGTGCAGGAGAATGAAGGCGGCGGTGATCACTTAATCCTATCAAGTGGACTGTACGCTCGTTAGTCCTCCTCTTTAAAAACATATATAGAATCGGAAGTAGGCGTCCATCTTGGCACATTAGATTTCTTACGGGCCTAGTAAAGATATGTAAAAAAATTACAAAAAAATAAACTAATGTAAAATAACACCAAATTTATAGATTAGGCTTAAATATGTAGTTTAAGATAAGTCTTATCGTTACCTGAACTTAGTTGAGTATACAATAAAATATATTTACCATATTTATTAATACATTTTTATAAATAAACACATTTTTATAAATACGGTTGGAACTTTTAGTGAACTGTGAAAAAGGTTTTGCGAAAATTTATTGAAGTAGGCGTTACTTTGCGGAAATCCATAATTACACAAATGATTTAAGTTTTCTTTAGTGTTAATTCCGCCAATATTTGTTTCTAAACAATTCGACACGTGTTTCGCCTCTACACGAGGCATTCTCAGGACGTGTTGTCTCGCCAAAATCTGGCACGAGACACAAGTTGATTCTCGTGTCGAATTGTTTAGAAACAAATGTTGGCGGAATTAACACTAAAGAAAACTAAAATCATTTGTATAAAAAGGTTTGCAGTATTTTTCCTTGTTTCTAAAATATTATATAATTTATTTTAAAATATGTAGGCACTATTAAAAAATGTCATGCTATACTTCAAATTTTCTTCATACCTCTTTTATTATGTAGGGAATTTATTAAAGCAATATTCGATTCATAAATTAGACGTAAATATCTTCTTGAGAAATATATAATATATAATGATTTACTTCTTATCTCTAAATTATTGTAGTAGCACAACATATTTTATATTTTGCACGCATTTTATTACTAAAAAGAAAAATATAAAAAAAAAACAAATCTCGTGCCAATATTTTTATCTATATGTACGCTAGGTAGATATTAGTCTTAATTAAGGACCAAAAGTAATCGATAAAAGTCAATTTTTAATACTTAGTAATTAAAAACTTCAAGTGCAATTTCTCCAAATGATAATAATTAGGTTTAAAAATTTTATATTTTATCTTTTGCTGATGGCGACAGCTTTGAAAATAAAAACGCTTGCGTTCTATAACAATAAGAAAAAGAATCTCAAAAATGTTTAACGTTTTTATATGTGAGTATACGATGCTCTTGCCAAGATTATGATATAGTATTTAGGTAAGTTAATAAGTTAATATTATTAAATAGAGATGTCGCAACTGTCTGTTTAAGTTAACCCGTTAAATGAATGGTAATCCCGTTCATTTTATGGCCTCGTTTTAGTTTTACACTAATATTTTATTAAACATTCCATTAATTCTTCACTTTCCGCCATCTTGGTTACCATTTGAAAATTTCATTCGAATTGGCGGACAATTTGATTCAATATTTATCCGCTGTAGCGCTAGTAGTCACCAAAACATTATGGCAACACCAAACGGAGAACTTTGTTTATAATTATTTATAAATTCATCAATTATTAATTTAAATGAACGACAAATTCGTTTAACGTTGTGTTAAATACATGACAGCTAGAGCCTCTCTCTAGGTAGTATAAGTTATCTAAGGCTGACTCAATAGTCAGTCTATTTATACTTTGTCGTTTCATAACATTATTCATTGCATTACCAATTATTTTCAATATTTTTGTTTCTTTATTTGTGATGGAATCAAAAAATTGCTCCGAATTAAATATATTGCCATTAAAAAAAATATCCTAGAAATAATATTTTTTTAAATTATTTGTTTCTTTGAAATTACATTAGGTTATATTACACGTACTTGAATTAGATTTCGTATTAAAATACCAAATTGAAAAAAAAAAAACAATTACATCTAGAAAAATTCATTTAATTACTATGTAGTTCGCAATTTCTATTTAGTACAGTTAAAATAAATCATTTATCGTATAAGTATGTAAGATTAGAAACTTTATAATATCATTGAATTTAGATTCCTCAACGATGATTTTATAATAAGCTTTCGAAATAGTTTTCTATCTTATAGATTTTCTTCAACATAGTGTTGTAACAACTCATCGTATCTTATGTCCATCGTAGTAAATATTTAGTAGTTATAATTTTTCATTTAAATATATTGACTATAATTTTTAAGCAAAATCAAGAAAATACACAAGTTTTATCTCTTCAACGTTCTCACCCTTCGGCTACGTAATACTAAATAATATTGGATTTAATATTAATAAATAATAGATAATAATAGATTTGCTAATCTCAGCGTAGGGTGAGGTTTAGATTGAAACTCAGGAAGATCTATAGAGGCCGGTAAAATAATAAAAAATGTCTTAAACTTTAACATAGACGAATTAGTCGATATAATTTAGGCATGGCCATAACATGACTGTGTAATAATAATATAGTTAGTATACTAGTATTATAGACAAACCTTGTGCGAGAGTGAGATAACTATCCTTACACAAAAACCTAAGAGTGAGAAAGAGACGTAATAGATGGACCGTAAAAACTTTTTAAACAATTTAGTTTCCACTAGTCTCCTGTCAAATTAGACCGCGTTTTAATTTTAGTGTTTTTATCTTTATTTTTGTATTTTAACGGAAATTAATTAAATATAATGGTGTCGTATTCTATATTAGATTGTGTACATATATACAACAATCCAACTAAAGAAATATTTCACAGATACTGATTCTTCACTATTTTTGGTATTACATTTTAGATACGCAGTTAACATTCCTTTCTTTTAGAAATTATATTAATTGTAACAAAGATATTTGAGATATTAAAATATTTTATGCGTGAATATGATGTTGTTTACCAATTTGTAATAGGGATTGACCAAAAGCAAATTACTGCACACTTCACTAGCTCACTAACACGTCATCTGTAAAACTAACATACATGAACATTCTAGTCTCGCTGTAATGTAGAGAGTGTTTGTCTATTACGCAAGTAAACTAAGTTTATGGTTATGGCAACAAATCAGCTAATGAGAATGTAGTGGCCTATGTACATGCATCCCGTGCCACTAAATAAATTTAAAAAAAAAATGAGAAGGTAGTATACCGTCTAACTGAACTACTTCACTATTACGCTATCTGTCATGCATTAGATGGGAAGTCTATCCGTTCCTTAGTTCCTGTTTTGTTCATGACTGAGTAACTGTAAAAGGAAATATATTAATGAAGGATTTAATGCGCGGTTCTAATCACTTAATATTAGGTGATATCCGATTGTTTCGCCATTATGTTTAATGAAGAGTAGCATAGGTCATATTCAGCTTAGCTTTAACCCTTGTAAATATTTACGGCCTCATAAATAAACTTGATATAATGTTATACCTCAGAGTAAACCAAGAATATGCAAAATATTGACTTTATCGTTGACACCACTGTCATTACAACGATAATTATAAAGCTTTCCGAATGTCAAGCAGCCGTGTAAATAAACGCGGGAAACGTTATACATTCGTCCAAATAAACCAAGCGTAACCAAAATATTTATTTGCAAACATTTTGCATATTCTTGGGTTATTCTCAGGTATAACTTTATGCCAATTTTATTTGTAAGGTAGTTAGTGTATTTTGTAATTCTAACATTTCTTATGAATGTAATCTTGGACCAGCTTCTATATATATATATATATAGTTTTATCTCAATTTTCATAGCACACTATTTACACCTTAGATTTTTAGACATACAAGCTTTAATATGTAATTAATAATTATTTGAACATATATTAATAAGAACTATCTATTGTAATTTAATTATGGATAAAATTAAAGGCTCTTGAGACGCCTTAATTCCAGTCATAGCGAAACTATTGCAATATTCTTAGCATAAATAATAATTACTATAAAGCCTTTAAAATATATAGTACAAATAGTAGTGTACCTACAAAAGTTTATTTATAAGAACATCTCAATGAATATCCCAAAGCTAAACCATTCAAGTCAGTATATAATAAAGTATATGTACATATATTATTATATAACTGATAGATATTATTATAGCATCGTTTTATATCTATATAATTCAGAATGCATTGTAGTATGCAGGGGCGTGCATTGGTTTTCTTGCAAGGTAGGTACAGCTATAGAAAGAAGTACCTAATAATATAATAGTTAGAAATTGAGATAGAATATGGATTTGGGGTGAACTTGCGAAACATTTTTTAAGAATTAAATGAATGCCACGGCCAGTAATTGGTCAGTAGGCATATTTATTATCGCTGTTAAATTGCGAAGACATGTTTTTTGCGAATTGACGAATATGTTTTCTAAATTGGAGTAGGCAGTCTTATAAAGTGTCTATCAAAGGTTTTTACTAGATTTCTATCGTAAGCTAAAACTTACTGGTGGGTGTTAAATAGAAATTTGGTTATAGAATAACGGAACTAAATTAACTTTAACACTAATAGTATATATTAATTTATATTTTTATCAAGTAAGAATTGCCTAATTTCCTATATGGAATGCACGCCCCTAGAAGTAGTAGCATGCCTGTGACATTATTTGTCATGGATTTTAACTATTACGTTTTTTAAGTAATAAGCAATTTGTGAAGTTTCAACATATACCACCTCTTGAATTATAATAAGTAGGTAGTGAAAAATCTATCATAACCTAAAATTTTCTCATATTCATTTCCAGGCTGACAACTTAGACAAATTCAAGAGTTATCCATAAAATTTATCGAATCGATAAAAACCTAATTTCTCCCACATTTCTTATGTTCCCTTGTTGGCATTTTTGGATGAATGTCCGGGTGTTAATATATAAAAGACACGTTCAAAGAAGATCTTTGGTGATAAGTAGCTTTAGATTTATACTCTCGAGTAGTATTTGTAGAATTAGAAGCTCTAAGAAACATTCCTTTAAGTATATGACTAAGGGTAATGTTCGCGAAAATGCAGTGAAGGACTTTATATTTTAAGGTCTTTTTAGGCTTTCGCTACTGCTATTTAGTAATCATTATCATTGTAATATTTTCTGAACAGAATATAACAATTATGTAGAAAACTCTGTCGCGAAACGGAAATAATTTCGGAATGCCTTCGAGAAGTTTCGACCCCCAATCCCTTGTTTTCGAATTCGTGTTGGCACAGTTTACAAACAAATGGACCATTGTAAGCAATTACGGCGCCTATTTCTGCCGTGAAGCAGTAATGTATAAGCATTACTGTGTTTCGGTCTGAAGGGTGCCGTAGCTAGTGAAATTACTGGGCAAATGAGACTTAACAACTTATGTCTCAAGGTGACGAGCGCAGTTATAGTGCCGCTCAGAATTTTTGGGTCTTTCAAGAATCCTGAGCGGCACTGCATTGTAATGGGCAGGGCGTATTAGTTACCATCACAATTTCCACCACTTCCCACAAAATTTTCAAATGAACTTCGTTACGCAATGTTGACACGACGATACGAAATGAGCCTCTTCAAAAAATATGCACTACTTAAAACGGTAACCTTTCTATTATCCCTCTGGTGTTACACGGGATTGTTGGCGGCAGTGATCACTTCCCATCAGGTGACAGGTGACACTCAATTATAAGAAAAAGTGTGTGTACTTATGTATGCACGTAAGAAGTTATACTTCTTTGGCCGAACGAAGCAAAAATTCATAAAATTGTTTATTCCTCGTGCTATTCTACGTTTGTATAAAGAACAATATTGTAAAAATCTTGCAACGATGGCTTTGACAATAAATTATTTAATAACGAATACGGCTGCATGGGCTTTAATCCTTTGCCTATCCTAATAATGGACGAGTAATCCAAAAAAAAAATAACGTATTTCGCAAACGTCAGAAATTTTTTGGAACCAAGTTCACCCTGTTATTTTTGTGATACAGTGATGCGCGCGCATTTTAAAATTTCACTCTAATCTTTTCATAACGCGCCTAAAGAAGTATAACATCAAAATTATATCTGAACTTACAACATCCAAGCACGATATACTTACGATGTGTGAGCGACATTGAAAGATTTGTACAGGAATGACAAATATAGAATAGCAAAGAGTCATTGGCCGATATTCTTTCCGTTTGGCGACCTCTTCTCTTTCCTTACGTCAAAAAGTTGGTAGTGAAAGCGACAGATTATATCGACTCAATGGTGTCACTAGATTCTGTGACACAGCTTTGGGATTACACTGTGATGGGAAGAAAACTGACGTCTTCATACTATCATTATTAACTGTCGTGGGCTTATGGGTACGTATTAGAATGTATTTTCGTTTATATCTCAACATTTACTATTTCATTTATGGTTTTATAATACAGTAATTTTAGTAAATATTAAATTGATGATGCTTGTGCATTTGAGCATTTCTTATATATTCCAATATGTACCATTGGATATGTTTTCATCACCATTAAAGTTGTTCCAGCAGAGGTATGACTTTAATATACATGAAATATGCAGTAAATTATTTTCTAAAAGAAATAGCAGTAGCGAAAATCTGAATACTTATACTCTAACCAAGCATGACTTGCATTATTTCCTAACAAATTCAATTTGACGGTGAATTGATCATTTTTATTCATTCAAAATTTTTCTTCTCTCCCTTCTATCGCACTCGCTTGGATCGCACGCTTCGACTGCGGGGATGTACACTAACAAACACACAAACACGGTGATGGTATGTATGTACGTTATTAACCTTTCAACCACTTTACCCCCGTCTTGATTAAGTAGACCCGACAGAAGATCGCGACGGTATCGAACTGGTGCCCAATATAATCCTCAATCCAGGGTTTATGGAAACAGATCCAGTGCGTCACCATCTGCCGCCGATGTCTTTCATCAAGTCCGCGGAGTGTCCTGGTCCGGGGAAGCCCAGGCGTGTCTGATTCTCGTCCAAACTCAACCTTAGGATTTTCTATCTCAGCGATCCAGGCTTATTGTCATGATCGCGCGATAAGGTTGGGTAAGTTTGTATTCGATAGTCAAATCCGCTTAAAGCAGTTTTTGTCATTAGCTTAAATAAACCTGTCGTAAAGTTACACGGAATATGTTTAATTAATTATATATCCGTCTTCAAGCAACCTCTAAGCAGAATTGTGTTTGCTAAACCAACAAAAATATGTAGTATCGGCGGCACACAATATGACGACAATTAATGATGAATTATATGCAAGGGTTGTCACTAACGTCAATTTCGAATAAAAAAAATTGCTGCCACGTGTGATTCAAAGGTATCTTTCTAAGATAAAACATTGTGAGATAAAAAGTAGATTCGCCTTTTTTTTGACCATTGAACTGAGAATACATGTGTGACGACTCGTTAGACTGTCTTGAAGGTTGGAACGTATATCAAACTTTATCATATGTCCGAAGTATTGACGAGGGTAATGGACATATCAGAGGTGTGACAGGTCTATTTTATTATATATTAATGTGAGATAGAACGTCCTATGGCTTCAAAACATATTGTGATTAACTGATTAGTTAATGTTAATTTTAACACACTTCCAAGTCATTTCGTAGAACGACTTAATCACTGGTGGAGCCAAGCTGCGACAGCATAGGCAAGAAAAGAGCATTGAAGAAATTGTGTGAAATAACCACTGACTTATCGAGCTGTTCACTACAATTATATTATTGGCAATAATCAATTAAATAAGACGCAAATTTTGGATACCATTAAAATATTACATTCAACAGTTATCGCAATTATCATATTGTTTTCTTGGCAAAATTGGGTAATCATACATTGGTTTGACAATTGACAGGTGAATGCAGTTGACAATAATTAAGTACTGCTGACTTTTCTGCCCGCTGTTCCAACAGTGTAGTGCTCTTCGATTCTATAAATATTGGCTTTAGAAATGACTTGGAATAACTTAGCTTAAGCAATCAAGAGAGAATAGTGTAAGCAATTACTAAGTATATATATACTTTAATCACTAGCTAAAGCCTGAATATAGCCTTAATATGTGTGTGACAAGAGTTGCTCGAAAATGATGCTATTTGTATATATATTTGTAAATTCGTGTGCAATTGTAAGGATCTCAAACAGTGAGCGATTATTCTGTTATTGTGATTATTTACTGTGATTATTTTCCATTCCAAAGATTTTATTGGACAATATAATTTTAGTTGTGTGCTATTAATAATGCTAATGAAAGTATTCATGATTGATCCACGCCGACTTGTTCACACAGTCATAAACTATGCCATTGCTTGTATTTCTAGGCACGCAAACGCGATATTTTTGTAATTGTGTTATATATTCATGTAAGGTTTAATACGTCATTTTATGAATTATCGCCATCATTAGAAATCAAGTATAAGACAATATAGGTAAGATCTGATTATTGCGTTTCTTAATAAATGTAGTCGGCTTTAAATGTTATTTTAATTTGACAGTGACATTGTGATAAAAGTGCTTTTGTTGTCCAGTTAGGGGATTTGTTGTGTAGTACAAAGAGCACATAAATTTGATAATATGATTATACATTGGTTCAGATTTGATTAATGGTAGGGTAGTTATGGGTTGTACGGAGTGGATCGCAATTAACGAAATTTATGCGGTTTTTATAATATTTTAGTATAGAGCTATATTGGATTAAAATTTGTTATAATAAATAATACACAAAGCAATCATAAACGTAATATTGGCAAAAAATAGAAAGTACTATTGTTAAATTATTCTAGAGCATTATTTTTGTACATTCATGTGCATATCAGAAACGCCTTAGTATCAAGAGTATATACATTTTAATCTTTCTTCTCATACTGTTTTCACCTTCATTTCTTCCTTATATCGGTATGATTCTGTCATTGTTAATACTAAATCTATGGTTGTCCATTAATCACGTGTTGTTTTAGCAACCCTTTATCATCCCGTCCCAGCCGGAGGAACTTGATAAATCTTGACTGAAATCTTTAAAAAAATTCCTTACATATCTAAATATATCCGCCCCTCCCCCCCATCCTACATCTTTTTGTTACAATATACACCAACACGGTCAACACCCTTGTGATATTTCGTATTTTTTTTTGCGCCTCAAGTGAATAATGGACAATACGAACAATAATGAACATTGTTTCTCTTTTGAATAAGTACCTACTTCCTTTACCTCTAGCCGTAAGACCTTCATTTTGCATAGTAAAAATAAATAGTTAACAAAAAGTCAATTAATGCTTACTACTAATAAGATGATTTGGTATTATCTCTTCATGTCTTTACCCGATACTATCATCCCCTATTACCAATGTCTATTCTTAAGTGTAATGTTAATTTATTATTATGAATTGTATTTGTCTTTTACGCAAGTTATTTTTATATAAATGCACTACTTGAATAATGTTAAATATAGTGTTTAAGCGCTTTTTTAGATGTTTTAGGTGTTTTTTGTAATGATAATTACAAAAACAACGACTATAGATATATTTTTCTAAGTCTGGAATTGACATTTGACTGTCAATTTAAATTGTTGATGATCTGTCAAAGTCATTGTAAAATTTTAGGGTTAGGTTCCGCCGGGCGCTGACATATTTAGGTGTGGTTTATTTTCGACGTTTTAAAACGCTTGAAGCTGGATTATAGATATTTTTTATTCCAAGGTTGCAATAAAAGAAAAAATAAATATGAATAAACGACCAGCAGCTGTATTTTCTGACTATATATAAAAAATGTTTTACTATCATCAAAATCCTTATTATTGTTTACGATTTCACACAAGATAAATACAATTTGTTGTTTGTTTAATCATTTAACATAAATAATTTTATAGTTACTGAACGTAACCTATACGAAATGATAATTTTAATGAATCATGATGGTTGTTATTTAAGATGTTTTGCTTAGATAGAAAATGCACTTAGGGTTAGCCCGAGAGTCAAGACTGGGGTGAAGGGATGGTTTTATATGCAAGTGTTTATAGGTATGGTATTATCGTTGTTGAATTTAATATGTGGCAACACTTTCCTGGCATGATAGACTAAAATATATCGGTTGTGTTAAGAGGTATCGTAAGCATTCCATTACCATACAATTTTTTTGGCGAATATACCTATGTATTGTGATATAAATTGCATGCTATGTGGTATGGCTTTATAGTTGCACTTGGTAATATCACTGCAATTTTATATTATTGTGCTTTACTGCATTTTTAAGGCTTTTTATATTTAGCAGTAGTTCTGAATGCCTCCAGTGTTCATAACAATTAAGGCCTAATTAAGAAGGAAGCGAGTTCGTGTAGCAAATACTAAGTTATAAAGACTTAACTGTTTAGTGTTTACCATTCAGAAATGTTAAAAGCTTAATAAGTGACTCCTTTTATTCCTAACACTTCTTTGGTGTTGGGCAAAGGAAAATCAAGCTAATTATAAATAGCGAGTATTTCATAGAGAATCTTTTTCCTATTTTACATGCGACTATAAAATTCAATTGCAAAATAAAGTGTGTTGAAAACGATACTCAAATTAATCTTGACCATTGATCAGCTAAAATAAAAAAAATCATAAAAATTTTGGTCAATATTTCGTTTAACAAATATTTTAAGGAATCATGTTTCTAATATACTGTGGCTATTATTTGATTACTTTGATATAGTCTTCGAAAGGCACTGACCTGTATAAATACCACTGGACAGTCCGTTCCATATGTTTGACAGCATTTTTTTTGTATCTATTTGAAGCGCCACTCGCGAGCGCCCAGAGAACTAATTTTGACGTATAATGCAAATGGCTGCGACAGAAGCGTACAGAACTCTGAAGTATTTTTGCATTTGAGTATTAATTTCGTTTATATTTCGTGTTATTTATACTTCAGGAATCAACGTAATAAAGTATGCAAATATTTTTTTCGTAAATAGTTTCCCACCATCTATCGATGTTTGTTTTGGCTAATGTCGTCATCAATAGTTTTAGTACCGCATACTCTCGCTACATGGCCAACACCGCGAAAATGGCGAATATCAAACTGGCACAAAAGCTTTCCGCCAGTCCAATGATACATAGTAGAGGCCAGTTTCGAAAGGTCATTTCTTTGTGTGTCGCGATGAAAATGTAAATCTTAAATTCACCGTTATTTCTTCATACTGATTAATCTTTTCTTCACAATATATACGATAATTCATCGGCATAGGATACATTTTATACTCTCAGATGACAAACGACCCGCGAAGTGTCGTTCCTAGATCATGATATCGATATATCTACAAAATTAGCTTTCGATGTTTGTGGAGCTTATTATATCCTGTATCCTGTAATATCCTAGTTATCCTATTCCATCTGTTGCTTTTTGCGCTATTGTGATACATTACTTTGACTATACTAATGTCAGACATTGGTAATCTACGGTGCCTATACAGATCTATATTAGGACCATACCGCGAATGCGTATGTATGACAATCCCCTTGTATACTTACTACTTGTAACTAACATCAGTGATATATTTTATGTTATACTAGCTGACCCAGCAAACGTTGTATTGCCATATAAAGTAATTTAAAAAAATTTGGGGTATAAAAAATAGATGCAACCGATTCTCAGACCTATTAAATTTATCGTTCTACAATTATTGTATTCGATTGCCATCTTGCAACCCTCTAGCGGATTTGTGGATGGAACAGAATAATATAAAAATCGTTATACAAAAATAGTTGTAGATCGTAGAAGGGCGAAAATTTGAAGTTGTATCTATTTTTTAATGCTGGGTCAAAGTAAAAAAAATTGTCAAATAAATAAAAAATAAATCTAGGGGTTACCCTTAACAATTAGGGGGATGAGAATCGGTCAAGCCGTTTCGGAGGAGTTTAACTACAAACACTGCGACACGAGAATTATATATATTAGATTTTATAGTAAACTCCTAAATGATATTAAAATGTTACCAATAAATTAACATCAAAGTCCTTTTATATTGTGTAAGATTATTATATAGAAAGATGATATTGGGATTAATGTTTCTAAGTTTCATGTTAATGAATATTGTTATACTCATTTGAACGCTATTGTAACTTTTGCACTTCACTAAATAACTTTTAAAGTTTTACAGTGCATAAAGTTTTTTTGAATTTGAATTAAAAAAAATGGAAAATCGCGTCATACATACTGATATAGATCTGTAGAATATTAATATCGGCATTATAGTGTTGTGTCAGGGCTCCCACAAGGCCTGTAAGTGTGACAGTGTACATACACAACAAATTTGCCATGCGGGTAGCGAGTGTTTGACATTAGTGTATATAGTGGTGTTATATGTATAATCATACATTGATAATTAATGAAAGTCAACAAAATTGAATATTATTTGACATGGTGTAATATTATTATAATTATTTATCAAAACATTATTAATGTACTGTTGTTTTCGTGACATTATATACCTAATCGGGATTGTCTGATATTAACATAAGTATTTTGAATGTGTAAATATTTTGATAATTATGTTCTGTAGTTGTGTTATGGATTTTTTATCATAGACGAAATCAATTACGCTATACTTTGCATTTTCACTGTTAAATGCAACAGTTGGTGTTATACTGACCCTGTGAATAATATATTTATTTTAAAGCTGCAATTTAATAAAAAAAAAGTCTTTTTTATTCACATCCACGTATAGGGCAGCGATAAGCAAGTCAGGATCATATATAACAACCGCGTCATAAATACTTATGAAATGACGTTTGTCATCATCATATTATCAATTGGCAATATTTTTCTATAAGTAAGTTTAAGAAAAGGTTTAAAATGAGATCGATTGAGTAAGACAATGTGTGTGAGGGATACACATCCTTAAGGAAACAGGAAAATGTTATGATAGACGGAAAATATCTTCATCATCAGCCGGAGGACGTCAACTGCTGGATAAAGGCCTCCCTCAAAGATTTCCACGACGATCGGTCCTGTTGTGCCCTCATCCAACGAACTCCGGCGATCATGACCAGATCGTCGGTCCATCTTGTGGGGGCCTACCAACACTGTGTCTTCCGGTACGTGGTCGCCATTCGAGGACTTTACTGCCCCACCGGCCATCTGTCCGTCGAACTATGTGACCTGCCCACTGACACTTCCGTTTCGCAATCATTTGGGATATGGCGGTTACTTTGGTTCTCCTACGGATCTACTCATTGCTGATTCGATCTGGCAGATAAACTCCGAGCATAGCCCTCTACATTGTCCTCTGAGCGACCATGAGCTTCCCCATCAGGCCCATAGTTAGCGACCACGTACTGTAAGTCATCACTGGCAACACACACTGGTTGAAAACCGGACATCGGAAAGATCGCCGGAATACGTTGAATGAGGGCAGCGCAGGACCGATCGCCGTGGAAATCTTTGGGGAAGGCTTTTGTCCAGCAGTGGACGTGTTCCGGCTGATGATGTACATATTGCTAGATATACCTCACTCATACACTCGTGATGAGGAACAGAAGATTCTCGGCTGGGGCGAATAATATAGATGTGCAATAATTTGGAATTTTCTCGTAGATTATTTTTTAGCCTTGTTTATATTTTAATGGTAGGAACGTACCTTCGAAATTGGTCATTTTCAGCAATTTATGAAAAATAAAGTAAATACTTAAAATCTCACAGCTTAGTAACAACAAAATAGTAAAATCTGAAAGTTAATATAGCTTATAATAAATGCCGCAATATTCTCAAAGGGCTATTATTATTTGCGTCATAATCAACAACATTTTATTATCTTATTACACAAAATAGATAATATTATATGTTCTTTGAACTCTTCTACGTAGTGTAGAAGAAAGTGTAACAGATTTATCAACTGCATAAAGCCATTTCTTTTGTTAATGTTCTTCTAGATTCTGGAACAACATAACAACTACAATATGTTTGTTAATTTGGTCTCCGCTGCGCTCCAACTAGATACCGCGGGCGAAGTCGCAAAGTAAGGCAACTAATACTACGCCCAAGTGGGCAGTACGCCCAACGTCACTCATTGTTTGAGACAATCTCGAACAATGTGTGACGTTGACGTGCCATATGTCCTGTTAAACTTTGCTAATAATTATAGAAACTAAAATGCCGAGTTGCGTAGTAAAACTTTGTAAAAATAATACTACAAGAAATAAGAAAGAGACTGGGATCACTTATCATCAGTAATTATTTTGTATTTTATTAATTTCAATGTAAAATAGCAGGAAGCGCATGTTACGAAATTTGAAAGATGCCATTCAATGTCAAGATGCCACGCACACAAGCATCTAATAGTTGCCGTAATAAAAAAGCTATTGTTCTTAGGTAGTGCGGTGTCTATTTGGAACGCAGCGGAGACCAATCCTTAATCAAAGTTCAATATGTTTGTACAATAGTAAGTAGTCTGTGAATTGATTAGTGCTTGGTACACGTGATTCTGTGTAATAAAATAAAATTTTACCTTTTTTCTTCTATGTTAAAATTGTATTTTCCTGAATTCTGCTTATTTGATTATGAGTATAAGAGAATTTGTTAATGTTAGATGCTGAGTACAATGCCGTTATATACAGTTGTTATGGATATCATTAACATTAAAATACATTTTATACAGTTCTATATTTTATTCAACACCTTTCCTTGTCAGACTACACCTATAATAATTTGACAAATTGATACGTGCAAATTAAATTTTAAAATTGTTAGTACATATTTTTTTTATGGAATAGCAGGACAAACGAGCGTACGGGTCACCTGGTGTTAAGTGATTACCGCCGCCCACATTCTCTTGCAACACCAGAGGAATCACAAGAGCGTTGCCGGCCTTTAAGGAAGGTGTACGCGCTTTTTTTGAAAGTACCCATGTCGTATCGTCCCGGAAACAACAAACGGCACAAGGAAGCTCATTCGACAGCTTTGTAGTACGCGGAAGAAAGCTCCTTGAAAACCGCACTAAAATAAATAAAACCTAAAATAATAACCTGATGTGAGTGTGGGAGGAGGATTTTAAGATGATAGAAGGACCGGACTGGATGAGAGTAGCTAGAGACCGAATAAAGTGGAAGTCCTCAGAGGAGGCCTTTGTCGAGAGACAAATTACAAGACTTTACTACGTCATTGAATCTTAAGCGTAGCCTAGGACTATAGTTGTGACAAAACTGAAAAGTAATGACAGTATTTATATATAAATGATTATAAATACCTTGAGGGAATAAAGAGAAGAGGCTCCATCAAGATGAAGATCAAGATATTAAACACATTAATCCAATTTTCTCTGAAAAAGTGTTTGATGCTAAAACTTCAAAATAAACATAAAAAACAGCTGGCCTAAAGTTTTTGATGTTACCCAAACGGGTGTGTTGGGTTTTTAATAAATATCTACAAATTATTCATAAATTTTGTGTTTTTTTTTTTGTTTCAGTTTATGTGGCTATAAAAAATGTCTTTACAAACATCATATTACCTATAGGTCCTAATTCAAAATTCCTAGCGAAATTCTACAATATCAACCAATTGGAGAGAGCGCCCAAACGGAACCTCTCTCGGGGTCGCGAGGTAACTTCCCGCAGCGTTCATAAATTTTGGTTACAAATTTAATTTAAATTGTACAATATTATTAAGTTCTGTATTTTGAAAGGACAAGACTTTGGACTCAGGCATTTCGCGACATTGGGCACTGTCGATCAGAAGGTAAGAAAACTAACTTCTTTATTTTCCTTTTATTTTGTATATAATGCATCACTCAAGGAAAGTGCGATTCCGCTTCTCGGGTGTGGTGCGTTTATTCTCTTCGTCTTGTGCCTTCAAATTGCACCCTCGTGAAAATCGCTGACTTTATCCTAATACTATAACGTTACATTGCAGTTTGTGACTGTTTATGTTAGCTTAGACTCGGCAATGCTGCTATCTGCATCGGAATCCTGCAAAATGTAACATCTCATCTTTAAATCAAATCAAAGTTCGTTCTACAAAGCTGTGGAATGAGCTTCCTTGTGCGGTGTTTCCGGGACGATACGACATGTGTACCTTCAAAAAAAAGCGCGTACACCTTCCTTAAAGGCCGGCAACGCTCTTGTGATTCCTCTGGTGTTGCAAGAGAATGTGGGCGGCGGTGATCACTTAACACCAGGTGACCCGTACGCTCGTTTGTCCTCCTATTCCATAAAAAAAAATCAAAATTTAGAGAATTATTCGAAACATGCACAACTATAATTTTAGTACAAGCTTTAATAGTTCATTACAGGTAAAGGAAATAATATTTCAAATTTCTTTGCTTTCTACACTGTGTTAACATTTTTAAATAAGCCTGAAAAATATGTCAAAATTTCATGCGATTTTTTTCACTCTTACGTTTTTATGAAAATAATGGAATAGACAAACAGGACGTTCAGCTGATGATAATTGATACGTCATGCCCATAACAATGTAGTGCCGCTCAGGATTCTTGAAAAACCCAAAAATTCTGAGCGGCACTACAATTGCGCTCGTCACCTTCAGACATAAGATGTTAAGTCTCATTTGCCCAGTAGTATCGCTAGCTACGGCGCCCTTCAAACCGCAACACAATAATGCATATACATTACTGCTTCACGGCAGAAATAGGCGCCGTTGTGGTACCCATAATCTAGCCGGCATCCTGTGCAAAACGTCCTCCACTGGTATTCTGAACATAAGGGCATTTAGTAAGTTTATAAAAACTCCTTGCGAATAATAATCGTTAGAAGGACCGCAGAAGTTCGTGTCGATTTATAACATCTCACTAACTAGCTTGAAAAATCTTACTTGGAAAAGTTGCAGCGACTCTTGTAAGTCCCGTAGTCCCGGATCATCCGGAGTGAACACTCGGCACTCCTCTTCGAAGAACCTCTCCATTTTTTCCACCAGCTCCTCGGTAAAACGAGAACTTTCCGACCAGGAGTCCATTGTGCCTTCAGATGAGGATTCAAAGCTATAAAGTAAAAATTATTTGATTTACGACATCCGGTCAATCAACGAGAGTGCATCTTGCACACGAAAATCTCTAACTCTCTTTTTAAGTTTCGTAGATCGGCTTTTTTCTTTCAGGTTGCCCTTTCCTATGCCCACGGGTCAACTAGTCAATGTTAAATCAATACAACAAATATTGCAGCACATTCATTTGTCAAAAACAGCTTTCCAAATCTGAAGTACCTAATAAAAAATGTATTGATGATACGAAATTTTAGACCAAATAATTAATATAAGTAGATGTTTCGTTTCTGCTAAGAGTATTAAAAGGTCTTAAATAATAATGTGAGCATCGCCTTATTGTTAATATTTATAATTTATTTATGAACCAGAAAATTTGTTTAAGAACCCTTTTTTTATACTATAATATCATTGTTAAAAACAAGATCTTGTCACCATTCAATTCCTAAGTCTGTTTAAACTGCTAACTCAAATTTTTAAGATGCACTTTTATTAATTTATATAATACATTTTTTTTAATTCTTTTTAAAATGAAAAAAAAATCTGGTAATTTGTAGCCATATAACATTAAATTAAATTACTTTAGTTGATCTCATAACCATTATTGTTATATGTAATTGGATTTAAATTTTACTAATGAACCAAAATGAGTGATGTGTACATCTATTATAGTCATGTCTTTGTTCATTTATTAAGTAAAACTCATTGATTGTTAAATACATCAATGACGTTGATGTTTCGTATACATAAA
This sequence comes from Leptidea sinapis, assembly GCF_905404315.1. NCBI lineage: Eukaryota > Metazoa > Arthropoda > Insecta > Lepidoptera > Pieridae > Leptidea > Leptidea sinapis. The sequence goes on along the minus strand of NC_066267.1, from coordinate 10,579,527 downwards.
AATAATGCCACCGAGAGTTTTTATTGATTAAACTCAAAGGTAAAATCAGTTATCTTTGGCTTCACATATATATTTTTAAACAATGAATATCATCACTTGAAGAACTTGTGATTCCCCTGGAAATTCCTCTTAATTACGCTGATCACTAGCCTAACCGTGACCTGAGTTTTATCAGTACCTACCTCTTTAAGGAATCCAAATAGCCAGGAGGAAAAGCGTCGAGAGCTGCCTGCAGTTCTGTCCAGGGATCACTGTAACTGCGATTCTTCCACTGTAGCAACAATCAGGATTTTAAGCAAAAGTAATTGAGGAAATAATTATGTAATCTTTGTTTTCGAAGAGAAAGCTCGAGAATAAATTTAAATTTTAACATTAGAATTTGTCACGACTCACGACCAGTCTTCTTTATTCGCGCTCGAAAACATAAAAATGTCCCCTCCGTCATCACTGTTTCAGCTGCAAGTATTCGAGGCAGCGCATTAATGACGAAGTAATCGGAGGATGACAAGGATGATTACCAAATGAGCCCCACCATTCGTTGATTAAATAAAAGTTTATAGGGTATATTTAAAAAGAGAGTTTCCTATGTAAGTATTAATATTTTATAAGTTTCTGCCCCGCGACAATCTTATGTTATCACCTCCATGGTACTGCTTTCTAGAAAAAGCCCTGAGGCATGCATACAGCCATTATAGGCTTTGCTTGTAGTCAAAAGTTCTCTGTCGTAGTATACAATATCTTAAGTGAGGTACTCTTTTTTTAAGGGAAAAGGAGGACAAACGAGCGTACGGATCACCTGGTGTTAAGTGATCAGCGTCACCCACAATTTCTTGCAACACCAGAGGAATCACAGTAGCGTTACCGGTCTTTAATAAAGGTGTATGTGCTTTTTTTGAAGGTACGTACCCATGTCGTATCGTCCCGGAAACACCGCACAAGGAAGCTCATTCCACAGCTTTGTAGTACGTGGAATAAATCTCCTTGAAAACCGAACTGAAGAGGACCGCCAATAAAGATGTACATGTAAAGCGTACGAGTTCCCATTTTAGTTACTGGCGAACGTGCATTTTCAGGGACCCAGAAGGCCCTGTGAACGACTTATTTCTTGTGTGTTGCCCTAGAGACGTCGTGCCGTTGGGTGTCATTAACATCAGGTGTAAAGCGTAGCGTTTCTACAAAGAATATTCTTCTACGACCAGACTGAAATGAACTTCCTTGCACGGCGTTTCCAGGTTAAGATGACATGGGCGTAGGTAAAGTACCTACATATATTTAACTTCGCAAATATCTTGTGATTATTGTATGGCAAGAGATATTGGGTGCGGTCGCATTAGTTCTATTTTATTTTAAATACAGGGAGCCATTCCCAGCTGCGTCATTTAAGCGGCTTTAATTTAAAGAATTTGCGGTGCTAATCTGTTATATCAAAAGTAAATCCCATCCATCCCCAATGACTTTCTTTACACATATAAGGACATAGGTCCTTGACCAGTGGGAGGCTCCTTTGTACAGGATGCCGGCTAGGTTATGAGTACCACAACAGTGCCTATTTGTGTTTCAGAATTTTTGGGTTTTTCGAGAACACTGAGCGGCACTGCATTGTAATGGGTAGGGCGTATCAATAACCATCAGCTGAACATCTTGCTCGTCTCGTCCCTTATTATCATAAAAAAATATAATTCGCAGCCTAATAGCGGAACGGTGAGACAATGTAACACTTATCTTTAGTCGTGTGTCAACTGTCACGGTCTGAATATCTTTTGGCAAAGAATATTTTGAACAACTGGAATGGAATAAATGTCGCAATGTATTGAACTTATTATAGTGTAATTTGGGACATGCTCCATATTTCGGCTTTATTTTTATGCGACGTGATTAGTCTGTACGTATATAATGTCTGTGTGTCTTACCCTACTATATCGTCCATAGTCGATTTCAGAGTCCGTCATAGCTCTCGACAACGCCAGGCTGGAGTCCGACGAAGTCGTCAACACATCGTCACACGTCGACGAACTATCTGACCTGAGTGACTCCTCGGGTGTCCAAACATAGGGTGTCAAACTTATCTCAGGGATTTCCAGATCGTTAACTAACTCTGAACGAACCTTTGCTACGTTTTCCAAAATGCCCGGAAACATGTACATCCTACGCTCGCACTTATCGAAATACAGTCCCAACGGTAGCGAGATTAATAAAAATTACTATTTTCACTAGTTATAATAATTACCTAGTAATCACAAGTCGGCCTAATAACTTCTACCAACTATTATTGAACGGTAAATTTACAGATGTTTGATCAATATTCATTTAGATACCACGTTGCGTTATAAGAGACAAATTCAACTCCCTAATATTGCAAATGAGTAGGTAACCATGACCGATTGTTTAAAGCCATAAATTCTCATATATTTTATAAAAGTGCTTGCTCGAATAATGGGTTAACATACAACAAATTATAGAAGGGACGGAGCCCTTCTATAATTTGCAATAATTTTTGCAATCATTGCAATATATTATTTATTTATTTATTTATAGCTTTATTTCCTTACATCTATACATTAAGATATTTACTTATAAATTGTATTTGTTAATATGTGTTAGTATTTCACTATTTTAAATAAAAATATAAATTTTGTTAGTATAATTAGTTATTAATTTCGACATAAGGACATAATAAATATATGTATAACGCTCTGTAATTTTAAAATAATTTTCTAAGGAAACTTTTATTAGCGTAGCGGCCATTTTGAAATATGCCATCTTGGTTTTTTATTACTTTTTGAAGTGGCAATATTGTCCAAAATACATCTGACCTATTGCCATCTATAAGATACTGCTCGCTGACAGAGAGACCATCAGATGCCGAATTCTGAAAAGGATAACGATAGACGAATATTTCATAGAAAATAAAACAACCCAATTGATAAACAAATTTATTTATTATCTTCAATCTGTATAAATACTAGGCGCAGTAATATCTACACAACAGTACCTACAGTAGATACCTACTACCTCCTACCAAGTCCACATACACAGATCTTCGTAGCACCTGGATACATACAGGTGGTGCCTCAGAGCCGTCATTATTATAAATGTCGACTCTAGATTAGAAATACGATTTAAATCACACCAGTACTTAAATAAAGTATTATTTTTTTCTATCTTACGTTAACCATTAATGTACGAATAGATCTTACAATTCAAACTTCAATATAAGGGTAATAAGAGATACTCAAGTTGTGAGAAATAAACGACAATGATCGCCATTTGGAAAAAAGTAACTTTAACTCTGTACAAAAGTTTTTACATTTATTAGACAAAAAACAATTCACCTAAATACTATTATGCTATCACGGTATTAGTTTAATTTGCAATTTTTTAATTAACTGGCGAAGTTTGTTACTTTCAGCTTAGGATGAGTCATATAGCACGATAGTGCACGTATAAATTGATAAATCTACACATTCCTAAGTCACAAATAAGAAACAAATGAACAAATAAGACGAATTTGGTCCAGATCCAACAATTCAAACTTTCTGCACATAAATGTTAATAAAAATTAAATCTCCACGTGGATACAGTCTTTGGTTAGACACAGAAAGTTTCAGACAGACGTACAAACTTACCCTATAGTAATATCACATGCACAAACTTACATCACTCAGTCAAACTTATTTTTTTCTTTTTATTTTTTCATTAAAAGCACATATATTATGCATATGTTTTACATAGGATTAATGCTTGAATGGTATGCATTCGTAAGTGTTACCAAAATTAGATGCGAGATTATTAAGTAGATTATTAACATTTTTCTTACAAAGAAAAAATAAACAAGTAGAACTATACATGTTGTTGCATTTTAAATTGATCAGATGAAAAAATATGTTAATATTAACTACGAAAAATAAAGTGAAAGTACTTAGAATAAAAAAAAGCTTTCGATACCTGAAGCTACAGACTTGTGTTCGCTGGCACAATTACGGCTGCAATATGAACTACATCTCAATATCTTGACACTAATATTTATTTAATCTTTGCCTGATTTTAAGCAATATAAGGACGACAAACGGAGATAATCAAAGTCATACACGGCAGAAGTGAAACTTATGAAAAGTTCCTGATTAAAAATAATACTCATTGAAAAGTATTGAAAAAATAAACAGTCACTTCATGAGTACTTCTTGTACTGAGATTGAGAACGATGTATTCTATCTCATCCTCTCGCCGGCTGAACCCTATACATTTACCTGTTTGTGTCTCTATCGTCTCGCTTTTTCGTTTCATCGAGTTTCAAAAAACTATTCTAAAGAAGTTTCACTTCAATAAAAGCTCCGAGAATATGATGCGTAAGAATACCAGCCGAACACAAAACGACAAAAATAAGGCGCACTATATGTGCGAGCACCGCACAGTATCGTACGCGATTACTTTGACAACTACAATCAATATATTATATATACACATTACTCTTTTAATACTTTGAGGCATATAATATCGCTTGTAGAAATTAACACCTAAGCTATGTTATACTAGAAATACATTCACTTTCAAATATTTAACAACGAGTATGTATAAACTTGAAAATCTGATAACACAACCCTACATTAAAGTTATGTTAAGACTCCAGAGACAAAGATATAAGAAATATAAACTACTAATAAACTAAGACACCATCATAATCATATTACTTAAAATGCTTTTACATAAGATCGAAGAAGACCTTGTGGCAAAGAACGTCACAGATTTAGACAGTGCAACCAACTAAGGGCTCGTGCAAACTAACGATTTACAACTTAACGACCGGTGATTTAAGATGCTGCATTTATATAACTGAACCCTGCGATCATATAGCGCATGAATGTAACACATGTGCCACACCTATAACATCAATATAGAAATTGCTTTAGCGCTCGATTTCGACACGAACGCCAGACCGTCCGTAAAATCACTGCAGTCCCCGATCGCAAGCACTAAAAGTCGCTAGTATATACAGAGCCTTATAAAAGGTGTATTAATTATGCACTTATCTTTTCCATAGGAATGTTCAAGTTGTTCATGGCTCGGTGTGGGGTATCCTAGCTGGCCTTTTTGTGCCTTTATTGGCGTCGCCGTCAACGCATCGTTTGCCATAAAATCAATTTAACACAAACATTTGCAGACACCAACGACGGATACTGGTGAAGAACTTTTAGACCAGACAGTCATATTAAGTTCATGAAGGCACCTTAGGAGCGGACTCAAGATATCAACGTCTCGCGGTCGAAATTCTTCATTACTTTTACACAGACTTTCACATTGAGATTTAATACACGCAAGCGTATTAGAGGCCTGCAACGAACTGAGCTTGTGTTCACAGAAACACTGTATGAGCCACAACCGCGAGGTTACTTGGAGGAGGGGTAGTAGTATAGCACAGCGCAGCCCGGCAGCTGCCAGCGCGACGCGTGCAGCTCGATCAGCTGCAGCAGGGTCTTGCGGATGGAGGGCGCGGCGCTGCTGTTGATGAAGGCGTCACGCACGCCCGTCAGCAGCCGCTCCAGGTCGCCGGGCAGCTGCGTCTCCAGGTCGCGCCCGATGTACGTCAGCACGAAGAAAAGGTTTTCAGTCTGCAAATAGTACACCGGAATTCTTAAATCATCGTCCCCCCAAAGATCTCAAAGACGATCGGTCCTGCGCTGCCCTCATCCAACGTATTCCGGCGATCTTGACCAGATCGTCGGTCCATCTTTTGGGGGGCCTACCAACACTACGTCTTTCGTATGTTATCGCCATTCGAGGACTTTACTACCCCACTGGCCATCAGTCCGTCGAGTTATGTGCCCTGGCCACTGCCACTTCAGTTTTTTTTATGACAATAAGGGACGAGACGAACAGGACGTTCAGCTGATGGTAATTGATACGCCCTGCCCATTACAATGCATTGCCGATCAGTATTCATGAAAAACCCAAAAACTTCTGAGCGGCATTACACTTGTCTCATTTGCCCAGTAATTTCACTAGCTACGGCGCCCTTCAGACCGAAACACAATGTTTACACATTACTGCTTCACGGCAGAAATAGGCGCCGTTGTAATGTACTAGATACTACTACCGCTTCGAAAACAAATGGCGTTCTGAGAGAGATGAAGCGGCGCAAGAAACTCTCCAAGCATTTTTTTTACGCTCTTTTAATCAAATATACAATATTGTATCATTTCCATTGCCATAGCTATAAAATAATCATTATCTAGTTCCAGGCTGTCGGATCACTTACATATTCAGCTGTGGAGTAGTAGGATTTACGACAAAGCTTTTTTTTACTAACTAAATGAAACATTTAAATTTATTTATAGATAATGCCTGAACAGTGGCTGGGACTTTATTATAAAAGTGTATACATTTACCCTTAAAGCTATTATGTATCTTTTATCTGTGATTAGTGTACTTCATTACGCGAAACACAGCGGAAACACTGTTTTTTTACTGTTTAAGTGCAGATTATTCGTTTCAAACCAACGCAATATCTTTGAGAGTGTATTGTTAACCTCGTCATCAATATCTGCACGTCGCTTTACTTTAAAACATTGTGAAGTATCATCAGCAAACAATACAACGGCTATCATCTACCACAAATGGTAGATCGTTAATATATATAAGAAACATGAAAGGACCGAGAATAGAACCCTGCGAAACACCTATTCCTACAGGTTTACCCGAAGACGGTTTGCCATTTACTCTTCCTTCTTCTTATCTGAACGCTTCCGCTTAAATATGATTTAAACAAATTTAGGGCTCTATTTTTAACTCCATAATGCTTTAGTTTTTGGAGTAGTTTCATGGTGGACGCATTCAAATGCTTTGAACAAATCAAAAAAATGCCCATTGCATCCTGTAACTCTCTTCCCAGGCGTCAAAGATGTGTTCAATGAGTCTAGTACCAGCATTAATTGTTGATAAGCCCCTAGTGAAACCAAATTGATTTATGTTCAATAAATTTACAAAAATGCATCTTTAGCTGCTGAAGCAAAAGTTTTACTAAGAACAGGCA